>NC_052054.1:22430255-23928746 GCF_903992535.2 Arvicola amphibius
TAAGAACAGAAAATTAGGTAGGTGGAGTAGACAGAACAGAATTGTGGGAACAAGGAAGTAGAGTTAGGGAGAGACGCTTCAGGCATTCGCCATGGTGAGTCTCCATGCTGCTCCTCTCCGAGATGGACGCAGGTTAAGATCTCTCCTGGTAAGCCACACCTCATGGTGCTACCCAAATTACTAAATATGGGTTAAAGCAAGATATGAGAATTAGCCAATAAGAGGCTGAAACTATGGGCCAGGCAGTGATTTAAAAGAATACAGATTCCGTGTAATTATTTCGGGTGTAAAGCTAGCTGGCGGCCGGGTGGTGGGTGGCCGGACGCAGTCCCGCCGATTCACACTACACATTTCCCTCACATCTGCATCTCCCTGGTGCTCTCAAGCTTCCTTACACTGCCCTGCCTCCTGCTTTTTCTAAAACACTCCACCTCTTCCTAGTGGATCACATCATGTACTTAAGCACAATGTTTAGTCTGTATTTCCTGTCTTCCTCCTGGACTGTGGGGACAGAGAGCCCGGTCTCAGTTTGGCTTGGATCTCTTCTGACAATCCAGAACAATGCCTATTCTGTATGCATTAAACAGGAGCGGAGTGAGAGAATGGCTATATGAACACTGATCTCCATTCTGTTCTTACCACCACTTGCAACCAGAAAATGTCCCATCCCCATCTACAGACCTGAGCTGTCATTTTTGCAAGAGGACCCTGGCCATAGGGATTGATGCCTTCTGCCACAGGTCCTTTGTAGAAACAGGGAGCATCCTGCCTGTGGTCATAACTCATGTGCCTGGGTGAAAAAAAGCAAAACCCATTGATACAATCCCGATTACACCTCCCACACAGAAGGGCTCTGTTGTGCTAAGTTTGCAGCTGTTGTTTTCAGGGCATGTTATTGTTTGTGACTTTCCCCTTAAGTGCTGTCAAAGCCCCCACTTCGGATCAGCAGCCCTTCCAAGAATTCTGGCAGGCAGTAGCACCTGCCCATGGGCTGAACCCCAAAACGGTCCACATACAAGGAGTGATCTCATCAGCAGTGCAGCCAAACTCATTGCTTGGTCAATCCTGCCATTACCTCTTGGTTTTGATCTGTTTTGAGTAGGGAAGTTTTGAATATAGACTTCTGTGGCTCTGGTCCATAATCCCAGCAGTTAGGAGGCTGAAACATGGGGATTGCTGCAAGGTTGAGGCCAACCTAGGCAACAGAGTGAGTACCAAGTCAGCCTGAGCTACAGAGGCCTTGTCCAAACAAAAGAACAAAATGAATAAAGAAAATTTATTCAGAAATCCCCCTCTCTTAAGAACCAGAAACATACACAAGATTTAAAAATACAAAATGACTCTATCAGAGGGTTCTAATATAGGGTAATAAAAATATATAAAACAGTAATCATATTAGAACTATTTATCTCAAATATTATTTGTGCTAGTATATGCAAGCATAAAGTTAATATATATATTAAAAATGAAAATGGACTAATTTCAATAAGCTGTGTTTGAGTTCAATAAGCCATTTCAATAAGCTGGCTTACTAGAAATGAAATTTCATAAACTAAAAAAGTATAATTTAATGTGTGGGGAAAATTACTGATAATGGGATTGCACCAGAGAATATGATTCTGACTTTGATGAAATTTTACCAATTTCTAAAATGCTGCAAAAATTTAAAAAAAAAAAAACAAAAAAAAAACAGAAGGACCAGCAAGGTGACTGAGTGGGTAGTACAGGCTCTCGCTGCAAAGACTGCTGACCTGAGCAGGATCCCTGGGAGCCTCTGAGAAAGTCCAGAGTCTTCTAAGTTGGTTTTTGACCTTCACATGGATAGTGTGACCTATGCACCACACACACGCCACACATAAACACACTCACACATAGACACACACACTCACATATAAACTCATATGTCACTCAGCCACACACCACATATACTCACACACATACACCACAACATTACACATACCACATATACAACTCACAAACAACACTGCACATACACTACAAACACACTCACACCCCACACATCACACACACTCTCAAGCAGACTCCACAAAACACACACAAATACACCACACACACTCTCTCTCACACACACACATCGCATATACTGTCTCTCTCATACACAGTAATGATAATAAATAGAGATAAAAGAAAGGAAAAGAGTACAAATGGATAGATCTAGAAAACATCATATTGAGTGAGGTAACCCAGACCCAGAAAGCCAAATATCATATGTACTCACTCACAAGTGGCTTTTAGACATAAAGTAAAGAAAACCCAGCCTATAATTCATAGTCCCAGAGAACCTAGACAACAATGAGGACCCTAAGAGAGACATACATGAATCTAATCTACAAGGAAAGTAGAAAAAGACAAGATCTCCTGAGCAAATTAGGAGCAAGAAGACCATGGGAGAGGGCTGAAGGGGAGGGGAGACGCAGGGAGGGGAGCAGAGAATTATAGCTCAATAAAAACAATTTTAAAAAAAGAAAGGAAAAAAAACAAAGAATCTGCAGTGAGCCCCATTCCATTTAAGTACAGTGCTTACTTTAAATGTTTCTCTGTGTGTGATGTGTGTGTGTGTGTGTGTGTGTGTGTGTGTGTGTGTTGGGAGAGTCAAACCCAAAGCCTGTCCCACATGCAAGGTCAGCACTGTGCCTTAGAGTTACACTCCAAGACTATTTGGACCATTTTTAGAAACATAAAGCATGTGCGCGCGCGCTTGCACACACACACACACCACCGTTCCCAGAACTCTTTCTTCCCAATACAATCACCTGTTAAGCAATAGTTTCTTGTCTTCCCAGCCTCCAGGAACCTCTAAGAATCTGCTTCTCTATGTATCTTTAAGAATATAACACTTGTTCTTGTGCCTGACTTTTCACTTAGCAAGTTCCCAAGGTTCATCTGTGTTTGTAGCATGTCTCAGACTTTTTTATTCCTCTGGATATCCTCACAATATTCTGTTACAGTGCGGCATTGTTGAAGCCACATTGTATTTTTCTAGCTACTCCTTGGCCTTTAGAAAAGGAAGAAAAACCATGGATGATAGCCTAGCTGTGTTCTTTATTTTCTTCCTTTGTGATCAGATGCCAGGTCAAGAAGCACACTGTGCAGACACAACTATTTAACTGAGGGGATTCAGATTTGTATTCAAGCGCAGAGACCATACCAACAGCCTGGAGAGGTGTGTTGCTTAGGCTGCAAGATCACGGAGGGTCAAGGAGATTGGTCCAAGAAGTAGTAAGAGCTGACTTGGATTTAGAAGGCTAAACAGATGTTTAATGCGGAACAAGATGTCCTGGGAAGTCACAGAGGGCTGCTCAGCGTGGGGCATCTCACCTATCCCCATATGTGACAGTCACTCTTCCCTGGCCACCTACTGTCTGTAGGGGCAATTCCAGAAAGGTCTGATGACAATGGAGGACTCACTCTGATGTGATTGATGGAGGACTCACTCTGAATGTGATTGAGGCCATCCCGTTGTGGGCCATGGCTCTACACAGAGTGAAAAGGCCTTTCTGGTTTCTCATCTGCCCAGATGTGAACAGTTCACAGACCATGCCTTCCCCATCATGATGGAGCATTCCTTCCAAACCATAAACCAGAACAGGCCAGTTCTCCCTTTAAGTTGCTTCTTATCTGGCAATTTCTGCAACAATGAGAGAAGGCATTGACACAAGGTGAAATGGGCGGGTTGCTTGGAGCACAGGGTGTGGCAGAAGTTGGAGGGAAAGGCTCCAGAGGGCCAGGTCGTAACCCTTTTGAAGGGTAACACGAAAAGCCACTTGCATTTCCTCAGACCCTTGAGCCTGTGGTTGAGGTTCAGCCACACCTAGCTCTCCCCGGCTCCCAGCAGGCCTCTTGCCCAGCCCCCAAAACCTTTTCCTGCCTTCACTTCCTCTCAGAAGTCACTGTCTTGAAGACCGTTTGATGCCCCTATGTGTCACCGCTAGTCCCGAGGGAGTGTGGAGACCATGTCCAATTCTCACAGGGCCCTTTCCCCCGCCCCCCAGTACACTACTGGCAGAACCCTTAGCAGAGCAGAGGACCATGTAGTCCACATGCGCTCAGCCTAAAGCAACCCCACAAGTCCAACCTTGCAGCTCCTTATACCAAAGCCTGAGCTAGAAACCTTAGAACCTGCTTGTTGCTTGCTATTGAACGTCGCAAGACGTCTCCAACATCCTCCCACACTCAGCTATTCAGTCAACAGATATTTAATAAAGGAACTACTTGATGCTTTAGGAACGGGAAATAGTTAAAACTAGGAAAATCCTTGAGGAGCTCGAAAGATGGCCCATTGATTAAGAGCACTGATGGACGTTTGTGCAGAGGAACTGGGTTCAGTACCCCTGCACCCACATGGTGGCTCACAACCAATTGAAACTCCAGTCCTGGGGATATGACTCCCTCATATGTGACGCACAGGCATGCATACAGGCAAGAAAAGCATAAAGAAAATCCCTGTTATCATGAAACTTCATTTTTCCATCCTGAGTGTGTATGTATGTCTGTGTGTGTCTCTCTGTGTGTAAGAGTGTGTATGTGAGGTGTGTATGTATGAGTATGTGCTTGTGAATAGAGATGTAAACAATGAACAGGTACAAAGTTCAGTGTAATTAGGTAATTATAGTAACTTTTATGTTTAGTAACAAAGAAGAAACAGGATGTGTGAACAGGGAAAAGTGTCCATGCAGGAGGTGAGGGTGGTGGCTCAGGGTATCTATCGGTACAACTAGGCCCTTTTACAAGAACAATTGGAGAAGAGAAACTTCAGGTTCCTCCAAGTCTTCCCTCTGAGCTACGTGTGCCTTAGCTCCCTGTATCGCATTTTGCCTTCTGACCAGAACCTCCAAGGTAACAATGCACAGAATGAGGGGCAGCCTGACACTGTGTGAACAGCCTGTGAGACTTTGTCTACAAGTGGAAATACAAAATGTTCTTTAAAATTTAACTACTGTTTTAATAAAAGTTAGTATTTAATAATAAAATGCTATATACTAGTAGCATTCTGAGATCAAATTAAACAGAACAATTTTTCACATTATGTTTTTCCACTTATAATAAAGTCACCAATACAGAAATCCTGGAAGGAAAAAAAAATCCTTTTAGTTGGTCATTGTCCTAAAAGGTACCTCCACTGTCTAACGGAGACTGTGCCGGGGATGGGATGAGGTCCCTGTCATTGTGGATGAGGTACAGAAGTAGAGCAGTGAGCCTGAAGATGTGTGTATTGTCACCTTTGTCATATCCAAGAACTGCTAATGACTGACGAACTGAGGGCCTTTGCGCTCACAACCTTGGAGAGTTAGAGAGTGTCATATGGATGATGATGGACCATCACTGGACTAAAGAGTTAGATACCACATCTTGTGTAGATGGAGCGGTGGGCTGTGTCCCGCCACCCAGCTAGCTTTACACCCGAAATAATTACACGGAAACTGTATTCATTTAAACACTGCCTGGCCCATTAATTTCAGCCTCTTATTGGCTAATTCTCACATCTTGCTTTAACCCATATTTAGTAATCTGTGTAGCACCACGAGGGGTGGCTTACCAGGAGAGATCTTAACCTGCGTCCAACTCAGCAAGGAGAGGCATGGCGACTGCCTGAAGCGTCTGCCTTCTTTCTCCCACAATTCTGTTCTGTCTACTCCGCCTACCTATGTTCTGACCTATCAGGCCAAGCAGTTTTCTTTATTAATTAATCAATGACACAATAGATATACAGATGACCTTCCTCCATCAATCTTGGACCCTAAGATGTGGTCTAGGTGAGGAACTGTTCAGTGACCAGACTCTTCTGACAGAAACAGGAGGGTCGTCAACAAACACACACACACACACACACACACACACACACTATGCCAAGGTGAACAACGACAATGACCAGGGCCTTCTATGTCATTGCCTGTTTGAGGTGGGCTGGATCTGGCCTAGGCTGGCAGCTGCCAAATCTAACTGGGACTGAGACTGATTAACTGGGCTGGCGGCCAGGTGCAGGAGTCTGGCCAGGTCATCACTTAGATATCCCAAGAGTCCTTCCTGGTTCTGAGTCTGGAAGCCTTTCAACTCTTGGCATCATGCCCTTTGCTCATGCGTGGCAGTCTGCGTGAAGGCAGGCACACGGCACACACACATGCCACCTTGCATTTTGTTTTCCAGTGACCCAGGGTTCTGACGATCTCCCACGCTATCTGACTTCTCATCTGTGTGCTCACACTACTCTCCTTGCCAGGACAAGCTTCCCTCCCTCCCCTGTCTGCTCTGTGCTCAGGTATCCACACCTCATCTGAGTGACCATTTTTCAATGCAGTTTAGGCCAGGTCTCTCTCCAGTCATAGCCACCTTACATTAGGTTTCAAGGTCAATGGAATGGTCTTTTTATGTGACAGAAACAAACGCCTAGATGGAGAATAAGTCAACACCTCTGCCCCATCTTTGACAGAGAAGTCTTAATTAGAGCTGATGAAATGAAGAAATGAGCAAATGGTAGACACAAAGTGAGAGGGTTCAAGACAGTTGCCACAAACTTACTTTGACTTTTTTTTCCATTGTTTTTTAAATCGTGGTGTGTGGGCATGTTTGTATGCGGGGGCGGCCAAGCATGCTGTGGCCCACCTGCAGAAATCTGAGGCTAACTCCAAATGCTGGTCCTCATCTTCTACCTTGTTTGGGAGACATGATCTGTTGTTTGGTGTTGGTCATGGCCACCCTACCTGGCCCCTGAACTTCTAGGGAGACTCTTGCCTTTGCCTCCACTTCCCAGGAGGAACTCTGTCTGGTATTATGAATGTGCAGTACCTCAGCTAGCTGTCTGTAAGTCCTGAAGCCACAGTGCTTTCTCCACCGAGCTGTCTCCTCAGCCCTGCCACCATACTTAATTGGCTTTCAGTCACATGGCTTTTAGATAACCTAATCTAAAGATATGAATAAAGCTAAGGACTAGCCTCTGGTGCTGTGTTCTAAGTTCTAGGGAAGCAGATGCAGGAGGATAGGCAAGTTCAAGGCTCAGCTACAAAGCAAGACCCTGTCTCAGAGATAAAAGATACAGAATCAAATAATTACTTCACTTTCTGCTGACTTAACCTACCGATTAAACTGACTCCCCAGAGTTATAGGGTAATATCTATAAAGGCAGATTTGCCACATGGTTTTTCTTGCTTTCTCCATGCTTACTCAGCCACCAGACTGTAGCTGTCAGAATATCAGTTGTATTTCAAGAAATAATACTGTATAGTCATTATTAAAATGTAAACACACATCAAGTATTGGTTATCATAAACAATTTCCATATGGAGGAGAACTGTATCTTGGTATTATCATAGCAACCCTTATCGTACCTTTTTTTAAGTAGTAGAAAACAACTGGCAAATTTGGCAATGATCGTCCTAGGGCAAAGGAAGGAGCGGAAAAAGGAGTTACCTAATGTGCCCACAAATGAATTATGTTCCTTTCTTATAGGGAACTGTGTTCATTTCCTCCCTTCATTGTCTCTTCCCACTGCAGACCTGGCAAGGGTTTGGAGTGGAGTGGGGAGGGATAGATATCAGATAGAGTTACCACTGCCCACAGAATTGTAAAGTAATAAATAACCATAAATTGTCTGCTGCTCTCTCCCCTTCCTTTCTCCTGGTATTTTCTCAGGACGATCTGTGAGAATTTTGCCCAGGAGATCTGAACACTGAACTTCTCACATATCAATTGGAATAAGTCTAGTTCTTGAGGGCTCTAAACGCATGCACATGTTATAGCTGGCACCTCCATTCCAATCCAGGCTGCCTCACAGAACACTAAGATGAGGTCATCCCTTACCTCACAGTATTCTCCCCCATCATCACCGTGGTCCAGGGATGGGCACAGTGAGGCGAAAACTACTGAGTCTGCTTCTGACTGCCAGCTGTACCAGGTCTGTCATAGATCTCCCCTCCTCCCAGGGAATAAATGGATGGGGCAAGGCCTAAGCCATCCCAATGGGCTTCCAGCTACTGCAACATTAGGAGCTACTTCAACATTTATGAATTATCAAGCTACCTGGTCAATGGACCATGATTTGCAGCAAGGTACCTATTATTCTCTTGAAGGGTCTGAGAGTATAAATGTCCCTACACTCAAAGGCCAGTATGGGATTAAAGGATGGTGGAATGATTTTGTTTCTTTTTTCTTTTTTAGAAAAGATGTCTACGTCCTCACAATGGAAAAACATCTTGATTTCTCACCACAAAAGAACTCGCTTCCTCCTCTCTGCCTCTCCAAAAATGTTCGGAAAGAGATAAAAAAAAAGGGGGGGGGGAATGTGAATTAGCAAAGGAATGGATTCCCTGTCTCTCTATCATGGATGGCAAAGGCTATGAGAGTGGAATTTAACCTAATTATATGAAAACATTTAATTTGGTCCTTACTAGACCTTACGTGACCTGAAGGTAAATCACAATTTATCTTCAAAGCCTACTACATCTGTGTATAAGTTTAGGATGGAATGTTTCTTTTGTTTAAAAATGTATCATTTATTTTTATTTACGTACATTGGTGTTTTGCCTACACACACACACACACACACACACACACACACACACACACACACGTATATGGGTGTTGGAAGCCCTGGAACTGGAGCTACAGGCAGGTATGGCTTGCCATGTGGGTGCTGGGAATTCAACCTGAGTCCCCTGGAAGAGCAGCCAGTGCTTCTAACCATTGAGCCATCTCCCTAGCCCCTAAATGTAATATGCAGGTAGGGTATACGTCTAGGATTAAAAGAAAGGGGTGGGTGAAGGGGAGATTGGAACATTTTGTAGAAAAAGGGGGAAAATATGCTTTTTTCTTACATAATATTTCCTATGCAAAAAGATGGAGAGATACATGAGCCCAATATCATTTCATACCTAAAAACAATAGATATTATTTTTTAATATGACCAAAGTCAAATAAAAATTATTTTGCAGTTGGATGCAGCAAGAGTCTGTACTTGTAAGCTATTCATTCCCTTTAGTTCACTTTCAGCTTCGAGAGAGTGGAAACAAAGATGCAGGGGACACTGGGTAGAAAGGGAAAAACAGCGAAATAGGGGAGGGGAGTAGAGTTGGGGAGGGGAGAAGATTGGGAGGGAAGGTGCTCAGCCTGGAGTACCCAGCAGGAGCGGTTGATCCTAAACCTGAAGGATCACATTCATCCTTCCAAGGTTTTCCCAGAGGAAGACCCTTAAGTAGAAAGAACAAGAAAAGCAAAGGGGCTTCCATGACTAGAACATGGCTCCAGCTTATCCACCGGCCTTAGGCCTAAGTGTTGCCTGTTCAGGTCTTCTCTTCCCCCTCAAGCGTGCTGCCTTTGATCTCTGTCTCCTGGTTCCAAACTAAAAACCAGAGAGCTCTGCATTTCAGGGTGGAAGCATGAGGTAGCGGCCAGGTGAGACAGAGAAGGTAAGAGCCTGTAACAAGGCTCTCCTGGTGGAGGGTCTATCATGTCTTAGAAGAATGAAACTAAGCCTGTGTGGTAGGCAGCACCTGAGCAAGGATGTGTGGCGCTCCCGGGGCACTCAGCCTCGTGTCTCCTGCTCTGCCATACAGCTGGCAGTGCCTGTGAGCCAATCTCACTCCTCACTCCATCCCAACTCCTGTCCCCGCAGGTGTGGGAACATCATCCAGCCAGCCATCCGCGCTCACCAGCAGTTCAGATTCTGGTCTCATGCAAGCACAGACAGCCTTTAATCCCTCTAGATGATAAAAAAAAATATTCTGCACAAGTAAAAGCTTATCAAACTAAATAATTTTTTTTAGAGAACTCAGCCAGTTCCTCTTGTTCTGCTTAACTGAGGCTGGGACCAGATAGGCCCTTTCATTCTGGCCTCCTTTTTATTTCAAAGAGAAATGTGGTCTCTAGGAGGGAGGAAGAAGGACAGAGTCAGGTCTTTGTGCCTTGTTTTGATGAGTCCCTGACCTACTTCTCTCTTTTTAAATGTAATATCTACTATGTTTTTAGAATTTCATGTGCATATACAATGTGTTTTGAACATATTCGGCCCCTCCCACTCCTCTTCCCAACTCCTCCCAGATCTACAGTCTCCAGCCCTCCCAACTTTGGGTCCTCTTTTTTAAATTTAAATTTAATTGTGTGTGTGTGTGTGTGTGTGTGTCCCACTGATTCCAACTGGAACTGCCCATATACTCATAGCTGTGGGGCTCTATCCACTGGAGCATGGCATTTCTTTTTTAAGTATGCTGTTTGTCCTTAAATGGCACATAAGAACACACTGCCTTGATAGCAGTGATTGAGCCCCACAGCATGGCCCAGCAGCCAGTGTAAAGGTTCTACGGTGACCTTCTAGTGTGGGAAAACCATGGTTTCCAGTCTGATTAGTCTTTGAGCTGAGGGGCTCAAAAATTAGAGCAATTAGAAAGTTCTCAGCGTCTCCCTTGGAAGAGTCCAAGATAGGAAATCTATACTGATATAGATTTACTGATATAGATATACTGCCTTTTCTATATACAGTCCCTACAAATGGGCAGTTAATGCTACCTCAAAACAGCTTACTCTCTTTCCTTGTTCCCTCTCCAATTTGCCACAAAGAATTTAGGGTGTTTTCCCTACTTTGAGTTTGTTCCTCGGTTGATGTTCTTTTACTGGTCTATCAATCTGGGTGCCTTGACTTCTTCCCTTCCATTGAGTAAATGTTCACCTCCCTTCATTAGCTGCCCCCCTGTCCTGTACCTCTTCTCATGCCTGGCACCAGGGGGCACTAGAGATGCCTGGGCCAAAAGTCTGTGCACCTCAAGTCTTGAAATCTTAGTAAGTGAATTAAAAAAGAAAGAAGAAAGAAAGAAAGAAAGAAAGAAAGAAAGAAAGAAAGAAAAGAAAAGAAAAGAAAGAAAGAAAATCTATCATGATCATGTTGTAACCGGTGCCTCAAATTTTTAATCAGAACTAGAGAATGCCAGGGCTGGGGCACAGCTTGGGTGATGAAGTACTTGCCTAGCGTTCTCTGACCCCAGCACTGAAGAAGCCAGGGCTGGGTAGGAAGCAAGCAAGGGAGTCTGGTAATTGTCTACTTGATGGAAACCTTCAAATTCTATCCCTTCCTGTAGCAATTTCTTAAATATCATGAGTTTCACTCTCCTTTTAACTACTGCTCCAACACTTCAATGAACGCTGCAAGCAGGTAATCATTTTTTCTTTCTCTTTTTCCCCTTTTCTTTTTTTTTTAGTTAATTTTTAAAAGCTTAATTGTGGAGCATGAACCTGAGAAAATAGTTTTTTAAAGCCAGATGTCAAGGTGCCCTACAGTCTTTTGTGTCTGTGATTAGATTATTTGTCACAAAACCATCCTGAGGTGATAATTAGATTTTACCTCTGCATGGAGGTGGAGGATGGAAGTGGGCAGTGGTGTAAACCTTTCACCAAAATAAGACAATTCACTTGATGAGGTAGGAAACAGAAGTCACTCAAATGGCTGGGGTACAGGACCAACGCTGTCTGATTAAGTCAATTTGGGCATTACTATGGTGAGATATGAGGGGGTATTTTATTTGCCCCTCTGTTGGGGCTCCAAAATTAAGACTGCAAATCAAAAAGACAGGAAAAACAGACACATGTGTAAAACGTAAACTCTCTCTACTGGGAGTCACCATGGAGAGACTAAAAGGACCTGAAAGCTCTGGGGTTCTTCTACCCGTAAGTTTTCAGCAGTCAGTTAAGGTCGTTGCTTCAGAGCTAATGCTGAGCACCGAGGGGGGAGGCAAAGAAACCTCGAAGCAGCTGGTGTTGAAATGATACGGCTCGGGCTTCCACGTAAGTGACACCTCCAGCTCCGCGCAAGAGCAAGAATTCCAGTGAGAGAATTTTGCTTCCAGCAAGGTGGTGGCCTACATTCTAACTCACCCTCAAGAAGAGCGCCTCAGTTTCACAGCTGTTCACCGTAATACGACCCAACTGAAAAGCTCTGTTTTCTGAGTTAAAATTGAGCTCTGCAGGCTCATGTTCAGCATGCAGACAAGCAAGGCAGGAAGCCTCCCACACGAGAAAGGAAAGATAAGAATTATCAAAGCCAGACTTTTTTTTTTTTTACTGAAGGCGATTTCAAAGCGAAATATAGACATATATGGCATGCATATAGATCCACTGTGTATGTATATAAACACGCACGTCCACATATCAAAACTCGTTTCTTGCATGAGTAACAAAAGGTACCAAGAACAAAGCAAAAGCAACCAAAATAGAAAGATGAGAAAGTATTTCCAACTCACACAGCGGCCAAAGGATTACTTATTACCCTCTAGACACCGAGAGCTAAGAAAGAATGTAGAAGGGAGAAGGAAAAGATATATGTACTGAAGAACCTCAGAGGCCGAGAACACACATGGCTAACCACCAAATTATTCCTAACTTCAGTGGTGAGCAGAGAAATACAAAACAGAAACAAACTTTTGACTTCCCTCACTGGCTGGGTGGGACAAAGATCCTTCACTTGACCAAACTTCCGTTAGGCCCCTGAACCTTCTCTTGACCCATCAACTGTCAATCAACTTGAACATGGACATTGTAGAAGCAGAAGTACCTTATTTGAGACTTGGGTATTGCAATTTGGGATCTACAAATCCAGACAGATCAAAGACATGCAGATTTGCATCAGGCTTTGAGAGACAAGGAGAAGCTGGGAGGAAATTTCTCAAGTTGCACGGCAAGAAAGGTGCCAGGTGCAGGGAAGCTGTCCTACCCCAAAGTTGAGCGTCACTGAGCCACCAAGGGCTAGTAGCCAAGACTCTCCCTAGGGCTAAAGTTAGTTGGCTGTGGCCGTTTGATGGGCTGTAACCTCCAATAAAAGAGAGCAAGCCTGAGCCCAATTCAAAAAAAAATGAGCATTGCTGTGTTGTTTAATCCAGGCAACAGACTCACATTCTTATCACACGGTTGAAGCAAAGATCACCACTAAGTCAGGTACGAGCTGCTTCCTCCTCCCCCCGTGGTATCTGGTCAACCCCATCTGTGTTCAGTAGAACTGCAAGGTTGGCTTAGCCAGCCTCTCTTCCGTATCCTTCCTGTTTCCTCCCATTCCTGCTCCCCATCTTTCCTGGCTCTTCCCAAGGATTTTCCAGCCACCAGCTCTATCCTGCTTCATAGCTACAAATTCTCTTTTCTTGCTATGGCAGAAAAGCCCTCTGAGGCTCCTAGGTTTGACTATCTGGTCCCCAGTTGGTGGAACTCTTTCGGAAGGAGAAGGCGAGGTGTTCTTGTTGGAGGAGCTATGTCTTGAGGCAAGGGGAGGGGAGGGGCACTTGGAGGCTTCAGAAGTCTCTCACCATCCCAGATACATTCTTTTCTTCCTGTTGTTGATTCTAGATGTGAGCTTCAGCTACTGTGCTGGCCGCCTGCTGCCTGCTACCTCCACTCCACCATCATGAACCCAAACAAGTTTTCTTCTATAAGCTGTCTTGGTTATGGTGTCTTATCCCAAAGTAGAAGAGAAACTAAGACAATTGTTGTAGTCAGAGTTGAGCCTGGCTGGTGTTTGTTTGTTTGTTTGTTTGTTTTGGCGTGGAGGTGGGGGGGCACACAGTGTTTCCTTCTTTGCTTCAAAATCCCATAGCAATGGTCTGAGTAGAGTCATCCTTATGGTTACCCACATCTTATAGAATAATGTTTACCTCCACAGAAGCTTTAGATGTTAATGAAAATTCAGTCCTGACAAGAAAACAGACATTGCACTCTGCTGGGAGTGCAAATGTAGAGACCTGGTGGTGGCCTGTGAACTGGGAATCTTCTCAAGAAATTAGGTTCATGCAGACGAGAAGATATGCATGCGAACTCTCACTGACCACTGTAACTGTGATGGTTAATTTCAACTGAGTGGGGATATTCCTGGGAAGCTAATAAAGCACTCTTTTAGAAGCATCTGTGAGGGTGTTTCCAGAGACACATTGCTTGTGGGACAGTACATTTGAGAGAAGATGCTCTCTTAATGTGAACGGTAGTATCCTACCAGAGAGGGGATTTTGGAAGAAGGCCCCTAGTTTGTTCCTGGCCGCTCAGCTAGCTTAGACTCGAAATAATCACACAGAAACTGTATTAATTAAATCACTGCTTAGCCCATTAGCTCTAGATTCTTATTGGCTAATGCTTATATTGATTTAACCCATTTCTATTAATCTGTCTATCACCATGTGACTGTGGCTTACTGGGTAAAAGTTCCCAGCATCTGTCTCCAGTGGCTCCATGGCTTCTCTCTGAATCTGCCTCCTTTCTCCCAGCATGCCAAGCATGCCATTTAGTTTTCCCCACCTGCCTAAGTTTTGTCCTATCAACAGGCCAAGGCAGTATCTTTATTCATTAATGGTAATCACAGCATACAGAGCAAAATCCCACATCAAAGGGAGGCTGGATGGAAGAAAAGATGGGAAGGAGGAAGCCACCAGCACACATATGCTTCACCCTCTCTGCTTCCTGGCTGCTGGGAGGTGAATGGCTTTGCCCTGCAACATCCTTCAACAATGACCTTTGCCCTCACCACTACCCAGCATCACAATTATGGACAGAACCTCTGAAATCCTTAAATTGATAGATTCTTTCAAGTATCTGTCACAGTAATATGAAAAAAAATGAGCAATGCAATTGTAATACTACAAGTTTACAGAAATGTTGAATGCTTGCAACAGAGAAGCACTTGTATAAAACACACAGACAATCAGACTGTGTGCAGCCTTTGAGAATGAATGGAGGCTAGTCATCCATACTGATGTGAAGGTATAGTCAAGAAACTTTTGAATAAAAAGTATAGTTTTCAAGGAATATGCATGCATGTGCCCAAATTTTGAGGAAAAAATATTTATGTGTCAAGACAAGCTTGAGTTGGGTTATCTAGCAATGAGGTTAGTGAATGCAGAATTATGCCTTCTATCCAATACATATCTGTATTAGCTGAACTTTTATTTTAAGAATGCATCTAATGGTGGGGGGGAACGAATGTACTTGGAGCTTGCTGGGTCTGGATTAGTGGGGGGTAGCTGTTTTAGTCACTGACAAGGTGTTGGTTATTAGCTAAGAAATGAGTTAGTGACTGCCACATGGTGTTAATGAGTGTTTTCAATTAGTCTCCTAATTGCTGCCTATTAGTTAGCTCAAGGAGGGACGCCCTACATGCTTGTGGATTCACTCTCATGCTGGTATGGCCCTGAGAGAAAGAGCCAGCCCACAGACTTGGCTTTTCATCAAAGAGCATGGCACCTCTTTGCTCAGAGCCACTGGTTTCCTGTCTCATTCCAGGAACGCAATGGCCTCGGGACCCTCTAGTCACGTTTTACCTCAATCCTTGCTGAGTGCTGAGGAAACAGCCATCTGCCCGTGCCTCTGGGCCTACCCCTTTGTTCTTTTTGCAGAGAGGTTCTCTCCTCTTTGGTTACCCCCCCCCCCAGGGACCCCTGCCCCACTTTTCTAGAGACATCATTTGATGTCACTTTCTCAGCAGGGCCCGCTTTTACCATCTTTAGTGGCGATCTTTTCACCTTCACCTCACTTTTCCCTCCTTGGCTTTCCTGGTTTCAATGTCGTATCTTTTATTTATTATCTCTCTTCCCTAACAATGACTCTTTGCCTGAACAAACTCTAGCCAAACTTTTGAGCTTCTCTCTCTCTCTCTCTCTCTCTCTCTCTCTCTCTCTCTCTGTCTCTCTCTCTCTCTCTCTCTCTCTCTCTCTCTCTCTCTCTCTCTTCTTTCTTTTCCCCTTTGATCTCTTAGTTTTTGAGACATGATCTCTAGTGACTTATGCTGATTTTGAACTTTATATGTAGCCCAGGCTGGCCTTGAACTCATGATCTGCCTACCTCAGCCTCCCACTGGGATTACAATTGTATATTACCATTCCAGTTTGGCGTCTCCTTTTGGCTGGGCCTCAGCCCCTGCTCATAAAGAACTGAGTAAAGCCTGAGGGCTCAAGTCTACATCCCTCAGGGGA
This sequence comes from Arvicola amphibius, assembly GCF_903992535.2. Lineage (NCBI taxonomy): Eukaryota > Metazoa > Chordata > Mammalia > Rodentia > Cricetidae > Arvicola > Arvicola amphibius. The sequence goes on from NC_052054.1 coordinate 22,446,197, forward strand.
CCCTTAACACCCTTAAAAATGGCTGCCCTGAGAAACTTGGGGTCTCAAATAATCACTTGGCGAGTGCTGCTGGCTCAATACTGCCGTCATGCAGGTTTTCCTAAAGCTCGGTTGCTTTTTACTCCAAACCAACACCTGTTACGTGCCTAGGACCACCTGTAAGCAGGTAGAGTGCAGGACAGAACTTGTAACTTGTGTTACTGTAGGTTAGGATTTGTGTGTGAAATGAAACCCTCAGGCTCATACGGTTTATAATGTCGTGAAAGGGGGCCCATGGAGAAGGCAAAAGTCAACTCTCAAGCAATGCACGGAAAGAACCTAAGCTCACGTGAAAAGCTAGATTTCTGCTTTAGGATGACGCAGCTATTCAAGATGTTAATAAACTGCTACATCATTGATACTCTCAGAAAGCCAAAGTGCTCAGCTGGGAGTTGTAGCCTGTTCCCTTGCTATATTTATTGGTTTGAGACATTCCCAGTGATGTTACAACATCAATCATTGTTGTGAAGAGGCACCATGACCATGGCAACTCTTACAAAGGAAAACATTTAGTTGGGGCTTGCTTAGTTTCAGAGGCTTTGTCCATTACCTCATGGCAGGACAGGGCAGTGTGCTGGCAGACATCATAATGGAGAAAGAGCCAAGAGTGCTACTTCTTCACCTGCAGGAAGCAGAAGTAGTCTGTCTACACTAAAGTAGCTTGAGCACATGAGAACTCAAAGCCCGCTGTGCCACAGGGACACACTTCCTCCAACAAGGCCACACCTGTTCCAACTAGCCACACCTCCTAATAGTGTTGCTCTCTATGGGGCCATTTTCTTTCAAACCACCACAACCACAGTCAACAAAAGGAACCTTTCTTCTTATTTCAGCCTCAAAGCACATTTGTCAGAATCCTCACTATTCTTCCCGCCACCAAAATTCTGGTTCTAAGGTATGTTCCAGTTTTGCCTTCCTTTGAAGCAAGTTATCATGTTCAACTAACCAAGTCACCAGTTCCCAAGGCTCCCCTTCCTCCAGTTCTGTTATCTCAGACCCAGCTGTATAACATCAATAACCTTAACCTAAACCTCCTTCAGTATTGCCTAACTGTAGTGTACAAACGTGTTGCAGGCACTGTGAGATGCAGCTGGAAAACTTTATGCATCTACCCTTGAACTTCATGCATGCATTGGGTACCAATCATCTTAAGGGATAGATCTGGGTTTTGGGTTTTCAGTGTATCTTAATTTTAAATTTAATTTTTTATATAATTTTTTAATTTTGAAAGATTTTAATCTTTGTTTTAGACAGGGATTTTGCCTTTTTATGGGACAATATGTATTGCTAGCAAGCTGGCCCCAAAATCATGGTAGTCCACTTGTTTCAGACTCCCTTGGTATTATAGGTATGAGACACAACATCTTGCTTAATCTTTGTTTTTGAAATTCTCTCAGCTTTTAATCCTGTGAACTAAAAGCTCTCCAGTTTTTAGTACCAGGAATCAATTCATATGGACATTTTTAAAGCAAAAGGTTCTGTGTAGGTGGAAGTTCTAAGGCTCTCTTTTTAAAGCTGCAAGGCTTTCACCTGCTACCCCATACTAGATAGTTCGCTTAGCCAAATGGAAAACAGAAGTAGTCTTTGAAGCATCATGGGAGCCGTTATGGGTAGAAGTTAGAGGAACATTAGCAGGATATTATGATGTTTGGGCTATGGTCCATGGTTCCTGGCTTATGCCTCCCTCTCTAAGGCAACTCGTAGAAACTAGAATGTCTGTACCACTAATCTTCCCCAGCACTCTATCTTGAATAACCATAAAGAAATATTCCAACCTGCTATTGTCTGATAATAGGTCATAAAACCCTCATCATCGCAAAGGAGTACTATGCCATGCTCTTGAGGGAAGAGTCCCGGGATACTGAAGCACACAGACCTCTCTGGACTCCCCTGTTATCAGCTTTGGATAAGCAATGCAATCTCCATAGACCCCCACAGGACACGGTGAAGAGGCTTCTGATAGACTAACCTGTAGAGCTTGCAGGAAGGAAAATAAAAACTCATCCCCACAGAGGAAGGTGGTACACTCCCACTCCACAGGGACAGAAGGTCCTGCACCCCAGGCTCTTGGAGACCTTGCCCTACATATCTTTCACGTGGCTATCCATTTGTATCCCTTGAAATATCCTTTGTAAAAAACTCTAGATGTAATTATAGTGTTCGCCAAGTCTAGCAAGTCATGCTAGTAAGGAGGACAAATAGAATCCGAGGAGGATGGCCTGGCCTTTTGGTCAGCCAGAAGTTTTAAGTAAGTACCCAGGTTCATGATTTGAAGGGGTTTAGTCTTGGTTCCATCACTCCCCCCAGGTGGGCAGTGTTAGTGGTGAGTTGAACTAGAAATACCTACTTGGTAGATTACTGCACAGAAGGGACAGATTCTTCATCTTTCAGAGTCATAGATATCTGCTATGTTGGCTGTGATGTGGCAATACAAGAACAAAATAAAATAATTTTTTTCTGCCAGTAGAATTAGTGCTGAAAAGACTCCTTCTTAAAACAGCTGAGAGGCTCACATGTTTATACAAATCCATAAGTAGAGTATTGTTTCCTTCAATGTGTAACCTATGGGCTCACAGCAAAAGACATAGATAGCTTGGATGCCCATTTGAAACTTCCTAGATTTAATTTTTCACACTAAACCTGTTACATTTCAAAAGGATTCCAGGTGCTTTGTAAGTATGGCAATGTATGAGAAAGGCTTTCTATATCTGTCACTAGTTCCCATGTGAGCTTGAGGTGGGACCTCCGGTACAGCTGACTGGAGTAACCCGCTGACACACTGAAGCATCCTTCCAAGGCTCATCCAGCAGAAGACTGATATGGCTAAGCAGGACCTCCATTCCTCATCCTTCGTGGTGAGCCTAAAGCCTATTGCCTACTAACAGAGCAGTTGGCCAGGCATAATGACGCCTAGCTATAATCCCAGAACTTGGAAGGTCAACTCATGAGGACCACCAGTTGAAGTCCAGCTAGGGATACAAAGGAAGACACTACGTCAAAAACAAAACAAAACAAAACCAAAAAACACTGAAGTCCAGGCGTGGTGACTCATGTCTATAATCTCACTTACTTCAGAGGTGGAGGCAGGTGGATCAGAAATTCACGTTCTCCTATGACTATATAGTGAGTTTGAGGCCAACTGAGACTAGTTGAGATTTTTTTTTATAGCCTAAATCCAACCCCAGCAAGTTGAAGCAAGCAATGAAAGCCTAGAGCTGCCAGGTGCCGATGGTTGAAGGCTTCATCTAGTATCAGGTATCTTGGTGAGAAACAAGAGGCAGCTGAATCATACTGAGACAGCCCCTCCCCCTCCCCATCAATACGCTAACATAAATGAGGCCCTGAATCATGAACATCAAGAGAGATTTGGGAAGAAGAAGACTCGAAGAGCAACTGTTCAAGGAGGTTCACTCAACAGGAGAAGCAAGGCAAGGAGCCAGAGAGCCTCAGAGGGAGTGGTGGGGTGGGGATACTTTCATGCACAGCCTGATATGCAGGGCAGATTTTTCCACCATCAGAGGGTTCAGAACACTTCTTTCTCTTGAAGCTGCTTGGCAACTGCAGGCTCTCTCTCTCTCTTTGGAATGTTCCTGTACTTGGGCAGACCTTGCTAGTTTCTCCTTGACCAAGGCTGCAGAGTGTCCTGAGCTGCCAGCCCTCTGGGAATTTCTCAGCTGCCCGAGGAGCAGTCCTTCCCGTGAATGCTCCCAAATCTTGATCTGGGTCACCATATGTGACCTTGTGCCAATGCCAGTCCTTGTTGAGATGCATCTGATCAAATGAAGCCAGAGGAATGCCATCTCACTACCTAAACAGGTCCTTGAAGTCAGGTCACCATCGGGAGGATGTGGTCACCAGAGGGCGAAGGTCTAAAGCAGCCTTACTGACATGTGACTCCATTTGGAGAAAGACACAGGCTTAAAGCGCCATGTGATGTTCTTAAAGTAATAAAGAGGCCTTGCAAAATGCCTTTGAGAGCTACTCTAAATGGAAATAGGATGTAAATGGTGCCATGGCTACAGGTACCAAACTGGCTAGGATGGGTGGGGTTACCGGGAAGAACATTATATCCTTCAGGAAGAGAAAATATTGGGCTTCTTCTGAGATATTTCTGATCCTCAAATCATAGAATTTGACTCTTATGACCCATGATCCAAAGGGTTGCTCTGATCCGTACCTCAGCCAATGACATCTATCACCCTTCCTAGTCTTATCTTGTCCCATCGGACACCTCATTCTTGCTTGCGCCCTCACACCTCCACTGGCCCCACTGTGCCATAAAGACATGTTCGTATATAACAATTTTCTTAGTCTGCTTTTTTTCTTCTTTCTTACCTAGAAAAATGTCTGGCTTTTCTCAGCAACATCTATGCCTCCAGGAAGCCAGGAATTCCTCACTTCCCCAGCCTTCTGGACATGAGACAATGAAGGTTTCCCATGTGCCATTCAAGAACTGCCCTCTAGGGCTGGAGAGATGGCTCAGAGGTTAAGAGCATTGCCTGCCCTTCCAAACGTCCTGAGTTCAATTCCCAGCCACCACATGGTAGCTCACAACCATCTGTATGGGGTCTGGTGCCCTCTTCAGGCATACACACAGACAGAATATTGTATACATAATAAATAAAAATATTTAAAAAAAGAACTGCCCTCTATACAACCACATGGACACATCACCAACACATGCCCCACGTCTAAACATAGGTTGTAACAAGAGAGCTAACTTATTTGGCTCTGGCTGCATTTAGAACTGGAACCCAAGATCCCCAGTGAGTTTCCCTGCTAGTTTGAATTGAAGACAGGTAAATTTAGCTTTGATAGGAGCATATGTATACAGAGGCAAAAAATTCTGGGATGGATGGGTAGATGGATAATGCAGATAGTATTATAGAATAAATGTCTATAACCCCTTACATTCTACATGTTGCAACTCTGCTCTCTCATGCAACAGTTTCAGGAAGTGAGGTATTTGAGAGGTAACTGGAGTTAGAGGAAGTCAGGAGTGTGTCCCACAAATGAATGGCATTAGCATCCATAAAGGAAATCATATTCAATCTCTCTGCCATGTGATGACACATTAAGAAGGCAGCCACCCATCAATCATGAAGCAGGCCCTTACATAATGGTATTTGTAAAGCCTTATGATTATGGTGTCATTGTCTCCATTTTAATGTGGTGTCCATGAGCTGTTTCTATGAGTGGTGACAGATATGTACTCAGACACACGTGATCAAAAGGTACGTACTTTAAAGTAAGGAGGATGTGAGTCTGGATCCAGTACTTCCTTTCCACCCAAGGGATATGGGTGTCCTATTTACCTTTGAAACCCCAGGCTATTTTCTCTAAGGGGTTGCTGTGAAGATGAAGCCTGTGGTGTGGGCAGACAGATCAAGACTGCATCAACCACAGTGTGCTGCCTTCTGACCCTCCTTGCTCACACTCTGGGGTCTGGTACCAGCTCAGCATTCCCAGAAGCCTGCAGAGTCCCTGTATCTGGGATGCCATCTCCACTGGCCTCAGGTGAGACAGAGAGCCATCACTTCCTCTCCACAAACTTTCTCCTGTGGCTGTGGCCCAGAGAGTCTTTCCTGGAGGACCTAGTTAGTTCATGAGCAGCTGATAAAGCAATACGAATCTCTGCTTGGTTGATTTTCATCTTAGAACATATGGAGATGAAGTTTTTACCTGTTTTTATATACATATGATAAGCACTTCGGGTAGTTGTTGGCTGACAGCTTAATATCAAGTGAACTGAGTTCCAAGCCACACCCAATCTGTTGTGATGATGATCTTGGACTATGAGAAGCTAATCTGTGTTGTTCTAATATCTATGGCATTTTATTATGGCTATTCATATGCACTGAAATAACTAGATGAGTGGATAAATAGATGGATTGGGAGAGAAATGGGGGAGAGAGTGCTCCAGAAATACAAGGTGATAGGTAAAGGGAGTGTCCTCCTAAGCAATTCCTTTCTCTAGGTCTGCAACACACAGGAACTGCTCTTGAATCTTTGTATACTCTCGGAATGGGGTGGGGCTGAGAGCTGTGGCAGACCTTGGGGGCAGTAATCAGTGACTCTCAAAGGCAGATCCAAAGTGCTACGATGAATTATAGCCTTTGCAAAGGAACAGAAACAGCTGTCAGGCTGGGCTGACAGTTCAGCTGGTAAAGAGTCTGGCTCGAAAAAAATAATCTGGGGACAGCAGTGTGCGCTTGGACTCTCGGCACTGAGGTGGGCAAAGATGGGTGGGTCTCTGGGGCTTACAAGCCAGCAAACCTAACCTACTGGAAGAGGTTAGACCAAGGAGAGCCAATCTCAAACATAAGATGGACAGAGCCATTGAACTGACTCGGAAGGTAAAGGTACTCACTGCCATACTTGATGACCTGAGTTCAGTCCCCAAGATCCCACATAGCTGAAGGAGAGAACCAATTCCTACAAGTTGTCCTGTGACCTCAATACATGTGCCGTAACCTGCACACACACACACACACACACACACACACACGCACACGCACATGCACACACACATATACACACAAATATTTATATTTAAAGAAATTTAAAACAATGTTTAAAAATAATAGGGTGGATGACACTGGAGTAACAAAGCTCAAAATTGACTGCGGACCTTCACACACACACACACACACACACACACACACACACACACACGCCCACACACTCCAAAAAAAGACAGACATGCACACATATAGAAAGTAAGAGGTCACACTTAATCAGTCATAAATTTTCTTAGGCAAAGCAGTGAGCTGGACAGTATTGGATGTCAAATACTATTGTGACCAATAATATTATAATTAGAATAAGCACACACTCCTCTGATATAGTAACTACAAAAGACAGTATTCAGATATTAAATCAAGCTGAATTTTTTATCATCATGCCTTTCTGTCAACTGCATCTTCCAGAATTGAGATTCAGAGTCCATGATGTCCAGTAGGTTGAGGAAGAAGAGATTAAAACACCTTGATTATTGATGTTTAGGCCACTTAAATGATTATTCAAGAGAAGTGCCACCCTTAAAGAAGACCAGCCTAACATTCGGGTAGTGAAAATACACATGAGCACTGAAGGAGCTCGGGGCAGCATTCACTTGGTTCACAACCGTAGATGATGTACAGGAGGCACTGATCCAAAGCAAAACCCTATCAGGGCCCTCAACATTCTTGACCACAGTCCAGAGGTCTAAAAGGGCACAATGGCATTTTCAGAAGTCTTAAAGATTCTTCCTTTTAGGACAGATAAGCAACGGTTAATTTCTTTTCTTTTCTTTTCTTTTTTTTTCCAAGACACCACAGAGGCACTGAGAAACTTGCAAGGTAAGGCTTATAAATGTCAAGCTTTAGCTAGTTGGTCACAGTGAGCTAGCCTCACACACGTTTCAAACGCAAGCCAGTAAGCCTGCTTCTTCATGCTCGTCTCACCCAGTGTGATCAAAGATTATGACTCATCCACCGAGGCTGCCTTGGTGTTTTGTGTTTTTTGTTTTTTTTTTTCCCTGAGCCTCATCGTAACTGAAAGTACACTTGAACTTTGAAACGGGCTATGGTTCTTACACATGAGCTGTGCTCACAACTGCAAGCCTCGGTAGTTTTCAATTGAAAGACTAGGTCAAATATTGCTAGAATTTGACATGTTGTATGCACCTTAAAGTGGACAGCCAATTGGCTAAGGACTTGAAAGACTTTTTTTTTTGGCAGAAGAACTTCTTAATTGAGTGTGTGTGTCTGTGTGTGTATAGTGTGTTTTGATGTGTATTCATGCCTGTGTGTTCATGTGTCTGCATGTATTTGTGTGTCAAGTGTGTATACGTATTCATGTATGTGTGTATGTCTGCGTGTGTCTGTGTGTCAAGGGTATGTTTGTATGTATTCATGTATGTGTGTTCGTGTGTGTGTGCATCTGAGTGTCAAATGTGTGTTTGTATGTATTCATGTATGTGTGTTCATGTGTGTGTGCGCATCTGAGTGTCAAGTGTGTGTTTGTGTATATTCATGTATATGTGTTCATGTATATGTATGTGTTTGTGTGTCAAATGTGTGTTTGTGTGTATTCATGTATGTGTTTTCATGTGTGTCAAATGTATGTTTGTGTATATTCATGTATATGTGTTCATGTATATGTATGTGTTTGTGTGTCAAATGTGTGCTTGTGTGTATTCATGTATGTGCATTCATGTGTGTGTTTGTGTGTATTCATGTAAGTGTATTCATGTGTGTATGCATCAAGTGTGTTTGTGTGTATTTGTGTGTGTATATACATGCACATAAATTCATGTGTGTGTTCATGTGTGTGTATTCATGCATGTGCATTCATGTGTGTTTCAAGTGTGTATATTGGTGTATGCGTGTTCATGTGTGTTTGTGGGTGTATTCATGCATTGGATTCATATGTGGGTATATTTATGCATATGCATTCATGTGTTGTGTTTTCATGTGTGTAAATATGAGCACACATGTGCTAAGGACACATGTGGATTGGAGAACAGCCTCTGGTGTCGGTGCTCTGCTTGTGTGTTCGTGACTGAATCTTGTTGGATCACACTGCTTATGACAGGCTATGGCTGCACACTCCCGGGCATCCTCCTGTTTCCACCTCCCATCTCGATGTGATTGCAGCAGTTGTCATCCCGTGTCCAGCTCTTACACAGATTCTAGGAGTTTCCTCAGTTCTCACCCTTGCAGGGCAAGCACTTTTATTCACAGAGCCATCGCCTCAATCCAAAAGAGCTGTTCACCTTGTCGCTCTCGCTCACGTGGTATTTTTGAGTTTTCAAGTATGATGCAGCTTTCCCCTTTTTTTGTGGGTTGTCCGGGAGCCGTTTCTTTGAGGGAGTGGCAGACACTCAGGTACACTTGAGCCAAAAGGGTATGCACTTTGAAGTCAGGAAGATGTGAGTCTGTATCTCTCCCATACTTCCCCACCACCCAAAGGACATGAGTGTCCTCCTCCACCTTTGAAACCCCAGGCTATTATCTCTAAGGGGTTGCTGTGAAGATGAAGCCTGTGGTGTGGGCAGACAGTTCAAGTTGTGTGCATCAACCACAGTGTGCTGCCTTCTGACCCTCCTTGCTCACACTCTGGGGTCTGGTACCAGCTCAGCATTCCCAGGAGCCTGCAGAGTCCCTGTGTCTGGGATGCCATCTCCATGGGCCTCAGGTGAGACAGAGAGCCATCACTTCCTCTCCACAAACTTTCTCCTGTGGCTGTGGCCCAGAGAGTCTTGTGCAATGGGCCCCTCCCCTGGAGGACCTAGTTAGTTCATGAGCAGCTCTTGATAAAGCAAATACGAACCTCTGCTTGGTTCTTTTTATTTTAAAGTATTTGGGAATCAAAACTTCAACTTCCTCGTGTGTGTGTGTGTGTTTGTGAATGTGTGAGTGTGCACTTTAGGCTATTTTTTGACAGATGTTTGATGTTAGAAGAACTGACCTTGTTAATCCATCATCAGTGCCTTAGACATCCAGTAGGCACTTGTATGTACCAGACCCCAGCCCAGGCACCAAGAATTCAAAAACAAGGGAAGCCTGGCTTCTGTTTGTGGTGGTCTCATGGTGTAGGAAAGATGAGAGGCCCGTGTACTCAGTTAATGCACCTTAAGCTACTTTCAGTAGAAGTCTGCCAAATGACACACTTTACCCAAAACCTTAAAGTTCAAGGTCTCTTTTCTCACCTTTCACCCCCACAGCCCTGCAGTAAGCAAGGTGTTACTCTTACTAATCATTTCCAGGTCGGCTATAAGGAAGTCAAGGACAGGGAGGGGAAGTAACACGACCAAGATCACAGGGAGGATAACCACAATCCTGTGTCTCCTTTGCCCATGTTCCTCCACCATTGTGGGGGCCTCTCCTGGAACATGTAGAAACACATTCAGAATGTATTTCCTCACGCTCACAAATACCATGCCAATGCCACCTGCAGCGTGCTCCCATGAGCGACGGGTCAGACACAGCCCCCTCAGACTCTGGCCTTGGCCTCCCTGCTATGATGTGCGAGATTTGAAAATAACCCAAAATAGTCCTTTTAGAAATAATCAGCCTTCTTTTTCTTTTTTGGCATCAAGCAGAACTAAGCAGACTCTAGTCATGCCTCGGGTCTTCATGTAATGTTTCTTTTCCTAAACACTCCCTTCCTCCATGTGTCCAGCTCCACGTTCTACTTTCTCCAGAGAGGGGGGGAGGAAAGGAGGGAAGGAGGGAGAGAGGGAAGGAGGGAGGGAGAGAGAGAGAGGGAGGAAGAGAGGGAGAGAGAGAGAGAGAATGTATGAATGTGTGTGTGCACAGTTATGTCACAGTCTCTGGGAAGCCCTTCCTGAGGACCTTCCCCCAAGCTATTTTCACAGCTGACCACAGGGCCCTGATTATAGCTCATACTTTCTTACTGTGCCGTGTTTAGCTTATTGTCCTCTTTCCCCGACTAGACCATGGGTCCCTTCGAGCTATTTCTGCTGCCTGTGTGTTTGACACATTAGTTTTTTTTTTTTTACCTGATTAGATAAATAAATGAAGCATCAAGGTATCCTTTCATGCCTGAAGCACCTCTTGCAGCAGGTAGGGCTCAGAATGAATGCCCAGCCCATTACCAGCCTCTGAGCTCCCACAAGATGACCGGTGCAGCTAGACTCCCTAGTAAACGACTCCTTATAAATAACTATCACCAGCAGGTAATATATTGCCTGTAATTCATGGCACAGGGCTTCTATCCCTAGAGAAACGCTGTCTCTGGCTGCCATCCCCTTTCTGAAGAGCTTTTGTGATGAAAAGACTCACATCCAAGATTGCAGAATCATATCTGCCTGCTGCCGTGTGCCCTATGCTTAGAATAGTACCAGGCACCCAGTGACGTCCAGAAATACTAGCTGAACGAAAGACTGAATGACTGGATGGACAACACGCATGTGTAGTTCCTGTTAAGTGGACACATTGCGACTCTGAGTCCTGGACTCTCTGAAAGCAGCTTGGGATTGGACGGGCATCTCACAAGGGGCGTTAATCCACAGACAGGCTCCAGAGGGACCTGTGATCTACAGCTTTCATTAAACGGAAGCTTCACAACATAGGACCGTTCTTAAGAGTCTGAACAAAGAATTCTTCCCCACGCAACCACGGACTGGAGAACTCACAGAAGGAATGGGCTGGCTGTCCCAGGGAATGCCTATGCTGTGTGTTACAACGGAGTGAGGAAGCCCCTGTGAGGGCGGGAAAAGAGCTCAAACTAGAGAGGAAGAAAGCCTGCCAGCAGAGAGGCAAGCAGAAGCTGTGGGCCTGCTGAGGTCATGCCAGCCTTAAGAAAGTGACAGAGAAAGAGGAACTGGTTGCCTAAATTCCTGACAGCTTTCTTGCTTTGGACCCAGGTCCGTTGTGTCCTGACCGAGGAGGGACCAGTTTACTCACAGATGAAGCAGGATTTTAAAACATGCCACTCCCTGTGCTCACCCACCCGATGCCTATATGAGAAGATGGAAGGCACACGTTCTGGCCTAGCTGTAAAGATGAGGGCATTTCCCTTTCCTACTGTGAGGACGGGATGGACACACATGTCTATACAAGATGCCTAGACTGACAAGGGCTGGATTTGGGTCCTCTAGTATCTGCTGCATCCAGTCTATTTTTATACTGTCCAAACTGGCCTATCTTTGCTGGCCAGATAGACTTGCTTTTCTATGACCAGGCAAAGACAGAAAGTAAACATAAGGCCTGATGCCCACTGCCTGGCAAAAACGGGCAAACACCAACCCCCCTGCGTTCTAAACTACACAAATGTGAAGTTAGCAGGTGCTAGCCTTGGCTGCTGATCTAGAGTACCTCCAGTTTAGAGACCGTCATTATACTTTGGACAAGACTGACTCACGGATCCAAAACGGTGTCTGTCCCTCAAAAAGCTTAACCAAGACTTCCTGGATGCTAACGACAGGAGTACAACCTGGCAGCCTCTGCTTATTGCGCAGTCCTGGGAGAAAAACACACCAGACACAGTCAACTCCAGTAAAGCTCTGAGTGAGGAACAAGACTGGCAAGATGGGTGTGAAAACCGAGAGACCCTGAGTGCGTACTATGAGAACTTTAGGGCAAGAGTCCACTTTTGAAAAATTGGTTTTATTTACCAAAACATTAGATTTCAGAAGTCCAGAGCTTCGGTTAACCCCAAAGGCCTGTGAGTTTAAAACCAAACAAACAAAAAGACAAAAACCAGTCTGAGCTCTTAAGATGCAAAAGTTTGACTTTTTAAAAACTACATATTTGAATATATTTGGGCTTTTACCTGTTTTGCATGGGTTTTAAATTATGAAACTATGGCTTTTGCTGGCAAAATACAAATGTTTCATGTGGAAAAATTAGCTCCTGAATCCAAAAATCAAATAAAAGCCCCTAAACTATGAGATATCTTCCGTTCTAAAATCTGGTAACAACCCAGGGCAATGAAGGCTCTTAGAATGTCTCCATCCACTGCTAACACCAAGCAGGCCTTTAAAAATGATTGACATTGAATGACCCCGATTGCAGCAAATAACAGTTTTAGGGACTGAGTCTCAAGGAAGGACCGGAAGCTAAGGCAGGAGGTGGGATGATGGGTGAAGGCAGGAGAATGTGGTCCTTTGTCTTGGAGTAGGTATTGTCTAATAACCCAAGAAGAAATTCCCTCTTTCTCTTTCCTCTCTAAGGCATTGTCAAAGATAGCTTTTTCCTCCTTGATGTTCATCCAACAGCAAGGACTAACACCAGGGAATTAATTCATTATTAGAAGTGACGCTACAGGAAGAACTCTTTGATAAATAGCTTAATCAGGATTGGAAGCAAGAAAAAAGACTTCGGGAGGGTGTGGTAAAGGGGCAAAGAAGAGAGAAGGGAGCAGGCATCCATGCTTCAAGGTTCCACTTTTTAGGCCAACTCTCGTCACAGAATTCGAATATTGCACAGACAAAAGAAGGTAAGCCTCATGCTTGACTACACCTTAGAGTCACCTGATGCCCGGGCTGCACCTGATGCCAGTTCTAGCAGAAGCCCTGAGATGGACCCATCCAGGAACTCTTTTATTATTGTTTTCCATTTCCCCAAATGATCCTATGTATAACTAAGATTGAAACTTGGCATCTGAAAGAAAGATGTTTTAGACTACAAAGTGAAGAAAGAAAGAAAGAAAGAAAGAAAGAAAGAAAGAAAGAAAGAAAGAGAGAGAGAGAGAGACAGAGAGACAGAGAGAGAGACAGAGAGAGAGACAGAGAGAGAGAAAGGAAGGAAGGAAGAAAGAAAGAAAGAAGAAAGGAAGGAAGAAAAAAAGAAAGAAAAAAGAAGGAAAAGAAAAAAGGCTGGTTATCTTTTGGCATGCAGATTTGGATTAAGTAGGTCTGCCTGGGAGGGACTAAGTTTAGCAGCAAAGCCTAAGTCTGGGACAGCTACATAGGACCTTTCTCTAGATACTGCCTCTGAGCATGCCCAGAGTTTCTGGCAAGGGCCTGCAAGTTGTGCTACTATAACAGCAGACCTAAGGACTGTTGTCAAAAAGAGATTAATCTTCTTATTGTGCTCCTGAGATGACTTGGGCATCCCAGCCTGTTCAGAGGCTGCAGCTGTCATGGGAAATGTTCTGCATATCCATGAGGGACTGGCTCATTCTTTATCCTCTTGATTCAAGGAAAGGTGAGCTCGCAGTTCTTAGAGACCTGTCTTAGTTTGGGTTTCTATTGCTGTGAAGAGAGACACCATGATCACAGCAACTCTAATAAAGGAAAACATTTAATGGAGGCTGGGTTACAGCTTCAGAGGTTTAGTCCATTACTGCCATGGCAGGGAATATAGTGGCGTGTAGTCAAGCACGGTGCTAGACAGGAGCTAAGAGTTCTACATCTTGATCCGCAGGCAGAAGGAGACTGACACACTAGGCCTAGCTTGAGGACATAAAACCTCAAACACTGCCCCCATAGGAACTCCCTTCCTCCAGCAAGGCCACGCCCACTCCAACAAGGGCACACCTCCTAATTACAGGGCAACTTCTTAGGGGGCAAGCATTCGAGCATGTGAGCCAATAGGCCATACCCATTCAAATCTTCACAAAACCAAAAGCTTAGTTCTGAAAGCAGGAAAACAGCCTCCTGGAGAAGTTCACTCTCCTACCTGAGCACCAACATGCTGGGATGTAGGGGACAAATACACTGAAAGCTGCCACTTTCTCATATCCCTTATAAGGACAGGGGAAAACCAGATTCCCTGAGGATAAATAGATGCTCCTGTCACTGCCACATGGCGCATGTGCATACATGCACATTCAAAGTTCTTACTGTTATTCACCCGCATGCAGCTTTAATTCCAAACTTAAAAAATAAAAACTTGAGACACAGTTATGCTTGTTAATCTACTGTCACCAACTAAACTACTATTCACTTGTCTCTGGATCATTGGGAGGGTTAATCCTTTAATCTTTTTTTTTTTAAAAAAAAAAATCAATCAAGATTATCAACAGCTCCAATTCTGTTTGGCCCCAAAGCAGAAGACAAAATGCTTTTCCACTCAACGCTTTTCACAAAATAAAGTCAGAGGTAGAATCTGAAGATGAGAGCTCACAGCCTGAACTTTCTCCAAAGGAATCTTCAAAATCAGAACAGAAACACTGTCAATGCTTCCTGAACACACTGGGTAGCAGAGACCGTATCTGGAAAAGAAAACAGTCAGTTTTGGTGACCAACAGAGTTAGGTAGCTGGAGTGGAGACAAATGCACAGAAGTGTGCTCTTTCAAACTAGAACTTGGCTTTGGGTAGAAATGAGGTTGAGTTCAAGATCATGGAGAAGACTCATTGGGTAAGGGTACTTGACACCAAGCCCAAGGGTTTGGATTCCATCACCAAGGCCGTGCAAATTGTCCTCTGACGTCTACATGCATGCTGAGGTGTGCTTGTGTGTGCACATACACAAATAAATAAACGGGGGTGGTGTCGAGGAATGCATGACCCCAGAGCACTGGAAAAGCACAGGGCTCTTGTGCCTGGGGGCAGTGGAGGTGCAGTTTGCTTCAGCAAGCACTTTCTTGAAGCTGGTCATTCTCATGTCCTCCCTGGCTAGTTTCCCAGCTCCTTTGCAGCCTTCACAGGTCGAGAATTATAAAACAACCCTTAGAAACTGGACACATCGGCTGGACTAAAAGACAAAAGTTCTCCGGTTCTTAGGACATTTAAATTATGACTTAATCCACCTCATGTCTCCACACAATATACCACACCATCGTTCCACATTAACCACTGAGATTTGAGAGACAAAGTTAAGCGATTAGTCCTCAATCACACAGCACAGCCTGGGCAACATCAGGCCTCAGTGAAGTTCCTGGTTTTTGCCTGTCCTCCGAGGACGCCACGCAGAAGCAATACTGGATCCAGACTTTCCAGAGAGTAGATATACACACACAGCCAGGCCAAGGTCTCATTAACACCTCCATGAGTTTTCACAGTCAGGGAAACGCGAATCCCAGGTCCTCTTACCAACAAGCCCGCTAAGAAATCTCTATTTCAGAAGCAGGAGTGCCTGCCAGAGCTTCCAAGCCCTGTACTAAGGCCAGCCCGTGAAGTGAGGAGACCACACCCTTCTGAGGGACCACAGTCATGCCAAAGACTGGTTAGCCCAAGAACTAAATTAGCCCAAGAACCAAAGCCAACACCAGTACCGCCTGGCGCCGCACAGCGGAGAGTGAGTCCAGGGGAACTCGCGGAAACCGCGCCGCGCTGCACCCGCGCAGGAGATAGGCGCACCCACTTGGGTGCACCCACCGGTCACCTGCCCCTCAGCCGAGGGACACTAAGCTTCTGCAGCTCAGCTGGAGGTGGCGATGTAAAGACAGCAGCTTTCGCCCTTGCTCTCAGCACCCCTCCTCCCACGGTTGCCCGCGGGCTTCCAGGGATGATAACCACACAGTGACTGCCACCTGCCCGTGGCTAGCCCTTCCTGGACCACCCCAGGCCATCCCGCGCCACCCTTACCTGAACCGGAGATGTGGACCCGGAGCGGGCGGCCCCTGCTTGAGGCGGACGACAGGTCGCTCTGGGAGCGGCCGCGGGGACTTGGGTCTCCGGGTAGCCAGCGCAAGGCAGGAGCGGCTGGGCCGGGAGCCTCGGGCTCGGGGTCCAGATCCACCGCTGCCACCGCCTCCTGGCCGACTGGCTGGTCCGGGGACATTTCAGGGCTCCCATCGGCTTCCGCCATCGGCCCTAGGCGCCTGGAGGGAGCGAGCTCAGGCAGGGTGGGGCCGGCGCAGAGGGCTGAGCTGTCCGCTGCGGCCCCGCGTGAAGCCCCCGGCCGGCTGGCAGGGCGGGGAGGCGGCCGCAAGCAGCGGTGCGCAGCGCGGGAGGAGGAAGAACACAGAAAAGTTTGCACAGGAAGGAGCCGCCTACAGCCGGCTCTCGCTCCCGCCGGTGACAGACACGGGCCCCCCCCAAGCCTGCTGCCCTCGGTGCCTGGTGCCCGGGAACCTGCCCGGCTGCTCCACCCCCAAGCGCGGCCCCTCCACCGGAAGGCTGGGGTCTGTAGCCGCTGGCCCAGCAAGGCTCTTCCAGCCCGGTCTCTGAAAAGTGAAGTTTAAGCTGCAGAGCTGAGGTGCAAGCTCAGGGTTAACATTAACAGTACCATTTGCAGTCAATCTGGGCGGGGCGGGGACACGCGTGCACACACCTGACGGCTTGTGATAGGACAAGGACCCAGTGACCGTCATCTGTAATTTACAGGTGCGAGATACTGGCGCCAAAGGGCACTGGGTTTGCCCGAGGATTCCTGGCAGAGCTGGAGTCACTTGTCAAGTCTGGTCCTTTGATCCTCCCTCTACTACCTCCTGCCCTTGTCAAAACTCATCTCTGCCTCTCACAGCCCCACATTCCTGGGCTTCCGTCTGTGCTGGGTCACAGGCAAAGGTCGCGGTTTTTTAAAAGCTCGGTCTTCTGAGGGCTGAATTAGTGTCACAGATGTGATGTTTGAGTCATGCTTTCCAATGGGAGAGCAGCTGAGATGACTGGCAGTGGGTGCCTCAGTCGACAGCAAAGGGAGCAGTGATTTTGCTAATTGGAATGCCGGCGTTATCAGTTTCACAGTCAGGCCCCCAAGTAGTGGCTGGCCCAGAATTGAAAAGCTGTAAACCAGAGCTGGGTGGCTCTGTAAGTTTCTGGCAGTGGAGGACTGTTTCTGGGCTTCACAAATGGACCATAAAAGCAGGAAGAGAAGGAGACTGAGAGGGGAAGGGAGACCAGAGTCAGCCATTATGACCACACACACACACACACACACACACACACACACACACACACACACCAGGTGATTCATCAGACACTTGGTGCGGAATAGTTCATTTAACAAGAAAAGAAACGCAAGTCTAAGGTAAAAGAGAAACAAAAACTAAGAGAGTCAAGCTAGACAAACGCAAAGACGCCCGAAAGGCCTAGCAACTAGGTCATGGCGCTCACAGTGCATGCTCAACAACTGAAAAGGGGTTTGTTCTCCCAGCAACTCTGCATGTTCCCGGGTGGAGTGGGGGTTGGGGGACCTGATTGTCCCAGCTTTGCTGTGAACACTGTCCAGATTCAGATCCATCTTCACAGTCAGCCGACGTCATCTGGCCTCGTTGTAATTATTTTCTGCTAACCGAGTCTGTGAATCTACGCTACCAGTGAGATGCCTAGGCAGGTAAAGGTGCTGTGGCATGCTAGAGGCCCTGAGATGGGTTCCTATGACCTACATACCGGAATAAGAGAGCTGACTCCCCCAGGGCATCATCCACATGCATATTCATGCCTATTCTGTTCTCTCTCTCTCTCTCTCTCTCTCTCTCTCTCTCTCTCGCTCTCTCTCTCACACACACACACACACACACACACACACATTCACACGTGATGTAAAATACTAAATCTCTAGTATTCTAAATGCTCCACTTTTTTGTCTGGTTCAGGAGAGAAAATATCTGTGGTTCCAGGAAGGGCAATGATAGGTTGCAGGGACACTTAGATTTTATACTTACCCCAAATAATCACCTTGAGGGTAATCATAATTAGTTTAGTCCATGAGGGTATAACCCTGAAAACTTGTGTTACAATGGAGCGTCTCACCAGGTTTGCTAGTTTGCCATCCGTTGTATCCTTCGCCTGCTGCCCCTGCTGCAATGGTTGTCCTATATTCTGGGGGTGTGTGTCTTCCTCTGGTGTTCTGTCCCCAACTTGCAAGCCAATCTTCATTCTGAGACATGCATTCCAGCTGTCCACCTCAGGGACTTACCACATCTCTCTCCCATTGCTTGTTCCAGGAGTGTGCATGTCCTCTGCATGCTTTGGTTGATCCTCTGTGTCATCTCTCGTTAAGATAAATAGCTGATCAAATGCTTTAGAACCCAACAAGTCTTCCCTGACTCACCATTCAGCTGTTTAGCAATGAATTCATCACTAAAACTTTTATTTGACAAATGTAGTTGAGTGCCTTTTATGGGCCAACCCCTGTGCTAACACTGCTCGCCCTATATTCTTCCCTTAATTTCCCCTTCATTCCCATACCGTTTCCACACCCCTGCTCCTGTGTCCTCACGCTCTCCACCTCTGTGCAGTCTTTGCTAGCTGCATCATGACTTCTGATTCCACTACGGCATAGAGCGGCATTGGTAGCCATCAATCAAATCAGAGCACCTAGATGTCGACGCCACTGTTACTTGATCTGGTTTCAACACGCTTGAACACTGGCTTCTTCCTGGACTCTGCCTCTCCCCTGGTGTCATTCCAGTCCAGCTCCCTTCCGGTCCTTGCCTGCATCCCTTTGTTCCACCTGCACTCAGGTTGAGCTGCCCAAAGTTCTAGCGGCAGGTTCTCTTCTTGCCTTTGACAAGCTTTGTGGGAAATCTTACCCATGGCTTAGAGCTATGCATGGAAGAGCCCGAAATAGCCACGTCCATCCCAGACTTCTCCCTTGGCTCAGGATCCCAACATTCAGTGATCTATTGGCCCTTTTTCCTTTGTTCTTTCCTCCTCCTGTAGCTCATTCTTCTTTCTTTCTTTCTTTCTTTCTTTCTTTCTTTCTTTCTTTCTTTCCTTCCTTCCTTCTTTCCTTCTTTCTTTCTCTTTCTCTTTCTTTTCTTTTCTATTTCTCCTTCCCCTTTTCTTTCTGTTCCTTCCTTTTCTCTTCCTCTTCTTTTTTTCTTTTACATGGCATGGGGTTGTAGGTGGTGTTTGTGTGTGTGTGTGTGTGTGTGTGTGTGTGTGTGTGTACATGCACATGTTTACAAGTTGGGGGCACACATGTATGGATGTACACATACATGGGTGTAAATGCCTGTCCAGGTCAGGGGATAGTGCTGAGAAAAATTTCTAGATCACTTTTCTACCTCATTTCACAAAGCAGGATCTCTCAGTCACCCAGAGTACTTTGATATGGCTGGTGTCTAGCCAACCCGCTCTGAGGATCCATATCTGCACCTCCAAAGGCTGGAACTACAGATGGGCTGCTATGCTCTCCCAGCATTCGCGTGGGGTCCAGGGATCTAAACTCTGGTCCTCAAACTTGTGTAGCAAAAGTTTTAACGTCTTATCCATCTCCCATCCCCTTCTTCCTTCGAGACGGAATCTCAGGCAGCCTTGGTTGAGCTCTAACTTACTATGTAGCCAAGGATGATACTCTGACCTCCACAAACTGGGAGCTGGGCTTACAGTCATACACCACTACACCTGCTCTATGTAGTGCTGGGAATCAAACCCAGGATGTTCAGTATGCTTGCAAAGTACTGTACCAACTGAGCTACACCCACAGCCGCAAGCCTCCATTCTTGATGTTTCCTCCACACTTTGAGGTCAACACACCAAACTCTGAACTCTCTCTCTTGGGCCATTAACCTGCTCGGCCCATTCTTGACATTTGGAATCTTCAGACTCGCTTCCCTCCTGCTATTTATTGTACTTCCCCCTCTTTAGCTGGCATCTTCATCTTCCGTGTTCTCTCATGGAAACTCTCGGCACCTACAGCCGCTTTCTTCTGCTCTGCCTCCATCACAGCCATGGCATGACCTTCTAATCTAGCTCACAGGGCTTTCTTTTCCTCTGTGTAAATTCTTTCAAGACGTCTTTGAGTGCAGCTGAGGGAGGCAGCCCGTGTTTAGCACATGTGAGGTCTTAGCGTTAAGACCCAGGATGAAGCAAAAGAAATAAAATTCTTCGAAAACAAGTATTCATGACACACAGGTGACTTTTTTGGCCATGCTAACAAGTGTTCTGGAATGCTGCCCTAAACTCTTTTCTTGGAGTTACTCTGGCTCCTCTGCTCCCAAGTCATGGATGCCTCACTATAGCTCCTGAATGCGACTTGGTGTTTTGTTTTGTTTTGTTTGTTGTGGGAGTAATACCTTTGTTACTCCTATTTTCTGGGACGTCAAATGTCATTTCCCCTATCTTCTTTATTTTGTCTAACTGGCCATCACTATTCTTGAACCCTCATGACATGTGCCCCCATCTGAGAAGCTTTGCTGTCCCTGGTCTTCAGGTCATCCACAGTGCCCCTCCTGAACTATACCGCAAACCCAAGTGTATTTCTTTCATTGTCACCTTCACATAAGACTGCACTTTAACAGGGGCACAAATCTGTCTCCCCTACTGCCTCCGAGCCTTCAGCTCCATAAGGGAAGATTCTCACTTTGTTTCCCCAGTGCCACTCTGGGTCTGGTGAATCTAGCCGTGAGGTCTTTGGGGATATAGACATTAACAAATGATTACAGGTAAATCCATGGTAACTGTCAACACTGAGCTATAAATGAAAGAACATTGACCCCAGGAGAAGCAGATGCCTTGACTCTCAAGGGAGGGTTTTCAGAGGAAGAGATGTCTAAGATGCCGAGGCACCCTAGGACAAGGTCGTTGTGATGCAGATGGTTGAGGAACTGAGCTCCTTGGGATGGTGTAATGCCACAACGGAAGTGCAGAAAGAGAACACATGGCGAAGGCAACCTCCAGGGCTCTTCTGTTCTGAGACATCATAGCTCTAGGAAAACCATTTATGTTCATTTTAAGATTAACCATGACCTGGGTTTTGTGGCACTCCCCCATGCCCGAAAACCTAAAAAGCTTGGTCCTTCTTTCTTTCCCTTCCTCCCTTCCATTCTTCTCACTATGAAAACAAACTCAAAGAACCAGGAGTGGTGACATACACCTTAATCATAACACCCAAAAGGCTGAGACGGGAGGGTTTTGAAAGCTCCGGTCTAGCCTGAGTAGATACACTCTGCCTCAAAACAAACTAAGTTGATAATAAATTCATGGAAGTAGAGTAGGGTGGCAGTTATCAAAGTTTGGGGTGTGGGGTATGCTCGAGGAAAGACAGGAAACAGTAGGGAGGAGGAGAGGGAGATGTACCCAGAACCTTATAGGAGAGGAAGTACTGAGTTATGAACAAGAGACTGTAGAGCAGCGTTTCCCAACCCTTTGTGAGGCTAAGGGACCCTTTCACAGGGGTCCCCTAAGACCATCTAAAATACCAGATATTTATATTGCATTTCGTGACAGTAGAAACATTATAGTTGCAAAACAGCAGTGAACATAATTCTATGGTTGGGGGTCACCACAACATGAGGAACTGTATGAAAGGGAGAAGGTTGAGAACCATGTCTCTAAAAGATTTAGGCAAAATGACAACCTGATCTATCAGTATCATTTTTTTTTTCAATTTTGACATGAGGTACGTGTATTTGATTGGTTTCACGGCTTGAACGATTGAAGAAAATGTATATCAGGTGCCAAATGTAAAAACTGGTATCCCATGAAAGTTCAGTCTGCTTCTCTTAAAACATTTTGGATGTTGAAACAACCTAAATGTCCCTCGACTGATGAGTAGATAAGGAAAATGTGGTACATTTACACAATGGAGTACTACACAGCATGAAAAAAACAAGGACATCTTGAAATTTTTGGGTAAATGGATGGAGCTAGAAAACATCATATTGAGTAAAGTAACCCAGACCCAGAAAGACAAACATCATATGTACTCATTCATAAGTGGCTTTTAGACATAAAGCAAAGAAAAACCAGCTTACAATTCACAATCCCAGAGAACCTAGACAACAATAAGGACCCTAAGAGAGACATACATGGATCTAAACTACATGGGAAGTAGAAAGACAAGATTTCTTGAGTAAATTGGGAGCATGGGGACCTTGGAAGAGGATAGAAGAGGAGGGGAGAGGAAAGGAGGGGAGCGGAGAAAAAAAATATATAGCTCAATAAAAACAATTTTAAAAAGACATTTGGATGCATGTTGTCCTCCAATTTCAAAGGCCACCCCAACGACACTTTGGTACAGAGAAGTACTTTCTGAGCTCATAGGTCTAGAAAGAGAGGCCGACACTACTCTGTTGCTAGTCAAAGTCAGTGCTGCTTCTGATTCTCTCCCTCTCCTTCTAAAGGTAGTTCCGTAATGGCTCCTGCCACCTATTCCAGGACCAGCCACACAGTGCTTTGATTAGACTTCAACAGCATCATGTGCCAAGCTCTGGACAGCTGGGCCACTAAACTACCTTGTCCATGCCCTGACTCCTCCAGATAGACCCTGCTGGAGGGGGCTAGCATGTGCGTAACTCTAATACTGAAGGTCCTTATTACTACCTGGTACCAGAGTTGTCTAGGAACTGGGTGTTCCTCAGCTTTTCCCTCTAACTGTGGCTGTTAGAAACGTGACATGGCACTGCCACATTGGAAAACCCTGGAGCAGTTTCCTCGAGACAAAAATGTCCTTTCGCCCTGACCTAGTTTGCTCTCTATTGCTGTGATGAACACGGTGGCTGTCTTAGTCACTGTTCTATTGCTGTGAAGAGACTCCATGACCACAGCAACCCTTATAAAGGAAAGCATTTCATTGGGGCTTGCTTACAACTTCAGAGGTTTAGTTCATTATCATCGTGGCAGGGAGCATGGTGAAACACAGTTGTACGTGGTGCTGGGGAAGTGTTGTGTTCTTTTAAAAATGCTACAGAGTCCCAGGCGGCAGCTGTAGGCAAGGAGCAAATGCTATAAAGTCCCAAATGGTGGTAGCAGGCCATGTGGCGGCAGACAGCGGGCCCTGCGAGCAGCCAGTCCCAGGCAGAGAAGGCTGCTGGTCTTAGAGCGGTGGCCTGAGCAGTGGTGGCGGCCCATGTGGTGGCAGGCAGTGGGCTCTGGGAGCAGCCAGTCCCAGGCAGAGATGGCTGCCGGTCCCCCGAGCAGTGGCTGGTCCCAGGCAGGGAGACACGTGGCAGGCAGACAGAAGACAGAGACATGGGTAGACGTAGACATGACTTACAGAGTCAGGTTGAATATTTATTCAGGGGAGTTATGAAGGGGGAAGGAGGAGAGGGAGAGGGAGAGAGAGAGAGAAAGAGAGAGAGAAGGGGAAGCAGAGAAGTGGGGAGAGAGGCAGAAGCGAAGCTGCCTCTCCGAGAGGAAGATGGAAAAGAGAGTGAGCTCAGGCCGGAAGCTGAAGATCAGCCTGCCTCAGCCGATGGGGGAGGGAGTGAGTGTGGCTTGTCTCTTAAAGGGACAGGGACCAAAACCATAACAGGAAGCAGCTGAGAATTTTACATTCTGATCATTAGGCAGAGAGAAAGAGAGAGAGAGAGAGAGAGAGAGAGAGACAGAGACAGAGACAGAGACACAGAGACAGAGACAGAGACAGAGACAGAGACTGGGCCTAGAATGGACTTTTGAAACCTCCGTGACACACACTTCCTCCCACAAGGCCACACCTCCTAATCCTTTTCATCCTATCAAAGCATTCCACTCCCTGGTGACTAAGCCTTCAACTCTATCAGCCTATGGGGACCATTCTTATTCACACCACCACAATGACCAAAGGCAACTTAGGTAGGAAAGGGTTTCTTTCACCCTACTGCTTATAGTCCTGCTTGAAGGGAGGCCAGGGACAGAATCTAAAGCAGTAACCTGGAGGCATGAAGAAACACTTTTCTACTGACTTGTTCCTCATGGCTTGCTCAGCCTGCCATCTTTACTACACAGAACCATCTGCCCATTGTGCAGAACCCACACACAGTAGGCTGAGGCCCCCCTTCCCCCGTGAAGAAAATTAATCAAGAAAATGCCCCCTCACACTTGCCCAGGGGCAAATTTAATGAGATCTTTTTCCTAAGTGAAGCTACCAGATTATTCTAGCTTGTGTCAAATTGACAACAAACAAACAAACAAACAAACAAATAAATAAATAAACAATAAAGTAAAAATTAAAGAAGGAAGGAAGGAAGGAAGGAAGGAAGGAAGGAAGGAAGGAAGGAAGAAAAAAATCTAACTAGGACACACCCTATGACCCAACCATACTACTTTGAGTGATGGATCCAAATGAAAGAAAAGTTTGCATCCATGCAAAACTGTTAAGACCATCCAGAGGAATGCTACTCAACAACAGGAAGATAAGAACTTCTATTGCATCCTGGGGAAGAGTCTTGCATTCCACTCGGTAGAAGATGCCAGGCTCTAAGGCTTGAGCTTTCCTAGAACACTATGCGGCTTAATTAACATTGTAGAAAATAAAAGATTAAAAAATAGATTTGTAGTTGCCAATTGCTTAGAAGTAGTTTCTAAAGTGTAATTGTCGCGGTGACTACTCACCTGTATTTGTCAAGAGCCACAAAACTGTGTGCTGGACAGAGAAACTTGCTGTGTATTGAGTTATACCTGGAGAGAAAATAAAGGAAGAGGGGAGTCCCGTTAGGTTGCTTTTCTTCCCTCTGGGGACAGTCTCGTCTAATGTCTTTAATAGTGACAAACAGCTAGAGAGTGTGTGTTGTTTTAGTTCTGCACATCTCTGCCCTGAGAATCTGAACTCCCACGGGAAAGCTTTAAACACATGAAGGTGTTCTTGCGTGACTTACAGGAAGCAAAGGTCTGGCCCCTGTCTAGAAGGGAGGCAGACCTTTTCTTTGACACTCTTGTTCCATCTCTAGCTGCATTCGAACTGGAGGGGGAGGGGAGAGAAGAAAATGACATAGCAGGTTAATTTAGGGCTTATCACTAAGCATTGACAATATTTGATCTGTTTGCTTTTTAGCTCAAACTTCCCAAAGAAGGAGTAGCTGAAATGATCTTCAAGCATCTCCCTGTTCCCCCTGCCACCATGAGTCTGCACCTGCAGAGAAAGGAGTCAAAGGAACCAAAGTGAGTCGCAGCACCCCAGGGTTTGATCGCCAGGTCGAGGTCTGGTTTGGGAACCAAGGGTGCAGGAAGTAGATTGCACGGAGAGCCAGAGAAGGAGGCTGACAAAAGGCAGGTGAGGTATTAGTGTTTGGACTGAGTGAGCTGTAATGAAAAGAAGTTTTCTTGGCTCATGGTTCAGAAGTACAAGATCCATGGGTGGGTCTGGGGGGAGGGGGTCTTGATAACTGAGCCATAAGATGATGCAGATATCAGGTGGTGAGAGACAAGGAACCTGCCTGTCCATATAAGCCTTTTCTGGTCTCTCTCCCTTTTCTTAGAAAGCCATCAACATCCAATCGTAGGAGTTCTGCCCTAGTAACTTTACCCAACCCTAAATCCCTCTGCAAACACTACAGTCAGATGAAATTTCCACCTCCTCGGTCCCTGACAATAAGGATTAGATTCAAAATGTGAAACCCCAGGGAGAAACACACAAATCATACACAAACCATAGCAAAGCGTGGCAGCTTTTCATGTGTTACTACTTAGGAGGAAATAAGCAGGACCATTTGCTAGGAAGTGCATAGAAGGGGGTGTCTTAGCCAGACTGGTCCAAGGGAAGCTTTGATTTTTTTTTTTTGTTTGTTTGTTTTTTGTTTTTCGAGACAGGGTTTCCCTGTAGTTTCTAGAGCCTGTCCTGGAGCTAGCTCTTGTAGAACAGGCTGGCCTCGAACTCAGAGATCCGCCTGCCTCTGCCTCCCGAGTGCTGGGATTAAAGGATTAAAGGCGTGCGCCACCACCGCCCGGCCCAAGGGAAGCTTTGAAAAGACTGGAACCACAAAGCCACATACACACACCCAAAGCACAGAGGAAGGAGTCAGTGGCAGGCTGTAGGAGCCCATGTGGGGAGCCAGTAGGGCTGGATGTCATGAGAGATTATTGAGGTACAGGTGAAACTGGGATAATACTGCATACATATCCTCTCCTAGTCCATCCAGAAGAAGGGGATGGGGGATTTGAAACAGGTTAGTGACATGAGCCAGATCACATTATGAACAATTACTCTAACACTGGAGAGATGGCTCAGTGGTTAAGACCACTCGCTGTCCTTCCAGAGGACCTAGGTTAGAGTCCTCGTACCCACAAGGGGGCCCACAACTGTGTGTAACTCCAGTTCCAGCGGATCCGTCATCCTCTTCTGGCCTCCCATGGCACCAAGCAGACAAACAGCACACAGACATACATGCAAGCAAAACACCCATACATATAAAAGTTTTGTTAAAAGCAATACAAGTAAAAATCAATATAATTGCCCTAGATTTTTAAAAATACACATACCGATTCAGTGAGAAGGCTCAGCAGGTAAAGGCGCTTGTCACCAAGTCTGATGCCCTGAGTTCAGTCTCCGGGCCCCACACAGTAGGAGAGAAATGACTCCCGCAAGTTGTCTTCTGACCTCCATACATGGTCTTCACCCCCACCTCCTGCACACACACACACACACACACACACACAAGCAAATAAATGTAAAATAACAACTACAAAACAAATACTAGTGACTTGCAGGTAAATGGTGAAAGAAACAGATGTTACGTAAAGATTTTTTGAATTGACATTAAATTTGATTTTTTTTTAAGGAAACAGAAATGAAAGCAACTTGTTTTATTCAATACCTTTGGAAACAAGACACAGTTATAATATTAAAGTCACGTGGCATTGGCACATGCATAATGATTAATAGTCACGTGATGTGGCCAGTGCTCTGGGTACCACTCTGGCCTTTTATATGGACAGCTGAGCTAATCCTAAGCCTGAACAAGACAGGCATCTCATAGGGCTTGCTTACTGCTGAGGAGTTAAGGCACAGAAGGAGGAAACTGTCCCAAGACATAAAGCTTACAAGCAGCTCTCTCAGAGATACAGGCTCCGGGGTTATGCAAGACATACTCTATCATACCTTCCTCGTTCAGAAGCTGGAGCTCAGAAAGCCAGGCCCGCAGAACAGCATGTGGATCAGAGGCTCTGGATCTGTCCAAATCCCAGTCCCTCATAATGGCACCAGCAAAACCCCATGGAAATTAATCTGTAGTGTGTCTTATTTCAAAAGTATTCAGAAAATGTTTTTTTAAACATTCCTTTGGCACATATACCAAGACACCCTGATAAAAAGATGGATCAATAGTTTAAATGCAAAGAAACCATGAATCATAAAGCAATCAAATATAGATAGAAAAACACTTTCTTGGAAACGAGAAAACACACAAAGAAGAAGCAAGTCTTTGATTTGCTTCTCTCTATAATCTTTCAATTTTATGAAATTTATTCAGGACAGCAGAAAAGTAAAGTGCATTCCCCAGATGGCATGTACCGTGCACTATACTTCCACCCTGCTCAGTACTGGCTACTACTATAGGCCAGGCTTTGCTACCGGGCCATCCTTTTTGTAAAGAAATTAAGTTGATGAGAAAAATGGTAAGCTTTGTTGTTATATTACCATTTAAAATAAGATCTGATGTCCGAATATTTCCTTATGTGCCTAGCAGCTGATTGTCTCCCCTGTTGGTGAACTGCATAGCCACAATTGGTCTCTGTTAGTCCGCAGGGATCTTAGCCTTATCGATTACATGAGCATTGCAGAGATCAAGAAGACCATAATTGTTCCATATTTGTAGAAAATGCATTTGGCTTCTCTGTTGTCTGCCTCTAGGTTTCTATTTTACATTTGTGCTGCCGTGGCCCATGGAATATTTTCCATTTTCAAGACAGTGGTGCATAAAGAAAGCTATAGCTTCCCTGTCACTCACCCCATGCTGAACTCTGTAGCTCTAAGATTCCTTTTGGAATCATAGTGTGTTAATCCCACCAGGGAAGAACAAGAGCACTTTGGTTTTTTTGGGAGCCAAATATGAAATAAGCTTTATTAAATACTGGCCAGGGCAATGGACAGCGGTGTTGGAGGAGGTCATTTGTTTGTTCCCAGCTGCTCATTCCTGAAATAATAACACAGGAACTATATTATTTAAAACACTACTTGGCCCATTAGCCCTAGTTTCTTATTGGCTAACTCTTACATATTAATTTAACCCATCTCTATTAATCTGTGTATCACCACTTGGCTGTGGTTTACCAGCTAAAGTTCTGGCATCTGTCTCCAGAGGGGCTACATGGCTTCTTCCTCCCAGCATTCAGTTTAGCTTTCCCCACCTAGCTAAGTTCTGCCCTGCTACAGGTCCAAAGCAGTTTCTTAATGGTAATCACAGCACACAGAGAAGAATCCCACAACACAGCAGGCCAGTCCATTCCCAGGATTCCCAGAGAATGGATGTGAATTATATTAGTCAAGTGATTATTAAAGGTAAAACCACAAGGCTCCATACTTCCCTCCTTTGTCCAATAGGGGGCAAGCATACATCCTGACACACTTCCTGCCTATGTATTCCAGTCTATGATCAAATACATCCTGTGCCTTTGGGGCAACCAATCCTATTTACAAAAGTAAAAACACTTTGGATTTTTATCTTACATGAACAGCAGCCTCCAGCATTCCAGGAAGTTATCTGTCCTTGGGCAAGAAGGGATTACAGGTTGTTTTGTCGATCTCTTAAGCACAGTAATTAAAACTTAAAACATGACTTTAGCCCTCACAAGTACACAGAGGTAAAGGTGTCAGAGCAGGGTCCATGGATGAGGCTGTGTGAGGAGATTTCCGAGAACTTCTAAGAAAACTCCAAATAAATAAGACATAAGTCTTGGGACCTCTGTTCCCCCAGGACATGGGGTGTTCTTGGAATGTTTTCATGCCCCTCCCAGGTGTAACAGACAGGAGTGGCTTCTATTTCAGAGTACCTATCATCTTACCCATTATTATTCAGGATCGTGAGTTGTCCTTCTGACTATGTCTAAACTCATGTGATCTTGTCATCGTGACTTGAACTCAAGCAAACTTTTCTCACATGACCCTACTTAGCCCTCAAAATGCCCTCAGAATATAAGTTGTCTGATGCCCTCAATAAAGTGGAATATTCCATGAGACTTTAGTCTGCTGCCCAGGTTCACACCACCAACTAGAGTGGCAACATAAAAGAAATACTTTGTCTTCCTCTTTGTCTTCTCCTTCCTCCTCCCCTTCTTTCTTCTCCTCTTCTTCCTTCTGTTTCTTCTTTAGCTTGAATCTCAATTAGCCCAGTCTTAAACTCACTCTGTAACCAAGGCTGGCCTTCAACTCTTGATTCTCTTGTTTTTATCTTCTAGGGCTGGGATTACAGACATGGATCATCACAGCTCATTTTTCCTACTCCTGCTAATAATGAAACTCTGATTATTTTTGAAACAGCAGTTCCAGGGGGAAAATGCTTATAATAAACACCACAGCTTTTCCTTATTCTAGCAGGAATGCCCCTAGAATTTCACTATTAAGTGTGCAGCTGCCTCTTGGTTTGATAAAGATGTTCCTGACTACCCTGTTCCAAGCTGCTTTCTTTTCAAGAACGCATTATCTTAGCTGTTGTTCTTTAAAAAATGGGTCCCAGGAGGCAGCTGTAGGCAGGCAGAAATGATGTAGGTCCCAAATGGTGGTAGCGGGCCATGTGGCGGCAGACAGTGGGCCCTGGGAGCAGCCAGTTCCAGGCAGAGACGGCTGCCAGTCCCCGAGCAGTGGCTGGTCCCAGGCAGGAGACACATGGCGGACGGGCAGAAGACAGAGACATGGATAGGCACGACTTGCAGAGTGAGGTTGAATATTTATTCCGGGGGTTATGAAGGGGGAAGGAGAGGGGAGGAAGCAGAGAAGTGGGGAGAGAGGCAGGAGCGAAGCTGCCTCTCCGAGAGGAAGATGGAAAAGAGAGCAAGTTCAAGCAGGAAGCTGAAGATCAGCCTGCCTCAGTGGAGGGGGGTGTGAGGGAGTGGGCGTGGCTTGTTTCTTAAAGAGACCAGGGGCCAAAACCATAACATTAGCTATCAAAGATGGTAATAAAAATGACAGCAACATGTCCAACCTCAGGTAGAAAGCACATTAGCGTTCCCATATACTCAACTTGAAACCTAGAAATATCCCTCTTTGTGTTGTGGGCAATATATTTTTTAACAGGCCTTTGATTTTCCTTTGAGAAATAGCTCCTTTTCTCATTCTAAAACTCAAATCTATCTAATTTACAGTCAATAGAGTCTATCTGCCTCCAAATAAATTTGGTGAATTATGGTGGATGGACACAGCTTTGAAACTACCATGGTGAGAGCACTGAACATGGCCATCAGCCCCACAGATGCTTCCTGTGTCCTGTCATCCTTCTCTCCCTTCCCAGGTGACCCACAGCCCCAGGCAACCACTGATCTATCTGCTTTTTGTCATTACATCTTGTGTCTTTCTAAAATGAGCCATAAATGGACCCACACTGTGTGGCTTCTTGGTTGTTTGACTTCTTTCTCTTAGTTCTACCCACTTCTAGAAGTGTAGGTATGGCACCTTGAGAGGGGCATGGGAGTTTGAGTGACTGCAGGCATGTGTCCCCCTGGAAGGGCCATGGGTCCTCCAGGATACTCCAATAATAATTACCTCCTTTGGGGAATTAGTGAGGAGCTGCCATGTTGTGTTTAGAGGGGGTTTGGTAAGGTCATCTGTGTTTGAGGGTTTACAAAGAGAAGATGAATGTTCTTCTTTTGGCATTTGTCCTTACTCCCTGGGAAGGAAAAATAGATGCCCTTCAGACCTAGCAATGACTCAGTGCCCTGGACGTCTGCAAATGGCCTTTTGTGTGAAGTAAAAGGCCTGACCTCAGGGACAGGAGCATGTTGGCGTTCAGGAGCACTACCTCACATGTGACCAACACTGAAGACCATGGAGACCCTAGAAATAGCTGGACCCCCTGCGGGGAAGCTACTTGAACTCTGTGCTTCAGTCTATCATTTGCTCAGTGCCAGTGGCGGTGTCATAAGGAAACAGATCAGGGTGCTAGTTACAGAATCTATGTATGTAAAACAAGCAGAAGAACGGTGCCTGTCCCGTACAAGCAGCAAATGAGCTTGCTTTCTCTGTACTGGCGTCTCACTGCCCTGCGCATTGTTTACAGTTGTGACTTCGCTCCATATTTCATCTTTTCCTTTTCATACTAGCTCGTCCCTCCCAGGCTGACAGACAGCTCAAGACTATCTTCTAGTTCAGCCTTAAGTTTTCTGGACTTGACACATTTATTATCCTATGCTCATTGCCCAAAATGTATTTGTTGAATGAATACATTTAATAAGCTTTGATTCTAAGCAAGCAAAATAAAAATCTTGGAAAAAAATTCTATTTTAGCATATCTTAGAAAGTATTTCTGTGTACAAGTCGGGGGGCTGTGGGTGCACAGCACATGTGTGGAGGTTAGAGGACAACTGATGTGGGATTCCCCTCTGTGTGCTGTGAATATAATTGGTTAAAAAGGAACTGAGTCTGTAGCAGAGCTATAGGGGAACAGAGCTAGGCGGGGGTGGAGGAGACTAAACTCAATGCTGGGAGAAAGGAGGCAGAGTCAGGAGAAGCCATGGCACCTCTGCAGGAGACAGACATGCTGAAACTTTGCTGGTAGGCCATGACCTTGTGGCAATACACAGATTAATGAAGATGGGTTAAATTAATATGTAAGAGTTAGCCAATAAGAAGCTAGAGCTAATGGGCCAAGCAGTGATTTAATGAATACAGTTTCTGTGTGGTTATTTCGAGGCTAAGCAGCCGGGAACCAAGCAGCAGTCCTTGCAACACACAACCTTGGTGTCGGTCCTTGCCTTCCACTGCGTCTGGGCAGGGTGTCCTTGGTTACACTGTTGCCCTGCATGCTATGAGCCAGCCAGAGAGTTTCTGGAAGATCCTCCATCTCTGTTTCCCATTCCACACAGGGATGCTGAGGTTACAGACCTGTGCCACCACACCCAGATTGTATAAAGGTTCCAGGCATTCAGACTCGGGTCAATAGTCTTGCATGGTGAGCACGTCTTACTTTTCCTAGCCTCCTCCTTTCCATATTTCTACAGCAATTAGGAAATCGATCCATCAGCTGTAGGAATCTTAAGTGGTTTTTCTTTGTGTAGCCATAAGTCCAATATTGTTTTTTGATATTTTCAACAGTAACAGCTAGCAATCATCCCCTGCTGCTGTTTTATATTGGTAGCTATCATCAAAAAGGCATTGGCCTTGCCCTTTGAGATAAGGAAGAAGATTTCGTGTTAGATTCCAAATATTGTAATGAATACTACATTCCAATAATCCCATTTTGCTTCATATGTTGATGTATACAAACATGGTGTTTTGGTTTCAGTTTTTTATTTTTCAAGAATAAAAGTAGTACATATTTGAGGAAATTGGCAAAGTAAAATATTTAGCATAAATTTTCCCCCACGTTCATGGGAGCCTTGTGTTTTAGCACGTGAACCCTTGAGCAGTTCTGGGGTAAGATGATGATATGGGATAAAGTGGGTTTTGTTTTGTTGTTGTTTTGCCATGGAGTCCAGGCTGGCATGCAATCTTCCTGCTACAGTATCCCAGATCAAGTGCTGGGATTACATACATGCCTGCATGAAGTTCCTTCTGATGAGTTCTGAATGGATCTGCAGCCATGAAAGAAAGGAATGTGTGAAGAAGACAAAGAATGGTGGCCTCTGAGTACAAACCTTGAGTGACTACAGCCCTGTGTGTCATCCAGGTGGCCACAGTCATCCTGCCACAAGAGAGTCTTATAAGCACATGAAGAATCTCTGATAAGCACATGAAGAATCTCGTATAAGCATATAAAGAATCTCTTATAAGCACATGAAGAATCTCTTGTGGCAGGATGACTTGGTGCCAGTCTGGAAAGCAGGACATCCCTTTCAACAGGCTTACTAATTTACTTTCAGCACCATGTCACCATAAGACGAATCTATAGGCCGGGCGGCGGTGGCGCACGCCTTTAATCCCAGCACTTGGGAGGCAGAGGCAGGCGGATCTCTGTGAGTTCGAGACCAGCCTGGTCTACAAGAGCTAGTTCCAGGACAGGCTCCAAAGCTACAGAGAAACCCTGTCTCAAAAAACAAAACAAAACAAACAAACAAACAAAAAAAACGAATCTATAGGCCTCACTCTTACATAGCCTTTGGTCATAAGAGGAGAATGTCATATAGCAGTTTAGAATGTCCCCAAGACAGGACCGTCTCACTCTTAGAGTCCCTCAGGGTTGTAAATGATTTAAGCTCCTCTGTCTTCCTCTCCAGAAAGCTGTTAAAGGCTTTTTCCTTTATTTTCTTATTTCTTCTATGTCATTCTTTTTTACAGAAATTTCGTTGATTTGAGTCTACCCCTCCTCCTCTTAGGCTCTTGCCCAGTTCAAATCTCCACCAGGTTTACTGTACACTAGCACCTCCTCGTGAGTCTCTTCTGTCTTGACTTTAAAAGGACTTTAGAAGGAGAGAAAGGACTTCTGAAAACTGTCCACTGACCTCTACATGCATGCAATGATGCATGAAACACCAACCCCCCACATACATACATGTTTTTAAAAAAGATTTTCTTTTCTTTTCTTTATTTTGTTTTATGTTGAAATAACCAGGATAGCTAAGAATAAAACAATTATATTTTATTTATTATAAGGGGAAAACTCATGAAACCAGAAACGAGAAATCCAAGCACAGCAATGTCCTGCGGGAAAAGGCACAGAGAGTGCACCTGGGTGGTGCACAGGTTTTTATCTCCCCGTCCCAGAAAGCCACGCCTAAACTAGGTACCACTTCTTAAAGATTTTTAGTTAACAAGGCTTTCCCCATAATCTTCCCCTTTTGTCTAAACAAGAGTAGATCAAACCCAATACAAAACTATATACAATAGGAACAGATATCAAGTATAAAATCTCTGTTGTCTGACGTTTCTGTCCTGCCTGGTTCCTGCAGTCATTAAGTCCCAAAGAAATCACACAGAGGTCTATATTACTTATAAACTGATTGGCCCATTAGCTCAGGCTTCTTATTAACTAATTCTTATAATTTACATTAGTCCGTAATTCTTGTCTGAGTTAGCCACATGGCTTGGTACCTTTTACGGCAAGGCAGTCACATCTTGCTTCCTCTGAGACTGGGTCACGACTGCAGACTTAAACTTCCCTCTTCCCAGAATTCTTGTTGCCTTGCCTCTAATTCCTGCCTGGTTGCCCCGCCTATACTTCCTGCCTGCCTGGCAACTGACCAATCAGCATTTTATTAAAAATAATACAAGTAACAGGATAAAAGACTATTGTCCCACAGCCGTTTTATGTGTATGAATGTTTGTCTGCATGTTTATATGTGCACAATGTGCATGCTGTGCCTTGGAAGAAAAGAAGAGAGCATGGGATCGCCCTGGAACGGGAGTTTTGTGGCTTTGAGCTGTCACGTGAGTGATGAGAACCACGCCTGAGTCTTCCAGAAGTGCAATAATCACTCTTGGCCACTGAGCCATCTTTATGGCCCACTAAATGTTTTTGTTAAAGTACCTTTTGGGATACTTTATAAACTTGAATGTATCCTATAGGGATTTAATGGGGAAAAAAAATCACATGGCATAGTGCCTACCATATTGCAAGCAAAAATAGCACATGCTGGCCTGCACCTTAAAAGCCACCTCTCTCTGGAATTGTGTACTTCTTATGATCCGTGCATCCAACGCTTTCGTCTCAGTGCACTCAACGTGCCTCACATCAATATAAATATTTAATTTAATCTCAGTGTATTTTTAGAACTTGTTATTTTGTGACTCTTAGTTGTTCAGGACTGCCTTATCGATTAGGTACCAAAGTCTCTGTGCCTGTACGACTTGTAGGGACCCATAGAAATGGTTTGATTCATTCTAAAATTAGAATGGGAAAAAAGAACATTTATGCCAAAAAGAATGTTTTGATACATAATATTAATATATTTACCTGTCAATGTAGTCAGTGTGTGTGGTGTGTGTGTGTGTGTGTGTGTGTGTGTTTACAATTTTGGAGACAGGTTCCTATGTAGCCCAGGCTAGCCTCAAACTATGTGTTAGCTGAGAATGACTTTGAACTTCTGTTCCTTCCTCAGTCTTCACCTCCTGTGTGCTGGATTACAAATAGAGCCACCACATTCAGTTAACGCGGTGCTGAAGACTGAACTCGGGGCTTGGTGCGCACTAGTCAATCACTTGACCAATTGAACTACGTATGCCTGACCCCCAATATTTTTTTTATTCTTTTGCTATTATAAAAGGCAGCCTCTTGTGGACAAAGTGCAAAGCACGACAGTGTCCAGACATTCTTAACCTGCCCCCTGCTTCAGTCCTCTCACTCTGAGGAGAAGCCCGATGTCTCCATATGACATCACACAGCTGTCACCTTGGCGGTGCTTTATGCTCAGAGTGGACCAATCACTGAGAAGGACATCCTAGCACCAGAGAATCTACGTCCAATCCACCCTCTCAGCTCTCAGCTGTCCCCAGAATTTACGGAGGCCCCGTCTCACTCAGTCTCATTCTCAACCGCCTACTCTTTCCAGCTACCTACTCCCTACATCAATCCCTGGCAAGTCACCCTCAGAGTGCTCCGGTGCCATCTGAGCACGGCTCTCATTCCGCGACACACCTAGTCTAGCCTCAGGGTTCAGCCTTATCTGTCCTACTGGCCCTTGAGATTCTCACTCTGCTTTCCTCCTATCCTTTCGACCTTTCTGGTCTTCATTCACGAATCTTATGACTCTTGCATGTGATCTCGTCCTCTTTAATTTCCCGTTGCATTTTCACACCAGTTCTGGTACACTTTCTTTCTCCTGCCACCTTTTTTTGTGGTTTAAGGCTCTGTTCTCCTATGCTCAGTTCTTTTTTCTTCCTTTGAAATAAATACACCCCCTCTGTTCCTCTTGTCTCGTTTCTCCAGCGGTTCTCTTCCTCTGAGACTTGACCTCTTCCCTCCCACTCTTAACCAGGGCTGTGGAAACTCCCTTCTCTGCTCGGACTGGTGCAGACAGAAGGTGTTGTACTTTTAAATCACAAGGGCCATCAAAAGCATGCTGGTGAAGACCGCCCTTCCCCCTACCTGTGGCTGCCTGTTGTGGGAAAGAGAAAACGTGGATCTTCTTGTATTCCTAGTTGAGCTGCTTGCCTGTTAGTCCTGCATACTCATCTCTCTGCCTGGGGGACCAGCACACTCCTTGCTCTGCCATTGTTATTCCCACATCACGGGGACACCCAAAAGACCACCACAGAGACTGAATCTTGTATGTAAAAGCCAAGAGTCTTTATTCAAGCTTGAACTTGGACTGTGTGTGTGTCCAGTGCATTGGCACAATCAGAGAGCCTCGAGCTCAGTTAGGGTGTTTCTTTTTTTTTATCATAGCAGAGGTTAGGTGATGGATTTCTAAGGTTCAGGTCCCCTGAGTGGCTGACATTTGTCTAGGGGTGTCCTGGTGAAAGGGGATGGGTGTGTGCTGGGCTAAGGGACCTCAGGTGATCCTATCTACAATGGTTGGAACTTTAGGAATTTCCTTTGGAATGTTAGGTACTTGGGATGGTCAGTTCCTGGGTGGTGCCTGGGTGGTCTCAGTTTGTGGTCTTTCCTGGAACCAGGTAACAGGTAACCTGAAACTCAGGCCTCTATTGAGCTTGTCATGGCTGTACCTTACACTGTCACATACATATCACTTGTTTGGTGGCATATTTCACTGTCCAGTCTGCACTAAACTTTGACAAATACTGATACTGGTAAGCAGTCCATTAGCAAATACTTGCTCTTTCTCTGGGCAGAACTGTTCAGTACGGAAGATGCCTTGCTGGGCCCTGAACTTTGGTCAGGCATGTTGTGCATTTCCCAGATGTGGGGAAGAGGCACAATGCTTTTGTCCCCTTGGTT
Organism: Arvicola amphibius; assembly: GCF_903992535.2. Classification (NCBI taxonomy): domain Eukaryota; kingdom Metazoa; phylum Chordata; class Mammalia; order Rodentia; family Cricetidae; genus Arvicola; species Arvicola amphibius. The sequence goes on from NC_052054.1 coordinate 22,483,203, forward strand.
GCGGGGTACTCACCCTTTAGCTATACCCAGATGAAGCCTGAAGTTTCTGTGATGTATATTCTTGCCTGCATAGGGCCTGGAGTATGCTGATTTCCTCTTGTAGCGCAAATTCTGATTGGTCTTAATAATAAAAACCTGGTGCCAGACATGGGGGTAGACGCCGAAATATCAGAGAGACAAAGAAGCAAACCATAGCCATCTCTTACCTTGTTAACTCCTCAGCCAAAAAAGGGGTGAGCTCCTCTCTCTGCCCAGCCATATCCCTTCCTCTTTCCTCCTCCCAAGTGCTCAGATTAAAGGTGTGTGCCACCACTGCCTGGCCTCTATGGTTAACTACCGGCTGGCTCTGCCCTCTGATTTCCAGGCAAGCTTTATTTGTCAGAGCACAAACAAAATATCACCACATCCTCTGACTTGTGACTGCGAACACCAGTCTTTGGCAAAGAGAGCCTGCCACAGGAAGCCACTCAGGCCAGATTTCTTGCCAGGCTTCCAGATACTTCTGGGTCCTGTATATGTCACTCAAATATCAAAGCCAGGAAATCTAAAAAGCCAAGCGTGCTGGGTCTGACGGGACTCTGACCTCATGAAACTTGCCCGTCAGCCTACAGCTGCCATGGAATCCCAGATGGAAACCAGGACGAAAATTTTCCCTCCAGCTCCTCCTTTCTCTCTAGCAGCCGTAATAATATAGCTCACAGTTACAAGAGGATCTGTGATTTCTTGGCCCTCTTTGGTGTCTACAAGAGCCGAGCAAATGCTCTTGTACCCTCTGGTTCTACTGTTCAGGGAGCAGAGGCTCTAAGCACAAAGACTAGCTTGGAGAAGCATTAGCCCTCAAAAGATGGGATGGCGTCTGCTTCAGATGGGCGTCTCTGTCAGAGTGTCTGCTAACCCAGTGGTTGGCTGCTCACAATCTGTGTTCTGGGTGCGTCTCCCGTTTTGTGTCTCTTGTTTATTCCCTGTATTCCTCCTAGTCTTCGTTTCCCTTCCCATGGACCAGGAAAAGGAAGGTTTTCCTCCTATCAAGAACCTGGGTTATTTACCAAATAAATGCTGGCCAGGGCTCGGTTGGTTCTTGGAGCTTTTCTCCCACACTTCAGGAGAGAGAGAGATAGAGGCTGTGTGCTGATGTCAGCTGTCCTCTTCAGAGCAGTTCTGATACTGCTCGGTGGCTGCCATCCAGCTCACGCACGCAAATCCAGAGTGGGTCCTCAGAGCTTCGCTCTAATGCCAGCTTCACCCTCACCAGATGGTGACATCCCCAAGGATGGCCGTGGCAGGAGTGCTTCCTCTTGGCAGCCACCAAGATTTATGAAGAACCGCCCCTCCCCCATCCACCTCCAACCGCTCAGACCCACTCACAGCTGTCAACACTTACTGCTGCCTGGAGGGACCTATCTGTTGATGCGGGGACAAAGACCTCATTCTTAACTCCTCTGGCACCTCAAGGTGACATCGGTCAAGCAAGACTGCATCAGGATTTCTTAGCCGCGCTCCCCATTGAGATCCAAGGGTCCCCCCAAATTTTTTTTTTAAATGAGACATGCATGCCTGCAGAAACCCAGTGTTTTCAGATCTCTTGATCCTCTTTGGCATCTGCAAGTGCAGAGGGGAAACTCTGGTGGCCTGTGGCTCCACTGTTCAGGGAGCAGAGGCTCTAAGTACAATGTCTAGCTTGGCAAAGCTTTAGCAGTCAAAAGATGGCATGGAGTCTACTACAGGTGAGCCTCTCCATCCGGGACCATGTTCTAAACATTGCACAGATTACATTTTTTTTTCTGTCATTTAGCACCCCTCCCCCCAGTAGAGTTTTTTTTTTTCATTTCAAATACTATTTGGCATTCCTTATGATCTTAGGCTATAATCCCAACCTGCTATTCTAGGGCTCCCATGACTCTCCCAGGGTGCTAAGGTGAGGGCTGTGGGCTGTGATGTTTTTTTTACAATTTCCTATAGACTATAATTTTAGGATAAGATTGTGTGCACTAACTCAGCATTTCTTTGCGTTCATATGACATGATATAAATGACCTAAACGGCATTTCAGGAACTCAGGTCTGATGGTCAGTCTGAAACTGAAATATTACATGGAAATATAAGTAATTTAGACCTGCTAAGATAATTATTAAAAGATGAACTGTTTTGCTACCTGGGGTTCACCTGGTGTCCCCCCCATACTGCAGTCAGCACAGTAATATCTCCGGGACCTCCCCTGGCACATGGCACCAAACTGAAGGCTGTTTTGCACTCACTGAACAGACCTTCACTTAGGAGAAAAGCAGGATGCAGGCAGTGGTCAGAAGTGTGCATTGGGATGAGCAGCCGCTGAGGGATTAGATGGTTTTGGGGTGCGTGGTGGACTGATTGAAAATGGCCCCTGTAGACACACAGGGGGTGCTATTACTGGGGCTGTGGCAGTGTTGGAGGAAGGGTGTCATTGGGGTGGGTTTTGAAAGCCCAAGTAAGTCCCAGTCTCTCTCTCTCTCTCTCTCTCTCTCTCTCTCTCTCTCTCTCTCTCTCTCTCTCTCTCTCTCTCTCTCTCTCTCTCTCTCTCTCCTCTCTGTTGTGTTCCATCTGGTTGTAGAACTCTCAGCTACCTCTCCAGCACCACGTCTACCCGCATGCCACCATGCTTCTTGCCATGATTGATGTTTTTCTCTTTCGGTGTGGGGTGTATCGCGGAGCCGGAGGAAGGGAGACCCAGGACGTGACCACGTGCGTGGGAGGATTGTTTATTAAGGGAAGAGGGGTGCTCCACAGTGAGGGTCAAGGGAGGGAGGAAAAAAGGGGGAGAAAGATAGAGAGATAGAGAGAGAGAAAGAGAGAGAGAGCAAGAGAGAGGGAGGGAGGGAGGGAGGGGGAGAGAGAGAGAGAGGGAGGGCGCGTGTGCACACGCAAAAGGGGGCAGTGAAAAGAGAGAGAGGGAAGAGATTCAGGACGACTCCAAGAGACCACAGGTCAGTGGGAGTGGGCGTGGAAAGGGGCGGGGACCAAAAGAATAACAATGATGATAATGGACTAAGCCTCTAAATTGATTGCCAGCCCCAATTAAACGTTTTCCTTTAGAAGAGTTGCCGTGGTCCTGATGTCTCGTCATAGCAATAGAACACAACAGCCACCATTGTTTTTGAGAGGAACTGGGGCCAGTGATCGTTCGTATAGCACACCAGATTCCTTGAGCTCAATCATAGTGGCTCAATGCCGATTTTCAATTGGATAGAGTCTAGACTCACCCAGGAGACACAAACCTCAGAGCAGATCTGTGGGTCAGCTTTTGTAGAGGTGGGTGTCTTAGTGACTTTTCTGTCTTCATAATAAACGATGACCAAGGGAGTTTATAAAGAAAGCATTTAACTGGGGGTTCACAATTCCAGAGGATTAGAGTCTGTAACTCTGTTGGATAGTTTTATGTCAACTTGACACAAGCTAAAGTCATCTGAGAGGAGAAAACCTCAATTAAGAAAACGCCTCCACAAGATGGGGTTATAGGCAAGCCTGTAAAACACTTTCTTAATTAGTAATTGATGGTGGAGGGCCTAGTCCATTGTGGGTGGGGCCATCCCTGGGCTGGTGGTTCTGGGTTTTAAAAGAAAGCAGGTTGAGCAAGAAAAGGGAGAAAGTGAGTTGAGCATCAGCGCTCATTGCTGTCCCCTTGCAGGCTTTGGATGTGGTGCCACCAACTGCCTTATTCCGTCCACACCAGGCCTTTACTGCCTTAACAGACACTTCCTGTTCAGTCAAAGTAAACTTTTCTTTCTGTGCATTGGTTTTGTTAGGTCTCTTCTGGTGGAGCTGGGGTCCTGGTGAGCCACCAGCCTTGCATGGAGGGGAGCAGTGTCCTAGGCTTGTGGAGACAGGGGCATCAGTTGCTCCCAGCTGTGCAGAAGAGGGAACCACAAGCAACAGCTACTTGGTGTCACTTCCTTCTCTGTTTGCTTAGTAAGGAGAACTCCAGTCCACCGAGGAACTCCAGAAAACACATTCGAAATGTTGCACAATGCCAGTCTCTGCAGCTCCTAAAGGCACGGCACCAGGGTGTGACACAAGTCACCATGGATGACCTTAAGATGCTCACTGCCTGGAGGAATGTGAGCTCTTGCCACCCAGCTCCAAAATCACCAGTGAATGCCTGTGTTAGTGGTGAAGATAAGGTGTCCTGGGGGCACACAAGGGGGAACAGGATGTTATGAGAGGGTGACGGAAAGCATCCTGGAAGAGGTGACATTGGAAATGGGCTGAGCAGGATAGGGATTTTGCCAAAGCAGCAGTGGAGATTCTGGCTTTAAGTCTGAGGCATTTAAAAAGCTCAGGGCTATGATTTCCTGAAGATGTGCTTTGGAGATTATTCTAAGTGTCTGGCTCCTTTCTTCACCTGCATGCAGGTTCTATCTCTTTCTCCCCCACTCCCCCCCTTTTCAGGCCCCACATGCACCAACTACGTAGGACATTTATCCTTCTTCCCTCCTTATTTTCCCATCCCTCCCTTCTTTCCTTTCTTCCTCCCTCCCTCATTTTTGAGAGGGGGGGGGTCTCAGGTAGCTCTCAATGTGGTCAAAGACGACCTTGAACCCTGATCCTCCCGTCTCTCCTTCCATACTGCCATGGTTACTACCACTCCAGTTTCACTAGGTGCAGGGGATGGAACCCAGGGCTTCCTGCATGCTAGGCAAGTCCTCAGCCAACCAAACAGGTCCCTGGCCTCTCCTTGTATGTAAATTTCTTAAAAGAGTCTTTCTACTCAGGTGTTTCCAAACGCAGTTTCTCAGAAAAGTTTGTTCCACCAACCAGCAAAATCAGAACTATCAAGAGTCCGAGTAGAAATGCCAGTTCCTGGACCCCAATCCAGACGGACTGAATCTAAAATTTGGGATTTCATCTGCAAATTCAAGCCAGGCAGAGGCCGATTCAGAGACTGACAGCCCTAGGGGTTGTTTCAAAAGTTCTGAGCCAAGAGGGGCTGCCCACGGGGTTCCTGTTTCAGGCTCCAAGCCCACAGTGGGGCACACAGCTCTGACACTTGCAGACGTCAGGACCGGGCGGTCGCGCTGACCTCTGGAGCGGTTTCTGTAAGATTCTTTCCCCTCCCTCCCGAGGGAGGGAGGTCAGAGGCACGGATCAAAGATCACCCTCGGTTTTTTTTTTTTTTTTTTTTTTTTTTTTTGTCTCACAGAAGACACACCCGGAGTCTTGGCTAAGCAGATCAGGTCTGGCTGGGAAACAGCTCCAGAGCCGGTAAAATGCCGTGGCTGGCTAGTAACGGACTTCCTTAGTTGTGCACCTGAGTAAGGCAACCTTCTCGGGGTCCTTAGGCAATCTGAAATCAACAGACCCAGACACGCCCAACTCCCCGGGGCCCCACAACAGTCAGTCATCTGACCATTCTGGTCTTGGTCAGGTGACAGGGGCGGAGCACATTTGGCAGAAGACGGAAGACCAGGGAGTGCAACGCCAGCCTCCGAAGGTGGCAAAGAAAGTCAGGGGCTGTCCTGGTGACACGGTCCCAGAGGTCCCCCCATGCTGATGCGCATGCGCCTGGCACTCGTGCTGCTGCTCCTGCAGCTGCTACCGCTCCTGTCACAATGCAGGGCCACCAGTCCCCCGCGCTACGACCCCACGTGGAAGTCTCTGGACAGCCGCCCTCTGCCCTCCTGGTTCGACCAGGCCAAGTTCGGCATCTTCATCCACTGGGGAGTGTTCTCCGTGCCCAGCTTCGGTAGTGAATGGTTCTGGTAAGTGCATACCCCTGCCCAACACACACCCTGTGCTCTGTGTCCACCCAGGCAATGGCAGTCAGTAGCCAGCCTGCCTGGCGTTGAGTGCTGCCTGCTTGTCACTGTTTTGGTCGTGGGTTGGTTTGCACTTCCAGATGTTGAATACATAGTTTCTTGACTGGGTATCTCGCCTGTATTGACATGGAATATATGTGCTTCCCCTGAGTTCCTAGGCACACTGTAGGTGGGCCTGGCTGTAGAGTACCCTATGCCTGTGCGCATAGGATAGCGCCAGTCTCAGAATTAAAAAAAAAAAAAAAAAAAAAAAAAAAAAGATTCAAAGAGGCTGGAGAGATTGCTCAGCGGTTAAAGTCACATACTGCTCTTGTAGAGGACCAGAGTTTGGTGCTTAGCACCCACACTGGGAGACTCACGACAGTGTAATTAAAAATAAGATACAATCATTTAAACAAGTGCTTCATGGATCAGGTATGAAATTAAGATCTTTGCATGCTAAAGCATTAAAACCACAAAGCAAATAAAGGGGTAATAGAAGTGCATTACGTCACCTTATCTTCGAAGTCACATGATGGTAAATGGGCATAACCTCCTTAACTCTTTTAACCAGTTTCTCTCTACATTAGAAATTCCCAGAAACGCCGGGTGGTGGTGGCACACGCCTTTAATCCCAGCACTCGGGAGACAGAGGCAGGTGGATCTCTGAGTTCGAGGCCAGCCTGGTCTACAAGAGCTAGTTCCAGGACAGGCACCAAAGCTACAGAGAAACCCTGTCTTGAAAAATACCAAAAAAAAAAAAAAAAAAAAAGAATAAAGAATAAAGAAAAAAGTTCTCAGAATCGCTAGGTGGCTCATGACTTTAGTCCCAGTACTTGGGGGGCAGAAGCAGGCAGATCTCTGGAGTTTGAGGCCAGCCTGGTCTACAGAACTAATTCCAGGACAGTCAGGACTACACAGAGAAACCTTGCCTCAAAAAACAAAAACAACAACAACAAAGAAGGAAGTCCTAGAATCTGTCTGATCCACTAGCCAGCATGGGCCGCTCTGATGGATGCTCATGAAGTTTGTGTATGACTTTGGGCCAGGCATGGGACATGCTGCTGCAGTCTGCAAAGTCCTTTGATGTAGTCTCAGCCACACAAAGCTTCTGTCCCACTCTGGGGAGGCAGTGCTGATTGTGGGTTTGCTCAGCCTATGGAACTGCTTTCCCCATCTCCCCAAAATGTTTTCGGTTAATGAATATGGTAGACGCATGTTATGCTTTAGGCCTGTTTTCTTGCCTTGAAATCTTAGCCGCTTATCTTCCATAGTGAGCTATGAGTGTGAAGGGAAAGGTTATGTCAAATGACTTAAGCGACGGATTAGGAGAATCAGTGGCTGGACAACCAGAGGACTTCACGAGGGACGAGATGGAGAACGAGACAAGAGTATTGGTTTGCATAAGCTGCCCTCAATGCAAAGTCACACTGGGAAAGAGATGACAGAGAACCTGACAATAATCTCTGCGTTGGGGGGTGGGGGAGACGCTGCTGCCGCGGGGTGAGCCCAGGTAATTTCTTCAAGCATTTATCTGTGTGCTCTTTCTTTCCCTCTCACAGGTGGTATTGGCAAAAGGAAAAGAGACCCAAGTTTGTGGATTTTATGAACAATAATTACCCTCCTGGTTTCAGATATGAAGATTTTGGAGTACAGTTCACAGCCAAGTATTTCAACGCCAACCGCTGGGCAGATATTCTCCAGGCCTCTGGTGCCAAATATGTTGTCTTAACTTCCAAACATCACGAAGGTAAGCAGAGCACATACAACATCTGCTGACCATGGTTTGGGAATGTAAGGCCATTCTTTTGGGCAGAGACATTAAAGTAAAGAAATCCTATGAAACCAGGCTTCTCAATAATCATGGGTAGATGCTGAGTGTTGCTTACAGTTAAGGATCATCTATCTCACTTCAGTTGGAAACAGGAATCCAGACAGCTAGTACCATAGAATGGAGGAAAGATGAGCACAGGTTTTTTTGTGCCCATTTAACCATTTAAATAAATAAACCATTTAAATAAAGATTTATTTAAAGCTCTTTGAAGAGAATGAGTGCAGCAGTCAAGTTTACAACTAAAGTCACACTCTTTGTTCTTTTGTTTTGCTTTGTTTTGTTTTGAGACAGGGTTTCTCTGTGTAGCCCTGGCTGGCCTGGAACTCCTGTAGACCAGGCTGGCCTGGAACTCAGAGATCCGCCTGCTTCTGCCTCCCAAGTCCTGGGATTAAAGGTGTGCACCACCGCCGCCGCTGGGTTCCCTTTCTCTTCTTCAATGCATTCTGTAAAACCGTCCTGGGGCTTATGCTGCCTTAGTCTTGACTTCACACACAGTTGGCTGTACTTTGGGCCCACATTTAGATACACAAATGGTGGGTTTGCTGGTAGTGAAAAAAAGATAGAGAGACCTAGAGGGGAAAGAGTTAGGTTTATAATAGTGCCCAGAAATACCAAAAGAATAAAAGGCAACACAGGAGTTGTGAATCAGTTCTATTATAACCACTCAGTGTCCTGAAGACCAGAGAAGCACTGGCTAATGTCCCACACTCCTTGTTAATGCACAAGGGAGCTTATGTTGCACAGTCTTCTTTATCTTGAAAAGCAGCCTTATTATGTTCTGCAGGGGTGGGAAGGAGGCAGTGTGATGAACCCAAAGTCTGCAGTTATTTATTTTCAATATTTTCCTCTTCAGCCACAGTCTGGTACCTGCACAGTTTCTTTCTCTAAATGTTTCTCCTGATGGGAATATGTCATTTTCTCGCTGTTTAGGGGATTTTCCAAACTTTCTGACACAAAGTGAGTTAATTGAAAAGAAAGCCCAAATACCGCCAGGCGGTGGTGGTGCACTCCTTTAATCCCAGCACTAGGGAGGCAGAGGCAGGCGGATCTTTGTGAGTTCGAGGCCAGCCTGGTCTACAAGAGTTAGTTTCAGAGAGAAACCCTCTCTCAAAAAACAAAAAAAAGAAAGCCCAAATACCTTTAGACTAGTGGTTCTCAACCTTCCCAATGCTGTGACCGTTTAACACTGTTCCTCGTGTTGTGGCAACCCCAGCCATAAAATTATTTTTGTAACTACTTCATAACTGTAATTTTGCTACTGCCATGAATCGTAATGTAAATATCTGTGTTTTTTTAATGGTCTTAGGCAACTCCCATAAAAGGCTCGTTCTATTCCCCAAAGGGGCCATGACTCACAGCTTGAGGGCCACTGCTTTAGACTATGAGAATGGGATGCAGACACTATGTGTTCGGGTTCAAGGACCCATGCTGACATTGTTTAGGCAGACCTTAAACATTGACTTCAAGCTTCCCACAGACATCCTTAGAGAAAGTGCAAACAGTTCGGGGACTGGATTTACAGAGCGAGTCATTTCTCAGGCTTGTCCTGACAGAATAATGAAGTGAATGGCAAAGGTGTCTTGCAAAGGAAGTCCGTCCTTCAAGATGCTTTAAGATTTGAGCGAGACAGAAACAAAGTTCTTAAGGCATGAGCTAAAATTTCTGAGGATTTTATACCATTTCTTCAGCATCCCAGTTTAGATATCTCTTCTAATATTTTATATAGAATGGTGATCAATCTAGATGACAATTCCTGTTGAAATGTGAATTATTTCAGACTGTAACACTGTGTGTTATTTTCATACCCTTTTAGTTGTTAGAATAGTCATTTGGAAGCACTTTAACCCCGTTTATGGCTTTAGAGTAAGCTGAGGGAGGTAAGAAGTCCAGAACTGCTAGAAATAGCATATCTTCTCACTCTCCATTTAAATTAATTATCAAACACCAGAGGTTTGCTTCCTGTCCTCCCTAGTATTCTGAGATTCACGCTGTAATGACATCCATCCAAGCAACAGAGCTTCCCCATCGATTCAGAAGATACACGCAAATCCCACAGAAGATACATCTTGGGTCTTCCTTCTAAACAGTGAAAATGATTGTTCAGTGTGATCATGTGGGCAGTGTCCTCCTCTTAGAGACCATCCACTACAATTGATTATATATATTGCATTAGATGCGTGCTAACAGTTGCAGGACTGTGTAGCCGAAACCACTGCAGACACCATGACACCATGCTGTTCCCCAAGAACCTCAGATTCTGTAACTGGAGACAGAGTGTAAAGCTTTTACAATGCACCCTGAAAATTGCTATGAAAACGCCAATCCCACATTGTTTATGTTCTCATCTGTTTGTTTAGATGAGACCCAGACAGACTGCAAAGTCTGCCACGGGACGGTTGTTTGGAGAAGCCGTGAATTGTGTGTTCCATTTGAATTGTTTCATGGGATGAAATTTATTAAGGTCAAGGTGCTAATGCATCTAGGGGTTTCCTGCTGTCATTTTCCAGGCTTTACCTTGTGGGGTTCAAAGTATTCCTGGAACTGGAATGCCGTTGATGAGGGGCCAAAGAGGGACATCGTCAAGGAACTTGAGGTGGCCGTCAGGAACAACACTGCCTTGCGCTTTGGACTGTACTATTCCCTGTTTGAATGGTTCCACCCACTCTTCCTGGAGGATAAGGCCAGTGTTTTCGAGAAGCAGCAGTTTCCCATGTCTAAGACGTTGCCTGAGCTCTATGAGTTAGTGACTAAGTACCAGCCCGACGTTCTGTGGGCAGATGGAGATGGGGGTGCACCAGATCGCTACTGGAACAGTACTGGCTTCTTAGCCTGGCTGTACAATGAAAGGTCTGTACACTTTTATGCACATGGACTTGCCTCAGACACCCCTGAAGGATATTTAAGCATTTACATTTCTGTGGTTTTGTGCACATTTGTGGTATGGGTGGAAGAAATCATTATAAACAATGCTTATTAGCTTGGTCAGTTTTAGCAGTCGGAATTAAAGAAGTCAGGCGTCAAATACAACCAAACTGGCTTTGTAATCACTTCTAAAAACTCACCATGGAGGAACGATTGAGACCATCCCCTTCAGTTCGAGGAGTCAAACTGCCCCGTGAATGGAACCCTGCCTACTTTTTCTACTTGATCCACCACACATAAGAAATTTGGGGATTATATTTCACATGATGTTGACACTCAGTTTTTCAGAGATTTTCCAGTAGTAGGCACAAAGTGTAAGAGAAAGGCTAGGACACATAAGGCTGTTTAGTCTTGGGGGAGAAACCTGGTCTGGAGTATAGATTCAGCTTAGTCTACCATTTACAGCACGAGAATGGGAACCTCGGGTGCTATACAGCGCTCTATACAGTGTCTATACAGTGCTCTCCTGTGCACCCTCCTCACTGGATTCTGGGTTCTGTGCCAGTTATCTGCACTGTAACAACAGTGAAGGAATTCATTCTTCAGAGGAATTTGCTTTAGGCCTGGAAGCTGGAATGTGAGAGTCAGGGCTCCAGTCACCACAGCTGTGGTTGGCCTCGGACACAGGCTTTCTGACTTCTCATGGTCATTTGCTGGGAGTGGATGTGGAGAAGATCAATTTGGCGTGACATTTCCTTTGTTTCAAGAGTGTTTTTTTCTTGAAGAGAAACTCTGCTTTTCATTTCAGCCCAGTTCGGAACACGGTAGTCACCAATGATCGCTGGGGAGCGGGTTCCATCTGCCAGCATGGTGGCTACTATACCTGCAGCGACCGTTATAATCCTGGACATCTTTTGCCACATAAATGGGAGAACTGCATGACAATAGATCAGTTCTCCTGGGGCTACAGGCGGGAAGCTGGAATCGGTGATTATCTTACAATTGAAGAATTGGTGAAGGTACAGTAAAATATGTTGTGGGGGCTATGACTCTGGAATGTTCTTAACGATGAGATGTGACAAGGATTTTTTTTTTTTCTTATGATTGGGATAGTGTGGTGTCACAGACTCGGGGCATTATTCTCTGTGTTTGTTTCTATGAAGTGATTTAATATATATGTGTATATACACACACATATGTATTCACACATCATAAATATATACATACATACATATGGATTGACACATGGGACATGAGTTATTTTTTCTATTTCAAACTTGTTTTTCATTTATTTTTCTTTTAGCAACTTGTGCAAACAGTCGCGTGTGGAGGAAATCTTTTGATGAATATCGGTCCTACACTAGATGGCATCATCCCTGTAATTTTTGAGGAGCGATTACGGCAGATGGGAATGTGGCTCAAAGTCAACGGGGAGGCTATTTATGAAACACACCCTTGGAGAGCTCAGAATGACACTGCCACTCCAGATGTGTGGTAAGTTTTCCTGATTGGCAAGCGCTGTTTGGATATAGGAAAGTGCTTAATACCTGAGCTATACACACACAGAGAGACAGCGGGATAAAAAGAGAGACTGAGTGGCTGCTACCTGTACCACACATGTTCCACCAAGACTCAAATACAAAGAGAAGGGATAAGAATTAGAGTGTCATTAAACATAATGTTTATTAAATTATGCTTAAATCATATCTAGATATCCCCTAATAGTGGGCAATGTTTAGCCAAATTAATGCTTACAAAATTGGAAGACGTTTAGATAAGAAAAGAACGCCGAGTGGTTGATGTATAACAGACTAATGTTTAATTACTAGTAAGTCTCTAGTTTTCAGATACTAAATTCCATGAAATTAGCAAGCAAGCAAGGTATAACCAAGGGCAAAGATAGCCAAAGCCCTATCTCAAAAAACAAACAAAAGAAGAGCTTTTCTAAAGAATGGGAGATGACTTCCGGCTGTAGTTTCGTTTACATTTCACCTGACGGACTTGATGTGACGTTAAGTATCATTTCTGATGCTCATCCACCAGCGTACAAATCTGACCACCACAGCTAGTGTCCCTGCAGGGGCAGTTGGTACTTCTTATTCTTCTACCATTTGAGACAGGGCTTGTTTCTCTCTGTAACCATGGCTGTCCTGGAACTCACGCTGTAAACCAGGCTGTCCTCGAACTCTCTGCTTCTGCCTCTCAAGTGCTGTGATGAAAGGCATGCACCACCGCCACCAGACTTAGAATAGCTACTATGTTTTTGTTTTATTTTTTCCAGATAGACACTTCTATTTTTTTTTTGACGCTTCTATTTAAATTGTAAATAATAATAATAATAAAAATAATAATTCCAAACAAGAGTCACCACCAACCGCATGACAACTCACCAGGGAAGGCCCTGTTTCACCCTCCCCCTTATTGAAATCCCCTGTGCCTAACAAACAGCCCGGGGCATCACCCTGCACTGTTGCAGGCTTTTCCAAAGAGGGAGGGCATGACAAGGCTCACCACCTTTGGAAATTGCCTGAAACTAACTGAAATAGTCCAGTCTGAAATCCCAACTCTTTTTATGAAAGTCTCTCTACAGGTGGCACGTTGGCTTGGGGTGGGAGCCGGGAAGGTGGGACCAGAACAGCCTGCGGGCTTGCTTAACTTTTCCTGGAGCATAGATAATCTGTTGCTTGTTGGGCTTATACTGTGGCAGGTTGGAGGCTGAAGGTATGTTAGTGCATTTAGTGCAAGTGAAAAGGGTGGCCCAGCCTGGGATACTCAAGCCCTCTGATGGCAAGGCAGAGCCATGAGAGCCCACATGCCTCCCCCATCACTTTCTGGTGAGTAAGGGGTTTGGAGAGGATGTCCCCACTGCTGGTTCTTGGAAGCCCTTCTGTGCTCGGGGCTACTATTTTTTAAGGTACAGCTGATGATCTTGAAGAGACTGGAATTCCTGTACACTACAGTGTTGTGAGAACACAAAACCACAGCTAGTTTGTGGACAATATGTCAGCCCCTCAAAACGTTAGAGATGGGATTACTCCACTACCCTGCAGTTCCACCTCTGAGTAGATATGCAAAAGAATGGCACCAGAAAAACTGTATTTCCAGAAACTGACAAGTAAGAGCAATGGGGGCCACTCGTGGTCAAGCTAAGTGTGCACACACGCTGCGGTATTTGTCTGTTATTCAGCTTTGGAAAGGAAAGAAATGCTGAAACGCAGATGAATTTTCAGGAGTTTGTGTCAACTGAAAAGACCAAGTCACAAAGAGGCAAATATTATTAATGAGCTACTTAGAGTAATCAGAATCATGGAGACAGGAGCTAGGGTAGGAGAGATTGAGGAATTGTTTGCGGGGTATAGCGTGGCCTGCTGCTCAGTTAATTCATCATCTGTATCCTAACTCCTGAGCCCTCCTTCCCTCTCTTATACTCCTATGACAGAAGCCTGCCTCTGGCTCCCTCAGGCTGTCCCTTCTGAGGCGGCCCCTGGACCATCGGTCACATACGTACAATGTCAAATTAGCTCACATTTGGCTTCAAACCCAGCCCTGGTTTTCTCCCTCACATCCCAGATCCTCCAGGCAAGGCCATAGCACAATTTGTATTTCCACGCCTCATTTTCAGGCCCCCCTTCCTTAGTTCCTTTCCTGCCCACATACAGACACGTTATTTGTTTTATCTTTAAAAGTTCACCTTAGTCTCCAGCTGCCTTCCTGTTCTCTCCTTCCATTCACAATAAAATAGCTTACAGAACAGTTTTTAGTGGTTGTTTCTAGCTGGAGCTTTGTTCTTTTCCTGTTGAGCTTGCTCAGTTCGGACTTCCATCCCGCTCTTTCTCAGATCGCTTTTGTCAAGACTACGGTGCTCTCTCTTCCTTGCGGGCCCAGTGGCTGGTGCTCCGTTTCTGAAATTACCAGCAGGATTTGTCTCAGAGATTCAGACTCGTTGGCTGTTCCTTGTTAGTCTCCTCTACCTGACCTTCCCAATCAGTAAATCTTGAAGTGTCCTTGGGCTTCCAAGTTTCTTTATCTTAGTTCCCCAACTGACATTTGGTGACAGTTCTCCACCTTTCTTCTATAGCCGCAGCTGTCTTAGTTGGGGTTTCTACGGCTGTGAAGAAACTCCATGACCTCGGCAACTCTTCTAAAGGAAAACATTTAACTGGGGCTGGCCTACAGGTTCAGAAGTTTAGTCCATTATTGTCATGGTGGGACACGATGGTGTGCAGGCAAACATAATGCTGGAGACGTAGCTGAGAGTTTTACATCCAGGTTAGCAGGAAGAGAGAGACACTGGGCCTGGCTTAAATATTTGACACCTCAAAGCCAACCACCAGTGACATGTTTCCTCCAAGTAGGCCACACCTCTTGAATAGTGCCACTCCCTATGATCATACAGGGACTATTTTCATTCAAACGACCACATTCCATTCTCTGACGCTCGTAGGCTTGTAGCCACACACATCATAAGGCAGAGCTACATTCAGTCCAGCTTCAAAAGTCCCCATCCATACTCTATCCCAGTCTCGACTCTGTTTGAAAGTCCAAAGTCTCTTCTGAGACTCATGGCCATCTCTCTTAACTGTAATTCAAAGTCTTTCTATGAATTCAAAGTCAAGAAGCTTTGACTACTTCCAACAAATAATAGCATAGGCTATACATTACTGTTCAAACGCAAGTGAGGAAATCCTGGACTGAAACCAGACCAAAAACGACCAGGGAAAACTGCAGACTCTACATCTCCTGTCTGATGTCAAAGTGCCATCCAAAGCAATCTAGGACACACATTCACCGCTGCACACAGTGGCCTCTCTGAATCCCCATGTGGGGACTCCCTGCCCACATGTGTGTCCTCAGCTGCTTTCCTTAGATGTGGAGACAGAAAGCAGGTGAAATTGTACTTGAACAAGGGGCCATGTTCCAGTCCCAGCAGAACTTTGGCGTGTGGTTCTGGCTTTGGAGTCGAGGATAAAAGAAAGGGGTTATGGAATCTCCCTCTGTGACTGATGAAAGCTGCTGAGGCCAGGCATGTGGCAGGGGCATCACTGCATGGTCTAAAGAGAGGCCATTGTGCGGAGCTATGAAGGTGAAGTCTAGATTGCCTTGGAGACCTCAAGATGTTGGAGAGGATTTCCTTCACTACTTAAGCTTGGCTGCCCTGGAACTTGCTCTGTAGACCATACTGGTCTTGAATTCTGAAATCTGCCTCCCTAGAGCTGAGATTAAAGGCTTGTACCAATATATAGGGCCCTAAGTTTTCTTTAATTCTTTTTTACAAATTGGAAGCTTAGCTGTGTGTGTGTGGGGGTCTTGTCCTTAGGTCGCCACTCCCTTCATCCCGTCTAGCATCAGGCTTTTCTTGAGTCTTTTTATCTCCTTGAACACAGGATTTAGCTGCATTAAGTTACTGGGGCCCCTCTTCACAAACAGTACGTTTTTGTATTTTTCCTTGCTCAGCTTGCTCCTTTTCAATATAGATCTTCATAAGCGTGGCCACGAATAATCACATGACACAGTCAAATAATCACATTTCAAAATGCTAGGCTATTTTGAAATCTCTTCTGCCAAAACTGTTAATCCATAACTCTTAAGTTTATCCTCAGGCAGATTTTGGGGGGTGGGGTGACAGGGCCGACAGCAGCCACGCTCTTCACAAAATATCACAAGAACAGTCTCTAGGCCACATACTAAAATGCTCATTCGAAACACCTTAAGCTTGGTCCGACAGTTCAAACCACCCTGAGCACCACTGTCTCTCAAGCTCCTCACTAGTATGACCCATTGAGCCCCACTTCAAGGGTCAACTGCTTTTCTAACTCAGTCTCAAAGTCCGCATTCCTCCAAACAAAAGCATGGTCCAGGCTATCACAGCAACACCCCAGGCCCTGGTACTGACTTTTGTGTTAGTTCTTCCAATAAAGCCATACCTACTCCATTTGGGTCACACTTCCTAATAGTGCTCTGTGAGCCGATGGGGGCCATTTTCACTTGACAGCCACAACCGCCAATTCATCATCAGGTCTCTTGTTTTTACTTCTGAAGTGCGTATAGATACTGGCCACGTCTCCGTCTCTCTGTGGTGGTTCTGACGTGGCTCTCCACTGCCTCACCCGTGGATTATTTCAGTGCCTTCTCGACTGATCCTCTTTCAGTCCTATCCTTCATTTTCTATCCTTACTCCTTTGGTTGGGGGTGGGGTTCAAGACATGTGCCTGTACTTGTGGGTATGATGTACACAAATGCCCAGCATGCATGATTCCATGCGATTCCAACAGAGGACAATCTTCGGTCTCAGTCCTCAGACTCTTCCCACCTTTTGCTTGAGCCAGCTTCTCTTTCTTACGGGGCTGGAACTTCACCACAGAGACCTGGCCAGCTGACCCACGAGTTTCCAAGTCTTCATCTTGCCATCGTTGACGTTAGAGATGTACCACTGCGTTCCGATTTTAATGTGGGATCTGGGGGTTGAAACTCAAGTCCTCACACTTGTGAGGCAAGCACTTATCCCAGCTGAACTCTCTCCTAGCCCTTCACCCTGGTCCTTTTAATGCAGTCTCCAGAGAGCAATCAGAGAAAACCTATGAATTTATGATTTATTTATTTAGTCAGCATTTCATGATGTAACACAGGCTGATGTCATGCCTGGCTTAGAGTATTTCCATACCCAAATTCTTCCAAGGCTTCCAGTCTCAAGGGAGAAGTAAGGGTTTACAGAAGTCTCCTTGGCCTTATGCAATCTGGCCCTTACTCTGTCTGCTTTTTCTGGCTCCCCCGCCCCTGCCTGACTCTTGCTGCTCTATCTGCAAACCAAGCACACTCTGTAGCTTTTGTGCTTATGTCTCAGCCTGGAAGGCTTTCCCACATGCTTGCGTGGAGCTTCGTGTTCTTTGGATTTCATGGCTGCCTGCTCAGAGGGATTGTCCCTGCCTATTCTGCTAATGCTGCACCTGAGGCCCCCTTTCTAACACTGGTAGGCCTTGTCTTTCTGCATGTAGTCCTGTCTAGCCTGGAACTGGCAGAGATCTGCCCGAGTGCGGGGATTGTACTGACTGATTTTGGGTGTCAACTTGAAAAAAGCCGGAGTCCTTGGAGAGGAAGGAGCCTCAGCTGAGGAAATGCCTCCATGAGATCAGATGTAAGGCATCTTCTCATATGCCTTACATATGAGAGTGATCAATGGCGGAGGGCCCAGTCCATGGTGGGTGGTACCATCCCTGGGCTGGTGGTTCTCGGTTCTACAAAAAAAGCAAGATGAGCAAGCCAGTAAGCATCATCCTCCATGGCCTCTGCATCAGCCCCTGCTTCCAGGGTCCTGCCCTGTTTGAGTTCCTGTCCTGACTTTCTTTGGTGATACATAGCAACGTGGAAGTATAAGCCAAATAAACTCTTTTTTCCCCAACTTAATTTTTTGGGGGTTGTGGTGTTTTGACACAGCATTAGAAACCCTTACCTAGACAGGAATTAAAGCCATGTACTCCCATGCCTATGTCCTCATGTTTAGTTAGTGCTTTATGTACGTTCATGTGGTCCTTCTTGTTTATTTCACTGGAATGCTGGCACATGGAGTCAGGAACTGTGTTCAGCGCTGTATCTCTGGCCGTACAACACTGAGGACTGTTTAAAGATTTCTATAAATACTTTGTTGAGAAATTCGGTGAACCCATGACTAGAGTGAATTCCTCTTATCGTTTCTATTGTTCTCATTTAGGATGTGACTCTCAGGTTAAATGTGGTTTTTTTCATGGTAAAGAAGCCATCTGATGTCCCAATATTAAAAAAAATTCCCTTTGTTGTGGTTTGAAAGAAAATGGCCCCATAGGAAGTATACTATTAGAAGGCGTGGCCTTGTTGGAGGAAGTGTGTGACTGTGGGAGTGGGCTTTGAGGTCTGCTATGCTCAAGCTAAGCCTAGTACCACAGTTGGTTCTGCTGTCTGTGGATCAAGATGTAGAATTCTCAGCTCCTTCTCCAGCACCATATCTGCTTTCATTCCACCATGTGCAGCCAAGATGATAAAGAACTAAACCTCTGAACCTATAGTCCAGCCCCAACTAAAATAGTTTCCTTTATAAGAGTTGCTGTGGTCATGGTGTCTCTTCACAGCAATAGAAACCCTAAGTAAGACACCCTTTATTACAATTGTTATGTTTTCTATTCTTTTATGCTGTGATTCAAAACTTACACTTTGTTATTTATATGATTGACTGCCTTTTCCACTCTAGCCTAAGGCACAAAAAAACAAGAATAGTGTTTGGCTTTCTGTAGCATCCTTAATAGAGAGCACACTACATATCCCTGCATCTTTGAGTCAGTGGGAGTCAAGTCATGCAGCTCCAGTAAGCTTCTTTCTATGCTCCGTTTTCACCTCCTTGTGAGCAGTTTGGATAGGGATAGTAACTCATGAAGCACCTCCCCAGAACTTCCATTTAGCTAAGTGTGGCAGCATGCTTGTAATGCCAACACTGAAGAGGCGAGGCTAGAGTCAAGGATGATCTTAGCTACAAATTAAGACCCTGTACTCTGGGCGGTGGTGATGCATGCCTTTAATCCCAGCACTTGGGAGGCAGAGGTAGGTGGATCTCTAAATTCAAAGCTAGTTTGGTCTACAGAAGGAATTCCAGGACAGCTAGGACTACCCAGAGTAACCTTGTCTCGAAAAACCACAAGTAAATAAATAAATAAAAGACCCTGCTACAAAACAGAGTAAAAGTCAACTTCCTTTAATATTGGAGGCCTGGAAAAGGGAGGCACATTTATACCACGGGGGTAAAGTAAGTATTTTTATATTACTATTGATCACATTGTTAAATATCTATAAAAGAATTCCAGACATAATCCATAAAGAAGGAGAAACATGGGGTAAAACTTATTAACTATGCTGTTTGTTTGCTTGTCTTTTTCTAACCAGGTACACAACTAAACCCGAGAAAAAAATAGTCTACGCTATTTTTCTTAAGTGGCCCATCTCAGGAAAGCTGTTTCTTGGACAACCTGTAGGTAGTCTGGGGGAAACAGAGGTAAGAAAGAATTTTATCTTTGCGATTCTTTTAAATTGCTGACTAAAACATGCAGAGGAGAACATAACTTTCATGTGGTCCTCTTGTACCTAATTTTATCCTATTTTACTTTAAAATTATCTTAGACAGTGCAACAATGGCAACTGTTTAGCCACAATCTTTTGAAAATCTAAGAAAACCGAACTTACAAACCACAACACCTCCCTGACGAATGATGTAAAATAGGCATTGTTTTTCATAGTTACTCTGTGGTGTTCAAGTTCATGCCAGGCATTGACAATGAATTTTTCATAGAACTTTGAGTGCTCCCCCCAGACACCACACCAAGAACACATCTGAATCAAAGTAAGATGTTAGGATTCTTCTATCATTTAAAGCTGTCCTCTGACCCAATGGAGTGCACTGTGATGTATCTTGGGGCCTTCATGAAGCTGATAATCTCTTTAGACGGAGTCATATGACTTTCCTCGTGTCACCTCTCTAGATTTTCTTTCCAACACTGGAGGTTGACCTTTGGAAAGATAGTTTTTAAATCCAGTGCTAAAGCACAGCCTCTGAACCTGGATATGGCAGCAGCTACCCTTTTTATCTTTGCCTTGAATGGCATTAATTAATACAGTTAAAATTTAGCACTTTTATTTTGTATTGTTCCATGTGATAAAGGGTTCAGATAACCCTTGATTTTGTACAGAACTGCTTCTGTGAATTCACTTTGTATGAACAAGACCAAGACTGTATCTTTGGTTGAATTCATATGTTACCGGCCATTGGAGGTCATTGGGAACTCTGACAGTAGGGCCCGGCCAGAAGGAAGTTTTTATTTCAAAGTGTGTGTGAGAACTGGGCAGGCCTGAACTGGGCAAATTGTTCCCAGTTATTTCTTCCCTCATCCTCTCTTCAAGCATTTCCCCCACTCTGGCACTCTATTCTCCTTTCCCAATTTTACCTCCTGAGGGTAACATGGGAACAGGAGTAAGGTGCACAATGACACGTGAATACTAAAGGTAAAAGTGGACCTCGGTCTAGTACTTTTTTAGAAGTTCAGTCACCCCTTAGGAATGTCGCGGTGACATCTTTGGGAATGTCCTCACATCGTCTGTGTTTCCAATTACAGGTAGAACTCATGGGCCATGGGCAGCCGCTGACCTGGGCTTCTTCAAAGCCAAATGGGATCACAGTGGAGCTGCCACACCTAAGTTTTCACCAGATGCCCTGCAGATGGGGATGGACTCTCGCACTAACTAATGTGACTTAACCTGCAGCTGGGAGACGTACGCCACAGGTACCTCTAACCCCTGGAAGTGGCAGGGTTTTTAATAGGAGCACTAAAGAAATCGGGGTGGAAATGGTAAGAAAAAGCAAGTCATTAGGCAATGCAGCCTCCTTTCCCTCTCTTCCTGAATAGCTCATGTTACTATTTGAATATTTCTGTGCTTTCCTACAAAGTTTCCTGTTATTGAGTTCATGTCTCCTGTGAGTCCCAGGTGGCGCAGTCTGTTCTAGAGAACTTAGAAAATGGTGATACCATGGACTGAATTTCTCCCAAGTCCTATGTTTTTATTATTATTAAAAATTTCCACCTCCTCCCATTTCCCTAACATCCACACTCCCACCGTGGCTGTATTTGGAAACAGAACACTTAAAGAGATGATTAAGATTAAACTGTGTCAGAAGGCTAGCCCTAATAAAATAGGAATGAATCATAGGGCTAGCCCTAATACAATAGGAATCACAGGGCTAGCCCTAATACAATAGGAATCATAGGGCTAGCCCTAATACAATAGGAATCATAGGGCTAGCCCTAATCCCATAGGATCTTGGTGCCCTATAGGGAAAGAGATAGCAAAGATGCAAGAACACGGGAAAGCCAGGTAGAGCGATGGCAAGAAGGCAGCCATCTGCAAGCCAAGAAGAGTGTAGAAGAAACCAGATCTCCCAACAGCCTGATGTTGGACTTCTGGCTTCCAGGACTGTGAGAAGAATAACGTCCTTTTGTTGAAGCCATTCAGGATGTGTTTGATCTCCCCCCACCCATTCTGTTATTGAATCCTCATATAATGTATGCAGTATGCAATAAATTTGATTGGATGTATGTTTCAAATAAATTATCTTTTCATTGTAAAGACTTCCCTCTTATTGATAAAACTTCTCTTTGCTTAGACAATTAACATTAGTATTAAAATATTAATATTTTAATATTTATTTTCCCATATTTGGAGACAGAATGAAACTGGAGGGCTGGGTTTACTTTTTAATAAGGGCAAGTTGCAAACCTAGTTGAAATTTGGGAAAGTGTTATTAGTTCCTTTCTTTTGCTGTGATTTTCATCACACAAAAGCAGTTTTATAGAAGGGATATTTCCTTTGGCTTGCAGTGCTGGAGGAATAAGAAGCCATCATGGTACGGAGGTATAGCATCATGGTATAGCAGCAGGCAGCCAAGGCAGCTGGAGATCACATCCTCCGCTACAAGTATGAGGCAGAGAGCGAACTGGGTAGGGTGAGGCTCTAAACCAGTGGTTCTCAACCTTCCTAATGCTGTGACCCTTTAATATGACCCACAGGTTAAGAACCACTGCCTATATACTATCAAAGCTGAGCCTCTGTGTCGCACAATTGATAAAAACCCAGAGACAAATATCAGGGTTCAAGCTGAAGTTCAGAAAAGCAAAATAGCCCCTAGAAAAGTCTTAATCTCTACCAAGGCTGGGTGACTGCAGACTGAGCCCTGAGCCTCTATCTCCTCCCATTTTATATTTCCCTTTAGTGCTGGAATTAAAGGCATGTGACTCCCTAGTACTGAGATTCAAGGTGTGAGCCGCCACCAGCTGGATCTGTTTCTATATTCATCTTGTGTACCTCAGGGTAGCCTTGAACTCACAGAGGTCCATCTGCCTCTGGCTCCCAAATCCTGGGATTAAAGGTGTGTGACACCACTGCCTGGCCTCTAGTGGCTTAGTTTTATCCTTTGATCTTCAGGGAAGCATTATTTATCAAAACATAACTAAAATATCCTTGTGATATGCTTTCTCCAGCAAGGCTGCATCACCCAATCCGCCCCAAACAGTGTCACCAACCAAAGACCAAGTGTTCAAATACCGGATTCTATGGAGGATTTTTCTCATTCAAACCACAAAAGGCAACTTATATCTCTGTCTTAGTTACTTTTCTACTGCTGTGACAAAACTCCATGACCAAGGTGATTTATGAGAGAGAGAGTTTAGTTTAACTGGGCTTGTGGTTGCAGGGAACTGGAGTCTATGATGGCAGAGCAAACACAGGGGATGGGGTGGGGGCTGGAGCAGTGGCTGAGAGCTTACATCACAAGCAGGAAGCAGAGGGACACCGGGAAAGCTGATCGGCTTCTGACATGCCTCCTCCAACAAGGCAGCCCGGTCTAACCCTTCCTAAAGTTCCATCAAATGGGAATCAAGTATTCAAACACATTAGCCTCTGGGGGCCATTCTCATTCAAACCACCACAATGTTAATGTAGAATGAGGCAAAAATAATAGTGATTCTAAGTTTTAGGAAATTGACTAAAGAACTCATTCCCGGAAGATGTTCAGTGTGGTCAGCTGTGGGGAGCACACCTGTAATCCCAGCCCTGGGGAGGCTGAAGTGGGAGGATCATACGTTCAAGGTCAGCATGGACGACATATTGAGACCATCTCAAATAAATAAAACAATTAAATGGTCATATCTTTTTTTTGTTGTGATATTATGCATGAAAAGTCATTGTTTAAAAATCTTTAAGTAGAGACTAAAATAAGATACCAGTCACTATAATTGATCTCCTAAAAAAACAGTCTTTAAGTTTGGAAACTTAAAAAAATTACTCTGTAGTTTTTTGTTTTTATGTTTCTCCTCGGGGGCCCACCATCCAGCTCCCAAATAAATACACAGAAACCCGTACTTATTTATGAACCTTAGCTTGGCTAGTGTCTAGCCAGATTTTCTAACTTAAATTATTCTGTTTCTCTTCTATGTTTTGCCTCTGGGCTGTTTACTTTCCTATTCTATATATCTTTCTTCTTTTCTTATTCCATGGCTAGTTGTGTGGCCGGGTGGCTGGTGTCGCCTGCTTCTCACCTCGATTCTCTTTGCCTGGCAGCCCTGCCTATCCCTCTCTAGCCTAGCTATTGGCCATTTAGCTCTTTATTAGACCAAGCAAGTGTTTTAGGCAGGCAAATAACACACTTTACAGATTTAAACAAATAAAACATAAATAATACAACACATCTTTGGATCATTTTGTTGTTGTTGTTGTTTTATTTTTTCAAGATAGGGTTTCTTTGTGCTTTGACTTCACTCTAGATCAGGCTGGCCTCGAACTCACAGAGATCCGCCTGCCTCTGCCTCCTGCGTGCTGGGATTAAAGATGTGCACCACCACTGCCCAGCCATCTTTGCATTGTTAGACAATTTTTTTGCAGCATAAACTGATGTAACACATTTTAAACTAATATTCCATAACATTTCCTGTTGCTAAAGATCTTGCAACTATTGTTTTTTTTTCCTTTTGAGAAGACTCACTATGTTGTCCAAATTGGACTCAAAATTTTGGGGCTCAAGTATTCTTACTGCTCAGCCTCCAAGTAGCAGGGAATATAGGTGTTTCCCACCATACCTGGCTGTTGCTATCAATTATTCAAAAACATGCCAAAATTGCCATGTAAAAAAAATTTCAGTTTTTATTTTTAGTAAAAAAATATTTAGTTCTAAATCTCAACATTTTACTAGAGAACCATTATGTGTAGGTTTAAATGATCAAATTCTAGGCAAAATGAACAAATAACTCCAAATTTTAAAAAAGGAATGAAACCAAAATCCAAATTAGTGTTGGAAGACTCTTACTACAGGTGTTGAGTCATCTGTTTGAAAAAGTGTTTTGAGAGGGAAAAAAAATCTGAACTGCTTAAATTTTTAGGCTTCTCATCTTTACCTGATACAGTTGAGAAGGAAAGGAGAAAGTAAGATGCCTAAAAAAGCAGTTAGCAGATGAGTGGATGTATTAGCTATTTCCTCACTGCGGTGATTACACACCTTACTAAACAATATAGAGAAAGCAGCATTCATTTTGGCTTGTGATTTGAGGATACAACAGTCATCACGGTGGGAACCATGCAGCAGGGGCATGAGGCAACTGATCACCTTGGGTCTGCAAGTCAGGATGAAGAGAAACGAATGTTTGGGCAACACTTGCTTTTTCCTTTTCTCTCTTTTTATTTTTAGTCAAACCCAGACCATGGAATGGTGTTACCTACATGGAGGGTAAGTCTTTGAATCTTTGAATCTCTTTGTAAATGTCCTCACAGGTATGTCCAGAAGCTTGTCTCTAGATGGTTCCAAACCCAGTTAGATTGACAAGGAAAATTAACCATCACTGTATACTCCTTGTAACTTGACAAATACACTACTTTTAACCCTAACATTCCATCCCTCATCCTCTGTTGTGTGATAAAACTCATCTTGAGGACACACAACACATGCCTATTTACCCCATGTAGGAAACCCATTTGAGGGGAAGGTTTCCCCAAATGGAAGCATTGCAGCTCTGAAGGGGAAGGTATTCTGGCAGTCAGGAGCCAAGAAATACCACAAAGTCACCTTGTACAACAAACTTCATGGAAGAGGTTTTTGGGGGACGACAGAAGGGTGACTGCCTCTGTTCAAGTGAGAAGAGCAGGGACCGAAGCAGGAGACTGGCTTCTATGGCATTTCTTGGGGTAGAGCTCTCTAAGGTAGAGATTTCCAGGTTGGGGATTGGTGGGATTTCAAGTCCTGAGTTTGGGCAAGCCCAGGGATTGGTGAGTTTTGAAATCTGGGTGTAAGCTTGAACCTGTCAGTTTTAGGAATTTCCTGAAACAATCTTTTAAGTTGTTCACTTTCCTGCCTAAGGAACTTTCTAAGGGATGGAATGTTTCAATCTCAGAGGAGATTTACACATTTCCATAGGCTCATGGCTTACAATACAGGATGCAATGCACTCAGCCCAGGTTTTAGAAATTTCCATCGTCTTACCAGTTTCAGTGCTGTTCAAAATCCAAAGCTGACCACCTCTTCCAAGACTCAAGGCAAAACTACGAACTACTTTGTGTAGTTGGAATTTTCTTTGGGCTGCTATGCAGCTCTCAAAGAAAGACACAGAGACTTATTTTAATTATGAATGCTCGGCCTTAGCTTAGGCTTGTCTCACTAGCTTTTAACTCGATGTAACCTGTTTCTACTGATCTACATTTTGCCGTGGGGCCTTTTACCCTTCTTTCATTCCGTACGTCATACTTTCTTGCCTCTTCCGTATCTGTTTGCCCCCTGCCATCTCCCTGTCACCTCCTTTTCTTTCCTCTTGATCCTAAATTCCTCCTCCTACTTACTCTATGCCTGGAAATCTCACCTGTGCCTCTTCCCTTGCATTGGCCGTTCAGCTTTTTCTTAGACCATAGCCAGGCAAGGTAAAAGAGCAACACATCTTTACATAGTTAAACAAATATTCTGCAACAAGTATATAATCAAAAACCAAGTTAGAGATTTCCAGCATACAAGGCAGAGAACATCCGTGTTTTAAAAGGGACGAATGGGGTATAGTAAGGAAAGATTGGGTCAGAGTAAAACTGGATCCCAGCAGAACACCTGCCCAATCTTGAAGCTCTTTGTTCAGCATCTGAGGATTTGAATATCATCATGTGGGCTCCAGCAGCCTTGGGTATCCCCATCCCTTGAGTTTCATCACGGTAGCACTTGTAGCCTGTCTCATGGTCTAACTCGACTTCCAAGTTGTAGCTTTCCTCACCAGGTGTCTCTTGTACTTGACATCTCCAACATCTTGAGGTTTCTATTACCAGAAAGACTTCATTTTTACAACTGCAAGCAATGGTCTTCAATGGCCCTTTCAAGGTCTTCTTGAAAGAAATCTAATAGTGCCACACATTGCCAGGCCTTAGAAGCTTAGAAGCTTTCCGCAATTGTGCTGCAAGCCTCCATGACTTCCTAACACTTGCATTTGGCATGTTTGGAAAAATTGTATGGGTGTTGCTGTTTGCTCTAGAAGTAGTCTGGCTTCTTTCTGCTATGTCTCTGGTGGCCTCTTCTTACCTTGGTGTCTGAACCTGGTTTTTTTGTTTGTTTTTTCATAGAGAAGCCCTTTAATGTCATTCTCTGTTTAGGCTGTTACCTCTCAAATTAACTTGCACGTTCACTGGTTGGAGTCCTTGATAGGTGGGGCCATGCCCTCAGGGCACAATTTACTATTAATAGCAGCACCAAGGGTGCAATTTGATAGTGCAAAACGCAACAACTGCAGTTGATTTCTTCACACTTGCCCTGTTGGAAGCTTTAAACTCATTCCTCACTAAACTGAGTTTTGTTTACTATTCTGCTCTGGCTATAGAGCTCAGAGCAGCAATAACCTGCCACAGTTGCTGTTCCGATGTCTTAAGGTTTTCTCTGCCAAAGTTTTCATTACTTTAGAATTCAGCTTCACTTATATTTTCAGGCCCCAAGCAGAAAGTACCAAAGGGGGATTTGTTTCCTAAGAATCTCCACTCCATCTGAAGTCTCCTGAGTTGGGACTTCATTATTCTCGTCTTGACATTCTGACTTTTTGAATTCCCAGTAGATTGGCTCCTTAAGTCCTACCCATGTATGCGCTGTATCTAGTGTTTGTTCAGCAGGAAGCAAACTCTACTGTTAACCCCTGCAAACCAGTTCTGAAGGTCTATGAACCAGATGATGAAGTTTATTATATCAAAGGCCACACTTCTCAGTGTTTTCTGTAGACCTTTTTTGTCTGGCTTTGAAATACCTAACAAAAGCCACTTAAGGGGTTCTTTTGGCTCATGGTTTAAGGGTTCAGCCCATCACTGTGGGGAAAGCATGGGGACAGAAGGGTGAAGCAGATCCCACCAGATGAGAATAAAAATTTCACATCTTAAAGTCAAATTTGAAGCAAACTTAAATACCAGCCAGGTAGATGGGTTCTAGCCAGGTCCATACCAAGGTTCCCAGGAAATGACCCCCAGAAATGTTTTGCAGGGTTTTAAAAAGGCAAAACCCACAAGCTAAGCCCTGGCGGTGCACATCTTTAATATCAGCACTTGGGAGGCAGAGGCAGGCAGATTTCTTTGAGTTCGAGGTCAGCCTGGTCTACAAAGTGAGTTCTAGGACAGCCAGGATTGTTACACAGAGAAACCCTGTAACCCACAATTCCCCATGTTTCCTATGAGGTCCAATCAGGAGCAAGCATACATCCCAATCTACTTCTTGCCTGCATGCCTCCTGCCTACATCCAATCATCCGCAAGTATATATCCCGATGCATTTCCTGCTCCCAAACATCCCACCCACCTGTGATCAAGCACATAGGTTGCAGGTGGGTCCAACAAACTTGTTTAGGGGAGTGAAAACACAAACAACAACCTCCAGCATTTCAGGAACCATCTGTCCTTGGGCAAGGGGGCTTGCAGAACTGAGGCACTTTTGTTTCGTGGATCTCTTAGGCATACCATTTATAACTTAAAATGTAACTTTGGCTTTTACACAGGTGGACTCGCCGTCAGGAAGCTGAAAGATAAACACTTGTTCACCATTAGCTCTGTTGAAAGAGCCAAGGAACCAAACCAATGCCATGACAGACTCCAGGCCTGCCAGGGACCAGGCCTGTTTCGGTTTACTGGAATTGAACAAGCAGTTCTTGGAAAGACCACAACTCTGGTATAACCAAGCAGTAAGTGCTCCGCAGCTTTATGGAAGCTTGAGATAGCTAAAAATAGCTTCTCCCACCCTGCTGCTGGAAAGTCCCTAACCACTGAGCCACCAACCAATCCTATTGCAACCTATAAACTTTGTGTTTAAACCCACCAATCAGCCCCCAGACTAACCTTCCCTCCCAGTAATTCCCCTAATCCAGTTTAAAAGTAGCCTGCGCGCATCTCTCGGTGTGGCTATTTTGTATGCAGGTATTCTTATTCTCAAATTAAACACTCTTGCTGATAGCATACGTGACTGGTGGTCTTTTTGTGGCGCTTACTATCTAGATATTGAA
Organism: Arvicola amphibius; assembly: GCF_903992535.2. NCBI lineage: Eukaryota > Metazoa > Chordata > Mammalia > Rodentia > Cricetidae > Arvicola > Arvicola amphibius. Next base: position 22,511,718 of record NC_052054.1, read on the forward strand.
GGCAAACCAAACTAGATTACTGGGTTGAATAAAATAGGGACTGATGCTGGCTTTAACATACCAAATATAAGAATTTATCTCATTTTCTTATGAGTGCCATACAGAGGCAACACAATGGTCCTAAAGGGTCAGAGTACTCAGTTATGAATCAGGAAAAACTTCATTTTACTTTTGTTAAGTTAAAAAGACTACTAGATAAAATTTGTCCAGCCTTATTTCCAAGTGAAGTAAATGCCTTTCAAAGTTTTATACATGTGTAATATCAAGTATATTTAATATGTCTTAAAGGGGAAACAAGTAGAAGCAACTTAAAGTCCATTTAGCCAACGCACTAATTAGCTGATGCTCTTTCCTGCTGACCATTGTCTAGGATAAGCAAAGGTTTTCTGTGAGTGGCACACCTCCACTTCTCCCATGGGTGGTGTGTATTAACCAATGATTAGTTACGTGGCTGCAATTGGATGAATATGTCCATCTCAAACCTCTAAAACATGATCTTGGAAATGAAATCTTTATTAATATAATGAAGTTTTGAAGGCAGCTCATATTGGATGGAGGATGGACGATGGACATTATCCTTAGAACTTGGAAAAGGGCATAGACACAAAATTAGGGTCGTTTTTCTACTAAGGGATGGCACCACCAGAATCTAATGGAGACAAGCAAACCACTCAAGAATTTTCCCCACAGCCTTCACAGAAGAATAGTCCTGGGATATATGGTGTTAGATTTCACACCAGAAGTGAGAGAAAAAGAGTTTTGATGTTTCAAGTAACCCAATTAACATTAATTTGTTACAGCAGCCCTAGGAGACCGATACAAATTAATGATGCCAGTGGAACATCTTATTATCTTGACTGCAAGACAATGACTGGAGAGCTGTGGCTTTCCTGGCGGCTAAGCTGACTCTGTGGGATGACTAGACGACAGTGTTGCCTTTAAACAAAAAGATAAAACATAATAAAAACCCTATTTGTTTAATGTCAGTGAAATAGTCCTAATAGTACTAAGATAGTACTGAAAGATGGGGAAGTATAAAGAAAGCCGCATGGATACTGCATGTCGTCTGTACCAGGAAGGCAACGGAGAACATTTATCAGTGATGTACTTGAAAAGTGAGACGAGACACTAGGGGAAATGTTTGCTAATTAAGAGTGTTTGGATTTTAAGTTAAAATGTCTAAGGGTTTATGATAACCTGTTTTAAATTACTTTCTAGGTTAGCCAGACTGCTTTAGACAAGAAGGTTCCAACACTAATAGAAGCAAATTAGTAACATGCAGAGTCAATTACCTTTACACACATAGCTTAATTTATTTCCTTTCTTTTAAACCGTGCCACCTCTCCAATGGTCTTGTTCTACAGATGCTGATGACTCCAGATAATTTTCTGCAGAATTTTAAAGTTTTCCTGGTGCAAACCCAGGGCATTTCTGGAAGAGATGCATGCCCTACGCCACATACACATTTTTAAGGTTCCAGAATGCATTTTTCTTAACTAGAAAGGAGAATATCAGTATATCTTATCAAATTTTATAGATGTGTCCCCGTTGACATCTTTATACATGGTTGTTTATTATAGAGCTCAGTTAGGCTTTAGGAAGCCCTTCACAATTCATTTTCTACCATCTCCTGCTTAGCTATATTATGTGGGGAGGGACATACAACTATGTTCTGCAAACAGTTCCTTACTGAGCTCAGCTAATCCACTGCTGATACTTGATGCAGTCAGTTACACCTTCATGCCCCTCTAAAGGAAGAACCACAGATATACTAGAGACAAGGAATAATTTACTTTTATTTACATTTTTTTTTCTGGAAAAAAAAGTTAGAAGAAAGCACCAACTATAAACTAGTTAAAACTTAAAACTAGCATGCTCTCTTTATTACTAGATAACAAATAAATTAATGGCTGAAAAGTATTAACTGAACAAAACTATATTGTATTAAAATAGTTTATTGCAACAGGTTATTGTACTCAAAATCAATACAAAGTTATTAAAATTATTTATACACAAATGAATAAAACTCTGTAATTAATAATTGTGAGTAAACAACATGAACATGACATTAACCTGCAAATTTGAGGGCTGCTAAGAAAGCTTTAGAAAAAGCTGCAAATAAATATTGAAGAAAAAATAGCAAAGAAAAAAAGTCGATCAGAGGTTTTAAAGTCCACTGATTTCTAGAAGATAAGCCCTCTGTCAAGGTGTGTGAAGACAAATCACTGACTGGAGAGAATCCGGCCTGCTCTCGCTTACTTCAGATTCCAGGAAACTTCATGATTAGTTAAACATTATATTTTCAGAGTCCACACATCCTAGATCTACTTCTCAAGACAGATTTCCCTCATTTTATGTGTGAAAGGACACCACACTCCATTACATGTATGTATAAAATTATCTATTTGGTTTGGATCTGCTATCCAGGTTGTAACAGATCATGGATGATCCTGACGTTTGTAGTCTGTGCACCAGTTAGATACACCTGATGAAGTAGACTGCTGATGAGTTAAAGGTACAGTAAGGTGCCAAATGAATCTACTTCATTATGAAATAACTTTGCTTAAAAACATACTTTATTAAGCATTTTGGTTGCGAACTGTCACTCCAGGTATAGGTGACTTCAGTAGTTTTTAATGTAGATGACTCCCGTGCTAGCTTTTCTCAAAGGAAGACAATCATTTCTCCAGTTGTTGGGGGGTACTAAAAGCTTCGTACACATTAGCAGCAAAGTCTTTTACTTGCTCCATCATCAAAAGGTCCTAGCAAAAACAGTAACAGTACAGTTTGTAAGGCATAAAGACGTGTGCAATTCATTTCTATGAGCAATGAGTCTGTCTTGAAGCTTTGTGTACTTAAGAATGAGAACAAACTAAGGAAACGAAACCATAGGAAATACTGGTTAGTTTCTTATTTCTACAAAATCTGCCAAGATTCTTGGCTACGTAGGATATGTATGTTTTATATAAACATGTATATACAAACCATGTGCATCAGCTTTATGGCAAAGTTCTCAGTCTCCTGATGGTGAATATAAAGCTGTGGGAGGAAGTTACTTTTTATTTAATGAACTGAAATGTCATGTTTCCTTTAGACAGGACTACAGGCCTCAAACTGCATCAGTATTAAATGAGAAAGTGGAATCTGTATGCAATATAAACCAGACCCCTTAAAAATTTCCTATGACGGTTGTGGAAGTTATTAGAACTTCCATTATATCTTGTCACTTAATTTAGAAAGAAGCAACACTGCCCTCTCCTAAATTTAATTTTAAATGTATTTAGAAAACTTTGTAAGTGTTCTCCTTTAAAATGACAGGACTAAATGGCAGACAGCACGTGTTCCTGTCTGCACTTGTTTTGTTGAGGTTGCTTCTGCACTACAGCAGCAGCGCATCTCACACGCCCACGGACCTCTTACAAGTGCGAAATAACGTCAGTACTCAAATACTAAGATATTTTTGCTTGGGTTTCAGAATAGGGTCTTGCTGTCTGATCCAGATTGGCCTGCTCCGCCCCTGAGCACTAGGGTCAGAGATGTGCAGCACACCTGCTGGTGCTTAAGTTATTTTAATGTGCACATGAAAAATAGATAATGTCTTAAGTGTAGAGCCTTTCCATAACTAAAAGTGGAAACACAAGCAGGGAGCGACACATCCTGAAATTCCAGGGACTCTGGACACTTAACAGGAGAATTACATGTATGAATGCATCCTGAACTACTCACAAAAATAAACAAAACACATTACCATTAAATGGAATTTACCCTACAAAACCCAACACACCTTTACTAACTAAAGCCAATGGTTACTAATTTGTTGATTTAGTGTGAATATGGAACTATCTTGCTAGCGCTCATGTTTTTACACACCCTACCTGCTTCTACACCTGAGTGCCTGTGCTCTTTGAAGTCAATCTGTCCCATCTGATCTGGGACCATTCCTATGTGGGAGTGAGTTATCTGACTTGACCGTCACATGAATGATTTTCCTGATGCTGGTTTTTCATTTCCCTGTAGCTCTCCTTAATCCAACAGCACAATTGAACACTTCTGTGGGTCAACAAGAACATGCACATAAAGACAGATATGTGCCCTAAATTCAGGGACATTTTAATCTTGCAATTGATCCTGTGTGGGTTTGAGTTTTCTAATTCCATAGGTATCAAATAAACTTCCCCCTCAATCTCTTGGACTCCTGCAGCCATTTCTATAAACCCTGAAGAAGCACGGATTGAAAGCACGTTTCTTAGGGCAGCTGGACTGAACATCTGAAGCTGAGCATGTCACGGAAGAACACGGGCCAGGCTCAAGGCCTGCATCCCTCATTCTCAAAAAGGCTTCAACCTCTTTGAGATAGATCCATTTTCAGTTTGGTGAAGCCCACGGACCCTCATTCAGAATCATGACTACAAATGCAGACAATAAAACTTGAACTTTTTTGTTTTGTTTTGATTATCAGTTATACAGGCTTAAATGTATAACTGATTAAAATGTAATGTACAAATTACTCAGGCCTTAAAGCTGTGGTTGCAGTATTATATATATTCTGTTGTATTTCTCATGAATTTGTCAAAATGGATGCATCCAGGTTATACCAAAGATGATGGCTTGCACTTCAGTGACATGCTATCAGCCTTCTTTACTATTTCTTCTGCAGTGTGAATGGCCAGCTGTTGGGTGGAAAGCATGACTAGAGGGAACAGAGCAGGGCCACCTGGATGTAAAGAATGGCTCGTGACTGGTCCTTAAGTGTGGGCACTCTGCACTGTGCCAAGAGGGTAAAGTCTACATAGAAACGCACTAAACTGTTTGAGGCCACAGCACTAACAGACTGGCATGCGCGTGCGGGCCTTAGACTCTGCACGACGCGTCCCTGCAGCACTTGGCTACTGAGGCACACCGTAACACATTCTAAACGTACAATATAGTCCCCATTTTGTCACTAAGAACAGGACATAGATTCAAAGTCATCCTTTTAATAAAATGTTTTCCAAATAAAGTTTGAAGAAAAAAATGGAGCTGTTAGCAGTCCGATGAAAACTTTCCATATCTTGTGATGTTTTCGTTAACAGGCTACTGGGGCACTATCAACAACTATTTTATTAGATGAAAACACCTTACTTTGCCACATTTTTTTTCCAGTTTCTTTCAAACTGTGAAGAACTGCATTGTTAATGCAAAGCATAATGCTACACAGATTTGGCCAACCCTCAAAACATTTGCACCATAGTGCAGTCTAGCTAGAGCTGGGCGGCATGGGAAGGTGTTGCTATGAATTTACTGTCAAGCACTGCTACTCTTGCAAGCGTGCTATCACTCTGAATATGGTTGCAAGTTTCTGTTTTAAGCAAATTAACACAGCAGGGAATGTACTTTTGTGTTGGAAACAACCACAGCATGAACACAGCTTCCTGCTTACCTGCACAAAATGACTAGGTGTTTCACTGCAAACCGAATGGATCTGTCCGTTTACTATGGGAATTATCTTAGCTAAAGGCAGGCTGACACTGGACAGACTGAAAAACAAAAACCCACATCATCGCAACAGTTATTTTCTGAAATTACATCATATGCATTTAACATTTTAATTATAAAAGTACACATACATCATCGAAGAATATTTATATAAATATAACTAATATATTTATGAAAACTAAAATATAATTTCCTCATCTAAAAATCACTATAGTTGACTTCATGGATATTTTCTTCTAGTGATTTTTATACATTTTTATTATTTTTCAACTTAAAACACTATCTGCTATAAGTACTCTTCATAACATCTACATATCTGTTGTTTTCAATGGTTAGATGGCAGTCCATATGAGCTATTACAACGTCACCAGCTTCTGAGAGCTGGCACTGAAGTTCTTGCCCAGTTTTCTTAGCATTTAAGTGTCTGTCTAAACATGGAATTTCCATGTATGAACAGAAGGTCTGTCTCCACCGTCAGAACTCCTGCACCACGATGCCTTGTCCACATCACACTCTGGATCTCTGCTGACTGACAGGCAGAAATATCTTTATTTCTGTGACGTCTCAGTCCATTGTCTGACAGTCACCTTTACCATAACTTGACAGGGTTAATGCCATCAAAATTACTATCTTCCAGTCTCCAGTGGGGGTATCAATAGAATTTTGACTAGATTTGTAGATTAATTTTAGGAGAAGAATTTAACCTCTTTAGTTAATCTTCCTGGGTTTGTGAATATAAAGTTTCCCATTAAAAATGATCTTATATTTTGAAAGTTTATGCTTAACTTAGGAAATTAAGAGTCAACTAACAGTTTATTAGTTGTCTGTCTTAGACACAATACAGGAAAAATTCAATGGTGCTCCTAAATTCTGGTCTTCAAGATTGGTTTTTTCTTAGCCTTGTCACATTCATCAGAAAGAGCAAAAGTCCAATGCTGAACATCCCAGATGATCGTCATGCTCTTTCTAAGTTTAATAAAAATCAACCTGTTTAGTCAATAAGTATATTTGCTTTTGATTTCAATTTTTTATTGTATCAAATCTTATTTATAATTAAGATGCAATAAATTTCTTAGTCTATGCCTTTTCAACAACAGTAAAGATGATTTGTGTCCTGCTAGCATATTTTTATTAATAGTTTATTTATTCAGTGTACATATGTGCCTATGTGTGTGTATGTGTACATGATTGTATGCAAGGGAAGGTCAGGGTACAACCCAGCAGAGGCGATTCTTTCTTCACACCGTGTAAGTTACAAGGACTGCACTAGGGTCAGCAGACTTGGCAGCAGATGCCGTTACCCACAGAGCCATCCCTCAGGCCGTGTTTTATTAACATCATGTTATAACTGACTGTGGTAGTTTTCCTAACACTTTAACCCTTCTTTCATTCCTAATATTATTCCTAATTAGTAATGATTTTGAAGTATAACTAAAATTCTATATTCTGATATCAGTCAGAAGTTATTGAACATTCAGGTTTCCTAGGCTTTAGAACTGAAATGATTTTTTTTCTTACTTACCAATTGAAAAAGAGAAAAATCCTAAGTTTCTTTAAGACTTGTCTAAGGTGGGAGCCAGAGAGATGGCTCAGAGGTTAAGAGCACTGGCTATTCTCGCAGAGGACCAGGGTTGATTTCCAGCACCCACACCAGGGAGCGCACAACCATCTGTAACTCTATTTCCTGGGGTTCCAATGCCCTCTTCTGGCCTCCTCAACGACTGGCACACATATGGCATATACTCTCTTACACACACACTCAAACACTGAACAATTATAAAAACTGCACTACAACCACATCAGCTCTTGATCACCCAGCCTTCTGAAAGCCTGCTGTATTTTCTGCCCTTCCTGTGCGACCAGCACTTGCTACACTGAATTGGACCTTCACCTCTCTGCTATATTTTGAGTCTCCCTTTAGTGGCCTTGTGTTCTCTCACTTAGCACATACTTCATGTTTCCCATCCATCCTTTTCTATTTCATATCAATAACCAACTTTATGCTTCAACAGTTTAGAGACATTTCCATCACGTCATCTGTCACTGCTGTTGTATAACACGGTACAGAAGTTCTAGCCTTCACAGCCATTCAAGGAACAAGAACTGCAGGTCAGGGAGCTAGTTCATGAGGAAAGGTGCCTGCTCCCAACCTAACAACCCACATTTGATTCCACATGATAGGAAATAATCAGCTCCTGAAAATGGCCCTCTGTCTCTCTCTCACACACACAGATGCACACACAAATTAATACAATTATAAAGTTTTTTTTGAGATAGGGTCTTACTATGAAGGCCTGGCTGGCCCAGAACTACTGCAGCTCTAGACCCAAGTATTGCAATTCTTTAAACTTGGGAAGTAACTAGCACTCTGCTAAGTACAGGCTACACTAGAAATTCATTAGTTTGAGTATCTTGACTACAGATATTATATAAGAGTAGTCCTCAGATGAAATTTATTTTAAGGTGAGATTTAAATTGTTTAAAGAGTAAACCTTACTACTATGAGCACTTCAAATGTGCACCATTAATAACAAATTATTCTTCTCTGAACAATAAAGAAGGATCCCTGAAGAAATGAATGGCTCAGAGGTTTAGAGCATTGCCTGGTCTTCTGAAGGTCCTGAATTCAATTCCCAGCAACCACATGGTGGCTCACAACCTTCTGTATTGAGATCTGGTGCCCTCTTCCAGCATACAGGCAGAACACTGTGTATATATATAATAGATAAATCTTAAAAAAAAAAAAAAAAGAAGAGAAGGATCGCTGAGAACTGGGCAAGAAAAATGCCTTGCTAGGCGTAGTGTAAGAATTCCATTAGAAACCCCACATCTACGTTACATGCCAGTTACTGTTCCTTTAAATTTTAGCAGGTGCATTTACAATTAATCAGCACTGATTTAGTAGTTCACTGGTTTTCAAGTGTGATGTAAAACCAGAGGTTCTTAAGGAGTGAGGAGCCTGCTCTGAAACCAAGTGTTCTTGTATTACAGTGACAGACACAATGACGCTTTCAACAACACAAGTCCATTATGCAGCGATAGTCAGAATTGACACATTACAACAATTGAGCCAACTAGGCATTCCCAATTCTATAATGATGCAAAATGACTATATATAAGCGTTTTTAGAAATGATTGTTTGAATAGACGCTAATTATGAGTATATGGAAACAATTCACTAAACAAGAATCTACAAGAATGCCTGGCTATTACCACGACCAGACAAATGAATTTATATAGGCCAATAATGGCTACATTATCAGCTTTTTATTCTAAACAATTTTTAAAAATGGATTTTGACTAAATAAAAAGGAAGTTTCACAATGTAAATACTGTAATACCAAAGGTGTGGAGATAAAAAAAGCATTATTAAATTCAGAAGAAACTATGTCAATAAAGGAGTCATTGGTTTAGAAGAGTTTAATTTGCTGAAAACTCAGGGTATAATTTATCATTTAAGATTTCTTTTTATTTGGTATGAAAATTTAACTATATCTAAGTCACCACATTTCAAGAGTATTTGGTCATATTATATTGTTTTATATACCATCTTACCTATTTATGGAGTTACCATGTTGCAGGTCCTGTTCAGTGGGCCGAAAAAATTCTGCCATGTTGTCTAGAAGTCGACTGAACCCTCTGTTTAAACAGGTATTCAAAACTGTACTAAAATCTGGACTAGAAAAAATAAGAAATATTTCTTTTTAGATTCCCAGTGGACAAAGAAAACAAACTCAATAACTATGTGGTTACCTTTCAGAATCAGTAACATTTCCAGTTACAATCTGGTTTTCCTAGCATGAAAACCTGTCTAAATTTATCACTCAGTTTTTCAAACTCAGTGTAACAATCAGTTGTATTGTTTAGCCTGACATGATGAGACTATTTGCCAACTGTCACATATTTGTTCATATTAATATGTATTTTGTACAATGTTATCTTAAAAAATCAGCTGGCAAGAACACAAATGAATCCAGACATCAGTATGGAGGGCTTCAAATACTAAAGCAGACCCATCCTGTGTTCCAGCTATGAAGGCCACTCCTGAGTTTTTATCCAGTTGGGTCCAAGTCAACACATCTGAGGTACTTTTGCACACTGGTGTTTACTGCAGCATCATTTAAGATGGCTCAGTTATGCAACAAAACCTAGGCATTCATCAACAGAGGAATGAATATAGAAAATGTAAAACACATTGTAATGTTTGGAGGAAAAAGATGCACCTGTAGGTAATCATGTTTTAGAAAGACAAGTACATCATTTTCTTCATTTGTGGGTCCTATATTTTATGTAGACATATAAATTATGTATTTACATAATACACAAAAGAAGAAGCAAGGCTGTCTAGGGGAACAAATGAAACTATTGGTTGGGCAGACGGGTGATAGAGGAGAGGGCAGAAAGGCATGGTGGATATAATCCAAGTACACTACAAGCTTGCATGAAAATTTAAGCCACAACTTCCTTCCATTTAGACAGCCAATCCCACCTGGATTGGAGGGGAATAGATTAAAATTTTAATTTTCACATTATATTGAATATTTGATCAGGAACATTAGAAAATGGCCTTACTTGCACTGAAAGTACAAATGCATTTCTATGTACTCTACATACCTTTCCAGCATGTCTCTTGTCTCATTGAGAAGTTTAATAGTGGTGATATCTCTTGGAGAAAGCCCATAGGCCTGTAAAATAAGAGTTCTAGATATCAGTGTTTCAAATCATGAATGAAGTGATCACATTAAAAATTCAAGGGTTTGGGAAATCTGGATGTCTCTACTTTATCAACAACTAAAACTGCCAAGTTAAAAAAAATTATCAAGGTTTATGTAAACATGAAAGTAGTATTTAAAACAAAAATTGAGGTATACTTTGTAAAGTTTTATTTATTTATTTGGTTTGTTTTGGATGCTTCTAGCACCTATAGACAAAGAAAAATAATAGATAATAAGACTAATAGGGCAGACTGGAGAGATGGCTCAGAGGTTAAGAGCACTGACTGCTCTTCTAAAGGTCCTGAGTTCAATTTCCAGCAACCAGGCAATGGCTCACACTCACGAATTGAGATCTGGTGCCCTCTTCTGGCAGGAATGCATGCAGGCAGCATACTGTATACATAATAAATCTTTAAAAAACCGACTAATAGGGCTGGGGTACTGGCTTAGTGGGTAAGAGGCCTTGCCCTGCAGGCCTGGGTGTGAATGCCCCGTGCATAACCCTAGCAGTAAGGAGCAGGTTAGGGGTAAGTGGATCTCAGAAATTGTTGGCCAGCTACCCTAGCCAAAATGTCAAGCTCCACGTTCAGTGAGGGCAGTAAGGTGCAGAGTGACAAAGGAAGACACCTGCACTGCCCACACATGCTGGTACACGGGTGCATTCACCTACACCCCAACATGGATGTCTCACACACCTACGCTACACAGATGGAACACAGGCCAACACACACCAAGGCAAAAGCTTTCTTTTCTTGCACTATTGAGAAATTCTATTAGGATGTGTGAGGTTTTTCTCCCCCGGCTTTCCTTCTAGTCAAACTATCGTGTGTCCCTTTTATCTATAGTTTCATGCTTTAATTCAATTCAGTGTGATTTGGGTCATCATTCCTCTCTTCATTCATTCCCTTCATTCCTTCACATCATTTTTACTTTGTGCCACTGTTAAATTCTAAAATTTGGAAATTGTTTTATGAGTTTAGACTGCTAACAATCTCTTGTTGCATTTCAATGAGATTCTATTTTATAACAATTTGATGATTTTTTTTTTCATTAAACTCTCTCTTCCATTTGAGATCAGTTCTCCCTATGTTGCACAACCTGGCCTGGAACTTGGATATCCTGAAACAAGTGATCCTCCTGCCTCAGACTCCTGATTGTACCACCATGGCTGGCACTTCCATTAATTCTGTCTCACCTGTCTTCCTTGTTCAATTTAATCCATCATTCAACTCATAAGATTCCCTTTCTTCCTTTCTTTCTCTTTCTCTCTTCTCTCCCTCTCCCCTCCCCTCCCCTCCCCTCCCCTCCCTCCCTCCCTCTCTCTCTCTCTCTCTCTCTCTCGGTTTTTTGAGACAGGGTTTCTCTGTAGCTCTGTCCTGGAGCTAGCTCTTGTAGACCAGACTGGCCTAGAACTCACAGAGATCCACCTGCCTCTGCCTCCGAGTGCTGGTATTAAAGGAGTGTGCCACCACCACCTGGCTAAGATTCCCTTTCTAGATTACAACTTTTCTCTCATTTTCTTCCTCCCTCCCTCCCTCCCTTCCTTGCCTAATTTTGAATCTAGAGCCTCTCAGCACCCAAAAAGATAACCATTAGAGTCCCTAGGGAAAACTCTTAAACAATGGAAACTAATTTAAAAATAAGTTATACAACCTGAACGTATAATCAGAAACTTTTGGGACTTTTACTTTCTTACTGAGCATCTATAACACCTGCCGGCACACAGTAGGGCGTAATAACACCAGAGTTGTTGTTGTTCTAACAGGGCTTGTTTGCTTTTTGCTTGAGAGCTCGGAGATTCCTTCAGACTGCTATCCCACAGTCACTGTTCATTTTTTTTTTTTTTTTTTTTTTTTTTTTTTTTTAAATAAACATTTTGTTTTAAATTGTGTGTGTGTGTGTGTGTGTGTGTGTGTGTGTCTGTCTGTCTGTCTGTCTGTCCGTCCATGCTCATGTGCATGTACGTGCAGGCGCCCAAGGAGACCAGAAAAGGCAGACAGATCTGGAGCTGAAGTTCCAAGTGCTTGTGTCCTATCCACTCACGTTCAGATCTTTTACAAGATTGGTCAGTTCTCTTCACTGTGAAGCCATCTCTCTAGCCTCTTATTTTCTTACATTTTTAAATTATAATTTCAATATTCCCCCTTTTTTCTCCTTCTAATTCCTCCCCATGTACCTCCTGCCTTGTTCTCATTGAAATTCATGCCCTCTTTTTTCCTTTGTTACATAACTCTGTGTGTGTGTATGTGTGAGACACACACCTGTCACAATAATGAAAAAAACAGGCTATGAATTTAAGCAAACTTGAATGTAGCCCTAGTTTCATTAACATTTAATTCTGTAAACTGAAGCAGTCTTTCTATCTAGACACACAAAACTCGTCATGATCTTGTCTCCAGTGTGATCTTCCTCCAGGTTCTGTTTGTTCCTCTACAAACTCGCTAGCCATACTGACTTGTGTCTTCAGTTCCCAAGTGTGATGAACTTGTATTCTCCTTCTGATTCATAGCATACATCACAGTGCTTGAAACCTAACTACGATGTCATAAAAATGTGCTAAGTACTCAATATTATAAGTGCTACGATAAATTAGATTTATAGTTTTTCTAATGAATAAGGCTTTATTTAAATTGCTGAAATACAAGACTTAGAAATCTATATTTCTAGAAAGAGTAACGGATTTATAAAATATAGAGTAAGAGAAAGAAAATACAGAAATGGCTATGAATTAAGTACCTGAGCTGCTAATGGCGTTTCTTCATCTGGCATCATGTATTGGCACAGTGTGGACCTGGATACATCTTTATCAGTCCAAGAAGGAGACCTATGCTGCTCCACAAGAATCCTGATTTCTTTTAGTTTTTGCTCCAAGTCCAAAAGGGACAAGGAATGTTTAAGAGAAACACTACAACAGAGAAAGGAGAGTGAGCGAAAGGAAGAGGACAGAGCTCCCTTCACAGCGCTCCTTTCTTAAGACGCTGGCATCTGAAACCCTGCTGCATTTAGTCAGAACTACTGAACTGGGAAGGACCGGGAAGCCAGCCGCCAGGTGAGGGCCATCACTACAGAGCTACAGTAAGCCTGTGCACAGATCTCACAAGAAAAGTCCTGTCATAATTACAGATCTTATTAGTGTAAGGGGGAGGTAGGCAGATTTTTAAATATTTTTCTTACTCTCATGACTCACTGTAATCCATTTGGAAATTAATAAACAACAAAATCTGAACCATATTCTTCAGGATGAAAAGGCTGACACTGCTAAGGCAGATCTGTAACAAATACACAGGGCTGGTGCCTGTATCCGATTACAAAGGATGTCACTATCTGGTCAGTCACCCAGCTCACTAGGGCAGTTTATCTTCTGTCCCCCTTTCCTCTGCACTACTGAGAAACGAATGCGAGACCTCAAGCATGCATGCAGAGCTAATGCTCTATGTAAGCCCACCCGGCCCCCACTTTTTTTCTTGTGTTTAAATTTGAAGACAGAGGCCATTAAGTTGTCTAGGCAGCCAGCCCTCAACTCTACCCAGCTAAGCCTGAGCCTGGGATTCCCCTGCTTCAGCCTCCTGAGGACGGGAAGATGGAACTGTGCCACCACAACCAGCTCTCCCTCTCAGTTCACTCACCAGAGTTGGGAAGTCAGAAGAGTCAAAGGAGAAACAGCTTACCTTCCTAAAATCCTCCATACAGCCTGCTTGATGACAGTGACCAGCTCCGTCAGGCCTATTGGAGGGAAAGCAGAGCCATGTTCCCTTAACACCGCCCACAACAATATAAACACACAAGCTGCCGACTGCGATCTTACCGTCTCCGAGGAGGTGTTGAATACTTGACAAATACTGCTGCTGAACATCCGGAGGAGCAAGAACCGTCTGCATGGAACAGAGGTGGAGTTAAAGGAGCTAAGCCTTTAAAGGAAAAGAGTCTTTAATATGCCAAAGAGTCAATGGTCAGTCAGGAAAGAGAAAGGCAAGTCTGGTAAACTTACAGTGCCATTTTTGCCAACTGTTGCATTATCCAGGTAAATATATCCACCAATTATGTTTAACTGGACTCGCAAAAGAACGACCAGCATACATGTGCTATATACAGCTACAATACTTCTTGTGAAACCTTCAGAGAGAAAAGAAATCCTTTGACATTGTTACTAAAACACCAACAAAAATATAAAATCATGACCTAACCCTATTACTACTTTTAATAAGCTGACTTTAGCAAATACATTTGTAAATGGAGCAAGTACAAAAATAGATCAATTTAAAAAACTTTATCTCCTCCCCAGCCTTTTTTTTTTTTTAAAGCAGGACCTTACTAAGTAGCCCTGGTTGGCCTTGAACTCAGGGTCCTCTTGTCTCAGCCTCCTAAGTGCTAGGATTTCAGGCTGGTGTCACTATGCTTGCCTACGTATGATTTCTCAATCGAAGTACTGCCCAATAAATGCTTATTAGTAAAAGAAATTGCAGGTTAGAAGCTGGGAGAGGAAAGCAAAGAAATTTGAGTATGCAACTCTGGTGGTCTAACTTCCTAGTGTTCACAAGGCCCTGGACCTATCTCGAGCATGGGCACAGGGTTGGAGCAAGGCAAAGTCAGACCTGACTAAGCTGTGTCTTCAGAACTCAGACGTCCAGAGAGCTGTCTTAGAGTTAAAGGAGGGATGAGCATGGAAGACTCCTGCTCTCAGTGTCAGGAAAAGGAAAAGAGGCCAGCAGAGAACCGGAGGAGTAGAGAGGACAGGGAAACAGGAAGAATTCGCCCCCAAGTGGCACAACACAGTGTTCAGTACAGAGAAGGGAGCACAGGTGTCCACTGTGCCAGGAAGTGTGGTGAGTCAATAGCTCCAGTGGATTGAACATCAGAGATTACTTCTGATGCCTATGGGGACTGCTTAGGTAGAAATAAGAGCAGAAATTAGGGTGCAGTATTAAAGAGTGAGTAGGAGAGAAAATGTGGAAATAGCTGCTCCCAGGGCATATGAGGAAGGGCAACAGCTGAAAGGAAATACAAGAACTCAAGAAGTTGGATTTGTCTTCCAATAGGTGAAGACTTAGGCACCATCACTCAGTAGAAATTCAGCTGAAATGAAGAATCAGGAGAGCTTGCTGGTATGAAGTTCTGATACATACATACACAGACACACACACACACACACACATATACACACACACACACACAAGATCCTAGGAATGTCCTTTGATTCAAATTTTTATCACTAATGAAATTTTGCATATAATAGCAAAGTAAAGTTGGCACTACTTGGGTTGGATAAAATTTTTTTTTAATACAACGTTAAAAATATAATACCTAACATAAGCACACTAATATCACCATCACACAATTAATATAGTCTAGAAACAGACTTTGATCTCTTTGCTTTATGAATATTTATATTTAAACCTGACTATTCGATGAGGTAGGAAAAGTAGAGTCATGTACATACTATGACACAAAAAGTTCCTGTTGCTGGGTGGTGGTGGCGCACGCCTTTAATCCCAGCACTCGGGAGGCAGAGGCAGGTGGATCTTTGTGAGTTTGAGGACAGCCTAGTCTACAAGAGCTAGCTCCAGGACAGGATCCAAAGCTACAGAAAAACCCTGTCTCAAAAAAAAAAAAAAAAAAAAAAAAAACAGAAAAAAAGTTCCTGTTATAAATACCTTAAGGATGTGTTATTACAAAAAATATGCAGGCTTACTTATTATCTTTAGGTCTTCCCATATTTCTAGCTTGTTTGAAGGCCTATAGAAAAAATCAGAAAATAATAATCAATATATGCAAATATAATTTTGAACTACACAGCTATATTCTCTTTAAAAATTAAAACAACACGTAAATACTGAAGAAACAAAGCCCATAAGATAGCAAAAGTACGATTCTTTTAAGCAATGCTAACAATCTCTTTTACCAGTGTACATTCTTCCAATCCCTTTCCTCTGAGCACATGCATGGAAATATACAAACAGTAAAGAAAACCAGGAAGTTTCTTCCCTCTGCTTATGTTACACATAATCAAGTAGATTCTGTGATCATTCAAATGTAAGCACCACTGTTTTGCTGCTTTGCAGCTTCATTATAAGCACATGAATTGACAGGCATATTTGATATGCAACAAACTGAAGTTATTTTCCCTCTTGCTGTTGAAATCACCACTGGAGGGCTACTTAGGCTGGCTTTTAAAACATTTGGCATGAGCCCACTACTCTTTACTTTTTAAAAAGGAAAGATGTCCTGAGTTAATCCTGTTCTAAGCTTGCTGCAGATCTGAAACTATGCATTTCTTTAAGAGTCCTGGTTTGTCACGGTGGGAAAAGTTAGAGACTACATGACTCCTGGGTCAGGTATTATTTCTCAACGTTTTCAGTGTGCTCAGCTGGTGCTATGGCTTGGCTTACTGTCCTCTCCAACGATTGTATATGAAAGGCTTGGCAGTCAGGCTACATAACTGGGAAGTAGAAAAACCTTTAAGAGTTGGAGGTTACAGGGAAGTTCTAGGTCATTAAAGACAGGCCTACCAGGGGACATGGAGACCCTGGAACATCTAGTATTATTCTTCTTGCATTTTTGGTCATTAGGTGGCAGCTTGCTGGCCCACAACTGCCATCAGAGACCCAGCACAGCAGATCTGCCTAATCTGGACTGGAACTTTAAATATTACAAACCACAACAATCCCTTTGCAGGAATTTTACTGTAAGTGAAAACTGATGGATAAGCTGTTCACACACACACACACACACACACACACACACGTTGACAGAGGTTTCTGTCCCACCCGGTCCCACAGCCATTCAGTCCCAAAGAAACACACAGAGGTCCTTATTAATCATAAACTGATTGACCTAATCAATCAGGCTTTCTTATTAACTAACTTTAATATCATACATTAGCCCATTATTCTTGTCTGTGTTAGTCACGTGCTTGGTACCTTTTATCAGCGGGGCATTCTCATTTTGCTTCCTCTGTGTCTGTGTGACGACTGCAGAATGAGCCTTTTCTCTTCCCAGAATTCTCCTGTTCTGGTCGTCCTACCTATACTTCCTGCCTGGCTACTGGTCAATCAGCATTTTATTAAAATACAAGTAACAAATCTTTACAGGGTACAGGACCATTGTTCCACAGCACTTCCCCCTCCCCTTTTTTCAAAATTCAAAACAAGAACTCTGAATCCAATCTCATTGTTTAGCTTTCTTCCTGACCATTATCAATATCAACTTGCAATGAACATTCCAAACAAAGAAAAACATCCATAATCCATTTTGGCGGGGGGGGGGGGGGCGAATAAGGGCATAGTTTTCCAAGCTACTTCCTGCTGATTGGGGGTGCTGATAATCTTACAGGAACCTAAAAAAAAATTTTGATCATCTCAGCCAGCAGTGTTGAGGCTGTTCTGGATATAGAACACAGACATCTGGGCCATCTGCTCCTATTGGAGATTTCTCAGGCGGTCTTCCTTGATCAAATCTGATTTTTCTTAGCTCAGAAGGAATCCACAGCCTCTCATTTCCTATGGCAACAAAAGCAAAACCTCTTCTCCAAAGTAATATACCTTTTCACTTAAATTTTGTTTGAAGCCAAGGCATTTTCAAAATATATGTGTTGGATTAATCTATCAGCATTTATAATCAAATGTCTTTTTAGCAGCTTTTGCTCCTTCCTCAGCCATTAAACAATTTAACATATAGTATCCAGACTCTGTGTATTTTTCATCTTTATATGGCTTTATTTTAAACTCTATTTCTTTTAATTTTAATATTTGGTTTTTTGAGACTAGGTTTCCGTGTGTATCTTTAGCTGTCCTGGCACTCACTCTGTAGACCAAGTTGTCCTTGAACTCACAGAGATCTGCCTGCTTCTGCCTCCCAAGTGCTGGGATTAAAGGTGTGCGCCACCACATCCAGTTTCTCTCTCCTCTCTCTCTCCTCTCTCTCTCTCTCTCTCTCTCTCTCTCTCTCTGTCTGTCTGTCTGTCTGGCCATCCATCCATATACAAACATATTAGGACTTTATCCTTTTTCTTTTCTCTCCCAAGCCTACATATATTTTTAAACACACCCTAAACCATTTAGGGGCTTTTTTCATTTGCATCTGTCTTTACTGTATATTTCTCTTTTTCTGACCACATGAGTCTTTAATTTGCTAAGCGATATGGCTAGGATTAAAGCTGTGGCTTTGCTGGATGGATCCACCCATTCCTTAGTTTTCTGAGAGTCTAGCCTCATGGCAGAGGTACTGGCTGGGGCCATGTTTATTGCCACAACTCTTATGGAGTTTCAAGGTCCCTGGTGCCACCAAAATGCATGCTGTTGGCTAGTCATACAGACTTTTTAAGTGGTTTGTGGTAGAGCCTCTTAAAAAAGTTGCAAGGTGTTTGCAGCTAAAGTGATGCCTCTCTTTAATGAGAAGCATTTGCCTCTAGTAAATAAAGCCCACCTGAGAAAATGCTGCTACCAAGAAGCTATGCTTAACTCTGTTCTTTTTGTGTTTAGAATTCCTTCCAAAAATCTCTCAGGTTTTAAGAGAATTCAGTTGTCCACATTATGGGCATTTGTTGACTGTTTTGAAAAAAAAGTTGGGGGGTGCTGTGGGACAATGGTCTTGTATCCTGTAAAGATCTGTTACTTGTATTTTAATAAAGCGCTGATTGGCCAGTAGCCAGGCAGGAAGTATAGGTGGGGCAACCAGAACAGGAGAATTCTGGGAAGAGGAAAGTGTCAGTCTCAAGTCAGAGGAAGCAAGATGAGATTGCCTTGCTGATAAAAAGTTCCAAGTCATGCGGCTAATATAGACAAGAATACTGGGCTAATTTAAGATTTAAGAGTTAATAAGAAGCCTAAGCTATTAGGCCAAGCAGTTTATGATTAATTTAGACCCCTGTGTGTTTCTTTGGGACTGAATGACTGCGAGACTAGGCGCAACAGAAACCTCTGCCAACATATATTATTTATACACATTTATTTATTTTTATTTATTTATTTATTTATTAATTATGTATACAATATTCTGTCTGTATGTCTGCAGGTCAGAAGAGGGCACCAGACCTCATTACAGATGGTTGTGAGCCACCATGTGATTGCTGGGAATTGAACTCAGGCCCTTTAGGAAGAGCAGGCAGTTGCTCTTAACCACTGAGCCATCTCTCCAGCCCTATACACACATATTTAAAGATAAATTATACCACAAGCTTATAGTTTAAGTCAAAGTTGACTTTTTAAGATGTTAGCTTAATTTTATTCATCTTATATAAGCATCTGTTTTGGCCCACACTAGAAATCAGTGAAAACAACATAGTTATTAATCTGCTTCAACCCTCAGTTCAAGAATAGAGGCCTTGAAATAGTGTTTCAATATTCAAAAGGGGTTAGAGTAATTAAGTTCTAGGTAACAGGAGTATTTATTCCACTAAGGACATTTAATTAAATTTCTGATTTAAAGACACTTAATACAGTTTCTGTCTTTGTGGTTATACCACCAACTAGAAAACATTTAGGTTATTTATTTTACTATAAATATTTGATATCACTTAAAAATTAAATATAGTTATAATTACAGAAAACAGGGTTATAAAGTCAAACTGATACAACCTTGTATGTTGAGTATCATTTTTCTCTCCCTATTCACAGGTGATTTAAATATGCTTTCTTCTACTGTATTGCTTTATATAAGCATGTATGTATTATTCAACACATTTCAATAAATAAATTGTTCTTTAAATAAATGCAGACATACTACATACTTTATTTTCTTAAAAATAAGATAGCAACATATCCAGGAGATTAGTCCATAGTAGCAAAAAGGCATATTTGTTTAAAAACATATTTATGGGCCAGCAAAATTGTTCAGTGGGTGTTAGGTACCTGCTCCTAAGTTTGATGATTTTGAATTTGTTTTCAGAACTAACACAGTAAAAGGAGAGAGCCAACTCCTGAAAATTATCCTTCAACACACAAAATAAATAAGTAAAATGCAATAAAAATAATAGAGTATTTAAATGCGGTATAGCACTGGAAAGCGTGACTGTGCTATGTAGATAAAATGCAGTGTTTTCCAGAGCACCTGTTTCAAAGGACTGAGATTTTTACTATTCTCAATTTATCATAAATATTTTTACAAAATATAATAAATATTATTTAGTAGAACACAAAGATATAAAACACAAGCCAATTATCCTTATTATAACTGGACATAAATTTGTGTTTCAATAAGAAACTGAGCTACGGGGTGGAGAGATGGCTCAGAGGATCAGAAAAAATACTACTGTTCTTGAGGACCTAAGTTTGGTTCTTGGTACCCTCATCACTGGGTGGCCTGTAACTCCAGTGGCATCAGATGTCTCCAGACTCCACAAGCACCAGTATTCACATGTGTGTGTGTGTGTGCGTGCGTGCACAAATAACCTTAAAAATTCAGAGTTAGTATTACAATCGAAGCTGAGCCTCTATACAAGACAGGATGACTTAATAGCAGCAATCTGTAAAACAACAAACTGAAGTCATACTTGCTAAACCATACTTCATTTGGGGGAATCTGGTGGGTGAGAACAGAGTGAGCAACCCAGTAGCGCCTGTGTGTTGGCAATCACCCTAAGACTGTATCTGTACTTTTAAGCCCAGTGGTAGAAAGAACCCTTGCCTATCATGTACGCGGTCCTGGTTCAGACCCCAGGATTACAAAACAACAAAACAAAAATGTGCACACACACACGCACACACTCATAATTATCTTTTTAAGAAATCCTGATTTCAAATCGCGTAGGACAGGGAAAGTACTTTCTATGTAGTTTCTGTTCAGAGGGACTCTTCAAGTAGAGATCTAGTCCAAGTTAAAAACAACTCGACCTTTCAGTGTTACTAAAATATCTACCTAAAACTTTGGCCAATGTATGATAAATCATGCTGCTGCTTGTGATAAGGGCGTGTAAGAGTCTCTGCCATTGGTGGTTCTTTACTGCTACCACGCACCTGTCGACACAAAGCTATCAGGTCATTTGTTCATCTTTTATCAGTTATGAACAAACTAGTCTAAAAAGAAGACCAACTTGCTTGGCAGGTTTATATGAAATCAGAGATGACTGGATTCTAATATAAAAAAACCATTGAATTGTAGATTTTGTTAGTCCCTTTTAAATTTTTTCTTGTGTATTGAGTCAAGTTTTCATATTGTCTTGAAAAGCCAATCTTTTTCTAAACTTCTACATTCTCTTTTAGTGTTTGTTTTAACCATGGAATTAACATTTTTGAATTGCCCTATATTTAACCCATTTCCCCCTTTAGGCTATCAATTCAACCTTAAACTTAGAAGTATTTTATTACGTTTTTATTCGTCTGCTTCTTGGTGTTAGAGATTGAGTTGAGGGCCTTAAGAATGCTAAGCGTAGACTCTACCAATGAGCTGTACACCGAGGCCCTATCTCAATCAGTGAGAATCCTTCTAAGCATTTAGAATGGAGGGCTTTATGGGAAACAAGCTTGCCAAGGGGGAGGAACACCAACACGTTTATTATAACTGTTATCTATCCATCTATTTTTTTTAAAAAAATAAAAGTCCTATTCACTTAATTTGTCTTTGCTTCCTAAATAAGATTCAAGGTTATGGCAACTAAAATCTACTTTTTGTCCTTTACTATGCTCATGCGAGTAGTGACTAGATATTTATTTGAGATTAATTTGTCCATATATGCCTTCCTGTGTAATTATACAGATTACTTTGTAAGTCACATTTTACACCTATAAAGCAGAGATGAAATTCAGTCTCCTTCTGAGAATGACACTCAGCTGCCACTGGTATTCTATTTTAACCAGATAGAAAGTTTTAGCATCCGTTCACTGTTACTTTGGGACTGTAGCTCACTGACAAAGTGTGTGCTTATGTGCTGAGGCTGTAGGTCCACTCACCAGGACTAGAAAAGAAACAAGAAAACAAATTTGTCAAGTTTGTTGTCAACCTGTCCGAGTATTAAGTTTCTGTTTGCAAGGTACAGATGATAACGTCTGCCTCACAGATGCATTATGAAACTGCATGAGAGCATGCAAGTGTGGAAGGCACCTAGCGCCAGGGCTGCCACAGCCTCTGGACAGCACTTCTTCCCCACGACTATATGGAGGCTCAGTACAGCCAAGCAGATGTTCACATTAACCTCGTTACTAAGACTGACTTTGGGGTGTAACTCAATGGTCAGCATGCACTTAACGTGTACAGGCTGCTGGGTGTGGGTCTCACTTGTGTCTCGCCCCTCCTCTCTCCTTTCTCCCTCCTCTGTCTCTCTCTTCCTCCTCCTCTCCTTCAGTCACAAAATTTGCTTAGTGAAATCATCACTGCCCATATTTTGCTCATCAAAGTAAGTAGCTATTTGTTTTCCAGAAGTCTCCTCAAACTAATAACTTCTAATGCCTGTGTGCATATCACATGCTACATACTAGGTCATAAATGTGGGCAATGCTTTCTACTGCCATAATAATTTGTCAGCATTGCACTTCATGTTTTATATATCAATTTGTCAGTTACTTATAAATCTATGTGCCTTATCGAAAACAGTCTACTATATTCCTAAGCATGTTATTAACCATAATTTTATTAGCTTTACATTTCTTGTGCAGGACTATATTCTATAAACACTCAATAAGTAAGCTGCTGAATAATGTAAAAATTATATAAAATATTCATATAAAACAATACATACTGTTGTTCATATGATTTGTATAATGAGGCAGAGCTAAAATAAAGTTAAATATTGATTAAGTATTATAAGCATTTATTTTTTTAAACTGAGCCTATGCAAGTTTTAACTAAAAAGTAAGGAAACGATCACTTATTAAAAGTATTTATTTCATTCTGTAAACTTTGACTGCATTCCAATAAGGCAAAGAACATAACTTGCTTTTACCTGCTTTTCAACAAGGCTGTTAGACTCTCAGAATTGAGTTGCTGCATCAAGGCCTCTCTCAGAGTTGGCAGCATGGACAGCACTGTAACACAGACAGAAATGACACTCACAGATGACATGAACACACTCATTGAGATATCTGTATGTTTTAAGCTGTATGATAAAATAGTGGCAACAGGAGTTGGGAGGAACCGTCCAGGTTAAAGAATTCCAATTAATTATGTAAAACTAATAAAGCAAGCATTTACTTGCATTCCCACAACAACACTTTATCATAGCCAGAACAATGTAAACAAGAACACGCAGAAGACAGGAAGGGAAAATCTTCCTAACTGTTACAGTGGGGATGTCTGGATGATGGTCTATGGACAGCTCCTTTTCCTTCTTTCCTATACTCAAAATTCTCAATGGTAAGTTTACTTCTGGTATAATGGAAGTGATCAAAGCCAAGGTTTTTATATTCATATCCTTTGTTTCAAATACCTAATTCTAGAAAAATATTATTTGTTAAATACAACAAGACTATATTAATTATAATATATGTAAAGGTGCATTTATCTACCCACTGAGTGCTCCAGAGTTTCAGTTTCAGTTTTGCTAATTGCTGTGGTATTATCTATCATTGCCAGGAATAATATGAAGACAAAAGGAGATACAGAACTCTATGGGGAGAGTATACACTAAAGTCACAGGTCTACTGGGCCTCTACATGTAGCATAAGAAATGCACACACAGAAATTAAGAGGAACTTTTAGCACGAGACTGGGATGATTAAAAAAAAAATCAAGAGATTACAAATACCACCTTCTAGAAGGTAAAACTTGGATATACAACAATTTTTCTTTTCTTTTCCTCCTCCTTCTTTTTTTTTTTTTTTGAGACAGGGTTTCTCTGTTGCTTTGAAGCCTGTCCTGGAACTAGCTCTTGTAGACCAGGATGGCCTTGAACTCACAGAGATCTGCCTGCCTCTGCCTCCTGAGTGCTGGGATTAAAGGCATGCGCTACAACTGCCTAGCATAATTTTTCTTTTTTGATGAGACAAGAAAATCCATTCTTACATAGGAAATTTCAGGCTCTATACTGCTCAATATTGTACTTTAATCTTGCACACTCTATAGTTTCGGTAAATGTCCTCAACCTGCATGTTTAGATCTTCTTATATTGTTGAGATTGTTAGCTAAAAAAGTGTTTCAGAATCCGAGTATCTTGGCTCTGTGTAGGTGGTACATAAGTCTACTCTGAATGGTTAGCCCCCTGTATCGGTAGACTTTGCACCTATAGATTCAAACAACTGCAGATCAAAATGTTCAAAAACTGTGTCTGTACTAAACATGTACCTGTCAAGCTGAGATATATTTTGAGATCCCAAGAGTGACCTTTTACCATCTTATGAAAAATTGCATAATAATCTCAGACTATTAATATTCTCTAAAAATTCACGGAAATGTCCTTAGCAGTACCAGCTAGTTCAATGAGATCTGTGAGATCATAATTTGCTGAGGACCCATGTGCCAAGCACTTTAAGTCCATTAACTTGTGATTTCCTCATTTTTCTTTTTAAAGCAGGGACATGCTATATGGCATTGACTGGTCTAAAATTTGCTAGGTAGACGAGCAAACTTGAAACAATCCTCCTGCCTCAGGATCCCAAGTACTAGGATGTGAATTCAATTCAGAGCTTCATGCATGTATTGGGGCACTTTCACCAACTACAAAACGTACCCGGTCCCTCACAAACCATTTCTGAAATAAGTTTAAGATTGGGGTTTTATATAGAAAGAGCTGATGTTTAGCTTAGCTCACAGAACACAGATGATACAAATTTGAAATTAGGCCAGCTCAGCCCCTCCCTAGAGCTGTCATCCTGGCTGTGCATGTGAGAGCTGTCATTACAGACAAGATTTCTGACTAGGGTTTCACAGAATGGAAGCATATGGTTAGATAGGATTACTTCAAATAGAAAACACACATGGCTGTGAACTATCTCTTCTTTTTGATCTTAGCTTCTCTATCTATGAAATGAGGCAAGTGAGCTAGCAATAAAGTCCTTTTAAATCTAGAGAAAAGTCCTACATGTAAGCCGAACAAGAAGCACTTAGCTTGCCTGGTAAATTCTTTTTAAATTAGTTATTTTTAAAGGAAATGTTAGAGAAAAAAAATGAGCTTTAAACAGTGAAAAGAACAGGCTTGACATACAACTGAAAATCTAGTTTTCAACTCGTAGTTTTCTAACTGGTGTAATGCTCTTGATCTCTCCAAATATGAGCAGGCTGCTTTTATTGTGCCATTTTCCCAGTAGGTTTCTAGCTCTGGTAGTTACATTATTACCATTAATTAAGTGATTGAGCAGACGCCATTATGTAATACCCACATCCTGCAGTGTCCTGCTGCAAATGTAACAGACTTATGACTCCTTGCTGCGACCTTCGAGGCCATGCGGGTCTGGCCTATCTCTGGAGCTCTGTTTCCTTGCACCCATCCATTCCAGTGCTTGTGTGCTGTTTCTCCAATGTCACAAGCATGTTCTCGTCTGGGGCATTTGCTCTCTCTATTGTACTGTGAGTCTTCTCTACACACAACATCTGGTCAGAGGCATGAGCCCCTGACAACACTTTTCAGACAGGTGTCTACTCTTCAAAGTTTACTTCCCTTACTGGATCCACCACTAGCTAAGGTTATTTATTTGCTGTGCTTACCTTCTTTTCACCAGAACATACACCTTAGAGGTCAGGGAATTTTACTTTAATGCCTACTTCCTCAGAGGGAGGCACCACAAATATCTGCTGAATGAATAAATGGGTATTGATGCTGTTTTTAAAAATTCACATTGAAATGTTATGTCTCTGTTAATAGAATTAAAAGGATTTAGCATCTTTTCTTTGTCTTTCCCATAACTGAAAATATGTGCACTAATACAAACCAACAAACACTTTTCCACATAAATACATCTATATCTCTGCTTACCTGTCATGTTGCAAGTCCTCTGGTTACTTTCAAAATGATACTGTCGCCGAGCTTGGGCAATGTATTCTGCAGCTTCTCTTTCTTGTATTTCTCTAATTTTTTTCTGTCCATATTTTCCCAGGATATATACTCCTAAAATCATTAACAAACATACTAGTATATTAATTAGAGTACTAAAAATCCCAACTAATTTTTTAGGCATTTTTGATTAAATTATAAGGTTTATATTAGAGACAATATTACAGCTCCTAAAAAACTTTTATTAAAGAATTGAAAACGGAAAGGAGACTGCATATTTTACCTTCTTATTTATTTTATACATATAAATTGTATTTTAATATGGCCAGCAACAAGAGAAGTGATTGGCAGACAAGAAGGAGAAAGGCACTGAATTTATGAAGTCTGGCAGCATCTTTAATTGCTAACTGGAGATATTCTAAATATCCAGCAACAGAGAGTTATTTAAATAAATTATGATCTGTCCACATAATGGTATCTTATGTAGCTATTAAAAACCACATTGCTAAATAGTTAATGACTGAGGAAATATCTACCTTACATTATTAGGTGATAAAAGAACATCCAGGAAGTTTGTATTATAATGGAAAAGAAACAGATAAGCACATGGATTTAACTTCTAAAGTAAAGTAAACTGTAATAATTGTGGTTTCTCACTTTTGTTTGCTTTTCTCTATTTTCCATATTTTCTTCAATGAACAAATAATTTTAAAAGTCTCTATAATAAGAGATTTAAAGGAATGAGAGAAAGGTATATAGTTGGGAAGTCATGTATTTATGCACCCATTTATTAGAAAAAAACTGAGAAAAAGAGACTATAACTGATATCATCTAAAAATTACTCAGTATAAGAGAGCAGGAGGACAGCATCATAACACAAAAATGTAAGCTATGGCAGTATCTTGTAGTCTTTAGCACATGCAAGCATAGGTGATACAATATAAATGGGTACATGCTTATTTATATGTACGATGAGCGGCCATTGATTTTCTTAACTGGGAATATGATGAACACCTAGTGTTAAAATTTGATCAACTCTACATATGTATACAATGCATTGAGATCACAGCCACCACTACCCCATTACCCACTCTTACTTCCCACCCACTCACTCCCCTCCCTCTCCTGGATATCTACTTATTTTCCCCAGCAGTCCCCCATACCAGACGGTCTGGTTTAACTGACCATCTCTAGTTAGCATCAGATATTTTGCTAAGTAGTACAATGAACAGCAGAACTGGATTTTCATGGAATACATAAGTAGGTGTTCTAGACACAGGATTAGCTGAAATAATTTAGAACCATTTCTGTGAACATGCAGGCCTTTCTCCCCCAGGATGGCTTAACCTGGAACCCAGAAATGCCTTCCAAGACAAATGAGTTATAGCAACAATAGTGTTGCCTTTGTTTTACGTACATGATTTTGCCACAGTGCCAAAGAAGAACAGAACTCAGCAACCTTATAGAGCAGGCTGTGCTACTGTTTCATCTTTGTTTGCTAATGGATGCCTGTGTGTGTGCCAGAACTTGATTTCATTATAATCTGGCATCAAGGGTAAAGGGGACTAACCATTTCTCATTTATCTCTACTGTTTGTAGCTCACAGTATCTAATAAAGGGCCTCCGGAATTATGTATGACCTAGGTAGCTGGATTTGTTTCTCACAATCAGGAACTGCAAAACAAACACATCCTAAATTATTTTCACTAAGATAGATGTTGTGATGCTCTAAGATTCACATATCCTTAGATGGTTCCATAAAATTGTGTGCTAAATAGAAACAGTGTACAATTATTGTTAGTATGTGTATAAATACAGGCATGCTCATTAAGCTTGAAGAGAAAAGAAATTAATAAAAGCTGCTCAATGGTTGCGTCTTCTGTAACATCATAGCAGGACGGACACAATATAATTAGAATAGGAGTGACACGGTGGCTCACACCCGTAGTTCCAGCTGAAGCAGGGGTGTCACCATTCTGAGGGCAGCCTGGGATGTTCTGTGAGAACCTATTCCCCTCTCCCCACTAAAATCCCAAAAGAACGAAGAAACTGACTTATATTTAGCAAAGTGACCCTCCAACAGGCAATTCTAGTGCAACTAGTTCTGAATGCAATGCTTGTAGCTTATCTCCATAACACATTACTGAAGTTACATACACAATGATTATCTCTCAAGTTATATTGTAAACTGATTGTTGATGTGACATTCTTTGCATAGATCATAATTTTTCTGGAACAGTGGTAAATTTGATTGTCATGTGTATTTTCTTGGGGAGATGGCCTGTCTCTTTCATCATATTCTTAATAAAGCTTATTTAAAAAAATAAAGCCTTAGGAATTCTGTATTTACTTGGAAAGTGCAGTATACTCTAGCTAAAGCTAAAAAGGGAAATGATTTGCTACAGGTTGAATTTATCCTCCCTCTTTGCACCAGATTAGTATATTGACAGCTAAGCACCTTAGAATGTGAGGTCAATACAAAGTGAGATCAATGGGCCCCAAACCAACATGACCAGTGTCCTGTAAAGAAAGTGAAATTTAGACAGATAGGCACAGAGAGAAGGTAATGGAAGGCTCCTAGAGGCTCTCTGTGGCTTTATGGCAGTCAGACTTCTGTTGTAGAAGACTGTGGAAACAAGATGACCACATGACAGAAGGAACACCCTCTGCTGACACCCTGATAGTGGACTATTAACTTTCAAAACTGTAAGATAAATTTCGGTTTCTTAAGGTACTCATCCTGAAGGTCTTCACTCTGGAATCCCTAGAAAAGTCACACGTGAAATTGGGCTTAAGCCCTAGACCCACTGTTTTCTTTGAGCCAGCACTAATATTGATTCCTATTCAAGGTCTAGCTCACTTGGATCCCATATACAAAATCCACACATTGACTTTTTCAGATCTGTTTCTCTAGAAAATATTAGTGAAAGAAAACATATCATTAGTTAAGCTATAATACTCAGGCCTATATATACGTCACTGGCAGCCTGACTCTTGAACTAGAAAATGACAGCAAGCGAGGGGATTTGGAGCAGGTGACTTTTTCTCTTGGGCACACATCTGTGTAAAATCAAGTAGTTTCAGATTTCCTCTGTAACTATGACCTTCTTTATTAGCAATGAAAATATCTATTAAATGCCCCCAAAATATGTGAAAATGTTTTGACATTTCCTTTCATGGCTAGTAAAGCAAAAATATCGTCTAGTCTTTGTATAAATCATCTGTTTTAAAACCACCTCTTAGTCTTGTCTTTCAGGATAAAAATTACTACAGCACAATTATTTTCTATAACAATCTGAAAATAATTAACCAATATCACTTCTAACTTGGCAGGTCCCCAAGTTCCGATGTTTTGGTTCTATTTCACTGTTTTTGTCCAGTGCTGACTAATGACTCTGTTCATGGCAGGCAGTGCTGTGCCACCTGTGACATCTCCCAGTGCCTCTAGTATGAGGCATTCTTGAACTGTACCACATCTCAAGAACTAGAATCTGAAGGACAGGTTCTATATTTTTCCGAATTCCTTCAATGGTTTCATCCATAGTAAGGTCTGAGAAGTAACCACACACACAATCCTGCCTACAGTATACACAGTGGCATAGTTAGGAAGGCTTTCCACACTTCATACTGCTTTTGCTTATTTCTATCCCTATTTTCCAGACTAGACCATGAGTTCCTCAAAATCAGAAATGCTGTCTTATTCCTTGTACAGTCAGAGCCCAGTATAATTAGAGTAGGCCTTACTCTTATTCAAATGTTGAGTAAATAAATGACAAAAAATAAGAAAAAGAAAACCAAAACCCAAAGAGGTTAAAAATTACAAGGCTTAAGATACAGCTCAGTGTTCTGTGCTTTTTTTTCTTTTTCTTTTTAAATCAGTAAGACAATAAATATGTATCTAGCTCCTTTGGTCTCTAATACTTTCTCTTGTACAATGGTTTTCAAAGTATAGTCTGAACATCCCTGGAGTCGGTTTAGGCATCTTTAAGGTCCACAATATTTTTGTCATACTAAAATGCTGACTGTCACTGGCATTCTACACTCTTTTCCTGATGGGGAGAATTTAGAAGCTAATTAATGGGTGGTTTCACACATGACTGATTACAGAAGGTACGCAAATTTATTTTGCAGCTAAGCCAAACTAAATAAGGAGTTTTGTAATTGTAAAGCAATACCATTCTTATCCGTGAAGATGTCTTATGCTAATATTTAACATGTTTATTATTGTTGTCACAAATGGGCTAATAATTACTTTAAAACCATCTTATATTTGATGTTAAAACTGTTAATAGATACAGAACTTAGGTATCTTGGAAAGGGGCTTAGTTTCTAAGAGTACAAAGATTTCCCATCAAACAGTTTGAAAACCACTGCTCTTGGCCTGGCTCAAATGATCAAACTGCATAGACAGACATGAAGCAATTATCATCCAAAATACAGGGAAATAGAAATTCTAACTTTTGAAGCCATGCTACTCTAAGTTCTGCTTGCCTGTATTTTTCCAGCACTCAATATCTGAACTCCCTTGAGCATGTATAACACCTTAGTCAGCTTTCAAGTCTGTCCAAATGTGCCACTCCTCTTGTGAAATCCTTCCTCACTGTATACAATTCTATATTGC
Source organism: Arvicola amphibius (assembly GCF_903992535.2). Taxonomy (NCBI): domain Eukaryota; kingdom Metazoa; phylum Chordata; class Mammalia; order Rodentia; family Cricetidae; genus Arvicola; species Arvicola amphibius. The sequence goes on from NC_052054.1 coordinate 22,542,382, forward strand.
TACATATCAATATGTTCTGTATTTAACTCTCTCATGGTCTTTTAATATCACAGTCTTTCACTTATTTTTCAGTTCCTAAAAGATCAAAGAACCCACAAAGGCAGAGTGGTAAAGTACAGAATAATAACGTGCATTGGGTTCTAACACACCTTGGGCTGAATTCTTACTTCCTTGTAGTAACTCAAACCCTTGGCAAGCTTCTTAATTCTATGTGCACTTGTTTCTACATCTTAAAAATGGCATAAATGAAACTCTCCTGCTCTAGTTTCCACTGGCTGGAAAGAGCTTAGCACAGTGTTCAACATACAGTGAGTCTCTAATAAATGTTAATGATTAAAAAAATCTGTAACTTGTATACTATTTCCAGCAGTACACCCAATTAATAAACATTTCTTAAACTGAAATATAAGATAGGCATTTCCTCATGACACTGAAAAAATATGATCTCTTTACAAATCAAAACTAGATATGCTGAACTTTTAATACTTTCTATTTTGCTAGAAAGTTGCAGTGTTTCTATTATGCCTTTAAGTATTTTCTCCTTCCTTCCTTCCTTTTTTTTTCTTTCCAAGACAGGGTTTCACTATGAAACTCTGGCTGTTCTAGAACTCAACTATGTAGGCCAGGCCTCCAACTCAGGAGATCTGCCTGCCTCAGCCTCCAAGTGTGAGGATAAAAGGCGTGTGCTACCACACCCAGCTTTTTTCTTCCTCTCAATCTGCAATTATAAAGCTCTCCATAGAGCTCCAAAGAAAATATATTAGCATATTTATATACTCTTTAACTTCTCCTATGAATTTTTCTGATCTGCCATTAAGGAGTGGGCTCTCGACTCCAAAATTGTGAGAGACAATTTTTTTCCTTCGGCAGAGCAAAATCTTTATTTGTATGTCTTCTATGAGACATGCATCTTTATCTTTCACATATGTATTTTGTAATATTGATGTAATTTAAATATAGCTTAGGGCCGTGCGGTGGTGGCGCACGCCTTTAATCCCAGGGAGGCAGAGGCAGGCGGTTCTCTATGAGTTTGAGACCAGCCTGGTCTACAAGAGCTAGCTCCAGGACAGGCTCTAAAGCTGCAGAGAAACCCTGTCTCGAAAAACAAAACAAAAAAATAAATAAATATAGCTTAGGTAGTAGAGGCTGAAGGAGTATTTCTCAAAGGTGATTATCAGTTATTATCCAATGACAAGCAGAGACAATCCAGAGACAAGCAGAACATGACTATTGCCATATCAGTGACCTACTATTTTAGGATAAGTGGACAGTGATGACATTTCTTAAAACTCAAGTTTTAAAAATTCTTTTAAAGTTCCCAAGTTTCCTTTTTGTGTAACTCAAAAGATTTTCTACTCCCTTATTAAAATCCCAGAAAAACTGTGTGTTTTACGAAGACAAGGGATTTAAAGTGGTGTCTGTGTGTACTGCATGAGATCTAATGCAGTCAGCCTAAGAAAGCACTCTATCACAAAGCTACAAGTCTATCATCTAGATTTTTTTTTTACTCTCTGTGTTTCTAACTTTCTTCTCACTCAGTGAACTCAACTATCTCAGCAAAATAGGCAATGACCAACAATGACAGTTTTGACAGCACTACATAATAACCCAATCCTAAGCGTTTTGTTGATGCATAATTTGTATTTTGAAACTGGAGAATCAAAAATACCCCCCCCCCATTTATTTGGGGTATCTTACAGCAGCATGTTACACCTGTTTTCAAGTTAACTTTAAACACCACCCCAAGTGCAGACTTAAGCTAACTGCCCCCAGAATATTTCGAAACTCCTGTGAAAGGTTAAAAGCCAGAGTACTGGTGCCAAAAAGAATGAAGAAATCTAACAGGAAAGCAACAGAAGATAATAGGAAGGCAAATATATCTATATAAGAATAGAGCTTCGAAAAGAAACTTCATTGGGGTAGGTTTCCAAAGTCCCGTGAAGGGGGAGGGAGGGAGAGGGATAGAAGGGGGACAGAATGAGGGGCAAAGGGCACAGAGAGAGGAGATAAAAGAACCCGAGAGGTTCTTCTTTGACGGTTGAGCCAATCCCTCTACTAGGATCGGTGGGCCCTGCCTGTTTGGGAAGTCACCTCTGTCACTCCTTTCTGCCAAAGTCCCCTTCCAAAGCACACTGTCACTCACCTCCAAGAACTGTGCCCAGGAAGATGCATTTCTTTTTGTGACGTTTCAAAAAATTCCACATTGATCTCAGCATCTTCAGACCCTGGGTGTGTGGGTTACCTAGGGGAGAGGGGCTGGCTCACCAGGAAACCGTGTCTTCGTCTACCTGGGCCAGACCTTCGGCTGGAGCGCGGTGGCGGTGCTAGGTGCTCTCCAGAAAAAGCACAAATGCTTGGCGCAGAGGTTCTCGCCGGAGCGGAGGAAGGGGGCGTGGACTAGAGCGGAGCAGCAGCGGTTTCAGTCCTCCCGGCGCTGCCGCTTACTAAGGTCCGGGACGCCTGGGTCCGTCCACAAATAGCTCCCGGGTGCCTTGCCCTTTTCTGTCTTCCCGGAAGCAAGAGCCCGCGGCCGCCGCGTTCCGCTTCTGTCCGGTCTCCTCCGGCTCCACAACCCGGGCCTCTGACTGACGGCGCCATGGAGGAGAAGGTGGACTCCACCACTGCTCCAGACGGCTCGTGCGTGGTGTCGGCACAGGAGACCGAAAAGTGGATGGAGGAGGCAATGCGGATGGTGAGGAAGCCGGCAGGTGGATGCTGAGGGTGCAAACTTTCTCCCGGCCATACCCTGACCCGGGTAGTTGAGCAAATGTGGCTGGCGCGCTTTCTCATCACCTTTGCCTATCGGCTCTCAAAATATCTAAACCAACAGCTTGTTTTATTCTCGGGAAATTTTCTTTAGCTTTGTCTCATAATAATTGGGGTTGTGGGAAAATACAGAGAACGGTTGGTGTGCCGTATGTAGTACATGTAGCCCTAGCTGCTATTTTACCTACCTGCCTACCTTCCTTCCTCTCCATGAATGGACACAGACTTTCAGATCCACGCAGCCACATTATTTTGTGCTTTGCTCCCAACACCCTGGAATATTTAAAATGGAAGGAAGCCGAAGCTGTTTCTGGTAGAGAGTCATATGAAAACGTGTGCCTGTACAATCCTCACCTATCACTCGCTTACCTTTTACAATACTTTTCTCTGCCCTTGTATTTCCTTTCTTCGATCCCTTTAAGGATTGCTGATTATGGAGGGTTCTGGTCGTATTTACATCTTGTTCCAAGCTTTACCCATTTTGATATGTGCCAGGGATAGGGGTGTGTGTGTGTGTGTGTGTGTGTGTGTGTGGTCTTTCTAGTGCTAGGTTTTCATTCGGTGAACATTAAGAAATGTATTTAACAGGGATCTAGTTGGTATAGCCATCTACACACCGATTTGTTCTCACCTTTATAAAGGTGAACTGAGCTCAGCCATTGATGTTGGAATGTTCTTTTTGCTTATTCTTTTACAAAATTAAAATATTTCAACTTTCCCTTCTAATGTTTATAAAAGTTCACATTCATAATAAAATAAAGGCTAGAACATTTAACAAATTATGCAAAAATTACCTAAAGTCCTGACCACAGAGAGAGCATTGATGACATTTTGTGAGCATGCTTCTTGTATTTCTTTCCTTGTGAAAACAGAAGCACACATTTTTTCATATATGGAATATTGTATTCTCCTTTTTATTATTGTTAACACTTTTTTTGGTCATCTTTCTCAGAACCTGGGGGTGGGAAGAAGAGAGCTTTGGTTCTTCAGTTTTGAAGTTGAGAATTTGTTAGTTTATGGAAGATCAAGTGGCCATTTCAGTGGCCGAGCTTTGGCCCCTCCCAGAGAAGTCCAGCTTCTTAAGTTCAAAGCCGTCCACACTATTAGACCTGTTTCGCTTGAACTCCTTTGCACTTGTGACTTGGGGGGGAGGGAGTGGCCAGAAGAGGTAGGAGGGGCACTGGAAAGTCTAAGATAGGATGGAGTGACGTGGACGTCCGGCTTTCATTCAAGTTTTGAACTTGTCAGTAGAGGAAACGTATGCACACTTTCATGGAAATGCATGGAAGATAGTGCCTCTAAACCGACTTGCACAGACTTTGTATTCTCAGCTCCCTTTCTCTGGACTGCCATTATACCCACTCTCAGCATGGCCTACAGGGCCATTCCTTGTCAGCAATGCTGTTTGTCTCTTTTAGGTAATTCTATCATTTCTAGGGAGATAAATTGACTGGAAGAAAAAAGAGAGGACCCAGAGGAACTAGGTACTATGATGCCCAGTCCTCTGTTGACCTGGTAGCAGAGAAAGGCTGCTGGACAGCAGTGCTGTGGGCCATGTCAGGTGCACAGTGACCAGGGCTCTTGGCACTCCTTATCTCTATCCTTCTACGTAGGTACTTCCTACTTGGTTGGGGGAGTTTAAGAAATAATTTAATGTGTGTGTTGTCTGTGTGTGCGTGCATGTGCGTGCGTGTGCATGTGTGTGCATGTGCGTGCACACGTATGTGCACAAGTTACACATGTATAAAGATTAGAGGACAGGTTTTCTCCTTCCTTTGTGGGATCCAGAGATTGAACTCAGGTCATCAGGCATTCAAAGCAAACCCTTTTACCTGCTGAACCATATTCCTGGCCCAGCCTTTGGTTCTGTTCTGTGTGTTTGAAGCTCCTCCTGCCATTGCAGCTCCAGTTCTTCATGTTCTCTTTATCCTCTTACAGTTTTTAGTCTCAAACTCTCCATGTCTCTCCCTCTAACTCCGCCCCCCTTCCTTTTGTCTCTTGACCCACTCTGAGCCCCAAACCGGATGAAGTGGCTGATCAGTGAAGTTGCTGATTAATAAAGAGAGGTTAGAGAGGAAGATGCGGAGAACCCAGCAACTGATGCTAACAGTTGCTCCAATAATCTGTGAAGTGTGTAATGAGGAAAGTCAAACCTCCTAGACTTTCATCACAAATCTCTCAGATGGCCAAGGTGTATGATTTCCCGGTACTTCAGTTTCCTCATCTGCACAATGGAGACCTGTGTCTCCATCACTTTAGGATTATAAACAAAAAGGGATTGATAGTTATGAACTGTTTAAATAGTCCCAGATCAAACCACACTTACAAAACAAAAGAACAACTTAATTTTCAACCTCCTGGGATAAGGTGTAGGCATCGTGGTGCCTCTTAAGAGAGCTACTGGGAAATGTCCACTTGGAAGCTGAGAATCTGAACTACAGGAAATCGTTTTTCACGACAATGCTTTTCTTTTTTTGCCATTCCATCTAAATTACTTCTGTCACCGGTCTGGCCCAGCTGATACCCCTTTCTTTTTGGTCTGTATTTTTCTATTTTTCTTCTGTAACAGTCAATAGTACGGCCTTCCCTCAAAAGACTTGCTAGACTCTTATTTAGTTATAGTCACTATCTTTTCCTTTTGAGATAATTTTACACCACAGGAAACTGCAAAAAAGTAAAAATGTACATAAAGAGGATCCACTCATGCAATTTTCTTCAGTGTTATAGCTTGTCTAACCACGGTACACAATCAGAGCCAGGGATATCTCGTTGGTATACTCTGAAGAGCTTATTAAAGTTTCATAAGCTTACTGTGTATGTTGTGTGTGTTTCTGTGCAATGTGGATCATAGATATTATGCATATTGGTTTTTAAAAGAAACGTCCAAAATATTTTCCAAGTGTATGCCATGTTTATATAAAATATCCCTAAACTTACACATGTTTCTTAGAAGTTGTGGGACAGAGCGACATCCACTCTGATCCTTTTTATGATATTGGTACTCCATGGGATCATTTCTTCTTAAAGAAGCAAAAAAAAGTAGATATATTATGTATTTATCCCACCTCTTTGTAACTATATGTATCATGTCTGAGAAGGGGTGACTTTGGAGTTTTAAGAACACCGGTCAAAAGCCATTGATTACCTGTGCTACCAGTGAGAGAAAATGAGGCTCAGGGCTTGTGAAGGGAGACATTCCCGAGTCTTCTTAACATAGACACTCAGCAGAGAACACAGCACTGCACAGCACCAAGACACCAGGCCTGAGAAGGGGAAGCACAGGCGTGTTTTGTCTTGGTTATTATCTGCATATCTGCTCGCTTTTTTTCTCTTTTGTGTAGCCTTTCAAGCACCGCACATAACTGTTGTGGGATGTTTTACTCTTGGTTTTTTGGGGGGCCTCCACTCAGCTCCCAAATAAATCACATATGGAGGCTTATTCTTAGTTATGAAAGCCCGGCCTTAGCTTGCCTTGCTTTTTGCCCGTTTTCTTAAATTATCCCGTTTACCTTTTGACCCTGGGCTTTTCTCTTTCTAACTTGTGTATACCTTACTTTCCTTCTTACTCCATGGCTGACCTCTAGTGTTCTCCTCTCCTTTTTCTCGTCTCTTTTTCCTCATTTCTCCTTTTTATTCTCTCTGCCTGCCAGCCCTGCCTATCCTTACTCCTGCCTTGCTATTGGCCATTCAGCGCTTTATTAGACCATCAGGTGTTTAGACAGGCGCAGTAACAGCTTCACAGAGTCAAACAAATGAAGGGGAAACAAAAGTCACACCTGAAAATAATGTTCCCCAACACATCACCTCTGAGATTTTCCACTTTGTGTTTCAGGCCAAAGAAGCACTTGAAAATACTGAAGTTCCTGTTGGCTGCCTTATGGTCTATAACAATGAAGTCGTGGGGAAGGGAAGAAATGAAGTGAATCAAACAAAAAATGTGAGTTAAGCAGTATCAATGCAAAAACATACTATAGCCAAGGCAGGGGCCAGCTGGCAAGACAAGGCCAAATGGGTCCTGTGGGTCAGTGCCTCTCCCCACACACTTCTATGTGTAACTGTGTGTGTGTGTGTGTGTCTGCATCTGTGTGTGTGCAGGTTGAGGTCAAGATGCCTTCCTCTATCACTTCCCACCTTACTTTTCGAGACAGGGCCTCTTACTACACCTGGAGCTCATCCGTTCAGCCGGGGTAGATGGGTAGTGAACCCTAGGAGCTCCTTCCTGCACCCCTGTTTCCTTTCTTCTACACTGGGGTGGTCTGTGAATGTACGTGGCTATGTCTGGGTGTTCACATGGCTGTTGGGAATCTGAATTCAGGCCCTTATTCCTTCCCAGCAAGCACTTTACCTACAGAGCCATCTCCCCAGCCCTGGATCTTTCTTTCTCTCCTTTGTAAATGTTCATTTTCCTGATTATAACAGTGATACAGCCAATGATTTTTTTTTTTCTTTTTCCTTTTTTTGGTTTTTCGAGACAGGGTTTCTCTGCAGCTTTTTTTAGAGCCTGTCCAGGAACTAGCTCTTGTAGACCAGGCTGGCCTCGAACTCACAGAGATCCGCCTGCCTCTGCCTCCCGAGTGCTGGGATTAAAGGCGTGCGCCACCACCGCCCGGCTAGCCAATGATTTTTTTAAGCGAATATTCAGAAAAGTTCAATGAAGCTATTTTTTCTATTTCTACATTTGTGATCTTAGCCAAAAAGCTAAGAGATGTTTTTCATTTGTTTGTTTTTTTGTTTTGTTTTGCTTTTGCTTTTTTGAGACAGGGTTTCTCTGTAGCTTTGAAACCTATCCTGGTACTAGCTCTTGTAGACTAGGCTGGCCTCAAACTCACAAAGATCTGCCTGACTTTGCCTCCTGAGTGCTGGGATTAAAGGTGTATGCGACATGCACTCAGCAGTTTTGTTTTTTATTTCATTATGTTTCCCTTTAACACTTGAGTGAAACCCAAGAAGGAATTTTATTACATCAGCATGATAGCGCAGAGGAAAGGAGTCTACATCCACTGTAACAAATTCAACCTGAAAATTAACCTTTTAAAAGAAGATCCATTTAACTTGCAATGCATTCCTTTTAGTTTCTTTATTTTTCTCCTAGAGGGGACAAAAGACCCTCAACGTACAAATTAGAGGGAAGCATAAAAGGATTATATTGGAGAAAACGTTTTTGGATAGTCAATGGAATAGGGTCTTCAGGATGAGCTGTCTTCAGCTACATGCCTTTCAGCCTCAGTGACTTGTTGACGTCTTGTGGTCAGACTGGAGGGTCCATGGTTTAAAGCAGTGCTTCTTAAATGTGGTGGCACATTGGTGTGTCATTGTGGACGTGCATGGGAAGTGGAAGTGCTGTGCTATTTTTCGGGTTTAAAGTACCAGGTGGACTGAAAGATAACGCAACTATAATGCCGCTCACACGGACTTTGATCTTCTGTGCTTCCACAGCATAGACCCGTCTACTGTCAGCACTGGGGCTCTGAGGCCTTTAAAGTTCATCCATTACAACCTCGAAGTTTAGGAAAACATGTCAAGTAGGAACCCAGATGTACACAGCAGTTATGACAGCATGAAAGCATTGGAGGCAGATCATACACATGCTGCAGGTAGAGGCTGTGTTGATACTCACCTCCAAGTTCTGTTTTACATAATCGCCACAGTGTCTACTTCGTACTGCGTGGTTTGATAGCATGTGTGTCACACGAGAACTCATGACCTCATCCCCACTGACTGACTTTTTAGACGCTTTGGAATTGACCGAGGTTATTCCACTGTCGTGTCTCATAGACTCGCCCTTTGAATGCAGCATAGGAAGGCCCTGGACTCCAGTGTGAGGAGTCCAGAGTTCTGCTTTGGGCTGTGATCTCAACCCTGCTCTGTTACTCCCCACCCCCTTTCCCTGTGTGTTTTCAGTGCACAGTAAGACAGCTTAGCTTGTGTTTCTTTAGCGGTAAAAGAGCAATTTGGCCAAGGTGATTTCAGTTCAACTGGTAGTTATCAAGATCTGTGAGGATGCCATCTCTCAGTGAATCTGAGCTTTAAAGACTCCATTTGGAAGAATCTTTGGTGTTAAGTTCTCTTGTTGTCTTGGTATGCAGCCAGAACCATACCCTCTTCTATAAAGTTCTTCTTTCCCCGGGTTTCTGGTTCTGTAATCACCCAGGCTTGCTCCTGTCTGCCACTGGCTACCACAGCATTGTGGGCCTTTGCCAGCTCTTTCCTCACTGTGCTCCAGGTCACAGGAGAATGAGCACCTTTCTTTCAGCCTTGCTCAGTGGTGTGCTTGTTGAGGACGGAATTTTTTTTTAATCACATAGAGAATTTAGTTAGCCTGTATAAAGTTAGCACTCAGTATCAATTGTTGATAACTGTTATTGCCACAGATATAAATTATTGCATAGGTGGTTTACATTAAACTGCTTTTATTTTAGATTATTTTGTTAGTTTTCTTTTAAAAATAGTTGTGCAAAGTAATATGTGGTTTTTTGAGATTTTTATATAATTCTTTAGTTAGTGGCCTCCTCCCAGCCCTTAGTTCCAGTCCCTCTCCGCCACAGCCAGCTCGTCCCCTTTGGCTTTTCTGTCACAGTAGTCTGCTACCCTCGGGATGGTTTTTGTTTTTGTTTTGTTTTTGATCTGCTTGTTTTTGTTTTATGGGTTTTTGTTTGTTTGTTTTGCTTTTGTAATTCAAGACAGGATTTCTCTGTGTACTCCTGGCTGACCTGGAACTCCCTGTGTAGACCAGGCTGGCCTGGAACTCCCTGTACAGACCAAGCTGGCCTTGACCTCAGAGATCTGCCTGCAGCTGCCTCACACACCGCGATTAAAGGCGTGCACCACTACTGCTCGGCTGCTTCCTCTTTTTCATTCCTTTTCCTCTGCCTCAATTCACTCTCTCTTAACAACTCTTATTTTCCTTTCATGGTTTTGTGGTCTGTGCCCTTACATGTATACATATATGAAATTTTAAATCTTTCTTCCATCTTTGAAAGAAAACATGCAGTATTTGTCCTGAATCTGGGAGACTTTGTGTAAGATAAAACGTTTGGGATTGGGAAAATGTGGTAAGATTACTTGCTGTGCATGCACAAGGCCTCTGAATTTCAATCCCAGAAACCACATAAAAAAGTAGGTGTAGCCATGTCGGTGCCTGTATCCCCAGAGCTGTGGGAGGGCTGGATCGGAAGGTATCAGAAGGTGTTGAGGATTGCTGCAGCTGTGCCCCGGTTCAGTGAGAGAATCTTAAAGGAACAGGATGCAAAGTAATGGATGGGATGTCTGACATCCTCTCCTAACTTCTATATGCATGTAGATGGGTGCGCATACCTTCACATACAAGCACTTCTGTGTTTTTAATAAGAATGTCCATACCTTCACATACAAGCACTTATGTGCTTTTAATAAGAATGTTCCTAATAGGGTCAAATATTTGAATGTTTCGTTCCTGGTTGGTGAACTGCTTAGGGGGGATCAGGAGGTACAGCTTTGTTGGAGGTGATGTGTCAGTAGGGGTGGGCTTTGAGGTTTCAAAAGCTCAGGCCAGACCTAGTCTCTCCACCACCCCCCCCCCCCAACTTCCTTGTGCTGGTGGATCAGGATGTAACTTTGAGCTGTTGCTCCAGCACTATGTCTGCCTGCCTGCTGCCATGCTCCCTGCCATGATGGACTAACCTTCTGAAATTATAAGCAAGGCCCCAGTTAAATGCCTTCTTCTGTAAGTTGCCGTGGTCGTGATGTCCCTTCAGAGCAAGGTGTAGCTGGCAAAGGTTCTCTCCCACTCTGAAGCCCCTCTCTTTATTCTACTTTTAGTTTTCTTTGCTGTGCAGCGGCTCCTGAAAGCTGGCAGCTGCCTGTGCTGTTAGAACGTTTTCAGAAAGTTTTACTTATACCTCCTGGTTTCCCATTTTCTTTCAGGGGCTAAAACATTTCAGATTTTATGTTAATATCTTTGATGCATTTGACATTGATTTTTGTGTGGGGTGCAAGAAATGGGTTTAATTTTATTTGTGAATGTGGTGAAGAAGTTATCTTTTTTCCAATGTATGTTTTATACTTGTCAAATATAAGGTGGTTACAGTTATCTGGATTTATTTTGGGTCCTCTATTCTACTTGACTGATCTATGTGTTTGTTTTTGTGCCAATACTTACTATTTTGTCACTATGGTTCTGTAGAAAAATTTGAGGTTAGGTATTGTAATACATTCCTTCAGAATTGTTCTTTTTGCTTCAGCTATTCAGAATCTTTTGTGATTCCATATTAAGGTTAGAATTGATTTTTTTTTATAGTTTTGCAATAAGTGCCATTAGCATTTTGAGGGGATTGCATTGACTCTGTAGGTTGTTTTTGGTAGTACAGCCATTTTCACAATATTATGCTAATCCATGTTCATGAGGGGCCTATTTTCTATTTTCTTCAATTTCTTTCTTGAATGTCTTAAAGTTTTCGTTGTAGTATAGAGGTCTTTGACTTCAAGATACTTTTAAAAGTTATTATGAAGGTAACATTTTTTCCTGCTTTCTTTCTTGGCTAGTTTGTTATTGATATTTAGACAATGGGCTGGTTTTGTCTATGCCACTATGTCAAAAGTGTCAGATGTAAAGTTTTTCTAGTGGAATTCACAAGACTTATGTCATCCAGAAATGAGAGAATTTCACCTCTTCCCTTTTGATATAGATGCCTTTTACCTCTATCTCTGGTCCTACTGCTCTAGTTAAGACTTTGAATAAGAGGAAGAACGTGGTCACTCTTGTCTCATGGTGTGATTTTGTTTTAAGTTTTCTTCTCATTTAGTTTGTTGGCTGTAGCCTTGTCATATACGGCAGTTATTATATTAAGATTTAGTTTCTTCAGGACTTTTTTTAAATTCATGAATGTATGTTGAACATTGTCTAATTCCTTTTCTGCACCTATTGAGATGGTCGTGTTATTTGTGTCCTTAAGACTACGTGTATATATAAGCCGGGCGGTGGTGGTGCACACCTTTAATCCCAGCACTGGGGAGGCAGAGGCAGGTGGATCTCTGTGAGTTCGAGGCCAGCCTGGTCTACAGGAGCTAGTTCATTAGGTTTGTCAGAATATTGCGAAATTTTTCATCTATGTTCATCAAGAAGGATGATCTACAGTTTTCTTTGCTGTACCCTCATCCGGTTTTGATATCAGAAGAGACTTACATTGTGCAGTTCAGTAATGTTCTTTCCCCTTTTATTTTGTGGAATAGTCTGATGAATATGGGTGTTAGGTCTTCCTTAAAAGTTTGGTAGAATTTGGCCATGAGTCTACCCAGTCCTGGACTTTTCTTTTTGGGAGACTTTTGATTACTGTTTCAGTTTCATTGCTATATGTTTGATTTGTCTACATTTACCTGTGTTTAGGACTTTGCACTAAGTTATTTTAAAGCTTTACTTTTTTGTGTGTGTGTGTTTGTGCATTGTGTGACACTACTCTGGGGACATGTAAACAAATGCTCACCTCAGATAAGAAACCAGCAACTCACCAAAAGTAGGGGCATCACCAAAGCTTGGCAAACCTATTAATTTGGTTTGGGTTACTTACAAGAGCAGAAATGACTTGTGACAGCAACACCACAAAAGCTTGCCCCAGCCTACCTGATAGCTCCTGAGAGCTGGAAACCTGACAATGCCCTAGCTTCAGACAGCTCGGCAGGTGGGAGAGCATTTCTTTGAGTGCCTCAGGTGTTCTGAGCTTCTTCTAGGTAGTATGGCTGCTCTTGAGTCTTGAGTCAGTCTTTCTCTCTCTCTCTTTCTTTCTCTCTCTTGGTTTTTCGAGACAGGGTTTCTCTGTGTAACTCTGGCTGTCCTGGAACTAGCTTTGTAGAGCAGGCTGGCCTCGAATTCACAGAGATCTGCCTGCCTCTGCCTCCCGAGTGCTGGGATTAAAGGCGTTTGCCACCACCGCCTAGCTTAAGTGTCTCTTATCAGCCCTTACTGCTGATAAAAGGGAGGGGCTGTCTAGACAGTTTCAGGGACTTTGAGTTGTTTACTTCCTGAGTCTAAGGAGCTTTGCCGGACAGAATGTTTTACCTCCCGCTAGAACAATAGTTTTGAACCTGTGGGTCATGACCCCTTTGGGGGTCAAACAACCCATTCCCAAGGGTCGCCTAAGACCATTGGAAAATACATTTACACTATGATTTATAGTAGTGGTGAAATTACAATTATGAAGTAGCGAGAAAGTAATTTATGGTCGGAGGTCACCACAACATGAGAAACTGTAATAAGGATTGCATCATTAGGAAGGTTGAGAACCACTGCTCTAGAACATCCTGTGTCTTCAGGAACTCATGTCTAAAGTAGAAGGCTTTATCTCAGCCAAAACTGGTACACGACAATGTGTGCGTGCGTGCGTGTGTGTGTGTGTGTGTGTGCGCGCGCGCATGCACATGAGTGCCCATGAGTGTATGTATATGTACCATGTGCCTCTGCAGGTGCCTTCAGAGGCAAGCAAAGGGTGTTGGAGCTCACCGGACTTAGGGACAGTTGTGAGCCACCCAGTGTGGGTGCCAGAAACTGAACTCTGGTCTTCTGCGGGAGTAGCAAGTGCTCTTAATCTTTGAGCCACCTCTTCACCCCTGCTCTAAAACTGTTTTAATAAGGGGGAAAGAGATGAGAAAAACCTAGATGGCATCAAGCCACATTGTGCCTGGTGAGACTCAGATTGCTTTAGGAGCTGTAGAGGAGATAACAGTAAACTCAAGACCCAGAGGATCCAAGGCTTGAGACCAAGTGCATCCCTGTCAGGATTCAAATGTCAGTGTGATTGATTCCACATGCTGGGTGGTTTTTCCTGTAGTACGCTGTCTCCCACAAACTATCTGAGATCTCAGGTCTGTGGTTTTTATGGAGCCAGTTGTGTTAGAAAATCTCATCTCCTGCTGTGCACATGATGATATTCTAGTGAGCTCTGCCCTGAAGTGAGCTCAGTTGAAAATCTGTCTGAAATGAGAGCACGAGCTTATGAAAGTTTCGGTCTTCCCTTCAAATATTCAGAAACCATAGACATCTTTTTTTGAGACCTATTTTCTCTATGATATTTTAATGAAAACTTTCCCCCAAGGTACGTGGGAATTTCACTAAATCCGGAGCGAGGTTTGTATATCATCTCGGATTAGTTATCCCTGTTGGTGAGGTAATGGTATGTGAACTGGGGAACCACTAATGTTCCAGTTCAGACAGAATGATAGGAATACTCTCTGAGTTTGTTTTGCTTGTTTTAAAGACATCAGTTATGAAATGAACAATATCAATATAGGTCTCTCTCTTTCAAGGCTACGCGACATGCTGAAATGGTGGCCATTGATCAGGTCCTGGATTGGTGCCATCAACACAGCCGTCGTCCTGCTGACGTGTTTGCACACACCGTGCTGTACGTCACCGTGGAGCCGTGTATCATGTGTGCAGCTGCTCTCCGCCTCATGAGTATCCTTTGGCTTCTGAGTTTCCTGGATTTACCTTTCCTGTCAGCAAGAGAATGGCCAGATCCATAACCTGTCTTTTCTCGTTTCACTGTTTGATTTTCTCTTCAGTGTTGAGGATTGGAACCAGGCTCTTGCTCGTGCTAAGTGTATGCTCTGTCATGGAGCTGTGCTCCTCTCCAGCTTTCAGCTTCTTTGTGTGTGGACACAGTTAGGGAACACGCTGGAAAGTTCAGCCAGAAACAGAAAGGAGGATTTTTACACAGTGAAGTTACCTCTTCTTTCTCTGTATCAATAACCTCAAAACTATTGATCCCATCCGCTACAGAAAGTAGTGCTTGGAACCAACTTAAACTCTTGTGTAAGGATGAATCCAAATTAAGTTAGAGCACAGGACATGTTCTGAGGAGCATGCTTTGCCCTTGGATGACAGATTATGGGTAATTTAAATATTTTCTATCAACCTGCTTTTGTCATGAATACCTATCACAAAGTACAAAAAAATTAAGTTCAACTTAAGTAACCAAGTAATTAAGTTACTTAAGTAATTAAGTAACTAAGAAGTGGAAATGTCATCGGATGTTATCATTGTACACGCATGGACTTGAGTGAGCTAGTGTTCCGTGGCTGGATTGTGTCTTACATAGAGTGAGCAATATGTGTGTTGACTGCAGTCCATCTCTACAGTTTGTTTATTTATTTTATACCACCGAGAGCCTTGTGAATGCTAGGCAAGCTCTTCTTTATTCGTGCGTCTTCACTCGCTTTTTAAATTATGTGCAGTTTTATCACTTAAAACAATGTAGAGGGCCTCTTGGGTACAATAAAGCATACTGTCTCTGTGTGAGAGGAATTGTTGACACCATTGTTAGAGGAGTTATTAGGCCGTTCTCATCATTCTGTCTTGCAGAAAGAACAGGGAACAAAGCGACTGGGTCTTTGGCTTTTGTTTGGGTGATTATTTTGGTTTGACTTGTTATTTTTGTTTTGAGACTGGTCTCACATAGCCCAGGCTAGCTGTCATGTAGACCAGGCTGGCCTGGCACTCACAGTGGTGGTTGGCCTAAAGATGCTGATTCTCCACCCCCAAAGTGCTGGGATATAGGCACATGCCACCACCCCTGGCTACCATCCACCTTTTTACATTTTGATTAAATTTATTATTTATTATGAGGGGCATGGACATGCCATGACATTTGTGTGGCAACCAAAGGGACTACCTTTAGGAGTCTGTTCTCTTCTTCTACAGTGGGCTCCAGGGATTAAACTACATGTTTTAAAAGGGGAAATCCTTGAATTAAATTTCTAATTCTACAATGATTCTGAAAAAGTGATTTTGGAAAGAGCAGAGAATTGGCTAAACTGCAAATTAAGTAAAAACACTTAGTTTCTGTTCTATTCACAATAGCCAGGTTTTTGTCTTTTGTTGAAATTATGTTTGTTATTATTATTATGTGGGCAAACACATGCCATGGATACACGCGGAGGTCAGAGAACAATCTTGAGGAGTTGCTCTTTCCTTCCACCATTTCATGGTTTCCAGGGATCAACCTAGGTTGTCATGCTTGCATGGCGAGGGCTTTAACCAGCTGAGCTGTCTTGCTGACCCACGAATGCTAGATTTTGATTTCTCAATACTTAAAACCCCCTTCTCTTCGTTTGTACAACTGATTTGTACTATTTTAAACCATGAACTTTAATTGTTTTGAAGTCTAGACTGAGTTTTTT
The DNA here is from genome assembly GCF_903992535.2 of Arvicola amphibius. Taxonomy (NCBI): domain Eukaryota; kingdom Metazoa; phylum Chordata; class Mammalia; order Rodentia; family Cricetidae; genus Arvicola; species Arvicola amphibius. The sequence goes on from NC_052054.1 coordinate 22,558,297, forward strand.
TAGGTAATTAGCATCAGCCTATTCTTTGCCATGATTCTGCATACTGTGACAGACTTTAATTCTGTACCATAAATCCCGCTGGTCGTCTATGGCTGTCAGAATGAACGGTTTGGTGGTTGTGGTTCCGTCCTAAACATCGCCTCTGCTGACCTACCCAATACTGGGAGACCATTTCAGGTAATAAAATCTGCATATGTCCTCTTTTTGTCTTTCCCTCCCCTCCTCCCTCCCTCCCTTCCTTCCCTTCTCCCTCCCTCCCTCCCTCCCTAGCTCCACCCACTTTCTTCTGTTTATTCATCTCCTGATGGACTTACCAATTGTGTATGGTTAGTATTCCAAACAGCCATGGCAGCATCCGGCAGAACCTCGGGGCCCTGGCTTGAATTCTTTACCGCTCACTGGAGGAAAATGTGTGTCCCTTCTCCGTTTCCAGAATCTGTCCTGCAGGCCAGTCTGCTGCTTTCTGAACTGTTAGCTCCTAAGGGGGTTCGGCACTTTGTGTGGGCTTAGAGACTCTCTCTCTGTTGGAGCGAACACTAGCTCTGTAACTGTGATGATGGAACTCGGCCTGCATCAGCAACCAGGATGCTGTTCACAACCAACAGGGTTTAGGCACAAATTCCGTCATTTTGTCACATACCATGATTACCATCCAGTTGTCATTGCAATTTCCTTATCTTAGACGCCTTTAGTGTTGAGGCCGCCCCAAGACCAGAAACCTATATGTCCTTAGCTGTTAGAAATTCTACTTTCCTCTGAGCCTTTATCACACTGTTGGAAGCTCTGTTGTAAATGTGAGCATTAGGAACCCACATGTCGGGATGCATACCCAATTCTCTCTACTGGTTTATTCTCCAAGATGGAGGGTTAATCCCACGGCATTATACTCAAAAAAGAAAAAGATTCAATAAATTCTGGAGTTTCCCTTGAAGACCCCACGTGTTTGCAGGCTGTGGTGAGGACTTCCAGAGCCCTAATCCTGCACAGAGCAGTCAGGTAAAGCATCCTGCCTTGAGTTTTCCAGCTGAGTGTGAGCTTTCCTAGCTACTGTTGTGTTTAAGAACAGACGCCTTTAACACCATGTCAGGAAGAGACTGTAACAGAGTGTTGGGAAGTAAATGAGGCTGATTATTAAACACGGCTGCAGAGTGACTTCATTTTTCCAGTTGTTTCTAGGAGCCGCCCGAACACTGCTTACATAACTGTGCATGGATTGCTGGCTCTGTACATGTGGTACTTCCTCTGTGAGAAGGGCCTAAGCAATTTCTCAGAATTTCTGGACAAAACTAAGATGTGTCCTTGGGGATCAGACATGGGTGGAACATTATTCTCTAAAATGTAGGTGTGGAGCTAGCTCAGTCAGTGGGTGAAATGTTTGCCATGCAGCACGAGGACCTGAATTTGGGTTTCCAGATCCCATGGAAGGCCAGATGCAGAAGAAGGTATCTGGAATCCAGGGGTCCTGTGGTGAGATAGGATGCAGAGGTAAGGAGAGTCCTGGCCAGCTGGCCTGCTGTACTTAGTGACAGACAGCGAGAGACTCTGTCTCAGGAAGGTGGAATGTGAGAGCAGATACTTGAACTTGTGCTCTGGGCTCCACTTGCCTGCTAGCCTGTACACACGCGTACACAACTCTCTCTCTCTCTCTCTCTCTCTCTCTCTCTCACACACACACACACACACACACACACACACAAATAAAAAGAATGTTGGTGACATGAAGTCTTGAGCAGTTCTCTCTCAGGGATCTCAGTGCAGTCAATCTTTCTCAACCTGAAAACTTAATTTACAGTTCATCTATATGGCCGTACTGGCTCAGTGGAAAATGAATGCCCATGGTTTAAAAGCATGGATCAAAGCTTACTGCCAAATTATGTCCAAAGGAGATCTTTTGACATGCTAAAGCCAGGCTTTAGTAGGCCAGGCTTCTGGATGCTGTGTTCTCTTCCTTTTTTTTTTTTTTTTGGCTGAGCTCATGGTATAAAGGACAAAGGGGAGGTGGCATCTCACATCAGACTTATGGATTCTTTTCATATAATGCTGTGTTTGTTATAAGCAGCAAAAAATTCACAGAGAATTCTGTGAAACTATTGTTTTAAAAAATGGCTATTCATTATTCATTTTTATTACCTCTTCTGTTCAAAGCATTTATTTTTATAAGAATATTATTTTTGATAAAAGCTACACATGGGCAGCTCTGGTTGGTACGTTAGGATACCATCTTGCTGTCTAGACCCATAGTTTTTATTATTATTTTTCCCACCTCCGTGTTTGTCCGTGTTTCTCCTTGGACCACATGTTGGAATATCCTGGAGGGATTCTGCATTTCCCTGTGCTCAGACCTTGGGTCAGATGAACAAAAAGGTGGGGAAGAGCATCTGTGCTCGTGGAATTTGCCCATGTAATTACGCTGGACAGCAATGATGGAGAAACAGCGCATTACCAATGCCTGGAGAAGAGGGCCTGGTGGGCTCAGATGGACATTGGCGGAGTGAAGGTAGAGGTACGAGAGGGCACCAGCCCCCGCACACCCTGAGCAGCAGTGGTTAGCATGGCAGACTGAGAAAGCAAGGGAGGACAGGATTCTAAATGAAACTTGTGTGTCCAGTCATGACGTGACCACAGAGCTGGGGTGGGGAGGAGGCCATGTTTGCATCAGTGAGTGCCTTGCAATGCCCAGGAGGCAGCCACAGTGGAGTCTTGAGAGCATGAGATGGTAAAGATGAGAGGAAAAGGAAATGAGACGGCCAGCGAAGTCTGGGATGCTCTGAGGCCAGAGTAGGGTCGTATTTTGGAAGTGGAGGGAGAGGAAGATTTCTGTTACCCTGGGGGAAGATCCCAGCCAGGCATCAGCTGAGGCTCCAGGAAGGGTTGTGCCTTCTCAGCAATGCCCCAGAGAGGCTGGCCTCCAGTCTGCAGGTGCTTGGCTGGGCACCACTTTGAGGGATGACTGAGTTGTTCCATAAATCTCAGCAGGATGGGTTAGAGCCTTTCCAGTCTCTCCAGCCTAGTGCCAAAACCCCCAAGCGCTTGGCGCCATCTCAGATGCCTTTGATTGCTTTCCTGTGCCCTACCAGGCCCTTCAGCCTGTGTCCACACACACAACCCATGCTCACTCTTCCCAAAGTGGCTTCCTTGCTTCTTCTATAATGTCCAGTTCATCTTCGTCTCCAGAATGCTGTTCCTTGCTCCTTGCAGCCCTCACTTCTCCTTTGGTCTTCCACACATTGTCGTCTCCTCTGCCTAGATCCCAGAGTGAAAACAAACTCAGCAGTTTTTTTAAATCCTCCATAGCAAAACTTGAAAAGTGTGTCCTGTACATGACCGGATAGTAAATATTTTTAGCTCTCGTGAGAAACATGTCTCTGTCATATAGTGTTTTGTTTAATAATAATAGTAGTAGTAGTAGTAGTAATAGTAATAGTAATAATGATAAACAAATTCTTAAAAGTATAAACAGTTGCTAGCTTGTCATTCTTAACTGTGGCCTGGATTTGCTCCACCAAGAATAGTTTACCTGCCCTAGGTGAATAGCAGCCCATGCTTGGTGAAACGCTAGAAAACAATGGCAGGTGAAAATAGCTCCCGCTCCATGAGCATCTCAGGTGATCAGTACAGCATCCCTCTGCAGTCTCTACATACCGTAGAGACTTTAAGTACCAACAGTAGTGACTGATTGAGAGACACGGGGGCAAAGGCTGGGAAGCATTCTTTTGGAAATGTACATCTTTATCCATGCTAATATCTGGTGTATCCGTGCTTATTTGTCCTGAGTAATGTTCGTGTCGTAATTGTATACATTACTGTTGGGTCACTGCCTACGCTCAGCTCATGTTCCTTCCTTCCTTAGTGCATCCCCGGATACCGTGCTGAGGAGGCCGTGGAGCTCCTAAAGACCTTCTACAAACAAGAAAACCCAAATGGTGAGTTTTCTCCAGGTGCAGTGTCCTGCCTTAAAACAACCCGGTGTGAACCAAGTTTGGCATTCCTCATTTCCTGCTTCTCCCTCTTTTTTTTTTCCAGCACCAAAATCAAAAGTTCGGAAAAAGGATTGTCAGAAATCCTGACGTTCTGATGAAAGCCTCGTGCCCTTGGGAGACCTGCACGGAATTCCCAACCGACCGAGAGCCGTTGGCTTCGCTGGCCGTGTTTATATGTTGTTGTTTCTGTGTGGGAAAACGGTATCTCTCGTCATGTCATTTGCTCTGTTAAGGGAACAAATGAGCGCTTCTTAAAGTCTGACAAATGTAAACAGCTATTAGCTCTTCCCAAGCTGAAAGAGTGTTTCCGGAAGGGGAAGAGGAATCCAGGCTTGAGGTCAGAGATCAGCCACAGCTTCAGCCCCATCTTAATGAAGCTCTTCGTGGGCTGGGGCGATGGCTGAGTGACAAAGTACTTGCCGTGCAAGCAAGAGGCCTCAGTCCCCAGCACCCATAAATGCCAGGTGGGCTTGGCGGCCTGCCTGTAACCCCAGTGCTTAGAAGGCAGAGTTGGGCTTCCAAGATCCCAAAGCAAGCTACTAATTAGGTGAGCCCTTATCGGTGAGCTCCATGTTCAGATGAGAGATCCCACCTCAATGAGTGAAGAGTGATTTGGAGGACCCCACAATGCACCCCCAAGCACAAGTACATACACATTGACACCACACATGCACATGCAAGAAAGCAAACAAACAAAAAGACAAGTCTTCGGAAGATTGAGCAAGACCCACAGAGGAAGAAGAAGGAAAGAAAGCCTTCAACTTTTTGCTGAGTGTATTCAGACCCATGGGGACCTGGGCTCATGCTAGTTTGTAATGAGACTGTATATATGCATATGACCACGCATGTTGGGGGTTCGTGTGTGGGTGTGGAAGCAAAGGACAATCCCAGGTGCCTTTCCTTTCCTCAGATTTAGCTGTCCTCCTCTTCCTGCTGTCTGCCTTTCTCTCTCTCTCTCTCTCTCTCTCTCTCTCTCTCTCTCTCTCTCTCTCTCTCTCTCTCTCTTTCAGGATAGGTTTCTTACTGGCTTGAAATTTACTACTCAGTTAATACCTGGCCGGCTGACCAGGAATGCGCAGGGTTCCACCTGTCCTCTAGTGCAGGAGTTACAGGCGTGCACCACTACTCTCTCCCTTCCCCTCCTTTCTTGTAAACGTAAGTTTTGGAGGTTGAACTCCAGTCCTTCTGCCACTATACTGACAGATTTCTCTCCAACCCTACAACTTTTTTTAGAAGTACTTAGATAAAATGGATGCTTTTAAAGGCAGTGCCCAAAGGTCATGTTTGAATCCTAGCATATTGCTACAATAAAATTTGTGTTCATGCCTTCTTTGAAGAGGAGTGGTCTTAAATAGTGGCTGCTCGAGAGGTGGCGCAGGGGTTCTTTCAGAGGATACAAGTTCAGTTCCCAGCCCTACACTGGGCAGCTCACAACCTCCTGTAATTCCAATCCCAGGGCCTCCAATACTCTCTTCTGGACTCCAAGGGCACACGTATGTGTGCACACATTTCCACAATTTACACACACAATTAAAAACAATTTAAAAGCTAAAACTGAAAGTGAAGTCGTTTCTTATAACAGAGGAACTATTCTGTTAAGATCCGCATCTTCCTGGAGCAGAACAAAGATGTTGAACTCTCCAAACCAAGACCTCGTGTTCTCAGGCAAGTGAAAAGTGACGTGACTTGCTGGAGCACGATAGGTGCGCTGGGCTAATGGTACACACTGTAACCCCAGTACGGGGAGGTCGGAGCAAGAGGATGGTGAATTCCAGACAAGCCTGAGCTGTGTAGGAACCCACCCCGCCCTCCCCCCCTCCACACACAAAAATACCGTCAGATGATACTTGGAATAAAAATGCAGGAATGATTGTTATGGGATTAAATAAGATGATCCATTTAATCCGAAATGACAAAGCCATTACTCTTTGAAACACAGCTGATAAAATTTAAATTGAGTGGCTAAAAGTTTGACCTTAAAACAAAATCTCCGAGAAGGGTCACTGATGCCAGGTGAGGCTTTTCTGAGCCTCCCTGGGCGCAGTGCGCTACTCTGCCCAACAGGGGGCCTCGCCGTTCCACCACAGGGCCTGTGCCAGCGCCAGCGCCAGCGCCGCCACAGTGCCAGAGCAAGCCCTTGATGCAAAGCGGCTGTGTTTGTTGACTCTGCCATTTGAGCGCTGTCTCCGACTTGTTTGTTTTGAGTTACATTACAGGCAGGAATGTGATTGTGGCGGTAGTATTTTTATTTTGCCGGGGGGGAGCAGCTAATCACAGTTACATGCTTCAGAGGATTTATAATTGCGTGGTTTTGTGCGTGTGTGTTTTTAACGGCATTTCAGAAGTTTTATGGGCGAAGAATATGCACGATTTTAAATTTACAGTAATGGTCTATGCACCTTCTCTTCTGTTCTATCTACTTTAAAAATTGTCTTCTCATTAAATTTTAGTGCCTTGACTAGTGTGTTCCTTTTTGCAGTTGGCCGTAATTCACTCTGGCTCCTGCGCCTTCCCGCAGGCAGACATTGTTTATTGACTTCATATCATTTTCTGGGCATTACCTGTAGGCAAAGCAACCCGGGATCTTTCCTCTGTAGAGTACCACCGGGTCTTTCTGGCTGTGGCTTTATGGTAAGCTTTTAATGAAGTGATTAGTTTGAATTTAGAGAGAAATTCATTAATAATAATAAAAAAAAACTAAGCTAAAAGCATAGGGCCAGAAATAGTGTGTGGGCATTTTATCCCATAGACAAGCCCTGCTTAGGAAGCAAAGAGATAATACCAGAAAGTAAAGCTGTGAGCATGTTTTCCCTTCTTGATTTTAGCAGATGGCTAAGTGACATTTCCTGATTCCTAACCAGGGCTGAAAGGTTTAATTTCTCTTTACCACCTTTAACATTCTCTTTCCAGTCACTGACAGAGTTTTTGGACGCAGGCATAGTTTCCTATGGGAAAGATCACTTTGGATCGGTTGCTGTGACTAGGAACCAGCATTGCCACTGCCGGCAGTATCTCTAGTATGTCATAGCCACCAAATCTGCAGAATTCAAAAACAATATCCACGTGATGGTGAGGAACTATAGATGTATATTTAGTGAAACAGTCTCAAGGGCTGCTCTCTCCAGCAGTCTTAGCCATATCTTAAAATATTAAGAGACCAGCTGAAAAGTTGATATCCAAGAGAACCATACTGGTTGTGCCTTCAGAAGAGACTAAGCATCGTTCTTTGTGCATGAGATGGTTAGGAAGGCGCAGGGCACGGAGTGGCTGTAGAGCCATTGTCCTGTTAAGAGGAATTAGTGAGAAATGGTTACATTTAAGCTGTTGGAGTACCCAGCAAAAATAGAAAATAATAAATGAAATAAAATAATTTAGCAAATTTTGAGAATGGGCGGTTATGTCATGCTATATGACAGGCTTCAATCACTGATGAAAGGTCATGCATGTCATTGATGAAAGGTCATACAAGTCAAGATATTGGCACTTCTCTTCCGGTCATATGTTTCAAATATGGTGAACACAGCCAGTGACTCAAATGGAGGCAAGATTGCTTATTTTTCTAAGAATCCCCTCCCCCCCCCCCATGTTTTGTTTCTCTCATAGCCCAGGCTGGCCTTAAACTCACTGTACAGCTGAGGGTGACTCGAATTTCAAATCCCCCTGCCTCTACTAGAGACTAGGATTATAAGTGATTGCCACTGTGGCGGGGTTGTGAGGGCCAGGGAAATCAGTCTCAGGGCTTCATGACTGTTAGTTAGACAAGCTTTCCAGCCACTGAACTGGGCTCCATCCACAGCCCTCCTTCAGGGTGCTTCTGTTTGTTTGTTTGCTCTTGGTGGCAGTTGTGCATACATCCTCAGGATCCTTTACTCCTAAGCATTTCAGTTTTTAAGCATAAAGTGCCCTTGGTGGGGTGCCAGCATCACTCTGTAGTTAAAGATCCATCCAGTTTAACTTTCTTAAGCTTTCACCTAGCATTGGCGTTCCGGTTGGGTCACTTGGCTCAGCTAAACCCTGGGCCCACCCTAGGGCTCTCCTACACTTAGCGCTCTTGTGTTTTCATCTCCTTCCAACCTAGAACATTTCCTTTGCCTTTCCCATTGCAACTGTTTTCTGTCCTCAGTGCTCCCATGGGCCACAGGGGCTGGCCTGGGCCTTGCGCGCTCTCGCGCTCTTGGCTGAACCTCGCCACCCTCGCTGACGCTGAAGTTCTTTTTTTTCATATCTGTCCTGCGCCTGTCGCCACAGCTGCGGTTTTCTCATTACTACCATCTTCTGGACAACAGAGGTGTCTTTTTATTTGCTGCGTTCTCATGTGGAGGCTCACAAAGACCAGCAGACTCTACAGGTGACATTAGTTTTGGTCACTTGGTCAAGGTGTCTCGTTTATTCACTGCGTACTCGGTTTCTTCACTCTTGGTTGAGAAGAATGAGCAGTCTGTGGGGGAAAGAAGTTGTAATTTTTTTAAACAAAGTGTGTTTGATCCTGGTGGAAGGGAGGGAAGGAAAATTAATTATGTAAACCCAAAAGCAGCTGTTGAATTATTTGATTTCATTTTTCCCTCTTCATTGTGTGTCCCAAAATTAATAAAAAAAATTTTGGTAGGAATATTTTAAGCAATACACTGTTAATGAAAATTAAAGGGAAACCTCAGGACGAAGTACTCTAGACTCCCTTTTCAGTAAAAGAAATAATTATGTAAATTCCATTATAACTAATAGGGTTGTGGGAAAATGGTCCAGGTATTGCTGACATCACCAATGGCCTATGGTAATACAATAGGACATTGAAGTCTAGGCTGATAATCACCTGGCCATAAAGCATAAGTTGTGTGTATGTGTGTGTGTTTCCATAGAGACAACTTAAAATGTTTTAAGCCCCACCACTGGCGGGTAGGTAAAAGCAAAAGCTGCAACTCTAAAAACCTTTTTGACTTCTTTTAAAAAGCAGTGTAGATTCTCTGGTTTTTTTTTTTTTTTTTTTTTTTTTTTTTTTAAAAAAAAAGGCTCTGGGGAAGCCAAACCCTGTCTTGCCTGGTTGTTCCACATCAGCTGACCTCGAGTAGGCCTGAGGAGAAGAGACATCAGCAATTGATTTCCCTGCTTTTTGGCAAAGGAATGAGACTGCATTGACTTCATCCGCGCAGACAACTGCCAGCTATTTCCTTACTCCACAGGGCGCTAATTGTGAGTAGTGAGGAAAGGCCTGACGGGCGATGTTGTTTTTATGGGTCAGAGGGGCATTGGTTGTGGTGAAAGTTTGACATTTTTAGGATCCTACATTTTTGTGTGTTGAGCTAAGAAAGACAGGCTTATGCGATCGTCTCTCACCTGATTTTCAAGGGGACTTTCACACGCTGGACACCACCTATCAATGACAACTATCCCAGAAACCTTTGATTTGACGAAGGCTGTCCTTGGCCAGGCTTTGGTCAGGTTCCAAGACCTCTTTAGCAGGCCACGACACTGGCCCCATTGCCTGTTAGGTCTGCACAGCTTTTCATAAGGGTCGTTAGCTCTCCTTAGAGGACCCTTTCCCCCACTCTCAAGAGGAAGCTCAGGTTTTCACCCCCACCACTGATGTAAGTGATCTTGTCTTACCTTCAGCAGGAGTCTGCCGGCCAACAGTTGTTTCCTCTTCCCCCTCCCACCAGTCTCTCCTGCTCTCTGGTTATAAAGTCCCTGTTGTTTTTCTGCCTGGGCTTGAGCACAGTCTCACACCACAAATGCAGCAGTGTTGATAGCGCTCTAATCCCGAATGAAGTTGTCTTTCCCATTTTCACAAGTGCCAGGATAAACTTTGCTTTTAACAAGTTGAGAGCGCTAACTAAAATCTAGAGAAGGAACCCACAATGATGGCCCGTGGACCAAATCCCCTTTAGTGCCTGTTTTTGTATACTCTTCAGTTGGACAGGTTTTTACATTTCTAAGTGGTTGAAAAAAAAAAATCAGTTGAATAACATTTAGGGGTTTGTGAACCTAAGATGAAAATAAAATCTCACTACATCTTCCTGGGGTCACAGCAGCTCCCATTTGCTTCTGTCTGTGCTGGCTTTGGTGCCACAAGGACACACATGGCAGTAGGAGCAACTCCGGTCACAGGGTCTATAATAGCGTCTGGCCCTTCAGAAAGCATTTCCTGTCTCCTGACGGAGGGTGGGAAAGGTGACGAGGCTGGATCTCCGCACCCCTCATTCAAGTTCCATGATTTTGCAGCTGGGTTATGTGGCTCAGACTGCAGCTTTACCTCGTTACCATGACTTCTTAAAGGTTTGTTTATAAATATCGATGTGAGATTGGGGACACTGAAATATTTATTTTGGCTTCAACCCTGTTATTTCTTTATATACTACTTTTAAAGAGTAGCAAGGAGAAAAGATAATGTACTATTTTATTTGGGTTTAGAACATGCATTTTACTTAGAGTTATGTCAAAAGGTTTTCAAGCATTTGTCCTCTTTAACGACAGTTACTATAGTGTCAAATCTTTTCAGCTTTCTTTTCTTCTTCATTTTTTTTAAGACAAATTAAAAGCAAACCGAAACCAGTCCACACAGCGCTCATCGGATGGGATTTTCTCACGTAATGCTCATAATTTATTTAAAATACTCTGATGAATGCAAAATTCATAATTAAAGGGAAATAAACGATTGCTACTTCCATTAATTAATTAGTTTGAAACTCGCATGTTAGCTCTGGAACATTCTTGGGGCAGACGAGCAGATGGACTCTTGCTGCTCTGTCTTGCTGGTCCTTACCCAGGGTCTCACCCATTCTCTCCCTCTTCCCCTCTGCCCTTTGGGGAATGACCCATCCTGACTTCACAGCAACATGCCTTCAGCTTTGCCTGCAGCCTGTGCTGGCATTGGTAGGAAGTCATTTCCTTCAGAGGTATTTCTGTAAGAGAAGCTAAATAAATTAAGGATGTCTGATTATTTTTTTTATACCAGCAATGTCACCATTATGGATTCAAAGTATAAATGGTTTCAGGAGAGATTGTATTTCCTTTTTTATTTTTTGTTAGTTTCATGTTTGTGTTTATCTCTGTGTTGGCATGTACACCTGCATGCAGGTGCCCACAGATTGGGTCCTCTTGGAGACTGAGCTGCAGGCAGTTGGGAGTCCTTAGTGTAAGCGCGGGTACAGGATCTTAACTGCTGAGTTGTCTTCTCTGACTCCCCTCCCCTGAACTTCCTTCCATTTTCTTTGTAAAGAGGGACTCTGGCTGGGTACCAGGAGAGCCAGCATCTCCCTTCCCTGATGGGTTCCTTCCACTTTACTCAACACCCCTCCAGTGATCTTTTATCCCAAGCCCCTTTATCAGTGGTGGGAACCTCAGCATTATTGTGTTATTTTTCTCACAGGCCTGCAGTCTCTATGAGATCTCTCCCAAATACCCCAGCCCACTGTGATCATTCGCTTCAAACTCCTACTTACTGTCACACAGTTTAATACTCAATTGGTCTCTAATTACAGTAATTAGATTGTAAGCTGCTCAAAAGCGAGGATTTAGCCCAATACTAGGCCCAGAGGCAGCTTCGGTAAATGCTTGCTGAGTGATGGATTTGCATTTTTGGATGGTTTCCAGGCAGTAGGACAAATGGGTGAATTAGCACTACCAGAGTTTGCTGTCCTTTTGGATTACTGGGCAAGCCCTCTGTCTAATGCCCCCCCCCCCTTTTTTTTGCAGAGACCACCACTGCCAGACAGCTGGGCAGCCGAGGTAGCATGGCTTAGATTCCAGATGTTCTCCAGTTCGTTTATGCTCATTGGAAACCTACATGCGGGACATGTGTTTACTCGCTCACATTTTCACATTTGAGGCACCGGGAAGGACAATAAGAAGGGGACAGAGATGCACAATGTTTGTTTCCATGTTGGTAACTTTCCCATGAGACAATTAAAAAAGAAGAGGAGACCCTAGTGAAGAATTTCTGTGTTAGGTACTTATATAATTCTTTTGCTAACTTAGTTCAGAAACTGGATTGATATTTTAATCATAGCCTCTTGAGAGAGAAATTCAGCCAGTAAAATTGCTGGAGGTGACATGCCAATCTACATAGAAACCAAATGTGGTTTTGGAGACCACCATGGAAATAATAACTTCAGTCATTAAGTGGAGAAGGAGAAGGAGAAAGAAACTGGATAAGTTTTCCAGGATTGGGAAGTTATTTTTATTATAAACTAACCTGAAGGTGGCCATAGGCATTATTATTATTGTAACATTTAAATCTGAATACCAATGGCGTTATCTCTTCGTGCTGATTACTTTTGGCAATGGTGGAGCAGGCAGCTGATGTGGCAGATCATCTTGAGTCTTTGCTTTGAAGTTGCCATTTTCATAGTGCCTAGAAGCCCAGATGTGCAGGCAAAGCTCAGCAAGGAGCACGTGGCACAATTCGTGTATTGATGAAGAGACTCTCTTTCACCCGCTTGACTTCTCAAGTAGTGAATTCAGACAGTTGGCACAATCTCCATGATTGGATTCAGTGGAAGGAAGTGGATGCCTCTTCGTTTGTTCCCCTGAAGACCTGGACACCCCCAAATCTGTACAATGGCCTGCCACTGGCCCTCAAGTAGGGATCTGGTGTATGACCTGTGCTGGGCTCTGGGAAAGTCTGTCCTGCTTGGGAACTGTCATCATATGGAAATCAGCGTTTACACTATGAACTGGAAATGGCTTTGTCTTCTAAATTTGGGGGATGGGTGAAGGCGGATGCTGTGATAGTCTCGTGTGTACTTTTGACCCTGAGGTATGTTACAGAATAGAGAAAAGAGACGTGGGCTTGAAATAATCAGTGATTGGCGGTGTTAAGTCTCTAGTCTAATTACACTGGCAAGCAGCCTAGCGCACAGCTGCCAGAGGCCCCTGGATTCCGCCAGATCCCCAAGTGCTTTCTTTGCCTGTGACCGAGCCAGGGAGGGGAAAGGGCAGAGCCGAACTCTGGACCAAGGTTTGCCTGTGGAAGCAGCAGATTGAATTGATAATGGGAGAAAGTTTGTATTGTTAACTTTTATAAGGTGGCAGTGATTTCAGGAATTTTATAGTGTTGGCATGGGATGCGGGCCCCGCTTTCATCTGGTACTCATTGTTCATCCTTTTGGGCTGTGGAGCATTAGCTGAGCAGGATTCAGAACGAGAACTAGCAATATCTGTGGCACTGGCATTGATGTCTTGACTTACTTGAGCATCTGAGGACCACAGCAAGAGAACGTGCTAAAGCCCTGAGAGGTGGGAGAGTCATCTCCTTGATATCAGGGGGGATTGGAGAAGAGATGCAAAGACCAGGATGAAGAAGAAAATATAATTTGGTGGCGACCCTTCTGATCCCTACATAAGAAGTGCAGCGACACTAAGAGTAGGTTATAGCTCCAGTTATCAGTTTTACTAAATCAATGAGAGAAACAGTTCACAACAGCAAGGCCACTGCTTGTCTGGCTGGCTAGGCAAAGGTCATTTGAGTTGTCTGAGTGGTATAGGGCAGTTATTGCATGAAGCTGAAAGTCTCTTTGAATTCCTCTTTCTTCTAAAAGGCTGGGTGAGATGACTGAGAAATCCATGAAAACAAAAGCATCACTGTTGACATTCATCCAAATTCTCCTTGCCCTTAATCCTTTTATGCCATTGCCTGTGGCTCTTCTGAAATCTGAAGTGAGCACGGTGACGGCTCCAGTGCTGGTGACCTGTCTGGAGTCAAGTCCTTTTAGCTTCACCCACCACAGACAGGAGTGGAGCCCAGAGAACCTAGCACGGCTCCAAATGGAGCTGCAGGACCTCAGACTCCACTGTGGAGTCGCTCATGATCACAGGTATTTACTGACTGTTTATTGTGTGCCAGGCACAGCTGTGCGGGCTTTGCAGCTATAACTTTATATGAGCCTTGCAGCAACCTGAGGAGGTTCCTGCTTTTATTCTCATTCAAGGAATGAAGTAATCCAGGTCTCCAAAGTTTAACCTGCTCGAGATCACAGAGTGGGTAGAGCCAGAATTTAGGCTCCAAAACTCCCATTTCCCATCATATTAAGCCACCTCAAGAGGATTGCCCAAATAGGCTACGAGGAAAGAAGATGGTGGTAAACATTGTTTCCTGCCCATCCCTCCCCTGCAGCAAAATCCTCTAACTCAGGTTTAGTCATGAAGCCAGGCCCTGCTTCTCTTGGTAGACTGTGGGTTTGAATGTCTTTTATGGGGTGTATGCATGTGTGTGTGTGTGTGTGGGGGGGATATTGGTTAGTTTTGTTTTTAAAAATATTTAATGATGTAAATCTTGTAGAAGGGAATGAACTGCTTGTAGAACAGAGTTCAGGGTATCTATTAGCTTAAAAATATAACTGAATCTTCTTGGTCCTTCACAAAAACTGGTAAATGACATATTTCAGAATACTTGTCTGTTTTAAATTCACCGATGAATTTTCCATACATTTGCATATTGTGTAATTGTTCATTGAAAGAAATAGCACATCAGTATTACTCTTATTATGTTGTAGATGCAGAGTTGGTAGTTACTACTGTCATATGTCAGTGATTTACCATAACACCAATACTGAGTACCAAAAAGCTTACAGAACCTTGTGGCCATATGTTCAGTAGGCTACTGCAGAGATATAGACTCTGCTCTCAAGCTCTGAATAATGTAGTGATACGTTCCATCCTCTTGCTTGTCACATACCTGTAAATATCTAACTAGCTAAACCACGCCACATCACTAAGGCTTAGAGTATATGTAGCTTAGTTGCTTAATAAACCCACCATTAATTTACTTGGAGAAGAACTGGAAAGTAGCATGGCAGAAGAACGAATACTGGCAAGGCTGGACTCAGCAGTTTAGAGAAGGCACTGCTCTTGCAGAGGACATGAGTTCAAATCTCAGTTACCCACACTGGATCTGTAACTCTAGCTCTGTAGTAGAAGGCTGTTTGTTTGTTCCCAGCTACTCAGCCCCAAAATAATCACTCAGAAACCATATTATTTGCAATACTGTTTGGCCAATAGCTTAAGCGTATGTCTTAAATTAACCCATCTCCATTAATCTGTGTATCACCCTGAGGCTGTGGTGTATTTGGTAAAGTTCCAGTGTCTGTCTCTGGTGGGGCTACGTGGCTTTTCACTGACTCTCCCAGCATTCAGTTTAGTTTTCCCCATCTAGTTCTACTCTGTCCTATCAACAGGCCAAGGCAGTTTCTTTATTAACCAATGGTATTCACAGCATACAGAGGAGAATCCCACATCACAGTTCCAAGCATTCACACACACAAACACACACACACACACACACACACACACACACACACTATATATATATATATATATATATATATATATATATATATATGATTATAGGCAATAAAAATAAATAATAAAAAAGAATGAATACCAAGAATGGTGAACAATTTTTTCTTTCAATCTCTAGCATATTTTCACTTTGCAGATAAAGAAACTGAGACTTCCATAGTTAGGTGACCTTGCGACAAGAGGTATAAATTGCAGGGCTGGATTTGAAAGGATGGGTTTGCCTTCCTCAGACCAGAAGCTCTTAGTCATGTGCACCAAATGAAGGTTTTAGAAATTGACTCTTCCTCCAACTCCTTTCCAGGTAGCAAGTCTGTTTACTCCCATATTGGTTTCTCAGTCAACCATTTTAGAGGCAGGGCTGTTGGTGTCTCTGAAGGGCCATCAGAGATTCTTGTACAGCCCAACTGATCAGTTTCCACCTTCTGTAATATCTTTTAATCTTTTCCTCAATAATATAGGCTCTAGAAGCAGCAGGAATGTTAATTTGGGTATTCCATTGCTGCAATAGGTCATGGCCCCATAAATTCACTGCAATATTGGCTACATATGGCCTTAATTTTCCTATTTGTCCTTCTAGCCCTATGCATTCAGCCCATCTCGTGCTCTGCCTTACTCGAGATAGGGTTCCAATTCCCAGGAACTGAACATTTACGTCCTGAAGAGGCCAATAACGATGCCAAGATTCTGGAGTAATGATACTTACATCCGTATGTGTGTCCAGTAGGCCAGTAATAAAAATGCCATTTACACACATTCTTAACTTTGGTCTTTGTTCATTTATAGAAGTCTGTCAAAATACATGTAACTCATCTTTTAGGCTGTTTTTGCTTTTAACAGCAGGCATGGGGCTTTCTAATTTTCCTGACAAGGTATATTCTCTGCAGTAACCGGAAATGACTGGACCACATTCACCATGGGGGCCTGCGAGAGGCCCCCCATTGCGTTTCCCAATGGCAACGGGTTACCTTGTCTATCTCTTGTTGACTTACACTCTTTTGTCCAATGTCTGCCTTTTCCACATCTCCCACATAAACCTGAAGGCTGAGTCCTCCTACATCTGTTATTTCTAGAAGAGACATTATTATTATTATTATTATTATTATTATTATTATTATTATTATTTTATTTCTGGAAATCCGTTGTCTGCACTTCCTTTTCATATGTTGCATTTTGCCACAATTAAAACATTTGGTAACTTGATGCCTCCTTTTTGCATTAGAAATTGCTTCTTCTACCCATGCTATCAAGCGGCGTCTGTCGCTTGATAGTGCGTGATACGAACACTGTGAGGGGCTCTTAGTGACGTCTCTGGTAAAACATGATGGTGAAAGAGGTGCACAGAATTTTCATCCCTGCCCTTCATTTTGCATTTTGCATCTTTTCAGCTGCCTCTTACCTGTGGTAGTTCAGATATGTAATGTGTATAAAATCTGATGGCTTCTTTTCTTTTTTCTTTCTCCAGGCATCCCAGCAATTCCCCAGTCCATCCATATTAGCAGTATCTATACATGAAAAAAATCTATACAAATTGCTCTTTTGAAAAAATAATGATAGCAGCATCCTTAAGTCAGTCTACAATGCTGTGCGTTTCGTCACTCGATAAAGGCAGGATTCTGAGCTGATTGGAAGTCCAGGCTCTTTATTAAATACTCTTTCTTTTCTTCAGGTTGGCCTTGAACATTTGATCTTTCTTCTAACTCCCAAGATCTGGCACCGTGAGCATATGCCATTATATTTGTCTTTCAAACACCCTTTCTGCAAGTGTCTTAGTCTAGTTTTGCTGTATAACTTGCCTGCTATACTGTTATTCTTTTTTTTATTAGGCTAGTTTCATGGTACATATTCTGAAGAAAGCTGGAATTCTTTATATACTGCTGTTGACCCTAGAGGCAAAAATAGCATAAACTTGAGCATATTAAGATACACTGCTTGCCCAAAGTGTATTTCTAAGGAAGAAATCCACCATGCATCCTGTGGTCCTTGTTTGTCTGGTCCTGTCCTGAACCATTGACAATATAATAGAGACAACTGTCTGTTTCTTCCAGGGAGGACAAATTTAGCAAGCTTAGTAGACTGCCAAGGATCTATCAGGATCTTCGAGAGTGGTCTGTGCCTAAGGCAGTGTTGGGGATCACCTCTGACATGCAGAATTGTTTGGAAGTGATAACTTAAAACCAAAGGATGCCACCTGCAGAATGAGGAGGGAAGGCAAGGCTGATCAATTTCAGCCAGTGTACAACAAATGAGGGAGTCTGAGAAATTCAGTTCTGTATCCTGGTGGCTATAAACATTGGGGCCACTCGAGTGTGTTGCTGTGCCTGCTCATCTTAGTTTCCCGTATTGTGTAGCACTGGCTTGCTCTTCCACAGTTAGGGCAAGAGCTGTGTAAATCTGAATGCTTTTACTGTCTGAAGGTGGCTCAGTGTGTTGTAGTTGGCAGTCACCGAGTGTCTGTTGGCCAAATATACAGTAAGCAGCTACTGCTTCTATTGTCTTCCTCTTGCAGAAACTCAGAGACATCCTTCACCTCATGCAGCAGGAGTGCCCACAAGTTGAACAGTGTGGGAAATCAACAAAATACAGTTCCAATAGTTAATTGCATCCCAAAGGAAAGCTTACTGATTATGGTGAAGGAGAAAGAGCATGTCTATTAAAGGGCTTTCCTTCTTACTGTAGTTCGGGTTTGGATCCCGGTGCCATTACTCACCAGTAGTTCCTCCACGTGTGTGATCAGCATAACAAGCGGTATGCCATATTTGAATGTGTTTCAGAAATAAAAGTTCCAAATTAAGTTCAGGTGTTACGATTATGTAAGAAACAAACTGCAAAAAGCAGCTCCAGATAACTTAAGGAAACTTTACTCAAGGCAGAGCAGGGGTGGATTTTTCCCGTCATGTGTACAACTCCAGCCCGTCGAAAGGTGGGGCTAAGGCTTGGATGAAATTAGTGAGGGATCCTCAACAGCAACAGAAGTATGAAAGCCATCTGAGGTAATTAGTCCTTTTGTTTTATAAATGAAGATTTTCACACTTATTGTGCAGTTTATAGGAACTACATAAATTGTTGCGTTGCTCAAGATGGACTTTAACTGAAATAATAGTGAATATAGTACTATTTGCTGATTCAGTAAAAATTGATACCCCTAATTATGATATACATAATTTACACAAGGCAGAGTTCTTCTACTTAGGAAACTTACCTTGGTGGTTCACAAGGCGCAGTCAACTTTTCCTCCCTCAAATGAAACCAGACAGCGAACATAAACAGTACTAACAAACAAGTAGAGAGTCTTGTTGGGAGTCTGAAGCAGGAGGATTGCCACAAGCTGGAGCCTATGCTCAGCTGAAAAATTAGTTTCTGGCCTACCTGGGATACATAACAAGACCCTCTCTGAAACAAGCAAACAAAGCAATAGGTATTAATAAAATGAAACAAAAAGACAAACGATGATGATCAGGAAAGCAAGGGACCCACTGGAAGAAGTTTCTAGTCTTGAAATTTAAAAGCCAAGATGAAGGTGAATCTGAAAGTCTGCTGTTTCTGAGGCTAGAGTACAGAACCGGGAGGTTGGATGACCGTGGCGATGGGGGGCAATGATTTAGATGGTACTGGCTTGATACCCTGGATGTTAGCTACAGTTAAAAGTTCATTCCAGACACACAGAGGTGCTTTGGAATCCACCATCAGAGCACAGGGATCAACAAGGACTCAGGGATTAGAAAATGTCTCTGTTCGAGGCCAGCCTGGTCTACAAGAGCTAGTTCCAGGACAGGCTCTAAAAAAAAGCTGCAGAGAAACCCTGTCTCAAAAAACCAAAAAAAAAAAAAAAAGAAAGAAAATGTCTCTGCTTAGGTTAAAATTAGCATTGATTTGATCTTTCCTTCTCAAGGACTGGATGGAAACTCTCTTTGGTTAATATCCAGAAGGGAGGGTTTGTAAAACCTTAGATCAGATTTGGAAGATAAGAGGATTTATTCAGGAATTTAGGCTTTGTTCTTAACCTTAAATTGTTATTGGAAGTATTTACGAGACAGCGGAGTGGTATGTTATGTTTGTGATGGTTTGCGCTCCTTATTTACAAATGGACTATTTGTCATGGAAGACCCTTGATCTTCTGTCCTCCTCAGGAAATGAGTGCATTGCTAGAAACACCAGACATTTCAGTGTTTGACTTAGCACTAAAGCGGGATCGTGTTTAGCCACACTCACCCTTCTGTGCTTGCTCATTATTTATCCTGGACTTACCTCAAAAAATGGATTAAAGGAGAAAGCATGAACCTACAAGCAATCCTTAACCTCAAATATTTGATCTATGTCATCACATTTGAGGAGTTCAGAGTCCTGCTTAGAAAAGGCCAACCAGGGAGTTTGGCTTCTCTTTGCCCCTCTGAAAGGGTCAACGTGAAGACTTAGTATTAAGCCAGCATCTCCACAGCCTTAAATCACCCAGTGGTAGCCCTTTCTAAGTCTGCTTAAGTCAACACATAAGCCATTGTCCTGTGGCATGGATCTGTCACTCCAAAATTAAAAGCAAACCAGATGCTGCTTGCCTCACGAGAAGCCTATAAATCAGGTTTCAAGAAATATAATCAACTTTTGTGAGTTTTGTAAGTTCAGATGTCCACCTATGGTATTTAGTTACATTGAGGTGCCTCAATATATTAGAAGCATAATTTATGGGTTATCTCTCTGGCTTTGAGAGACCTGTCGGCTCAGTAGATAGTTTGTTTATAAGGAATCAGCTGGTCGTTGACCACAATCACAATGACAACTGCTAACAATTCTGATGGCTAAGCTTATAAGAAGTTCCTTACAAACATTAGCTTTTATAAATAATCATCACATAGATGTAAATATTGGCAGTAATAATGAATCCTATATATTATATGTCATTATGACCACCCTTCCACAGGCACGGAAACTGAGTCTTACAGAGATGAACTAGCCTGCATCACAGAAGGCCTGAGTCGAGCCCGTATCTGGACACTTTCAAAGCCCATCTCATCCCCGTAAATCATTACTTTCTTACTTACTAAATAGCCCCATATATACCATTATGCTAGATTCTCAACAAGCATCTATTCTCCTTGCTGCTGTTTGTTTTAAGAATTTTAAAATAGAAATTGAAACTTTCATTTTAAGTGAGTTTTACCCATATAAAAAAGTCATACAAACAGTAAACAGATCCTCAAAGGTTAACGTCTTGCATAACTACAGTGATCAAAACCAGGAAATTAATATTGATACAGTTTTTTTCTGGCCAGCAAGCCTTACGCAAATTTTCTCACTTTTCCCACTAAATCCCCGGATCTCAGCCAGAAGGACGTGCTCCTGTCAGGTCTCCTTCAAGACCCAGTCCTGCAGTGCATGATCTTGAGCACGAAGACCTCCTTCAATCTCGTCTTCATCCTGGCTGCTTTGCTCGCTCCGGCTGTTGGTGAAGTCCAGAAGGCTCCTTCAGTCTTCCATTGTCATCCACGACTCTTTTGAAAATTACTGGCTCCAGGTTTTGTTTCATTTTGTTTTTTAAACCGATTTTTTTTTTAAATTTAGGTTTGTCTAAGGTTTCTTCATGAATAAATTTGGGCTGTGCCTCGGTAAACTGCTTCTGAAGTCACGTTAGGAGTTTCTCACTGTTTCATAAGACTTGTCCAGTGTTAACTCGTTCAGTTTCTACTGCTGCTGCCAACATCATTTGGTTAAAGTGATTTCAGATGCATTTCTCTGCTGTGGCATTTTCCCTGTAACTGGCGAGTGCTTCTCAGGCACGTATTTTGAGGCCATGTGACCGTCCTGCCTTCTAATTCTCTCATTCATTGACAGTTCTTCCTAACCTCTAACCTCTCGAGTGCTGGGGAGGGTTAAAGATGCTGGTTTTCTGCCTCATTCTTGTTTCTGCACTTACTAATTGTAATTCCGTTGTGCAGGAAAGCTTTCTCTTATCTATTGCCTTAAAAAAAAAGTTAGTTATGGCAGAACAAAATCGTCGATTTATGTATTTTTGACACAGGGTCTCACTATGTACCCCTGGCTGACCTGGGACTTGTTATGTAAACCAGACTGGCCTCCCAACTCACAGAGGTCTGCTTGCCTCTGCCTCCCGAGTGCTGGGTTTATGGCATGTATCACCATGTCTGGCAAAATTCATGGATGTTTTTGTTCTGTACCATCTTATTCTTAACCTTACGCTGTTTAAATTCCCTCATATTCAGGATACAATAATCTCTTCAGGTGTTCCTGTATCGTTTTGATGTTTTCTCCACTCCGTAAATGTTTTTGAGGTTATAATCTAATAAAAACATTTCTCTCTGCCCTTTCCTCCTTCTAAGCCCCCCCCATATGCCCCTCCCTTCTCTCTTTCAAATTCATGGCCTCTTTTTTCACTAATTGTTATTGCATGTGAATATGTATGTGTATATACACAAATGGTCCTAAATCTAACCTGTTAAGCCCACATTGATGCTGCTGTATGTACGTTTCCAGGAATGACTCTCTGTCACTGGGAAGACGACTTCTTCCACTCCTGGCTTTCCTCGGTTGCCTATAGTTATTTACGTAGGGTTGAGGTCTCATGGGCTTTTTCTCTGTCCAGTTTGGCCTGCTCATCGGTGCCGTCCTTGTTCAGTTCATGTCCGAGCCATCATGTTGGTGAGGCATCGTGGATGTAGCTTCTGATGCAGCAAACACCTTGATCCTCTGGTTCTTACAATTCTTCCACGACTCCCTCTTCTGCAGCATCACCCGAGCCTGGGGTGCATGCGTGTTTTGAAGATGTATCCCGTAGGAATAGGCTCCAGAACTCTGAGTTGTGGTTTTCTGTCGTGGTCTCCATCGGTTGCAAAGAGACTGGTTTGTCCCTTTTGTCGACTTGCTCAGCATTTCACCCTTTTCCTCTAGGTGTCATATCCTACCGAGCACAGCATACGTCACAGAACCCTTATCACATGTTTTTCACAGCCGCACTTCGTTGACTGTATGTCTGAATGAGGCAGGGTCTGTTCACCTCGTCTCATGAATATCTGAGCCGTTTCCAAGCAATACTCAAAGAATACGTTGCATATGTTGTATTTTGGGGAATGTATCTTCAGAGGAGATGCCTAGAGGTGGGACTGCTCATTTGAAAGGTGAGTGTGTGAATCGTACTGTTAGTCACTACCAAATTCCCCTCGGAAAGGGCTAAGTCGACCTGCTATCGGCTATCACACGTGGCTGTGCCCACATATGTGCTTCTCTTTAGCCTTGCCAATGGAATGTGTTGTCATACTTCAAATGAATTTTGTTTGTCTGATAGGTGAGGGAAGCAGCAGCATTTATATTATATAGCTTGTATTTATTGCACTAAATGTCATGTATCCTTTAAAATATATTGAAATTGTCTTTGCATGATATATTCTTATTTTTCTACTTATTTTGATAGTTCATGAATTCTTTTTTAGATTTTTTTCATTTTTCTTTTCATTGAAAATAAATTCTTTTCCCATACAATATATCCTGATTATAGTTTTCTTCCCTCTACTCCTCCAAGTTCCTTCTCATCTCCCCTACCCTCCAGATTCACTCCAGTTCATCTCTCATTAGAAAAGAACAGGCTTCTAAGAGACACCAAGAAAACGTGACAAAATAAAATAAAAGATAAAGCAAAAGCCATCATAGTGAAGTTGGACATTGCAACCCAACATAAGGAAAAGAGTTCCAAGAGCAAACACAAGAATCAGAGACCCACTCATTCTCACAATCTCGAGACCCATAAAAACCCTGAGCTAAAGACTCTCATGTATACCGAGGACCTGGTGGAAACCTGTGTAGGCCCTGAGCTTGCTGCTTTGGTTTCTAGTGGTTCATGAATTCTTATAGACCCTTGCCTATGGTATATGTTACAAATAGTTTTTCCTTATTTCTTTTGATTTTTTGTACATGGTCTTTTTCGTTTTATGAAACCCTAGTTTTCAGTCTTTTTTTTTTTTCTAGTTTTTTTTTTTTTGCTTTTTATACCAAGGTTAAAGAGGAACTCACCTTTATTTTCTTCTGGTAGTTGTATCCACTAATGATTATGTACAGATTTTTATCTGCTCAGAGTTTATTCTTGTATTTGGTGTGAGATGCACATTTTGTCTTTTTTTTTTTTTTTTAGTGGTTACACAGTTTCCTCTATTTTGTCTTAGCAATTTAATATGACCCTTCTATCACACACACACACGCACACGCACACGCACACGCACACACACACACACAATTTCTTTATGACTTAGATTTCCTTGGAGGATTTTTACTCTATCCCATGGCTCTGCACGTCTCACCATATGGTCATTACCAGGTGTTTTAAGTGCGGAAGCCTGACAATAGTCGTAGATCTGGTTGAATCAATTTCTTTTCGTATTGCTCTCTTTTAAATTAAAATATATATTATTGCAGTTTATATGTATGAGTTGTTGGCCTGCATATATGTCTATGCACCACATGTATGCCTGGCATCCCTGTAGGTCAAAAGAGTGCATCCAACCACCTAGAACTGGAGTTACAGACAGTTTGAGCCACCATGTGGCTGTCAGGAATCTGGTATGGTCCTTTAGAGGGGCAGCCAGTGCTCTCAACTTCTGAGCCATCTCTTCTGCCCCATTTATTTCTTTAAATAAATTTATTATCTGTCCTTTTCTGCTTGTCTTCCCTACAGTGGTTCTTTGGATGAGTATGTGCCCTACTGTCTCCTGTCTTTGAGCCCTTAGTCCTCAGCTGGTGGTGCTGTTTGGGTATAGAAGGTGTGGCTTTGTTGGAGGAAGTATGTATGAACTGAAGGCAGGCTTTGAGAGTTTAAAGACTCCTATCGTTTCCTCTTGCTCTCTCCCATCTGAAGTTGTAAGCAAACATTCTGCTCCAGCCACCAAGCTGTCCGATGCCTCGCCTTCCAGTCATGGTGAACCCTTATTCCTCTGGAACTGGAAGCCTGAATAGATCTTTCCTTTTATACATTTCCTTTTGTATGGTGTTTTTTATTTTTAATTTTTGAGACAGGGTTTCTCTGTATGGCTTTGGTCATCCTGGAGCTCATTCTGTAGCCCAGGCTGGCCTCAAACTCACAGAGATCCGCCTGCTTCTACCTCCTGAGTGCAGAGATTAAAGGCGTGCACTACCACTACCCAGCATGTTTATGGTGTTTTATCACAGAACAGAAAAGTAACTAATATCCCCATTAATGTTAATAACAACTTGATATTAAACTTTCATATAATTCAATTATGTGATACTAAATTTGAAGGAAGCTGTTGTTGGGTTTCAAAAACATTTATTATTATTATTATTATTATTATTGGTTTTTCGAGACAGGGTTTCTCTGTGGCTTTGGAGCCTGTCCTGGAACTAGCTCTTGTAGACCAGGCTGGTCTCGAACTCACAGAGATCCGCCTGCCTCTGCCTCCCGAGTGCTGGGATTAAAGGCGTGCGCCACCACTGCCCGGCTATTATTATTATTATTAACAGTGACTAGTTACACCAACAGGAATTCAGTGTTAGAGAAGGAAAAAGAACCAAACATCAGTAACCCAGATACAGTGAGGGAAACCTCAGAGACAGGAGGCAAACTCCTGAGAAGATCTATATCCTGAAGTCACGGTTGGTTGGAGAATCAAGATTAGATGAACAGAAACCATGGCCAGGCCTAGAAGGACAAGAGAAGCAGGACCTAGAATTATGATATTCAAGCACCAGCATGCTTTATGTAGAAGCACACATATTCTCCCTTCAGGTGAGATACATTATCTTACACATTTGGCAGAAACGTTCCCAATCCTTTGTTCAAACTGCCAGCAACATGACCTTAAAAGAGTTCAAATGTGGAGTCAAGAGAGATGGTTCAGCACTTAAGAGAACTGACTGCTTTTCCAGAGATACCAGGCTCGATTCCCAGCACACACAGGGTGGCTCACAACTGCCTGTAACTCTGATTCCAGGAGATTAGATACACTCTTCTCGCTTCTTTGGGTACGAGCCATACGTGGGGCACACATGTGCCAGCAGAACACCCTACATACTTCAAAATGAAACATTCAGTGGAGAGTTTAAGTACGTTTATGCCTTACATATTTCTTAAGTGTGGCTTGATTTTACTCCTGAGGAATCTAAGTTCCTTCTTGGAGAGCTTAACAACTTGAAACTAAAAGTTTCACATACGTTTTAAACAGCCCCTTTCCTTTCGCTGCCCACACATTTACCAAAATAAACAAGGGTACCCAGCAGGCTTCTCTCTGATTTGCATAGGGCCGAGAGTGATGCAAATGCTCACATTTGGGTTATTTCAGCCCTCGGGGAGATGATGAAGGGTTCCTTTCCTCAAATACCCTTCAGCCTGATGTCCCTGCCAGAGATTTCTCTAAAGCGCTGTGGCTGTTAAGTGAAGATATTGAAGGAATTATAATTCTGGCTTAAAAAATTGGGGTGATAGTTTCAGCTTTGATTTTTTTTTTATAATAGGAAACCACCCTAGTCCTGAGTGGAAAGTGAGGACCTGTAGTTTAGCATCAGCTGTGGCTTCTGCCTCACTCCCACCCGACTCCTGGCTTGTGGGGCTCCGTCATTCCCACTCCTGACTCAAACACATTGCACTTGTCCTCTCCTCTCCCCCAAAGAAAAGCAGACTCAGATGTTCCTCTCCAGCCTACTGTAGCAAAATCTGTGGAATGACACTTACTGGGTTTGTGCAGAAGCCAGCATGGCGTGTGGTCGTAGACAGGTATATAACAATCTTTGGTCTCTCGTGAAGGAAGCCAATATTTCCTTAACCTTGTGCAGGGTCCCTCTTGCTCCTAGCCCAAAGCAGTTGGGTCATAAGTGATGCATTTCAGATCATGTGCATGGTTGGGTTATCAAGGATTGATGCCAGCAGATTAATTGTAGAGAGAAGTGGAAGAACGGGGAAGGGATCTCGGTCTGCAGAGCCCTGGCTCTCTTAGCTGGCAGGCGTGATTAGCCCTTGCTTCAGGTAATGACTATAATAACACTTAGGAACCACACAGGCACACAGTTCCCAAGCGATGAGCGATTCAGGGTTGTTCTCACTTCTCTCTGTCCTTGAGCTCAAGATAAATTAAGGTGCTTTTTTATTTACTTGGCCACTAGGACAGCAAACAGTGCATAGTAGATGCCCGAGGAGTGCTTGCTCATGTGATGTTCAACCGTGGACTTTCAAAGACTCAAAGTATGACCCCTAAATAATTATCTTCAAAGTTTCCTAGAACAAAGATATTTTCTTTAAAAAAATTTTCCCATCATACATGAAATGTCTGGCCCTGAATTATGTTCCTATGATTTCTCAGACTTGTCTCTTCCCTTGTCGGTGTCTTTGGCTGACCCCATGTTGAGGAACTTTCATAGCAGAGCTTGGTCCTATAGTCATTTTCAAAAGTTACTCTATCCCTGAAGACTAAGAAGACGCTATCAAAAATGCCAGCAAAGTCTAATGTCATAATATCAAATCTGTCGATCCCCAACAAAAAATGTCACTCACATGTCTTTTAAGGATCCTTCCCCACCTGAAGAGGAGACTTCTAGATGGAGGTACATACACGTGACTCACACTTATCCTCCAAAACCATTTGGGACATGCTGATGAAACTTAAGGCTAACCATTGCCAGAATATCTCGCATATAAACGATTAATATTTAAAGTCAGCATAGATGTGTGAAAAATCATATACTTTTATTGGAATGAAAATTAATAAACATTGTTAGATGTTTAGTTAACAGAGCCAGTAAACATTCCAAATGCAGGCATTCACTAGTTTTAACGTTTGCTTTCTCTTGCATGCTGTTTGAATCTTTCTGGTCTTACTTTCTCCCTTCTTCCTTTCATCCCTTCTTTTTCTTTTCTAAACTTCTTATCAGCATTTCTTTGCTGTCACTCTTTTTTTGTTTGTTTGTTTTTTGTTTTTTGTTTTTCGAGACAGGGTTTCTCTGTAGCTTTGGAGCCTGTCCTGGAACTATCTCTTGTAGACCAGGCTGGTCTCGAACTCACAGAGATCCGCCTGCCTCTGCCTCCCGAGTGCTGGGATTAAAGGCGTGCGCCACCACCGCCCGGCTTGCTGTCACTCTTTAGAAGTCTTCCTAGCAGCAGCCTGCTTCCCTTACTGATGCAAAGCTCTACCTGCTGCCATTCATTCCTTTTATCCTTGCTTTCTCTGAAGCAGAAAGTACCTATAAAGAAGTTGTCTTTTTCAACTTAAAGGAATTTCCTGAAAGTTCATTTATCTTATCACCAAATAAAGGGGAGATATGTTTGAAGGGAAAGGAATTAGCAGCACCGACAATAGCCTTAAGTATTCTGGCTCTGCTATTCTTGGGTTGTGGAACTGGGCCTCTGTAGCTCCATGTTCTTCATCCTTCCCTTTCTGGTACCTGGACCTCTTCTCTTTAATCGAAGATCCAGGAATGCCACCTTACCTAGCTATGATGTGGCCTCAAGCCTTCTTACTCAACTTACTTAGCCAACGCCTTAGAACTTCTAGAAAATTCAGCTTTCTTGGGGTGTGTGGCTATTTCTCTGTTTCACTAAAGATAGATGTTTGTTCCATAAGTCTTAAGAGAGGAATGTAAGTAAAACAAAACCCCTGCTTCTTTTACCATGTTTAATTGGAAGTGCAATTTGGAAACAAAACATTGTAACTCATTTGAAATTATAAACAAAATATCGTAACTTACTTGAAATTGTCTTTTGTTTACACTTTTTTTTCAATGCTTGCTCCCTCATTGATGGCTTGGTTAGTCATACACACCCCAGAGTAACATGTACTTAGATTGCTAAATATCATTGGAAATTAGTTTTTTTTCCTTTTCTTTCTTTTTTATTTCCACAATGTTCCCATCCATTCTTGGTTCTTGTACTCTCTTCAGTGTTCATCAATGGACTTTTAGAGTTTGCACAGGAAAGCGACTGTCTGGGGAGACAAATGGACAGGTTCAATGTTCCATTCAGGGAGAGAGCCACACCTCCCATCAAGTAGCAGTGAACGTTGGGTACTTGTTTCCAGAATGCCAGTGATGAAGACAGCCTTTCTAGCTACACGTCCACCTGGTGGCAGGATTGATGGAGTGTCTAGATTCAGGCTGCTGTGCTGTAATGTATACACATTACAGAAAGGTTGGTGGAAAGCAACCGCAGTACTTGATAAAGAAAGACAAGTTCTGTTGGGGAATTTTTAATTGTTTCCAATTTTCACTTCACTTGGTAGTTCATTCCAACAGGCTTGGCTGCATGTGGGCTACAAATCATTTGGTGCCATTTAACTTTTTTTTCTGCTCGCTTCAGAATATTGTGCTGTCCTGGAGAGTTGCTTTTGTTTGTAGGCAGACATAAATGAAGAGTCCCTGAGCCTATTTCTTTCTAAAAGGCACACATGTTCTCAATCCCATGACAGGCTCAGTTCCTGCCTCACTCTTCAGCTCCTATAGGGTGTGGCAGCACACCAGGACACAGCTCCCTGTCTTGTCTGAAGCAGCTACTCTTGCAGACTTCATTTTGGTGTTGAGCTTTCTATTCTTAACAAACAGCTTCCAAAATGAGACTGGATTGTGCCCAGGATTATATAGCATTTTGTAACTTTGGTGAGAGAAACAACTTACTCCGTGACAGATATCATCTTTCTTTAAAAATTACAATTATCTAAATTCTGTCAATTATGTTTTAAATAAACACTGATTGGCCAGTAGCCAGGCAGGAAGTATAGGTGGGACAACCAGACAGGAAGTAGAGGCAGGTCAATGAGAATAGGAGAATTCTGGGAAGAAGGAAGCCCATTCCTCTGCAGTCGTGAGCCCACCACGGAAGAAGCAAGATGTGATCTACCCCATTGGAAAAGGTACTGAGCCATATGGCTAGCACAGATAAGAATAATTGGCTAGCTGGGCAGTTGTGGCGCATGCCTTTAATCCCAGCACTCGGGAGGCAGAGGCAGGCGGATCTCTGAGTTCAAGGCCAGCCTGATCTACAAGAGCTAGTTCCAGGACAGGCTCTAGAAACTACAGGGATACCCCGTCTCAAAAAACCAAAAAAAAGAGAATAATCGGCTAATATAAGCTATAAGAGTTAACAAGAGCCGGGCGGTGGTGGCGCACGCCTTTAATCCCAGCACTCGGGAGGCAGAGGCAGGAGGATCTCTGTGAGTTCGAGGCCAGCCTGGTCTACAAGAGCTAGTTCCAGGACAGGCTCTAAAAAAGCTGCAGAGAAACCCTGTCTCGAAAAACAAAAAAAATAAAACAACAAAACAAGAGTTAACAAGAAGCCTGAGCTAACGAGCCAATCAGTTTATAACTAATATAGAACTCTGTGTGATTTCTTTGGGACTTAATGACTGCGGGAACCTGGCAGGACAGAAACCTCAGACAACAAATTACATCTCTTCTTCTTCTTCTTGTTCTTCTTCTTCTTGTTCTTCTTGTTCTTGTTCTTGTTCTTCTTGTTCTTCTTCTTCTTCTTCTTAAAAAAGATTTATTTATTTATTATGTATACAGTGTTCTGTCTGCATGTATGCCTGCAGTCCAGAAGAGGGCACCAGATCTCATTATCAATGGTTGTGAGCCACCATGTGGTGGCTTGGAATTGAACTCAGGACCCCTGGAAGAGCAGCCAGTGCTCTTAACTGCTGAGTCATCTCTCCAGCTCCCCATTCTTGTTTTTGAAAACTTCTAGGTACATCATTAAGTTATTTGTTTGAGATATTTTGAGTTTTCAGTGTAAGTACTTAGCCATAAACTTTGTTCTTAGCCCCATGTTAGCTAGGCCTCAATGGCTTTGCTAACTTGTACTTTCATTTTTATTTGAGTCTAGAAATTTTTAAATTTCACCCACAATTTCTTAATGATCCACTAGTCATTCAACAATGTATTGTACAATCTGGGTGTGTATTCTCAGCACTTAGGAGCAGGGGGTGGGTCGTTCAGGGCCAACTTTGACTACATAGAAAGTATGAGGCCATCCTAGGATACCCAAGACTCTTTCTTAGAAAGTTAAAAGCAAAAAAGAAGGAAAGAAAATAAAACTAGTACATTGTTACATCTCTAGCATGTGTTGCCTTTGTGTAGTTTCTCTTGTTACTGATTTCTAGTTTTATTCTATTAAGATCTGATAAAGCATTAAGAAATTTCTTTTCTTTTGTGTTTTTTGAGACTTGCTTTGTGGACTTGAATGTGGTATGTCTTAAAGAATGTTCCATGAACTTCTGAGAGGAGTTTGTATTTGTGACTGTTGAGTAGAATATTCTTCAGATAGCTGTTGAGTCTGTTGACTCTATAGTGTAGTTTAACTCTGAGGTTTCTTTACTGGAGATAGTTTGGATGACCCATCTAGACATGAGAATGGGACATAAGTCATCTGCTGAAATTTTGTATTAGTACCCATGTGATCATTTCTTCTTATTAGTGTGTATGTGTTTACAATTGTTTCAGCTTCCTAATTCATTTGTCCATTTAGTAATATGTAGTGGTCTTCTTAATTTCTTCTGAAAAGATTTTGTTTGGAGTCTCTCAGATATGAAAATAGCTATAATATAGTAGTTTTATTCTAAGCTTGTTTGGGGCATCTATTTATTAACTTAGTTGTGTGACTTCCATCCTTTCGCTTTCGGCTTATGAATTTTTATTTTTAACCCATAAGCATATTTCTTAAAGACAATAGTTGAAGTTTTTTCTCAATCCAGGAAGTCAATCTGTGCCTTCTGACTTCTGAGTTGACACTATTTGTGCCTAAAACTATAATCAAGGACTGCTTGCTGTTTCCTGTGGTTTTGTTGGGTGTTGTTGGATATACATATCCAGAGTTCTTGGGTTTTATGGTCATACTCACTTTTTTCTGGATTGATATTTGAATATATCATTTTTTTTCAAATGTATCTTTCAGCTGGATATTCCTTCTTTTGCTTGGCTGATCTTATTGGTGATGTTTTCCATTTGATTCAGTGAATTTTTAAAATTAAAACATTTTATTTATTTTACATACCACCCATGGTTTCTCCTTTTTCCTCTCTTCCCATTCCCTCCACCTGCCTCCTTTCTGCACCCCTTCCACTCCTTATCCAGAAAGGATAAGGCCTCTGATGAGGAGTCAGCAAAGCCTGGCATATCAAGTTGAGGCAGGATCAAGCTCCTTCAGGGCATCCCACCATAGGGAATGGGCTCTGAAAAGCCAGCTCATGTGCCAGCGACAGATCCTGGTCCCACTGCTAGGGGTCCCACAAACAGATCAAGCTGCATAACTGTCATCCACACACAGAGGGCCTAGGTTGGTCCTGTGCAGGCTCCCCAGCTGTTGGTCTAGAGTCCATGGACTCCTGTGACCTCAGGTCCACTATCCCTGTGGGTTTCCCCATCGTGTTCTTGACCCTCCTTGCTCATATAGTCCCTTCTCCCACTCTTCTACTTGATTCCCATAGCTTAGCCCAATGCTTGCTGTAGATCACTGTATCTGCTTTTACCAGTTATTGGATGAAGGTTCTAGGATGACAATTAGGGTAGTCACCAAGCTGATTACAGGAGAAGGCCAGTTCAAGTACCCTCTCCCCTGTTGCTAATTTTTCCTCTGTAAGTCCAGGTTTGAATGGCTCTAAATTGCGTCTTCTTTGAGATCACTGGTCCAGGTGCAAAAACAGTTGACTGCAAGATAGGGCAGAAACTAATAGAATGGAGACTAACAGAACAGTACATAAAACCAAAAAAAGGAAAAGAGGGCTATTTGAAAAGATGAACAATATTGGCAACTTCCTATCCAAACTAACCAAATTACAGGGAAATAAGACCAAAATTGTCAAATCTGGAAATGAAAAGAGGATGTAATATATTCTAGTAAAATGTAGGTATCATTGAAAAATAATCTGAAAAATTTTGCTTGCAAATCTCAAAAATTTAGAAGAGACAGATAAAATTCAAGGTACATATGACCTAAAACATTAAATCAAAGTAGACAGTGCTGTAGCTAATACATATTTGAGTCATAGACCATAGAGAAATCAGCTGGTATTGACCTGAAAGCTTCATCCTTACTGGATGGCTTTCATAGTTCTCCAAGGTGCAATGCATGCTACTGGAGAAAAAGGTAATCAGATATATTTCCCAGTTATGAACCCGCCCAAGCTACAATAATATCTACCTGCTAAGACGTCCCAACTAATGCCATAGAGCCACAAACACCAGGGAAGTAAATAATCACTTTTGGACTGGATTGGAGTCCCACTCCACAAGATGAAATCCATACCTGGTATCATTATTAGGCCAGGGACACATGGGTAAACATGTCCCAGGCTCTACGCTGCCAAATGGATATACTATTAAAATGACTTCTAATGATTTATCGTTGTACCCAAAACTCAATGCATCTTTCAGCCCTCATCTGAGAAGCTTCTCTTTGCAGTAGATGGTGATTAATACAAAATACTCACAACTGGCCAAGGTGTAGACAATAAGAGACTGCACAATGCTCAGCTCGAAAGGGAACTTATACCCTGCACCTTCTCCTCCCAAGGCTCAGGGATCATTGTGGAAGAAGCATTTCAAGAGCTGGAGGTGATGGATGATTATAAGGAAATCGTGTCCTTTGGACACAGTGACACAGCAGGGCAGCTGCACATAAGAATTCACAGTATGCACTATACCCGTGAAAATCCAAGACTGACCAAATCCCAGCATAGAGTTGGGGTGGGCTAGTGAACCCTGCCCATAATCATGTAGCTTTTGGAAGCTGCTAGTTTCTGAAAGAAGGAGAGCTAATTTTCTCTAAGTGCATGGTCCCTGGTAAGTAGACATGCTCCTGTGGAAGATTACACATTGAAGATTATTTGGGCAATACAAATTTGGGTAGTCTTGGTGGGTTAAGAGTTTTAAAAAGGACACAAAGTTATATGGATTGAGAAGAGAGGATGGATCTGGAAAGAGATGGGGCAGGGGATATGTTATCAAAATACATTGTATGAAACTGTTAAATAACCAATAAACATATATAAATATTAATAATAATACTAAAGGTTTAAAATATTCTCAATAAAATACTTGCAAATTGAATTTAAGAACATATTAAGATCATGACCCATGACCAAGTTAGTTTCATCTCAGGATTCAGAGTTAGTTCAGCATATGTTAACTAATTAATGTGATACAAAATAAGCACAGAAGTCACATGATTATTATTAAAAACAGAGAAGACCTTCGACAAGATCAACATCCTTTCACAAAGTCTAAGGGAACTAGGAACAGAAGGCCCACATCTCAGTATAGTAAAGGCTGTCTGTCCATGAGAAGTCTATGGCCAAAAATGGGGCAAAACAATGCTTCCTAGTCCTAAACATTTTCCTATAAATGTTATAGTTTCATTTTCTTTTATGGTTGAACAAAATTCCGTCGTATATGTGTGCCACATTTCTTTATCTAGTCGTCTGGTGATGGGCATTTAGGCAGCTTTCATTTCTTAGTTATTGTAGATAATATTGTGTTAGAGTCTTTCTCATCAGGACAGCCAGCTTCCCAATAATGACACAGAGACTTATTATTAATTACAATAGCTTAGCCAATGGCTTAGGCTTATTTCTAAGCAGCTCTTATAACTAAAATTAACACATATCTTTTAATCTATGTTCATGTGGCTCAGTTACCTTTACTTTCTAATGCCCATGCTGCTTGCTCTGCTTCTTCTGGTATGTCCTCCTCTTCCCAGCATTCTCTCTGCCCCCCAAAATCCTGCTTGGCTATTGGCCATCCAGATTTTTATTAAACCAATCAGAGTGACACATCTTCACAGTGTACACAAAGATTACTCCACAACAGTGTGACAACAGTCTTGTGTGCACATTTATTTCTGTGTTCTGTTGGATGCATCCTTTGAATGTATCAGGAGTGGGCAGTGGGATCATGGGCTTACACAAGTTTACGTGTCTACCTGTAGGGAATAAAGATTCCTTCTTCTCCACATGTTGCCATTCTGTTGTTTGTTTGTTTGTCTGTTTTTGCTTTAATTTGTTTTGCATGACTATACTGGCCAGGGTAATGTAATTTCACAGTTTTACTGTGTAAAAACTGATGTCATTTTACTTTGCATTTCTCTGATGGCTAAGGATGTTGATCGCTTTTGCAAGTTTATTCACCATTTGTATGTCTTCTTGGGAGAATGCCAGTTCTGTTCATTAGCCCATTTGGAAGATTTTTTTCCTGTTTTTTTTTTTTGGTCCTACAATACATCTTATAGTCTAGGTATTAACTCCCTCCTACACACACACACACACACACACACACACACACACACAATATCTTGTTCTAGTTGGCAATGATTTTTTTCTCATTCTGTAGATCATCCTTTAACTTTGATGAATTGTTTTTCTGTGCAAAAGCTTTTTAATTTCATGTAGTATCACTTGTCAATTATTAGAGTTGCTTCCTGTGTGATGAGAGTCCTTTTAAGAATGCCCATGACTATAGGAACTGGCCTTTTCGGGCTCCCTCTCCTCAGCTGCCCAAGGAACTAGCTGGGGGCATCTCCCTGGAAGCCCGGGAACCCCTCTAGAGTCAAGTCTCTTGACAACCCTCAGATGGCTCTCTTAATTAAGATATATGCTTTCCTGCTCCCATATCCACCCTTCCTGTATCCTAAGCATCCCATTCCTCTGAGCTCCCCCCATTCTCCCCTTCACACTTTTCTCTCCCCATCTTCCCTTGGCCCCGTCTTACCCCACCCTCAAGTTCCCAATTTTTGCCCGGCGATCGTGTCTACTTCCAATATCCAGGGGGATTACTATATGTTTTTCTTTGGGTTCACCTTCTTATTATCTTCTCAAGGATCCCGAATTATAGGCTTGATGTCCTTTAATTATGGCTAGAAACCAATTAAGATGAATTTCTTGCATATCACCATAGAACCTCTACCTGACGATAGATGAAGAAAATGACTGAGCCCCACATTGGAGCACCAGACTGAGCTCCCAAGGTCCTAATGAGGAGCAGAAGGAGGGAGAACATGAGAAAGAAAGTCAGGACCGTGAGGGGTGCGTTCACCCATGGAGACGGTGGGACAGAACTAACGGGAGATCACCAAGTCCAGTTGGAATGGGACTGATGGAACATGTGACCAAACCGGACTCTCTGAATGTGGCCGATGGTGGGGGCTGACTGAGAAGCCAAGGACAATGGTGCTGGGCTTTGATTCTTCTGCATGGACGGGCTCTGTGGGAGCCTTCTCAGCTTGGTTGATCACCTTCCTGGACCTGGGGGGAGTTGGGAGGACCTTGGTCTTAACATAGAGTAGGGAACCTTGATGGCTCCTTGGCCTGGAGAGGGAGGGAGGGGGGTATGGGTAGAGGGGAGTGGAGGGAAGGGGGAGGAGAAGGGGAGGAGATGGAAATTTTTAAATATAAAAAAATAAACCATGAAAAAAAAAAAAGAAATAGGAAAAAAAAGAAAATGCTGCTACCAAAAAGCCATGCTTAAAAAAAAAGAATGCCCATGACTATGCCTATGTCTTCAAGTGTTTCCTGTATGTTGTACTGTTATGTTTCAAGCTGTTTAAGGTTTTTGATCCACTTTGAAGTGATTTTTGTGCAGGGCTAGAGAGAAGACTCTAACTTCATTCTTCTACATGTGGCTATCTATTTTTCTAGTATTATTTGCTGAAAAGACTCTTTTTGTCCAATGTAGGTTCTTGATATCCTTGTAAAAAAATTAGTTTTTTTAGCTGGGGCATATCTCTGAGTCCTCTGTTCTCTTCCACTGGTGTTCATGTCTGTTTTATGTTGGTATCATGTGATTTTTGTTACTATGGCTCTATAGTATAAATTGAGGTTAGGTGTTGTAATGTATATAACATTGCTCTTACTGCTTAGAACTGTTTTAACCATTCAGGGTTTCCTGTGTTTCCATATGAATTTTAAGATTGTTCTCAGATCTGTGAAGAATGTAATTGTAATTTTGATGTCAAATGCATCAATTTCACAGATACCTGTTTTTATAATAATTCTGTCAATCCTCAAGCAGGAGTGCTCTCTCTATCTTCTAGAATCTTCATCAAATACTTCTTCAATCTCCAAGTTTTTAATCATAGAAGTCTTCCACCTGTTTGGTTATATTTACTCCTAGGTATTTCTAAAGCTATCGTAGGTAACACATTTTTACTGGTTTCTTTCTCACCAAGATCACAATTAGTTTGTAGAAAGGCTACCAATTTTCATGTTGGCACAAATGCATGCTTATCTAAATTTAAATTCTGCATATGAAAGAAAACATGGTATTTGTGCTTCTGAATCATACACATTTATATGTATCTGTTACATGAGTGTATGCACCAGAGGAGAGGCTGAGTCATGAGGATCTCTGGACATTCTGACCAGACAGTCTTCGGTAAGAGACCCTATCTCAAAAACAAGACAGTGAGTAATCAGTGGCTTCTACTACGGTTTGGATGTCTTCTCAGAAGTCATGTGTTGGCTAAATCCATGTAGTCATATGTAGGTGGAATTTGGAGATGGGGATTAAGATTAGAATATGGTAGGGTGGGACCCCATCATAGCACTGGTGGCTTCACTTGAAGACAGTAACCTGACCCAGCATGATTTCACTTTCCCTAAACCTGGGTGGTATAGTCAGGTGCAGCACTAGAGCCTTGAGCAACACAGAGCAAATGTCAGCACAATGGTCTTGCATCCCCAGTCTCCGGAACCATGACCTCAATGAAACCATTCCTCATCAACTCCTGTATTTCAGATGTTTATGTTAGAAACAGCAAGCGAACTCTTTCGAAGTTACTTTAAATTATTTTTACTTTTATTTTTTCATCCACACGGAACCGCAGATACTTTTTTATTTTTTATTTTAAACAAAACTACTTTTCATGAGGAGAAACTTTAGAACTGTAATGACACATTAACAACAACCAAAAGCTCAGTATGGTCCATGACCGTCTATAATAAAAAGAAATTCCTAGTAGAAACAAATCACTCTGCAAGGAGAGGAAGTTGAAAGCGCTGGCTCAGGGGTGTTGAGTTTAGGAAGGACACGGGAGAGAACCAGTCTTGACATGAAAGAGTGTCTAAATGGAGTTGTCGCCGACGCGAGCTTGTTCACGTGAGTTATGAGCTATGAGTGTTCATAGCTCTGGCACTGTATTGAAGGAAAACGGAAGTTAAAACAGTCCCCAGGTGCTAGCAGCTTTAGAATGTAAGTGAGGAGCCAGCCCTGGGGGAGCTGCCTGGGGATGGATGCTCGGGGACCACCGGTCACATCTTCCCCACAGGATAGCTCCTGGGATTTCACTGAGGATGGGTGAATTCTCCGCTGTGGGTGACAGCCCTGAGCAATGCAGTCTTAGCCGCTATGGTCTTGTTAATGAATAGTCCTGCCAATCTTGCTAACATGTAACACACAGGTTCTACAAATCATGGTGGACAAGATAAAGGCACTCCTTGTTGCATCAGGGATTGCTTTAACCTCAGTTGTGGCATTATGTTTTTGACAGAGTTTGCCGGGCCATGGAGCCTTGTTAACCAGCCGGAAAGGCCTTCTTTTGCATACTGCTTTTGGGCTGTATTGGCAGTTTGTTTAGCTCTGTGGCGGTATCCATGAGAATGGCCCCCATAGGCTCATATATATCGTAACTAAGCACTCAATATATAGTTGCATCAGGGAGTGCAACTATTTGAAAGGATTATAAGGATTTAGGAGGTGTGGCCTTGTTGGAGAAGGGTGGCATTATTGAGGATGTGTGTTACTGGTTTTGAGGTTTCAAAAGCAGTCTTAATCTCTGTCTGCAGCCTGGGTATCAGGATGGAACATGCTGGGACATTCTTAGTTATTGTTCCAGTTCCATGCCTGTCTGTTTTCTGCCACAGTGATCATGGCTAACCTCTGAAACTGTAAGCAAGCTCTCAATTAAATGCTTTCTTTTATGAGTTGCCTTTGACTTGATCATGGTGTCTCTTCATAACAGTCTAATAGTCACTAAGACTAGCCATGGCCAGCAGCTCCTAGCCCATAGGAATGTGGATTCCCTTTATTCCTTTGTAACTCCCAGTCCCCTTGGAGCTTGAAAGTGCTTCAAACAAGCTTTCAGAGGTTATTAAACAGGAATCAGAGACTTAGTGCAAACATCCCCAGGGACTGCTATCATTTCTCATGTGGAGTAGGAGCTGTGTTTGTATGACTGGTGCTTTTTTTTTTTTTTGCTAGCTTCCTGATGTCTAGCTGCATTTTACGCAGCTTCATGGAGGGTTTTGGGTAGTATACTTTAAACCAGAGGATGACTACAAAGAGCATGACCTTACTGTAATTTGCATTGGGGATCCCAGTACACTGCAAGCATAGTGAGGGGCAATGTCTTCTGCTTTTTTTCGCCAAGTAGCTGAGCACTGGCAGATTTGTGGTTGAGTCTTGGGGAGGGGGACATGTGACAGTGAAACCGATTTACCTGGGTGGCTCCGAATTGGGTGGAAACATAATTTCCTCTCCTGATTCTAGTGTGACCTCAAAAATAACTGTCCACTTCCTTGAGTTTTCTTCTTGTTATTTTTAATAGATTGTACATTTGCAACAAACCATAAGATTTCTCTAGTTTAGCCAGGCAGGATGATATATGACTTTAATTCTAGTACATAGGAGGCAGAGGCAGGCAGATCTCTGTTATCTGGAAGCCTGCTTGGTCTATATGGTGAGTTCTAGTCCAGCCAGGGTTACCTATTAAAACAACAACATTTGGGCAAGAAACTGTTCTTTCCTGGACATGCAGGGCCTGCAGAGAAATGATTGCTAAACATGCCTAAATGTGAAATGATCCTTCAGGGCTCCTGTTTCATGAAAGATTCTGTGAGACATTCTGCAGGATACAGAAGAAAATGACTAAACTGTCTTTAAAATTTCCTGCTTCATAAAAAAGTCTGATGGATACTATGGGCCTGTAGGCTGAAGATGGATACCCCAATGCTACAGAAAAACTTTGGGTGACTGTCCAGGCAGTGAGATGTCTCTGTCAATTCTAGAATTTTGGAAGTTGCTTGCAATGCACTTCCTGTTTACTTAGGTAATATCATATCCTTCTGGAGTCTTTGATGGGGTTGAAGAATAGTTATTATTATTATAGTTTTCCTCAGTTATAAAAAGATAAAAGAGATATAAATATTGTAATTGTCATTTTTGCTTGATACTTGTTTTGTTATATGTAATTTTACTATGTTAAAGTTAAAGCTTTCCTTTTTGTTTAAACAGAAAAGGGGAAATGGTGTAGGAGTTCCTTCTGTTTGTGTATTGCTTTCATTGGTTAATAATAAAGAAACTTCCTTGGCCTAGTTGATAGGACAGAACTTAGGTAGATGAGGAAGATAGAACTGAATGCTGGGAGGAAGAAAGGCCGAGAAAGAGACACCATAGAGCTGTCAGAATCAGACAAGCCAAATCTTTCCTGGTAAGTCACGTGGTGATACAAAGATAAATATAAATGGGCTAAATCAAGGTGTAAGAGTTAGCCAATAAGATGTTAGAGCTAATAGGCCAAGCAGTGATTTAATGAACACAGTTTCTGTGTGGTTATTTCGGGTCTAAGCTAGCTGGGCAGCTGGGATGAACAAGTGGCCCTCTCCTTTGCAACAAACAACAAAACAAACAAAAACTCATATTCTAGCTTAACACTCTGAACTGTGAGTTTCTGTTTAAAACACTTTAAAGTGCAGGACCTGTGACAGATGGCCAATTGGTAGTTGGTTTAAGATCTAGTGTGTACTAAGATCAGATGTCAGGACAAGAGAAGTCAAGTAAATTACCTGGACCTCTCTCATCAGCACCAATGTGACAGAATGAGACAGGTCAAATTATCTCTAAGCACCACCTTCCTGGCCCCATGACCTTTTGTCCAGTCACCATGGGACAGCTGAAGATGGGGAGGGGGCAGCCTCTGCTGCAGCACAGAACGCCTCCAGACTGACCTTTGAAGAGAATAATTGCAGTTCAGTCTCAGTCAGTCAGACTCTGGTTGGCCTTGTGTTGTCTGGGTCTCACAGTCCCCTTACTGGTCTGAACACTTTAAACACCATTCAGCACGCTCCCTGCCCCTTCAGACTCTGCCATCTGCACATCGAGGCGTGATGGGATAGTTAACGCATCCTCAGAATCTCCAACAGATTTTGTTGTTAACAAAACTGACAATTCCATGCATTTTAAAAGGAAGAAGGGTGGGGTGGGCAAGCATACATTTTACTTTCAACATTTTGTCAGAAATGAGTGTGATGCAGACTGGAGATCAAAATCCTGGCTGTGAAGAAACGACTTGGTACCCAGGATTCTGTACTGTCACAGGGATGGAAAAAGCAGCTTCTTTCCAGAGTTCCAGGGCCTCTCAGTCTGACTGGATTGGAATAAAATTTGAGATTCCCCTGTCTCCTTTGGAGATTGTCTGCAGCATACACATACCAGACGTGGTATTTCAGGAGAAGCACCGAGAGTGTTGTATGCCATATGGTGAATGCATTGCATCTTAATCTTGGCCATCGTTCATGACCACACACATGCTTAGGAAATGGAATATACACGCACAATTTGGATAGTCATGGCCCAGCATTTTGCTTGGGGAACTATATGTATGAAAGGCAGTAGTCTAAAGGAAGGCCCCAAAATTCTCAGCTGGGTGTGTCTGTTTAAGAAATGCCAGACACATACCTTGTTTTGATCAGAGCTTATCCAATAACTAATATCACAGGTGTTCTGAGACCTGGGAATCCCACCAGGAACTATCCCCTTTAAAGCTTATTTCATCTCAGTTTCTGCCTTGCTTTCCTATTAAATACATCAATAAAGTTCAAATACTTCACTGAGAATTATAAGACTCCCTATTACCAGGTTATTCTACATCTCTAGATTGCCCTTTCTAATGTTTCTCCCCTGAATCAACTCATCACTCTTTTCTTTCTTTCCCTCCCCCCCTCCCTCCCTTCCTCTTTATTTCCTCTCTACCTCCCTTCCTTCCCTCCTTTCTTTCATTAATTCATTCATTTTTGTACACAAAGGACATATTTTCTGTCAGGTGTTCTTCACATGTGTCTCATTTAAATGAATCTTTTATGAAAAAGATCACAACAGACAAATTTGTTGTTCTTATTTTTCACTTTTGAGATTTTTGGCTCCAACATTTCTCCCTTCCATTTTCTTCCAACAAACCTTCCATATACTTCTCTCTGCTTTTCTTCAAATTCATGGCCTTGGTTTTTTTACATTGCTATTGCATGCATACATGAATATACATATGGACTACTAGATATAACCTGCTCAGTCTGTATACTGTTACTTTATGTATGTTTTCAGGACTGACCATTTGGCACGGAACAGCCACTTCCTGTGCTCTTCCCTGGGGAAGCCCATGTCTCCCATTCCCAGTTTTCTTTGACTGTCTATAGTTCATTGTGTCACCCGCTCCCTTGGCTTGCTTTCTGTCCTGAGGTTGTATCAATATCAGTTCCTCAGGACCTTTGCATTTTCTGTTCTTCTTCATGGACTGTGCATCTCATATCCAAGCCTAGCTGTTTCTACTCTTTAGGACTCCTCTGTTTGCCATCACAGCTCCAGAGAGGTCTTTCCTAATTCCCCATTGTGTGCTACTCTCTCCTCATTGCCTCATTACCCAAACCTTCCATTTCTTTTGTCAAATCACTCCTGTGTCATTTCATGGCCCAGCAAACCGTCTGCCCTTCCCCGCAGCAAACACGCAAGCCTCATGGCTACAGAGACATGGCTGGGACTACTCAAGACCACATACCAGCTAGGTCCATATTTGTAGACCCAGGGGCTACTAAGGTCCTGGCTGCAAGTCCCGGTGTATGTCTTGAGAGTCAGATCAACAAAAAAACCTCAGCTACAAAAGTGTTCTGCCGAACAAGTGTCTCCCACCAAATCATGGATCTGCCCCTTCTAGGATCACTTGCTGTTTGGGAAGACGAGAAAGCAAAGTGATTTTACCCCACAGAGTTTTCTATTATCAGCTCATTTTCTCAGTTCCTCTGCTTGGTCCTTTTGGTCCCACCCTCAGCCTGATTAAGACCTCAGATGCCCTAGGAAGCTGCCCACAGCCCTCTCCCCCATCTTCCCTGGACTCTCATAGCTGCCAGAAGTAAGCATCCAATTTACCAAAGTTCGTAAACTTGCACCTGCAATATCATTCCCAAGAAAAGCTATTGTGTGTGTGTGTGTGTGTGTGTGTGTGTGTGTGTGTGTGTGTGTGTGTGTGTGATGACAGGGAGGGTGTAGCAGGTAAATGTGTGTTTTTAGGTATTTAAGAATAAAACTTTATGAGTTTATTTTCCTTTAAATGTTTTCTCATTTACTGGTATGAGAGTCACCCATGTTGTCCATGAAATAGGCCTGCTATCAGATTTAGGGAGATAATAATTACTGAGAAAATCAATGAAGCCATATTTGTCTGTGGCCTTAAGTTTAAAATACATAATGGATACGTACACTCAGAATGATCTGCTACTACAGTAGAGGACACTCCATTCTGTGGCTCTGTATGAAGCCATCCTGGTGGTCTGTGCCAGCCTGCTACCCTAGGATGGGCCTTTCACCACAGTAGCTGAGGGCGGCAAGATTTAGTCAGCTCATCCTTTCTCTGTCTCAGGAGGAGCAAAACTAAGCAGCCCTAAGCAAGCCGAGGGCTTTGACAAGACGTCTATGAGCTCCGTTTGGCCTCGGCTGTGGTGCTGAGGCATCAACTGACAATACAGGAAGTCAGTCTTTGGACCAGCCCAGCCAGGATCCTCAAGGCCCCAAACCAGGCAACAAGGCCTGTCCGCATTCCTGCTGATTCCATGGAGGCCAAGTGTTTGTGTGAGTCCGGTGATTCCCAGCAGGAGCTCACACTGAGGTACTGTGGCAGTCAACCCATGCCAGGAAAATGCACCCAGTGCACTCTCCTAGCAGGCTGCTGCTCCCCACATC
Source organism: Arvicola amphibius (assembly GCF_903992535.2). Taxonomy (NCBI): domain Eukaryota; kingdom Metazoa; phylum Chordata; class Mammalia; order Rodentia; family Cricetidae; genus Arvicola; species Arvicola amphibius. Next base: position 22,601,490 of record NC_052054.1, read on the forward strand.
CTGGTGCTCTGAACCTGGAGGTTTTGCAATCAGCCTCACTCAGTGACCTATTCTTTTTGATTACGTAATTAAGCAGGGATTTAGAGTCTGCTGTGTCCATACTTGTGGGGTGCTGAGCTGCACAGCACAGGAAAGAGGATGGAGTAGAGGCCAGCAAAACCCCCTAGAGCATTAGTTCTCAACCTCTCCTAATACTGTGACCCTTTAATACAGTTCCTCATGTTGTGGTGACCCCTAACCATAAAGTTATTTTAGTTGCTACTTCAGAACTGTAATTTTGCTTCTGTTCTGAATCCTGAAATAAATATCTGTGTTTTCTATTGTTCTTAAGTGACCCCTGTGAAAAGGTCATGAGATCCCCAAAAGGGTTGTGACCGCAGGTTGAAAACTGCCGCTCTCAACAGCCACTTCCTCCCCGCTGCCTTCATATCTGTCCTAGCACACCCTTGCTTTTTCCTCACCGAGGAGCCATAGCTTAGGGAGTAAACATGAGGGCGCAGGAGAAAATACTGCCTGGAGTGAGGGATGCTGGCCTGCCTTCCATCTCCTGCGCGGGACTCACAGGACGATGAGGCCTCAAAGCTGCTACCATGGGGACATCACCCTACATAGGTCAACAACAACATCTGGGCTGAGCCAGCCCCCACCTGGGTTGGTGGATTTACGTGTGCGGGTGCGGATATGCGGGTGTATGCAGGGAGGAGCACGTGGGGAAGAAGGCTGAAAACTCAACCTCCAAAGAGGATGTTTTAATTCAAGAGACTTCCCACTGAAGAATCCCAGCACAGAGCTGGAGACAAACACGTCGTTTTTGTCAAGAGCTGTTGCCAAGAAACATGTCAAATCCTCGTGCTTTTCATTCAGAGTTAGTGTTAAGTTGCAGCTAATGCTCTCATTAAGACTGTTAAATAAGATTCCAGTCAGAACATGGAGCTCTACACACACACACACACACACACACACACACAAAAAAAAAAAAAAAAAAAAAAAAAAAAAAAAAAAAACTGCCAGGGTAGCCTGTCCCTGGCTTTGTGACCACTGTTTTTTGGCAGTGCAATGATCCCTGTCAACTCTGCTTGCTATTGCTGTCCACTCCCTTCCCCCAACCATCTTATTTAAAGGGTAAGGGGTGTGGGGGTGGGGTTGGTGAGATGTCACCATTGTCACCAGTGGCCCTGGTGGAAAGTCACAGATTCACTTATAGCTGTGACGCATAAATAGCAGCATGACAGAGCCAAGGTTGTCTGCATTGCTGAGTGACGGGTTAGAGGGAGCAGCCACATTACCTGCAACCTCCAGCTGCCCGTCTTTTCATGCATTTCCAGCCAGACTTGGCAGCGTTATTATTTTATCGCCTATTGCGAAAGTGATTGCCAGGTCATTCTTGAAAGCCTGGGTCTTCCTGCTCTTATCTGTCAGCTCAGCTATTGACCGGCAGCTTACATTCTCCAATGTAAGAAGAGGGGCACATGAAATGGATCTCCAATTTACTTCCAAGAATAGATGGCATTTTAGAGTGATTTGGATCAATTTAGAAATGAACGCAGTTGCCTTTTCGGTTGCTTTGCTAGTTAAGACAAAGAAGTGTCTTTTAAACCACGGTAACCCAGGATGCATGGTGTCTGGTCCAGTGCTGTGGGCTTGAGTCACTACAGACGTCTCTCAGTCCTTGGTCAAGGAAATGGAGTCACCGTGATGACCTGACCCCGAATTCTCCTCCTTTCTTCTAACTTTGTCCTGGTCCCCCACGTGACTTCTGCACAGCAGAGACCTTTGTGTCCTGCAGGAGGAACAGCACCAGGTCTGGTGTCGGGGGTGAACTCAGGACAGACTCCGCCATCGCTCTTGGTTTCCTAGGTCTTGTCACTCTAAGCCAGATGCTTAATGCTATTTTAATGCAGTTGTTTTGTGTGTGAATAATATGTTTCTGCTGCCAAACCTCAAAGCCTTGGAACTAAGATCTCATAAAAATGCTGAGAGTCCAAGGCTAATAGCAGTTATTCATCTGTTATGGGATAAAGCCTAAGTGCTTTTGTGTTGATGCTCTTTCTCCTCCCTGTGGAATCGGGTGATACAAACCTGTTGAGGAGAGGCTGAAGAGGTAGATGTCCACACACCTGCTGTGCCCCACCAGTCGGCTTCGGGTCACTGTTCTATCTCCATGACTCTCTGTCTTCAATCCCAAGGGGATGCTTCCCCTTTTGGGGTTCCCGACTCTGAGGACAGCCTCCCCTCCTATCCATGTTAAAAGTTTTAGAAGTCATGGTTAACAACCCCCAACTCCATCTCCCCACCATTTTCACTATCATTTACACACTCATTCAACAAGCCTTCCATGATGCGGGATGATAAAATCCCAGCGTGCTTGTGAAAGGGTGTGTAGAGAAAGTCACAGTCAATAAACTGGGTGGTGGTGGTGCACACCTTTAATCCCCAGCACTCAGGAGGCAGAGGCAGGTGATCTCTGTGAGTTCAAGACCAGCCTGTTCTACAAGAGCTAGTTCCAGGACATGCTCCAAAGCTACAGAGAAACCCTATCTCAAAACAACAACAACAACAAAAAAGTCACAGTCAAGACTTAAGTCACATAAATACATAAATGGCTTAACATTTTATGTGCAGCAGTGCCTGGCATCTGATAAAGGCCGTAAATATGTAAACAATAAAATAGCAAGGAGAATAAAAATGAGAGATTTTACGAAGACTGGGGACATGACTGTCTGAGGAGAATAGCCACGTGAGCTCTGGGAAGCCTGAGCTGGGGTCTGAGGGCCCAAGACTCCGGAGCTCCCTTGTTCTTTTCCTAGGACCTCAGCTCCCCCTTGAACTGTCTTCCTTCCCTGTCCTCCCCCAAGGGAGCCAGTGAGGTTTTCCTAATGAGTTAGTTTGACTTCATTTTCTACACGTCGTTCTTTAGTGCCCCCCGAGTTACCCCAGGCCTCTGTCCTAACTCCTCAGTGGCTTCTGCGGCCTGCATTATTTTTCTCCCAGTAGTATCTCATTCCTCTTCCTCTTCACCTTCCCACCTGGAACACACTGACAGAGACTATCTTCCAACCCAGAGACTCCTTTTCCTTTCTCTGTATGTGGCCCAATTTCTGGCCCCATTGTTCATTGTGTTTTCTGTCATTTTCTGTCTGTTCCACCTACCTGGTCCCTTGTGGATACCTATCATTCTCCAGACCTTATGCCCTCAGGGGCAGCCTCCTCTGGGTGTATAAGGGAACTTTTTCCTACTGTGTTCATCTATAGTCTTCCCAGGGACAGAACCTATTGTCGCAAGCATCATCTTATTGATCTTATAGTTTTCCTTCATAATCTATATACCTCTCAGAGGCCTGTAGGGAAACAGAAACTTATTTGGTCTTAAGTCCATCGTCAGAATTCAGACAGTGCCTGACCCATGACAGGCTTTCAAAAAACATATTAAGAATCGAGCTGTGTTCCCCAACCCCTCATATATACCTTCGTGTGCATGCTTGATCCCAGCACCTCAGAACATGACGTTCTTCAAACACTGAGTGGCTACAGCAGAGGTAATTAGTGAGGATGAAGTCGTATTAGAGCAGAATGGGTCCCTAATTCAATACGACTGAGGTGCTCAAACAAGACACCATATAGAGAAACACACGGGGAGAAGGGAAATGACATGCAAGCACCATGGGGAGAATGAAGGAAATACCCAGCTCAGCACCCCTCCCCTCACACCTTACAGAAGAAACTAGCCCCCAGATGCTTGGATCTTGAACTTCCAACCTTCATCATGAACTGTGATAGATTAACAGCAAATAACTATCCTTAAGCCACCTTAAGGATAAGGTATGGGTCTATGTAACAGCAGGCCAAGAAAACTCAGATAGCATTTCTTCAATTGCTGGGTTTCCAACACTTTTAAATGAGTTCCTATATGTAAGGACTTAGCTTGTACACAAATACACCCCAAACAGCTCCGTATTCCACAAATAGATGGAGCCACAAGAGCAGCAGGCCAGGTGGCTGTTAGTCACTGTGGCAAGCAGCCAAGAGTAGCTCCCTCCAGCCCCCTTCTCCATGGATATTCCAAGAACTTCACCCAAATGGGCAGGAGAGGCGCCCCTCTTGGCAAGCCTTCACAGCGGGGTGGAGTGAGTTGGTGGGCAAGCAGGTGCTTATTTTCCTCTCCCAGCTGAGAAGGAAGCAGAAGAAGTGGGGGGGGGCTGGGTGAGGAGCAAGGGAGTAGAGGAAGGAGAGCAGGAATATGGAGCCAGAGTCATGCTTGTTCTGGACTCCAGGGCCACCCCACGGGATGTCAGAGCGGGCTGCACAGAAGCCAACGTGTCAGGCAGGAATTTCCCCCCTGCTTAAAAAAGTTCTCCTCCTCTGTTTGATTGCGGCCCCTAATAAGCAATTCTTCCACATTTCTTCTGACTTCAGAAGTTCAGAGTTTGTGGAGCTGAAGAAATACCAGGCTCATAATTATGGTTATTATAGGGAATGGTGTGCCCATCACCAGAGCATCTGGCTGTAATCACACACTTAATGGAAGGCAAGATGATCCGCTCTCATAATGGACAGTTTCCGAGTCAGGCAGCCACCAAGTGCCCACCCTCTCACTTGGAGGCCCAACAGAGCAGATGTTTGATGGAAGAGAAAATGCTATGTCTGGAGGGCCAGTAATACCAGGGACAGAGCCAGGGAAAGCAAGTTCCAAAGACCATGTATGCTCTCTACCAATGAAGAAGCTTTCCCTCAGTGATGGGTGCCTGGAAGGGGTAGAGCAGGGTGAGTCCCACTCTTTATCTTATAGACGGGATGCAACCCTGGGCATGGACCATCATTTACCCTTAGTAGCATCAAGCACTTGGCCATGTTCTCCAGAAATGAAGACACCAACACACACTGGAGAAGGCAGAATGGAAACGTTTCCATCCAAACAGTTTCTCTGAAGCATAGCATGCTTAATATGAAAAGTGCTATGGGCTGGGTGCTCTGCAGTAGAAATCTACCCCCACTGTCCTTGAGACTGGGCAAAATAAGATCAAGTGTTGACAGATATGATTCTTGACATGGGATTCCCCTCTGTATGCTGTGATTACCACTGATTAATAAAGAAATTCTTTGGACCTATAGCAAGGCAGAACTTATTAGCTAGGTGGGGGAAAACTAAACTGAATGCTGGAAGAAGGAGGAGTAAAAAGAAACCATGTAGCCTTGCCAGAGACAGATGCCAGAACTTTACCCAGTAAGCCACTACCACATGGTGAAACATAGATTACTAGAAATGGGTTAAATTAAGATGTAAGAGTTAGCCAATAAGAGGCTAGAGATAATGGGCCAAGCAATGATTTAATTAGTACAGTTTCTGTGTGATTATTTCTCGGGTTAAGCTAGCCAGGGGCAGGACGCTGCCCGCTCCCCCCACAACAGGACTGGGCGAGATAGAAACCTCAGTCAACAGGCTTCATTCCCTACAGATGGAAACCTTGAGAACGTATGCCCCAGACTGCAGGCTACCATGCTTCCTCTGAGCCCAGTGGTTGCTGTGCTGGGTTTTAACTGCTGGGACCTCAGATGATGTTCCCAGTGAGTGTCTGTACACTGGCATTAAGAGCCTCAAGGCCACTTGCTATTTATTTGCCAAACATCCAGATTAGTCTGCAGTCAACTAATGTCTGGCATCACTTGGCCTGTAGTCTCTGTGCTTCTTTTTACTATACTGATCTGTTGCTGCTGCCTTCCTTGTGGGGCTCCAGTGTAAACGACCTGCCCTATTTCCTCCACCAGTTTTTTTTCTGTTCTACTTGTTTCTTGGTTTTTTATTATTTTATTTTAAATTTTCTATTTATTTTAAATACCAACCACAGTTTCCTTCCCTCCCCCCTCCTCCTGTTATCCCCAACCCACCCTCATCCACTCCTCAGAAAGGACAAGGCCTCCCATGGGGAATCAACAAAGCCTGGCACATCAGGTTGAGTCAGGACCAAGCCCCTCTCCCCTGCCTCAATGCTGATCAAGGCATCCCACCATAGGGAATGGGTTCCAAAAAGCCAACGCATGCACCAGGGATAGATGCTGGTCCCACTGCCAGGGCTCCCACAAATAGCTCAAGCCACACAAGCATCACCCACATGCAGAGGGCCTAGTTTGGTTCCAGGCAGGTTCCCCAGCTGTCATTCTAGAGTCCATTATCTCCCATGATCTTGGGTCAGCTGTTTCTGTGGGTTCCCCCCTTCTTTACCCCATCCTGTCTTGATCCTGATCCCCCTTGCTTATACAATCCCTTCTCTTTCTTTTTGACTGGAGCCCAGGACCTTGGCCCAGTGCTTGGTTGTGGATCTCTGTATCTGCTTCCATCAGTCACTGAATGAAGGTTCTATGATGACAATTAGCGTAGTCACTAATCTGATTACAGGAGAAGGCTAGTTCAGGCACCCTCTCCACTATTGCTAAGAGTCTTAGCTTGTGGATTCCTGGAAATTTCCCTAGTACCAGATTTCTTCCTAACCCCACAATGGCCTCCTCCATAAAAATATCTCTTTCATTGCTCTCCCTTTCCATACCTCCCCCAACTCAACTAATCCCTCACCTTTCCAACCCCCATCCTATCCACTCTCACTCTCCCACCCCTCCACCCCACCTCCAGTTAACCCAGGAGAATTATCTCATCTATTCCCCTTCCTAGGGCAATCCATGCAAGTCCTTCTTAGAGTCTTCCTTGTTACCTAGCTTCTCTGGGGCTGTGGACTGTAGCCTGGTTATCTTTTGCTTCACACCTAATATCCACTGATGAGTTAGTTCATAACCATTTGTCTTTCTGGCTCTGGGTTTCCTTACTCAGGATGATTTTTTTTTCTAGTGTTTGTTTTAGTCAGAGTCTAACCTGATCCAGGCTATCCCTAAATTCACTATGTACTCTTTCACCAATTCTATATCCAAAATTACACTGTGCAACCACATAGGCACCTCAAAGCCTGCATGGTTAACAATAAACATTCACCAGTCCTTGACCTATTCTACCTCATATAAACCTACATCTTTTTCTATTGATTAGCTCATGTAGCAATACCAATGGTCAATGGCCTGACTTTTGCCTGACATCCCGCCTTCCTGCTAAGTCCTACATGTTCACCCTAGGATAAGGCATAGAGGAGAACCCAGCATTAAGAGCAGATCCTTTCCCCAGAGTCCGATTATTTTAGGGGGAGGGTAACTGTCAAATATCTGCATTTTAAATGATCTATATTTACATTATTAATTTTACAATGCATGCATCTTTAAGTTCCATATAGTATAGATAAGATCAAAATTTAAAGATGATTCCCTCACATTTCACAAGACAATTGTATTGAGAATCGTGACTTGTAATTTCGACCTCAGGAGTTCCGTACCCCTCAGGTCCTCCTGCAATGTCCATCATTTTCTGGAGCAAATCACTGTCTGTTCTGTGGTGTTTAAGACGCGGCAGTTTTAGAGTCCAGATGTGATTCTGTGTCCAGAAATATTTCTGAAAGTTGCACGAAGCAATGGAACAGCTGGCTTTCCCACTGTAAATTACAGTCCTGACTATGTAATCACATAATAGCTTCATCTTAATGCAGCCTTCCAAATGCTGTACATAGCACTGTCTAACACTCAGGCGATGTCATCCCAGAGCAAATGAGGAAGACTGCATTGGTTTTGCCTCTCTCCCTATTCCCCCACTCCCCCTGAACACCAAACACCTTCAGTTTCGTTTTACATATTTATTTTTGAAGCGGGATCTAGCCGCATAGCCTAGGCTAGCCCAGAACTTTCAGTCTTGCCTAGTCATGGGATTTACAGATGTGTGCCACCATGCTCCTGGTGACTTTTGTATAATACCCGCACTAGGATTGATTCAAGTCATTCGGGTAAATGTCCCTTCCCCAAGCATTCATCTAGTGGGCCAGAACACTGCTGTCGTAGTGTGTGCCTAGTTTAGATCATTGATCATTCCACCAATTAATTAAGCCTGTAACTCATGTAAGAGGACGGCCCTAAAAGGAATCTCTAAGAATTCAAACACAAGGTGACGCCGTCTCTTTTGTTGGATGATGTGGGGATGGGGGAGTCATGGATGAGTAGTGCTTTGCATTAAGTCCCATGGTAGCATCCTAAGTAGTTGCTCTGTCTCTTTCAGTTCTCTTTCTACCCTGCTGTTTCTTCTTGCTCAGGACACTCCAGTGGTTGATGTCAGGCTCCTGACTACAATTTATATTGTCCTCTTTGTCTGGATCTCTGTTTTTCATAAAACCCACTTCCAGCCATTCTTTATATTTTAGCCTTTTAAATGCTTTTACATCTTAATCTGTTGGAACCTATGACTATTACCTTACTTTAAAAATAACCCCTGAGCTACAGAGACAGCTCAGCAGCTAAAGCACAGGCTACTTGTAGTGGTTTGAAAGAAAACGACCTCCACAGGCTCCCAGGGAGTGGCATTACTAGGAGATGTTGCTTTGTTGGAGTAGGTGCGGCCTTGTTGGATGGAATGTGTTTCTGGGGGGTGGGCTCTGAGGTTTCAGATGCTAGTCAGGCTTAGTGTCTCCTTCCCTTCTGAATGCCTGCTAATCTAGAAGTAGAACTTGCAGCTACTTCCCCAGTACCAACCGTGTTTGCCTGTGTACCACCATGCTTCCTGCCATGATGATAATGGACTAAACCTCTGAACCTATAAGGCAGCTCCAGTTAAATGTTTTCCTTTATAAGAATTGCTGTGGTCATGATGGCTCTTCACACCTTTAGAAACCCTACCGAGGACACTGCTTTTTCAGAGGACCCAATTTAGTAACAAGCACCCATCTCAAGTGGTTTACAATTATCTGTAACTCCAGCATGACCCATCTGATACAAACAGAAGACCCTCCCACATCACGTGGGCACATATACACATACATGTGCATACGCACACACTCATGTGCACGCACACACACATGTGCACACACATACAGAGACAAAATTAAAATCCCACAAATCTTTAAGTAAAAGCTAACCTCACTGTGCTCTCTTTTCTCTATCTTCTGTGATTTTATTCACTTTTCTCTGTCCTTTGCTGCATTTTATGGATATTGTCTATACTGCCACCTTTGGTTTGTTCAAGACACTTTAGTGGAAGGACACTATGCGATTTGTTCCCCTTAACTTCATGTTTAGTTTGTGCTTAGCAGTTTAATTACTTTTTAAAAAATGTGCTCAAAGAATTTAATCTAGCCAATCCTTCTTAAAGACCTACTTGTTTCTTCTCCATTTTCCAATGATATGGAGAAGAAATTTCTATGTTCACTATTATATTTTACAATACACTGGGGAAATGTCAATTCTACTAACTGGAAAGATATGAAGAATTCTAGGTTTCACCCTTTTTCTTTCAGTCTGGGTTTTCAGGAACTTTGCCTCAGTGTGTCCTGATGATGGCCCCTCTACGCTGGACTGTTTCAGCAGAAATACCAGAACCCAGGTCCAACACTGATTTGGGTTCTAAAGGGAAGCACCCAATGGAAGGGTTGTAAGCTGGAGAAACGTCAGAGCAAAAGGTGGGTTGAGAAGGACACGCTGGACATAAGAAAACCACTTAGACGGCTACCAGCAAACTGAATGAAACTCTCCAGTTCTGTTCACAGGTAAAACAAGCTGGAAATGCCTCAGAGCCTCCCTTGCCTCAGCTGCTGGTTGGACTTTGCCTCACGTTCAAAGGCCTTCCTGTCTTGACGTCTCAGTTCACTCTACTTCTTACCCTGGGATACCGTTCTCCGTCATTCTGCCTGTTCCACACTTGAGCCCACACATCCCCTGAAGTTCAGATGCTGGCTAATCCTTTCACACTTGGATGAAAATAAGCCAGCCCAACCCGCCACTCCCATAATAGCATCTGCAGGTGAACGTCCTCCAAGGTGGAACCAACCACACTTTCCCCTACCTTCTCCAAAGAGAGCAGCCATATCCTTAGAAAGGTGATGGGTTCTCCTCCAGAGACCTGAGAACATTCTCTTCCTGACCCATTATTTAAATTTGTACTCTTTATATAAGTGAGCAATTATAATGCTGTTCCCTAAGCATTATAATTTTCAGTCTATATGAGGCTTTGATTTGATGCTTTCAAATTATGGGCCAAGGGCTGAGCTTCTGATATGTGAGTTGCTTCCATATAAGTCAGAAGAAAACATATATATGAATGCAGTCTTGAGACCAAGAGTCTCTTCATCACCAATATTTAATATTTAAAAACAAAATCACAGAAAAATATGAGGAGCAGCCCCTCCGTAAAGACAGAGAACTGATGTGAAGGGCTGTCATGAAGGTTTCGGGAGCTGTAACAACCACACACTCATTGCATACACGGGAAAATGGCTTTAAAGTTCTTTGCAGGAAGGGGCAATGTTCCCACCACCTCTCTTCCTGCTCAGGAAGTATTTGTTCTGCATTCGGAAGTCCCCACAGGTAAGTATTCATGAGCAATGAGGCATTTCAGGGAAAGACAAAGTTAGAATCACTGGACTGGGAAGATGGGGAGAGAGAAAAAAATCTCCATCCAGGGAAATCACAGACTGTAGCCATCAGAGGACAGGATTTTCATATAGATTTTTTTAAAAAATCTAATTCAGATCTCATCAGGAGACAGAGTTTTTATGACTGAATTTATAGTGAATTGAGAGAGAATTTTCCCTGGAGTTGTAGAGACCTGGGCTATATGTTTTATTTCACTTCCTGGTGACTTGGTCATCCTTTAACAGCAAGAACTGGTGTTTTTTCTGTTTTTTTTTTTAAATCTATTTTACATGGAGATTATCTTAAGGTTCCTTCTGGATTTTATGTCCCAGTTCTGTTACCTGGTACTTGCTAGCATATGAGATCTAGTTTAGTAGTTTCATGGTCTATAAACACCAAAGCAAACTATTTACCTGGAGACTGTTACTCCAGCACTGAGCTGTGCAGGAAGGTTGGTAGGATACCAAACCCAGAGCCTTTCAGCTGGCCCACCTCTGTTTTGTCATCATGGGCAAACTGCACTCTGCTCTGCTTCTCAATCTCCAAGTTTTCCATAAAGTTAATTCTCTGTGGTTGAAGTTGTTTTCATAAAGGAAAGAGAGAGACAGAGACAGAGAAAGAGGACTGGGGGGGGGAATCTGAGAGTGATTTGGGGGTTGGGGGACACTAACATTCAATCCATTGCAAGTAAGTATACCTTTCATTCTATTAAGTGTTGTTCACTGTATATTTCAATACATTGCTCCCAGTGTTTCACAACTATCTTCTAAACTGCATTCCCCTTAGATAGAAGAGGAAACATATTATAGATGGATTATAGAATTCACTCAACGTCATTCAAGAAGTGATAACACCAAGACCGGAAGCCAGGGTCACCTGCCTTCATAGCTTTTACTCTGCATGTCATGCTAACTCCAAATAGATCAAATAACTATAAACTGAACTCCCTTTTAGCTTGATTGTCTTAGGCGTTTTGTCATAGTGATGGAAAATGTTGTAAGAGGCCCACTTGTTCATTTCCCAGCTGCCCAGACTTCCAAAATAATACGCAAAATATGCCATATTATTTAAATCATTGCTTGGCCAATCACTTAAGTGTATTGCTAGCTAGCTCTTACATCTAGGATTTAACCCATTTCTATTAATCTGTGTATTGCCACATGGCTGTGGCTTACTGGGTAAAGTTCCAGCCCATGTCTCTGGCAGGGCTACATGGCTTCCTTTTACTCCACCTTCTTTCTCCCAGCATTCAGTTTAGTTTTCCCCACCTAGCTCTACTCTGCTCTATCAGGCCAAGCCAGTTTCTTTATTCATTAATCAATAAAAGCAATACATAGACAGAAGGACATCCCACATCATTTCCCCTTTTCTGTTTAAATAAAAGGAAGGCTTTAACTTTAACATAGTGAGATTACATGTAACAAAACAGGTATCAAGTAAGAATTACAGTTACAATATTTGTATATACTTTATCTTTTATCAAAACTAAGGAAAACTATCTATTCTTCAACTCCAGCAAACTCCAGAAGGATATAATGTTACCTAAGTAAACAGGAAGTGCTTTGTAAGCAACTTCTAATACTCTAGAATTGACAGAGACATCTCGCTGCCTGGACAGTCAACCAGAGCTCTTCTGTACCATTGGGTCATCCATATTCAGCCTACAGGCCCATAGTATCCAGCAGACTTTTCCATGAAGCAGGAAGTTTCAAAGACAGTTCCACCTATATTGGCAGTTTGTCAGTCACTTTCTTCTGTGTCCAACAGAATGTCTGGCAGACTCTTTCATGAAGCAAGAAGCCAAAAGACTGTCTCACCTTCTTTAGGCAAGTTCAGTAGTCATTTATCTGTGGGTCCTGCATGTCCAGTTCATACAACATAGCATCAAGAAATCCAGGCAAGAGCAGTTTCTTGCCCAAATGGATAGCAAACTCCATAAGGAGCCTTTTCGATACCCATCTTCCTCTTGAAGTAATTAGTGCTGTCAGGAGCAGATGTGTCTCATTGTTATGAAAAGTCCTAAGTTCTTAAAACATATTCTGGAAGACTTTGAAAGAATTGAAGAATACTTGTCCATCTGAAATATATCTGTGTACATCTAGAAAACCTAACTAACATGACTACAAGCTTGACTATTATAGATGATTATCTATTAACCTGTGTTTCCTAATTATACATTACATTTTTAAATGAACTGGACAAGCACAATACCTTAATCAAGATCAGAAATACATATACATAGTATAACAAAATTGGCCTTAAATTTGTATTAATAAACCAAGATCCATACCAATGCAAATCTCTATAGTGGAAAATGAACACAATTTTAATGCAAAAATAAAATAAACAAGTGCATATAGATTGAAGCTATTCATTTAAGAGACAGTTACTATAAGAAAAATAAAGCTTACCTCTTAGTAATCCCACCACTTAAATTTAGCTGTAATTAACATTTTGGTGTTTTGTCCCAATGGTTTGTTTTTTTCCACAAAGTAAATATTTTTGTATATACTTATCTACACCTACATATTGAAAAAATATGCTCTTTTACTAACATCATAGGAATATTTTATGTGATTAAAACTCTTTTTTGGCTTTTTGCCAAATATTCACTCATATAAATACAGTTTGGCAATTTCTTGCTGATGGAAATTTCATTTTTGAAATGCATTGCTTCATTTATACATTTCAATAAAACTTGGAATAACTTCTCTTTATAAGTTTTGTTTGCCAAAAGGGAACCCTGAAGAGATCACAGAGTGTTCTAAGATGAAACACTGTTTTAAGTTCTATGAAAACATTGCATTGTTTTTCAAAATTTATATGTTAAAGTTTTAACCTGGTACCTAAAAATATGACTGAGTCTCCAGATATGCTATTTAATGAGGTATTGTTTTTGTTTGTTTGTTTGTTTTTGAGACAGGGTTCTCTGTGTAGCTATTGTTGTCCTGGAACTTACTCTATAGACAAGTCTGGCCTCAGACTTATAGAGATCTGCCTCTCTGAGTGCTGGGTAATGAGGTATTAATTAATGGAGTCTTCAGAACTGCCATGAAACAGAGATTAAGGCCAGGGAAATGGTTCAGTGGGTAAAGTGCTTGTCATACAAGGTGAGGACAGACCTTAAGATCGCTTAAACTTATGTAAATGCCCAGGCAATTCCAGGACTCAGACATAGAGCCACAGGACCCCCTAGAACAAACTGTCTTGCTGGATTAGTCATATTGTTAAACTGTGGATTCAATGTAGAGAACCCATTTCAATAAATAAGATGGAGAATAGCCAAGAAAGACACCCCCATAATCAAGTTTGGGCCACCACTGCATGTGAACACACTTACATGTGCATTAAAGCACACAGATGCATCCATGCCTACTCTCTCTCTCTCTCTCTCTCTCTCTCTCTCTCTCTCTCTTTCTCACAGACACCACAGACACACTTGTGAGAGAGGAAATTAAAAGAAAGCTACAGGGAGAAAAATTTATGTGGTACTTTGAATGAGACTGTCCCTTTGGTGTGGGAAGTCCTCCTGTATGTGTTGCTTTTATTGGTTAATGAATAAACAAACCTATTTCGGTCAGTGGCTTAGCAGAAGAGAATTTCAAACAGATAGAGTAGGAAAGAAGACAGAGTCAAGGAAAAGCCATGTAGCAGCTGCTAGAGACAGACATTTCCACTGGAGCCTGCCAAAACTTTGCCAGTAGGCCATGACCTCGTGGTGATGCACAGATTAATTGAAGATGGGTTAGGTTGGGATATAAGAGCTAGTGTGAAACACGCTTAAACTATTGGCCAAACAGTATTGCATATAATATAGTTTCTGTGTGATTATTTGGATCTGAGTTGCCAGGGAATGAAAGAGCAGCCTCCAGCAACACCCCCTCCATAGGCACATACAGGTGAATCATTGGTCCCTGTTCATGGAACTTTTTGGAAATGATTGGGGAGTGTGGCCTTGTTGGAGGAGATATGTTACTGGGGGTGGAGTTTGAGGTTTCCAAAGCCTACTCCATACCCAGTTAGAGCTCTTGTCTTGTGTTTGCGGATCAACATGTAAGCTCTCATCCCCTGCTCCAGCACCTTTCCTACTTTCATGGTGCTACATGCCCTGCAATAACCATAATAGAATTTAAGCCTATAACTGTAAGCTTCCAATACACTCTTCTATAAGTTACCTGATCACAGTATCTTATGACAGCAATATAAAGATAACTAAGATACCATGTGAAGATATAGGCAGAAGGCACGAAGACCTCAGAAGTCAACCCCAGGGACATTTTTAAACATCCAGTCACCCAAACTGTGAGAAAATAATTTCTGTTGTTAATCCAGGAGTTCCAGGAAATTCTGTTATGGAAGTTCCAGAAAAGCAACACATGCATCTGCTTCTATTAGTCACTGGATAAATTCTCTATGACAGTTAGGGTAGTCACCAAACTGTTTATAGTGGAAATCCAGTTCAGGTATCCTTTTCACTACTTCTGGGGTCATCTTTGTGGATTCCTGGGAATTTCCCTAAGGACCATGTTTCTTCCTAACCCTATAATGGCTCCCTCTAGCAAGATATCTCTTTTATTGCTCTCCCACTTTGTCCTTCCCCCCAACTCAACCATCTCATTCCCTCATGTTCTCATCTCCTCCACTCCACCCTCTCCAGCCTGCAATTTACCCAGGAGAACCAGGCTGAGCTCTGGGAGTTCTTCCAATCAAAGACAGGGGGGAGGGATTATATGAACAAGGGGAGGTCAAGATTATGATGGGAAACCCACAGGTACAGTTGACCAGAACTCCTAGGAGCTCATGGACTCTGGACCCACAGCTGAGGAGCCTGCAAGGGACCAAACTAGGCCCTCTGCATACGGGCAACAATTTTGTTGCCTGCTCTGTTTGTGGGACCCCTGGCAATGGGACGAGGATATTCCTGGTGGATGAGCCAGCTTGTTGAAATCAATTTCCTATGGTGGGATGCCATATTAAGCCTTGATTCAGGGGGCAGGGACTTGGCCCTGCCTCAACTTAATGTGTCGGTTTTTGTTGACTCCCCTTGGGAGGCCTTACCCTTTCTGAGGAGTGGATGGGAGGATGGATTTGGGGGTGGGTAGTAAGGAGGAGTGGGAGAAGGGAAGAAAGGGTGAACTGTGGCTGGTTTGTAAAATGAATAAAAAATAAAATAAAAATAAATTAAAGAAAAGCAAACAAACAAAAAGACAACACATGTCTTCATGTCACATCGCCAGAGAGGAAAAAAATCTGAGACAAAAGTCCCTATCTTTTGAATCCAGATTTTGGATCCCATGCTCACTCTGATATTATGCTCTCTCTCACACACAGAGACAGAGAGACAGAGAGAGAGAGAGACAGACAGACACACACACACACACAGAGAGAGAGAGAGAGAGAGAGAGAGAGAGAGAGAGAGAGAGAGAGAGAGAGAGAGAGAGGAGAGAGAGAGAGAGAGAGATTCTAGGAAAATAACCTACCTTTATTTGGAAAAGAGTTATTTTCTTTTAGATTTTTTTTCCAGTTTATTTATTTTTTATTAAAAATTGCCATCTCCTCCCCTCCTCCTCCCCTTCCCCTCCCCTCCCCTCCACCCACACCCCCACTCCCTCCCTCTTGAGGCCAAACAGCCATCAGGGTTCTCTACACTATGTTGAGTCCAAGGTCCTCCCAACTCCCCCCAGGTCCAGGAAGGTGAGCAACCAAACTGACAAGGCTCACACAGAGCCCGTCCATGTCATAGAGACCAAGCCCATTGCCATTGTCCTTGGCTCCTCGGTCAGCCTCCACCATCAGCCACCCTCAGAGAGTCCGATTTGGTCGCATGTTCCATCAGTCCCATTCCAAGTGGACTTGGTGGTCTCCCATTAGTTCTGTCCTGCCGTCTCAGTGGGTGAACGCATCCCTCATGGTTCTGACTTTCTTTCTCATGATCTCTCTCCCATTGGCAGAGGCTTGACTCTAGAGGGGTTCCCAGGTGTCCAGGAAGACGCCCCCAGCTAGGTCCTTGGGTAGCTGAGGAGAGGGTGCCAGAAATGTCCAGATCCTATTGCCATACTCATGAATATCTTGCATATCACCATAGAACCTTCACCTGGCATTGGATGGAGAAAATGACAGAGCCCCACATAGGAGCACCGGACTGAGCTCCCAAAGTTCTGATGAGGAGCGGATGAAGAGTTATTTTTTGATGCTCTAATCACTTTCCTTTGCTTTTACCTCCTCTGACCTGAGTTCCAAACTCTTCTGTCTCTTTCCTTTCTTCTGTGTTTTCCATGGGGAAGATCTTCTGATCACAAACACACGTTTCAGACTACCCATTGATTTCCCCAATAGCCTGATTTGTAAATACTTTCTTTGTTGTTTCCTTAATTCGAGGCACAACTAGTGGAGAACATGTCACCAGGGCTCTCAGGTCCTGACCAGGATGTACACAGCAACAACTCCTGTTGTTGTTTTCTATAATATGGACCCACAAAGATCATGGCAGAAGAAAGCCAAGGGATGCAGACAGCTATTAGCCTTGATTTGTAAGTCTCACAATGCTTAGCTTGTTTCCCTTGGGGCATTAGTTTTTTCTCTTGACAAAATTCTTCCTTCTCCAATTTCTAAGATAGTTAAAAAATGACACTTTTTGTTTGGCACAACTCTTGCCTTTATTTCAGCAGATGCTAAATAATTATAGGCATGCTTAGCATTTCAAGAGTGTGTTTCCTTTTAAGTCCCTAGAACACATATTCACACTTATGTTTCCATTTCCATGAGGAGAAGAAACAAAATAATGAAAATTGAAAGCCCCTAGTCTTAACTAGCTGCTAAATAGATGTGGGGCAGGGGCTGAAGAGATGACTCAGCCATGAAGAACACTTGCTAGTCTTGCAGATGGCCCAGGTTTGTCCCAGTAGTTTACAACTGTTCCTAATTCCAGTTCCAGAGAATCCAATGTCACCTTCTGACTTCTGTGGGCACCATGTGCACACATGGTGCAAGACATACATGTAGGCAGTACTTATAAACATACATCTAAAATAAGTGGGACAGGTGATGGGTGAAGTTACCATCCAGTGGTGATGAGGACTGGCCCCTTTTTGTGCAAAGTTCACAGACTTTGTTGGGCATCCTATGCAATTGGCAGATGTATTAATATCAGAAGATCATCTATATCATGCTTCTATGTGCAAGGTTTGAGGATGTAAAATATATTAATAATGATAATGAGGATTACTACACAGATTTTTTGGTAAAAATTTTTATTACTTTGTGTTTTAGAATCTACCTGTTTTGAATATCTTCAGAAATGTGATAGCACCTCACAATTCCCCAGTGTTTCCTCCTGAAGCAAAATTGAAGAGTTCCACCTCACATGTGGAATTCTAATGTTTTTGAATTTGCCACATATTCTACAGGGCATAAGAGGAGATCAACCATCAGCCAGAGGAAACCCTACAGGCCCATGGAAATAGTAATGAACAGGGAGAACTTGAAATGACCTTGGGGTCTGATCACTTGATTTTTCTCCCCGATGCCTTGCACGGATTCAACTTTTTAGAATTTAGGTGAAGGATATGCATGGCAGTGGAGCTTCACAAGGACTTGCTAGAGATGCTAAACTCCTCTCATCTTTTCGGTCACCCAGTGTGCAATGACAGGAAACCTGTGACGGTTCCCTGGTTTGTTCTCCAGGCCTGTGACTTCGGAACTCTTAAACCCTCTAATCTGGAATTTGGGTTGAAAAGCACCAACTAAATTTGGAGAATGACAATATTCGTTCTTTAAAAGTGGCAGATGGAGTGTAATCCGTGTTCAGCTTTTCTTAGACCCCATCTGGATGCCTGGGAGAAGAAATATGAAAGAAATGAAAATGTGCATAGGCATAGAAAATATAAACTAGTGAACATGCCTCTTGGTCTCAATCCAGTACAAACTTTCCACTCCAGGGAAAAGATATGACCTGGAAAATATTTATGTTTTTATTTTTCAGATAAAGTCATATCTTTAAAAAACAAAACATAATTATATGGGGACATAAAATTGAAGGTTTTCTATACAGGAACATGTGAACAATTTTAATGATAAAATAATTTAAACTTACTTTTGTTCATTTGTTCATTCAACACTTACGGCTTGTGTTTGAGATTGTTTGGTCAATTAATTATACTGTCCAAATGTAGCTTTGTTTTCCTACTGACCTCTCTCACCATAAAACTCTTGGTAGTTGTAGAGGGGGCCAATAGGATGACTCAGCACAGGCATCCCGTTTCTCCATATCTATTTATCTATAATTTTAATTCCCCTTTGCCACATGACAACAAATTCAGAAATTCGGGGGGATGTTATGGTTTGAATCTGAAGTATCTATAAAAGGCTCATGTTTTCAATGATTGGTCCCCAGCGAGTGGCACTATTTTATATGGTTGGAACATCGTGGAAGGCAGGATCTGGTTGGAGGTGATAGGTCACTACGGGTGTGTCCTTGAAGCACAGACTCCGCCCAGCCCTCCTCTTTGCCCTGGTTGCTCCCTTTTCTACTGCAAAGAAGTACTTCCAAGTTGTTGTTCATGCTACAGGATGTTCTGTAGCCCAGAAATGTTGGAATACGCCAGGATAGGTTAAACTCTGAAATTGAGAGCCAAATTAACTTATTCCCTAAGTTGTTCATCTCAGATATGTGGTTATAGAGATTAGGAACTAAGCAAAACAAAGGATTAGGACCAGTATATTATTCTAGCCTACTTGGTTGAGTTCACTTTTACCATAGCAACTTCAGAAAAAAAAAGCCGTGAAAAAGTACAGATGACATCACAACTGCGTTTCCTGTCACTGCACACTGGGTGACCGAAAGGACGAGAGGAGTTTGGCATCTCTAGCAAGTCCTTGTGAAAGAAACGAAAATGTGCAGACGCATATGCACAACTGTGTTCACACTGGTATGATAAAATCCTCATTTTGCTCTAACATAGTTTAGAAACAATACCCTACTGAGTCTGTTTTTGTTGTTGGTTTGTATATGGTTTCAGGGCTGAGCATTCTGCGTTGGACAACCAACAGGCAGGCACCCTCCGGGAGAGGTTAATTCTCCTTCTTCCTGCTGTGGTCAGTTGTCTACGGATGGGATCCCTTGAGATTCTCCCCCCCTCCAGTGTTAACATGTCCATTGATATTGCCATGTTCTGGTCTTGTTTATGTGGCCATTTCTAGGAGAAACTGGTTCACAGCAAACATCCTGATATTCTGTGTCTTACACTCTTTCCACCTCCTCTTTCATGATGTTCTCTGAGCCATAGATGCAGGACCTGTGCTGTAGATGCATCATTTGGTATTTAAATTCTTCCATAAACCATTGGTCTCTGTATTGTATCTAGCTGTGATTTTCTGTGCTGCTTTCCATTTGCTGGGAAGGGAAGCTTCTTTGATGAAGGGTGGCAGTTACACTGATCTCTGGGTATAAGGATAAGATTTAGAATGTAGTCATGACTTAGGCTGGTCTAGCAAAGTGGCAGTAGTAGATTCTTTCCCAAGGTCCATGATCTCACCAGCTCCAGGAAGCTGGCTAGGTTTTCAGTATCAGGCATGATTCCCTCTTGTTGAATGGGCCTAATGTACAATTATACAGCTATTGGTTGCTCCAGGTTCATAAGTGCCATTTTTGCACCTTGATGCATATCTTGCCATGCTTCATAGTTGTTCAGCTGGGTTGATAAGTGAGTAATAGGTGTTCCAGCTGGGTAGGACCATATAATTGCTTCCCTCCACTGGCAACTCACATAGTATTTTCTGGAACTCTGTCAGTTAGACCTCAGGGAAGAGACATTCAGATCAGATTCTGCTTGAATGATCAAAGTCCTGTGTCCTAAGCATATAGTGTCTTCAGCAATCAGAGCCTACCCTTAACCTTGGAGAGGCAACCACGGCCTAAATCCATAATCTATATTGTTTTGGGAGACATTTGGACTACTTATCATCCAAAGCACATTTCTTGGGCCTTGTACTGGGAGTTTTGTTGGGGAGCATTGTCGGCCTATGTGGCTTAACTCCCTTGAGGTAACCCAGACACAGAAAGACACACATCACATATTCTTTCTCATCTGCAGTTCCTAGCTCTCAGTCCTCATATGTGAATACCTGATGAGGAGTAACCACAGAAACCAGAAAAGTATAAAGGTGGTGGTGGGAGGATTGGGAAGGAAACAGAATAGAATAGGGGCGATATGAAGTAGAAAATGGGACAAAGAGGAATGGGTTCCAGCGGAAGAGGAGGGGGGATGGAGGTCAATACAGTAGTAGGAGGAGGACCAGGGGACAATTAACAAAACGTTGCTCAATAAAATATAAGGAATCATATTAATTATTATTTATCTAAAATTATACACAATATACATAAGTGTATATGTATACATCACTAATCTTTCCCTGAATTATATGATTTAATGTTCATGTTTATTTTCAGTTAAATTGTGAGTTTCTAAGGGAGAACAGATAACTTAGACATTTCCCGTTAGTGTTCTGTGCCACCCTGTGCTGAGAATGGGGTGCTAGCTACACCCTTGGGATCCTTGTTGTTGGACAGCTCAAGCACACAAGAGCCAGCTCATGAAACGACCTCTGAAGAGGAGATATCTCATTTCCATTTAATATATATATATATATATATATATATATATATATATATTAAATTTGTCCGTTTATTTTCTGGCCTTTCAACCTTTTCTTGTCCCTGCACTTAATTATGATTGTCCCTTCTTACAATCTCAAAAGACCCTGACTGTGGCAGTGAGAGAAAGGAGGGGACTTTGGAGGCTCTTGGTGGAGCTCTGAGGTCCCTTGTAAACAGTTAATGTGCTCATTCCCAGTCCTCAGGAAATTTAGCTGTGATATGTGTTACAGTAAAAATCATTTCCACTTCAATTCCCACATGGCGGGCAGCAGGTTAGAATGTCGGCAAGGCTGGTTAGAGGCCTGGCAGGAGCCCAAGACCACCCTGTCTGCACACCCACGTACTTGTCACTGGCACTCTTGCCTGTCGTTTATCTACAGGAAAGAGGTCAAGATTCTCAGCAGCAGGGAACACCCACCACTCCCAGTGCCTCCTGGGAACCTCACTCTTTCAAAGGAGGAAAACGAAAATTGTTCTGGAAGTGGTGTTGTGGCCATAACCAAGAAGCAGAGGCTGAAGGGTTATAAAAGGAGAAGAATAATGAGTAGAGAGACTGGGGTGGTAGAAAATTAGTGAGAGGACGGAGGGGGATCCCAATGGAGAATGGGAGAAGGCGAGAGAAAGAAGAAAGCCCAACTGAGGGAGTGAATTGTGCATGGCCCCCAACAATTCCAAATCTATCGTGAGACTAGTTCCAAATAGATTTTCTTGTACTATAGTTTGAATTATAATGCAGCCAACAGTTGTCCAGCAATATCAATATTCCCCTTGACTCTGTCAAGATGGAGAGCCCTCACTCACCTAACTTTTGTTAGCATGCTGTAATAATCAAACTACTTCATGACTAATTATTGCTGCCAACCTTTTACTGGGCCTAGTATAAAGTTAAATTTCATCATTGTTGGATATGTATACAAAATGTTATATATATATATATATGTGTATATGTATATTCCATATGTATGTACCATCCAGTTCAGATGTCTATCAAGGTTCTCAGAACCTATTCTCTTGTGGATAAGGTAGACTGCAGCAATGCCTAAAATTATGGAAGCATGAATATAAAAATAAAACACAATTCAATTGATGTATGAAACAAAATATCTGCGTGAAGATACATTAAAATCAAAGCAAAGCACAGGGGGGAAATTAGATTATGCTAGAGAAAAATAAATTATCTTTTGTATTTTATCTATTGAAAGTCACATACGAAAACAAAAACATGAAAAAGTAGCATGAGAGGTAGCAAGATTGATTTTCATTCTTATGAATAAGAATATTTGTTTTTCTCCTGGATTTTATGGTTTTGGAAGTTCTTGGCTTTGCAATACTAATGATTTGTGCTGACCAAATGTTAGAGTTAGTGCCTATTTGTTTGAGTTTGTAATTTTTATTACATCCTTTTTATTTCAACAGAGGGCTCCCAAAGAGATTAATATTCTATGCTATTACACTGTATCTACTCCCGAATTACTAACAGAAAGAAAATAATAATCTCTGCATATTGAATTCATGTCTCAAAAATATATTCCTGAACATCTCAATATGCAAAATAAATGTTCTTTTGTTGATAGTGCCAATAGCATTTCAATTTTTTTTAAACAGCACTGAACACAGTTCCACAGAATGAAACCAGCACTTCTGCATGTAGAGACACTGTACTGTGGAGAAAAAATGCGTGCTATGGAGACAAATAGAAAAACAGTTGAATCCTAGGGTCACCAGGGACCAGTGGTGGGTCCCGAAGAATGTCGCTGTTCCTCTCTCCTTTTCATTCTGGGATGATGGATGATGTGGATCAGACCCTTCTGTTCAGAGGACCCATCTGCTAGGCACAAACTGGTTACTTCCATTTGTCAAATGATTTTTCTCTATAGTTGAAATTTATTTGCCTTGTTTTTTCATTAAACCAATATGATAAATTGACTCATTTTATTAAACCTTGTACTATGGTGATGAATGATTCTTTGTAGGATATAATCCTTTTTAGGAGATGTTGGCTTCACCTTGCTCTGTTTTATGAAGAATTCTGAGAGGGTGCTCTTGAGATTTGCTAGCATGCAGGTTTCTTTATCATATGTTGTATTTAGTTTGAGTGTTATCAGAAATGTCTTTAGATTATATGAACTATAGAAAAATATATTTGCACATTTGAGGAAAAGCATGAATGAGGCATGGTGACACCTGCAATATCAGCACTTAAAGCATGCAGCAGGAGAATTGCAAGTTTGAGATTAGCTTGGGCTACATAGAAATGTCACCTCACAAATCAAACCACATGCTATAAAACTATAGTCCTATGCAGGACATAGCAGATTTGGAATGCAGGTAGGGAAAAGGAACTTTCTATTTGTTTATTATCTAATGCATGAACATAACGTCTCTTTGTGGTGTTCATCTCTTCCTAGTTAGGTTCAGGAACTACCGCTTCTGGGTCTTTATTGTCCAGAGTATCACTTCTGGCTCATTTCCAAATTCACATCTTAAGAAACCTCAGCAATGCTGATTTATTCACAGTGTCAGAACTCAGTTGCACTGAAGCATGAAGATCTTGACACCTCTGCAGTTCCCTACTGCCGGTCACATCAGTCCTCACCAGGCTCCTGCTATCTGCTGCCCAGGAACGCTGGCTTTCAAGGAGTCACATGGAAAGCTGCTACTAGGTTCTGTTATGATGGCTTCATAAGTAGGTATTTCCAGAATCTTCAGGAAACATGAATGATAATTTGCTTTTTTGTTTATGTTGAACTTGCTGATTAGAATTCTCTAGTGTTGTCGGGGTTTCGGTCCTTCCCGGTTCCCACAATTGTTACGTCCCAAAGAAATCACATAGAGGTCTACATTAACTATAAACTGATTGGCCCATTAGCTCGGGCTTCTTATTAACTCTTACAACTTATATTAGCCCATTATTCTTGTCTATGTTAGCCATGTGGCTCAGTACCTTATTCGGTGGGGCAGTCACATCTTGCTTCTGTGGCTGGTACAGGACTGCATAGGAATGGGCTTTCTTCTTCCCAGAATTCTCCTGTTCTCATTGACCCACCTCTACTTCCCATCTGGTTGTCTCACCTATACTTCCTGTTTATCTATGGCCAATCAGATTTATTTAAAATATAATTGACAGAATACAGACCATTGCCTCACACCACTCTAGCCTCCATATGGAACTTGCTTTGTCTTTACAAATATTTATTTATTTTATTTTTATTTTATGCTGGTGCCAATGGATCCAGAAGAAGGCACTGAATCCTTTGGAGCTACAGTTCTGTGTGGTGGTAAGACTCTTGTCCTGTGTACTGGGAACCAAACTTAGGTCCCCTGGAAGAGCCGTAGATGGTCCTAGCTGCTAAGTATTATCCTTAACCCTTGTGTGGAAGTCTTCAGACTGTAACAGTACATTTGTAGACTGCATTCTCTTTCTATGTTGGCCCCACTGTTGCCTCTCCTAAAATTCACACTAACAAGGGAGAGATGGATGAGCCATAAATAGGGCAAGAAGGCAGTTTAACTTCTGCAGGGATGTCTGTATCTTTCCTACAAGATTTAAAGTTATGCTTGGAAAGCACAAACACATAAGTCAGAAGCAAAAGAGAGTAACAACCTCACAGGCTGCAGGAATAGGGAGAGATACTTTAAGTGAAGTGTAAAGGTAGTGGGATTCGGTACCGAACTAGCTTTCAGATGCAAGAATATACAGGATCAAACATGTTTGAGTGTAGCACTGCAGTCAGAATATAGGTAGACAAGAGTTGGGGCATGTGAACAACTGTGTAGCTCAAATTCAAGGCTGGCAATGAACTTTGAATAGCCCATTTTCACTTGCCTTGTGTTGACTTGAGAGCTACTTATTGCCCACATGTCAGCACCATCTTGGAGAGCCAATGCTGTGCTTCCCAATCTGAGTACTACACATCATCTTAAGGTTCTTAGTAAGCAATCTGCTTCCCAGACCTCGCTTCTGGAATAAGAACCTGGCCATGAGGTTCAGGGACAACACCAGAAGGATAAACTCTTTGTCTTGTGAGGGCATATGGTTGACCCAGTATGCAAGGTATTCATTCAAAGACTGAAGAGTCTGGAGCAAAAGGTCATAAAGGTCCTAGAACAAACTCAGTGCATTCAACTCTGAGAGCTTGCTAGCCTTATTGATTTCTAGGTACCAAAGGGGTTTTTAAAATGTTAAGTCTGTATCAAATGGAGTGACTTAGACTTCAGGCCCAGAGATGGGGGCCTAATTTGCAGCTTTACAGAACAAGGGGAAGACATTATCACCCCTCTGTTGTTCTCTGTGTTTGTACGGGGCTAGAGTCAAAATTAAAATGACACAGCTGTTCATAATATTCTTATTTTGCATTTAATATCTAATGTTTCTTGGATCATGCATGTAGACGTTCACTCTTTGGCATTTTGAAATGCTGTGATAAGGTGTGGGCACATTTATGATCATTATCTTCTTAAGGGGAGAATCTTCTGTCTTGAGGGCAAAAGCCTTTGTTGTGAAGTTATCTTGTCTGGGATTAAAATAAAAGCACACTTGCACTCCCTCTCTCCCATTCTTTGTGCTAACTGACTGTTTCCAAAGCATCAAGGAAACTTTATACAAAGTAAAGCGATGGCATAGATTAGAAGGAAATATGCTGTCAAGAATGGCAGTGGGCCATATGAATGAGAGTACCCAGTGGTATCAAGGGTAATGGTAGTCCCCATGAATGAGAATACTCAAGGGCCATTATTATATTATTATTATTATTATCAGTAGTAGTAGTAGTAGTAGTAGTAGTAGTATTAGTAGTAGTAGTAGTAGTATTTGAGGTTTAGTTTTACAAAATTCAAGAGAAGGAGAAATTTGGGCGCTAAGGGGTGTTATTTGATTGGACTGACAGACTTAGACAATTTTCATCTATTTTAAACAACAATAAATTGCCTTTTCTCTCTTAACAGTCAAAAACTGTAGTTTTACCCCATTCCTTCACAAATTTATATGTATTTAAAGATTAGATGGGCTCCCATGTGAATTTTTGGGGCCCCTTCTCTCCTTGAACTGTGTTTCACAGATTTGAGATCTCCCTGAACACCAGCACCCCATGAGTCATTGTTACTGCCAGGTTTGTCTGTGCTACAATCTGGAAATGTCTGCCAGGTAGAAACCCAAGGGTTACCAGTGTAATTCCCTTGCCTAGTGTTCTTGTCTTAAGCAGTTGTTGACCAATTCTTACAATTATTGTTTTTAAAACATCTTCTGCTTATTTACAGATGTGTGTGTGTGTTGGTCCCATATCCTATTACTTTTTCTTTGAAGAAAGCAGAAATTCTCCAGAAACAACATGTTTTGAACTGTGTCTCAATATTCTACTTTGAGACCAATCACCATGGCTTGCTGAATTTCTCAGAAATACTGAACTATTTATTCTTATACTTCCTCCCTCAATTCTACTACCTTTATTTCTCAGAATTCTTTTAATCAAAACGTTTATTTTTGTTCTCAATACACTATCTACAAATTTATAATTTAATTCTATGATTTTCTTCTCAAATGGAGCTGGTTTAAATGAGAAAAAAAAAACCAACCCAAAAAACAAAGCTTGCTTCTTGGAGGTGTAGTGCTGAAAACCAGTGATCTATCTTTAACAAAACATTTTGCATTATATAAATTCCCAAATCGATGATAATATATTTGCATAAGAAAATGATAAAAATGTGTTTTTCTACAGTTGCTGCATTAGCTAATTTCTCTTGCTTTGATAAGATACTATGACCACAACTTTTAGAACTGATTTTGACTTACAGTTCCAGAAGGATAAGATTCAGTCATGATGAAGAAGCATGGCAGCAAGTGGCAGGCATGATGGCACTAGCAGAAAGTGAGAAACCACATCACACCACAGGAAGCAAAGAGAAGTCTGGACGTAGGGCCGGTCTATATAATTTCAGAGTCTGTTCTCAGAGAAGCGTTTCCTCCAGCAAGGCTGCACCACTTAGATTTCCCCAAATGGTGCCATTAACTAGGAACTGAGTGTTCAATCAGAGTCAAAGACATTTCTCATTTAAACCACTGCAGTTACCACTCAAAATTTATATATTAAGATAAAATATACAAATTGCCAATTGCCTCACCTTTTAAGCTCAGAGAAAGTCTTCTTGATGCTCGTTGTACGCTGTGAAATTGCTCACAGAAAGCACCCAGCATAGACAGTTTCTTAAACCCCAAACCTTTGAATTATTCCTTTACAGAATTAATCATACAGAGGGACAAGGATGTGTGCTGTGGGATTCCCCTTTGTATGCTGTGAATACCATTGGTTAATAAAGGAACTGCTTTGGGCCTATAGCAGAGATATAGGGGAACAGAGCTAGGTGGGGAAAACTAAGCTGAATGCTGGGAGAAAGGAGGCAGACTCAGAGAGAAGCCATGGAGCCCTGCTGGAGACAGACACTAGAACTTTAGCCAGTAAGCCACAGCCACATGGCAATACACAGATTAATAGAAATGGGTTGAATTAATATGTAAGAATTAGCCAATAAGAAGCTAGAACTAATGGGCCAAGCAGTGATTTAATTAATATAGTTTCTTTGTCATTGTTTTGGGGCTAAGCAGCCTGAAACCAACAAGTGGTCTCCTACTACAGATGTGATTTTTTTAAAAAATAAATAATTTATGAAGAATTACCAAGACCTTTTGCCTTACTCTCCCATTGATTCTCTCAGTTGAGGGCTTGGGAGTCAGGGCTCAAGAAAGTCTCCCTTTGTCTCACTCTCTTCTCTCAGCCTCTGTCTCCTCTACTTCCAGAAAATGCTGTGGGAAAGGTCTGTAGCTGGGGGGAGTGTTGCTGACAGAGCATTCAGTGGTTTTATAGGGAAGAGAAAAGAACCCATGCAGGCCATGTTCCTTGGTTTGACCAGGCATGATGAAGGCCTATCAGGGAAAGTAGTTGGGACTTGTGGAAGTGGAGATTTCTGGGAGGATTTCTTGTTGCCATGGTAACGAGGGAAGAGGACTGAGTACATGTGAGTCCTTATGGAGTCACAATCTCATCTTTTCTCAGAAGCTATCATAGTCTTAGTAATGGACCGAGAGTCAGAGAAGGGATTCATCACCTTCCATTCTTGGAAAGCCTAGACAGTTCCTCCTCTTTCCTAGGCATAGGGAATAGTTGGGGGGACAGGAAGTTTTGATAGCTTGAGTTTCAAAGGCATTGGATGAATACTAAACCTGAGGGGTATGAAGAAATATTTCTGGCCTAGTCAAAATGCATAGTTGATGCTTCAAATTTTTGTGATGTTTGAAAGTGGATAAAGTTCATTCTTACATATATTTATGTTGAGCCTGTTTAATCAAACAATGTGCTTGTACAAATATGTAAAACCAAACACAGCACTGAAAACTACTTCTACTGTGGTTTGCATTACATACTTTGAAAATTCTCTTGAGAGAAGTTCCAGGATTATTGTTTTGACTAAGACTTTAAAGATATATTTTTTGATGAAAGCTTGACCTGACCGTAGGATACCTTCCTCTCTTCCTAGCAAAGCTCCTTTTAACAAGCATAGACATTTGCCATTACTCTAAAATTCTCTGAATTGTTCTCAAAGTTAGGGTCATCTGTCTCAAAACTTTGCATTGCTTTGCTGGGGGGATGGACAGAAAAGCACTCATGTGCCCTTGAATGGCAATTGCTGCTCAATGAGGAATTCTTCAGTGATCTCAGAACTTCCTTTTCAAGGTGATTCTCAGGGAGAATTATATAGTTTGGCCTTTGGATGACTAACAATACTGGCCATTCAGTGAGTAGGAAGTACGTGTGTAATCAGCTTGGCCTATGGAAGGCTAAGAGCACTGGTCACTCAGTGAGTAGGAAGTTTATACACACAGGTTTTTAAGGTCTTAGTCATGAGGCAACTATTACTATTTTAAATCTAGCACAAAACTAAACATTTTTAATGATATGAACACATTCTTTTCCTAGTGCTGATGTTAAAAACATCAGTAGGACCTCATGAAGCTGAATATCTTTTGCATGGCAAAGAACATCATCATTTGGATAAAGCAGCAGCCTGCAGTCTGGAAAAAGTTTTTTTTTTTTTTTTTTTTTTAACCAGTTACACATTCAAAAGCAGGATAATATCAAAAATATGTAAAGAACTCAAAAAACTTGAGTTAAATAAAACAAATAACCAAATTTTAAAATGGGATACAGCTCTAAACAGAGAATTATCAAAAGAAGAAACTAAAATGACTGAGAAACACTTAATAAAATGTTCAGCATCCTTAGCCATCAGGAAAATGCAAATCAAAGCTACCTTGAGATTTTATCTTGTACCTGTCTGAATGGCTATGATCAGGAAAACAAGTGACAGCTCATATTGACAAGGATATGGAGTAAGGGGAACATCCACCCATTCCTGGTGGTCATGCAAACTTATACAGTCCTGTGGAAATCAGTGTGGCAGATATTCAGAAAGATGGGAATCCATATACTTCAAGATCCAGCTATGCCACTTTTGGGCATATACCCAATGTATACTTCATCCTATCACAAGGATACTTGCTTAACCATGTTCATTGTTGCTCTGCTCATAATAACCAGAAATTAAAAACAGCATAGATGTTGTTTAATAAAAAAATGGAAGGATAAAATATGATACATTTGCACAATGGAGCACTACTCAGCTGTTAAAAATTAAATCCAGAAATTTTCAGACAAAAGGATATGGAATTAGAAACAATTCATACCAAGTTAGGTAAGTCAGGTCCAGAAAGAAAAAATATGGTATCTATTCACTTATGTATGGATATTAGCTGTTAAATCAATGATAACCAAGCTACAATCTATAGAACCACAGAGGTTAGGAGTAGAGTAAGGAACTGGGGTCTCCATATAGGTCTCCATAGGAAAGGGAAATAGAATAGATAGTTATGGATTGATTGGGAAAGGGAGGATCAAGTAGGGAGGGAAGGATAGGCGTATGAGGGATGGAATATGGGGAGAGACAAAATTAATGGCCATTTGAAGTGTAGTATTGACATAATACAGTAGAAATTTCCTAAAATACATACTATTTTAAGACAATCTAAATGAAATCACCAAATAATGGGGGAGATAGAGCTCCAATTGGCCATCTCTTCTCACCAAATGAAATATCCAGTCCAGAATGAGTTACATTTAATTGAGTCATTGGTCAAAGGGGTCCTGTAAGAACCTCCAAATCACCCAGGCTGTTGCCAAAGACTATAGGTTGCTCTCCACAAATGGATGGCAAGTCTCCACTGCTAAAGATAACACTTACAGAACTCTCTGAACAGGAAGAAGTCAAGCTGTTGTCTACATAGAACCTTTACCCCTATGTTCCAGAGTTTTTGGTTCAGGAGGATAATCTGTATGCTACCACAGGAGAAATATAAATATTAACCTAGCCACAAAACCCTTGATCTACAATGGTGTCTTGCCTACAAAATATGCTAGGACAATGGTGCCACTAATTTTATGAGAGTAACCAACTAATATCTGATTTGACTGAAGCCAACTCCAGGAGATGGAATCCACACCCATCACTACTTGGGTGACCAAGATCCTGATACTAGATAGCTCAAGGGCCTAAAGGAAATTCAAATACTACTGTTCTAAGGCAAAACACAATGTAAAATATTATGTTTTGCAAAGTTAAAGTCCCAAAGGATTCTATCTCTAAAACTATGCAAACTATTCAATACTTATTACAGTCCAGAGGACACCTGAAGGCGTAAGTCACAAACAATCCCAAATCAGTTTGGAATTATGATTAATAGAATGGTTATTCATTTGAAGGGGAAAACTTACAGATCACCGTCCCAGACAACAGCCCTCTGCACAATCAGGAAGGGAGCCTAGTGGCCGGAAGTGGAGCCGGAAGCCAGAGAGCCAGTGGAGGGAAGTGGCCACGTTTTTAAAGAGAGAGAGAGACCATGCCCCAATGGGCTGGTATCTCAGTGGCTTTTGGCTGAAGGAGTGGAAGGAGCTCCCACAACAGATACCCCTGACACATATCCCATATCAGGTCTCATATGGGGCTGCCAGGAATGCTAGCAACAGGCAATCACAGAGTAGACCGCCTAATTATGACTATGACAGTGTCCTTGCCTTTGTTGGAACAGGGTAGTAGGCTCCTAAATAAGAAATTTAATTTGTTCCTGCAAAATTTGCACAATCTTTTACCTAGGTTACTCTTGCCTAGCTGTAACATTTAACGAGAACCTATGCATCTTAACTCAACATGAATCAAGCTATTGGATTTTTCTACCATGTTTTTTGGCCAAGTGTGGGATCACATAAAATCCTGTTGGACCCATCTAAACTTGTGCCATGGTGCCTTATGGGAGGGATAGTGGTGGCTCTAATATTTCTGCTTAAATGTCTCCTACAGCTAAGATCCCGACAACAGTGGGTTAACAAGGCAACACTCCAGGTGTTAATGGCTATGGAGTGTGCTGGACCAAAACCTCCTAGGGAGGTGGTCCACACTTGGCTAATGCAAATACAGGAGGTCATTTAAAGCCCTAGTTCTCCTAAAAGTCTCTTCTTGCTTCTGACTTCTTGGGACCTTCTGGGTACTCAACCCTTCAAGGACTGATAGTCAAAGATGGGTAAGAGCCTGTCTGGCAGGCCAATCTAAGACAGGCACAGCCCAAAATGCTGGGGGGTCCTCAAGGTGGGGCTATAAAAATTTATACTTCCTACTAGGTCACCCAACAAAAATAAAATAAAAAGGGTGAGATGAGGCAGGGCAATAATGCAAGCACAGGTAAGTGCATGCAAACTCACAATGAATACGCAAAATTGGACAAAACAACCTGTCAGCAGACCTTTTAAGCACAGTAACTAACAACATGCTATCAACAACATGCCAGCAGTGACTGCCAGTTTCAAAAGGACCAACCAAAAATGTTCCTGCAGTGGCTTAATTTCCCTAACTCCATTAAATATCCCCTACCCTTTAACAATAAGAGCCTTTACATTGGAAAAAAAGAAAAGAAAAACACATAGCAATAAAATAACTTCTGATGTTGGGATTCAGGGAGAAAAAAAAGGCAGACTCAGAGAGACACCATATAGCTGCCCAAGAAGCAAGCACAAACCACGAGCCTCTTGGTAAAATAAAAATAATAGAAATGGGTTATTTTAAGATGTAAGAGTTAGTTAATAGAAGCCTGAGCCAACAGGCCAAACAGTGTTGTAATTAATATAGTTTTGTGGGATTATATGAGTCAACATTGGCGTGAAATGCAAGTACATTCTCTGTTTACAAATGGCACTCAAGTTAGGAATGTACATCCACATAAGCCTAACAAAAACTTAAAAAGGGGGTTCTAGACCCACAAAAATGGTAGTTAATTGGAGCTTCTTGGTAGCTGTATTTTTTTTTCAGATAGGCTCTGTTTGCTGGTGGCTAGTAGAGACATGATTTCTTTTAGAGTCAGCTTTCCTGGTTTGTGCTGGTGGCAAGAATGGCTCTGGCTCTTTTGGAGGTCCTGCTAGAAGAGAATGTTGTGACCAGCATGCTACAACGTTGCTTATTGTGACATAGATCCACTGCATGCCTAGAGGTTGAGATGGAGCAGGGCTCCCACCCAGCAGTCCCAGAGCTGGCAGTAATATACCTCTGCCATATTAAAAGGCTGAGAGAGGTGGAGTCAGCATCCAGGACCACAGTGGCCACACTGCATTACCATTTTAAAAATGCCTCCTGGTCAGAAAAGGATTTCAGATACACATTAAGACAGATTCAGAAATAAAAGAACCTCTAAATGAGGCACAGTATACTTTAAAAAATGTATGTTGCCTTGGGAGAGTAGAAAGAAGTAATAAGTAGTTATAAAAAATAGCTTAAAATGAAACAAAAATATTTAAAGAGACAGTAAAGTAACATAAAATACAGTCATAGGTTAAAAGAACAATATAAAATAAATATTAATAAGTATAAAAAGGGGGCTGGAGAGATGGCTCAGAGGTAAGAGCACTGGCTGCTCTTCCAGAGGTCCTGAGTTCAATTCCCAGCAACCACATGGTGGTTCATAACCATCTATAATGAGATATGGTGTCCTCTTCTGGCAGATCTGTTATGCTTAATAAAATAAATTAAAAATCTAAAAAAAGAAAGAAAGTTGTTTCTTAAAAATAGAAGTAATAAAATAAGCCACATAAAGATAAAATATACCGAATATGATTATATATATTATTGTGTTTTCTTTAAATTTTTTTTTACCATTAATGAGCATAACTACAGAGAGATATTTGATTCTGGAGGCTGGTAAGCTAAGCCAACATATATATTTTAAAGTATCTTGACTTCAAAATTGACTCTAAGGATATGTTATATTTATTATTTTTTAATTTATTTTTTTAAATTATATAATTATTACCAATTTCACCTCTTCCCTCCTCTCACTTCCTTTTCCCTCCCCCTAATTCCCTCCCCCCTCCCCAGTCCAAGGAGCAGTCAGGGTTCCCTGCCTGTGGGAAGTCCAGGTCCTCTCCCTCCATCCAGGTCCAGGAAGGTGAGGATCCAAACAGACCAGGTTCCCACAAAAACAGTACATGCGCAGAATCAAAACCCAGCACCACCATCCCTGGCTTCTCAGGGTGTTCAGAGAGTCTGGCCTGAACACATGCTCCATCAGTCCCAGTCCAGCTGGCCTTGGTGAGCTCCCATTTGATCAGTCCCATTGTCCCAGTGAGTGGACGCACCCCTCGCAGTCCTGACCTCCTTGGTCATGTTCTCCCTCCTTCTGCTCCTCATCTGGACCTTGGGAGCTCAGTCCAGTGCTCCAATGTGGGTCTCTGTCTCCATCTCCATCCAATGCCAGATGAAGGTTCCATGGTGATATGCAAGATATTCATCAGTGTGGCCATAAGTATAGAGCGAGTTCAGGAGCCCTCTCCTCAGCTGCTCAAGGAGCAAAGCTGGGGACATCTCCTTGGACACCTTGGAGCCCCTCCAGAGTCCAGTCTCTTGCCATCCCTCAAGTGGCTCCCTTAATAAAGATATATACTTCCCTGCTCCCATATCCATCCCTCCTCCATCCCAACTGTCCCATTCCCCCAAGCTCTCAATTTTTGCCTGGTAATCCTGTCTACTTCCAATGTCCAGAAGGATAACTACATGTTTTTCTTTGGGTTCACCTTCTTATCTAGCTTCTCTAGGATCATGAATTATAAGCTCATATCCTTTATTTATGGCTAGAATCCACTATGAGTGAGTACATACCATATTCATCTTTTTGGGTCGGGGTTACCCTCACTCAGAATATGTTTTTATTTCCATCCAATTTGCATGCAAAATTCAAGATGTCATTGTTTTTACCGCTGAGTAGTACTATTCTACCAAAGGCAATCTATAAATTCAACTCAATCCTCATTAAAATCCCAACAAAATCTTCACAGACCTTGACGAGAACAATAATCAACTTTATATGGAAAAACAAAAAACCCAGGATATCCAAAATAATCCTTTACAATAAAGGAACTTCTGGAGGCATTACCATCCCTGACTTCAAACTCTATTACAGAGCTATAGTAATGAAAACAGCTTGGTACTGGCATAAAAACAGAGAAGTCGACCAATGGAATCGAATAGAAGACCTGGATATTAACTCACAAACCTATGAACACCTGATTATTGACAAAGGAGCTAAAAGTATACAATGGAAGAAGAAAGCATCTTCAACAAATGGTGCTGGCATAACTGGATGTCAACCTGTAGAAGAATGAAAATAGATCCCATATCTATCACCCATGCACAAAACTCAAGTCCAGATGGATTAAAGATCTCAATATCAATCTGAACACACTGAACCTGATAGAAGAGAAAGTGGGAAGTACTCTACAACACATGGGTACAGGAGACCACTTCCTATGTACAACCCCCAGCAGCACAGTCATTAAGGGCAACAGTGAATAATGGGACCTCCTGAAACTGAGAAGCTTCTGTAAAGCAAAGGACACTG
The DNA here is from genome assembly GCF_903992535.2 of Arvicola amphibius. Taxonomy (NCBI): domain Eukaryota; kingdom Metazoa; phylum Chordata; class Mammalia; order Rodentia; family Cricetidae; genus Arvicola; species Arvicola amphibius. The sequence continues at coordinate 22,636,607 of NC_052054.1, forward strand.
TTATTAATACAAAAGGGCTACCTACTGACTGGGAGAAGATCTTCACCAACCCCGCAACAGACAAAGGTCTGATCTCCAAAATATATAAAGAACTCAAGAAACTAGACTTTAAAATGCTAATTAACCCAATTAAAAAAGGGGGCACTGAACTGAACAGAGAATTCTCAACAGAAGAAATCCAAATGGCCAAAAGACACTTAAGGTCATGCTCAACCTCCTTAGCAATCAGGGAAATGCAAATCAAAACAACTTTGAGATACCATATTACACCTGTCAGAATGGCTAAAATCAAAAACACTAATAATAGCCTTTGCTGGAGAGGATGTGGAGTAAGGGGTACACTCATCCACTGCTGGTGGGAATGCAAACTTGTGCAACCACTTTGGAAATCAGTGTGGTGGTTTCTCAGGAAATTCGGAATCAACCTACCCCAGGATCCAGCAATACCACTCTTGGGAATATACCCAAGAGATGCCCTATCATACTATAAAAGCATTTGTTCAACTATGTTCATAGCAGGATTATTTGTAATAACCAGAACCTGGAAACAACCTAGATGCCCTTCAATGGAAGAATGGATAAAGAAAGTGTGGAATATATACACTAAGTGCAATTTTTTAATACCTGTTTTGTTATATGTAATTTTACTATGTTAAATGAAGGTAAATCCTTCATTTTTATTTAGACAGAAAAGGGTAGATGATGCGGGTTTCTCCTTTGTATGCTGTGAATATGTTCTATTACCATTGGTTAATAATGAATCTGTTTTGGCCTAGAGCAGGGCAGAAGAGTTAGGTGGGAAAACTGAACAATGCAGGGAGAAAGAAGATGGAGTCAGAGAGACACCATGTAGCCGCCCAAGAACCAAGAGGTAACAAACTACAAGCCTCGTGGTAAAATATAAACTAATAGAAATGGGCTAATTTAAGATGTAAAAGTTAGTTAATAAGAAGCCCGAGCCATTAGACCAAACAGTGTTATAATTAATAATGTTTCTGTTTGATTATTTGAGTTAGGGTGGCCAGGAAATGCAAATACAGTCTCCATTTACAGACTTCTAATGGCATTCTGCTAATTCAAAAATCAGTGCCTTGCTCAGCCATCCTTAGAGAAGCTTCCTCCTGCAGCAGATGGGAGCAAACACAGAGACCCAAATCATGCAGAGAGTAAGTGACCCTCATATTCCAAATAGGATGTCTTCATCAAATCCCTACCCTCAGGTTTCAGGAAGCCTGCTGAAGAGAGGGCAGAAAAAAATGTAAGAGTCAGATGGTATGGTGGGGGAACACTAAGGAAACAAGGTCCTCTAAAGCCGTGGTTCTCAACCTTCTTAACACTATGTCTCTTTATCACAGTTCCTCAGGTTGCAGTGACCCCCCAAACATAAAATTGTTTTCATTGCTGTTTCATAACTATATTTGCTAGTTACAAATTATAATAAATATCGGTGTATTCCAATGATCTTGGGCAACCTCTGTGAAAGTATAATTTGACCACCAAAGAGGTTGCAACACACAGGTGGAGAATTACTTTAGAGTGTACATAATCAACACACATATGAACTCAGAGACTGAGGCAACAAGCACAGAACCTGCACAGGTATGCACAAGTTGGAATCCTAGAGCTAAAAGGAGTAGACACATGTCCCATCTCTAACCCAGAAGCAATCTCCAGAGGCCCTGGCAAATGAAAATGTAGTTTCTTTTAAAAGAAACAAACTATTCTTCAGGGAGAGCAGCCTGTCCAGCCATAGATGTCTAACAGAAAATGAACTCGGTGATACTTTTAGAGGTTCCTTGTCTCACAGTGCCACATCAAGGTTCTTCCTTTTATTTTATTTCATTTATGTTTTTCCTTTCTCTTTTTACTCTACAGGTTCTTCAAGTATATGTTATTGCTTTCAGTTTAGTGTTATTATGGGATTAGTGTGTGTTCAATTGGGTATCTGAATCAATATCTGTTTCTTGTGTCTTTTCTTGGGCTCTTTTCCTTCTGTTTGTTTTGTTGATTCCAATCTGTTAGTTCTTGTTTTATCTTATCTTACTTTATTATTAACCATTTGAAGCCTGTTTATTTTCTAATGAGAGACATTAAAGGGGTGGATCCAGATTAGAGGGAAGGTGGGATGGAATTGGAAGGAGTAGAGGGAAGGGAAACAGTAATTTGTTGTAAGAAGGCCACTAGTTATTTCCTGGCCACTTAGCCCTGAAATAATCACACAGAAACTATATTATTTAAATCACTGTTTGGCCCATTAGCTCTAGCTTCCTATTGGCTAACTCTTATATATTAATTTAACCCACTTCTATTTATCTGATTTATCTGTGTATTACCATGTGACAGTGGCTTACTGGGTAAAGTTCCAGCATCTGTCTCCAGCAGGGCTACATGGCTTCTCTCTGCCTCTGCCTCCTTTCTCCCAGCATTCCATTTAGTTTCCCCTGCCCTACCTAAGTTCTGCCCTATCAACAGGCCAAGGCAAGTTTCTTTATTCACCAATGGTATTCACAGCATACAGAGGGAAATCCCACAACAGTAATTAGTATATATTATGTCAGAAAAATCCAATGTTCAATAAAAGGAAAAAAAATTAAAACAAAGTAAGTAATCTAAAATGTGAATATTTTTACACAACAAGTTTGGAGGTCAGAAGCTGAAAATCAAACTGTCACTAAGAGGGTATTAGCTTTGAGACTCTCATAGATAATTCACTTCCCTGCCTTGTGAGTTTTAGAGCCTGCTGGCATTGTTCTGGGTCCTTTCTTAGATGTCAGCCCCTATTTTTGGGACAGCCCCCCTCAGTGCCGAGAATGTAAGCATGTGCTACAACTCTTGGCTGTTTATTACCCGGGCCCTGCTTGCGGGCAAGGACTTTACTGAATGAGCCATCTCTGTAATTTTTCCATTTTAGGGTTCTTGACTTAACTACATCTATCATTCTCTTTTGCTAGTAACAAGTATCATTATGAACACATTTGGAGAGTAGGAAGTATTAGCAGAAACATATTCACTCAAGTAAACAGAAGTAGTATGGGTTTCAAACATTTTTAAACAAGGCAACATTTTTGAGCCCCCTCCCAACTTTTAGACCACTTTTGTTGTGTCTCAATATTTATTGCTTGCTAAGTCCCCCTCTAGATTTTCTGATTTGTTCTTTCAAAGACTACAATTTAAACACTCCTTATTCAGCATTCTTGTCTAGTGAAATTTTTCTAAATTGAAATTCTTTAAAATACATTTCTATCAATTATTTGAAAATACACAATGCATTTTTTGCCCTGTACTCTTGCCTCTAATTCTTCCCAGATTACCTTCCCCATTTCCCCATATCTCTAAGTTTTTGTCCTTAAAATTAAAATTACCATGTCAAATTTGTATTGTCCATACATTTATGGGTATGGGGCCATCTCCTGGAGCATGGTTGACCTATCATGATTTAAAGAAAACTGACTCATCCTCCATGTTTTCTGTGTAAGAAAATGGTAATCTCATGGTCTTGAACACAGGTAGATTCCAGGATCTATTTTTCCAGTGACCTTACAGGGTATCACTAGATATGCACAGTCAAGTTCCTCAGATACGTATTAGCACATGAAATTTATTATAGCGGCAGACCTTTGCTCATCTTTTCTAATATGTCTAGTAATCCTTATTATTATGTTCGTTCTTTCTTTTTCATAATCATTTTATTCATCTTTTTATTTTACATCCTGACTGCCACCTCCCCCATCCTCCCTAGCAAGTCTTTCCTCCCTCCCCCCTCCCAGCCCTACTCCCCTTTCTCTTCTCTCTCCATTTAGGAAAGGGCAGGTCTCCTATCAGTAACAATAAAGCATGGCATACCAAGTTGTAGTAAGACTGAGCACCTTCTCATGTATGCGATGGGCTTGAATTCTATGGCATGGACGGACTCTGTGTGGGCCTGTCAGCTTGTTGCTCACCTACCTGGACCTGGGGGGAGTTGGGAGGACCTTGGACTTAACATAGAGTAGGGAACCCTGATGGCTCCTTGGCCTGGAGAGGGAGGAAGTGGGGGTATGGGGAGATGGGGAGCGGAGGGAAGGGGGAGGAGGAGGGGAGGAGATGGAAATTTTCAATAAAAAAATAAAATAAAAAAATAAAAAAAAGGTTACCAAGGCAACCCAGTATGAGAAGCAGAGTCCAAAAAAGCCAATAAAGAGATGGAGACAGCCCCTGTTATCACTATTAGGGGCCACATAAAAGGGCCAAGCTACACAACTCTAACATATATGCAGAGTGCCTAGGTCAGTTTAAAGCAGGTTCCCTGGTTGTCAGTACAATCTCTGCAAGACCCTATGAGATCAGGTTAGCTGATTATGTGAGCCTTCCCCTGGTGTCCTTCACCCCTCTGGCTCCTACACTCCTTTCTCCTCTTCCTCTACAGGATTCCCAAACTCCACTGAATGTTTGTCTGTGGGCCTCTGCATCTGCCTCTATCAGTTGCTGGATGACGCTTCTCTGATGACAATTGTGCCAGGCACCAATCTGGACACAGGAGACTACCAGTTCAGGCTACTTATTCACTATTGCTAGGAGTCTAACCTGGGGTCCTCCCCATACACTCCTGGGAGATTCCCCTGCCACCAGGCTTCCACTCAACCCTGAAGTGCCCTCCCCCCAGCAGTCCCCCTCAGCTTTCTCCCCCTCTGTCCCTCTCCAGCCTGATTGCTTATGTTCCCATCCCCACATGCCCTCAGTACACTCATGAAATCTCTGCTATTTCCCCTTCCAGGGAGAACTGGGTTTCCCACTATGAGCTCTTCTAGTCTTTCTGGTTTGTGGATGAAGCATAGTTTTTCTTTACTTTACAGTTAATATCTACTTATGAGTGAGTGAGTACATATCATGCTTGTCTTTCTGGGTCTGGGTTACCTCACTTAGGATGAGTTTTTTTCTAGTTCCATACATTTGCCTTCAAATTTCCTGGTGTCCTTGTTTTTAACAGCTAAGTAATAATCCATTGTGTAAATGTGCCACATTTTCTTATCCATTCTTCAGTTGAGGCACATCTAGGTTGTTTCCAGGTTCTAGCTATTACAAATAAAGCTGCTATGAACATAGTTGAGTAAATGTCCTTGGCATGATTGAGCATCCTTTCGGTATATGTGCAAGAGTGGTATTGCTGGGTCTTGTGGTAGATTGAGTCCCAGTTTTCTGAGGAACCACTTTACTGACTTCCAAAGTGGGTGTACAAGTTTGCACTCCCACCAGCAATGGAGGAGTGTTTCTCTTACTCCACATCCTCTCCAACATGAGCTCTCACTTGTGTTTCTCATTTTAGTCATTCTGATAGATGTAAGATAGAATCTCAGAGTCATTTTGATTTGCTAACGCTAACCCTCATGGCCAAGGATGTTGAACATCTCCTAAAGTCTTTTTCGACCATTTGAACTTTTGATGAGAATTCTGTTTGGATCTGTACCCCATTTTTAATGGATTATTTGGTTTGTTCTCATCTAGTTTTTTAAGTTCTTTATATATTTCAGAAATCAGCCCTCTGTTTCATGTTGGGCTGGTGAAGATCCCTTCCCATCCTGCAGACTGACATTTTATCTTATTGACAGTTTCCTTTGCCTTACAGAAACTTTCTAATTTCATGACGTTCTATTCATTCATTTTTTTATCTTAGTGCCTGTGCTATTGGTTTTCTCATAATCATTTTGAAGTGTCTACAGGTGACATGTAAGCAACCTGTCCATTTTGTAATGATGTATCTCAACCAGTTATGTACAGCCTGTCACTTGATAATAATAACAAGTGACCACCATTAGTTTATAATTCTGCATATGTTTTATAATTATTATTGAAGATTAAACACTTTTTACTTACCAGTAGGTTTCTTAGGAGCAGCCTCAGACATCTGTCTCCAGTATACCTTTATTGGCCAGGGTGCCATGTCTAGTAATTGATCACCACCATGCCGCTTGAGGAAGAGCACACTTTGATGTATATACACAGTGAAGAAATGGCTGAAGGAGGTTATTTGTTAGAACCTATACCCTTCACTAAATGATATGTGGTTGTATCTGGAAGCAACAAAACCCACAACAAACAAACAAATAAAAAGTATATTCTCAAGAAATGGACTCTTCTAGAATTCCATGTGTCTTTTTGTTTTATTGAATCTTTAAAAGCCTCTTAAGAAAAGGCTATTTGGGTGTGGAAAATTAAATTTTTATAGAATTAGTTTTGTGATATATATATGTATATATACATATATATATACATACATATATATATATATATATATATATATATATATATATATATAATTACTGTGTTTTGTTTTAAGGGGTATGTTAAGTCAGTGGTACAATCTAGATAACTTTTTCTTGCCCTGCATCTTTGGTCCGATTTTTTCTTAAATCAATTCTCATTAATCAATAATTCATTTTTATTTTCCAAGAGAGGAGCTAGAAGCTCTTTCTCTCCTGAATTGCGGCTTCTTGGCTAGTCTTCACACACAAAGGTATAAACAGCCTTCCAAACAGCCTCAAGGAAGCAAGAGTCTCCAAAGCAAAGGGAGACATTGCTGGTTGTGTGTTCTCCTCTCAGTCCTTGCAGCACAGCAGGTGGATTCATTTTCAGGGCTCTCTGCTCCTGGGCACCTTTAGATGGGCAGCACCTGCTGCAGGGCAGCACCTGTTACAGTGTGGGCATGTCTTGGTGCATCCAGAACACCTGCAGAGTAAGGTTGTTCATGTCACAGTACGTGTCCTTCAGGTTCAGGGGCTCTGGTTCTCAAAGCTAAAATAACCCTCTAAGGGAAAACAGGACACATCAAACCAGATCTGAGCCATAGGACGTGCAGCTATGATGCGCAAATGTGAGAGTCCCACTTTAAAGTCGACCAGCTCCATGCTCAAAGTCCACAGGGCTCTGGCTTTGTAGGTGTCAGTTTAGCCACTGAATCAGAAAATGTTGTTTGCTGAATAAGATAGTAGCCAGTGTTCCTAGTATTCTCTCAGCACTTATCCTCAGCTCATTGGCCACTTACGTGTTTCTGTATTAATCACTATCTGTGCAGTAAGAAAAACCTCCCTGATGAAGGCTGGGCACAGCACTGGGATTTCTTTTTTTTTATTTTTATATGGCAGAATTTGTTCATCTTCTTTTGCAAGTATTGTAGTTCAGTCCCAATTAAGAAGGGCTTTTCTACTTCAGAAAAATTATGAAATTTGTTCTGATACATTATGTTAAATGTCAAGTTCTTGATCAATTCAAAATTTACGAAGATTAAAGGAATATTTGTGGATTCAACTTATTTTTATCCAGATGGCTTTCTAGTTGGCCTGATGATACTTGTTAAATAAATCCATGTTTTTCTCACTGGCTTGAAGTAAACTTTTATTGCATTTCAAGTTTCATCATATATATATATATATATATATATATATATATATATATATATATTTACCGATGTTTCTGTTTTGCCTTCCCTGAAAGCCGGTGCATGTATGGGCAGCCCCACCTTGCTTTGTTAGCAGGATCTTACTCTTTGCTTGCATTGGTCTTCTTTTACGTCATTGCTTGTTTCTCTCCTCAGAAGTTGGCTTAACAATTCTTGTTTGTAATTTTTTTTTTTACTTTTATTTTTATTTCTATGCATGGATGTGTTGCTTGCATGCATGCCTCTGCATGATGCAGATAGTGCTTCGAGAGGCCGGAGACCGTGATGGAACCCATGGGGCTGTTTCAGACAATTGTGAGCCACCGTATGGGTGCTAATAATCAAACCCAGGATCTCTGGAAAAAGCAACCAGTGCTCCTAATCGCTGAGACAATTTCTTAATACCAGTGTACATATTTCACTAATAAACAAATAACATGGTTCATACTTTTATTGAGTTCATGCTGAATTTATAAAGCAACTTGAGGCTTGGCATGCTCATGATTTCTCATGTGTTTCCACTTTTTAAAATCCTATTTTGCATTTGTTTCATAATTTTCATTATAAAGTTATTACTATTGCAAATGGGACTTTCCCCCGCTATTTCCTATTACATCTTGTATGCCAATTATCATATATTAATTTAATATTTAATTATCTTAATTTTTTATCTTATTTTTTTTTTGAAAATAGATTTTTTCTTACATAATATATCCTAATTATGGTTTTTCCCTCCCTCTACACCTCCCAGCTCCACTTGCCCTCCCATCTGGACCCTTCCCTTTCTGTCTTTCATTACAAAATCAACAGGCATCTATGAGATAATAACAAAGTAAAATAATATAATATATGATATGATAAAACAAAAGCTAGCACATCAGAATTGCACAAAACAAACAAACAGAAGGAAAAATGCAAGAAAAGGCACAAGAAACAGACAGCCACTTATTTTGCACACCCAGGAATCCCATAAAATTACTAAGCTGGAAGCCAAAATATATACGCAAAGGACACCCCTCTTCAGCAGGCTTCCTAAGCCCTGAGAGGAGCGATTTGATGGAGATGTTCTTGTTAGGGCTGGGTGTTCCAAAGACTCTCACTCTGTACATGTTTGGCTGTGAGGCTCTTTGCTATTTGTTCTCAACTGCTGCAGGAGGAAGCTTCTCTGAAGACGACTGAGCAAGGCACTCATCTATGGAGAATGTCACTAGGAGTCATTTTATTGCTGTTTTGTTTTGTTTTGTTTTTAGACCAGTAGTATTTGGTTTAACCCTGGGACCCTGATCATCAAAAGGAGTGTCAAGTAAGGTTTCCATCTCACGGAGTCGGCCTTCAGCCAAACCCGATATCAGTTGACCACTCCCACAAGCTTTTTCCATCATGACCCTCACACATATTGCAGGCAGGACACCATTCTTAATCTAATGGTTTGAGGTTGGGTTGATGTTAAGGTTTTGCTGTTCATAGAGAGCAGAGCACCTTCCTGTACCAAGGATGTCAGAATGTGAGGCTCCATGGGCTCCATGTAGACATGAGTTCAACTTCTCTCTGTTCATTGAGTTGTTTTCAGCAATGTAGCTTTCCCTTCAATTTGTAGAGAGCAACCTTTAGTCTTGGTGACAGCCTGGCTCATTTGGGGGTTCCCATGGGGTTCCTTTGACTACCAACTCAATGAGATGTAACCCAGTCCTGGTGCTGAAGCTTCATCTGGTGACAAGCGATGGCCAGGTAGGGCTCTGCTTCCCCTATTATTTGGTGATTTCATTTAGATCCTATCCATATATGTATATATTTTAGAAAGTTTCCACTGTATTAGATTTTCATACTACCCCTCAAATGGCCCATGATGTTAGCTGCCTTTCCTGGTATTCCCTTCCTCATCTCCCTTTTCATTTGCCATCTCCACTTGATCTTCCTGCTCCAGCCCCCTCCATCCATAACTATCTATTATATTAAATTCCAACTTATCTTCCAGCTTGTTGTCTTAGATGTGTGCAGCCGTGTCCAAATCTCGATGCTACTATGCCCCGATTGCACATATTCTTTTTACCATGTCACACTGATGCTCCTCTGTGAAGACGTGGGTTCTATGTTTCCATCACTTGTATCCGTGCAGGGATATGTGATTTCTGCTAAGTCATACTAGGAGATGTATTCTTAGCTTGGGTCCGCAGGGACCCAGCTGTCAAGTTGTTGCAAAGCCAATATAAAAATGTCAGGCATGAAGGGAGGAGGGGTAACGGAATGTAAATGGTGTGGGCATGATATGTATTTAGGAAAATGTTATAATGAAACCCATTATTTTATAGCTAACTAAATTTAATATAAAGCAATGTACAGATAAATATTGGAAAAATTCTTCTAATTATACCATAGGGGTAAGTAAAAGAATTATAAAATAAATATTCCAATTTTATGAAGAGGTGTATGTAACAGGATAAAATAAAAGAGAACACATTCATAGGTGTCTATGGGGGATGGATTTTGTAGCACTTCCTAAGTTGTATCAACAATTAAGTCATTTTTAGAATAAATGGTTTTGTATTACTTGATCTACTTTAGGATGCACAGCCAATATTTACACTAAGTATATAATTATTTTCTACCTTTCAAATAATTATGGTCAAGAGTTTATAAGTTGGATTCTAAAGTGTTCCTTCCAGAATGATGACAACATACCACTGTTAAAATATGACAGTCACAGGAATGAATGAAGTACAGTCAACAGGTCTGCTTCAATAGAAACAAGCACAGACACTTGGACCACATGGTTGAGACTGAGAGGAACCAGGCAGACATCAAGCTTGGTTGTTGGATCTTTATTAACAGTAACGTTTGCACATGGGAATTATTCACAGATTAAATAGGGAGATTCAAGCACACTCAGGGTTTTAACTAAACTGGTACTATTTATTACTAACAGTGCTCATTCCAGGCAACCATGGCTGTCACCATAGGAACCACCTCTCCTGCCTCCTCTTGGGTCCATATTGTGCCCCAGAGTCATTACTCCAGCCACATTTAAGACTAAATATGAATATCTGGATCCACATCTGCCCCCTGCAACTTTATTATATTCCTTAGCAAGAAACACAGTCAATTTTTCTTCAGTAAGTGGAGTTATTATTGCAGAAATGGAGATTCGGTGTTCAACTTTAGTTTAAAACTAGAAAAGAGGGAAAATGTCAGCAAGAATGAACTTGGAATAGAGTACTTCAAACAACAAGGGTGAGTGATTTTCAAAAACAATGCATCCTATTTTGCACATATTTGAATATAAAAGTTGTCTTCCCTCAGGGTCAGGGAGTCAGGGTTGATGCCATGGCCCCTTGGAAGTTCTGTCTCCTCACTGCTGGTGCCCAGGGCCAAAGGAATTCAAGGGTAGCTCCTTCCTGCTTTCCCTTTTAGACTTGGATCTCATTCTACCTTAGGCTTCTCTTTCTCTTCTTCCATACCTAGAAAGACAAAAAAGCTTTAGTTGAGTGTCACATGCAGAGCTCTGTGGGGGCAGCTCGTAGAATCTCTGGCTCCCTTAGCTGACTTCTGTCCACCTTTCCCTCCCCTCCCTCCTTCTCCTAGCTAAGAAGAAAAGTAATTTACAACCATTTCTAGAAACGCCCTCAGTGACCTCTCTCCCCACACTTTCCTGACATCGCCGTGACACAGCCTGCTTCTCCTGCTTCTGGGAGTAGAACCCTGGGGCAGGATTACTCCTGACTCATTGGTTTGCATGATGGAAATTCCAGCAGGAAATTCCAGCTTCTTAACCAACCCCCAGCAGCAGGAGCCATGCAGCAGATGCATTTAAACAGCTTCATTTATTTTTCACTTCAGTCCTGTCCATCCTCAAGATCTGGATTTTTGGTTTTCTAGACGCTTTGGAGCTGTTCTTTTAAAAATTTATTAATTTTAAAAAAGCTCATGGAGCCCTAATTAGCCACAGGAGCTGTTTCTGCTTATCTATAACACACACACACACACACACACACACACACACACACTTAACCCTGCCCCTTACCCCACGCTAGGGCATGAACCCAGAGCCGCAGGCATGCTAGAAATCACTGTAGCCGTGACTGTACATCTGGCCCCATGCTTATACGTGCTGAAACTCAAGTCCTGCCTGCACGAGCCAACCCATCCAGATCGGCTTTTCCTGAAGGACATGTATGTACTGGATCAGGAAGGCTTTGTCTGTTGTCTGCAGTGAATGGTTGGTGATGGTTCATTTTTCTGGAGATGAAATTGTTCAGGCTACTCTTGCAAGTTGTACTTAAATGCAGAAATTCCACCCGCTTTTTCCTTTTTTTCTTTTGTTTCTAGATAAACATTTTCCTAATCTCCCCCCAAATTCTTTTTTTTTTTTTTTTTTTTGGTTTTTCGAGACAGGGTTTCTCTGCAGCATTTTTTTAGAGCCTGTCCTGGAACTAGCTCTTGTAGACCAGGCTGGCCTCGAACTCACAGAGATCCGCCTGCCTCTGCCTCCCGAGTGCTGGGATTAAAGGCGTGCGCCACCACCGCCCGGCTTCCCCCCAAATTCTTGAATGCTTCTTGTGTGTTTTTTTCAATCGTAATAATGAACAAAGGAATTTGAAATACTGTATATCTGGTCCTGTTAAGATAAATGTGTAGACCTCTAAGGGCAAAGATTTTACTAATTATAGCCCTAGGGGTTGATAGTGTCTATTTTATGGTGGATACTCAGCTAATCTTCATTGTTAATAAATGCACCTAGGGGGAGTCTCTGAAAACAGAACGAGCAGAAAAGCAATAAACAACATATAGGACCCCACAGTGATCAGTCATAAAGCCCAATCTCCGAGGGTTGCAATTATTCTAGAGATAATGAGGGAACCCCCTCCTTCACCAGCTTCCACTCCTAGCTAGCTTCAAGGAGTCCAGAATAGGCAGCGCAATGAGTCAATGCTCTGAGCAGGCATCCTCTCTAATGGTTGATTTCCATAGGCAAGGAACTGGCTGAGATATAAAATAGTTTCCAAAATACTTCCCACAGATCACGTGTGGGAAACATCACACCTAGGAACAAGGGCTCAAGGAGAGAGGAGCTGATTGAAAGGAAGCCTGTACACTGTGTCTCCATTGTTGGGTGTGTAACAAAGGCAAAGACAGTTAACAATGCAGGCTCCCTTCAGACAGCGCTCTCCTGAGTCCCCACTTCTCTCCTGTGTTCTCTATACAAGAGTAAAGATGCTGGCAGTGGATGGGATGAAAAATCTTTTTTTTTTTTTTAAAAAATCTCTTTGGTCTCTTCTCTCTAGAACATTCTGTTGATGGGTTGATGTGGCAGCAATGGCGGACTCTTCAGAAGAGAACAGAGGTGGAGGATCTGGGCTTCCCTGACTTGGGAGAGAAATGGCTCTTCATATATTGGTTTTGCAGCCATGGGGAAGAGGACAAAAATAACACAGCTAATAATGAAAGAACTGAATGTATTTCCACAAAAAACCAAACCAAACCAAACCAAGCCAAAAACCAGCAGACAGAAACCCATCAGAAAGTTGAGGCAGGCTATACCTGTGGAACACAGAGGGCCAAGACTGACCCGGAGGGAGGTATCCACACACATTCTCAAGCAGGGGGATGGCTTCCACTAGGGAGTAGTGCTCAGAAAGTGAGAGCCCAGGGCTTCTCCGAGGGGCTAGGCAACCTGGATTTATCGAGAATGGACTTATTCCTGCACATGAGATCTGGGTCTAACTCCCTCCTCTGAACCCCTCTTTCCATTTGTTTTTGCTCTTTTCCCTGTCTTTCACTCTTGAGCACTGTTGTTTCTGGTCTTAAATTTTGACTCTGGTGAGAGCAGATGCCTTAGTCAGGGTTGCTGGAGTCAGAGCAGTCTTAGCTGAAGGACAGACACGCTTCAGGTGTCATGAGTTGAACAGCACAATCCTATGCCAAAGTCCTGACCCACAGTACTTCAAAACATGAGAGAATGTTCAGGGTGAGGCCAGACAATTGTTCCTTAAAAAAATTAGGCATCTGACTCATGGATCCAAGCAATCACCGCTGGAGAAACCAAACCAAGCCACAGTCATCCAGGAAACCTTCCAAAGGACCCTCTTCTCTGATCGTGTGGGTGGGTCTCCTTGGGTTGCAGGAAGAGACCAGCATTGTTTTTGAGTTTTATACCCAATGAAAGTACTATCCTGGATGAAGGGCTCAGACGCAGCATGAAATGGAGGACCAAGGACACAAGCGCACCTCCTCCCACCCTACATCTCCACACATGCCATGATCCCTGTCCAGGATTTGGGGGAGGGCGGATTTTCTGTTGCCAGGGGTTGGAAGGCAGGGCCCAACCCCTCCTTGTGAGCCTCAGGGCTACAGCATCCAGCCAAAGAGGATTATTCTCAAGCCTTTAAATTAAAGGAAATTTCGCTTGCTTGCTTTCAGACTTGCTTGCAAGCCATGAGTCTTTCTGCCTATTTGTAAGGGGACTATACATTCTAGGCCACCATGCTTTAGAAGGAGGTAACTTGTTGTCTAGTTTTAGAGGTTAGCATGAACCTGGAGAACAATTTTGCTTTGGGATGAATTATGACCATATCCCACCTACAGATGGTTTGTAGGATTACATAATATTTCAGAAGAGATTTTCTTACTTTCTTCCCTCCCTCCCTCCCTCCCCCCCCTCCCTCCCTCCCTCCCTCCCTCCCTCCCTCCCTCCCTCCTTCCCTCCCTCCCTCCCTTCCTTCCTTTCTGTTGATGCCAGAATGGCTTTTTGGGGATACTGGGATGAGGAGAAGGCATTTTCCATGTGCCAAAGACATTTATGGCAGAGGAACTATTACAGGATGAATTCTATAGAGTCCCAGATTTGTAATGTCAAATTCCTAATCCCCACTGTCTCAGAAACAACTTGAATTGGCGAGGTCTTCACAAAGGTAATATGAAACCATTAGGGTGAATGTTGCCAAATATGACTGGTGTCATTCTAAAAGAGGTAAAATGGAAGATCATATCACACGCATGGGGCACATCTTTGAGCATAAAGATGAACAACTTCCAGCCCAGGCTAGGCCTGTGGTAGGCTTTCCCTTAAGGATCTCATGAGGAACCAATCCCAACACCATCTTGCTTTTGAACTTGTGGCATCCATATGTCAGACAGTCTCTTCCTATTGTTTAAGATATCCAGCTTGTGATATTTTATTAGCACAAACACAAACAGTTCTCACAGAGCCACTTTATTTAAAAAAGAGCAAATACCTGACCATTAATTTAACTTATTTTAAGGGCTTGTATTTCCTAGCAGGTGGGCCTGTTTTGTGTTTCTAAAACACTGAGACATTCTGATAATTCACTACAAGTAAAAAGGGGCTGAAGCTTGGGTGGAAGACACTGGCTTTGCTAATGACTGATTCAGAAGGACACTCACAGGCCTTAGCTGCCTTTGTACAGTAGGGGATGGTTTCAAATAATCTCTAGGACTTCCCTACCTCCAGCTGTCATAGTCTGCAATTTTTTTTCATCTTGAAGTTATAGAATAAACCCAGAAAATTTGAGTCATTGAAAACCATTAAGGAATTCAGGAAGGCATTTTATACCTTGTATGTAGTATTGCTCACTGTGGAATTTTATAGTAACTAATTTGTAGAAAGAAATTTTAGTTATTTATTTTGTACTGTATGTGTAAACAGTAGTCAACATGTATATCCATATATACAAGCATATGTTCAGGTGTGTGAGCATGCACACGCGTGCACACACACACACATACACACACACACATGCACATGCGTGCCCATGCATGCCTACACTGATTTTAATCTGCAGTTTCAAACTCAATTGTGAAACTGACTGACTTAAGTACCAGATGAGAATTAGGAAAAGTTAGACAGACGACTAAAAGAAATGGCAACTGATACTCAGTTCAAATCCAATGTTGGCAGAAGGAACAGTGGGACCAGTGTCACCAGATCTTAAAGTACTTGGTAAGGAGAGGAAGTCCAACTCTAATATGAAAATTTCCAATTTTTAAGTGTTGGTGCATGAAAAAAATCCCACTACGTAGACAGAATGAAATTTTTGGCATGTAAATTTAGGATAAAGGACTAGAGAAATGGATCAGTCAGCAAAGTACTTGCCTTGCAAGCAAGAGGACCCCTGATTGATCCCCAGAACACGCATTATAAGGAGGAGGAGCATAGTTGCATGAAAATGTAATACCAGCGGCAGAGGAGGCATATGAGCATCAGATGAACATATAAAATGCACACACACACACACACACACACACACACACACACACACACACACAGAGTTATGGAAAGGCCAGCAGGGGGAAGATGCTGGTTTGTCACAAACATCAGCTCCTAGGGGCTCCACTAAATAATTGTAGACAGAATTAATCTCTAAACAGAAATAAGCTATAAATTGGTGACTGGTTTTCATGCACGCCATGCAAGAAAACAACAGAGACCAGTTGAGCTGCACAAACAGTTCAGAAAACTCAGTGTCGCTCTTCATCCTTAACTCCTCATTCAAGGCTGCTGGTAAGCAACCTTCTCTAGTCTAGGTTGGGATTTATCTCTTCTGCCATTCAGGCATCTTCTCAAGGCAGTAGCAGAGTCATGGTCAAATGTCTGCCAGAACTGAGCACATCCAGGGGATAGAGAAAGCCAGAATTTTTTCTTCCTCAACTGCACATCTTAGTTTAAACCTAACTATAGGCATTCTCTGAAGATGGTGAGGAAACAGTTTTGTATTTCATTTCAGGAACATTTTTAAGGCACCAAATAAGTCTAAATTTAAAAGAGAAGGATTACTGCTTTTGTTGAATGGAGGAAACGTCACAGAAAGACTGCTGTCTGGTTCTCCAAGCCATGGTCGGAATGGATTAAAAAGGGGGCCACCTAGCATTAGCTGACGCACTGACACACACCGTCTCAGAAGAAGCACACACAAAGCAATCGGATGCAACGACTATGCAAACACTACTTTATTAGATGAGAGGACTGAGCTGCTGCAAAGCAACTGCCTTCCGCCAGATGCTCAACATTGGCGGATCGCAGTCCATTTACAGTTCATCTCTAGAATAGCAGACCGTGTCCAAGGAGATGCCCAGATCTCTCTGACCCCCCCCCCCCCATAGCAGCCTCTGGGAATGTTTTCATGCAGGATTCAGATCACTACATGGCCAGTCCTTGCCTTTCCACCTTCCAGCGGTTATGTATTCTTACACAGATTTTGGACAGGGTTGCCACAGCTTAGATAAGATTGTGTGTCTTGCCAACAAGGAGGCTTTGCTATAAATAGAAACAGAAGAGAAATCAAGTCAAAGGTTAAGGGAGCTTTAGCAGCAATGAAATATATCCTTTAATGACGGCATCTCTCTGTGACCTTCCATTCTGGCAAAGGGCGGCCACCTGGACCGTTTACAGTGCTGGCTTCACCATCATGAGATTCCTCTGAGACTACCGCATCCACGAGAAGATGACATGGCGGAGGAGATCTGGTGACTTTTAATGAGGCTCTCTCAGTAACTTACTATTTAATTTAGGGCCCTTTCACTCTGGCAGAATTCTGTTAATCATAGCTGGCTTCACTTTTTTTCCCTCTTAACACTGTTTTTTTTTTTCTATATAATTTTATGAGCGCGCTTCTTTTATCTTCAGGTTTGGATGTTTTACTACCTAATAAGACCAAGTGAGAAATAAACCTTTCAGATAGCACTGCCAGCAGCTCTTAAATTAATACTGTAATAAAAAAAGAAGCTTCCGTGGAGAGCCTGGGTGGAGGGCTGAAGAGGAGGCTGCCGCAGAAGCGTCCCTCGGCCAAGGCTCTCTCTCCTAGGCAGCACTGTTCTTGTGGATGTGCCCTCAGCGGTACTCACTTCTCTGTGTATCCCAGATGTAGCTGTTCAGGACTTCTCCCAGCAGGTACAGGAAATTCATTAGGATTGTTGTTGACCCAAAGAAGATGATCCTGGCTCCTGAGCCGATGTGTTCCAGGAAAGGGTACACCCACATGCCGGTGACATGATGTATCCAGCACACCCTGCATTGGAATTGGAGAGGAGACAAAGACGGAGTCACGGCCATGGCAGATGTCAAAGCTGGTGTGTTTACAAAGGGAAGCCCATCGCACCAACAAGGAGCTCCTGCATGGCCCACCCTCACCCTGTTAACACCTTGTAGGATTCTAGGACAGTTACTCCAAGACAAGGAGCTCCTCCTGTATGGCCCAGCCTCAACCTGTTAACATCTTGTAGAATTCTAAGACAGTTACTCCAAGCAAGAAGTCACCACGGGCCCGTCAGGCAACACTGCTGCCTTTCTCTGCCATGTCCTTCCTTGGTCCCACGAACTGTGTCAGGACCCCACACTGCACTGAGTGACACGTCTCCCTAGTCTCCTCCTTCCTGGCAGCGTCTTCTCGTCTTTAATGACACTTAAAAGGTTTTGGTCCGGTATTAGCGACTGCTGGGTGATTTAATACTGTTATACAATCCTTTTAATCTCTTCTTTATACAATGGAACAATGTAGCGTTAGGCAATCAGCCTGTAATAAAGCCGAGTG
Organism: Arvicola amphibius; assembly: GCF_903992535.2. Taxonomy (NCBI): domain Eukaryota; kingdom Metazoa; phylum Chordata; class Mammalia; order Rodentia; family Cricetidae; genus Arvicola; species Arvicola amphibius. The sequence continues at coordinate 22,654,559 of NC_052054.1, forward strand.
AATGTATGCCAGGTATCTTGCCACACCGCCTTTCAGTGAGACAGGGACAGGAACTGCGTGCGTTGGGGCTGCCACCCCATCACCCCACAGATGCAGGCTTCCTGCTTCTCTGCTCTGCAGATCCTGCACTAGCTTCCCTTCTGAACATCTGTGCATGCTTCCTCGTAACCATCTTGTTTCTGGGGCGGACGTTTCTGGCTCGGCAGGAACAGCAACATCAACAAGCATTGCTTCCCAGAACTTAGTTGCAATGCCAGCCTCGCTCTACCCCGGCATGGCTGCTGGTAGTGGTTTTCTGGATTATTTGAGGTTTGCTCTTTTACCAAAGAGAACCAGTTTTGGAGAATGAATAAAATACAAATAACTATTACATTGGGAAGAAAGGTTACTTTCTACACTTTGGTGTCAAAGAATGTGGAGACACCCATACAAAGGCTTCAGTGGTGACGGGAAGCCATGGAGCTTCACTACAGTTTGTATTATCTGTGTGGGTAAAGCCCCAGTGGCCATGGAGGTGAAACACTCTGGCAGTGCTGCTAAAAGAATTTCACTTTTTAAATGAATGAAATACAAACACACAAAGCCCAAATCATACATAAACACATTCACATGCCTGTAAACATACACGGCACATTTATGGCCTCAAAAATTTGTGGTTTACTTCATCTGGCGATGGATGGAGATAGAGACAGAGGCCCACATTGGAGCACTGGACTAAGCTCCCAAGGTCCAAATGAGGAGCAGAAGGAGAGAGAACATAACCAAGGAAGTCAGGACCGCCAGGAGTGTGTCCACTCACTGAGACAATGGGACTGATCTAATGGAAGCTCACCAAGGCCAACCAGACTGGGACTGATGGAGCATGTGATCAAACCAGACTCCCTGAACATGGCAGACAAGGAGGGCTGACTGAGAGGCCAAGGACAATGGCACTGGGTTTTGATTCTACTGCATGTACTGGCTTTGTGGGAACCTAGTCTGCATGCTCACCTTCCTAGACCTGGATGGACGGGGGAGGACCTTGGACTTCCCACAGGACAGGGAACCCTGACTGCTCCTTGGAATGGAGAGGGAGGGGAGTGGGGATGGGGGAGGGGAAGGGAAATGGGAGGAGGGGAGGAGGTGAAAATTTGTAAAAATTATATAATTTAATTTAAAAAAGAAAAAAAATGTGGTTTAGACTTCTGTTTTATCTCCAGAATATTTGAAAGTTGAGACTGTACCACATCAATACACTAGCACTCAGAGCAGCCAAATGTTTGGAACAACCCATGTCCATTCAGAGGTGAATTTAAGCACAATTAATAAAAACTCAGAGAGAAAAACTAGGGTTCAACCTAAAGATCTGAAAAGCAAAACAGCCAGCCATTGGCTCTTACCTCTACCTTAGTCTGAAATGGCGATCCTGTCTCCCAGAATCTCAGAATGACACTGTCCCTGAGAGCTATTTTCCCCCATTTTATATTCTTCTCTAGGGCGTGGATTAAAGGCATATACCACTGGGATTAAAGGCATGCACCACCTGATCTCTATGGCAATTAGTGTGGCTACTGGGATTACAGGTGTGTGTTACCATAACTTGGTCTGTAAGGCTGACCAGTGGGACTGTTTTACTCTCAGATCTTCAGGCAAGCTTTAGTTGAAATGCTTCTACCATGAATGAATACGCAAAGGGCTGAAAAGAATACACAATAGAATGCTGATTTGTACAAGGAAGACTAAAACTTTAGTACATACCACAACATACTTAACCTTTAAAACATAATAAAGAAGTCAAATCACAGGACAGTTTCTGACGATTCCATCTGTATGAGACACCAAAGTAGACAAACCGAGAAACAAAGCACAATAGAGATCACCACATATTACATCTCTGTCAAAAAGCTTCCCCCTCAGCCCATGGACTGAAGGCTCCGTTCTCAAAGCAGCAGTATCCTGTGCTGAGGCCTCTGGGAAGGGAACAAATCATGTGGACTCTGAGATAATGAGAGGATGAACCCACCCATTGATAAATTCTTAAGTCAACTGACTACTGGGAAGTTGAAGAGGTTATAAGATGTGGAGTCGTGTTAGAGTAAGTAGGTTGTTTGGGCAAGATCGTTCTCTCTCTCTCTCTCTCTCTCTCTCAGATTTATTTATTTTTTTATGTATACACTGTTCTGCCTGAAGGCCAGAAGAAAGCACCAGATCTTATTACCAATGGTTTTGAGCCACCATGTGGGTGCTGGAAATTGAACCCAGGATCACTGGCAAAGCAGCCATTGCTCTTAACTGCTGAGCCATCTCTCCAGCCCCTGGGAAAGCTTTTGAAGGGTATACTTCATCACCGGCCCCTTCCCTCTCTCTTCCTTCCAGTCCCTATAAGATGAGAATTTTCTAGTTCTGTTTGTTCCCTCATGAGGGCTATCCAGCCAGGTGACCGTGGACTGGTCCCTTTGGAACTGTGATGGACAACCGTTTCCTACTTTTAGACTGTTAATCTCACAGCAATGGAAAGCTGACCAATGCACAAGGGTCTGAGAGGACCAGAGGAGGAACAGGGCGTTTGTGTTGAAGACGATGACAAGTTTGAGGGCTAGGCATAGTAACTACGACATGTCAGTGTACATCTAGAGATGGCTGTTTCCATGGCATTGACTTACTCAAGCCAAAATAGATCTATTTTAAAAAGTTAGGAAAAACAATTTTTCCCTTAAGATGAAGCACTTGTGGAGACCAATAGAAATTAAATTGTTAGAGTGTGGAGTTTGATAGGACCTGTTCTGTTAGTTCATAAATCACTGGCAGTCAGATCTCCCTTGTCTAGTTTTAACTAAGGTAGGGAGGTGGTGTAGCAGCCACTAAGTGGCATCCATGAAGAAAATATGAAACATACCCCAACTTAATGTCATCAAATAGTAAATTATTTTTCACATCAATTACAACATCGTGACCTGACTCACTATAAATGTTTCCTCCATGAGGCAAACTGGGGGCGCGATTCAACTATAAATGTTAATTATACTCTGCATACCTGCTCCTGGCTCTCTGCTGGCTTTTGGTGGACTGGGCCTTTCATTTGCAGCTCATAAAGATCACTTCTGATGCCAGGCCTGAGCTCTGCTCCTCAGACTATGTAATGCCCTTTTGATCTCCACGCAACCAAAATACAATGCCAAGAGACACAACCATGGCCATATAGTATGTGTCTTCAGGTGAATCCTAAATTTTTATCTCCAGACTGGATCTTTCCTCAAATTTTAGAATTCCATAACTGGTTAACACATCCACATCACTTTGGACAAACGATAATTCCAACTCAAGGTTTCCATGCTTCGTCCCTGTACCCTGGATCCTGTGATTAGGCTGCACATGGTGCTTTCACATGATATATACCTTATAAAGTCCCCTTTAAGGGATATTTATCCCCCTCTCACAAGTAAAATAATCTGAGGCCAAATTAAATACCATAAAAAAAAACCCTAGGAAAGTCAGGAAAGAAATACGCAATTGATTTCCCTTCAAAATATTTTAATTATTCTTTGAGGAATCCACACATGTATAGAATGTATTACAATTATATTCATAATCCACTAACTATCCTTTCTTATCGCCCTCTAGCTCCTTTGGACCCTTTCTTCCCCTGGTTCTACCTTCATGTCCCTTCTTCCCTCGAATGAGAATAAAGAGGATTGCTTGCATGAGTGTGGGTGCGGGGAATCTGTGCTGGAGCACGGGGAACAGATCGGTGGCTACACTACCGAAGAAAGAGCATTCTCCAGCCCCCATCAGTCTTTAATTACAAGTAGCTCCCCAATTAGGAGAGGGGCCCCAAGTGCCCCACTCCCATCCATGCTTGATTACATTTTTGTAGTCTGGACTCATTTTCCTCAAGGCACGCAATATTGTCTTAAATATTCATATTTCTTCCCACTTTCTGACTTTTTTTTTTTGACTTGTTAGGTCATCAAAACATCCCGGTATAAAAGCAGAAGTCCTGTTATTTGGGTTACACCTGGATTAGTGTGAATGATATACCCACTTGTCCTAACAGGTTGTGATTTCATCGTTTGTTTCCTTGATAATATCACAGTTAAAGTCTCTGTGCAAAGATGACTCATGGCCTTGCTCATCTATGAGTGGAGAGTTCTTCATTCTTGGGTTGCTTTCAATTGCTGTCTCACTTTTAAAGCTTTCTCATGCTCAAGGCAATGGCACTTATGCTAAAAATTTTATTTTCAGAAATCAACAACCAAGGTATATGTGTGCATGCATTCATGTGTATACACATATTTGTACACAAATGCACATATTAACTAGTATTATAAGGCTTCTGCAATATCTGCTTTATTAAGTATACCTCTCATCCATTTATTTGAAGTTTCCAAGTTTTAAAAAAAAATGACACTTATCCATGTCACCCATTTGAGCACTTTGCAGAGATCCAGCAGTAAACGAGGCAGAGGTAATGCGTGTCCTTGTGAGTCCAGCCTGGTGGGCAACCAAGCTTTTACAAGAGCACCTGCAGCAATGGGCACAATTACAGAGGTCAGGAGCTGGAGCAGTGGCTCAGCTTTCAAAGGCAAAGGCTCACACCAATTACAAAGGCCAGGACAGGAGTGCCACGGGTGCATAGGGATTATTTCCCACTGTTACAAGGATTGCCCATGTACAACTAGTCATCCTTGGATAGTCTCTTGTATACTTAGCTTTCTGTTAAGCCATTCTTTGATAGCCGAAATGTTCACACGATGTTCATCAATGTGCAATAAAAATGTTCTCAATGATTTCACAACCATCGCTCTTTGTCTCTCCTCTCCAAGGCGAACTCTTACCTGGTGAATACTCACGGCCTCATCCTTACTTTGTATTGCTCTTCTGCCCACACACCTTAATTATCCTTAAATATATAGTCTTTATGTTTTTGAGGGTTTTGTCTGAATGTCTGTCTGTCTCTGCACTATGTGTGTACAAAGCCTATGAATGCCAGAAGAGGGCCCCAAATCCCTTGAAAGCAGAGTTACAGAGAGCTGTGAGTTGCCAAGAGGGTGCTTGGAATTTAGCTCAGGGCCTATAGAAAAGGGCTCTTGACTACTGAGCCATCTCTCCAGGTCCCCAGCTTCATTCTTGATGTCCTGATACAGCATGCTGGCTGGTCTGAACACCCTTTCTCTCCTCCCTCCCATCACCTTGACCACTCTTTCTTTTCCTTCTGTTAAATTATTCTACATTAAATGTGAATTTTATAGCTTTTTTGTACATCCAATCCTGGTTGGCCTGCACCATGTGCTTGGCTGGGGCCTTCAGAGGCCAGGAGAAAAACCCTGGACTGGTGTTACAGAGGTTGTGAGTCACAAAGTGCATGCTGGGAACTGGACCTAGGTCCTCTGAGAGAGCTGTAAGTACTTTTAACACTCTATAGCCCCGAACTTTCCCTTAGGCTTAGTTTGTAACTCCTCCTTTTTAATGCTATACATTACCTATTGATTCAATCACGACCATGGCTTCACACCCACCACACACACAGATATTTCACAAACTTGTATCCCTGTCCAGTTCTCTTCTATGGTATAGAAAATATTCTCAGTTCTGACAGCATCTCATTTTGCACATCTGAAATGCACTTCCAGCTTAGTCTATCTGCAGCCAAAGCTATTTCTATTTTTCTCGTCAGACCTCCCAAATTCCTCATCTCTGAGAATGGTTCAGTTGCAAATCCAACACCTGTCAACATTTTCCCCTTTCACCATACAAAGCCCTGCCCTGTCTGATCAAGGTTACTGCAATCATCTCTGCAATACATTATTTTTTTTCAATTTCTATCACCATCTTAAGTTGTATGAAAATTATCTCAGCCCAGAAGACTGTAATCGTTTCTAGTTTGTGTCTTCTTCTCTTTTCCCCTTCTTCTGATTGTCACACGGGCTTTCTCAACCAGAATAAGAACACATTATTACCCCACGCCCATGCTGCTCCATTCATTTTTGTTACAGTCAAGAAGGGTAGACACCTGCCTCTCACTGGCCTGCACCCGTCTGGCCTCATCTCACTCCTTTCCCTTGCTGCTCTTTATCTCTAGCCATACTGATTTTCATCCAGTTTCCTGATTTTCCACGTTCCCTCTTGCCATGTGGATTTTCGTGTGCACCTCTTTCTACATAGGCTGGTAGTTACCCTTCCTACAGACTAGCTGTATCCATCAGATATATTAGTTCTGCTGTGGTGATTGGACAGCCATCACTTACTCAGGAAAGTTTCCTCAATCTGCCAGGTTAGTACATGTGTAGAAAGTTCTCGGAGAACCACACATCTTGATTTTTAGAGCTCTTTGACTACTTAAATTTGAATGATAACTTTACTTCATCCAGAGCACACATTGTGTGAGGTGAGAATCTTTATCTCTCTCTACTCCTCTCTGTCATCTTAGCACTTGCCACCATGCATGTCACATGTTAGGACAGTAAGTGGTTGACTGGTTGAGGAAGAGTTTGCTAATTAAAGATGGGAGGAACGAACATTCTAGCCAAAAGGACTTTCCAAAAACCCAAGAAAAAGGAAAAACTCTAAGAGAGTCAAGGAGAAAACATTTTTGCTGAGATCGGGGACTGAGTACAGGAGGGGCTGATGTCAAACTGTGGGTGGTCTTTTTAATCTTCCAAAAGTTAGATTACCGAGTGTGGAGAGAAAGAAGTCTTTGAAGCATATTAAATAAATGTGGGCAGATGGAATTGAAAACTGACTCTCTCTGAAAACAGTGGTGGCCTAGATAGAAGTGGTAGTTAATGGAAATAAAAATTAATGGATAGTTTTTCAGAAGATATGGAGACCAGTATCTATCAAAGTATAAGTCATAAGCAGCGACATGTTGGTGGTAGTACAAAGGCTGATAGGAAGTTGGTTAGTTGGTTACATGGTAGCCTGGATTCAAGCATAGTAAGACTGTTTACACATGGGCAAACACTATGCATCAGGTGTTCCTTCCATTCCCTGAAGCACTGGTTGTTCAGTAATTGCCAGTAACCATGGGTTACAAACATTAAAAACAAAACCAAGATAACAGAATAGAAAAAGTCAGAAGGACTTGCATATGATGAGCAAAACTGACTTGCAAAATGGAAGTTTCATATAGGAATGCATGCGTGAGTACACACACACACACACACACACACACAGAGAGAGAGAGAGAGAGAGAGAGAGAGAGAGAGAGAGAGAGAGAGAGAGAGAGAGAGAGAGAGAGAGAGAGAGAGAGAGAGAGAGAGAGAGAGCGAGCGCCACTCACTCCTGGCTAGGTCATAACATAAAATGTGTTCTTTTTAAATACATAGTAAAACATTAAAAAATAAAAAGCACTGATTTCAGAGACAGATTTAGAGGACTTGATGATTGACTGAGCTGATTTGGAGAGGCCACCGAAGATGAGTTAAGGATTAATCATAGATTCCTGGCTTGATGAGCCAGGTAGGGAGAGCTGCCATTTCCTGAGATAGGAAATAATGCTCTGACCTAGCTGCCTTCAGGGGATGAGAATTTCTGTTTGGACATGCTCACTTTGAATGTTCAAATGATATCCAAGCAAACTTATCCTTAAGGCTATTAGTTACATGGGTCTGATGTAAGCAACATAGACCTCAAGCTCACTGGCAACAAGATGATAGTGGGAGCTATCAGGACAGACTGTGACCATCAGGTGAGAGTGTATAGAAAGCATCAGGAAAATGGGTTCATAAAAGAGCTGCCTAGAAAGTAATGCTGGGGCAGACCAAGGAGACTGAGGCGAAATAGTGAAACCATGGGATGTGGGCTAGTGATGTGGAAGCCAGAGAGGCAATGTGGTTTCCTGAAGCCAGGGTGTGGCTCAAAGAGTCTACAACACAGAAGCTGAGGAGCAAGAGTTATTAGGAAAACAGTTTCCACTAGGAGCTGGGAAGCAATGTGTGTGTGTGTGTGTGTGTGTGTGGTTGAAATCTACTGTGAATAGTGACTGCTTATCACATTTTGATGAAGAGTTAAAACAAACCAACCTTCTTAAATTCCCTAGCTTATTTAGCCACATGGGCAAAGATCACCTTGTTAGAAAAGTCATGAGTTGGGACAGTGACAAAAGTCTGAGACAGCACAGTGAGGGCCACATGTCAACGTTTCCTTTTCTGGCTGTTACCCTTATTTATCCAGAATGGACACAAATAGCTATTGTACCACCAGGAACCTTTTTATTTTCCTTATTATTTAAGAGGATTACAAGGTTACTATTCAAATTTAGATAAGGAGCTAGGCAGCTTAAAAGATACACAGGATATAGACCATGTTCAATGGCAACTTACAGCCAACTACATTTGTAAGGCCAGTGACAGGCTCTGTGTTTTTACAGGACTCCTTCTCGGGGGGAAGGTATTATATTTATGTCATTTTACAGCTGAGGACACTGAGGCCCAGAGAGGTTGAGCAGCGGGGAAGCTGGGACACACGTCTCAGTAGTTAAGCTCCCAGCTTGTTTGGCTGGTTCCTCTACCGCTCCAGATATTAGCCTGTGATGGATGGGAACGGGACCCCAGAAAGCCTTTAATGTGCTTAGACCCTAAAAGATGATTTAGGCATCAAATCTCTTTATAAAAGTTTTTCCTCTTCTGACTATAAAAGTAATTCACATGATCATTATGGAAAATGTGTGAGATGCAGAGATGTTGCAAAATGCAAGATGAATTACTTTTAGTGAAGTTTTAACACAAGATTGAATGTCTTATAAAAGTCAAGGACCATATTTTATAGCTTCCTTTGAGGAGGGGGGGGAGCACTGCAGGGATGAAACACTCCTTCAGAAAAGGCAATGACTTATCTCCTAAACAGTCACACCATATTTAACCTGGGGGACTCACTACACTTGTCAGGCCATGGTCTGTGTTCTGCGTAGGGCAGAGTATGGACCTCAGCTCTGGCTTACTGTTTCTCAACTCTCTGATGCTTCTGAGGGATGTTTCACAGGCAAGTCTGGCTGTCAGCTCACGTGCGGACTGAACTGGATGTAGATATGTTCAATTTGAGGACTATTCTGAAGGTCCCTTGGATTTTCTTCCCAGTACTGATTTCACCGGGACCTGTTTTATTGCATTTTGGAAACTCTGGAAGTTTCATTGTTGTTTGTTGCAAGAAGGCACTTGTTGGTTCCTGGCCGCTTAGCCCCAAAATAATCACACAGAAACTGTATTAATTAAATCACTGCTTGGCCCCTTAGCTCTAGCTTCTTATTGGCTAACTTTTACATATTAATTTAACCCATCTCCATTAATCTGTGTATCACCACATGGCTGTGGCTTACCAGGTAAAGTACCGGCGTCTGTCTCTGGCAGGGCTACATGGTTTCTCTCTGGCTTGGGCCTTCTTCCTCCCAGTATTCAGTTTAGTTTTTCCCACCTAGTTTAAGTTCCGCCCTGCTATATGTCCAAAGCAGTTTCTTCATTTATTAATTGTTATCACAGCATATAGAGGGGAATCTTGTATCACCTCCCCTTTTCTGTTCAAATGAAAAAGGAGGGTTTTAACTTTAATATAGAAGAAATTACACAAAACAGTTATCAAGCAAGAATTACAGTTACATCTATTTTATCTTTTATCATAACAAAGGAAACTATATTATTATTATCTATTCTTCCCCTGTGTATGCTGTGATTACCATTGACTAATAAAGAACTGCTTTGAGCCTACAGCAGAGCAGGGAAGAAGAGAGGTAGGCAGGGAAAACTAAAGTGAATGCTGGGAGAAAGGAGACAAAGTCAGAGAGAAGCCATGTAGCCCTGCCAGAGTCAAACGGAACTTTACCTGGTAAACCACTGCCTCATGGCAATACACAGATTAATAGAGTTGGGTTAAATTAATATGTAAGAGTTAGCCCATAAGAAGTTAGAGCTAAGGGGCCAAGCAGCGATTTAAATTACTATGGTTTCTGTGTGATTATTCTGGGAGTCTGGGCAGCCGGGAAATGAAGAAGCGGCCTCCTCCAACAGTTATTGTTGTCGTTGTTTTGTGTTTTGGTTCATGGGCTCCTCCATTTGTTTAACACACTAGTCTCCACTCGTGGGGTGAACAGTAGTGGCATGTGTAGGTGTGATTATGAGATTGTGGTGTGGTAAGTTTGCCAAGACTTGCTACTGAATAGGTAGAGACTCTTGGATAATGTCAATGGATGCTTCCTTGGATGGGAAAGTGGGCTCAAAAGTTCTCTCAAGGGAGGTCTGAGTAGTGGTAGAAAATGCATCAGTTACAGACAGACACCAAGCAGAGAGAGTCACTCTGAGCAGTGTTGAAATACCATTTAGTTTACAAATACAATGGCACAAGCCTGTTTTTGCACATTAGGCATATTTTCCAAGGAAATACCTTAAGACAGGATCATAGTGTAATACTCATTAAAGATTTCTTGATTACTTTCACTGAAGCTAGTCCCACGGACCCTGGGAAAGCTTCCTGGGTGTGTGCCATGCAGTCACACAGGACTCAGTGCTCAAAAAGTCCTAGATTTAAATTAATGATCTATGATCACCATTTTGTAATTCTTAATAATTTTTTAACAGAGGATTCTCCTACTATTTTTCACTGGGCCTCACAAATTACATAGTCCTGTGTGAGTAGCTATGCCCTCTACACTTTGGGACAACTTCTAGTTTATTTATGTATTTTTGGGTCACCTTGAACATTTGGAATGTCTTTGATCCTGTTTCCATGTTACTGAAGAAGTTTAAACACTGCCTAAAAATATGAGCTGAATATGTGAATGAGATAGAAGTTAACACTGAGAATAGAGAACACCGCAGAAACATAGGACTAAGTACATAATTAATTGGTGATGTGATTGGCAGATAAGATAGGTATTAGCACCACCAACTTAAGTTAATTTTTTTAATAGCCAGGCAAATCAAACAAATGACCACAAAGCCTTTTCAGTATTTCTCCTTATGTGGAAGTATATAACATTTTCCTGTGCTCCACACAAGAATATTTCCAAGGTTACAAGTCCCTCCACCCATCCCTAGGGAAAGAGGCGAATTGTGCAAGCCTTTCGGAATGAATTCCTCTCATGAGGTCATGAGGGAATGTGTTTTCTTCCTGATTTTAAATCACAAATATCGGAGTGATTTATCCATGAAGGCAGGCCAAGAATCGACTTCAGAAAGCTCTCCTTTAACACATATCCTGGCACGTGCCTCAGCGGGTGGCAAAGGATTCGTTTCCATCAAGTCCCGCTCTCTCCAGTTTACCTGATTTTATAAGGATGTTTTCCTGGAGAGAATTCAATCTGAATTTCCCTCAATAAAACTCATGGCTGGTTCCTCTTAACTTTAATCACTTGGAACTTCGCAAAGCACACAGGTGCCAAACATCAAGCTGACACATTGAACACCGGAGGGAACATGTGTTCTTTCAGGAGGGGGGTGGAGACTCAGCAAGGGACCATTACGATCCCTGTGATCATCAGGGTTGGCTGCTGATGGAGCCACACATTCAGACTGGGAGGCAAGGAGGGGCTGCCTGAATTCCACAGTGGATACCATAGTTTTCCACACTTCTGCTGAGATCAACTTCGCTTACTGTTCGGATCCTCAGCGACACTAAATGCATTTCATTAGGATAATTAAAAACTCCTAGTTGTCCTCTTGATTACCTGCTCCACCCCTCATATCTCTGGATCAGTGGTTCTCAACTTTCCTAAAGCTGCAACCCTTTAGTACAGTTCCTCATGTGGTGGTGATCCCTAGCCTTAAAATTATTTTTGTTGCTACTTCATAACTCTAATTTTGCAACTGTTATAAATCCTAATGCAAATATCTAATGGATACATATCTTATATGTGACCCTGTGATAAGGCTGTTTGACCCCCAAAGGGGTCACGACCCACAGGTTGAGAAATGCTGCTCTGGAGACATCTGTTTTGAGCTCCTGTTTTGAGTAGTGCCCAGTGTCACGCTGTATGGTGAGAACTGTTCTGAGCAGTGCCCAGTGTCATGCTGTATGGTGAGGACTGTTCTGAGCAGTGTCCAGTGCCACACTGTATGGTGAGGCAATCTCTGCAATTGTCGCAGCATTCCTTCTCCCAGTGAGAAACTTTTTTTTTTTCACTCAACAGATACGTAACAAGGCTAAGTGGTGTCAGAGATGGGAACGCAACAGTTTGTGAAGTAAACATGGCCTGTGACCCAGAACCAGTGTTCCCAGTCTCAGAGCAACATGGCCCTTATGTGACATGTGACATTCCCACTACTGTGCAGGATAGCTGTAGAAAGCTGAGGTTCCTTTCTAAAGTTGGTTTGATGTTTATTTGTTACTCTGAATCAAGCAATCAAAAGTGATAAAAGCTTTGTATTTCAAAAGGCAGAAACTCCGTGCCTCCAGAATGGTGGCCCTTAGCCCCCTCCTCATGCCTGGCTCTGCCCCTCAAGGAAAGCCACACCTAATTCTTTCAGTCCTTTCTTCAGGCTTTTTGTTTCTTTCTTTTTTTTTTTTCCTCATTTTTTTTTATTAAAGATTTCCATCTCCTTCCCTCCTCCTCCCCCTTCCCTCCCCTCCCTTCCACCCATACCCCCACTCCACCCCTTTCCAAGACAAAGAGCCATCAGGGTTCCCTTCACTATGTTAAGTCCAAGGTTCTCCCAGCTCCCCCTAAGTCCAGGAAGGTGAGCAGCAACCAAACTGACAAGGCTCACAGTGAGCCCGTCCATGCTGTAGAGTTCACGTTCATTGCCGTGTCCTTGGTTTCTCAGTCCTCCTCCACCGTCAGCCACATTCAGAGAGTCCGGTTTGGTCCCCTGTTCCATCAGTCCCATTCCAACTGGACTTGGTGGTCTCCCGTTAGATCTCAATGGGTAAACGCACTCCTCACGGTCCTGACTTCCTTGCTCATGATCTCCCTCCTTTTGCTCCTCATCGGGACCTTGGGAGCTCAGTCCGGTGCTCCTATGTGGGGCTCTGTCATTTTCTCCATCCAATGCCAGGTGAAGGTTCTATGGTGATATGCAAGATATAGTCACAGCACCAGCAGCTGAGGAGTGTTGAATTTGTTAGTTGCTGTGAGAACACACTCATTTTTCTTTACAATGTGACCTAGGATAGGATGATTGCACACCAGGGCAGGCCCAACTCCCAAGAACAGTTGAGCAACACAAACTAGAATCGGTGGGGAAAGAATGAGAAAAAAGAATTAACCTCAAATTTGGATGGTGTCCTGCCTAGTTTTATGTCAGTTTGATACAAGCTAGAGTCCTTTAAAAAGAGGGATCTTAATTCAGGAAATGCCCTGAGTAGATGGGCCTGTGGGCAAGGCTGTGGTCCATTTCTCAATTCGTGATTGATGTGGGAAGGTCCAGCTCACTGGGAATGCTGTCACTCTGGGGCTGGGTGCTATATGGAAGTACATGATGCACCTCAGCAGGGCAACACAATAGAGCCAACCCTGTTAGCGCAAGTGTGAGTGAGCCAGTACCAAAGTTGTGAGCATGGGAGAGCTGCCCCATTACCCATTTGTCTGGTGGTCGCTGGGTGGGGGAGAGCTGCATCCCCCCATCGACGTCTGGGGCAGGGAGGAGAGCTGGCCCTGTGGTCATAAGGGTGGGAGAGTCAGGTATGGGTGGGTGAGCCAGTCCTGAGGTTGTAAGCATGGGACAGCTGTACCCATTTCATATCTGGCAAACCAACCGTACAGCTGCCTCGGCCCAGACCTAAGGTTATGACTTGCAAGTAAAGATATATAAGCAAACAGGTTTATAGTGTGACTCACTGTGTCACACTGCAGCTTCCTTAATGAGAATTTTAAACTTCCCCCTGTTTAAAAATTTTATTTTCCTTTTTTTTCTCTTAGATTTTGTCTTAATTTGGGGATATTCAGGGGCAGAAGGAGGATGCAAAATAACGGGAAGTGAATGGGATAGAGATGCATGATGTAAAAGACACATAGAATAAACAAACAAGCAAATAAGTAGGAAGCAGATTGAGCAAGCCACGAGGTCAGTAAGCAGCACCCCTCCATGGTCTCAGTTTCAGTTCCTGCCTCCAGGTTCCTGGCCAGGACATATAAGGTAAACCCTTTCTTTCACGAGTTACTTTTGGTCATTGTGTTTTACCACAGCAATAGAAACCCTAACTAATGCAGGTGGAAAGGGGTGGAAGGGTGGTAACTGGAGGATGTTGGGCTTGAATATGTTTAAATTTTGAAAAAGAAATAATTTGTTGAATAAAAAGAAATACAATCGTTTAAAGAAACGAAAAAGCGCTCTGTTGGTATGGGACGTTCTGTGAGGTCCACAGATCTTCGGGGCTGCTCAAGTCTGACACCACATTCCTTATTTTCTGTCTTCTGTTTATTGATACTGAAGGACTGATGTGTCTACAGTGATTGTATTGTTATCAATTGCTCCCTTAAGATGTGTAATGTTTGTTTAACATATTTAGAAAACTGAGTATTAGGCAGGTAATATTTATAATATGCTAATTCCTCTCACTGAGATGATCCCCTTATAATATGACGGCACTCTCTGGCTCTTGTAAGCAGAGTTTGACTTAAGGTCTGTTTATATGTAGTCTTTCTTTATTCCCCTCTTTCCCTAAATTCTTCTCTTTTTTATTTTTGAGGTAAAGTCTCAGCTCATACTGATTTCAAATTCACAGTCTTGCTGCTTCTGCCTCACAGTGTTGAGATTACAGGTACGTATTGCCACACCCAGCTACCTCTTTTTTTGATAATTACTTGCATGTCATGTCTGTTTGTACCCCCTTTATATTCAGCCAATGTCCCTAAATCTAGGCAAGTTCCTTGTAGGCAACATAAACTGTATACATAAATTGCATCTTATTTCTTTTAAAATCTAGTTAGACTTACTATATGTATTTTGATTGATGAGTTTAATACATTCGCATTTAAGGTAGTTAGTGATGGGTAAAATAGCATTCTTACATTCTGTCTGTCTTCTTCATTTGTCTTTCATGTGTTTCCATATCTCTTCTGTCATATATCAAAAGGGTGAGGGGGGCTTTGATAAGAATATTAAGCGAAGGAAGAGAAGGAGCGAGGGGAGAGGAGGAGGGGAGGAGGAGGAGGAGGAGGAGGGGAGGGGAGGAGGGGAGGGAGGAGGAGGAGGAGGAGGAGGAGGAGGAGGAGAGGAGAGGAGGAAGAAGAAGAGAAGAAAAAGAAAAAGAGAACAGAAAAGGAAAGGAAAAAGAGGAGGAGGAGGAGGAGGAGGAGGGGAGAGGAGGAGAGGAGGAGGCGAGGGGAGGGTGGAGGCGTAAGAGGAAGAGAAAGAAGAAAAACAACACCAACGATCTAACTACCTCTACAGCTTCCCTATTCTCCTCCTCCTCATTCTCCTCCTCCTCCCTCTCTCTCTCTCTCTCTCTCTCTCCCCTCCTCCTCCTTCTTCTTCTGTAGTGGCATGCTTTTATTCCTTTCCTCTGTAATTATGTTTCTGTTATAAGCCCTTTCCTTTCCTGGTTATCAATAATCTTGCTTCAAAATTCTTATAACTGTCCATTTTGAGTTGATGGCAGCTTACTTCAACAACACATAAAGTTATGGCCTTCTGCCACCATTTATGCCACTAACATAGGAGCCTTGTTTCCTTATGTGCATCTAATCATGGTTTTGTGTGCTATGTTCTCAACACTTTTCAACTTTCCCACTAGTGATATTTGCTCCTTCATATGCTTCATGTCACCGGCCACTGTTTGTTCCAGTTTGATGACTACTTTCATTGTTATTTGTAAAGCTTGGCTCCTGGTAATCAACTCCTTAGTGCTTCTTTGCTTTCTCTATGGGGGAAGACTTTTATTGTTTCTTCATTTGTGAAAGACAATTTCTCTAGGTATAGTATTCTTGACGGAATTTTCTTTCTTTATAACAGTTTGAATGGATCATTTTGTTGAGAAATCTATTTGTTTTGTGAAGAAATTACTTGTATGCAACAATTTGATTTCCTCCTTTCTGCTGGCAAACTTTTCTCTTTGATTTTGATATTTTGCAATTTACTTAGAAAGACTCTTGACTTAGACCTTTTAAGCTTACTCTAATTATAAGCTTTATTAGGTTCACAAATTTGAGCATCTATTTGGGGAGCTTTCAGCTACTATTTCTTTAAGTAATCTTTATTCCTCCATCCCTTGCTCTTCTGGAACTCCCACACAGCTTATATTAATTCAGTTCCTGGAATCCCATCCATCCTGAACATATCTTCACTCTTTCTTCTTTTTCTTTCTCTGATCTGGGGGAATAATGAAACAACAACTTGTGTTTGTGACCTATTCTCCTTTATTTTCTACTTTTGAAGTTCTATTAAAATCTCCATTTCAGTAATTATATTCTTTAGTTTTAGATCTAAGATCTTTATTTCTTTGTGACTTTTAAATTTTATTTTTTCTTATTATTCTCTGGTTTGCTTTCTCTGAGCTTTTAAGTTACTTCTTTAAATTATTTTAAATTCTTCAGACTTGTTTACAAATCCCAGATCCTTCATCAGTGATTTTTTTTGAGTGGTGTGACATTTCCAATTCTTGTATTGTCAGTTTGGTGGCTGCACACTTGAAGATGCAGTCATCATTTTCAGTCTTTACTGGCTAGCTTCAGAAAGTTAAAAAGAAAACCTTTGCCTGTCTTGCCAACCCACTTTGAACTTTAGGCAGCCCACGTAGCAGTATCTGTAGCTACTAGAACTTTCTACTGGGACCATAGAACCCACATTGAGGCGTTGTGGTTGTGTAGGTCTGCTGTTGATGTTCTGTGGCCGAAGTATTTGGCTAGCATGGATCTCTGGTACAACAGGGCTAACTTGGCCACCAAAGGGACTGTTGCTGAGGTCTGCAGTTGCAGTGGGCCTGACTGAGTTCTCGCCATCTCTGATCTGGTGGAATAAGCAGATTGCCTCATCATAAGTTAAGACCACAAGGTCACTGTTCAGAATGAGGGAGAGTACTTCTACTCATGACTGTACTCTGTATACAGGACAATTCTAACTCTCTACTCATTAGAAAAAAACCAATTTTTGGTAGTTCATTAAATAGGAGAACAGTGGTGTCTGCACACTTCAGAAAAATGTAAGGCTTCTTTCATCTGCAAGACTGGCTAGTTTCACTGTTAGGTTTCTGAGGGTGGTGGCAGAATCTGAGCCTGGCTTTCCCTCAGGTGTGGTTCTGGACGCTCTGCCTCTGCACCCTATCTCATGCCTCTCAATGGTTGGGTACTGTCTATTAGTGCACGGGTCTCCTGAATTTCTAGTTCTACTGACTTTCAAGGGAGTGCCCTAAAGGTGTTCCATCTGCCCCAAAGGTGCATGGGAACTTCCAGACAACTTCAAGCTAGAAGCCTTTAGCTTCTGATTTACTTTGATACCACAATCCTGGGTCCTTAGCAACCCCATTTATACCTAAATACCCATTAATTCCTATACTTCATTCTACTGAAGTTTTCATATTTAAAATATTAAAAAGATATAGTTTCTACACGATAGGAACTTTTATATATCTTCATGAATGTAGCACCCACCTAAGTCATTTATATTGAAGATTAAAACTGCAAGTAAAACCATGCCGTGAACTGTGTGGATTTCATGATGAAAGTAGCAGAAACAGGTACTGGTTCAAACATGTTTTCATGTCTCCCAGCCTATGAGAGGCAGGAAGGAAAATGAAATAAAATCAGATTAAGAGTTTTATTTCTCCACTCATCGAAGTGTGTGATGCTTTAGATGACTGAGAAGCAGGATGATGTTGATTCCTGGTAAGTCCTCTTTGGCTGATGACCGAGTAATATTTGACTTCACTGTTCACTGCTTGAAGAATAAGAAGGCTGCACAGTCCCTCCCGAATATATGGCTAACCGATAAAATCATCAATTTACATCAAAAGGTAGGTGATAAGACAGTGGATTTATTTTAGGTAATAAGGACAATGAAAAAACCCAGGCATTGAGAATTTAGGAGAAATGAACACATACTTTCAAACATTTTCATTCTTCTCTATTATCATTTCTTCCATAGCGTTATACTGATTTCTTACTGTCTTAGAACGGCAAGCTTGTCTACTGTAAGAGGCAGCTTTGATGAAATGGTTTTAATTCTCATCTGGTTCTACTTATTTCTGTAACAATACTATGAGATGACTGGAGGTCATTAACATGTAAGAAGATCAAAGGGACACCAGTCCTCCTTAGCAGAACACCACTTGAAAAGAAGACCCTAGCCGACAACCTACCTCACCTTGATGGAGCACCTGGAGACCAGCCATGACTACTGGCGCTACCAATATTCCATTTTCTTTTCATTAAACAGTGGCGCAGTGAGCATTCAGATTCGAGCTGTTAGAGACAGAATGACAAGAGAAGGCTGCTACCATGGAAACCTACCTGATGGCCTCTGTGGTGAGCTCCCTGTTACTCTGATGCTCGCAAACTTCATACAGTACAGGGCCGGTCACTGTTAGCCATGCAGCTCCCTCACAAGGGCCCTGATGATTAACATCAGTGAAGACCTTGAATGTGGAGATCTGAAGGAATATCATTTTTAATCTCAGCTCATCATCAGCTAAGCACAGGGGACCATGCCTCAAGACATACTTTGGACTGCAAAGCGAGAGCCAATTCAAGACTATTTCCTGCTATTTGTCTCATAAAAACAAACTACATCATTGCTTTACAGAATGCCATACTGAGGAATAAACTATCAAAAGCAAACAGAAAGAGAACCATTGCTTGCTTTGATTCAACAGATCAAGTTCCCTTAATTATTTGTGTATCAGTTACTTTTATATGATGACCCCTTCAAGGAAAGTGCTTCTACTCAAAGGCTTACTGGACAGTGTTATAAATCTAATTTTATGTTCTTTGTGGCTATTTCATTTACTCAAGTCTAGACAACATTTCTACTGATTCAGTATATGATTAAAAAACTTGGATTTTCTATAATTTGGTACCTTTAAAAAGTAAGTGTGTACAGTCAAAATCTTAACTGAGTCAACCAGTCTTTGTATGGGAGACGGACAGGCAAACTGATAGTAAATAGTAAAAGGCATTCATCCTCTCTGATGTCTGTTAGGATATATTTCTAATATTATTTATTCTAATATTATTTCTAATAATAATGTTATTATTATTATTATTATTATTATTATTATTATTATTATTATTATTATTACACACCACAACCTGTTTACTGGAGAGATGGCTCAGCAGTTAAGAGCACTGCCTGCTCTTCCAAAGGTCCTGAGTTCAATTTCCAGTAACCACATGGTAGCTCACAACCATCTGTAATGAGATCTGGTGCCCTCTTGAGGAAGAGACCAGGTCAGTCCTCATCAACTTAAACCATGAAACCCAATCTGGACAAGTTCAACAAACCCGCCATATACTGGCTGCCCATGCATGCCTCAGCATTGTCAGGGAGTACATTTCATTCAAATTTCATGCTACAATGTGAGTATGGAAACACTGGGTGTCTGTCCTCATCACCCACCTTTTGAGACAGGGTGTCTTATTTGCCAAACTATCTGCCTGCAAGCTTTTGGGGATCCTTCTGTCTCCACCTTCTAGCTTCCCATAGGAATGCTGAAATTACAGATGCATGCACTTCCACATCTGTCCTTCTGTGGCTTCTGGGGATTCAAACTTCTGCTTGCATAGCAAGCACTATACCTGGAGCGCCATCATCCTAGTCCTGCAGTGGCCATTTCTAACGATGGGTCACATGTGAAATCCTGGCTACTGTGGTGCAGGTCTCTGTCAGTGTGCAGCTCTGTAAACAGCCTCTTTCCTTCTCCCAGGTGTGTGTAGAAATTATCATAGAGAGCGGAACACTCGGCATGGACAACGAGGGAAAAGGAGAGAGCTGATAATTTAGTCATTTCTAAAGACTCATTCTCAACACTTTCCAGAGAGACAAATATGTTTTGACAAACATTACTTACTCTAGTTCTCACTTCTTTTTTAAAGACACAGAAATTCATCTCTGAGGAAACACAACTGCCAGTGTGTACTCGCCAGCCATCTCTTCTGCCCTGCATCTCGGCTTCTTCAATGTTCCGGGATGCAAGTGATCTATTTGTAGCTCCCTCCCTCCTCCTGCCTTTTTTGAGATAAGGTCTTCTTTTGACATTGACATGATAATCTTCCTGCTTGGGCCTCTAAATGCTGTGTGCACTGTGATGCCTGCCTGGATGAAGCTTTTGACAGTATACACTATCCCTTTGTTCCACTATTACTGACTTTGACTGAGCAAGCGCCTTCCAGACAGCAGGCATTTCCCCAGGCCTTGTGGCTAATGGTGGGGAGTACCATAGCTCTTGCGCATAAGATTACAGGCTGGCTGTGGTGTAGGTAGGTGTGTGGGCAGATCAAAGCTGTGTCACTGAGAATATTGTGAGTCCTTGGAAGGGGAACCACAGGTGAGTCACAATGTCAGAGAAGATTTCTTGGAGTACGCAATATCTAATCTGAGACTCAGAGATAGATTAAGAATGAAGGGAAGGGCCAGAAAAAAATAGTTCAGGTGGAGAGAGGAACATAACGTGTCTCAGAGGTGAGTTCCTAAAGCTTCAAGTTGTTTAGCAGCACTGGTATGTAGAGCTCCGAAGAGGAGGCAGACAGAACCTCTTACACTGTGTTCTCCGAAGTTGAGCCAGGAACTTCCCATGTTATGAGATCACCCTGTTTCTCCCCTGTTTTTCCATCAGTTCCTTCTCTTTTTATAACTTGTGTTTTTGATACTTTTAAAGTTCCACCTCTATCCCCACCTCCACCCCCAATTCTAACAAGAGAGTTGTCCAACAATTGAGCAATGTAAAAGCAAAATTCTGTTTTTCAGACTGGGGTGACAGCTAAGTGCTATAGTCAGCCTGCTTAGTACTTATGCATAAGAACACAATCTCCCAGAACTCACACTTCAGTTTCTTAGCGTCTTAGTTTATGTTGTCTCCTCATTCGTCTCTGCATTTAACAAAGGCTCTAGGTGACACAGTCTGCTAGAATAATGGTTCTCAACCTTTGGGCCG
Source organism: Arvicola amphibius (assembly GCF_903992535.2). Lineage (NCBI taxonomy): Eukaryota > Metazoa > Chordata > Mammalia > Rodentia > Cricetidae > Arvicola > Arvicola amphibius. The sequence continues at coordinate 22,675,547 of NC_052054.1, forward strand.
CAACTGCTTTGGGGGTGGCATATCATATATTTGCATTACAATACAATTCCTAACAGTAGTAACATAACAGCTATGAAATGGCAACAAAATAATTTTTATGGTTGGGGGTCACCACAACATGAGGAACTGTATTAAAGGGTTGTAGCATTAGGAAGACTGAAAACCACCATGCTAGAAGGTCAGGCTACAGCAACAAACAGAAAAGGCATAGTCTTGCATTCAGAACACTGCTGTTTGGAAGGATGGAAGACATTTAAGGGAAAAATCCAACAAGCGACTGGGAAGAGGAAACCCAGACCTAAGACAGATGGGAAACTGGGAGTTTTCTTGGAAGATGTGATGGGAAGGGTGGTAGCTAAGTAGGTCAGGGGTGGGACTGGGAGCAGAGTGACAGCTGAGAAGAAAACTGTGGAAAGCATGTGATGTCTTCAGGGAGGAAAGAGCGTGGCCTGTGTATCAGATGGTTCACCAGAGCCACAGAAAGAGCGTGGCCTGTGTATCAGATGGTTCACCAGAGCCACAGAGACTAATTTGTTTGGGAGGAACTGGATCACTGATTAAGGCTCTGAAAAGTCCCATTGTCCACTGTCTGGAAGCTGAAGGTTCAGAAAAGCTAGTGGTATAGTTCTACCTAAGCCCATATCCCTAAGAATCATAACTTCTGAGTCCACAGGCTTCAGAACAAGAAACTCTGATGGCAGAATAGGAGACAGATGTCTCAACCCTGGCAGAGACTGCAGGCTGCCCATCTCACAGCATACTTCCAGGCTTTCTGAGGACTGGGTCATGCCCACCTTTGTGGATGAGATTGATATTTATCTAGTCTGTAGATTCACATGCCGACATCTTCCAGATTCACCCTCACAGAAAGCTGAAGTAATGTTCCAACAACTATCTGGGGGTCTCTTAGCCCAGCGTGTCTGAGAGATGGAAAGACGTTAAGTGTGGCTGAAGGACAAAAAGCACCTGGATATGATAGCATCAAGAGATGAAGGGGCACCAATATGCAGAGGCTATAGTGTATGGAGTCTCGGAAGATCTAGTCTGCTTATTTCAGCAGGGAAAAGTTCTCTAGAGGCTCCTGGGGCTTCATTCCTGTTTACTATGTGACTGAACCCAGGATCTTGGGCGTGGATTGCACCATCTTTCCATCTTTTGGGCTGAGTCAGGGGCTGAATAAAAATGAAAAAGAAAGTTCAATCCTTTGTGAGGTTAAAAAAATATTTCCTACGATAAAGGAACCTTAATATGAAATTGGAACTAATTTTAAGTATAAAGGTAAACTTGACAAGATGACTTTAACTCTGCTGAAACTATTATTTAATTTAGAGAAAGACTGAATTTTTAAATGTGTCCTGAATAATAGAGGATCTGTAGTGGTTTGAATCAGAATGACCCTCATAGGCTCACATATTTGAATGCTTGGTACCCCAGTTGGTGAACATTTGGGAAGGATTAAGAACTGTGGCCTTATCAGAGAAGGTGTTTCACTGAGGGTAGACTTTGAGGTTTCAAAAGCCCTAGTCAGCCCCCCTATCTCCCTCTCTCTGCCTCACCCTTCTGTCCCCAGCTCTCTGTCTGCTGCTTATGGATCAGCTGTATGCTCTCAGATACTGCTAGCCTGCCGGCTGCCACGCTCCCCACCATGATAATAGTCATAGATTCATCCTCTGAGACTGTAAGCAAGCCCCCAGTCAAACGCTTCCTTTTAGAGGCTGCCTTGGTGTTGCTGTGTCTCCAGCAATGGAAAACTAGGACAGGGTCATCTTCCAGAGAGATAAGGTTTCCCTCAGACTTCTCCACATCAAGACTGGAGACGAGCAGATACCAGAAATGATGGAATGGATACGACAAAGGCACTTTAAGAGGCCCGTTAAGCTGGCCAAGGTACGGCTTTTGAAACCTAGGAATTTTCAAAAACGACAAAAAGAAAAACCTAAACCTACCTGGACATTTGCTCTTGTCATACAAATAAAGAAGGAGCAGTGCACAAGAAAGGAGTTATTTTTCCTTAAAGTTTGTTCCGGGATGGGACAGGTTAACATCTGTGTTAACCTCATCTACCTGGATATCTGAAAGGCAAACAGCATGACTGCACACTGTACTCAGTTTAAAGGTTTCTTTTTATTTTCTAAATTTTTTTCTATTCAGATCTTTATTACTATTATTTATTTAGTGTGTATGTCTGTGTGTGTGTGTCTGTGTGTGTGCATGTGTGCAGATGAGAACAAGCACTCATGTATAGACACAAATGTGAGACAGGGCACATTTAGAGATCAGAGGATGGCTTGAAAACTAATGAAATGATTTAATTACATTGAAATCAATTTATATTAGTTAATCTCTGAAAAATTTATACACACATACCATGTGTCTTGGGCATATCCATCCCCATGCTCCCTCCCTCCAGTCCCTCCTAGATCCCCCAGCATATCTCCTATCTCTTTCTCAACTTCATCCTGAAAGAAAAAAGAAAGTACTAAGTTCAGCTAGTGCTGCTCACACGCACATGTGTGTGCAATCATCCACTAGGGCAGTGGTTCTCAAGCTGCGGATCACAACCCTGTTGGAGGTCAAAATTCTTCCACAGGGGTCACATATCAGATATCCTGCATGTCAGACATTTGCATTTTGATAAATAACAGCAGCAAAATCACAGTTATCAAGCATCGGTGAAATAATTTAATGGCTGGGGTCGCCACAACATGAAGAACTATATTGTATTAAAGGGTCGCAGCACTAGGAAGGCTGAGAGCCACTCCTTAGGGCATTGGCCACCTATCAATGGCTGACTTCTTCCTCTCATTCAGCAGCCACCAACTGCTATTAGCTCCTCAGGTAGGGGTGGGTATCCATAGCCCCTTCCCCAACCATACTAGAATTTTATCTTTCTTGTTCTTAGTCATTTGGAGGTCCTATTCAGGTCCCAAGATCTGTGTGTGTTCATGTGTGTGACTGTCAGGTCATCAAGCTTGAAAACGTCCTTTCAGCCCTCTTTTTGGCCCAAAAATTTTCTAAACTTTTAAGTGGATTTTTGGTTAAAATTTCATATATGTGGTGGGGAGCAAAGGGGAACCAAGGTTCACGTGTTCCTGACAGAGACTTGTCCTGAAGTGACAACTCTTTGGCTCACTGACAGCATCTCATGAGCTCCTCGTCTCCCTAGGGAATGAACAGATCCAAACAGAGTCCTCATGACAATTCTTGGATTTCTCAAGAGGTTGACAAGAATTTATGAATGAATTGTCACCTTTTTCTTGCAATCTCCTAGCAGAGCTTAGAAATCAGCTCATCTAAACCACAGGATTCCATCCACTTCTTATCCAATGTTTTACCAACCAGATGCCATGGGGCTAAGTCACTTATTGCTCTTGCAAAACGGTTTGTATTTGTACCTGCAAATGTATGCATTGTTTCAACTTATGTAAGATTTTTGTATGTCGTTCTCAGATTTTAGGGGTGACTTGCACATTTGCTTCTTCTATTTTCATGTGAAAATTTCACAGCCCAAGGATATGTCATCATGCAGAGAAAAATAAAAGTGGCAACAAAATGGAAATGTCCCCCCAAAACTTCCAACTAGGTAAAACAAACTGTTAGGGGCATTTTAAGTAGGACTAGCATGACAAAATCTGAATTTTAGAAACAAGCTTTCTTGCCAAAAAATGAAAAATGTATAGGAGGCTGTAGAAGGTTGTGAAGAAATTAGAGCAATGGGGAGTTGGAATGAAAGAATAGGGCCTGCAATAACTGAATATCAACATGTAGAAGAATGAAAATAGATCCATATCTACCACCATGCACAAAACAAATCCAAATGGATCAAAGACCTCTACATAAAGGCAGCCACACTGAACCCTCATAGAAGAGAAAGTGGGAAGTACACTTGAACACAATGGCACAGGAGACCACTTCCTAAATATAACCCCAGCAGCACAGACACTGAGAGTAACAATGAATAAATGGGACCTCCTGAAACTGAGAAGCTTCTGTAAGGCAAAAAACACAGACAACAAGACAAAACGGTAGCCTACAGAAGGGGAAAAGATCTTCACCAACCCCAGACAGAAATCTGATCTCCCACAAAGAACTCAAGAAATTGGTCATTAAAAGAACAAATAATACAATAAAAAAATGGGGTACAGACCTAAAAATAGAACTCTCAACAAATGAATCTAAAATGGCTTAAGGAAATGCTTAACATCCCTAGCCATCAGAGAAATGCAAATCAAAGCAACTCTGAGATTCCATCTTATACCTGTAAGAATGGCCAAGATCAAAAACACCGATGACAGCTTATGCTGGAGAGAATGTGGGGTAAAGGGAACACGCCTGCATTGCTGGTGAGAGAAAGAAAACTTGTATAGTGCTTTGAAAATCAGTATGACAATTTATCAGAAAATTAGGGAACAACCTACCTCAAGACTCAGCAATACCACTTTTGGGTATATATCCAAAGGATGCTCAATCATACCACAAGGCCATGTGCTCAACTATGTTCATAGCAGCATCATAGCCAGAACCTGGAAACAACCTAAAGGCCTCCTGACCAATGAATGGATAAGGAAGATGTGGTACATTTACACAATGGAGTACTACTCAGTGGCGGAAAAATAATGACATTTTGAAATTTACAGGCAAATGGATAGATCTAGAAAACATCATACTGACTGAGTGAGGTAATCCAGACCCAGAAAAACAAATATAATATGTACTCACTCATAAGTGGCTTTTAGACATAAAGCAAAGAAAACCAGCCTACAACTCACAATCCCAGAGAACCTAGACAACAAAAAGGACCCTCTGAGAGACATAATGGATCTAATCTACCAGGGAAATAGGAAAAGTAAAGATCTGAATAAACTGGGATCATGGGAGAGAGTGGGGGGAGAGGGCAGGGGGTAGGAAGGAAAGAGAGCAGACAAAAATATATAGCTCAATAAAAACAATTACAAGAAAGAATAGGACCTGCAGAGCAGGCTAGGGAGTCTTCACCAAAAATGGGTAGCTTAGGAAGGGGCTAACACACCCACTCACGCAGTCAGCCAACTTCCAACCACTAGAGAACCCACTCAAGGAAGGATATTTTCATAAGACAGAAAAGAAAAAGAAAACAAAACGACCAAACAAACAAAAAGAACTGAGAAGATGGCTTGGTTGGTAAAGTGTTTGCTGAGCATACATGAGAGTTTGCTCTCCAGCATTTACACAAAAATGTCTGGGCCTGGGGAAATTATCTGCAATCCCAGATCTAGGGAGGAGGCTGGGGCAGGTGGAGCCCTGGAGTTCCCTGGCCAGCCAATCCAGCTGGATCCAGAACCTCTCTCAGACACTGGGGGGGGGGGGGGAAGGGGGGTTGGCTGAAGAAGAAACCCAAAGTTAGCCTCTAACCTCCACTTGCACATTTACCTGTAAACACACACACACAAACACACACACATACACACACACACACACACACACACACACACACGCACCACGCACGCGCACACACGCACCATGCACGCATGCACGCACGCACGTACGCAGGCATCATTAGTGGAGAGAATTGAGGTTGAATTTTCACTGCTACAATTACATTAAGTGTCAAAAGTTCTTAGCTCCCCCATCTTTGGCTGTCCAATGGTGACATCCTCTCTTTTGTCCATAGGTTATCTTCCTTTCTCTGGACCTTGCAAAGTCTGATTCTTGTTTATTCCCCACGGAGCATCAAATATGTTACTTCTGTGAGCAAGCTTTACATGATCTTTTCATGACCCCCAGGTAGGTCAGGGAACCTTGTTTTTTATTTTCTTGTATTCCTCAGAAGACCGCCATCTTCCGAACAGAGCAAAAGCTTCTACAAACTGTTCACCTCCCCGAACAGAGCAAAAGCTTCTACAATCTCCCCATCTGCCTACTGTCCAGTATATAGGAAGCAGTCAGTGCATGCTTGTTTGAGAAAGTTAATGAACTTTGCTCTATAGCAACATATCTAGATATTTCTGAATATGGAAGAATAAAAATAATATGATAATGCTTTTCTACCTCTAAAAATTATGAGGGGAGAGACTCTTTTAACGGTATATAGTTTGAGTTTTTATGGTGATTGGAGAACAAGTTTTGCATGTTTTTGTTTTTGTTGTTGTTGTGTTTTTGTTTTTGGTTCATTTCCACTTTACATTCCACTGAGTCTTGGAAGTGCATTTCGACTCTGGTACAGCTTTCTGTTCTTCTGAATTGGTAACTTTATTTTCAGTTAGTTTTTATTTGGGGCCCTCAACACTGTTTAGTGCTATAAGAGAGACGCCTGTCACCCTCTGGGTTATTGCTGGCCATGGGTGCCATGTGGTGGGAGGGAGCCTGGGCAAGCCTGGAGCCAGTGTAAAGGGACACACAGAAACCCTCACACGCAGCCCACCAGAGGACATGCTGGAGATTTCAGGGGCTCTCATGGTCTCAGAAGCCCAGGAGCTCACCTCAGGGAAGCTGGGAGGCTGTCAGTAAGTGAAATCCTCCTCTACTTGAAACATTTCCAGCGTATAAACTGGATCACCTCCCGCATGGGCTGTCACTCCCGCAGAGTGTGGCCTTAGGGCTTTCTTCTCGAAGTTTATGAGCTTCTATTGGCAATTTAAGCAAATCAGGCAGGTGGGAAAAGAGACAATTAAGCTGAGATTCAATCTTAGAAAAATGGGTAGCAGGGACATTGTAGACACTTTATGTGGTTACTATGGAGCAAAATGTAAGACAGGTATGATAAATGTACATGTAATATATTCATTTCCATACTTGGCTTTCATTTAAAACTCACATACCATCATAATTTCTCTTATTAAGCTAATGTAAGAATATTTTTGACATCATTCTGACTGTTGTCATGTCTAAATATTATTAACACTTAGAACCTGTAGACAAGGAGGCTCTTTATTTTCTTTAAGACTTCGGATTTTTTTTTATTTTACTCTGGCAAGTGAGGGGAGGGGACCTTGAGGAAAAATATTGAAGCAAAATCTAAACTCCACGACTCTAGCTAGTTTCCAGATCCCTGGATGGAAATTAATGAGACACCAATAATGCCCCACAGAGAAGCAGAACCAAACATGGGACCTGAGAGAAGGTTTTGGGAAAACAAGACACCAAGGCTGGGGCCTGAAGGATGAGCAGGGCTTACAGAGACAAGGGCGGGACTCCTAGCCTGGGAGCACAAAGCATGAGGCTTCTGAAGATGCCCGGGATGCACAAGGCCGGGCAACTGATGGCCTGTTTTCAATACCAGAGAGATGACTTCAGGATGTCCAGTGTGTTTCTGGCATGAATACCGAGTGGGGAATGATGCTGTGGGAGAGGGATGAGGGTTTGTGGATGGGATAAGGAGATCAGGTATGGCCCGAGGTGGTTTTGTAATTGCTAAATGAGTAGATAACAGTCCAAGTTTCAGAGAGTTTCCAACCCGATGGTCTGGGATGGAGTTATCGCGGTCACAGGAGAGACGGGCTGACTTGGGGAGAATAACTGAGGAACTAGCACTGGTCTCTGAAGAACTCCAACACGGATGTTTGGGTTAGAGGGAGAACTCATCTGACCTGTGCCCCAGTGCACACTCCCAGGGACCCTGAGCAAGCCATTTTCAGCCGGGACACCCTTGGTTGTCCAAAGACGCTTCTGGTTAGAATATAAGGAAACAATGCTTTCTCAAGCAAGTGTTTGTGAAAAATGAGCAGACTGGGATAATGGGAAAGCAATGACATTCTCAAGTCTCGGGGGAGAGCTAAGCGCTGGAAATAACTTAATACATGAACCATAGGAACATTTCAGAAAAACGCTTTATGCTTTCCACATTCCTAATAAGCTGCAGAGACACAATCAGCATGAAGGAGGAGTAAGACCCATGAGAAGAGCAGGGCACAAAATGAAAATAAAAAGTTTGGGGATGAGAAAGAGATTCTGTAGGCATCCAGGATATTTTTATTTTGCCTAAAGAGAATGCAAAAACTTTCCTGTGGGTCCCTATGTGTTCATTAATCTTCACAACTTGGAGAGACAGATGCTTAGCTTTTTCCCATTTTATAGGGGGAAAAATGAGGCCAAGAGAGGATCAAGGGTTTTCCCAAGATCCTAGGAAGAAGAGAGATGAACAGAGCATCTGAGACATATGTATACCAACGCCAGGACGAAGCCTAACTTCTGAGGAATGAAGAAACAGGTAAGGGAACTCTGTGACTCAGCATACTTAGAGAACAGAGAAGCCAAGGATGGCTATTGCATGGAGTGCCACTCATATGGTGGCCAATGTATGTGAGTCTCTCTGATTGGTGTGTGTGTGTGTGTGTGTGTGTTTTACATGTGTGTGGTGCATGCATGGCCAGGGCGATTTGTCAGGTGTCTTCCTTCCTCTATCAATTTCTACCCCTTACTGAACCAGAAGCTCATCATTTTGGATAGACAGACTAGCCAGCAACCTCTCAGGATCTACCTGTCTCTGCCTGTCAGTGTTGGGATTTGAAGCATGCAGGGCTATGCATAGCTTTTTCCATGTGTGCTGAGAATTCAAACTCAAGTGTTCATAATTGCAAAGCAAGTGCCCTTTCTTACCCACTGAGTCATTTTCCCGGCCTGCCATTTTTCTGGTCTCATGGAAATCCTGACTAACTTCCTGACAGGGGCACTGAGGACCACAGGCACTGAGGACCACAGGGAGACGTGGCTGCCTCCCTTGACCTCAGACTGTGGCAGCACACAAACTCCCTTGCTCACTCTTGCAAAATTTCTTGCCTGGAGGCTGCACTTGTCATTGGGCCACTGAGACATCTCAGTGCCAAGCTTTCCTCTGTGAAACCAGATTCCCATGAAGCTTACCCATCTTCAGGAGACGACCGGAAGAACAACGGCTGTCTCCATTAGCTGTAGTCCCTCCTGGTTCAGGCAGGCTGTCCCATGGCTGACCCCCTCCCCTGCCATGTTCTTCCTGGCTCCTATGTGACAACTGAGGAAGACTCCTAGATCAGATTCCCGCCTCAGCCCCACCATTTCTCAGAGATTCTCTCATGCTTGCCCTCAGTGAGTGTGTAGTGGCGCTTCCTTCTCAGAAGGCTCCACAGAACTCAAACTCAATTAGCAATGATACCCAAACTTTCCCGGCTAGGCTGGGAGCGGAGAGTTGGGGAGATGGCAAAGAGAGTCCTGGTGAAGAGTTGATGGAGGATTCCCATTGGCTAATAAAGAAACTGCCTGGCCCATTTGATTGGCCAGCCCTTAGGTGGGTGGAGTAGACAGAACAGGAAGAAGGAAGTGAGGTAGATGGCTCAGTCAGATGCTACGCCTCTCCTAAGTTAGACAGACCGCTGTGCCTCTCCTCAGAGAGATTCCAGACACGATGAAGCTCCAGCCCAAGATGGACGTACGCTAGAATCTTTCTGGTAGGACACCACTTCGTGGTGCTACACAGATTATTAGAAATGGGTTAAAGCAAGATGTGAGTAAGAGGCTGAAATAATGGGCCAGGCAGTATTTAAAAGAATACAGTTTCTGTGTAATTATTTTGGGTAAAGCTAGCTGGTGGCCGAGAGCAGGGCAGGACGAAAAGCAGGCCTACCCGCAGCTCCTCACTACAAAGAGTAGGCTGTTTGGTGAAGGGGACAGAAGCAGAGTCCTTGATCAGAGTCCTTGATCACTCCTCCTCCTTCTCAAGCCCCAGGAGAGGCATCTCGCTCTAGAATGGGAGGCACTTCTAATCCAACTCTTTGAGCTTGGGCCCAGTTCTACAATACCAGGAAGAAAAAAAACACCACCATCAACAAATAACAAACTCAAATACTATGAAAGACATAAAAGTTAACAGGGAAGGCCATTAGGTTGGTTCAAAGTTATCAGGAAAAAATGCAACCTTCTGATCAAAGAACAACTACATGTCGGCCATATTTGCTCAGCTGGTAAGAAAGCAGCCTACTGAATAGGGCTTTCATGTTTCTAAAATTCCACTTTCTTTCTAATTTTTTCTCATGTCTAAGAATATTATATTTTAGAGTACATTTTAAATTTTTGTCAAAAGATTTTCTGAGTTTGAAGACAATGCATCTAAAAAGAACTGTGTTTGTTTTCAGCAAGAGCTTGAGAAAACACAGAAAGGTGCCAATAAGAAAACAAGACATAATTCAGCATTCTGTGGTGAGAAGAGTTTGGTGGGACATAGAATTCAGATCTGGGACCATTTGGGATTGGATCATAAAAGGGAAATCACACTGCATTCTGATTTTACTTTATTTTTTTTTATGTTGGGAAGTTGTTTAATGAACCCATTTGGGATAATGAGATGTGGAATATGGAATCTGTCAAAAACCATCAGGGCTGTGAGACAATAAAAATGCTATCTTCATGTCCCTCAGAGTTGTTTTGGATTTCTACAGTGAATACAGTGTGAAGGGGGAAGGCGAATTACAGAGCTGGGAAGAACTGAAGGCCCTGACTAAGATTCTCAAACTCTCAAGAAGAAAACATTAGGTGCTTTTATTGCTCTTTGCCGCAATGCCTGAGAACTGACTGCAGCAAACAAGAAGTTTCTGCTCTGACAGAGGTCTTGTTCTCCGGCTCCATTAAAGAATGTGGTCCCCTCAACACCTGCACATTCATACCGTCCTCTTCCATAATTTCAATCCAAGGAAGCTGGGATCCAAGGAGGTGAGTCAGGGGAGTGGGGTCCAATCCAGAAAAGGGGCTTCATTCCTAAACTTGATGTTTTCTTCAGAAAAGCAAAAACTTCCATAATACATTCATCCACTAGACCACTCTTCACCCAGGAGGGGCAGCAGAGGGCATGGTTAATGGTGTAGACTCTGAGCCGTGTACCTGGGCTTGTACTATTGTCTGGCAATCGGCTCATGGTTTGTCTTAGGCAAGCCAAACATCCTCTGTGAGCTTTCACTCCTTCTCTGTGAAAATGGGTAGGAAATGCCTATGCTGTAGAGCTATCTGAAGGAACTAGAAGAGTATCTGGTTCCCTATAGAATGGTGTCCATCTCCGTGGCTCTGCTGAAGACCAAGGGTCCCCTACTGCATGCTCGGCATCTTACAAAAGGGTACAGAGAAACGTGTAGGAGGTGATGGCAGCAGAGAGGTGTATAAGAAAGGAGTTGAGAACTCCTCAGAGATGGGCAGAAGGATGTTTGTACCTCCAACATTTGAGCGACTGAGAGGGAAACTCAGGAGGCAGGCAGAAGTGTTCATGAGGGCTGGAGTGACCTTAGGAGGCTAAGCTTGGAGAAGACCCACATGGGGCTGGGAGATGTCCAGACTCAGTGGTATCAGCGAATAAAGGCATTGCTTCCTCACTTTCTCAAAAATCCTTTCCAAACCTAGGGGGAGACCAGAACAAGATGGAAAACGAGACTTGGGAGATTGGAGAGCCAACGTACAACAAGAGTAGCCAGGCAGCCTGGCCAGCAGCCCTGAGGTGTAGTCAACTTGCCATTCCCAGGATTGTAAAGAAGACCCGCTTATTTTATAATTAGCACATGATAAGGAATGGTTTCTCCCATCTTGGCGTGAGGTTCTGGAATGTTCAGTCACAACACTGGTATGCTATCTGAAGATTTCATTTCCTGAATCTTTCACCGTTGTGTCACTGGTATGTTAGGCTCCGAGACAGTCTGGAAGGGAGCAAAAGCCAGTACCTTTTTGACAACAATTAAACCCTTGGATTTATACAATGTGACATGACTCGAGGGGCATTGTTTAGCTTTTGGCAGAGCTATGAATGCCTAGGGCAGAACACCAAAGGAAAAAAAAGTCTCCTTTGAAAGCTCTCACAGAGCAAATCTGAGGGAATTTGCTGGTTAATGCAAGTACATGTCTAAACAAGTACTGGTTTGCTGAGGGAGTACATGGGGCTGGCAAGCCTTACTTGGCACAGAGCACACGAGTAATGCTTCATTTTAACGAGGGATCTTGGGGGTCTGTAATGAGGACTGTGTGGTGTTCCCCATGCGTCTCTTTGGAACGTGGGCTGATTGTATACCCAGCGGAAGAAAAGCTATCAGAAAGAACATAGTTCGTGAAACCTCCAGGCTCTGCAAGATCATTTCGCAGCACATGAATAAATTCTCAGAAATACACACAGCTCCCAGAGAGAGCTTCCTTGTCCCTCACATGAGCCCATGCACCGCAGCGATGAGCTTGTGGAAGAGTGTTGGGGAAGAGAGCTGACTTTTAAGGCCAAGGCGGTTCCAGACAGCACCCCAGAATGACTGTGCATCTTCCATATTTGATTCTTTGGAAAGCTAACAATCTTTGAATGCCAAGTTCATATTTACAAAGCACATACGTTCACTTCTAAGATACATCATTTGTTTACACGTCACCAGTGAGACAAATCTCTTGGGCTTTTTCTATAAGAGAAAGTCAATACTTAAGATTCTGGATAGGAAACTTAAAGAAAACAAACAAACAAACAAAAACCCATGTATAAAGTAGGTGATTAGAAAAATAAACTTCTCAAGTCTTCATGAATAGCCTTTCGCTAGTTGGTGGTCTGGCTGAAGCGAGAAGGGGTGAACTCTACTGCCTGCTTATTCTGAGGTCTGTACTCTGAATATTACTTATATCCAGCACATATTATCTATTCCTGGTGGTTAATGTTCTTTCTTCTCAGGTCTGGGATATTATGACATAGTTTATATGAAACGTGTAAAGTCTTATACTGACTACTCTCTTTGCGATCTCTACGCTGGCTGGAGCAAATTGCTCTATGGAGACCGTGCCTCCAGAAGAGTGTAGGATTTGAGCAGGATTCTAAACCCTCGAGAAGTATTTGTAAGAATGTTGTCCAGAGCTCCAGGCCTAAACAAGGGGATGGTGACCCTAGAACCCAGGACAAGAGAGTCCCAAGAGGTAGAGATGCTTCGAGGAGCAATCCCCTCTTTTCTGTGTTAACATATCACAGAGGACTTGGAATTATAAAGAGAAATTTAAAAATTCTCTATCGTTAGATAAATGAGTTATCAAAGTGTTGAAACATGATAAAATCAGAAGTTAACATGAGGCAAAAATTCTTATTGGGCAAATTTGGCACCACGAGCTTGGGACTTCGGTGTGTCCAACAGATCACATGGTGATCTCTTGTGGTTTATTTACCCCGATATTCAAAACCAAGTAAGTTAAATGCATTCTACTTATAACATCATTTTTGAGTAGGTTTTAAGTAGGTCCATAAAAGTGTACATTTTCACTTACAGAGGCTGGTTCGTTTGCTTTCACTTGTGTTTGCTGCAATCTCCACTCCCCCAACAAAAGCAACAACAAAAACAAAATCCCCAGCAGAAGAAAAAAGCCCTTAAGCTATAAAACTAGTCTCCAAGAAAAACATTTAGTTTGAAAACAAGTTGAAAAACGTAGGCTTGGAAAGCGCACTGCTTACATGGGATTGTTCAACAAATTCCTGCCGTGTGAGGTTTGGCATATATTTCTAAAAATATAAGCATCTGGGGAAACAAGACAAAGCCCAGGTCTTGGACCAAATGAGACACGCAGTGTGAGCCTGTTAGTGATTATACCCATAATGCAACATGTGCCCACATTTAGCAGTGTAGAATCTAATACAGTACGAACACCCAGCAGGCATGCTCCTTACCATAATATATAGCTCACGGAGAAGGTGCATATGGCGGCGAGTCCACTGCTCCTGCTGGGATACTGATGGTGCGATGTCCTCATCTCGATTAATATAAAGGGTAACACCGTCGTGTGCTGGAAAAGAACAGGGAAGACTAGTCCTTGTCATTGCCTCTTTACGGTAATGTCTCTCCACAGAGCGAATGGTGTAAATTCCCTGGAAAGACCCACAGCAGCCATCCGTGCAGAGCTCCCCCATGAGAGAATGGAGATAAAAACATGTACTGCAGCAACTGCTCCATTAGTACTTTTGTGTCTGTACCTAAAATTTTCAAGCTTTATTTTATCTGATATTCACAATGGGAAATTTTTATAAGATAAAAAGACATACAAAAAAACAAAAGGGGGACGAGAGAGAGAGAGAGAGAGAGAGAGAGAGAGACCAAGAGACAGACAGTTAAAGACCTTCATGCTTAGCTCACTCTCCATTTTATACAGTTCAGGATCCTCTGCCTGCTCACAATTGAGATGGGTCTCCTCACACCAAACAGCATAATCTAAATACCTCCCATCTGTACACGCAAATACCTACTACTGTGTTGTGGTTTAAGAATAGTTTAAAGCTGAAGTTCTATATGCCTCTGTGTGTGTGCATGTATACATATATATGTGTGTATAAATATTGCATTTTTCCCTTTTACTGAAGATGGATTTTTTCACTGATTACTTCAAAACACTTATGATTTATTATTACTCCCTCCTAGAGCTCTTTCTCCAACCCCCTTTTCCCCACTGCCATTTTCTACATTTCCAGCTTCCATGGTTGTTCCAGATTATATATCTACAAATAAGAGAATGTACAGTTTGCATTTCTGGCTCCGGGTTACCTCATTCAGTATAGTACTTCCCAGTTTTATCCATTTACCAGCAAACTTGATGATTATATTTTTCTGCACATCTGAAAAGAATTCTATTGTGCATTTGTACCCAATTTTCATTATGCATCCACCAGTTGCCAGAAATTTAGTCAGCTTCTATTTCCTGCATATTGTGAACAGAGCAGCAATGAACATGGTCAAATGGATCTCTGTAGTAGGATGCTGAGTTCTTCAGATACATGCCAAGGCAAGGTATAATTTGGGCATATGATAGATCTGTTTTTAGGTTTTTGAGAATTCTCCATACAGCTTTTCACAGTGGCTGCACCAGCTTGCATTCCCACCAACAGTGAATGAAGGTTAGTCTTCCCCACATCCTCGCCAGCATATCTAGACAGTTGTTTTCTTTATCTTAGCCATTCTGACTGGGGTCGGATCAAATTCCAAAGTAGTTTTGATTTGCTTTTCTTGATTTCTAAGGCTGTTAAAGACTTTTAAAGATATTTTCTAATCATTTAAGAAATTCACTGTGCTTCATGATAAAAGTCCTAGGTAGAGCAGGCATGGAGAGAACGTATTTCAACATAAAGGCTATGTATGACAAGCATTCCACATCATCCGAAATGGAGAAAAACTTGAAGCAATCTCATTAAAATCAGAAACTCGATGGGGCTGGTTACTGTCCTTGGTCCCTTTTAACGTACTGCTTGATATCCCAGCTAGAGCAGCCAGGTAGGAGGAGGAAGGCAAAGGGGTACAAATAGGAGAAGAAGTCAAATAATCTCTGCAGGGGACAATGTCTAAAGTTCTATGAGAGAGCTTCTCAAAGTAACTATAACTTCCATCACAGTGGCCAGATACAAACCAAACTTACAAAACCCAGCAAGCTTTCTATTTACTGATGACGAGCAAGGTGAGAAAGAGGTCATGCAAACAGGACCATGCATAACAGCCTAACAATGGCAGGGAAAGACCTCTCAGTGAAAACCTTAAATCTTTGAAGCGAGAAACCAGGAAGACATTCGAGAATTTTTAATATGATCTTACTATATTGTTTGTGTGCTGATCTTACTATATTGTTTGTGTCCTGATCTTACTATATTGTTTGTGTGCTGATCTTACTATATTGTTTGTGTTCTGATCTTACTATCTTGTTTGTGTGCTGATCTTACTATCTTGTTTGTGTCCTGATCTTACTATATTGTTTGTGTGCTGATCTTACTATCTTGTTTGTGTCCTGATCTTACTATCTTGTTTGTGTCCTGATCTTACTATCTTGTTTGCGTCCTGATCTTACTATATTGTTTGCATCCTGACCTTACTATATTGTTTGTACTGTACTGATCTTACTATATTGTTTGCATATTCAAGGAAAAGGCAGGAAATAAGATGTCATGATTTTCAAGCTCTAGCATTTAGCATAAGGGGATCAGGTGGCAGGTAAGTGTTGGCAGGTGAACGACACATTGGGGATAACAAGATAAGTATTTTTGGAAAAGTTTCTGGCTATTTTTTGTAAGGAAAATAGAAAGACGTGGTTTTGTAATAAGTATTAAAGTGCCAGACATTCTCGGCCTCAGCATTCTCTTCCGCAGACCATCTATCTCTGAGTATCAATTAGTAAGAGTGGGACATCCCATGGGTGTAGGGTGTGTGACTTCACAGACGGCTAGCTTTATATTTTGTCGTTTATCTTCCCTATTACTGTTGTTATTTTGAAACAGTACATTCTGCTCTGTAGTGAGCTATACAAGAGGTGCTGTGTGCTAATGCAGAGATAGAATGTATTTTAGAAATGTATTTTACTGTTTTTTTTTCCCTTTTAATCTAGTTACTTCAGATGACATTGACTGGGAATTTCACCAACAGCTTCAGATATCAGTCTTAATATTACAGAATAAAAAACAAAATACATGTCTCATCAAATGTTACCCAGAAAGAGATCTGCAAACTGTACTTTTACTCTGAGAACAAGGTTAACCCTGAAGGCTTGGGTGGGTTATAGGTAACGGCATTATGGTTTGGGCTGGTTATTCATGAAGAAACTCCTAAACTCTACTTCATTCATTGATCCACAGTGCGTAGAAACAAGCCACTTTTCTATGGAGGTAGTGCAAACAACCTACCCAAATACGCTCAGTTGCCTAGTTCCTTTCTTGGACCTCGCACACCTGATGATGACCAGGTGTTGTACTTGGCAAGTCAACGGCGTGCTTTGCCGATGCCTTACAGGAAATGGTTTGAGGAAAGGAAGATCTGATAGCCCACGGCCTCCCTGGCATCTGATGTATAGAAAGGGGGCAATGCGTCCCATCAGGGACACGACCACTGACAAGAGGCCTTCAGGTGGCTCGCTGCATATGTGAAGGTGTGGTCGGTGGCAAACTCCAAAGGAATTTTTTTTTAGCAAGCTAACATTTCATCACTCATAATTTTCACTCACAAAAGAATATAGAGTGCCTCATCCAAACGTTTTTGGTGAAAATTATTCTTATTTATAAATAGTATATATCAATAAAACAAATATAGTGTCAAGTATTTATCCCAAATAGAAGTGTTGCCTTATCGATAATTAAAGTTTTATGAATGAAAACAGTTGCTAAATTATGTGTGCTCCAGCAGTAACTGAGCTGGAAGGTCAAATCTGGAGCAGCGGAAGGATGCTTACTTTAGATCTATATGTATTAGACTCCCCCTCCAGGTACCTATTTACTCCCAGGTAGCCGTCTATCTCAAGGACTTGAGCATCAGGATGTATTTTCAGCTAGGACCATGGCTGAAGGGGAATGGAGAGCTTGCAGTTTGCTTGCTGGGATATCTGTAGCACTCATTAAAAAGCCTGGCATATAGGACACCTTGATTATGAGGCCTTGCATGTGATGGGGATGTTAACAAGTATGAGAGGGGCATTAAAAACATATGAACACAAAATAGACTATCCCGATGGGATCAGAAGGACAATGGGAACTATCTCTCACTATGTGACTTAGTTACAGTTAATGCCAGGGCTCTGTGCCATATCGCACACTCCTAGGGCTATGCCTATAAGTAGGAGCTTAAAGCCCCTCCCCCCAAAGGCCATGTGTTATAGGCTTGATCCCCTGCTTGAGGCTGTTGGGATACAACAGAAACATGAAGAGGTGGGATCTGGCGGGAGGCATCCAGGTCACAGGGAATGTGCACGAGAAAGACACTGCGGGAACCTGGTCCCTTTTCTTTCTGTGCGTCACTTCTTGGCCATGAGGTAGTTAGTGGCTTTGCGCTGCCTCACATCCCTGCCAAGAGCAGCAGGGCCAGTTAATTATGGACTGAAACTCCAAAACTCAAAGCCAAAACAAACCTTCACTCCTCTCAGTTGATTATCTCAGAAGTTTGTTAGACTAACCATGCGATGGTTAATGCAAATACAGTCTGCACACTGGGATACCTAAGAGGAGGTTGTTGGTAAGTTCTAGAACTACCAGACTATTTGTGAATGGATGTTTTTTTTTTTTTTTTGCCAAAAATAAGGAGAGGTATGCAAGCAGCAAATCCAGGTACTTATGTCAGAAGAAGGTACCGTTATTTAACAGTGTTAAGGAAACAGGTTTATGCTGCTCATGGATCCGGACTCTCAGACCTTTATGACTATTTGTGAGGGCAACCAACAACCTATACACAAAGGGAAGTTTTAAAAAAATATTATTATTGACTCAGAGAAGGATAAAACTACATGTGGTGGCACAAAAATCTGGGGAAGAGAGATGGGTGGACGTGAGGACATCCCAAGATCACTTTAGGTACCTAGAAGAGACAGCAGCAATCCAAGCAATCAAAGCCAGAGATAGCAGATAAGATTCGGAGACTGTTCACCACCTCTCTCTGCTCATTCTCTTCTACAAAACCACCCACCCCCATTGGGGAGCACTTCTCTCTTGCCACGTAGATGTTAGACAAGTTATTTCTTCATTAGAAGAAAGGCCGGCTTTGGAACGTGGGGCATAAGAAGCTCTGGTCAGTAATAGAGAAAACGTACATCTGGAGTGCATGGGCAGGCTCTGTGCATTTCTCACAGCTACAGGCCTGTCACTTACCAGGGAAGGATGATCATCTTTCACATTTGGGCATCTAGGTTTCTTTTATCCCTATGACAACAGACGATCACAAATAGAAAGAAGTTCCTGCACACAAGTTTGGGAACATCCCTGTGTGAGTGCATATGGCAGCGTGCACCTGGGTGCCTTGGTGCAGACCGAGGCATGAGCAGTTGTGTGACTGACCCTGCCTGAGAGAACAGGGTGAAGGAGTCCATAACGAGGTCCATCAGGGTTACAGGTCCAGCAGAAATAAACCCTGCCCTAGTGCATAAAAAAATGCACACACAATTCAACTTGACTTTTTTTTAATCACCTTGGTCACTGACATGATAAAAGGGGATTAAATTAAGAAATCTTTATTTGGTAATAAAACAAGAAGGAACTTCCAGGTTTAAGAAATGAAGTCACATAATTTGAAGTGATAGAAAGGGTAACATCATAAAAGTGAGAAAACCACAAGATACTGGCTGATTTACTGTCCCACTGACTTCTGCAATCTGAATGCAAGCCCAGTGCTGGACGGGCACAGGAAAAACTCTTGGGGTCACTGTGAATTCAAGAATCAGTGAGGCATGTCTCCTCTTTTGGGGAGATGAAATCAAGACCCCAGGCAGCTCGGAAACAAACTGATGCAGGTTCCTTTGTGCGAACAGAAGTTCTCAGGGTGTGGTTGTGTGGCAGGGGTGGCGGATGGGAGCAGGAATAGGGTGGGGAGACACACCCGTGTTAAAGACTCTACAAGACTAACTTATAAGAACGTTGTGATGATGGAGAGCTGAAATGTTGCCAGTCTAAAGTCTAGTGATCTTGGGCTCTCTTCATAACCCACCTCTGCATCGGCCCTAGCATCTTTAAGACTATCAAATGCATTCTTTTTTTTGGGAACCAGAAATAAAGGGCTAGTGTCCACCAATCCAAAGGCTAAAATATGTTACCAAAAAATACCTTGATTTATGACTTTGTGGCTCTGTTACTATAAAAACATCATAAAATGTCACCATGTTGGACAAATGACATGGGGTAACCTGAAATGATGTTTTTGTCTCTTATTTGACTCCACATAGGGTTTTCCTTATTCTCCTTGAGGAAAGAGCTGTGTGTGCCCATGGGAAGTAGCAAACCTGAAATCTTACTTCTAAATCTGACTAAATGTTTTATTCTGAAATTGTTGTTATTAATTCTATTAAATGGTCAGGTCAAGGTGTGCCACCGCCAAACAGACACACTTTATAAAGTCCACAATGGAAGGAACTGTCAGTTTCAGCTACTGTGGTCTTTCTTTTTGCAGATGCTTCCTCTGGTCCTGGACTTTGCTTTCCTAGGTGCGAAGGTACTGGTCTTAGTTGGTAGTGCCTGTAAACATGACATAGACTCTATTTTGATGGTGTCTTTGTGGCATGATGTTGACATCTGTTTCTGCCTGCTGTGACGTCGTTAAGGGACTTTTTACCCAGGAGCAACCTCCTGTTTGAAACGAGGTTAGAAATCATGACCCAGGGTCAAAAACTGGGTTTAGGTTGAATTAACGCTAGCACCAGAATGTTCCAGGCCCTTGCCAACTCCTTTATAGCCCAAGTACTCAGTTTTGGATGCATTCAGCTCTGACACCAGTCCCAACAACTCCTAGAATATGGTTTTAATCACTAGAACAAATCAACTAAATAGTGTCACACATTAAACCCAGACATGCATATTTTTTACATCATGGAAACAATTACACTGGGACAGTAACAAACTAGAGGGGCTGTTATAAAAGATACGTTTACATGTAATTTTTAAAGCGACTTAAGGGTAGTAAATTCCTTTGCTGAATCTTCCTAATGATTGCATTTATGAGGCGCTGAGGGTCTATGGCACTATATTGGGAGGTACCCCTGTGTTAAACATTTTCTCCTTATTTGCAGCCCAGTATCTTATGGACCAACATTTACTTTTTCCTTAATGGATGCCAGCGATGGTGCATACCATACTAGAAAGTGTTGCAGTGGAGTGTTCAGTGGCCTGGCTTTTACGGCTTCTGGGAACACCCCACAGTTAGCAGTGCAGTTCTCACAGCCTGGCACCTCTGCTGGCTACCCTTAGTCAGACAGTGAGGAGTGTGGTGAGCTCAGGCAAGGGAGACATGGTGCAAGGTCCCCAAACCTCTGATCCGATTTGGTGGCTCATGTCACAGAGCAGCACACCTCTGAGCTGGGTTTCTACAAGGGTCTAGGGGTGACATGCAGAAAAACGGGAAGGGAAGGAGCTGGCTGACAAGAGTAAGAATGAGTCATGTGAAGGCACGGCACAGTGCACCAAGGGGATGTTACCACTGTATCACCTCAGAACACACCAGCGAGATGAACGATGAAGGCGCCTCTAAGCTGAATTATGGGGGCTTTCTTTTTAATGCATTGTGCCAAATTCTCCTTCCACCATAAGCCCAAATTTCTGCTGTGGATTTAAAGCATATGAAGATAAGGGAAGCCAATTAGATATCAATAATAGAAAGGCCAAGCTTGAGGCAGAGTGGAAGATGGGACAAGGAGGGACTTACTTGCCATGGTGGCCCCTCTCCGGTTTCCTTCTGTCCTTTTTTTTTTTTCCAAAGAAGAAGGAACTCAATGCTCCTTAGGGCTTTGCCTCTTTCTTGGTCTCCTTCTAAGTTTCTCACCTTTCCTACCTCTCCGTCTCACCTCCGAATCTGTTTTCTGCTTTCTGCTTTCCTTAACCTTAATCATAAATGCGATATACAAAACAAACAGATGAGGAAAAGATAAAAAATACCTGCTGGTCTATGACTTGGCTAATATCTATTTGAACACATGGAAATGAGACTTTTTCCATCCCTTTGTGTCTATAATACTTCCCTCACTTTTAATTGACGTACATGAATATGGTATCTATAAAAATAAGGATAGCTTCCATCTACTGAGCTAATGTATGCTGAGTTTAGAGTGGATAATTTCCACTTCATTCTTATTTAATTCGCAGGAAAAATTCTTGTACAGTGGTTATCGTCACATTCATCTCTATGTGTGGAAGAGAGGATCAGGGGATTGACTTGTCAAAGATAGGGCGGAATTCACACACTGTGTAGCTAGAGTTTAACCAGAGCTCCCGAACCCCTAAGCCCACCCAGGTTTTCAACAGAGACACATGTTCCACCCGCTCCTTGGTTCACTCATCCGTTCATCGGTTCACTTAGTAAATATCATCCTGATGGTGCCCCATCAGTACCTAAAATGGAAACTCAGAATACAGTAGGTAGAGATTCTTACAGGTCAGCTGTCACTGGGAATGTCTTTTAATTAGCCAAATACAAACATGAAGTCTCTCACCTTGGAGAAAAATATAATTCATTAGGGTTGCTAGCATGAGAGTCTATGATAAAACTGGCTCATGCAATGCCAGCAAATAGTGATTGGTTTCATGAATTCCTTTCCTGCATGCCGGGGCTGTTTACATAGACTAAAACCCAGTCATATCTCACAATAACCCTCTAAGCAATATTCATTATTATCATCATAATCAACTCCATTTCATATAAGATAGAGCACTGGAAAGTTAGGAAACTTTCTCAGATTTACCCAAATAAAAGATGCTGGATTTGAACTCAGATTCAGGTGGTCCTATTGTGAATCTTTATGCTCTATGTTATCTGTGGGATACCAGGAAATATGGTGGGGTGACAGCCAATGGGAGATAATGTATTACTACAGAAGGGTAACTGTCACTGTCATGAAGTGTCAGAGAGAAGGACCATGTACCATTGCCTTATTTTGTCAGGTTGGCAAGATTCCAGGGGCTCAGGACTGCCTGGACACCAGAACCTTCTTGATGCTCCTACAGGGAAGCAAAGCTCATGTGTATAGAGTCTTCCATTAAGTCAAGAGGAAGAATGAGAGTAACCTCAGGGCAGCATCATGGAGGCACACTCAGCCACAGGTAAGCCTTTCTTGTCTCTTCAAAGTTCTGTTCTTCTAAAAGGTTTTTTTTTTTTTTTTTTTTTGTGAATGGCAAGGAGAACACAGGTAAGTAATGGCGACAAGGCACAGTACAGGTGGAAGGTCGGAGAAACAGCACTGCTTGAGTGGTAAGAGCACCACACTACTTCCTTCAGGATCCTGAGGAGACAGGTTTAGGAGGGACTACGAAAACTGAAGTGCATTGTTGAGAGAGAAGAGCTAACACATTTAACAACATACGTAACACAGAACAGCACACATTTGTGTTTTCTCGGAAATTACTTTCTCAGCAGAATCCACCCATCCGGATGTATTAGCATCCGCCCACGCCAGGGTTTGACTCTAAGAATATGATTTTGATCACCTGACTCCATTCTCGAACATCCATCTGCTACTTTCAAATGGGCTGATTCTTAGCATGGTCTTCAAAGGTCCTCAAAGTGGGGATACAACCTACTTTGCAGATCAGTTTCTTATCATTCTGTACTAACAGCGCTGTCGCTAAAAGACCTTAGGTTTTCATGTGTTTGTTTAGGTTCTGGTGCAGGAGAATTGTCTGTATTCTGTCAATCATGTTTTAAATAAATGTTGATTGGCCAGGCAGGAAGTATTGGCGGAAAAACCAGACAGGAAGTAGAAATGATGCAATGAGAACAGAAGAATTCTGGGAAGGGGGAAGTTGATTCTGCCCAGTCCTGCACAGATCACTGAGGAAGCATGATGTGACCTGCCAGCTGAAAAAGATACCAAGCCATATGGCAAAAATTAGATCAGAATAATAGGTTAATATAAGCTATAAGAGCTAATAAGTATCCTGAGCTAATGGCTTTATAACTTATAGAGATCTCTGTGATTTTCTTTGGGGCTAAACAGCTATGGGGAACTGGGTGGGACAGAAACCCCAACAAGCAGGCCCCATTCATGTTATAAGGTTGATGAACTTTTCTTTGCCATGTGTACTACAAGCAATGATCTTCTCATTTCTCATGATAACATACGTTAAATCCTGGATTTTAAATTAATGGAGGTTATGTGGACATTTCCAGATTGGTATGTTTCAAGCTGCTGTGATTTTTTTTCTCTTTTCTCTGCCATACTGTTCTGAGACTTTAGATGAGGGGACCTCAAGATAGATTCCATCCGAATCTCTGAATTATAACTTGGAAGGGAACTGCCCTGAGAGTCAAGTAGTCCACTGAAGACTTTGTGTGAGTGAGGAATAAATTCTGTACAGCTGATGTACAGAGAGTTCAGAGTTAGGCTACTGTATCTTAGGATAAACTGCTCTATCCTAACTAACGAAAGTCCATATTGCCAAACTTGCCTTAGAAATATTAGGTCCTGTTTTGATTTGCACTGCTATTGTCTACCATGAGGAAACGGGTTCACTTTATATCAGCTCATAACTGCGACTATATAAATGGATCAGTAATGTAGTACATAGTGCTATAATCAGCCTGCGGGAAGGTGGTCTTGATACACTGGGCACTGGGGTACTTTAGAAAAAAAATCAAACCTAAGAAACTACAGTAAACTCAACTTTTGTTGTAGGAATTTCTAAGTTTCATACCCTGAAGCAAGTCTTATTTTTCATTAGTTTTTATTAGAATCCCACCTGCAATTCATGAGAAAAAAAAAGTTCCTGAGTGCAATATATAATAAGTGATTTTAAAAATATATTCAGTTTTAAAGGATAAAATTTATAATTGCATATTATAGGAAAGGGGGCAAATATTTTACTCCAAATCATAGTCAGATGGGACTAAGTCACCAAGTAAAAGCTACATATGCACAAAATACAGAGACGCATTAAGTTTGAGTTAATAGTAACATCCTTCCATCGCTATTTAAAAAATGTCATTGCAGCTCTCTGTCACAGCACTGAAGCGAGATTTCAGAGAATCTAAAGGTGCCTCTTCACCAAGTCCTCAAATACAATGATTTCAAATGGTTTTAATTTAGCCTTGCTTATGATCAAATAAACGTTATTTTGATTGATTGACAAACATCTACGATCAGCAATAAGAACAACTATGTTTGACATGGAGACATCAGAAAATCTATAGCCCAAACCTTTAAAGCCTGATTTCAAATGTCAAATCCAACTTATGAGAACCAGTTATAATTCTGCTTCATGCAAAAAGCATTAGGTTAATCTGGAGCAAAGGACTGTTGCCAAGCATGCCCTGGCATAATTAATCAAGGATATTTCAAACACAGATCGTCTCCAAGAGATTATTGATTTGCTGTCACGATGAGTTTTTCTCGTGGCTGTGCTGGCGCTCTGGAGCTAGGCTGCACTGGCATGCATCTTCCTGTCGCTAAGCCTTGATCTGTCCTCCTGGACTCCTGCCTTCCTCGTGCTGACATCTGCAAACACTCACACTTGACAGCCTCATGCCCAAGTGTGGTGGCTTCCAAGTTGATTAGGATTAGTTCAGAAGGGTTTTGGACTATTCTGAGTATAATTGAAAGCAGAGAGCCATGAGTCTTGAGAGAGTAATATGCACTCGCAAATGGCATCATATTCAGAAAATGTTCATGTACACACACAAACACACATACACATAGATAAGCATACACCAATGCAAAGGTGTGAAAATACTGTACACACACTTATGTTCATTCACATATATGGAAGCACTACCCATAAACATATAAGTACACATCCATGTATCTATGAATACATGTAAAAGCATGCAAGTAAACCATGCATACATCTACAGAAATAGTTGCAAACACACATGCACACATACTCCCAAGTATAACATATACCTCACGTATACCCATGTAGCAAATACATAACTAA
The DNA here is from genome assembly GCF_903992535.2 of Arvicola amphibius. Taxonomy (NCBI): domain Eukaryota; kingdom Metazoa; phylum Chordata; class Mammalia; order Rodentia; family Cricetidae; genus Arvicola; species Arvicola amphibius. Next base: position 22,700,841 of record NC_052054.1, read on the forward strand.
GCACGCATATTCACTAAGCTTACCCTCATTCATATGCACACAAGCACACAACTATGTATGCAACTGCACACATACTTGTATAAGCACACCTTCACATATTCAAAGACATACATACAAGTGCATAGGCATATTTGCAAATGACATACCCATGTACTCATAGAAATGCACATATACATGCTAAATACTTAAGGAATGCAGAAGGTTTCAGTTTTAATCTTCAAGGTCATCTCTCACCTATTAGACAAAATTAAAGGGCCTAGAGAAAGCACTATTCTAAGTAAGGAAAGCCACTATAACTTAGCTCTTTCCAACAACGGTGCTGTGGCATTTGATCAGGCTCTCAGAAGGGCTTCTTAAAGCACAAAGCAGTAAAGTTCCTCCCAAGATGACAGGGAAAAATCAAGGAGGAAAGAGACATTTAGGTCACAGCTCAAAAAAAATTCTCTCTCCTCTTTGGTTTTGCAAGGAGATGACAGATTTCAACATAAAGCCGTGTTAATGGTTACAAGTAGATAGTAGGCAATAGGCAGGTAAAGACCTCTCAGGATGGATGCTTCCTCTGTTACACAGGACACGGTATATCAAACTCTGATGTCTTTTGCTCATCTCTGCCCCTACACATTGCATGCTTTGCTTAGGCAACCCTCATGCTTCTGCAGACAACACTGAGCCCAGGTGAATAGGTGCTCAAAGACCAAACCGACTTTGTTCTTTCTGTGGAGGTGGGAAGAGGCTTAAAACCAAAAGCCACTTGGCAGTCTTCAAATCTAGGACAGCTTCATAATCCTGCTTGGGCCTCTGGATCCCTGACTCGGCATCTGTAAAGACCCTGCAGCAGTACACAGGAGGACTCTGCTCAAGACTCAGGAGTTAGTGTCTATATCTTGGGTGATGCACTTGGTTGCCTTTCGAGCCTCTACCCAGGCTTCAGCCTTTTCTCAGTTCGAGCAGAACACACGCAAAGAAAAAGCTGGGTGGTGGTGGTGCATGCCTCTAATCCTAGCACTCAGGAGGCAGAGGCAGGCAGATCTTTGTGAGTTTGAGGTCAGCCTGGTCTACAAGAGCTAGTTTCAGGATAGGCTCCAAAGCTACAGAGAAACCCAGTTGTAGTAGGAACGGCAGGCTGCGTCCCGGCTCCTGGCTAGCTTTACCCGAAATAATTACACGGAAACTGTATTCTTTTAAACACTGCCTGGCCCATTAGTTTCAGTCTCTTATTGGCTAATTCCCACATCTTGCTTTAACCCATATTTGGTAATCTGTGTAGCACCACAAGGTGGTGGCTTACCAGGAAAGATCTTAACCTGCATCTGTCTCAGGTTGGAGAATCATGGCGACTGCCTCACTGCCTTCTTCCTCCCAGCATTCTGTTCTGTCTACTCTACCTACCTATGTTCTGACCTATCAGGCCAAGCAGTTTCTTATTAATTAACCAATGAAAGTAACACATAGACAGATGACCCTCCTCCATCATTTCCCCGTTTTTCTGTTTAAACAAAAAAGAAAGGCTTTCACTTTAACATAGTAAAATTACATATAACAAAACAGTTATCAGCAAGAATTAGAGTTACAATATTTATATCTATTTTATCTTTTATCATAACTAAGGAAAACTATAACTATCCATTCTTCAACTCCATCAAAGACTCCAGAATGATATAATATTACCTAAGTAAACAAGAAATAAGCAACTTTCAAAACTCTAGAAATGACAGAGACATCTTGCTGCCTGGACAGTCACCCAAAGTTCCTCTGTACCATTGGGGCATCCATCTTCAGCCTTCAGGCCCATAGTGTCCAGCAGACTTTTCCATGAAGCAGGAAATTCCAAAGACAGTTTAATCACTTTCTGCTGTGTCCTGCAGAATGTCTCACAGACTCTTTCTTGAATCAGGAACCCCGAAAGACCATCTCACCTTTAGGCAAGTTCAGCAGTCCTCTCTCTGTGGGTTTTTTGTGTCCAGTTTATGCAACAGTCCAGGCAAGAGCAGTTTCTTGCCCAAATAGCTAACCAAATCCATAAGGAGCCTCTTCAATGCCCATCTTCCTCTCAAAGTAGATTAATGCTGCCAGGAGCAGACGTGTCTCATTGTCATGAAAAACCCTAAGTTATTAAAACATTAAATGCCATATTCTGCAGTCTTTGAAAGATATGAAGAATGCCTATCTAACTGAAATATATCTTTATATATCTAGAAAATCTAACTAACATGTCTATAAGCTTGACTATTATTGATGATTATCCATTAACAACCTATATTTCCTAATTATACATTACATTTTAAATGAACTACACAATCACAACGCCTTAATCAATATCAGAAATACATATAACAAAACTGACCTTAAAATCCATACCAATGCAGCCGGGCGGTGGTGGCGCACGCCTTTAATCCCAGCACTCGGGAGGCAGAGGCAGGCGGATCTCTGTGAGTTGGAGACCAGCCTGGTCTACAAGAGCTAGTTCCAGGACAGGCTCTATATCACCCAGTCTCAAAAACAACCAAAAAAGAAAAAGAAAAAGAAAGAAAATCAGACTACAGGAAAGCACCCAGAAACCCACTGAATGTTCACAAAGTCAACTTAAGTCTATAATCAAAATGTGGATCAAGAAAGAGCCAAAGCCCCTAGACAATCACCATCAGGCCCCATTATGTCACAGCTAATCCCCCAAAGCTAACCAATATCCTGACTTCAAGGAGGGCAAATCGTTCTTGTGTGATCTCGGCATTTTTATGAATGGAGCTACTCTAGGGCATCTAGCCTGCTTTTGTTCATCATAATGTCTCAAACTTGAGAACCCAACCCAACAGGAAGAATGTTTTCAGGTAGCAACTCAAGCACACAGCAGACTTCCCACTTTACTGTAATTAACCCTTGTGAAGGTCTCCACCTTGCATTTGAAATGTGCCTTGATTTATGACTTCCTTTTGTTCCGTAACTATAAAAGCATTGTGACACCATTTCCACATTGGAATGCCATTCCTGGGCCATGGTTGGTCACTCATCCTTGGCTCAAGAACAAGTGCTGTCTCTTATTCTTGTGAGGGAAGAGCTGTGTTTTCTGTCAACAATCTCCTGCCTTTGTGTGACTACGGAGTAATTTACGAGACAATTCTATCCTTAATGACATTGGTGTTCTTTCTGGATCTGTGCATTCAGAAAAAAAAAAAAAAAAAAAAAAAAAAAAAAAAAAAAAAAAAAACGCTTCTGCATCTGCTTTTGGGCGTTCTTCTTTTGGGGGACAGTTCGGGTAAAGCCGTTTCCTCTGTGGCTTACATGACTAGAGGTTACAGTAGTGACCTACACCATACTGGGATCCTTAGTTATGGGGATGAAATAATCAGGATAATACAGTGATAACTGGGTCACAGTAACAGCAACTGGGCTTTGACGCTTACAGAAGAAGTTGGGGTGTCGCTGGGCCTGCCCCGAGATTCTAGCATTCATGTGCCACCTCCTCCCCCCCCTCCATCTTAGGGGGTTCTAAAGTAAGCATTCAGGAGGTGGAAGGAGAACAGGAGGCAGGACTTCCGCAGTGATACTTTTATGAGGTCATCACTCATGCTGGGGGGAGTTTCCAGCGATGTGGCTCTTTCTGAGTCACCCAACCATCTGTAAGTAACCCTTGCCCAAGCTCTGTAAGTCAGTCTAATAAATCCAAAGGTTTCCCAAGGTGGACTGAGGTAGCAGCGTCTTTTTCTCTTTTTTTCCTGTTGTTGGTGCCCTCTCTGGAGCTATCCAGTGTTTATTCAGGTCTCCCTAGGAAAGACAGTGTAACAATGGACTTGTCTGCATATCTTCTGGAGCATACACTGGGATGCGGAGTTGCTGAGTCACATAGCATGATCCAAGACACCTGCAGTAGTTGATTCAAGAGATGTTGCGATGAATTCATGAAAATGACCAAAAGTAAAGAATGACTAGGAGAGATAGGGGTGATTAGACATTCCTGATATCAAGAGAAGATAGGGCTCTGGACTCTGACAAGACATGGACCTTGAGAACCCCTTTTATACCCTAACTCACCAGGATGGGGAATGTGGACCCCAAGAACCCCTTTTACACCCTAATTCACCAGGATGGGGAATATGGACCCTAAGAACCTCTTTTACACCCTAACTCGCCAAAATGGAAAATGTGGACCCTGAGAACCCTTTTTACACCCTAACTCAACAGGATGGGGAACGTGGACCCTAAGAACCCCTTTTGCATCCTAATTCTACCAGGATGAAGAACATGGACCTTGAGAACCCCTTTTACATCCTAACTCACCAGGATGGGAAATCTGACCCTCTGTCTTGGCTACAGCATGTGTGCAAAGATGGCGGAATCCTGGAATCCTTCAGGTCCCTATGCATGCATACTTACACATACAGATGGTGGGAGGGAAGGGAAAGGAAAATGAAGAGAGGGAGGGGAGGAGAAGGGAAGAGAGGGGAAGGAAGGAAAGAGGTAAGAACAAAGTTGGGAGGAGTAATAGTTTTCTGGCTCATATGTGAATGGCTTAAGGTTAGTTCTTTGAGCTCCACTTGAATTAGTTCTTGATTGCATTGTCCTTGATCAGTCCATGATTGCTTTTCCACCTTCACTGAAATATAACTGACAAAGAAAAATTGAATACAACTTGATGTTTTGATAGATGTATATATTGTTTTTTAAAATTTGTTATTCAAGATATTTATATTTAATATGAAGTTTTCTCCACTGGCTAGCCATCAGTCACATCCCAAATATTTACTCTGCATACTCTTACATTATTTATCCTTTTCCCGTAGGAGCATTAACCTCATTCTGTTACTGGCCATTTTCTTGCCTATGCACCCATAAAAAGACAAGTTTCCCAAAGGCAGGGGGTATGTCTCTCTTGTTCATCATTGGACGCTGTTCACTGGCACACACTGTGAATCTACAATTCTCTAGTCCTGATGCACCAAGATGCTCAATGGAGGATCGTGCCCTTTGCTGGGCTTTAGATTCTGTGTCGAGATGCAGGACTGACCGATCTTTAAATAGTTCTTGTGTGATGGGAGATGAAATCTAAAAGCACAAATCCTGAAAATATATTGTGGTGTGTGAGAAAAAAATTGCTATGGTAATGGTGGTGGAAAATTGGACAAATTCTTTGGAAGATGTGGAATTTAAATTTGGCCTTCAGAGATTAGCTGCCTGCTTGCCTGCCTGCCTTCCTTCCTTCCTTCCTTCCTTCCTTCCTTCCTTCCTTCCTTCCTTTCCTCCCTCCTTCCCTTCCTCCATCTATCTCTTTCTCTCTCTCTGTCTGTCTCTCTCTTTATCTTTCTTTGTTGAGATAGTATAACGTATTCTAGAGTTGTTTCATACTTGCAATTTATCTTATGATGCTCTTGAAGACCTGATCCTGCTTCCAGCCTATACCTCCCAAGTATTGGGATTACAGGTGATTGGCACTGTCTTAGTTACTCTTTTATTGCTCTGAAGAGACAACATGACCAAGGAAATTTAGAAAGTATTAAATTGGGAGCATGCTTATAGTTTTAGAGGGTGAGTCCATGGTCATCATAGCAGGACAACAGGCAGGCAGGCCTGGTGCTAGAGCAGTAGCTGAGAGCTTCTATCTTGTTGGCAAGGTGGAGGCAGCGAGACGGAGACTGGGCCTGGCAGGGGCTTTTGAAACCTCAAAGCCCACCCCAATGACACACCTCCTCCAGCAAGGCCAATCCTTCCCAAAACCGTTCCACCAACTGAAGACCAAGCCCATAAATGTATATACTGTAAAATGATTGTCCAAATCAAGCTAATTAACATATTCATCACTGCATGTGTGTGTGTGTGGGTGTGTGTGTGTGTGTGTGTGTAGAATACTCAAGGCCCACATATAAGGTCATCTTGGGGGCCTTGTGTTTAACATGAGGGATTAGGCTATATTCCTATTTTTATTTCCTTTTAGCTCATCACCTTGGGAGTATCACAGATAAGCAGGGTTCTAAGTCGGGGTGAAGCAAATAAATGTTACTGAATGACACTTAGATGCCCCTGGCTTGGTGACAGCTAATCTTCAGGAAAGCAAATTACACATGCATTCTAAGGCTGAACTTCAGGGCCTCTCAGGGACAGACAGGAAGAAATCAGCTCAGAATTATCAGACACAAGTGGCTTCTTAATGCATTTTGGCGGCGTGAGGGCATGGGTGAGGGCTGTGCAGACACACCGTGGATGCAGAACGCATGACCCGGTGACTTTCTGTCATTTTAAGTTCACAGGGAGGGCAGAGGGATGCCTGGTCCTTACTGCAGGTCTCTCAGCAATTTGTCTCCTCCCAGTGAAGTAAATTGTGTGCAGTCCTTGCCAAACTTAAATTGCATCCATGTTGCAGAGGAAAGAGGCTATAGCACATTCCTTTGGGGGAATGGGAGCAATTTATTTTGTTTGTTTCTAATGGAGAGGGTTAGTTCCAGAATCTCACTGTGAGGTCTGAGAGGCTGAGTTGACGACCGCCAGGCAACAAGAGGGAGAGAGAGAAACAAGGCAAGGAGAGGCATTTGGACTTTATCGGGTGATGGAGACAGCGGGGGCATCCATTTTTAAAGCCAAGTCATAAAGTATAGTTCCTGAATTTACATCAGGAATACATTAAGCCCAATACTGTATGAAAAGGAGCACTTTCCTGATTCTATTACTTAGAAAATAGATCATTAAATAGATTATGTGTGTATGTGTGTTTCTCTCTCTGTGTGTGCGTGTGTGAAAGAGAGAGAGAGAGAGAGAGAGAGAGAGAGAGAGAGAGAAAGAGAGAGAAAGAGAGAATGTTTGTATGATTGTTGTGTGTGCGTGTGTGAAAAAGAGAGAGAGAGAGAGAGAGAGAGAGAGAGAGAGAGAGAGAGAGAGAGAGAGAGAGAGAAAGAGAGAATGTTTGTATGATTGTGTGCATGTCTGTGAACAGGTATGTGTGCATATGTGTAGTGGGAATTCGCTCTGCCCATGATTATAAGAGGTCACATAGGTAGGCAAGAAGCACCACCTCTATTGGGCTAAATAGCCCAAGGCAATGGGCAGAGTGAATACCCACTACACATATGTGTATGTGTCTGCATGTAGAAGCCAGAGGTCCATACTTGTAGAAGCCCTCACTCCCCACCTTATGTTTTGAGGCAGGGTCTCCAAAGAACCTGAAGCTCACCAATTCAGCTAGTTAGCTGCCTAGCCACCACGCCTCAAGATTTGCCTATCTACCTTCCTCCCTAGTGACTCTGACTCCTGCTTTTATACGGGTGCTGGGATCCAAACTCAGGATCCCAATGATTTCACGGCAGCCACTTCCCCAGCAGCACCATCTTCCTAGCCTAGGAGACTGCTTTCTGTTTGCAGGCTCCAAAACCTAGCACAATTAACCGCGGCATCTTTGGGGAGAGTGTGGGGCAGCGTGTGTGTGTGTGTGTGGGGGTGCTTCGGGGAAATGAAAAATCAAAAATGCAAACTACCTCGGTGAGAACACGAATTTGAAAGGACTCAGACTTCCCAGCAAGAACTGGGGGTTACAAACATTAGCACAAGTTCTCATCGCCTGGTTTTCCTGGCCAGCTGGTTTTATAATATAATTCATTTTTGAAGGGTGGGCACTGTCTCCTATTAGGAGAGGCATCTTGTCACGGAAAAGCAGCGAGCGTCAGTCTACCGCTTCAAGGTCAACACGGGTGGCGTAAGAAAGAAGAAAAAGATCTCCCTCTCAGCCTTCTCAAGCCTATAATGAGACGCTGGTGGCTCCTATGATAGATGGCCCTTTTTGAGTTTCAGCAGAGAGCAGTATGCTGTGGGTCTTTGGAATATTGTTTGATAGCTTCACAGAAACCAATCAATAACACACAGGTAACATTTGCTACAAGGCACATAAATCCTGGCCTAGGGAGACCAGCTGTTGTGAGATTCTGGCTGGGCTCCAGTTTCCAACCAGGGAGTCTCAAGGAAATGATCCTGAATGTGGGGCTTTGTTTGGATTTCAATGGAACATAATCGGGTGACATCTGGTCCCCCACCTTGTGCTGGCTTGGCCACACTTCATCCGCCATGGCTCTGGGCACCTCCTGCAGGGCTTCCTGCTAGTGCCAAGCACCAGCGCCCTGCCCATCACCAGCTGCCAATCAGTTTTTCGCAGTGGGGGACAAAAAGCGAACTTGGGGCCTTGAAGACGCCTGCTGGGAAGAACTCATAAAAATGATCTTAAAATGCAATTTGAATCCCACTGCCGCCCTACAAGTTACTGGACTTCAGTCAAAAGAGAGTCACAAAAATAACTTTGACAGGAAGAAGAAGGATCAGTAGGGAACAGGGAAGGGACTGGGGACGAGCAGAGTCGGGTAGCAGCCGACGGAAAGGGTAAGAACTAACAAACAGGAACAGATAGCAAGCACACAGAAACACACGCTCTCATGCTAACAGTTACCGCTCTCACGTGCAGAGTCCACTGACCCATCTTTGAAAAGAAAAGCACCTGCTGGGGCAAGAATGGGGTGAAAAGCGTGTGGCTATGGCCATGGATAAAGAGTATGCCACAACCACTCTCTTGACAGAACACGCACCCCAGTATGAAGGGTCTTAAATCCCATCCCAGGATCGTCACGCAACTTCTGGGAATCTATGCTAAGGAAATAACAATCCGCCTACACTAAAGAAACAAACGCGAGATAAGGCACAGACTTCCTCAGCTGCCTCAGCGAAGACATTTCCCTATGTTTTACACACTAGCATTATGAAAAAATAACATTAATTATCTATAAGGAGCAAAGGGCTTTTAAATTAAGATATATTTACTCACGGACCAACAAGATATGAAAGACTGTAGACAATGAATATTAGTTATTAAATTCAGTTTAGTTGCTCTTGCTTGTAAAACAGTCTAAAACAAATGCAATTATAATATCAGCAACTAATAACTTGGATCTTTCCTGTTTCTTTTCATACATGTGTACACACAGGTGTGTGCCCACATGTGTGGAGGTCAGAGGGCAGTTTGTGGGACGACTCAGTTCTCTCCTTCCACCATGCGAGCCTAAGGACCTGAACTCCGCTTTCAGGTGTGGCGGCAAGCACCTTGATCTGCTGAGCCATCTTGCTGGCCCTGTTTTTATTTTTTAAAATGCTCTTTACTTTATGTGTATAACACTATTATGTAGATAAATTAATAAAAAAAACATTGAAAACATTAGACATCTATAGGGAAAGGAAGAAGGGGCATTTTTTTTTAAAAGAGAATTATGAAGAGACAGGGCAGGGTTTAGAATATCCACTGAGAAAATCAGTAAACGTGTGAGCAAAGGGGAGAAATTCTCAAATCAGAAATAAAGTAGGGTGAGAAGCAAAACCCAGTAGCAGATACACAGAAAACAAACGAGGAGAATCATAAATGAAAACGCTGCAGCTCACATGGGCCGCCTCTCCTCCGTGAGTCTGTCTGCAGGTAAGCGCTGCAGCTCACATGGGCAGCTTCTCCTCTGCGAGGCAACTGTCTGCAGGTCAGTCATCGTATGCGACACGGGCTGAGGACCATTATGCGCATCTAATTTCCCCTTCCTTGCACACAGTCATGGCCCAAAGAGTCATTTCAAGTTCCAAGCGGATCTCTTGAGACACCAGTACCCTAATACATATTCCTGTGGCTGCCAACTTGATTATTAGCCTCCTGCTCTTTTCTGGTGTTAGTCTTGTGACACATCCTTCAGGCTAGCCGCGCACATTTGTTTGAGCGGGTAACAGCAAGGGAAGAACACTAGGAAGGATTATAATAACTATTTATATTAAAACGTTCTGAAAAAGTGACCACAACGGCAAGGCAGAAAAGTGAAAATTGCCTGACTTTTGTCTGTGGTTCCCTCGCAACCATTTTCGATCCCTTGACTGGCCCCCTGGGAAACCCTAATGGAGTCATTAATTATTATGTGTTCAGAATATCTACTTGCTAGATTATACACCTTGAAAACTAAAGAAGGGAAGCGAGTTGGGGCTGGCGCAGGCGGCAAACTGCTTGCTGTGTGGGTATAACGACCCTATTTCCCAACCCCAGCACTGTGGAAAAAGCTGCTTTGTCAGAGTGTGTCTGGGGTCCCAGCATGGGAGAGGCAGAATCTGCTGCATCCCTAGGGCTAACTGGCAGCCAGCCTCGCTGAATCAGTGAGTTCCAGGTTCAGTGAGAGACCTTACCTTAAACAAACAAACAAACAAACCAATGTGGAGAGTAACTGAGGAAGACACCAAATGCTGACCTCTGTGTGCACATGCAGGTGTGTACAGACCTCCAAGAACACTTGCACCAAATATCTAAAAACACACCTACACCTACATACCATACCCCCCACACACATGCATGCATGCACAGGTCCACATTCATACACACTCTCTCACACACATATGCATACATGCACAGGTACACAAACACACTCTCACACACATGCATACATGCATAGGCACACAAACACAGATCTCACATGCACATGCATACATGCACAGGTACACAAATACACACTCTCACATACATGTACACACTCCCACATAAAAATGCATGCATGCACACATATACACTCACACACACTTTCTCTCACATACACAACACACACACACACACACACACACACAAGTCTTCAATTTCTGTTGTGATATACTTTGACTTCCTCTACCTCTTCCTAGCCTACATAAAATCCCTTCCACCATTCTAGACACCTGGCAGCTCTCCTTCTTGTTATATTTTTGGTTGTGAGCCTAGCCTTTATCAGCTGAGCCATCTCTCCAGCCTGCTCCCCTACTTCTTAAAAGTCGTGCATTTTCAAGTGGTAAGTTAATATGCTTCCTGGCTCCCTTCGTGTACAGGTAATGGCTTCTCAGAATTCCTTGTGTTTCTCTGTTCCCATTTTTCACTGCAGCTTGAAAAGCTCTGACGCAATAAATCCGGCAGCTCTCGTCTCCCAGCTCTACCATAAAAACAAGGAGGGGTCATGAATACGCCTGAGCCTCTCGGGCTGCAAGCGGTCTTTCGTGCCTCTTCGGTGCCTCTTCCGTGCTGATGGAGACTTCACTTTTCAAAAGGAAGCTGTACCTTGAAAATGACGTCACTGTGTTTTGACAGCATAAAATATTTGATATTTCCTATGCTATTTGGATTGTACCTTCCCTGGCACAGCTGAAATTCGCAAGTGGATTTCGTAAACAGCTGTTTGTACAAAGTGATATCAGGAAAACGCTCTCGATTGCAAATCCTTCTGTCGCTTATTTCACCAGACACGGGAGCTGCGGTGGCTGCTGACGGCCTCGTAGCGGTCACCCTAGGAACATGTCATCCTACTCGATCTCTCAAAAGCAGGGTATGACAGAGGCTGGGCCTCCTAACACACCTGGTGAAAGACAGTCATTAAAAGAAACTGATCATACGCTAGCAACTGTTTGCTGATCTCAGAGTCCAAGGGTTATTGTCCAACTTAAATATACTGCACTAGAAGCAAGGCAAGAAAAGACCTTCCAAAAGACCCTTAGCTTACGACAAGCTTTGGTGAAAGGGGTCATTGAGCAGATTTCTGTTCTTCCTATGAACGGGCAGTTGTTTTTGGAAAGTAATTCCCTTTCTTCGAGTGAGGCATTTCTCAACTGACTGGTTACAATTTTGGATCTGGGACCCAGGGCCTTGTTCCTGCTCAGCAAATGCTCTACCATTGAGCAACATCAACTCTATATGCTGAAGAATTTAAAAGCTGGGTGGGGGAGTTAAGAAAAATTAGGATTGCAACCTGTGTGTATTTTCCAGTAGCTATCTTATTTTCTCCTAAATCCTCACATTGAACGGTAGCTACTCTTGCTTGTTTTGGCCAAAGCCTTCATTCTTCACCCATCTTGTACCCCCCCCCCCCCGGCCAGGTCTCACGTGATTGGAAGACACGGACACTCCAGAGCTGCCAGGCTTCTTTCACCTCTGCTCTTCAAGAATATCAATCAGATTCCAGTGAGGTTCTCACAACGGTGCCCAGTCAGAGCGCCTGTGCACCTGAAACTGAACTGTCTATACATTGAAATTCCATTTCCCCCTTCTGAAGCAAAAAAAAAGTTGAAATCAAGAAGGAGCCTTCGTTGTGGTGGTTGCTGTTAATGAGCAAAAGGAAGAAAGTGGTCACCGGGGGACTTCCCAAGGCAAAGCAAAATAAACCACTCAATGAAAGCTGTGGACAGCGGAAGGGCCCTGAAGTACATTCCAAGTTGGAATTTCACATTATATTTATTAGCTTTGTGAACTTAGCCAGATACTTCACTTCCATAAGCCTCAGTTTGAACAACTCTAAATTGGGATCAAGAGGAATATGATAGCTGGCTTTTTTCTTTCTTTGTTTTTCTTTTTTTTTTTTTCTGTCAACCTGACACAAGCTAGTCATTGGAAAATGCTTCCAGAAGATCAGTAGGCAAACCTGGGTTCTACAAGAAAGCAGGCAGAGGAAGTCATGGGGAAAAGTCAGTAAGCAGCATCCCTCCACGCCCTCCACATCAGCTCCTGCTTCTAGGATCCTACCCTGTTTTAGTCCTGTCCTGACTTCCTTTGATGATGAACAATGGTGTGGAAGTGTGAGCCAAATAAGCCCTTTCCTCCCCAAGTTGCTTTTGCTCACTGTTTGATCCCAGCAAGGGAAACCCTGACTGAGATAAGGAGTAGCCGTCTACTTGGCAGTACATTAGCTCGCGCATACTAGACATTCCTGAGAGGGACTGGCAGGCAGGCACCATGCAACGCCTGTGTTACCTTCATGTTACTGCTTCAGCTAGTAATTGCCGGACTCTTCCTTATGACCAGAGCACTCCAAAGATTTCCCAGTGACGTTAAGAGAGACTAGATTTAAAGAAGAAAATTTCAAGTATTTAAAAAAAATACTGTGTTTATTTGCATGTGTGATATATGTGTGCACATGTGTTGTGTGCACACATGGGTGGCTTTCTCAATGGCTTGCCACCTTACTCTAAGACAGGGTCTCTCACTGATCTTGGGGCTCATCACTGACTCAGCTCGGCTGATGTGTCAGTGAGTTCCAGGGAGTCACCTATCTCTGCCCCCCAGCCCAGGAATTATAAGCGTGCAGGACCACATCGTCCAGCGTTTACTATGGGTGCCGAGGATCTGAATTCAGGTCTTCATGAATGCATGGCAAGCATGTCAGAGACTGATCTATCCTCCAAATCTTTAATAAACACACATCATAACTATGCACACTGGGCTGATGTGGTGGGGTGGGGTGGTGTGTGGGGTCATACCAAGCAGACGATCCTGACTGTCCCTGCAATACAATTTTAGCCTAAAATTTACTGTAACTTTCATTTGGCCTCCAAGTCTCTAAATCCAAATTCTGTGGTTCAGAAACCTTTCGCCAGCTCCAATGAAGTTAAGTCCAAACCTAAATTCACGATTGACCCTTTTGTTCTTTTGCTTCATTATCTGAGCAATTGCTCAAATGAAACCTAAGGAGTCATTCTTGGCTTCCTCCCTTTGGGAATCCGGTCTGTAATCCTAGACAGGGTCCCCAGAAGTAGAACAGTGTGGGAGGGATACTAATTTGGGTTATGAGCATGTTAGAGGTGAGGAGACATTTATGATCTGATTCATGAGGGTCTAGAGATTGGAACACACTTCTTACCAGAGGGGGAAAAAGAAATGAAGGTTTGGGTATGCATGTGATTCAGAGAAAGATTTTCATGAAGACACAAGAGGTTAGGCACTGAAGATGTGGCCCTGAGGCTAAGAGTGCTTGCTGCTCTTCTCAGGGACTGAATGTTACTTTCCAGCCCCTAGGCCAGGCAGCTCAGAACCACCTGCAGCTCCAGTTTCAGGACTCCAAGGGCCTCCAAGGGCACCTACATATGGGAATAGACACACAAGTGCATGCAAATAAAAATAAAAATAGTAAACTGTTAAAAATCAACCAGACTGGGTATGTAGCTCAGTAGTGAAGCACCTGCCCAGCATGTAAAAGGCTCTGGGTTCAACTCCCAGCACCCCAAAGAAAACAATGAACAGGGCTGAAAGTGTAACAGGAAAGCTTTAGAAACTGCATTCTGGTGACCAGGTGGCTAAAGATAAGCTTGCACTACTGACTGAATAGAGAAAGGGGCCAGAGAGATGAGAGGAAAGACAGAGGGTACAGCATCAAGGGTTTCAATGGAGGGAATAAAGAGAAAGAATGGTCAGTGGTGCCCAAAACTCCCAAAAAGGCAAAATGGGGACTGAAAAGTGTCTCTCGATGTCCTATTCTGATGGAGCTAGAGACCCTGTCAAAATCTATTCCAGCTGACTCTGGGGATGGAAGACAAAGGCACAATGGCTCCTGTCAGCCTCTATCACCACTAAACTCTTAGGTCCAGAACTTAAGACCTTCCAGCAATAGCCAGATTCTTGTCAACTTGATGTTTCTTTTTATGAACATGAGCACACCAGCCTCAGATACATCAAATTCTTCTATAGTCTCACTCCATACTTTGCACATGGCCCTTTTTGGTTTTCTCTTCCACCTAAGACCATGAGAGCTTTGTACCCATGATCTGGGGCTGCTGGATAAGATGCATTGAAGAAGAGAACAATCTTAAAAAAAATAAAAGGTTGAGTGAATTTTCCAAAAGAGCACAGAGCCTGGGTGAGGAAGGAAGGTACTGTATTCTTCAATGCTAGCAACGGCTATATGGTGTCTCTATGCTGGGATCACTTGAATTCTGCCGGAATCAGCACAAACAGTTCTATTGATGATCTCATTCTCAATGTGCTGGAAGTTACTTTCAATTCATGAAAAGCCTGAATGGATGCGAGTCTTTGTAAATCCATCCACCACATCTACCTCATCCACCACTTTCCCTACAGATCTGTCCAGTAAGGAGAGAGACTGTTCTCTCCTGAAGAAGAACCTTAGGGCCCCCATTCTCTGGCATCTCAGTAGAAATGCTTTAATCTCATGTGGAGCGCCTAGTTTTTGTGTTTAGATAAAATTAAACTCAAATACCACCAATGCTCCTAAGTCAAGTTAGAGGACCCTGGACATCAACATAATTTTTCTTCCTTTTTTTGTTTCTTTACCCACCAAATGGGGATAATAATATCACCCTTGTGGTATTGTTGTGAAGATTAAATTACATAAATCTATGTCTTTGTTTGTAACAGGCAGTCAGCAGTTACTAGCTTCTTCTCCCTTCTCCTCTTCTTCTTTTACTTATACAATTCCAATTATTCTAAGCAGAGCCACCACACACAGTACTCTAGTTTGTAGGCTGGCCTGAGATGAATATTTAGGATCTCAAACTCTCTTTAGTGCACACACTTTTAGAATCATCGCCTTCTGCAGACGCCTCTAGGTGCAGATGAGAATCAGAATATATGGAGGAGTTATGAACGTTTATCCCAGTTGTCAGGACCTGTGTGTGTGTGAAGAGAGGAGCCTCAGCTATAATTCCATGTCTGCAGAACACTTACTACTGTACCCCGAACCTTAATGATAACTCAGGATACAAACGCCCATGTGTTGGTAAGTTAGAATAGCAGACTAAAAATCCAGCTTACAAATTCTTCAAGGCGTAGAACAAACAACTGAAAGCATGCTGCCTTTATTTTCTGCTGGACCTTTGGAGTTGGAAATGTGAGAAACAGAACAGTAAAGCTACCTCCTCCCCCTACTGAAAGTTAAAAGCAGGTATAGGGCTGGAGAGGTGGCTCAGTGGTAAAGAGTGTTTGCTGCTTTTGCAGAAGACTAGGTTTGGTTCCCAGTACCCACATGGTAGCTCACAACCCAAACTCTTCAGTTCTAGGGCCTCTGAATACCTTTTCCAGCTATGAAAGCATCACACACACACACACACACACACACACACACACACACACGGTATATACACATGCATGCAGGCATACATTAAAAAAGTCTTTAAGAGAAATCAGATACACTGCAGAAACCATGCCTGGTGGTGCTTTCCTCGAATCTCAAATTCAAGACATGAAGAGATTAGAAATTTGAGGTCATCCTTGGCTACATTTGAATTTGAGGCCATCCTGGGCTACATGGGATCTCGTCATGAAAACAGAAACAAAACAAATAAGCAAACAAAAAATGACAAGGGCCATTGACATGATTATTTTAAAAATAGACACTCATGAGCAAGTCACAGAGTATTGTAAATGTATAGGTTTTGTCCTTGTACTTATGTGCCTTTGGTGAAAATAAGATTCAAGATTAAGATGCCACCCAAACCAATAATCAGATTTTAAGATTCACAGTCCCTCCTTTTCACTGTCCTAAATAAAAAAAGGGATATTAGAATTATCTTAATTTTCATCTGACACTTTCATTGGAGTTTATGGTCAAAGAAAGGAGATAGGTTCCAGACAATTTTGCTTTTTAAAAGAAAACGTAATTTTTTTCCTTCTGATATTTTAGTATAAGCAAAGTGTTAAACAAACAGGGTAAGGACCTGCTACACATTAATGATGTAACGAGGAATTATATCTTGATAGCTCGTCTTACAGGAGGACCCTCTATCCTATTTTCTTTCAGCAATAGCCGTTCCATTTTTATTTGCTTGGCATCTGCAGAAGATTTTGTTTGGATTAAGAGCTCAATAACTCAAGTAGAAATTGAAAAATCACTGCGCGAGAAACATGGCTAAATCTATCAAAATGGAATTTCTTGATGGCAAATACAAATCCATTGTTTGGCTTGAGATGTCTGTCAGTCAGTCCTCCGAGTGTTTAATAAACTAGTAGCCGCAGGGATAACCATACAAATGGACCCAACTCAAGTTGTAGGCTTGAAAAGAGAAGAAAGAAGACAGCAGCCGGAGTAATTTAAACCAGACTGGAGCCTGCTTAGCTTCTGAGATCAAATGTGATAGGATGCATTAGGGGTGGTATGGCAGAAGATGGGAATAATATTTAAAGTAGTATTCATATTGAATTTCTTCATTAAAATGTCTTAGCCTTCCATGGTACCCATTTTCCGGCTCCTTGTCTTCGTCCAGACCTTTATACATGAATACACTGTCTACAGCTCAGGAAGAGCCTCACAGGGCAACATGACTCTAGGGGTGGCTTCCGTAGAAGACAAAACAAGAAACTCTTTAATGTAGCTAAAACTGTGTCTGTGTATAGACTTATCCTCCCATCCATCCACCCATCCATGCAACTCAAATTGCAAAACAAACCATAATGACAAAGTTAACTGCATAGACCAGAGTAAACACTTAAGAATGCGAGAAAAGAACAAGGAAGAAAAAAAAAAAGGAAAAGGAGGAAGAGGAGGAGGAAGCAAAACACCCCAGAGTTTGCACTTTAGGTGTGTTTAGAGACAGCTGAGCAGACCCTCCAACAGGAAGTCCAGGGTTTGGTCTCCTGGTGGTCTATTTACATGCTAGAGGAAGGTTCCCATTTAAATGGTTTAAGTAGGTTTAAATTTGCCATGATCCCCCTCGGAAGCCAATCTACTCTGAAAGTTCCATTTAAGCATGGGTAATTTTAGGTGCTACTTTCTGTGGCATGCAGGACTGGCGAGGACCGGGCATGTTAAAGACCCTTGCCTCTAACTCACATCCTTCAAGTGGCTTTGTTTTCTCATCAGTATTTTCCCCAGGTCTCTCAATAATAACCAGAAATCCCTTATTCTTCTTTTGTTTATCGCTTCATACATTGGCAGACCCAGGTAACGTAGGAACCTGTCACTTTCAAGATATATTTTCTCATCCAACAGAAGGGAGCAGGCCTTTGAAGAGGAGCTGGTGAGCAGGCCAGCAGGAACTGAGTTCAAAGCATTCCCCAATCGTTAGTGTCTAAAAGAAAGAAAATGTATTCTGTTGCATTTCCGGAAGGCTGAAATCATACAAGACAGTACTGCAGGGTTGCTACCACCCAGGTCTTGAGGAGACTAATAGGGAGTAAAAGAAGACTTCAAAAATGGGGAGAGAATCTAAGCTTGCTTAGTCTGGATTCTGGAGGATGTTGGCAATCTTGGCTTATAGCGGCAGCTCTATCTCTGACACTGTGGTTGTGGACTCCAACTCCTTTGGATATGCCTACTTTCCCTCCGGCTTTCTCATAAGCAGACACTTGGATGGCTCCTTTCCCAGCCCCCATCTGAGGTTCTCTAGGACAATCCCTCCCCTTATAGAATCTTCAACTTAATTCTATCTTTTGCCACAGACAGATTATATTCCAGGTTCTGCAGATTAATATGTATAGATGCTTTTTTTTTTTTTTAAAAAAAAAGAAATGTTTGTGTTGCAGTGTAAACTACCCACAGGATACCCCGAGATTAAAATGTCCTGTTTGGTGCTTTACTTTCCTCATGCCCAAACCAGAGCACTTGATGAAACAATATTTAAAACAGAAAAGACCATCTGATTCTTTCAAGGACTGAAAGAAATTCCTTGGAAGATGCTAGGGACAAGGGCTATGAAGGAAGGCACCTGAGAACCCAGGCTGTGTGCAGAAGGCTCAAAGCAGAGGACCTTGCTGGGGCAACGGCAGCATTGCCAATGAGGTGCAGCTCCCTCTAGAGAGTTACACTGGTGCCTCCCATTCCCTCACCTCTCCTTCTTTACATTTCCTCCCTACTGCTTTTCCAACCCCACCCCTGTCTCTTTCTCTGGCCCCTCCCTTCCTTGTGGTGATATTTTGTTTGTGCTGTAACAAATAAAGCTTGGGAGAAAAAAGGATGCACTCTAAGATACATAAAAACTTTCAGAAAAAGAAAACCAAACAAAGCTTGCCTGAAGATCTGAGTGCGGAGCAAGCCACACTAGTTAGCCATAGAGGCCAGGCAGTGGTGGCACACATCTTTAATCCCCAGTTCTCAGGAGACAGAGGCAGATGGATCTCTGTGAGTTCAAAGCCACCCTGGGTGATATGAGATGGAATCAGTATAAAAGAGAAACAGAGCTCAAGCTTTTGATTCCAGCACTTGGGATCACACCCCTTATATTTATTCCTCTCTCTGCCCAGCCAAGTCACTCCCGTCTCTACCTTCTTGTTGCTGGGATTAAAGGTGTGAGCCACCACTTCTTGACCTCTATGGCTGACCAGTGTGGCTAGCTCCACAATCTGATCTTCAGGCAAGCTTTATTTGTTACAGCACAAACAAAATATCACCATGCCCCCTCCCCTCTCTTCCTTCTGTCCTTCTCTCCCCATGACCCCCACCCTTGCTGTTTGTCATTCACATTTATTTTGACAATTGAACCTAGGATTGGACGTGCCAGGCAAACGTTCCACCACCAAGCTGTATTCCTCAGCCCTTTAAAAATGCTTCCTATTTTTTTATTTTGAGACAGGTCTCATTAAGTTGCCTGGGCTGGGTTTGGACTTGCCTCAGATTCCCAAATACTGGGGACTGCACGGCACATGGCACCAGGCCTCCCTCACCAGTGCTGCTTTCTGAGAAGCTCCATGGTCCTTGCCAAACACATAGCTTTTTTTTTCCTAGGTTTTGAATGCATGGCTTCCCAGGCAGTATATCTTTAGTTCCACTTTCTCCGCCGGAGGAAGGTAAAAGCCGTACTTCACCCGCAACTGTTCTCTGCACACAGGCAGTGGTTCATTGAGACCTGATTATTGTACTATAAATTCACTGGAGGGCAAGCTATGGATCATGCCTGGTGACCTCTGTTACCCTTTTGTTTTTAGAGACTTTAAATATATGACATTCAAAGAGCATTAACAAGTGTCAGGGGTGCAGCAGGAGGCACAGAGGGTGGCAATCAGCAGATGCCACAAGATAGGAGTAGCTTTGAAAGCTACACAGTGGAGAAATACTCACAATAGCACCAAAACCTGGACCCAGAGAAGGACAGGGATGGAAGAGCTGAGCTGGGATCTTGAGAAGCTCCCAGGTTGTTGGTGGGTAACCAGAGCAAGCAGCTGCAAGCAGCTTGGGTCCAGAGCTGGCCTTGACAACAATGAATTTCACTTCTCTAGAAGCCTGGCTATATGATTTCTCTTACTTTC
Source organism: Arvicola amphibius (assembly GCF_903992535.2). Classification (NCBI taxonomy): domain Eukaryota; kingdom Metazoa; phylum Chordata; class Mammalia; order Rodentia; family Cricetidae; genus Arvicola; species Arvicola amphibius. The sequence goes on from NC_052054.1 coordinate 22,720,801, forward strand.
TCACCTACTCCATCTGTACTAACATTAGCAACCTATGCTATTTCTTTCTCACAACCTAGAAGAACTGCATACCCCTCTTTGGTGTCAATAAATTCTGATTGATTATGCATGCCACCATGACAGTAGACCGAGGAAGTCAGAAGCTGAGCTGCACTAACCAAAGAACAAGACCGCCTGGAAGAGACTTCAGGGTGCTTTGCAGCCACGGCCATTAACGCCCAGTGTGAAAACACTATAAAAACCATAACAGGTCGATAAAAACTCAAATTACTTTGTGGCACGCTTACTGCAACTTTTAACATGTTCACATGATTTAATGACATGTTCTTTCCTCTTTAAGTAACAGAAGAGCCCCTCTTACAAGCCCAAACTAAACATATGTGGAGGACAGCTGAGCCATTTCCCCTTAAAGAAGGGAACTGCTTTCCAGGCTGGGAGCTACCATTAAAGAATAGTTTGTGCTGTCCCCCTTCTTCCGGCAAGCTTAAGGTTTTAGATGGGGGCATCGTTTCAGACCTATTATCCTTGTGATGAATGGGCCCCATGCTTCTGAATCTCCTGTGGAACTGCAAAACGAATCTAGCTCCTCATGGACAGTCATTGGGAGATTTTGATGAAGGGCTCCAGCTATCTGGTGATGTGAGGAGGAAGTGGAGGGAGAAGCACACTTATTGGTTTTGTTTTTTTTTTTTTTTTTTTTTTTTTTTTTTTTTTTTTTTTTTTTTGCTTTATTTTTGCTTTATTTAACCCACAGAGCTTCATTCCTGCCCAAGGGATGAGCTGGCCTGGCACATGGCATGGCAGCTCTGCGGGTGGGTGGTGCCCGCCCCTTTGGTTTTCATCAATGATCCACTCTATGTTTGCAGCGGTTTCCTAGAAAAGCTGGTCTCTGAGGGTGGTGGGGAGTGTGAATGTCCTCCCACTAAACTCCCAAACGCTCTCTGCGCCTGACAAGTAATTGAGAGACTGTCTTTAAAAAAAACAAGCTGTAGCTTGGTATCTATTATTACACCCTAAATTTCAGGGTATTGGAGAAAACCTCCAAGATATAACTGTGCATTCAAAACTAGGAACTGCATTCTGTATACACACAGCTGAGACATGCCCAGTGCAAATTGATGCCAACCCTAACTCTGTCTCCTTAATCCTTAAAATAACTGATCACAAGATCATCAATATCTTCTGGCTTTAAACCTGCAAGATGATGTTGATATATTCTGGAATGACCCCATGCCCACAGAAATGTTGGTGCTACAGAAAATATTATTATCAAGTCTAATGCAAATCTATTCATTCTTACTGATTTAAGGCACTCCCAAGAAACCCTCCAGGTTCACTGTTAAGACAGATGCTAGTACTAAAGGCCTACTTTGCCAGTGGGGGCTTCTAGCAACCTCACCTAGGAAGCGGCAGGAATCTATAAACAATGTCCCGAGAGACCTTCACACCTTTGCAGGAAAGGAACACAACGAGATCAAGAGCCTATGGATCAGATCCACCCAGGCTCAAATCCACGACTACCATTTAGAAGTTTATTTTCCTGAGAATCCATGTACATCCCTAGGCAGCAGAAAGCAATGTTTACGTGCCCTTGGGAAAGATAGCTTGGGTTTGGGTCTTGGCTTTCACTCGCTAGCTCAGAGTTTCATGGCCACCTCAGTATCTCCATTTCTTCATCTATCACATGCAAATAACATTAGTAGTGACAACTCAACCTGGCTTAGAGAAGTAGGCCATTGCCTTTGGGTATTGTTCTCCAAGCTCTTGAAATGTCCTGCTAATAGAACTGAGTTTTTAGACAGTTTCGTAATGTGACTTACAATGAGGACTTGGGGCCACTGCCATTGTTTGTATTTTAACGGTCACCAAAGGTGCGCATGTGCACGCTAAAGACTTGGCATCTACTGGGATGAGGCAGAAACTCCCTAGGACATGGGGCCTTTGGTGAGGAAGTTAGGTCATTGGTGGCACATGCTTGAAGTAGCTATTGGGAGTCTGGCTCTTCCTTTCGCTTCTTTTGCTTGCCAGTCTCCATGAGGTGAGCATTTTGCTTTGCCAAATGTTCCTTTCTACTATCGTCTGCTCTCCCACAGGCTCAAAAGCAGCAGAACCAACTGCTTATGGCTTGAAACCTCTCAGATCATGAGGCAAAATAAAGATTTTTGTTGTCGTGGTTAGAAGGCTAACACAGCTAGCAACAGTTCACCTCCAGAAAGAACTGAAACCAAAGGTCAGTCATGTCGCTTGTTTGGTTGAGCTGCTCCCGAACCCAGGCTCCTGAACCCGAAGCTCATGGGAGCTTCCTACTTGGCAATAACCTACAGAGCAAGGACAAGTGTGAGCCCTACACCTGGACTCTGCTGGGCTGTGCTCCCTCTGCCTCATCCACTGGATGATGTTAGCAGTAGCTTTCTTCTTAATGAGCCACAACCATGGACACCACATCTTTCTTCTAGCAGATCTTTGGAACTCAGAGTGGTCTGAAATTCTGTACTAAAGATTGGTATTGGATGTGAGGATGACCCTTTGTGAACACTCTTTCCTTTAATTTCAACTGGCTAACTGTTGAAAAAAGTTGGTTCTCTCACGTGGTTATTGAGAAGACAATCTGAGTTTGATCACATCAGACACATTTCAGTTCCTCGGCAAATCTACAGGTTGACGTACTTCACGTAGCAACATTCACTACTAATTTTTGCATTAGTCCTTACTGTATATTGGTTTCTATGTGAAATGGCGCAGATGAATCATCGAGTTTACTTCCTAGCTAACTCCAGAGAGAAATCTGAAGGAGACGCAGAGGGCTTCAACAACTTGCCCACAAAGAGGAGATTGTTAAGCAGCAGCCATGACTCAATCTTTGTGACCAAAACGCAAGCCCTACATCTTGGAAGTTTATTCTTCCAGTTGATTGGCTACACTTCTTCATACTACAACCCTGGTGGAGGCCTGCACCAACCATGCTACGACTGTTGAAGTATGCAGACGATGCTCACAAGCTCACAGACCACTGAAGGCGAGCAGGAGCTCTTGGCTTTTAGTGTTTTTCCTTGCAGGGTATAAACTCAATCTACTGCAGGAGAACCTAGACGAAGAGCTGCTTCGCTGGCTGATGGTAAAGGCGAACACCCTCATCCCAAATTTGTTTATTTCTTCGCGTAGCAATTATCACTCCGTACAAATGGAGCTTCCAGAGGGGCAATAATTTTTCTTGATTGGATTTTGTCCTGACATATGAAATGAATAAACATTTTAGTTTCTGAATTAGAGTGTATCAAATTCCATTATAGTATCAATAAAATGAAAGAAGCAGTACATTTAGTGCAAAGCCCCAGGGGAGAAAAATTCAAATCACCATGAAATGCTGCATACTTAGAATCTATTTGAGCTAAGAACTTCCCCCACTACACTCACACACAAACACACACACCTCTAGCTATCTAATTCTATCTGTTCCACAATCTGTATCCATAAGGCATTTTAGTTCATTCCACTGCAGTGTTAAAGGGAAATGGCAAGTCTCTGGATTCTTCTCTTTTTGGCTGCCATGCTAACCACATTAATCACCATCTCCCCCGCACCAGGTACCAGCCTTTGTCCTTTCCAGTCAACCCCACTCCTGCCCATCTACTTACTTCAGTTTCTTATAAAGTAGTTTCTTTTTCGTCTTTGCTGGAATGAATTTTAATCCTTATGAAAATGTACTGTGCTCACAACAACATTTCAACAACAACAACTATTTGAGGATAGTCTCTCAAATGTCATGCCACTTAGGTGTGACTGGGCCACTAATTTTTACATGGTTCATCTCGGAGAGGCTTATATACCTTGAACAGTTGAGAAAGGATGCTCGCTAACTCCACATGACCTATATATGTGATTTATGTGGTATGAGATGTGAGAGGTTAATGTATTTCATTTTCATTGTTTCCAAATAGTCACTACAGATAGTTTGTCAATCCTTCCTTTCTCGATGTTTTATAGACTTTTTTCTTTTCCTTTTTATATGACTTGTTTTTATTTTATGAGCATTGATGTTTTGGTTTCATGATTTCTGTGTGAGGATGTCAAATCTTGAAGTTATAGACAATTGTTAGCTGTCATGTGGGAGCTGAGAATTGAACTCGGGTCCTCTGGAAGAGCAGTTGGTGCTCTTAACCTCTGAGCCATTTCTCCAGCTTGATTTTCTTTCTTTTCTTTTTAAATCTAGACTGTGGATAAGGACAATATTTCCCACTGAAATAATGTTAACAAAACCTTCCCATTGAGCCTAGGTAGTTGTGAGCAGCCAACAAAGCACGTGAGAGAAAGTATTTGCTAACAATCTCATATAGACGCCAGAGATTTTTCTGATATTAACTTGAATCAGGCTCAATATGTTGGTGACTAGCTCTCAGACTTAGGTGGCTTTAGGAGGTGTGACTACCCTATCAACCACATCACATAGGCATAAGCTGGTGTCTTGGAAGATATTAGCTAGTGACAGCAAAGTAATAAATTTGTTCGGACTTGTGTCTCCTCTCAAGGTTGGACTTTACCATTTCCTTCCCACTATATTCATTTAACTACAACGACTTTACTTTGGAAAGTGAATGTAAGTTCAAGTGCCCTGTGCTGTAAAAAAGCTCTCGCAATAACAACTTATGAATTTGTGAATCTCAAGGCAAGTTTCTGTAATTTGTCAAAAATCTCCTTGTTTATTGACTATATCATAAAACACCCTAGTGTGCAGTCCAGGGCTGTCCTGGAGTCTCTACAGCTTCACAGGCCACCTGGACACCTCGGAGCTGAATCACCTCTTTACTCTGTACCCTGCTGACCAGAGTATTTTGTTTGTGGTATGTCAAAATAGATCACTGAGAACAGACGCCTTCTTTCCTGAGCCTCTTCTACCGCTATTAGTATAAGCTGTGCTTAGAGGTGACGCCATTGAAGTACACAGCTGTCTAATGCACTGTCTATTATCAAAGGCTACTCATCCCTGTGCTGTGAACATCGAGCCATTGGGAATACCTCTCAGCCCCCAAGGGAGTCACGTGCTCCTGACTTAGGTTTTCTACAAGGAAAACCGTTAACAACCTCTGGCAATCAAAGAGGTTACACTCTTGACTTCACACCTATTCCCTGACTCCAGCCAGTGCCCTGACTAAATTCAGGCTGAGAAAGGCCTTCCTAGGCCATGTAACTTAGATGGCCCAGGTTTCACCATCTCTGGTCCTATCAGTCTTATTCAGTCTCATTTCCTCTTAGAAACACTCTCCCTTTCCTTCAGGAAAAAAAAAAATCTGATATTCCTTTATCTGTGTGACAACATCACTCAACATAGAAAATTTATCATTTTCCTTTTTTCTATTGTAGTAACAGTTGCCAGGTCTGTTTTGGGCACTGTGTTTTATTCATTTTTTTTTTTTTTTTTGCATTACCAAGGTCACACAGAAAAGGTAAACTTAATTCAATTCATGGGCCACCTGGGATGGTTGGAGAGGACCTTCCTGGAGCACTGTGGTGAAAGGATTTTTTTTTCACCTAAATCCAAGCTTGGCAGAGAAGAGTGTTGTGATTGATTAGTTATGTCTGTGTTGGGAGCAGGAGGGAAGACATGAGGTGTGAGTGCCATATGTGCATCCTTCCTAGAACGGTGTGCATTAAATAATGCCTGTTGCGTGAAAGGAGTTTGCTTTCTGCTTTAAAGTGAATGAACATCTAGAATTAACGGAAGAGCCTGGAAAACAGGTCACAGATATTGATGCTGGCTCTGCCCCTTCAACTCTGTCCATAAAAATCCACATTCATTAAACTTTTTCCCCAATAACCCTTATACCAAAGGGGACTTCTTTTCCTATTCTACCCTCAGTGGTCATGAGGCAATCCTTTAGAACCACACAGCCAGGTAGCAACCAAGAATTCTTTCTCTTCTGAAAGATATCATTGAAAACCTTTTTCCTCCACTGATTATAGCAATCAATACATTAACAATATCTATGGTATCACCATCTGTCACCAAATAAAATATACAAGTTAAATCGAGGTAACTTGGGATCAGATACCATGCAATAGGAGAGATCACCTGGTTTAGTAAGTACCAGGAATACTTTATCTGGTTATTTTTAGTTGCCAGGTCATTCTAAGAAAGATAAGGCTAGGATTCCATGCAACTGTTTAATTATGGGGAAGCACCTTGTGAATTCCAAGAATGCAAGGGCTTTCTTTTGGGGGAACTCCTCAATTTTATTTTCATGATTGGTCTGGTTTTGCAATAATATCAGTCCAGCTGACCCATTTTCAAATCACTTGATTCTTACTAACTTTTCATTGACCTGTGTTAGACAAACGGTGACTACAGATACAACAGTAATCCTGTTTTCCATGAGATTACCGTCCTCTCGTGTTTCTTCCCAATCAATGTCTTGTTTACTAAGGACTGAAAGGAAGCTGGAAACCGAATGATTTCTAAGAGAGAAAACAAAAGCATACACGCTCTGTGGAGTAATGAAAACACCCTCTAGCTGGCTTCACGGATCAGTTCCTTGAGTCCACGAACTCTATGTAGATCTAGGATGGAAATAATGCTAGTGGCACCCAATAACCCTAGTGGGTCATCCATCCAGGACATCAGATAGGCAGGAGGCTCAGTAACAGCCTGCTGATTCCCATACACCACCTGTGACCTGAGGCAAAAGACAGGTAATAAGATAAAGACAGGAGACACAAGAAACTCAACAGGGACACATGCCCAATATACCGCTTACAGAGGCATATAAGATATCACTGCTTGTCTGAAACAAAATGTCCTATAGCAAGTTAATGGGTGCTAATAAACTTTCTTATATTCTTGTGATTAAAAAAAACTAGTTTAATTTTGTCTGGGCTTTAAGTCTAAAAGCACAGGATGGCAAAAAGTCCATGATTAGGCGTTAGACAGAGCTGGGTGTGAAATTAGGTTCTGCTAATCACTGGCTATGAGAACATGAGTAAGTTCTTTAACCTCATTGAAACTTAACTTTTTCACATACAAAATGAGGCTTATACTGCCTCCTCTGCACAGTTATAGGGAATAGACGTTATGTACATAAATGGAAATTCAAATTCAAATTTAAAACGCATAGCTACTTTATTATTATTATTATTATTATCATCATTATCATTATCATTATTATCATATATTTTTATGCCCTTGGATATGAATTGGATATAAAATACAATTTTGATTCTATGTTGTTGGTTTTGTTTTTTGTTTTTTTTTTTATTGTGCCCCACCCATTCCTGTTTGTTTTTCCTTACCAGAGAGAGACTAGGATACCTGTGTTCTTTTCTCTTCCCAGCGCTCTTGTCTCTCTTGGACTGTCAGGTTTGAATATAAAATACTCCCTGCAGCTGATGCACTGAAAGTGTGGTACCCAGTTGCTGCTGCTGTTTTGGTAGATGGTTCAAACTTTAGGAAGTGGAACATGCTTGGAAGAAGCAGGTGACTGCAGGCATGACCGGAGACATGGAAAGAGGCAGGTGGTCTTTCCCCCACCCAACTTCCTGCACACCACGAGGTAAGTAGCTGCCCTCCACTATACCATGCGGTTTAATCTCATCTCAGGTTCAGAGTAATGCAACCCAGTGACCACAAATCGATATTATTGAAATGATAAGCCCACCTGAATCTTTCCTCCCTTAAACTGTTTTTCTGGTGTATACAATCAAAGCAGGGAAGAAAAAAAAAGACAAACACACAAATTGCAGCTGAATTCTCCCTATCTGCCAGAACGGAGCACTCGCTCTAAGTTCTTCTGATTTTCTTCTTTACTGTTGGAGAATAGAAATGTAGACGGGATCAAAACCTACCCATGGAGATATATGGTTATAAGGACATATGAATTGCTAGACAGATAGATGGGCAGATATTTATGGATATGTGAAATATTCTGTCTGTGCATTTGTCTCTTCATCCATATAAAATAGTGAGCAGATTAGGTGCTTCCTAGGCTTATACCTGAGGATTAAATAAGTTGATATTTGCAATTCCTTAGGCTAGCGGATGATGCAAAAGCACTCACTAAACAAAGAAAGAACGAAGTGGAAGAGGAAAGCTTTAGTCAGAATACGCAACAACACTGCTACGTCCTATTTGCTTCTTTGCGCCCCAGTCAAACAGTGGTAAAATGAAGATGGCCCAACCGTTCCATGTATATTAAGCACAAGTTGCCAACAGTAAGCCTGATTTCAGCAGGGAATGCAGGCCGAGGTGAGGAAGGGCTCCTCAGAATTCGAAGGTGGTTCTGTCTTGCACATGTCACTAGAAATTCCACACAGGGACCTGGGAAAGTACTGCGTTAAACTGGTGATTCTAAAATATGCCCAGGTCCCATCTCCTTCAAGTAATCACTTGAGACTTTCAAAGTCATGTTTTTCTTGTGCTTAGCCCAGGATCAGGTGTAAAGGCTGCCGATTTTTGTTGTTGAATATTTTTGGGTCAGGTTTTAAGTGTTATCGGATCACAGGCCATCTTGAAACATCAGGCCAACGTTCATAAAGGAAAATCTACAGAAAACTGAGTAATTTTTTCATAAGCTGAGAGCCAGTGGGAACGTGTGCTGTTTCCACCTGAGCAGTAAGTCTCAGCGGGAGTCCTGAAACTAGATGCTGAGAGTACGGGCTGAAGATAGGGCACCAGACATACATACAGAACCGCAAAGAGAAGCATACGAATTGCGATTGACACTTAGAAATATCTCTAGCAACCTGCTCAGAGAATTTAACTATATAAAATGTAGGGCTTGAATTCCATTTGACTATTTTTCATTTTTGAAATTATTTTCACTACATATTTTGAAATGTTTGTTTATGTTAGATCATAGATTTTGTTTGCTTTTTTGAGACAGGATCTTACTATGTAGCTCAGGCTGTCCTAAAACTTGCTATATACACCAGGTTGGCCTCAAAGTTAAAGCATCCTCTTGCCTTGGCCTTCTGAGTACGAGTGTTGAGATTCCAGAGGCATGGGTTGAAACTTGACTGGATTAAAGATGAACAAAATCAAACAAAACAGACAAACAGAAGAAAACCCTACAAACCAAAAACCACAGCAAATGCCCTACCACCAATTTTAGAAAATTTGTTCACCATTGGTCTAGATAGAAGGAGAAAGGATGGGATTTGTGCTCAAATCTGTGATTTTATATCTTCATAATCCTGGAAGAAAGGGGTGCCTATTGAATGTGGTATCTGTTGCCACATCAGGTAATTCCTCATAAAGTCCTAGCTATTCTCTAGTCGTGCCAAGATTAGACTTTTTAGTGAGGGTCATTTGAGGGGTAGTATGGACTTAATATAGTAGAAGCTTCCATATATATACATATGAAGGGGTGTGTGTGTGTGTGTGTGTGTGTGTGTGTGTGTGTGTGTGTTTATAAAGGCAAACTAAGTAAAATCTCCAAATAATAGAGGAGACAGAGATCCAGGCCATCTTTTGTTACCAAATGAAGCTTTCTGTACTAGGACTGAGTTACATCTAATAAGTTGTTGATCAATGGGACCCTATGGAAACTCCAAACAACTCCAGCTGCTGCCAAGACTATAAGTTGTTCTCCACAAACTGATGACAAGTTCCATTGCTAAAGATAAGACCTACACAACTCATTGACCATGGAGAAGTCGAGCTCGTGCCTACAAAAGGGCCGTCACTTCTATGCTCTAGAGTCTTAGGTACAGGAAGGTGCTCTGCTCACTATGAAAGCCTAAATATAAACACCAACGCAGCTTCATGCCCTTTGATTAAGAATGGTGTCCTGCCTGCAAGATATGCTAGGGCCATGATGGCACAAAGTTTGTGATAGTGACCAACTGATATCTAATTTGGCCAAAGGTCCACTCCATGAGATGGAACCCATACCTGACACTACTTGGGAAAATCTGGACTAAATAGCCCAGGGTCCTAGGGTAAAACCAAACACTATTGTTCTAAAAACAAAAAACAAGATACAATAAAATGACTCCTAATGACATTCTGCTAAACTTACAGATCAGTACCTTGTTCAGCCATCATCAGAGAAGCTTCCTCCTGCAGCAGACGCAACAAACAGAGAGACTTGCTGTCAGACATTATGCAGAAAGTAAGAACACTGAGCCCTATCCAGGATGTCTCCATCAAATCCCTCCTGCCAGGGCTCAGGGAGCCATGTTTAGGAGGAGTGTCCTTTGCATATATATTATGGATTCCAGTTTATTGTTTTTAAGGGATTCCTGGGTGTGCAAATGGCTGTGTCTCTTTCTTGACTCTTTTCTTGAAATCTTTTTTTCTGTTTGTTTTGTCCAATCCTGATATGTAAGCTTTTGGTTTGTTTCATCATATTTATATTATGCTTTGTTTTTATTCCTTAGAAGACTACTTTATAATGAGAGACAGACAGAAAGGGGGTGGATCTGGATGAAAGGAGAGTTGGGCAGGGGAACTGGGGAGACAGAAAAAGGGGAACCAAAATTAGGTTATATTATGCAAAGAAAACAAATCTATTTTTAATGAAAGGAAAAGCAAAATTCATTTCTTGTTCCAAAAGTATACAAAAGAGGCCAGGTTTGTTGCTCAGCATAATCATTTATAGCCCTAACAATCTATACAGATTAAGTAATGAAATATAGTTGATGTAGGATGTCCTTCTGTAAATGTGTTACTTTTATTGGTTAATGAATAAAACTATTTGGGCCAGAGGCTTAGCAGAGTAAAGTCAGGAGAAAAATCAGAACAGAGAGAGAGAGAGAAAAAAAAAGGGGGGGGGGGGCAAAGTCAAGGAGATGCCATGTAGCTGCTGAAAGAGAAAGACACCCAGAACATTTACTGGTAGGCCACAGCCTAATGGCAATACACAGATTAATGGAAATGGATTAATTTAAGATATAAGAGTTAGTTAATAAGAAGCCTGAGCTAACTGGCTAAACAGTGTTGTAATTAATAAATTTTCTGTGTGATTATTCAGTTCTGGGTGGCTGGGAACTAATGATCATATCTATATATATATATATCCATCTATATATAGTAAAATAAAATATAATAAAACCAAAACTATCACATTGGATTCAGATCACACAATAAGGAGGAAAAGAGCCTAAGATAAGGCACATAAATCACAGACCCATCTATTTGCATCCTAAGAAATACCATAAAAACACTAAACTGGAAGTCATAGTATATACACAGAGGACCTGGTACAGACTATGCAGGCCCTGTGCTTGCTGCCTAGGTTTCATATGGGCTTTGATCGTGTTGATTTAGGGGGCCTTGTTCTCCTCTCTGGCTCTTACACTCTTTCTTCCTCCTCTTCTGCAATATTCCCTGAGCCCTAAGAAAAGGCATTTGGCGATGGAGACGTTCCATTTAGGGCTGAGTGTTCACAGTCTCTGACTGTGGGTCTCTGTATTTGTTCCCATTTTCTGGAGGGGGAAGTGGGAAGTCACTCTGTTTGCTTAGAGTCAAGGAAGTACAGCAGGAACCATGGAGGAATAGTTCATGCAGACTTGCTTGCTAGGCTCATGTTCAGGTAGTATTCTTATATAGTCCACGACTACATTCCCAGGGAATGGATCTATGAATATACAAAAATGGTCAGACCTAAATTTTAAGCTCAATATTCTCACTTACTACCCAACTGGCCTAAGTCAGATCCTCATTTAAATTCTCTAAGCTTTCAACTTCTGAAAGTGTGAAAAAAATAATTACCTCTTATGGGCTATGGGGTCAGCACAGGATGAGATTCACTATGTATGGTATATATAAGTGTGTGAGGGACTGCATACATTTATGTTTATCTTTATAATGAATAAGAATAAACAGTTACTGTTTTTATTTCCATCTTTCAGATAAGAAATTGGAAGCACAGCAGGCTTGACTGACTTTGCAGTATAGCCAGGAGTATGTTCATAAAATGTTAGCTCACTATTCCTTTAATCTCTTTGTCCATGGCCGGTGAGCTTAGGTAGAGGTTCAGTCCCACCTACCCTCTTATGTATTATATGTATCTAATAATAAGGAAACCTGCAACCAAATCCCCACTTCTTGTCACATTTTAGAGGTTCCTGAAAGGAGACACATCCATGAAGACTGGATGACCACTGGGTAAGTTACAATCACTTATGCAAACAACATGGATGTCACTATTTGCCAACATGTCATCTTATGTATTTAACATATGTGTGATCAGCATCAATGCTTAAACGTTGGTCATGTGTCAGGCCTTATGCTAGGACACAAGTATGTCAAAGGTGCAGTGGTACACACTTCAGGGTTGAGGGGGAAGTTCACTGGGCATAGCAGGCCTATTCACTCGACTGTGGAAATGGGAAAATGAGAAGGAAGGGACATGGGTAAAGATGTGGAGATTTGAACACACGGTCTTGTCTGCCTTCTCGAGGATCTGCTTACCCACTTCTAAGGCAAGGAAGCTCCTGGCTCAGCAGCAAGCAACCCTCACTGGGCAATCGCTTCTCATTCTCTAGCTGTGGTCACTTTCTGTCCTAACACAGTGAAAGAGTGCAGGCTGTTCTGACGAGGGCTGTAAGGACAGCCCTTTGTGTCCTACAGGTTTTAAGATTAAGACCGGTTGAAAAAAATGATGACTTTGATCCTGTTATGAGGTCCCTCTGGATGAGACTGTCCCGTTTCATCTCTAAGTGTCTCCTTTCATAGGGCCCATCTCAAACCGTTTTTTTTTAAATATTGTCTTTATTTTTATTGTATGTGTACCAGTGTTTGTCTGCTGGTACATATGTGACCACATACATGTCTAGTGCCTGTGGAAGCCAGAAGAGAACATGAAATTCCTTGGATTTTTAAAAGATTTATTATTTATTATGTATACAGTTTTCTACCTGCGTGCCAGGAGAGGACACAAGATATCATTATGGATGCTTGTGAGCCACCATCTGGTTGCTGGGCATTGAACTCAGGACCCCTGGAAGAGCAGCCAGTGCTCTCAATCCCGAAGCCATGTCTCCAGCCCTGTCCATCTCAAATCTTATGCAGCTTCAGCTCCTCCTGGAATCTGCTCTTCCACTCTATGAACGGAATTAGTCAGTCCTTCTCGGGTGCTTTAAGGTGCACCGCCAGCAGACTGTGTCTTGCCAAAGTATACAGGTGGGGGAACATAGACACCTAAATCTCTGCCCGGGAGCTGATGTGTCTCCATCATCTCTGCATCATGCCGTCCAGGGAAATAAAGACTTTTGGATGACTGATGTTTCTTCTCTGTTGGGGGAATGTTTGTCTTTCCTCATCACAATTTCACATGGTCTGAACTGAAGATGGAGTATAAGCTGCTTGTGGGTGTTCACTGTTGTTCTCTTTCCTTTTTCTTTTATGGGTCATTTCCCCCTATAATAAAATCTTTGTAGACAGTGATAGTTTTACTCCAGGATCTGCCTCAGTATTGAAGTGTGGAGTGTTCTTACTCATCACAGTTTCTCCAGCAGGTGATTCTAAGACCAAGAGGCCACGGTTAGCCATAGTCTCTCTCTAGTCCTTCTTGTCTCCTTTTACCTCACTGGTCAATTGCATATGTATTATGACTTTCAGTTTAGGGCTTTTGATAGGATTCCTGGGTGTGCAAACAAACGAGTCTGCATCTATATCTGTTTCTTGTGCCTTTTCTTAGACTCCTGTTTTCTGTCATCCAATGTCATACGAGCCCAGTTAGGACAGACTCCATTAATTAGCCGCTCACTTTCTTCCTTGCAAATTAAACACAGACTTCACAGCTTCTGGGGAATCCCAGGACTGCAGAGGAAAGAGCAGCAACTTCCATCCTAGATCTAAAGGATGGACTGTCATTGGCTTAGAGCTTGGCATCTGACCTGGTTCTAACCAGCGAGCTAAAAAGGAGACTGGTTGGGGATGGCTCCTTTTCCCAAAGTGAAAAGCAAAAGCAAACATCACAGCAGGAGCAAAGCCTTCTTCCTTAGATGTCTCTGCTTGGACAGTTATGAAAAAACAAGTCTGGGTCTGACAGGGGCATCCTGTGGGCACAGAAGAAAGGACACAAGGATGGAGGGCTCGCACAGTAAGGGTGGCGTGTCAAAGCTAGAGGGGAATAACATCCTGGCAGCACTGTTAGCAACTAAAATGACAGTGAAAAATTCCAGTGAGTGAGAAAAGAAGTTTTTCAAACTGTTGGCCATCATCCTCTCTGCTATCCACAAGTGAGATTTTCTGGTAGATGCCGCCGATTCTGCAGAACCCTTCGCCTTGTGTCCTTTCTCTTCCTCCACATCTAAATTGCAGCTTTTCTTCAGACGTGAAGTTTTGTAGAAAACAGTTATTTAGAACTGAAGGTGATTCAGAAGTTTTTATTAAATAACAGGAGAAGACATAAGAAAGAAAGGATCCATGATTCTGGCAAGGTATTCATACCAAATATGGGCTCTACAGTCCATCCATGAACTCAAGTGACAGCATCTCAGCCTTGCATGTTATGAGACCTTAGCTTTGCAGGTTGCATGACCTGTAGAAGGGTGAGCTGATGAGACGATGCATCCACAAGTTAAGGCTTCCCAACATTCAATTCATACTGTTGTGTCCTCAGGGCTCTACATAATGCACCACACACAGCAGAGCTCTAAAATATCTTTGGATAGATGAGTGAGGAGCATCGTTCATGGCTATATGATGCTGTATTGAAGCCTAAAGGGTGAGTTCATTAAAAGCACGGAAACTCAAAGCAAGGTATTATTAATGCTAGGCAGTATCCCAAACAGTCAAACTCTTGCTTTCTGGAGACAGGCATAGAGGTGTAGCTTAGTCACATGGTCACAGCAAGTTATTCTACTTGTTTGAGCCCCAATTTCCTTAGATAGCAAAGCAAAGAGAGTTATTGTCTCTCCTTCAAGGGGGTATGATGTCTGTCCTAGTGAAAGCAAGAAATTGGAATGTGGTTCACTACCGGAGCAGCATCTATTAGGGTTGCTCTGAAGCAAGTGTGGTTTAGTTAGCAAGTATTGGGTTGGGGGTGGGGTTGGTGGCTCATTCTGCTTACTGTTTGAAGAGGGGACAAGTTAAGCAGATGGTCAGATCAGGACTGGAGCCTACTGTTGTTAGAGGTTGTGAAAGTGGAGTCTCATGGCTGCCAGCTTGGCTATTCTTCAAACAAGTCCTACAAAGACTATAAGTGGCTTCCAAGGGGGTAGGCACTCAGTGGGGTGCTCTCCAAAGGGCAAAGGACAACATCATTACATCCACAGCAGCTGGGCGCAGCACTAGCAGTAGGCTCTGGCCACACGCTGATGAGAAGGCAAGTCAGAGACTTGCCATCAGGGCACCTCACTTAGGGGTGCCAGAGAACGAGTCCTCTGAAAATCCTGACTCCAGAAAAATGACAAATTACCAACAGATGGCGTGAGTCACAGCCATGGAGTCCAAATGAGGCATCCGCACACGCAGGCAGAGGCCCTGTCCTGCTGAGCTGAGCTGGACAGCCACAGCTCCAGGCCCAGATGGCTGTGAAGGTCACCAGGAGGGACACCAGCCGTATGTGCTCTACTCCTGAGAACTGGCATGCCTTCGAACCCACACAAGCCTGCAGGATCAAAGAACCAAAATGTCCAAGGCAGGTGGAACAAATTTCTTTTGAGCTAATTACTTACAAGGTGTTCAGGACATACAGCTTCAAAATACTCTATGCTAAAGGTATGGGGGGAAACGGAAGAATCGGGAAGGTCACTGGGTTCACAGCCAGCCTCTTTTCTAAAGCTGGCCATAAACCTGGGAAGCATTTTCTGGCTTTCCTTTGAAGAAGGTGAAAAAATCTCCACTGAAGAACAACATCCTGTCCCCCTTCCCAGAAGAAAGGTGCTAAGATTCCGAGCAAATATGCCTTCCTACTCTTAATTACCATAGGATCACACTTTTTTTTTTAATGCAGTCATATTAGTCTCCAGTTTTCTCCAACGCCAGTACTAAAAGAAATGTACAGGTTTACCAGTTTTTGAATGAAGCTCCTGTGTCATGGGAAGCCCATATACATTTGTAAGTGTTTCTTTTCTTGATGTCGTTTTACAAGATGGGCCTTATTTGTGAGTCTAGATTTTCGCTTTCCTATGAATGTAGCAGGGGAGAAAACAGTGAGAAGAGGAAGTTGGAAGCATGGCAATGCCAGGAAGGCATTCCGCATGAAAGGGCACTATTTTACTTTGAAGCAGATTGGATGGACTTCCTTTCTCATACACTGGGTTATAAGCCCTACAGATATACACATTTCCCACATCCTTTCTTTGCCACTGTTCTATAGCATGAAGCACACAATGAAAAACTTATCTATACAAATTTCAGGTTGGTTTTCTTCTTCCATCTTTACAGAAGCATAGTTCTAACACAAAACCTCCCAGAGCCCCACAGCAATGAGAGGAAATACTAAATTTTATTCAGAAAAAAGACCCACATTGCCTGGGAGTTCTTACAGAATCCCGCCTGAAGGAAAAGCCTGTCTTCTGGGTTTCCAAAGCAGATTACACACAATGCAAGGTGGCTGCCCTGCAGGAAAATGTCCCTGCCTATTCCTGCCCCAGACTCTTTAGTTCCTCATATACTCTCACCTCTAAATTATGGATACTGAGCACACAGCTTTTTAGTAGGCCCTCAATAATAACAGATAGATGGAAGATTGAATGAACAAACACATGTAAACAAGCAAATCTCTGTAGTCATAGTTTGAGTTTCTTGTCCCCCACAAGGGAGGTGCATCATGCTAAGGGGGACAGCTCCTCATGTCATAGCTCAAGATAATCTGACTATAATTCATTTCATCATCTTGTAACCCAAACTTTTAGGGCAAAAGCTGCAGATTTGGAAAACCCCAACAAATTACCCTTGGCCACCCTTCCCAATATACCCACTGAATAGACCTGTGAAGTCAAAAACCAGAGAAGAGACATGAGCAGATCAAGCGACCTTAGTTCTGTTTCCTGGGTGCTGACTTGGGCTTTGGGCTTAAGGAGAACTAGGGCAGGGAATGAGAGGATTGCATCAGTTAAGCGGTCCTGGCCTAGGTCCAGTCTCATTGACCACTGTCCCAGATCCAGCCCTATGAGGTGGTCTGAAGAAACCGATGTTGCTTGAGGAGACAAGGCAGTTCTCAGAGGATGATTATTCCCATTCCTGGGGGAGGACTTGCCCTCAAGGATAACTTCCATAGGTTAAGTGTGCTCTGCCCTGCTAGGTTCTGCTTGCCCTGGAACCCACGGTGACAACGACCTCTATCTCTGTGCCCTTACCTTTGAAAACGGATGCAACTGGTTAGACACACACTCTAGAGTACTGACGTTAGTTGAAAGACTAATGCCATCTCTGCAGAAGGAGGCGACTTAGGAATAGAGAAAGACAGACAGACAAACACAAAATGCAGCTAGAGAAATTAGAGTTTTTACCCTGTGCTGACTACCTTGCTTGACTAAGAATTGTTTTAAAAAGCAGAAGTAGCTTCTTTTTCCTCTCCCGTTTAAGCAAAGGTGCACATTTCCATCTCCTAACTAGATTTTGCTCATGTTATGTTACAGATATTCACCATCATGCTCGAAAGGCCATTCTTTAAATCAGATTTTACACATTTCTTTTCCACTCATTAATGGTGTTGAAATTTAAATTCTAGAGAGGAGGGGAGAAGAGAGGAGGGAAAGGGAGGTGAGGAGCCGAGGCAATCCCAGGAGATTGGGCTCTTCCATTATCTTTCATTACTATTTATTTCTCTAGCATGCAAAAACTTCATTTTCTACCTAAGGACAACAGATCCTTGTCAGAGTTCAATGAACACTTCCTTCTCCTTTGAAACCGCTCCTGAAATGCCGTGATGCCGGAGCCAGGTGGAGGGAAGTCTGAAGGATTCCCTCTTTTCTTTGGGAGACCCCCTTAGGGTCAGCCACAGGCCTACCACCAATCACCCTACTCTATCTTTAAAAAAAAAGTCATTGACCAAAGTCATGGGTTCCCACAGCACCGCTGTAGGTCTCCAGAATGAACAGGAGCACCTGTGATGAAGGGAAGGAAATCCATCTGCGGGAAAGGCTCATTGCCCAGTGAAAACAGAGCCCAAGAGTTTCCTCCACAAGGAGATAATGTTCTCAACACCAGAACAGACTTATATCCCTGAGGGTCTTTAGCTGGATGCCCCTCAAGCACCATGGACAGAGATCAAATTGTCAGGGGCTGGCTTCCTAATGGAAACTCAAACTATTGATTCTGTTCTTAAAAGAGAAACAGAAGGACCCGCCGAACATCTTACTTACTAAGTAATAAGTAGAGAAGAATAACCACTGTTCACACGGGGCACAGCAAAGTGACAGTGTCCACCTTACTGGTATTAAAGCCTACTTAAAAATGCAGGTTGGTTAAATAATTTCACTTTCCATTGCTTGCTCTCAGCTTGTGACTCCCTTCACACGTCTCTGTCTGTTGCCTCCTCTCAGTCTGTGAGTGTTTTTTCTCTCTGAAATGTTCCCTTTGGTCATGTTCGGTCTCACCCTTGTGAGTATCTCACATAGTTCTGTCATAAATTCTGACTATCATCTATACTATGCTTTGTGTGTCTTGTCTAAATTCCTAGAGATGTCAAGGATGGAGGAGCAGAAGTGAGGCCAACAGTAAAACTTGTAGTTTCCATCATGATTTTCAAGGGGACTAGCAGAGGCCTGGGAGCATAGAGGACAGAGGAAAGAGCAGGGCCAATGTGCCACTCTGCAAGAACGTTACTTCCGGTTCCTCTGTTTCACCCTGTATACACACACACACACACACACACACACACACACACACACACACGCATCACTATGGAACACTTTGGACAAAAAAGGGTGGAACTGAAAGAGTATTAGAAGGCAAAACAGCAGAAAGATTGACCAGAAAGTATAAGGAAAAGCCCCTCCAAAGTAGGTAGAAGAAAATCCAGGATGCTTATCTTTGGCCTTAAGAGAACAAAGAGAGAACTCAATGAGCAGGGTGTGATCATCAAACACATGTCCTACTCAAGACATCTGCCATTTCACAAAAAGATGGGAAGTCAATTTTATCAGAAAGGAAACGCATTATTATCTAGCATACTTGCAAAGAGGGATGTGATCATGTATCTCCCACGTATAAGACAGTTAGCCCGACACATGGACTTGGTGATGACACACTGCCCGTGCTGAGAGACTTAGTGGAGGACTCTCTGTCTAGGAAATATGAACCAGATCCCATTTGGCATGTACCTAATGGTACCCATATCCAAAGAATCCTCCACCATATTCTTAATTATCATTAAAGTCTAGAATATGATTCAGAAATCACTGAAGAATTGAAATCCCTGTTCACAAATATGGTTATTATAAAACCCTATTAAGCAGAAGCACAGCAATTGAGAAGCATCTCTTTGCATCACGCCACCCCAACCCATGCTCATACAGTTGCCAGAACAACATCCCAGATTCTCAAATTATATCTATATGAAATGTTTTTAAAAGCAGCAGAGGCTCCAGAGTGTCTTCATGGGTAAACTGAACTTTGCTCTCTTGGCATCTAGGGCTTCACAGCCTGGATTCTGACTACCTTTCCTTCTGCTCTCCCAGCACCCACATACAACCTGTGCTATAGGCGTATCAAAGAACCATGTTTATCCAGCATTCAGTCATCTATATCTGTGCTACCAAGTCCAGTGGGTACCAGACACGAGTGAGCCACTGGGCAATTGGGAAATGGTTAGGAGACTAAAACAAGGACAATCAGTGTGAAATATACATCAGATTTTGAAGAACAAAATAAGGAATATGAATATTGGTTACCTGCTATTTTTCTGTTCCTGCAATAAAATTCTCTGATAAAAGCAACGGATGGAAAAAAGGTTTTAGTTTTATAGTTTTAGAAGGATAGAATTCACCATGATGGGAAAGGAACAGTGGCAGAGCGAACTTGCCACATTGCATCAGCATTCAGGAAGCAGAGAGGAAACAGGAAGTGGGCCAGGCTATGAAACCTCAAAAGTAGTTGGCAGTGATGCACTTCCTCCAGCTAAGCTCTACTTTGTAAAGGTTCTATAATTTACTAAACAGCACCACCAGCTAAGAACCCAGTGTTCAAACACATGAGTTTATTGAGATCATTTTACACTAAAACCACAACACTTCCTAAATAAATGATAACATTTACCATATGTTGAATAAAATATAATAGGCTATTTAAGTTCAAGCATTCCTGAGTACTTTTGATTAGTCTACCTTGCATTATATTTCTGTTGGACGATGTTGGCCTACAGTTATGCTCATATTCTCAGCTGGGAGACCCTCCTGTCTTTGAATGAGAAATGGTTACATTGCATCCTGTAAGACTCAGCTTCAAGGGTTGGGGATATAGCTCAGTCAGAGGCATGATGATTGCCTTGCATGCACCACATCTAGACATGATCCCCCAAAACTACATAACCTGGGCATGGTGGTGCAAACCTGTGACCTTAGGACTTGGGTAGCAGAAAGATCAGAAGTTCAAAGTCATCTGTAACTATATATGGCCTGGGATACATGAGACTGTCTTAAAAACAAACATACATACATAAACACATATGAATGAACTTTGCATGTGCATGGACTCTCTAGGAATGTTTCCTAGCTGTGTTAATGTCCCTTATTCTTATCTCTATTAAGACACAGTTATCATAACAATGTAATCATCCTAGACCTGTCTGCTGGGGCTGATGGCAATTCCTTTATTTTCAATGGTTTTAGTTTTTTGTTTTGGACAAGTCCAATATGTTTATGTGACTTTCTTGAGCTCATGTGTATGTGATGCAAAGAAGCCTATACTTCAGGAATGGGAAGTATAAAAGTTAATTACATATTTAAAGAGGAGCCAATAGTTCCAAGTGGCTGAAGTGAAGGGCAGAAAGACAGGAAGTTACAAACAAGCTAAGAGACAAACTTTTCCTGTTGCTAATGCTTCTCAAGGTTTAGTTTTGCTTTTATGGCTTTCCCATATCTGAGAAGTCAATTTTAAATCGACTCACTTAACTTTCCTATCATCCTAAGCAATAATATCACATAAGATACTTTTCCTGATTTCTTTCTAATATGCTATCATATAATGATATATATAAAATATATTCTCTTATATAGTATAGCCAAACATTAATATGCATTTCTATTTTTCCCGATACATATTAAATAAACATGCAAACAGTCCAAACATTCTGTCCTGTGATCCTAACCTCATTTGCTGCATAACTAGAAATACTCATTCCAGACAAGGGGAAACTACAGATGCTGGGATTTATGGGAGGACTTGAAACACGGAGGTGACATCATCTGAAATCTAAAAGAGTTTTAGACACTGATTGCAAGTCTTCTGGCAACAATAAAAAAATGATGAGGACAGAAGCTGTAACTAATGACTTAAGAAAAATCTCTGAGCTTGGAATGTTATTTTTAATTAACTTTTAAAGAAGAGAGATCAAGAAATAGCCTGTAGAGTCTGATGTGCTTTTATTTACTATCTCTAAACGATGAAGCCTTGGGAAATCTGAAGGCTGTACATAAAGTGCTATCATATAATAAACAGCAGCAAAATTCACTCTTGACTATAGCCAGAGAGAAATTTTCTGAAAGTCTAATACCAGAATCATCTAAACATTAACGCTACTATAAAAAAATGAAGAAAAAAACTAATGGCGTTGTCCTTGCCATCATTTCATGGGCGAGCAGACCACGAGCATGGTATTATCTACCAAATACAACTGACGAGTCTGCATTGCCATGGTTCTCAGCCCATTTGAGGCACATAACCAAAAGGGACATCACTGGACTATAGAGATGGCTCAGCAGTTAAGAATACTTGCTGGTGTTCCAGAGGACTGGGGTTAGGCTCCCAGCACATATGTCATGTGGCTCACAAACACCTGTATTTACAGTTCTAGGGGCTTGAGTGCCCTCTTCCAGCCTTTGGGGGATACCTGCACACGTGTGGTGCACATACAAACAAGGAGACACATACACACACACACAAGTTCTTAAATTGTTTTAAGTGTCATGTAGCATTGATATTCATTTCTATGGTCCAGTGAGATTTAAGGCATTAATTTTTAAATATGAAGATGTACATTATATAACAAAGTATATTTTTCTACATCTTCCAGTGATTTGTACTTCTGTTTGTGTGTAAACATCAATAAGACTGTAGCACGATTAGTAAAAACCCAGAGACAGATACTGGGGTTCAACCTGAAGGTCAGCAAAGCAAAACAGCCAGCCACTGGCTCTCACCTCTACCTCAGTCCAAAATGGCCACCAAGAATCCTCAGACTGGGACTGTGTGAGATCTGTCTCCTCCTGTCTTATTATCCTCTCTAGTGACAGATTAAAGGTGTGCACCACTACCGCCTGGTTTCTACAGCAAACTAGTGTGGCTACTGGGATTAAAGGTGTGTGCCACCACTGCCTGGTCTGTAAGGCTGGCCAGTGTAGCTGTTTTACTCTCTGATCTTCACGCAAGCTTTATTTATCAAAACACAAATGAAGAATCACTACAAAACTTGGGGAGAACTGATAGTGGGGTGTTGTGAATGACTTACAGGAATTCTCACCCTGGAATGCAGCAGTTGTGGAAACACACAGGTTGTGTGGGGGAACACATTATGTAAGGAGTCTCACGACAGTTAAAATATAAGACTCCTCAATCTAACGCCATATTTGGAAGCGAAGGTTTTTACACAGGAGTAGTGACGACAACCAGCTTTAACTACATGTGGGACTCAGCTGTTTCTATGTTCCCTACAGAGCCATAAAGGCATATTTGGCAGGGCTCCTGAAATCAGACTTTGTCCCCACTGAAGGCGTAGGTCCACAGTCTGCTTCCTAAAGCTGAAGGCATCCCAATTTCTTCCACTGGCCCCAAGTCTGTGTTTCTGTCATGGTACCAGCGTCTTTGCCAGGTATGCCTCTTAGGCATGTTTCATGTGGCTACAGAAGAAACATGTGCCTTTTACAGGGACTACACCTTGAACTCTGAAATGAGGAGAGAGCTATTGATGTTTCATACCAACACCTTGAAAAGAGAAAGGACACATTTGAATCTCCACACCTTTCAAGGGAGACAGGCGAGGGTTACTCTTCTTTTCCCTGCTCTCCAGACCAGACCTACCTCAGGACCCACTAATGTTGTGGACTACAACTGTTTTTGCATTTGGTGTAGAGAATCCAGTGGTTCTCAAGTTCAAACTCCTCAGCAGCCTTCATTTGTACAAGTGAAGCCGCTTTAGCTCTCATAATGGCTGCTTAGCCTGGAGCTCAGCTGTTCTCACCTTTCTGGTGGCCTGTCATGGCTGGATGATGCTTCTACTCCATAATTTCCAGAGTACTCACTCCATTGTCTTTGCAGCTGGAGTTGGTAACCATGGAGCCTCCTCAGAGCCACTGCCTTAGCTAGCCAAATGTCCTCTTCTAACTGGAGTCAGAGTTGGCTGTCCCTCTCAAGAACAGTCCCGTCTGAAGGTCAGAGTTGATTCTAGGTTACCAAATAATATTTCAAGGCCAACTTGGGATACATGAGACCCTGTCTTAAATGAATAGCAAATGAGGATGAGGGTGGAGAAACAGCAGGGTTTGAAGTGCTTTCCTTATTAAGCAAGAAGAAAACAGAAACAGAGAGGTAAAAATTGAATAACTGATGTACAAAAGATTGAAGAAGATGAAGTCGGCCTCAAAGGACAGCTAAGTTGTACGGGCTGCAGGGTGCTGATACTCCTGTTTGACCTGTAGCTTGTCTGCACTGTGGTCCCAGCTCTTTCCAGGCAGACTAGGGTTTTATAAAAGCAAGAACTTACAGACTGCTGCCGGCCTAAGGCAGCTGAGTCAGTCTGGGTTTGGTGAAAGAATCTGGAAACATTTAGGAGTTTCTCCATTTGAAAGGA
Source organism: Arvicola amphibius (assembly GCF_903992535.2). NCBI lineage: Eukaryota > Metazoa > Chordata > Mammalia > Rodentia > Cricetidae > Arvicola > Arvicola amphibius. Next base: position 22,744,692 of record NC_052054.1, read on the forward strand.
TTTTAGCCCAAAGATATGGGTAGCCCTCTTAGACATGACCTCCATCTGCTTTTACTGTGAGGCTCTAAAAGAGCCTGTTTGGTATTATTCTTCTTGTTGTTGCTTGTTTGTTTGTTTGTTTGTTTGTTTAGTTTTGCTTTGCTTTTTCTCAATTTTATAGTTTCTTACATCAAAGTTCACATTCCTACAGGTCCCCAACTACAGAATACATACCATGTTTTTGCTTTTTATTTTTAAACAACTTCCTTCTGGTACCATCCAGGCAAAATAAGGGTGAAGAAGGAGCTTGGGACAGAGGCATTGGTGCAACCATGACAGCCCCTTTCCAGTAAACACTACGTAGCATGGTCAAGTCATACTTGCCAGATTCCCATTGTATCTTTAGATCTGCATCTGATACCCCATGTGGGCTCAGCACTGATTGACCATTTTCTCACAGGTGGGTTGACTGGATGGAGCTAAAATTCTTGTCTTCTGAATACAACCTGCTATATTTTACCCTTATTAAAAATACTAACTCAATGGTTCATGGTTAGACAGCAAATCAAAAGATCATTCTCCAGAGAAGGCTGACAACAAAGATACAGCCGACCTTGACATTCAGTAGTGCCCAAGGTGCAATGTGAATGAGCTAGTAACTCTAGTGATATTTGAAGGGCCAATCAAATTAAGCAGTTTCTATGTAATTGTCACAAAACTGTGTTGATTAGGAGGATCAGCATTGGAAAGTCAATAAAGTAAGCTACCCATTTTTGTTAATTCCAGAAACCCATGCAGACAAAGAAGTGATTTAAAAATATTCCCAATAGTAAAAAAACTATTTGAACAATTATTTAATGCAAGGAAAAGATTATGAACTAAGGGGATCTAGAACTGTCCTTCCAAGGCAACTCAACAGGTGACATCCTCTTCACTATGCCGGAGCATGTCCCCAAGTGAAACACACAGGTAAATGTTGCAACATGAAAACGCAGATAATGACAGGAATCCTCTCGGCAGTGTTGCGGAGATTTACAGCAACTCCCAACTGTCTCTTTTCAGATCCTATTTGCTACAAGAGATTTGGGGAAAATAGAAAATGTCTTCCTTTTAATGTATAAAACTGAAGTTTTAGGGGGACTGAAGAGATGGCTCAGCAGTTTACAGTGCTTCCTGAGCTTCCAGAGAACTGTAGTTTGGTTCCCACCATCTACACTGGATGACTCCAGCTATAGGAGATTGGATGCCCTCTTCTGGTCTCTGTGGGTACCAACATGCATATGGCATATACTTAACACACATATGCCTAAAAATCGTCATTAAAATATAGTATCTTAACCCCAGATGTTCTCTTGAAAAGAAACAGTTGAGTCAAATGATCTTTGTGCATATGTGTATTTGCATGTGTGTTCATGTGTATGTCTTTGTGTGTGTGTATACATTCGTACGTGTGCATGAGCACTTGTGCACTGTGTGCATGCACATAGAAGTCAGAAAGAATCCTCAGGGTTTCATCCTTCAGGCACCATCTTCCTTGTGTTTTAGGCAGTCTCTCTTATTGGTCTGGAACTGAGCAAGCAGACTAGGCTGACTAACAAGTGAGCCCCAGGGTCCTTCTTGTCCCCCTCACCCCAGAGCTGAAATTAGAAATCTGCCTCTGTGCCCTGCATTTTCACATGGGTTTTGAGGACTGCATACCTGCAAGGCAAGTACTTTGCCAGATGAGCTATCCTCCAGGCCTTGGGTCAAGGTACTCTACAGCTCACATTGGAGTTTGGGGACAGTAGCTTAGTATTTTTAAAATTACATTTATTATTACTAGAATTCTCTCTCTCTCTCTCTCTCTCTCTCTCTCTCTCTCTGTGTGTGTGTGTGTGTGTGTGTGTGTGTGTGTGTGTGTGTGTGTGTGCACATGTGCACGTGCAATGTAGGAGGGAGAGCAAATGTGCCACGGGGTATGCATGGAGGTCAGAGGGTAACTCTGTCGAGTCAGTTCTCTACTTTCACCTTTGCAGGGGTGTCTACAACTGAACTCAGGTGATCAGGTTTGAGTCACAAGTACCTGTACCCTCTCAGTTGTCTTTCCAGTTCAAGACCAATTTTAAGAGTGCTCCAATACCAATCTGTAGGAAAACACCCAATTTTCACCACATACATAAGCAAAATTTACAACTGATCCATTCTATTATCAAATAATTTTCTCCTTTGGAGAAAATAAGGCAAATAACAATGTAGAAGTGTAGGAAAAAGTTGTGTGTCGTTTCTAGACTTTTACTCACACTAAATTAATAGTTTCAAACCATGGCTAAGAGTTATTTTTTAATATTTTTTTTAACTTTGTGCATATGTGGGGGGTGGTGGTATTGGTGCCTGTGGAGGTCAGAGGCTTCAGAACCTTTCAGATCTCTGGTTACAAGTGATTTTTAGCTGTCTGATGGGGTGCTGGAAACAAAGCTAGGTTCTGTTGCTTTCTTAACTGCTGAATCATTTCTCCAGACCAATTAATTGATAGTTTTGGCATTTTTTTTAATGTTGTAGTTTTAATGTTGTAAAGAAGTAAGATAGATAAGAATTCTTGTTATATTCTTTAGGAAGCTTCTTATTTGGGAAAGCAATGACAGTATTCAATTTCTGGTAAGACAGATGTAGCATTCATTCAGTTAATTCAATCATTCATTCATTAATTCAACAATCCTTCCTACTACTTAGGATTATCTAAGTTTAATATGCACAAGTCCATATATTTACTGTCTTGCATCCCTTTTTTATGCATAAACCTAATTAACTATAACAAAAAGGAGAGAGTATCAATGCTTAGGCTATGAAGGAAACACTGCTAGAAAAATCTGGAGGTAAAGGGAGTCTGGGAAAAGACACACTTCAGCAAGAAGGAAAACCAGGTAGAGGCAGGGAGAGGACTCCAACCATCAGGGAAAGTATCTAGGCAACGATACAGAGGAGACAAGGTGGGCAGGAAATGGTTGCATTTGCCAAGAACATGGTAGGAAGAACAGTCCTTGGAATTGAGCTGGATTAAGTCATCTAGCCCAAGGGACAATACTGAAATGCCTTCTTGGGAAGTTTCAGTTGTTTGAAGTGGGTCATGAGAATTATCAAGGGATCTAGAGGCAGAGGATAGATTAAGAGATGGAGCTTCAGAAGATCAGTCTGACAACAGTACATAGAAACATTAGAAGGAAAAGGGAAACAAGGAGCCAGGTGGACACACACCCCTGCTGTCTCAGGAACAGGTGCTGAGGATGTGGAGACGGAGTCCTTCAGGAAGACTGACACAGAAGGAGAATCCAAAAAGTCTGGAGACAAACACCATCAGAGCAGGGAGGGAGGGAAAAGGGAAGACTGTTTACGGAGGACCTGCCACTGAGCACAGCACCATCCACAGGGCGAGCACCACTGCTTGCCTTCATACAGGTCAAATGTATGCCATGGGATAACTACCAATCTGGGCACTTTCACCCTCAATGTGTGCTGGTTTGGATAGTATATTAAAAAAGCATGTTTATTTTATTTACTAACTTACTTACTTCTTCATTGCAGTATTGGGAGTTGAACCCAGCATGCAAGGCAAGCGCTCTACCACTGGGCTATACCTCAGCACCACACATTCTTGTGTTGTTCCATACATTCCTTCTTTTTCTCTACAAAACAATCCACCAGCTTACATATCCAGAAGCCGATGCTCTGACAAGCGAGTTATATAATGGCGTGTGGCTGGTTGGTGGTAAAATGTAGATATGACTCTAGATCTACACTCTTCCTCAACTTATGGACTTTCTATCAGCTTCTACTTAAGTGGGTGGTTGTGACCTGTAGCATGTAGGGACGTCGGAAGGAGCAAAGGTGTATGAGGGTGGTACCTCCTGGTTGGAGGTGTGGTCTCTAAGGCTCTGGAAGGACATTGAAGTACTTGGAGACACTGACTGGAGCTCAGTAGCAAAGTCACATTCTTGTTAGAGATATGTCAGCTTTCTACATGAACAGATGTGGGGAGTGAAACCCTGGGATCAAACGGCATCACCACACATGAACCATGGGACAAAGGGTATAACTCTGATGTCTGCAACAGCCAGGCACACATAACACAGTGAAGAACAAGCAGGAGACACTGGGGAGGGGAAGGAAGAATTGTCTGTAAGAATGAAGGTATATCTTCCCTATAATGATCTGAACTTTGAGGCAGAAATAACACGTGTACTAAAATGATGGCTTATCACTTTTAGTTAGTATTTTTTAGAAATCATCTCACTATGTAATCAGCTCCAAATACCCATGATCCTCCTGCCTCAACCTCTCAAATTCTAAAGTTATAGGAGAGTTGTAAAGAAGGTTGTTTGTATCCTGGCCGCCTGGCAGCTTAGACCCGAAATAATCACACAGAAACTATATTTCTGGCCAATCACTTAAGTGTATTGCTAGCTAACTCTTACATCTAGTAGTAACCCATTTCCAGTATTTTATATTTTACCACAAGGTTTGTGGCCTACTGGCAAGGTTTCAGCTTCTGTCTTTGGCAGGGCTACATTGCTTCTCCCCGACTCCGCCCTCTTTCTCCCAGCATTTAGCCTAGTTTTCCCCACCTAACTAAGTTCTACCTTGCTATAGGCCAAGCCAGTTTCTTTATTAACCAATGGTATTCACAGCATACAGAGGGGACTTCCACATCATAGGAGTTCCTTACCATGCCTAGCAGTAGCACGCTCTAAAAAATATTTATATTTATTTATTTAGTGTATTTGTGTTTGTATGTACCATGCTACAGCGTGCATACCACAGCAGTCACGTGACCAGAGGACAGCTTGAAGGAGTTGGTTCTCTCCTTCCACATGGGTCCTGGGGACAGCACTCAATTCATCAAACTTGATGGCAAGTGCCTTTACCTGCTGAGCCATCTTGTACACCCAGCAGCTTGTTTCTTAATAAAGCTTCACAACCAGAATACTTTCTCATAATTTGATTGACAAGAAATTTCAATTTCTTTACTTCGAGTAATTAAAAGTACCACTAATAAAACATTCTAAGCCATACTCATTCCATTTTTGCCCTCTTTTTCATCCTAGGCTATATAGAATCAGGTATGTAAAGAATGCAAGGGGCTGTTATCAACATCACTAGCATCTTCCAGGTGGGCGAAGACAAAATGAAGTGCTTTTATTGTCCAAGCACAGATGCGGACAATTCAGATGCTGTTGTCATGGATGTGCATTGAGGATGGAAAGGGAATTGAAGACAGAGGAACAAAGTAGGGAAAACATTTAAAAAGCAATACCAAGGCCAAATACGATGTTTTGTGTCTGTTGTGCCAGCACCCAGGACACTAAGAAGACTCACTATGAGTTCTAGGCTAGCCTGAGGTCTGTAGTTTAGTATCAGGAAAACCAATAAATCAATGAATAGCAATGCCCTCAAACTTAAAATTCACTTACACTGGAAAAAGTGACTTTCTCATCGAGAACTTGAGTTACAAGTCTTGTCCTGACTTCATACCATAAGCTGAACGGCAATAAGCCCCTGTGAGGCAAAGGTTCTCAAACTTGAACCTAATCACCCAGATCGTCATGACGATGGCCTTGATGGCTGAATCACATCTCAGGAGGTTCTGACTCAGTTGGTCAGGATGGTCCCTGAGAACATCTGTCTCTCACCAGGGACCAGGAAATGCCGGTGCTCCTCGTCCAGGGACCTCACTCCCCCAGCCACTGCTTTACACTCCAGGGTGTGAGTCAGGCAGAGGCTGGCTGGCCGCTGCTGCCTTCAGCAGAATGACAATGGAGCACATGCACCCACAAAGGCTGGGCTTCTCGTGGCACTCTGGAAAATGATTCAACAACATGACTTGGAAGAGAGGGCCAACTTTTTGCCTCATTGTCTGTGTTCTGACTCCAACCTAGCTTAATATTTTGGAAAATGTTACCCTTTTCCGTACTGAGCAAAGTAAATATTTGGTCAGTTGTTAAGGATGAGCTGCAGAGCGGGACCCAAGGATGTATCCAAATTCAGCAGGGAGGCTGGGAGCTGCTTTGCAGCTTTCTCCAGACCGTGATTTGTAATGGACTTCAGCAGCCAGCAGAAATACCAACCACTTGATCTATTAAGAAAAGGCTGAATGAACCTTTTCACAGGAGAATATTTTTTTCCACACCGACTCATTACCCTTGGCAGTGAAAGGAGAAAGGGGAGACCACATGCTTTTCTGTCAGGAGGATTCTATATGGGCATTGTTCTCAGAGGGCTAAGTCAGAAGCGGCAAGTCTCAAATTGGAAGAAATTTTTAACAACCCATGTGGTTTGACAATCGACAGAACTAGGGCCCAGGGAAGGTCGATGCCATTTACCAGAAAAAAACAGATGGTGACAGAATTGAAGCTGTAATAAAACTCAGAGGCTCCTGACCCTGGACCAACAATCTTCTTACCACCACCTCCAACTCTCAGAGATAAGAATAACAATGAATTGGGCCACTGAGATGCCTCAACAGGTAAAGGTGCTTGTCAGGAAGGCTGGCAGACTGAGCTTTGTCCATGGTATACACAGTGGAAGGGAAGAACCGTGTCCCACAGTGGTCCTCTGTATGGCATGTGAGCATGAACACACACACACACACACACACACACACACGTGTGTACAAAATAAATAAATAGACATGATATTCAGTTACAGCAACAGAAAATTTATTACATACGTAAATTTTAAGAGAATAATGAATAGGTTTCAAAGCTGAAACCCAAATTCTACTGACTGTATGCTTTATGAAGCACGTAACCTGATAATCAATAACCCAAATGGTAGTAAATGCTGAGGGAGTTGATAGAAGGGGTCTGAGAGTCCTTTCCTTCCTTTCTAAGAATTTTCTAATTTGCATTCTACTGGGATGATCTGGGTCTCTTTAATGTACCATGTGGCTACAAAGTATAGAAATATGATCCTAATTATGACAAAATACACATTTCATCAAGAAACTATCCGGGGAGATGGCGTGGGATTGATGTATCTCTGGCAAAGCACACGTGAGAAGCTAAGTCCTCAAAGTTCTGTGTGGAGGAGAAGTTATGTTCGGAAGCGAGGTCACTGAAAGAAAATTGGGACTCGATAAGGCCCCCTGAGTTGAGGCACTGCCCTGGCTAATCTTGGTTGTCAGCTTGACACATCTGAGAGGAGGGAGCTTCAGCTGTTACCCGCCTCCAATCAGACTCACCCGTGGGCGTGTCTGCGGGCATCTCGGCTGCCTGCTGATGGAGGACAATGCAGACTGTCACAGGGAGCACCATCCTGAGGCAGCCGGGTCTGCACTATAGAGGAAAAGTAGCGGACTGTGGGCCTGGGAGCAAGCCAGTTAACAGTGTTCCTTCTGGGTTTCTACCTCAGCCTCTGCTTGAGCTCCTGCCGGAACTTCTGTCAGTGACAGACTGTGACGCTGGAGTTGTATTCTGAAACAACTGCTTTCCTCCTCAAGTTGCTTTGGGTCACTTTTCCACCACAACAGCAGAAACCAATCTAGAAGAGGTCTTCAGATGGCATTGGCGATGAGAGGAACAGAGATCTGAGCCACTACCCTAACTCTACCGTGGAATGCCCTCTGCCACACGACTGCCATGTGCTTGGACATCTCATCTTCCATGCGCTTGAGATTAATCAACTTATTTATAAATTACTTGGTATTATATTCAGTTATAGCAACAGAAAATTGACTAGAACGGGAGCATACATATGGGGTGAAGGATATTATCACAAAGGATAATAGAGCCATTTGGTCAAACTATCATGCATTTCATTTCAACTTGGGAGCTAGAAAGAGTCCACTGCATTGTTACGGAGGGATAAAATGGGGTCAGTGCCATAAAGCAATTTCCTCAGAATTGAAACATTCCCTCCAGGGAGGAACAGGGAGACTCCCAAAGCCCTAGATGCAAACAAACTCTGCAAGTCTAGGAAACCTGAAGCTTAAGGGCGTCACCAGGGCCAGTTGAACCTCTAAAGAAGCAGAACATAGTGCTGGGGGAGGAGACGTAGCAAAAGACGGGGGAGGGGACTTCTCCAGCCTGCCCATTGTCAAGCTGCCAGTCAGGCAGAGAGCTTTCCCTATAGAGCTTTAGTGAGTGTCCACCATGTCCGGGAGGACTTTCGACAATGCCATTGCGTTTGAGTCACCCCTGTCCCCAGCAGTAAGTAGCACTTCACCCCTGTTCCCCGGCAGTAGCACCTCACCCCTGCCCCTGGCAGTAGTACCTCACCATACACCTACATTCAACCCCAGTAAACACTGAGCGGTTCTCCATGTAGGATGTTAAGAAAACCGTTCTTATGGTCTGCCGCGGTCCCCATGTGGTGTGAGGTGGCACTGTGCATTGTGATTCCCCAAGAAAACTCCCCTAACAAGGACTAAATGAGGGAAGCACGATTGTAAACCTTGGCTAAAGATAGGAAAGAACCCTGGAAAATGAGAGGTGTCCAATGTTGAGTTCGCTGAAGCTAAGAGGAAATAGGATTTACAGCTGAGCCGGAGCACCAAGAGCAAGCAGTGATTGGCACGACAAAAGCGGTCAGTAATTTATTCATGTTCCTGCAGGTAGATATGGACATCAATGACAGTTGAGAATGGATGCATGAGAGGCCAAACGGTTCTCTTATTATTGTTCTTAGGTTAAATATGACTTTGAATCCAGATTTTTAAATTCACAGATACTGTGACTTTGGGTTGTCAGGCAATCTCTAATGCCCCATTTTCTTCACCTGCACCATGGAGATAATAATACCTAATTCTCTGTTTTGCTGACTTACTCTCTAGGTACTTACAAAGCATCAGTCATGAGTTTGGCATTTTTCAAGGTGCCAGGTGATAGAGAAGGCAGCTAAGCCCTCTGTTCTTCATGGATTCACACTTCGGGGTGTGCAGAGGGATTCAGAAAATATTCAAATATGACGAGTGAATTAAATTCATCGACAGTCGCTAAGGCTGTGAACAAGATGAAACAATGTCTCTTCGAAGGCGTTATGTATGAAAACCTGTAAGAGCAGGGCCAACGTTGAGACACTCTGGAGGAGAGCAGTAAAAGCCTGGGGACCACAATTCCCAGCCCCTGCTGCATTTGTGTGTCCTTCATGGAACTGAGTATTCCATGATGCAGCTGGTGGCAAAGGCTAAGGAAAGAAGGTCAGGTAAGGAGGGATGATTGGTAGCCGAGTTCACAGGACAGAGGAACCATTGAGTCATTAGTCATACTTTGTAAAAGCTTCCATGATTTATTGATGTCCCCTGTAAAGCAAAGCCAGACACAGGCCACTGCTTTTCCAACCTGGGACATCCACATCCAGGCCTTGCTACACAGGAAGGGCTCCATGCCACTTTGTTTGTCTCACCTGCTCAACACAAGCCCAGCCTGACTATATTTTCACAAGCAACGCATACAAGTTTTAGACTTGGAAATGAAGTTGGTCTGATGGAATTCAATTTTCACATCATGACTAGATGTTTGAAGGTTTCTTGGAGCAACCTTAGAAGTCCTGAGGAACAGAGGGTTAGGGGAGGCGAGGAGGGCAGGACTCCAGATCTCCGGGTCATATTTCAACCAAGAGAGTTCCAAAGATGTCTATTTTGTGTTTTATTTTTCACTAGAATGCTGAGTAGTGCTGCAAAAAGACAAACAAACACAGAAAAGCCCAATAACTGAAAGTCACTAATTGACCCTCAAGCTTCCTCGGGGTCATTAGCTAGCCAGAGTTGACTTGAAACTAGCACATCTCCTGACTTCTGCCTTCTCCGTGTGCGTTGTGATGTAACAATGTCTATTTTGATCTTGAGAGACAGGGAACTTAACGCTCGACTTTGTGTTCGTCAGCATGTACTGTCTTTCACAGACACATATTCCTGCGCTCTGATGTTCTCCCGAGAACCACTTCTATCTCATTAGCTTTTACAGAAAATGAAAGACTTGTTTCTAGTGTCTTGTAATTCACAGAAGCTTCGTCAGAATCAGGAGATGTTTCAGTTAGGGTCTTTTGGAGAGGTTTGAAGGAACAAGAGTAATTTATAGAAAGAATACAAAAATGTTGCCTTGTTTTTCCCCACTTGAGGGGAGATTAAGGCTGAAAATTGCTGAGACAGAACACTCCAGAATCTGAGGGAAGAAAATAGCAGAAGTTTAGGAATGAAAGAGCAGCCATGATTTTCAAATGTGGAGAATGGATACGGGGTCTCCCAAACAGGAACCAATAACTTGGAATACGGGAATAGTTTATGTTCTGTTTAAACTCAAGTTTAGAGGTGGGATACCCATTTTAAGACTTTATAAGCAGGGTTAAAGAGAATGAATTCTACAAAGATTAAAAAGACATGTGTTAAACACTTGCTTTAGGGACAAGAAATAAGGCAAGAGATTTGGGTTACATGGTAGCAACTCTCCTATTTGGAAAAGAATTGTAACAATGGAGAAAATATATCTTGTTGTGCTTTTGATCACAAACTGCAATACTGACATTTAACATGGGCATTCTACCATGCTTCCCAGATCATTTGCCTGTAGTTGTCTATGCTACTGTCCTTCGGTGACATTGCAAACTCCCACAGAAGACCACCCTAGTAACCCACAGTACTACATTTGTACTCTGTGCCTTTCATTCAAGTTTCTCAAGAGCAGTGACTTCACGAGCCAGAAGATGCACCTAGCAATATACACATTAGAAATGGGGAGAGCTAAACGAGCCATGCTTCCTCCCATTCACATGAATGCTGGTAGGGGTGTGAAGAGTGTAGCTTCATGCATGGCAGAGGGTGTCAGGGGACAGTACAGTCCTGCTGGAACACAGTTTGATAACATACACTGAGCTATAAACGTGGCCAGACCATGTGGCCAGTAATCCCACTTCTGGGAACGTATCTTAAATAATCAAAAGTATAAGGGAAGTTCTATACATAAGGATCTTTAAAATCACAGTTTTAGAATAGGTAAGATTATTTTCTTTAAAATTCAGTTCAACTCTCAACAGACGACTCTAAAATGGTTAAAAGACACTTAAGGAAATGATCAGCACCCTTAGCCAACAGAGAAATGCAAATCAAAACAACTATGAGATTCCATCTTATACCTGTAAGAATGGCCAAGGTCAAAAACACTGATGACAGCTTATGCTGGAGAGGATGTGGGGTAAAGAGAACACTCTTGCATGGCTGATGGGACTGCAAACTAGTACAGCCCCTGTACCAGTATAGCAATTTCTCAGAAAATTAGGAAATAACCTTCCTCAAGACCCAGCAATACCACTTTTGGGTATATATTCAAAGGCTTCTCAATTGTGCCACAAGGACATGTGCTCAACTATGTTTATAGCAGCATTGTTTGTCATAGCCAGTGCCTGGAAACAATGCCCCTCGACCAAAGAATGCATAAGGAAAATGTGGTACATTAACACAATGGAGTACCACACAGCAGGAAAAAATTACATGTTGAAATTTGCAGGCAAATGGATGGATCTAGAAAACATCATATTGAGCAAGGTAACCCAAATTCAAACTCATAAGTGACATAAAGCAAAGAAAACTAGCCTAGAATTCACAATACCAGAGAACCTAGACAACAATGAGGACCCTACGAGAGACTTACATGGATCTATTCTACATGGGAAGTAGAAAAAGACAAGATCTCCTGAGTAAATCTGGAGCATGGGGGACCATGGGAGAGAGTTGAAGGGGAGGGGAGAGGCAGAGAAGGGTGCAGAGAAGAAAGTATAGCTCAATAAAATCAATTTTTAAAAAGGGAAAAAAATCCGTTCAATAAAAGATGTGTGGATACTAGGAACTCAATATAGTAGGAACTCTATCCTTCAATAACTCATATTTACAACTCGATACTTGTGTTCTTTGGAATCTCATACAACCATAGGAAAGGAATCTGTGGAAACACTGAGAGACCAAAATGTATGTGAGGAACTGAACTTAAAAAGTCAATCACCAGCAGCCAATTTAACAACATGCGTAGGAGTAAAAGAACGTGGAAGGATCCAGAAGGAAACAGAGCAAAATGGTCACACTGATGGACTAGTAGGTAATGTTTCCCTTCTCTTCATTTTCCGAAAATTGTGCTCTCCTGCCTTTTAAATAGTAATAATAGAAGCGAGAAGAGAAATCCTGAAAACTAAGCAGCAGCAGAAGGGAGAGAAAAGAAAAACCTGGAGATAAAGAACAAGTACACTCAAGAACTTTTTTTATGGAAAATTGCTCTTGTTATATTTTTTCAACAGCCGGCTAATAGTGATGATTTGTTAATCCAGTAAACTAGTTTATTTTAGATGGGGGCTTATAATGAACGGCGACGAATTGGAGATTTACTGTGCCCCGCTCGTGGCGGTCTCGGAGTTTCACATAAACAAGAGCTCCTCCATAGATGAGCTAAGGGAACACCTAAACATGATTCACAACGAAAGCAAATAATAAAACAGACCTACAAAGGGTCTGACCAACTGGCTGGCAAGGGCTCAAACATCCACTAACACAGTCAAATACCCTGTAAAAGGCCCAAATTCACCGTTTGTAATTAAAGAACAAGTGATATCCTGGCATCTCCACCAACATGGGGCTTTCCTCTCCAGGTGATGAGATGAAGAGGGAAAGGGGGCCCAAGAGGGGAGGAGGAACTGCCAAGGTTGAGAACAGGAGGGGCTCACGGTGGGAGAGGGGCTCAAAGTGGGGAGGGACACCAGTATCCCCAGTCTCCCTCAGCACCTGGCTCTGCTTCTCTCAGGAGACCTGGAGATCCTGAGGTCAATTGAGAATGGGACTTGGGTGCACACTTGATGAAACATGTGATAGGGTTTGTTGGGTCCGGATGATTTTGGGGTTGGATGCTTCTGTTTCAAGGCCACATTTTTAAATTGTCTTCCTTAAAGGGCCTTAAAAATTCCCGGATTTCTCTTCTGTCTTTAACCAAGAGCAGTCGGATTTGAGCTGCACGTTCCTCGTAGCCCCTTTGTCTTCTATGGTGGTTGTTACCCAAACTCTGGCCCTGGATGGCCAGCTGATATCTGGTGACCTTGGCTGACCTGCACTAGGTGGTCCAGTACTAAGTGCTGTATGCTGCCGGAACCACATTCTGGATGTTAAGACATCTCTGCATTCAACCTAGTCTACACTATCGATTTTAGATTCTCTATTTCCCTGGGAGCTTGTTTCCCCAGATACCCCTCCCTGGGAATTTCCTTGTCAACCACTGTTTCGATCTACAGGCAGAAGACACTGACTCCGGACATCATTAAGATAATTAGCAGAAAGCTGGGATTATATGATATAATGGAGTCTGAAGGCTTAATAAACTCCCAAATATGTAGAAGTTTTGTAGTGGGAAGCAATCAATCAAGTATCCCACTAACAAGTTCATTCAAGCTTTGTGCCAGGAAATCTATATCTATCTATATCTATATTTATATCTATATCTATATATCTAGTCCCATGTACCTGGAGAGGACAGAGGTGAGGAAGCCCTAGCCAATGTTAGTAAAACGCAGATGCAGTGCCAGAGTCCATTTGCATCCCAAGGTCTAGTTCTCATCACGTGTCATTTGCTATCCCTGCTCTGCTCTCCATTGTTCTGCTTTTATGGATGAGCTAAACCAGAGAACCCAAGGCATCCTGACAATATCAGACAAAGTCTTTGCTGAAAAGAATCTCCAAGAGCAGATCTTGCCCTGCTGCTAAACATCAGTTCAACTTGTACAGTCTCCCTGGTAACAGAGCAGAGAGTAATAAGAGAGCATCCTGTCAGCTGAAAGTTTGCTCACATAATTCAAACAGGTTTTAAGGCCTCTCAGCACGGTGCTTTTCACCGAGTTCTCTCAGGATGAGCCCTTTGTCCTCCATTTCCCTGTCCACACACCTGATGGCTTCCCCATTCATTATTCTTCAGGAATCCTCCCAAAGGAACACAATGGAACTCAGAGAAACCCTGGACCTGATTCAGCTGGTCTTCATAATCAAAGGGCTCTTACACAGACATGTCATAACTCTGGACAGAATGGGAGAAAGGAGAAGAAGTCTACTGATGGTGGAAAAAAGAAAAGAAACTAGAAAACTGCCAGTGTCTCTATTTTAAATCCAGCTTCAGCTTAACAAGTAAGATGTATTCACCAGAGTTGGGGAAGGCGACCCATCCACCAGTATGACTCAGGGTCACAGTGCCTCAGAGCAGGGATCGACAAATGATAGCGGGTGGGGAAAATCCAGACTGCCACTTGCCTTTTAATTACAAGTCTGTTTCAGCAGTCACCCCTTCATCTCTGTGCCATCTACGCGGTTCCTGCACTATCACCAAAGTGGACAGGTAGGACAGAGACCGTGAGGCCTGCAAAGCTTGAAGTATTTAGTATCTGGTTTTTTACAGAAAAAAAAAATGGCTGACCACTGTCTTACACTGTGTATTTATGTTTCATATGAGGAAGTACAGACAGAGAGCAGGGACATAGGACACATTGGGCCACTAAAGGCAAGACTATTTGCTTTTATCACGGTTCTCATCTCTAGGTGACCATGGTCCACAGTAGCTATGTGGATTATAGTCACAAACCTAACATTCGGGTCAGAAGCTTGATGGGAAAGAAGATGGTTTGGGGGTCCTTTCCTTCTCCCCAAGAGTCAGCTCCCTCATTAATTGGCCTTCCTGGTGATTCCATAAAACCTCCTTTTAATTTTGTTTGCCAGCACCCTAGTAATTTGCTGTATCTCCCTGAAAAGGGCATGAGAGATATAAAGACTTTGTTTGCTGGTTCGCTTTATTCTCGATGACTACACACTCAGCTAAAAATAGGAGTCTATTGTTCTGGAGAAAGGAGAGAGTAGATGTTGAATTAGGCCCACAGCAAACTTTGTTACAAATTCTGGTTGTGATGTCACAAGTAGCAAGATTTATGGGTAACCCATACCCTTTCCATTTGGGAGTAGAATTTTTTAAATTTTTAAAGAAATTTCTAAGTATGATTCCTTCTGTTTGGTGCTCACCACTTGTGCATATTAACCAGTGGTGTACTGGTCAGCGACTGAGCAGTTAACTGCTTCAACAGGACACACTGAGAAGCCACCATGATCCTTGCACAGGGTGAGGGATGTAAAGTGTAGTCATCTCTAATTTCTGTCCTCTGGAGGTCCTGAGTCAGTGTAGGAGTGTGACCTGTAAAGATGGGATGGCTGTGTGTAGGGACAGGGAGGAACTTTCCCTGAGCTATGCATCCTGATCCAACAGAGAATACATGTAAGGAAAGTGTGAGACTAATTGTATACTGAAGAAACAGTTGGGAAAAGATGGTGGGGTGAGAAAGAGAGGTATATATATCTTAATATTAGAAAGCAGCGTGTATAGAAGCCTAAAGAGATTGTGGTGCGGGAGAATTGTCTGTATTCTGTAAATCATGTTTTTAAATAAACGCTGATTGGCCAGGCAGGAAGTATAGTCGGGAAAACCAGACAGGAAGTAGAAATGATGCAATGAGAACAGGAGAATTGGGGAAGGAGGAAGTTGATTCCTCCCGCTCCTGCCCAGACTCCAAAGAAGCAAGATATGATCTGCCCCACTAAAAAAGGTACTGAGCCACATGGCTAACATAGATCAGAATAATGGGTTAATATAAGCTACAGGAGCTAAGAAGTAGCCTGACCTAATGGGCCAATCAGTTTTATAACTTATAGAGATCTCTGTGTGATTTTCTTTGGGGCTTGCTTGCCGTGGGGTACCGGGCAGGACAGAAACCCCAACAAGCAGCAGGACCCTCGTGTTACAAGATTGAAAGCATGAATATATGGATCCCAGAAAGCAGTGGTATGTAACGGAGAGAGGGGAGTCAGTCTAAGATAGGCAAAGACCACTCCCAGGACAGAAGCGAATTTAGCACCAAGACCTTGCATTTAATTTGGATATTAATGAGCATCCACTGAAGGCTCTTGTAGATAGACTTGTGTAATCAGTGTTTCAGAAGGATCATTCTGGTCAGTGGGGAGGGTTGAGGTGGAACAGCAGGTAAGGAAGACAGGGAAGATTTCAATGTGCCACTACCACACATTATATGCCATTGCATGAGATCTATTCCCCAATAGCTAAGTAAAGAGATACAACTGATAGTAAGACCCGGGATTTATCCAATCCGCACAGTCACACTAAGGAGCCTTATCCTCCAGAGTAACCTGGGCATCAGAACACTGGAGCGCTTTGCTCCTGTTCTCACAGGCGCTGGGCAGTGAACAGAGCTTGCATCGAGGGCTTCTGAGCCCAAGACCAGGGCTCTTTCTGAGGCATGTCAAGAGCAATGAACATTCCAGACTCAACCTGTCACCCATAAATCCAACCCAGCCAGTCCTATTTGCATGCTTTGGCAGTCACATACCCTAGTGGCATTCGTGTAGGAAAACGCCGAAGCATTTCCCTTCCATTGCTTTCTGAGGCACGACATCAAGAGGATTTTATTAGGATTTGGCAAAGTCTCTTCATAGGAAAAATCAAGCATATATTTTATTATTCTTTTGTTTAGTGCTATGGCACTTATTCAAACACACATAAAACGTTGATTTCTCTATCATTCCAATTTTCGATTTGATTACAGTCTACCTTCCATCACTTATGCAAGGAGCCAGAGAGACCCTCATTTCCCTTCGTTAAAGCCGATAAGTCAACAAAAATTTACAGTATTTTAATTTTGTGTTATTCTTATAGTTTTCATCTCAGAAAAATCATTCCAGATACCCTTTGATGCTCAAGCTCAGTTTCAGTTTAAAAACTGCCCCTCATTTACTATGATACACAATACATTTTCAAAGCATTTAAAACCGCGCCTATCATTGACCATTTCCACCTTTTTCCTGGCTAGACGGTAAAATCCTTACCCTTGCTTCTGCACAAGTGGATTCAGTACACCAACGATGCACACCAGGAGGTCTGGGAGAGTGACTCAGCAGTAGAGAACATACACAATAGACCAGTACTATCTTCTTCCAGGAAACAAAGCAAACAACAACAACAAAAACCTGCTAGTATTAAACATGCATAAATGACTTCTTTTGCCATTAATCCCAAACAACAGGGGATAACTATTTGTATAGAAGCTCCATTGTATTGAGTAACACATATAGGAATGTTGAAATGTGCATTCTGTTATTTTAGTGAATGCTATAGGTCATTACAATGTAAGGCTAGGAATTTGCATATGTAAACACAGAAAAGGAACAACAAAAGTACTCGAGGACAGAACATTTTCAACCTTACTATCATCGACTGTGATCATAGCTGCATTCATTGCCCACTGCTAGGCTACACTTTAAACTTGTGGGTGACAAAATATTTGTAGGTGACAAAAGTATCTAAAAGCAAAAATCTGCCAGGCTCAGAGGTGCACCTCTGTAATTACCAATACATGCTGCTCACCCTCAGGAGGCTGAGGGAAGAGGACCCTGAGTCTGAGGACAACCTGGACTACATAGTGAGACCCTGTCCAAAGGAGGTAGAGGAGAGGAAAGCTGTACACAGACTACCAAATTGAGAAAGGAAAATAACATGAAACAGCATAGTTTTCACCAAGCAGACATTCAGAAATGGATGCTTTTTGGAAACCTAAGCGAAACGGAAAAGGTTTGTTAAGATTTATAGGGAAAAAGCACGGAGAATCAAAACAATGGTATGTGTTTGCCACATGGATTTAAATTCACAATAAATGCTCTACTGAGCTTCTCTGTTTTCTCCGGTTTCTTATATTTATTACAACAGGTTAACCTCGTTTGTATTATCTCCTGGTAAAAAGTGGCTTGAGGCACTATGGTAAGTCACCCTAAGAAGGAACTGAACCGCGCTCTGTGGTTGGGTACCACTAGTCTTCTTCCTGGAGAAAAGCCTTCTCGCTCCACAGTTTACATTCTTCCCCATCACAAGGCTCTATCAAGCACACAGGAAGTTCGCTTTCTAATTGTTTGATAATTGATATTCTCTGAAACTTTCATCTCCTACTCCTTCCGGTTCCTGGTCCTTCGCTAATTTTCTGTTTGTTTGTTTCTTTCCTGTGTGTGCATTTGTGGAAGCCCTAGGGAGGGAAGTGGGATCCATCATCACTCATACACGAGCTTAATTATTTGCAGGACACTGAAGAAGACTGTGCGGAGCAGTAAGGTACTGCGGAGCTCCGTTCCCAGAGCCTGGGATACAGAAGCGAGCAAAGCGAGGCACTGCCTTCCTTGAGTGTGAAGGAGGAGGACTGGAGAAGCTAGTTGTTGAAAGGGAGCAGCGGGCTGTGTCCCACCACCCGGCTAGCTTTGCCCAAAATAATTACACGGAAACTGTATTCTTTTAAATACCACCTGGCCCATTGTTTTATCCTCTTATTGGCTAATTCTCACATCTTCCTTTAACCCATATTTAGTAATCTGTGTAGCACCACGAGGTGTGGCTTACCAGGAGAGATCTTAACCTGCATCCATCTTGGAGAGTAGAAGCATGGCCACTCACTATGGCGACTGCCATAACTCTTTCTTAAGCTTTCTTTCATAAGCGTCTCCCCAACTCTTTCTTTTCTCCCCCCTTTTTTATGATTAATAGAATGACTATTTATTTAAAGGGGAAAAACTTACAGATCACCGTCCCAGACAACAGCCCTCTGCGCAATCAGGAAGGGGACACTCCTCCATCAGCTAGTGAATGGCCTGGAGAGAGAGCTCAGTCATGTGAGGGAGTGGCAGAGAAAGGAGACTCACTGGCAAGCCCATCTCCCCAATGGGATAACACCAAGGACAGTGAGAGACGCTGTCTCCAAAAGAAAGAAAAGGTGGACGGTGTCTGTTCAGTGAGCCAGAGGTTGTCGTTTGCTTACCACACGTACAAATGTGCATGTTCATATGAACACACCCTTTCATACGCGTTAATATAGTGTGTCGAGGTGGCTAGTGAACAGGGAATCTTTAACAGTGCTCTGAAGGAAATCAGCTTCAGAGTTGCATTTAGTTCCTATGACTGCTGCGACAAATTTTAACTGGCAATGGCAATTGGTGACCTCAAAGTTCTGGAGGTTGAAGCCAAAGAGGCCTCAATAAGATGAATCTAGAGTGTTTTCAGTACAGTGTTTCTTGTGAAAGTTCTAGAACAGAACTATTTGTTTTTGTCCATCCTGCATCTGCATCTACAGGGAACCTGGGCCCCTTGATTTCTAACCCTCTTCCATCTTCAAAACCATCACTGGCCATCACTCACTCTTCTCATAGTAGACACTGATTACACAGGACCTACGGGGCAATCCAGAGCTGATTAGCAATGTATATTTCACCCACGATTCACTTTTTCTTACTATGAAGCCCAAGCTGGCCTCAAACTCACGATTCTCCTGTCAAGTGCTATTGTCACAGGTGTGCAACACCTTCAACTTTTACTCTCCCTTTGTCATATCATATATTCAAAGGTTCGGGTGTTCAGACAACAAGGTCTTTGGGGTGTCATTCATCTGTCTCCTTCAATAATACAATGGGACTATGATTTTAGGATCTTACTTCAGATATGCAGAGAATAGAGGCTTCATAAAGCCAGTATTTGGTGAATGAACCAGAACTATATATTTGCTGCTCAGTAAATGATGAGAACCTGAGCTGTTTTCTTTACCAGAGGAGCTGAAGAGGCGAAATGGTTGCTTTCAACTTTGCAGATTAATTTAATATTGTCAATGCAAAGAGAGCTCCTTGAGGCCAGCTGGGAGCTGGCGGTTAGCACAGGACTATGGCCATGTTCTCTCCTAACCTGCCTTCCCTCACAGCTTCCCTCTGGCTGCTGCTTCCCAGAGAGCTTCCCCACCCTGATTTCTGCCCACCTCTGCAATCTGCCTGAATTATAAATGGTTTTTTTTTCCCTGAGATCATTTTCCAGAAAAGAAGACTAAGTTTGAGCATAGCTAGGGAAACTCAAATAGTTCGGAGAGGCATCTGAGAGGTGAAGGACGGGCTCTGCTAGGTTCTGTGGGGCTCCTTTGGTGAGCATGAAGGTGCTGAGTTTAAATTTTAACGTCTGCAGCGGAGGCTTGATTTTATGATGCTCCTATTTTGCTGGATGGAGATGAAGCATCCTATTCCTCTCTTCTCACTGAATAACAGCCTTCTGTTCCTGAAAAGGTCTCATAAGGATTAAGCCTTGACAGTCTAACAAAACCTAGTGGAATTGACCCTTGCTGCCCCTGATTACATAACACTGCTGGCAGTGTGTGCGACACCCTGCTTCACATATCTGCAGCCATCCATTTCACTGTGGATTCTTGGCTGTGTTTTCCAGGCAACTGCAAGCTCTCCGCAGGAAGACGGAAGCAGGCCATCTCTTCTGTTGCTGCCACTTCACACAGTGGCGTCTGAGTTCTATGGCTAGACGCTGCTGCATTGGGTTTCATAATGGATGTTGCTTGAAAATAGTATAGAAAAAGTAATTTTACTTCCTTCATAGCTTTCACCAATGCAATGGGCTATGGACTGGGCCCATCTGGAAGATGTTGGTATTTATTTCTGAGGAAATGGGTGATGACAAGGTACAGGGGAACATTCCTGAACAGTGCAGCAGCCATGTGATCAAAATGCCCTGTAGTGCATATCTTAGCATGTTTTCTCAAGATACCATTCTCTTTTCCCTTTCTATTGATCAAATTAGAAATACGAACACTTATACTTTGCCATAGAATGAAGAAAACACATAATATTTTAAAGCAGAGAGTCTATCTACTCAAATTTTGAGAGAATAAGCCTTCTGAGCTTATTGAACATGTGAATCCATGTTTGGTCTATGTTCAGCCAACTAAGCTATGAAAAACTGGAAATAGTCTCTGGCTCCCCACTAATCTGTCCTTGAGTTTACCCTCAGGATTAAATGCCAGTAGACACTCATTTATTTTGTATTCTATGGCCAAGAACAAGAGTAGCCCAGGGTTTTGTTTTTCTGCTATGAGAACCCAAAGAACTAATGTCATTTTCTAGATATAAGGGTCTAGCTAATGTCATCAAATACATAACTACAATTAGAAGGGGGTAAACGTGTGTGTGTGTGTGTGTGTGTGTTGTAATGGTTTCAAGAGACCTAAACTGAAACCCCTTTCACGAAGTTGTAACTCATTTGGATAGTTGCTTTCTGTAAACATGCTTTCCTACAAAGCTACAGCTTGCTGCTATGGAAGCAGTGCCATTAACAGAAATAACAGTGGTGCCACAAATCTTCAGGGATTTTTTTTAATGGAAAGGAAAATTCTAAAACTAAAAATATACTTTTTATTTGCAACTATGGGAATACAAACACTAGAAAAACACAAGAGGACTATGTAATTAGGACATGGAAGGTATTCTATGGTGGTTTTAAAGGACGGAGAGTCATACAATGGAACCTCTGGAGCAAAGAAGGAAAAAGAAAAAAATTCACAAAAGAGAGAGCTGGGAGATGTTTAACAAAACATCGCCTACATGTTTCTTCAGGGCACACCCAATACAGAATTCCTACAGATGTGGGTAAAGCTGTGACACACACACCCCAATACCTTCAGGGTTTACATTATGGTGACACTATGAACCCTGCACCCACAAAGAGAAACAACCACCTACCACAGAGACCCTAATTGTTAACTATCCACCTTGATTGACAAGAATTTTACAGAACCCGCTCAAATGTATCAAAGTATAAAAGTGCTAAAATACAAGAGATACACCCTCTTCTCTTTAGAAAAGTAAGTTTTATTTCATTTAGTGTGTGGGGAAGAGAGGACACAGAACAAGCATGGAGATCAGATTAATGGTCTCAGTAGTCACCTTTCCATTCATCATGTTGGTCCCAGGGATGACACTAAGGTCACTACACTTGGTGGCAGGCACCTTTGCCCTCTTATCAATCAGATCAGTGACTCAACACCCTATTGTTGTTAATATTATTTAAAAATTTCATGCATGTATATATTGGGTTTTGATCGATTTGACTCCCTACCCGCTCCTCTCCAGCTCCTACTCTTCCCTCTTACTACCTTGCCCATCCAATTTCATATGTTCTTTTAAAACCTACTCAGTCCACTTACTGATGCCTACATGTGAGTGGGCGTGGGCCCATCTACTGGAGCTTGGGCAGCTTATCAGGAGTCACATCCCTGAAGAACACACATTCTCTCCCAGCAGCCAGATGGAAAGAGCTCCCCAGCTTAATGTTGGGACTTCACAAGCACCTCTCTCTCTCTCTCTCCTTTATATGCTAGGGTTGTGGCTGGCTTGGTTTTGCACAGGTCTTGGCAGCCAGACACAGATGATATGAGTTCATTAGAGCTCCCTCCTCTGTATCTCCATTCTATACACCAACCCGCCTTGGACTTCTGAAGGCATACTATCAACATCAGTAGTCTAACTCACTTAAATAATGCCTCTGTTAGCATTATTGGCAGAGCCCAAAAATGATGTTCTGCATGCTTAAACTTAATGATCGTATTATGCTAGCTGTAAATTATTTATATGAATGTTCATTCATAAACTTTCATTGCTAAAATTTTTTCTCTTAATTAAGCAGGGTTTTTTTTTGGGGGGGGAGGGGCAGGTCTTTTGCTTTCTTTGGAATTCAAATCTTTCTGGTGATTAAAAGGAGCAGCACCATTTTCTAGACTTAAGTCACTGTGAGGCATGGTAGAGTTGTAGGGGAAAAGCAAAGGCTTCCTTACATTTTTCTTATCAAATAGATGTTTGAAAACCCTCCCTCAAAAAAAATCTATGAAAAAAACAGAGCACTGGCTCAGTGCCTTTCTGTGAGCAGTCTGATGGTTACCATTTCATTTACAAAGGTGAGTGTCTTCTACCCAGGATGTTTTTATTCACTTAAATTTTCAACAGTGAATGCATTTAAAATATTATTGGAGAGTTTTGTAACAGGGAAAATATAGTTAATGATTAAAAAATACCCCGAGAAAGAGGGGGGAAAAGGTAGTTATGCCTTAAATCAGATGTAGAAGGACCCTGCCAACATTACATCCTTGCAGCAGGGAAGAGAGTTGCTTGCCAGCCACATACAATGGACAGTGAAGATTTCAACTTTAATTTTAGCAGCCAATACCATGTTGCACACGTGGCTATGCCAACCTTCGCTAACCTCTTGGATCTTACGGTACCACTGGACAAACAACTGAAGCAAGTACACACTTCAAAAGGAGAAGAAAAGTGTGGCAAATAATGCCCTGGCGCCTTGCTCCTCTAAAGAGAGATAAAATGAAAAATACATGCAGACGATGTCGAATGATTTGGAAGAGTAAACCTACATAGTAATTTCATTGTATTTCTATTGGCAAGTCCATCAAAATCGATGGCTCAAGCATTGTGCTCATTGTGCTATCCATAAATCCCCTGGTTGGTGCGTATCATCATCATCATCACCGCCATAATTATTTTATCCCACAATCTGTATTTTATTAAAAACTTTAGTTTGCAGAATTCTTTGATGTTAGCTGGAAGACCTCGTGGAGGCCCCAGAGTGTTGCAACAGCACATTAATACAATATTACATTAATCAATGACACCACAGGCACAGACGCTGTTAGACGAAAACAACTGTAAGAATCCACATCTGTGCTGTATGCACAAGTGTGATCCTGATTTGGCAAAGTGTCTAGATTCAGCTGTTCTGAGCCAGATCCAGTGTGTGTGCTTTGTGTCAACAACAGAAAACATGGATCGGCGCAACCGTCACCTGTCGCCAGAACACATAACAGGAAAACAGCCAGGTGCAGAGCCAAAGACAGACATTCCTTTAGAACTAATTAGCAGGCTTCCAAAGATCTTTATCAAGTGGTCACAAACAGGCAGGGCTGCAAGCACCCTTCCACTGTGCAGCTATAGGACAATCCGCCATCGGGGCAGCTATGAATACTTGCAGCCTATCACCCTTGTGTGGCTGAGTTTTGTATCCAGGAAAGGATTGCTGGAGGTTATCTGGATAATTTGAAAACAGCAGCTTTCCCATTTTACCACTCAAGCCATCAGCCTATGGCTGGCCAGCTCTGGGAAGTATGCCACAGATCAGGCTATTTTCCAGGGATGTCAAGATATCACGGCCTACGTGCTCCACCACCCTGAACTACCCAAGAGTTTGGCAAGCTACATGATGACCCCTAGGTGGCCTGTTGACAGCAGGTAAGCGATGGAGCCTTCATTACATGACCTACTCCTTCAGGATAGCCCTGAATGGCTGGAACGCTCTGGGAATAAGTTCTTCCATCTTCTGTTTTCTCTACCTTGAAACCTCCATGTGAACTTTTCTTATCTCCAAGGCAGACAAATCTTTCCATTATTCTAGAGGTAAAGTCTATACCTTTGCTCTGAATTTGAACACACACACACACACACACACACACACACACACACACTATGATCTTTTACTATCTCTACAAGAGATAGACAAAAAGCTATGAATTCATTGCTATGCTTCCCACTATGACCCTAGAGGTAAACTCTCTATTTTTACCCTGAGTTTAGCCTTCTCATGCCCCCTCATGCTGGCAAGGAACTTCTATCAGCTCCAAGAGAGGTAGAGGAAAGCAATGAATTCTTTGCTATGCCACCCACTAAGAAGCACCTTCTAGCTCCTGTCCCTTGATCTGATGGATGAAGAGTTGTTCTGAAAGTGATGCTTTGAGATTCTCAGGTAAGTCTTCGAAAACACCCTAGTTTGGCCCAAGCTCTTGGAATATAGCTCTGGGAATTATACGCTGCCAGTAAGAATGTGAAATACCCCGACGGGCTGCAAAAGCATGTTACAGGAAATCAGGCCAACAGAGCTGAACATATCTAGCCATTCCAATGAAAGGCCAAGGTCATGCTAGCAAAGCACACCCAATGTTGATGAAATCTGCAGGAAAGTCACTGCACAGAGCACTGACTCAATCACACACCCACATAATCCTAGATAGACAGAATGGTTGTTTAAAGCTACTAACTTTGGGGGCAAAATTGCCCACCTTATCCACTGTTCACTTCCCATACTTTTAGAGTTTATACAGTGGTCCAAGCTTTAAAATTTCAGAAGAAGCAATTTACAGGTTCTAAACAGCATGCCATTCTGAGTATGCCATTTATCAAATCTGAATTCTGATGTAAAAATGGTATATGCTCTCATATCATTGTAAAAAGTCTGAGTAGAGAGAATATAAAAGGTATTTTGAGAGAGACCACATTCACTCACTTTTCATTACAGAATACAGCAACTGCTCTAGCTTTAGATGTTATTATTTCTTACATTTCCTCAGCTATAGAATTAAATTGCCTGATGGTATAAATACAGAGAGAAGAAACAATGCACTTATGTATAATTACAATCTGTAGTAGGAAGGCCACTTGTTTGTTTCCCAGATGCCCAGACTACTGAAATAATCACACAGAAACTGTATTAATTAAATCACTGCTTGGCCTATTAACTCTAGCTTCTTATTGGCTAGCTCTTACATATTAATTTAATCCATTTCCATTATTTTATGTTTTACCATGAAGCTCATTGCCTGCCAGCAAGGTTCTGGAATGTCTGTCTCGTATGGCAGCTCTATGGCTTCTCCTTGGCTCCGCCTCCTTTCTCCTAGCATTCAGTTTAGTTTTCCCCACCTAGCTCTACCCTGCCATATCGACAGGCCAAGGCAGCTTCTTTATTAACCAATGGTATTCACAGCATACAGAGGGGAATCCCACATCAACTATCTATGATTTTAAGTATCTATATATAATACTCTGAATGCATCTTGCTCCCATAGGAAGGACTACTGTAGTATATAGTATATTATGTATACTATATATGTGTATATATAGTATTCTATACACTGATGTTAGAACAGAATACTCATTAACTTTTAACTTTTGTTTTTAGATAGTTCCTAGTTCACTTACAAATATGTTCAATCATCCCCAGTATTAAGTCTTCCCTCCAGCCTGCCAAGATATATAGAAAAAAAAAACCCTCCTTCCCTCTATGGTAATCTCAATCAGAAACAGGAGTCTACAGCATCTATAGCCTCACTTCCCACTCTTTAAACACAAAGTAATCTGGCTTCCATAGCCGTCTTCCTAAAATGGTAGAATTTCAAAATGAGGAAAGACATTAAAGGCCATGTCATCTAGCCATATGTCCTCAATTGAATTCCCTTCCATGAAATCCCTTCTTAGTATCAGTGTCTCAAAAGGTGCTATAATATTTCAAGAGACATGGCACTTTGGTGTCACCTAAGGATGCTCATTCTATATTTGGTTATATGAGATGGCAAAGCACAGAGTTTTGTCTCTTATGAAGTTCTACTAAAATGCAGACTAAATGTATTCTAAAATGTAAAAGCGCTCAATGAGTAAAGCACTTGATGAACAAGCATGAAGACCTGAGTTCAGATATCTAGTACCAGGTCCACGGCAGGCACAGTGGTACACACCTATAATCCCAGCATTGGGAGGGGGCTGACAGATCTCCAGGACTCATTGGCTAGCAAGTTCTAAGTTCAGTGAGAGAGCCCATATGAAAAATAATGCAGAAAAGTGGCTGAGGAAGACTTCCCAACATTTGTGTCTGGTTAAACACACACTGCACAATTGAGTTCACCACCCATTCCTCCACGTGCATGCATGTGTATACCACCCCCATAGGAGGAAGCTGCTTGTTGGTTCCCCGCTTCCCAGCCCCCAAATAACCACACAGAAACTATATTAATTAAAACAATGATTGGCCCATTAGCTCTAACTTCTTATTGGCTAACTCTTACATCTTAATTTAACCCATCTCCATTAATCTGTGTATTGCCATGTCGCAGTGGCTTACCGGCAAAGTTTTGGCATGCCTGACTCTGGCTGCAGCTCCATGGCATCTCCCCAACTCTGCCTCCTTTCTTCCAGCATTCCATTTAGTTTTCTCTGTCAAGCTCTGTTCCCCTACAGCTCTTCTATAGGCCCAAAGAAGTTCCTTTATTAACCAATGAAAGCAACACATAGACAGAACAACCTCGCACACCACACCCCCTCTTCAAGGTCCATTCATTGCTGTGAATTTCATGGGAAAATTTGAAAGCAGTTGCCACCGTCCAGTAAGATATGAATTATGTTGCAGTGGGACAGATGGAGAGAAGGGACCACATTTCACATGTCTACTCTAAAATCGTTTACTATAACTGCATCATAAAATTAGTGCTGATAGTCACATGGTAGATGCCACAGTCACTTTAATTTCTACAATGCAATTTAACTTATATCTTGAGCCATTCTACCAGGTTGTAGGAAACAAGAGGGAAGCAGAGTTGTATCAAGTATGGTATAGGACAGCTTGGCCATTTAGAGCACGCATATAAAAGCCAGACAGTCTGGCTACATAATTTTAATTCTTGTTGTATAACCGTGTGGCTTTCAGTCACTTAGCCGCTAACACTACAGCCAGGAAAGGAAATTCAATCATTCAGTTATTTCTGTCAAATTCCAACTTAAACACAGTCAACTTGACATTCTAGTTCCTTCTCCCTCTTCCCAATCCCTTTTCTTCTTTCCTTCCGCAGCTCTTTTGTGGAAAAGGGTCTAAATTCTAAGAAGGGCCGCATGCATAGCGGCAGTGTGGGAGCAGGACTGACTGGTTCATTAGTGCCCTGGGCTCGTTTGCTCCTGCTAATTTTTGCTGAACTTCTACCCACACTGCTTTAACTGATGACATTCCTTGGCACAGGAAAACCCATTAAACTTGTTGATGGTGTTCTCTCACCAGGACCTTTAGGCCTGTTCCCCTCCCAGAGCAGTCTCTGGGGACATAGTGAATCCAGACCTGTCTATGCTGCCTGGACTCCTCAACCCATCATAAACACGTTTTTCACTCTGCTATGGTGATGCTTCCTTTCTGAGGAGAATGTTCCAGAATTCCAGATCTAGGTCCCCCGTACTGTGGGATTTCCTTGTCGCTTCTGATGTTTACAAAGGTGGGGGGAGGTAGCACAAATGTGTCAGTGGGGTTCTGTATAGGCTGCTGGAAAACGAGTCAGCTATGGTATGAGCCATCCTTTCTGATGGAATTTGGGAGACCTGGGGTCAAATTATTGGATTTAGCATACAAGAGCCCATGAGGCAAGCCACCAACAACCTCAGTTATTCTGGTGCTAGCCCCACTCATACTCCAGAGACTCAGAAGTGGAAGTGATGGACAGGAGGCACCAAAGTCTCTAAATTGCAAAACCTCCTCCTAGGAGCTAAAAGATCATCCCTGACAAGGGGGCATCCCCAACATCATGTTTGCTTCTCAAATCTCCTGCTGATGGGGTTGTTGGGCTCTCCCTCTCAAGGAGAGAGCTTTTATTTCTCTTTCAAAAAATGCCATATAATTAAAAAGTACATAAAACAAAACCCCAAGTCTTCAATCCCTTATGAGTTGGGAGACCCAATTTCAGAAGTCAATAACCAAGAATTTACGCATTTTCTGCAATTAGTCTGTCCCTGAAGCTGAACACCTCCAGGACATGAGTTAAAAGGGAATTACAAAGAAGAAATGGTACTCCTACAATGGTAGGAGTTTTCAAAGATAAACCTGGTTTAACTACACTAGATTTAGGAGTGCTTATTATAATCCTGAAAAAGGTCATGAAAATTAAATGGATGACACATCTTATATCAATGGCACAGCAGCAGTGATGTGGGAGTCCCCTCTATGTGCTGCAATTACCATTAATGAATAAAGAACCTGCTTTGAACCTATAGCAAGGCAGAACTTAGGTAGGCAGAGAAAGCTAGGCTGAATGCTGGGAGAAAGAAGGACGGAATTAGAAGAGGGACACCATGGATACGCTACCGGAAAAAGACGTGGTGAAACTCTGCTGGTAGGCCACAACATCATGGTGATATACAGATTAATGGCGATGGGTTAAATTAAGATGTAAGAGTTAGCCAATAAGAAGCTAGAGCTAATGGGCCAAGCAGTGATTTAATTAATAGAGTTTCTGTGTGGTTATTTTGGTTCTGGGCAGCTGGGACAAATAAGCGACCTTCTCTAACATAGCAGTGAGGGAAAAAGACATTTCAAGGCATTCTCTCTGCAACACAGTATTATAAGAGTGCAAGAGGCTGAATTTGAAGCCTAGCTTGGCATCACCTTCATATGTGGGCTATTCACTAGCTTCTCGGGCCTCAGTTCTCTCCTCAATTAAATGGAAACACAATTAATTTAAAGGTTCTAAGGGCTAGATAAGCTCACTCAGGCAGTGTCCTGGTGCCCAGGAACTTCCAGGCAACAATAGTTATGTTATGTTTGACATGGGAGATGATGTAGAAAAAGAAAGACATCATTAATTTGTTTTACAATGTTTTGCTAGCCCCCAAGGTAGACCGAGAACTTTCTATTTCCTCCAAATCATTGTCTTTCACAAGAACACAGTTGTATAAGGTGCAGAGAAAAACATAAGCCTGCTTCAACTGCATTCCCCTCTGTCCTGGTAGACTAGGAAGAAAATGACTTTTTATTCCTCACCAGAGAATAACAGCAGATTATTAATTTCTAAACAAGAGGAACATCCCCTTCTCTCAGACATATTTCTGAGGTCCCTTCCACTTTTGGGGCCCACTGATACTAGTCCTGCCATCAAATGTGGTTGACTATTCACTATAAGTAGCCCATAACATTCTTTAAAAACATAAACAGCCAACCTCAAATTTGAAGTAAAAGGTCACACTGGTGTTTATATGAAACTTCTGGGCTGCAGTGAAGTCACATCAGAGACCTCTGCTTTTAGGGTTTATACAACTCAGCTATAATAGGGAACATTCTGGGCAAACAACATTGCATAAAGCAGTAGCATTTGCTCAGGGCTTCCTAGTGGAGTGCAGTATGGAGTTAGTCTTTGTGAACTAATGATTCACTTTGAAGGCTTGAGTAGGAAAGTTGATGGCAGTGGTATTTGCTGACACAGAGAACAGGTTTGGGAGGGACACAAGGGTCCATATTCCAACTTTGGATGTTACACATAAAATGTCCTTGTAGTCATGGTGGCTCACACTTGTAATTTCAGCACCAAGGGGAGGGTGGTGCAACAGGCAGAATGCTCGTTGTATGAGGCCATCCTGAGCCACATGGTGAGTTCCAACCTGAGTGAGGGTTTCAATCTTTTTAAGAGCATGAGAGTTAGGAAGAGAGAGAAGGAGAGAGAGAGGTCAAAGTGGCTCATGAGGTAGAACTAAAACTTAAGTGAGATATAAACACAGGAACTTCCTGGACTTAGGTGAAGCCATGGACCAGCAAGAGACCCCCCAGGAGGCCATAGGAGGAAGCCAGCCATGATCCTGAGGCACTCAGCTTGTGAGTATTCCATAAAGGAGGGACCTACGAGGAAATCAGACTAGTCTCTAGAAGAAAACTGGAGGCTGCAAAGAGAGACTCCCAAGGAAGAGTGGCCAATTAAGTTCTTAAAAATTGCTCCAAGAGTTGAGGGAACTACTGAGCTGTACAGCGGCACTTTACACGGCAGTCCCTGATAGCATTGCCAGTTGGTACTGGCAAATACAGGCCTTGGCTGGTTGCCAGAGTAGCCGAAATGCCCAAGCTCTAAGTTCAGCGAGAGACCCTGCACCAAAGGGATGAGGGGGAAAAGGAAAGAGGACAGCTGACCCCTTACTCTGGCCTCCGTGGGCACAGATGTGCACACCTGCACACACACATACACAAAAGATGCTCTAAGAATTCAGTGAGGAGGAGGAGGAGAATACAGAGATTCTACCATCAGTGACTCATATCATCTGTAGTGTCAACTGCAACCGTTACATCATTTTCATCGCGAAGCCGTCATCAGGACTCCCATTTGCTAACAACACTGACTTTGCAAACACTCTTGCCCCAACTTCTTTAGTACCAAGCCCCTCATCAGCCTCCAGCTTCAGCTATCAGCTTCAGCCATCCACCAGCCACGTGAAACTGATAGCCCAACACCACAGGTGAGATGGATATTTCATCTGAACTCTCACCAGAAGCTCACTCAACACTGCATGTCCCTGTACAAGTATCCCTCCTGCAAAGTCTCTTCTTTATTTACCACTTGCTTTTTAATTGGGACATCCAGGTATGCACACTAAAAATCCCCATGCCTCTGTCTGCTCTCAGCAGGGAGCCAGCTCGTGGTCTGGCTCACAGCCTCTCTCTTGGTGGTCCCTGCCCAGGCCTTTCTCCACACCACCTGCCTCTGGCCAACCCTACTCCTCCCTTGCAGTTTACCAGCATCCTTGCCAAGAAACTTTTGCTGATCTTTTCAGCTTGATGTGATCCCTCACACAGGCCGTCTGGTTGATTTCTTTCCAGTGAGGTCTGAGGGAATGTCTTATCTTCTAGATTAGATTTTCTTTGCCGAAAAGGGGCCTCATCACACTCCCGTTTGCATCGCCTTATTACCGCATGCAGCACTCATGAAATTTTTATTTAATTAACTCAGAACAAACTGCTAACCAGAGCTGTATATAAAAATAAAATTTATGAAAGGCAGCCACCCTCTTGTGTCTTTCCCAATAAATCTCTTGTGTGAAAAAAAATAAAATAAAATTTATGAGTGTATGCATTCACACAGAAGAAACGACAGCCGGGAAACTTTAGAAAGGACTTAACCAGGTACAGCCCTGAGAGCATATGAACACCGAGGCACAGCCATAGACTGCTTTTATTTCTTGGAACCAGAATTTATTTAACTTTTATTATGAAATAGTTCAGACATACATAAAGTAAGAAAGAATAGCTTACTGCCCAGCACACAGCTTACATCAATGGCATGTTCCCAATCTAGTCTATTTTGCCTCCCTGAATTCTTTCCTTCCTTTTTCTGCTTCATGTGTTTTGGAATTTTCTTAGCATCTTCAATACAGAGTGGGGAGGGTGTGTCAAAGGCTGTTATCACCCCATATCATCTCTTATCCCCCTCTTCTACAAAAGCAAAACTACTGGCACCGAAAAGGAGCCATTTCCTAGACTCCCCTCCCCCACTGTTACGTACCAGTGGAACCAAGCAACTTCAGTAGGCAAAGATGATGTGCAATTTTTGGTTTATACCTTAACCAGAAAGAAGTATGCTTTCTCCTTCCTCGTGCCCCCTACAAATGGTTTGTATGCAGATAAAGAACAAACTCAGGATCCAACAGCAGTCAGATGAAAGAGCTTGGCCCTAAACCGTGTGAGGAAACACGGGCTACAGCTGCTATTCTAAGCCTGTTGCAACTGCTGTTCTGATATCTGAACTAAGACAGAAAGTTGTACTCAGCAACGTTGGGGCTGTTAGGTTCCAACTGCTGAACAAGTCTCTGTTCTCACAATCACAGATACCAAACTTGGCTTACGTGTCCAGTTCCTACAAGTTGTTGTTCTGTCCTGGGGGCACAGTGGTCAGCTGACTTGCAGTGATTTTATACTACAAGGCTGTGAGATTAGAAAGTTGGCTATGTTTGTGTTCTGGTACAATTTATTTGAAGTTCCTTGTAGATTTGTGACAATATCATGCCTACCTAATTTTCTAGCCTATTGGGCCAAGGCAGTTTCTTTATTAATTAACCAATGAAAGTAACATAGACAGATAACTCTCCTCCAACAATATATAAAATATTTATATTTCATATAAAATATACTGAATCTATAAGATATTTCAAAAATATATAAAATGGCCAGGCAGTGGTGGTGCATGCCTTTAATCCCAGCACTTGGGAGGCAGAGGCAGGTGGATCTCTGTGAGTTCAAGGCCAACCTGGTCTACAAGAGCTAGTTCCAGGAGAGGCTTCAAAACTACAGAGAAACCCTGTCTTGAAAAACCATAAATAAATAAATAAATAAATAAATAAATAAATATCTATAAAATGGTAGCTCTTCCTATGATATTAATTATGTAAAATAAATAAGGCTGTTTATATTATGAAAGTGCCCAATACTTGGTGATATATACAAAATATTAAGTGGCAAATTTCTCTCCCATTGGTTCCCAACTACACCTAAGTCAGAAAGTCAGATACTTTCCAGTATCTGCTATCAAGGAATTCTTATAAAACAGCAGATTTATCATTGAACACTGATTAGGGGACCTTGGAACTTACAAAGCTAGTTTGCCTTTTAAAAAACAGTAAAAGTAGCTATGGAATATACTTGTGGACAAAAGCCTTGGGACTTCTCTATGGTAATGTCGCCCATTTTAAACTGATGCTTATCAGAGGCACATATTTTTGAGTCATAGTAGTTGACATAATACGCAACCAACCCTCTTAATTTGGAAATGAGGTTGGTGAGGTCTAAATGGGAATCTCTTATTGGTTAGACCAGCAAGGATTATCCCGTCATTCCTTAGTAAACAATAAAATCTAGGCTCCCTTAGTCCCTTCTTTGAAATGGCATTGTACTTGCCTAGAACCCCTTTGTGTACATTCCTGTATATTTCAATCTCCTCTGGTTTACTGGCATACAAATACAACGGGAAAGTCTGAACATGACCAGTGCAGGTGCGTTTTTTTCCCCAAATGTTTTCAATAAAGAGCTTGTTGAATTAGGGATGAACAACCCATGGATCCAAAGCACTTTAACATCCAATCCCATGCCAGTTTCCTATGAGTCACGAGGTTACATCTAACAGCTGGAAAATGTAGCTGGCTTAAAGGCCAGGAAAAAGAGCAGAGGACAGGGAGAGCCATTAGCAACCTCTGTCACCATAAGCCGTCAGCACAAAAAAACAATTCAATGAACTACGTTATTCAGAGTCAACTCTAGTAGAAGGAAAACACACTTAGGAAACTTGTTCAAGGGTTACACTAACTGTATCTTTTTAAAAATCCCTCTTACGGAGTAGGACAAGAGTCCCAGCAGCTGAGAGCATTTACTATTCTTGCAGAGCAGCTTGGCTTGGTTCCTAGTACCACTGCTGCTTCCATTCATCCTTGTCTCACCTTCCAGGTGATCCAGCTCCCTTTTCTGACCTCCATGGCTACCAGACGTCCATGTGGTATACATACATACATAAATACACACATACATACATGCAGGCAAAACACATTCATAAAAATAAGGAAATACTCTTTTATTCCCTCTAATGATGCAAATAATAAATTTAGTAAATATAACTTGTTAAAGAATTGGTCAGGACAAACAAATACACAATCCTGAACTCCTCAATATAAGTTCTCTAAGTAGTATGTTACTACTCTAAAAATGGCTTTCATATACAAAAAACTAAAATATTTTAGCTATGAAAAGGTTCGATTCTTAGATTATTTCCCTATAGTTAAAAAAAAAGAAAAAGAAACAGAAATGCTTTGTTTGGAGAACATCTGAACTTTTGAGAGTTATCATCTTTCACTTCTCCTTTCCTAAACAGTGAATGTCCACGTTACTGGGCCTGCAACACACTGGTGGCCCTGAAACCACACACATTTATCCCAGCCATTGTCAGAGTCTCCGAGTCACACTGGAGAAACTTGCAAAGAGTCTGCAGATTACTATGCTGCACAATGATGTTTCCAGAAGTGAAGGGAATTACACATTAATAAAACAATGACGCTATGCAGGTAACCATAACAACTGCTATAAACTCAATAACATTTTATGTTCCTGAAGTTTTTTTTTCTTTTTCTTTTCCTTTTAATTGCCAAAAGGATCAGAGAAATGGCGAGAAAGCATGTATGTCTCGTCTACATGCCTAACCCAAGGTGACACTCCTGCCAGGAACTTCAAATGGCTTCTCCTGCTTCCTACATGCAAACATACACCTTGAAGTATAACGAAAACCTGGACCCTTTGCCCAGTGTCTGTACAGAACTTGTGGCCAGAGAACCATTTCCCCAGATTGAGTCCTGTTTCATTTATTTCCCACTTTTGGAAACTCCATAAAAACAAATGGTTTATCTCCAGCCGCACATCATTAGCAATTTCCAAAGGTTCCTAAAGATCTAAATCGCAGACTGGAAAACTTCAAAGGATAAGGATCATTCAAAACTTCCTTTCACAGTTTCTGATTTCAGTGAATCCCAAATCCCGAATTGGTCAGTTCTGAGTTCACACACACACACACACACACATGCACACACACTGCCTTCTGTCTGGGAAGGCTTTGTTTTCCCGGCTCCCTTCCTTTGCAGTCACTGGCCTTTGTTCTGCAGTTATGCACTCAGCAGCTTTGCAAGCTGCTGTGTTTTGTAGCTCAGGAATACTAGTGGCTCAGTTTTTCTGCAAATGCTCTCCTTCCTAGTTTTCCAGACACAGTCCTCAGTCCATGCAAACAGCCCTTCCTAGTTTCCCTTCCCCAGTTCCTCTGCCACCCACCCCTAGTGCAGACACTGGCCAAGGCTCCATGCTTACCTTCTCTTTCTTTCCCAACCTTGGCTGCCCTCTTCCCCTTCAATCCTAAAGGACGAAGTCTTGGAAAAAGCTTAAACCATCTTCCACTTGCTCAAACTTTCTCATAACCCTCCCAGCTGGTAGGATGGTACTGCACCTCTCTGGCCAGGACACAGGGTGACCCCAGGGCTTCCCCACTTTACAGGTCAGCTTCAGGACGACCATGCTTCTGTGCTGCTTCCAACACCGCACACACAGATTGGCATATGGGGTCACCTTCCCTTTCACGTTCTATCTCTCTAACACACACACTCACCTGCACACACACACACACACACACACACACATATCCAAATACTTTGCTCATGCAAGACTTTCACTAGCCTCTTGTTTCTTGGAAGATAAATCCTAAACCTCTGGTACATAGAACTGTGGCAGATGGGAGCCTCTGCTTTTTGTCTTCATCCATTTCCAGCTTCATCCCCCCAACTTTCCCTCCATTGTCAGTTACGCTGGACTAAAGTTCCCTCATCTCAGCATAAATGGAAATTGCTCCTCAAATCATTTTATCAACATGCCTGACTTCAGCTGGTAAGACATCACCATGGGGCTTCATCCCTCCTTGGAACACTCATTTCTCATTCTCCCTAAAAGGAACCACATCAGCACCTGGAATAGTCCCAGGCCATAGGCATGCCATCTGATCCCCATGGATAGGCTGGCTCTTACTATGACTCCTCCTCCTTCTCTGATTGACACCTGCTTCCTAATGCCCCTGTAACAGTACTGCTCTCAGGAAAGCTGCTCCTGTCTCAGCATGACTAGGCAAAAATAAAAAAACTTGTTCCTATGTCGCTCTACTCTGTGGTACGTCGGGCGTGTCATGAAAGCATTCGGGAGCTGCTCACAGGGACAGAGTAACTGATTCAGAGCAGCTACTCAGCAAATGCAGCTGAGATGTGTCGTCTTAAGTCCTTGTAAATCGCTGTGGACTCTAATGTTCTCGCAACAACTGTTCACAGAGATAGATGAATCACAACCATAATCATATGACGGCAGCCCTTTCCGCCCACTGAGCACAAACCTCGCAGGAAGAATGGTTCTTCCTGCTTTGTCTGAGAGCATGAATCGCAAGTACCATCTACCGGCTAGGTTCTAGGGGACGGCATTTGTCCCATCAAGATGTAGAGCAGGAAGAAATGGCTGTTGAGGACCCACTGGAGTGGCCACTTTCGGTGGTCATGCACAGCTGCTCCCTTGATTGACACTCTCAAATAACCACACGAGGGATCTGAACAGCCGCCGGCTCCCCAGATCACATCTGTTTCCACTCCACTGCCAGTGTTCAAGCTGAGAGATTCTAGAGATTCCAACAACTGATTTTATTGCTTTGATGTTCTTCATGTCTATCAGGTTTCAACTGTACAGTCTACTGTTCAGCATTGCCAACGCTCAAATCATTCACCTTTACACAGAATGGAAAGAATGGATAAGCTAGCCTTGAAAATTAATTACCACTTACATAACAAAATTTATGTAGGGAAACTATTTTGAGTTAAAAACTAAGTGTGTGCGTGTGCACATGCGTATACACACACATACACACACATGCACACACAATTCAGAGACTCAACTCATTTGCACTTCCACGCTGCCTAATACATATCACTGAAATAAAACCTTCACCTTTATATTGCCACTGAGTTTAAAAACAAATGTGATACAAACCAAATATTCTCCTTCCTTCCCCTTCCTTGATTCCTTCCTCTTTCCTTCCCTCCTTTCCCCCTTCTCACCTCTCCTTCATTCTTCTTCCCACCCATGCTTTCCCAAGCAGACTTTTCTTGCAAATCTCCTCCAGCCTAAGCAGCACTGGCAGGAGAACCTCCAAAACAGCGCTCAGACAATGAGTCACTTCACTGTAATTCTGCATATAGGATTTATGGAAAAGCAGTGGGATCCAAGAAAATAAAATAAAACTCTAAAAATCCCTCTGACAAGTTAAAAAAAAACTTTTCTAAGGGAAATAGTGTTATATAAAAGATTTATATTTTGTTTCAAGTAACTCTGAGGAAACCCATATCCCCTGTTAACTGCAGTCTCTAATTAGTTACAGACTATTGAACCCCATAAATATTTTCAAGGATTAATAACAATTGACGCATTAGTATACTTCTAATCTTTAATAAGTGGTAATATTAATTCATTTTTCCTAACATGGAGACAGAGTGCCAGTCAATTAGTCCTGTAGAACGAGGCAAAGAAGCCACACTGTTAACCAGCCCACTAGAGTCAAGTGTGGCTGGGTGTCCTCACTTACACAAGTGTCTCTTTGCCACCACACTTCCATCCAGTTCAGCTCCAGATGTCACCAAGATGACTTACCTCTTTGTTTTATCCCATGAGTCTCTTCCCTTGAACTTCAAGGATGCTACAGAGACAAATAAATCCAAAGGTCCTCAAACCTGCTTCAGAACCACGTAAGGAAGGGAACATTTAAAACTACAGATGGTGTGCAGGTCTTTTCAGAATCTGGGAGATCTTACGAAGGGGATGCCTGGACCATCTAGAGCTGGCCACCAGGATTGCAACACTAAGGTCTCGGAAAAAGGAAAGATGCCTGCCGTGTAGATCAGTACAGATGAACCTGGCTTTGAAAGGAAATGAGATTTCAGTAGGGATCATATTTCTTTTAACCATCTGTATGAGTATAAATACAAATGAAGAAAACAGAAAATTTCTGACAGATACGGTACTACCCCAATGGTTTATTTTCCAACAATCCTGGTAGATGCATGAAACCTCAGCTGATTCACAATGATAAGCCAAGAAAGTAGAGAGGACAAGGAATCACCTTGCTAGAACAGGATTCCTCAAGTCAGCCTGGGGCCTTGCAAAGGAGGCTCCCATTCATTTTGGACCTGTGCAAAAATGTCAAAAGAAGTCTTTCAATAAAGTCTTCCAAGGACTCAGGTGATGCTCCACTTAGATGCTTATGCTGCAGGTATGAGGACTGAATCTGTTCCCAAGAACTCATGTAACAAAGAAAAGAAAGACAACCTATCATGGAGGAGCATGTTTGTAGCCCAGGGCTGGGGAAGAAGAGAAGGGCAGATGCCTAGGGCTTGTCAGCCAAACAGCCTAAGGGTGAGCTTCAAGGCAAGTATGAGACCCTGACTCAAAGACCAAGCTGAACAGCTTGAGAGACGATAAGCATTTCCTCTACCTGCACCTGCCCACAGATGTACCTCCCATGAAACACAGACACACACAAATATACACAACCAAAATATTTTACAGTTTGCTCTTGTGTATAATCAATCACTTCATGAGCCTGAAATTCTGAATACGGTTTAAATGTGAAATACTATTTGAATATTCCTTTGACTAACAATAAGATCCCTTCTTCCCAAACACCTAAGATATTTACTAAAGAGATTATGAAAATATCAACAGGACAAAAAAAAGAAGTGGGATTGCCGAGGTCATCGGGAAACTGAGCCCAGACCCTGGGCATTAAATCTCACTGCCTGGGCCTTCTCTTTTTTTATGGTGCCTCCTGGCTTTTCTGATCTATGGTGTGTGACATCAAATACCAGAATTTCTGGTGTTCTCTGCCTCCCTTTCCTTAGTCCCTCCTGAAGAAGTATAAATGTTTGTTTTCTCTCAAACATTTTAGGTTGAAAGTCAAACCCATGAAATGACAGGACAGTGCAGAAGGTACAGCCGATGGAGGTGATTAGGTCAGGAGGGCAGTGCACTGGTGAAGGGGATTAGTAGCCTTATAACAGGGCTGAGGGAAACTTTTGCACTTTTAGCCATTTGAAGGCACAATGAAAAGACGGCCTGTAACCCAGCAGGGTGCCCGTATTGAGTCCTAACCATGATGGTATCCTGACCTGGACTTCCAGCCTCCAAACTGTGGGAAACAGCCTAGCATATTATCCTTAGCAGAACTTTAGGAAAAGCCACCCAGCTTGACCTCAAGATAATGGCTGTGGTTTTGTGAACGCGCTGTTGTTTTGCCTGCCTGCCTGCCCGCTGGCCTCCTTTTGTTTCTGTGAGACCTGGTCTCATGTAGCCTATGCTGACACTGGACTCTAAAGCTTAGGATGACCTTCAGCTCCTTACCACGCAGTGGCCACCTTCTAAGTGCTGGGGTTCACGTGTGTGCCACCACACTCAGCAGCGTCGGGTTTGAACACGCTACCGCATAAAGTGAGCAGTTGTGTAAACTCCCACGAGGCGTCATTTTGATTAGCTCAGCTGTGTGACTTACTTAGCGAACACTAACCATGATGAGTACGGAAGACTTGAGCTTAGAAGGAAAAATGCCTTCATTTCTGGGGCTCCAATTCAAACTTACAGAAATATAAAATTACTTGTTGAAAAAGAAAATCCCAGATGAAGTAACAAAGAATGTCCCACAAAGCTGCTTGTATTGTGCCTCCTTTGTTACATAGAGGTACACCTACCGCGACAGTCCTTGGAAGGCTGTCGTAGCTGTAAAAATACGAGTGACTTTAGTCTCCTCAGATTTTAAAGCGAGTTGAATGGTCTTTGTTAGTTTTTAATAAGAGAAGTGCATAATCTTGTTTTGTATAAAACCGAGAGCTGTCGCATGAGACATGAGAACATCCAACTCTCTGCAGTGTCCCTCTGACCTTCCACTATGTCTAGCCAGACCTCAGACAACCTTGGCCTCACCGCAGGTCTACAAGCAAGACCCCAAGAAGGTGGAGCGGAGACAGAAGAGGGAGGGATCTGCAGAGTTATGTGAACCAGGACTTCTCAACAAGGTTAAACAGGGCTTCGTTTTATCCTGCTCCTTGGAGGCAGCATACTCGCTAGGATGAGAGGTGCAACCTGGTGACATCGTGTGCCATGCAGATGGTGTTTGGTAATGTGGGAAAGAACTGGATAGTAACTGCGGTTGCCATCAACTAATGTGTTTCAATAGCAACAGTTTACTGCGCAGGTAAACACATTGAGAGAAGAAATTGCTCCCTTCCTGGAGCCTAAATCCGATGGATCAAAATCCCACCCACAAGCAGCTTACAACTGGAAGGAGAGCTACCTCTTCCTACTTGCCTTGCCCACTAATTGCATCTTTATCTTTTTTTTCTTTTGAGAGAGTCACACTCATTTTAAGCCCTCATCTACACACACACACACACACACACACACACACACACACACACACACACACACACTTATTGAGCTTCTCTACTTCCTCCAGCAAATGGTTGGGAGAAGTGGGGAGACTTACCCAAAGGAAAAAACAGTAAGATATCAGTTTTCCTCATTACCTAAGTTTTCCAACATTTTACAATGTGCATCTTCGAAAGCCAAGCGTGAGCATCATAGCACAGAGATGTTAAGATCTCGTAATCCCATGCCCAGTTCAGAGCACTGGTTCTGACAGCTCCGCACACATTCTCCAACTCACTGGGAAAAGGGTACTTCTTGAAGGCCCGTATTTCACTCACTGACTTGGCAAAACTCTATTTCAAGGTCATTTCCAACTGTTCTTCTTGTGCAGAGCTGTGTGCATGAAATAACAGCAGCATGGTGCCAGGTCAAGGCTCTAGTCATCACAGGAGCAAGCATTCTATGGAGAGGCAATCTGCTTTAAAAGTACCGTAAGAAAAGCCAAAGATTTGAAACGTTATGGAGAAGAAGGTCGCGATGTATTTAATGGCCTGCTATCCCTGCAGAAGGTTGCTTTTCACATTTTAGACAAACAGTACAGGTCTACCCCGGGTGAAAAAAAAAAACTTTTTTTTAAAATGTGGTAAGTGAGTCTGTGCATATGTCTTCAATTGAGTATGGTGCTGAGTGCCAAGAGTCCACCAAGCTGATCATACTGTGGGTCTGTGCAAAAGCCTACCATGGTGGAATCTAGTTGCTATAGCTGCAAATCAAACAAATAAACGAGACACCGTGGAATGTAGCAAAATAGCTGTGGTCTGAGTAGTCCGCATTTGCCATATGTGTGAAGATTAGCAGTCAAATTTGAATCTAAGCAGCACTCTTTCCAATAGGTGCAATGAGGAGAAATGCTTAAATATGCACAAGAAAGAGG
Organism: Arvicola amphibius; assembly: GCF_903992535.2. NCBI lineage: Eukaryota > Metazoa > Chordata > Mammalia > Rodentia > Cricetidae > Arvicola > Arvicola amphibius. Next base: position 22,786,032 of record NC_052054.1, read on the forward strand.
TGAATTCTTTGTCCAAGGACAAATGCCTTACATCAGATACACACTTTTTAGAAATTTTTGTCAATGTAGGAAGTATGTAAAATGCAGTGTTTCTAAGAAATTTAAAAAGTTCTATCAGCATTTTCCTTGGAATTTCAGACTTTGGCATTAACTCACTACTGATTATATGGTAAGTAAGAATGCTATATGGAGGATTTATATTTTGCTTTATAGGACTATATTTATAGGGCCTACTATGTATCATGCCCTGGGATTTGCATGCCTATAGCATACTACATAAATTCCACAATACATTGTAAGTTCCTCATAGTGGAATTCAGTTAAGGCATGCAAGACTTTGATAATGAACTCTATTTTGACCAACCTCATAAGTCATTTATACCAAGCTATTTTCTAAGAATAATAAAACCAGGGAAAACTCTAGAGGTCACTTGGTTCAGTCCCTCTTTCCAGATGGCTCAAAAGTAGGTAACTATGAGAAGTGCATTCTGGAGACATATGTAGGCATCTTTTGGGGTCAGTTAAAGGAAGAATATGAAAGTCACCTTGTTGTATGTGTAGCGATGGCAACAGAGTCATAGCACATACATAAAGTAGCTCCACAAACACCAGTATGTGGATATGTGAGACAATCGGGTTACTATAAGACCACATAAATCAATGAAGATAAGAACAAGAGAGATTGCAATTAAGGGAAAACAATTCCATCAATCGGAGCTAACTTTCGTTCTTCTGTAAAAGTAAATCTTAATTAGTGCACTTTGTACACACTCATCCCTAGCTGTGGGTCCAAAGATGGAAAGAACAATAGGAAATTATTGTTCTTGCTTAGATGGAAAGAAAAATCTATTTCCCTTTTGTTTATCAAAAGTATAATGGATGTTTGTCAATGTCCTAATATCGGACACTTAATCCTTAACAGTGTTCCAGCGAAAGTCAAATGATGAGATAGAACAATAATTTATGGATGTTAGAAGGCTCTGAAAAGACTTTTCAAGAAGCAAACTGCTAAACAGGGAGTTGCATGGGTCACTCCCAGTATGAACTGATGTGGGATTCCCCTCTGTATGCTGTGAATGTGTTTTATTACTATTGGTTAATAAAGAAGATGTTTTGGTCAATGGCTTCACAGAGTAAAGCCAGGTGGGAAATCAGAACAGAGATATAGAGAGAGTAGGCAGAGTCAAGGAGATGCCATGTAGCTGATGAAGAACAGGCTGGAACCTTATCCAGTAAACCACAGCCTTGTGGCTATACACAGATGAACAGAAATGGGTTTGTTTAAGCTGTAAGAGGAATATGCTAGAGTCAGTGGTCAAACAGTGTTATAATTAATAAAGTTTCGGTGTGATTATTCAGTTGGAAAATGAATGAGCAGTATCAACTTACACTGAACACCTGAAAGAATGGCACCTTTGAACAGGTTGTCATATTGCCACTTGAAGGGCAGTACACATAATTCTACTCTTAAGAGAAAAGACTGGTACTGGAGATGGTTGTCGGTCAATGAGTTCAGCAAGGATGCTCAAGGCTTGAGAACAGATTACAGAGAGAATAGATAATGGAGCATGAAATTGAAATGGCAATCATAAAGTACCATCTTAGGTCCACATGAAGAAAACAGTACAGGTTCAGCACAGGTAGGATTACCAGCGTGGGGAAGTGAGGACACCTACTCATTCACTCATTCATTCCTTCAATCAGAGAGCATTTCCTGAGTGCTACTATATCCCAGGTACTGAGTCATATATGCCATATGTCAGATATTTAGAGAAAGCTGAGACCTGTGTAGCAGAGGTATCTGAGGGGCAAAGAGGCTTGTAAATCATGGAAAGTCAAGGGAGTGGTGATGCTTATATGGGCAGACTCAGGGTGAGTAGGGTGATTGGCATAAGCACCAGGAATTGGTATAGACTCAGTCCTGGGAACAGTTCTGAGGAGACTTGTGGCTAGGATCCACTGTTACTGACAATATTGTAGGGGAAAATGCTGAAGGCCACGCCTTACCCTGTGAAGAGAATAAACGAGCTCAAGAAAGGCAGACAAGCATATCTCTATCCCCAAAGGATGGAGACAAAATGAGTATTTAGAGTCAGAATCAAATGGTCATAGGGAGTGGGCAGGAAGGTGGCTAGAACAAACACCGTGAAACACTCTGTATGCTTGGATAAAGAAGCATGCATATGTGTACACATAGCTATTCCCTGTGTCTCCAACCTGAATATAAAAATGTTTAGTAGCTGTCACTGTGTCTCACCTATCCCTTCTGCCATTACATAACTTTCTCTATCAAATGTGCATGTCTCCAAACAAGGTGACCATGGACTTTATATTTTCTACTCAAAATGTCAATCATTTTCTTGCTGATTTTATGCAGCTCTCCTCTGCAAGCAACTTAAACTCAATTATGCAACCCTAGGCACCAAAATTAAAAGCAAAAAATATTATTTTGTTAAACTTCAATATATTCACTCAGTGGTCACCAAATTCTTTATACTGTGGATTCTCCATAAAGCCATCCTACATTTACATTGATTCTGACAACGTAGAATCCACTAGAAATATATGTAAGGGTTCTACAGTTGAGATCAAAAAACAAAACATCAGCAATGATGTTAAATGTTATCTGAGTCACGTAAAAGACATAAAAGTTTGATATAGAGTGTAATTAACCTCAAAAATGTTACTGGAAGTTTGGACAATACTAATAAGAAAGGACAATGGTTATATTGTTTTGTTGTGTGTTGTACAATGGTCATATGATACTGAAAACTGGATACAAGCAAGATGAGGCATGCTACAAAGAGACAGCATGACCGGGAAGAGCCTCTGTTGCATTTCCTCTTTAGCATTTACTGAGTGTGCACCACTTCTAGATGGTTTTAGAAAGGATTTGGGGGGATAAGGGACTGCTGTCCCTTATGTCCTGAAAGTCTCTGTGTGAGGTAAACAAGTAAATAAATGGAAAGCTAACAATGCGTGGATAAAGTCATGTGGTGCAGTTAAGAGTCCTCTTGACTTAGGACACCAAGATTCCTTCAGTCACAATTGTTACCTGATGCAGAAGGTTTTTCTGTCTATGTGTTCCATTCATTGGCTAAATAAAGAAACTGCCTTGGCCTTTTGATGGGGCAGCATTTAGGTGGGCAGAGTAGACAGAACAGAATGCTAGGAAGACGAGCAGTGTGGCAGACACCATGAAGCTCCTGCCTGAGACTGACGCCAGTTAGAATCTTTCCTGGTAAGCCACGACCTCGTGGTGTTACACAGGTTCATAGAAATGGGTTATATTAGGATGTGAGAGTTGGCCAAGAAGAGGCTAGATATAATGGAACAGGCAGTAATTTAATTAATACAATTCCTGTGTGGTTATTTCGGGGGTTAAGCTAGCCAGGTGGCGGGATGTGGCCTGCTCCTCTTACTACAGGTACCTGAGAAAAAATTGACTGGAAGCCACTGGAATGTACATTCTCTTTGAAGGGCAGTCTAGGCTTCCAAAAGGACTGACTAAAGATAAACAGAGGTGATATGGGATGTTCTTCTGTATATGTGTTGTTCTTATTGGTTAATAAATAAAGCTGCTTTAACCTATGGCAGGGAAGAATATAGCCAGGTTGGAAGAGATATAGAGAGAGAATAGGCAGAGTCAAAGAGGAGAAGGACATACCAGAAATTTACTGGTAAGCCACAGCTTCGTGGTGATAGACAGATTAATAGAAATGAGTTAATTTAAGACATAAGAGTTAGTTAATAAAAAGCATAAGCTAACAGGCCAAACAGTTTGGAATTAATATAGTTTAGATGTGATTGTTCAGGTCTGAGAGACTGGGAAAAGAACAAGCAGTATCCTTGATTACAAATGGCATCCAACTCGGGAGGCAGAGGCAGGCGGATCTCTGAGTTCGAGGCCAGCCTGGTCTACAAGAGCTAGATCCAGGACAGGCTCTAGAAACTACAGGGAAACACTGTCTCAAAATGAAAACCAAATGGCATCCAACAGGGGGCAACTACATCCACATAAAAACTGAGAGAGCTTGGGAAGGAATTATAGACATACACACACACACACAAAAAAAAAAAAAAACAGAGTTAAGCACAGTTTCTTGGTAGCCACATTTTTTCAGATAGACTCTGTTGCTGGTGGCAATCGAAGGTGTGGCTCCTTTAAGAGGTTTCCTGACTCAGCTTTAGTGGCCAAAACTGTGCAAGTTCTTTAAGGGAAGTCTTCCTAGTTTGTGTCGGCAGCATGAACTCTGGCTCCTTTGGGAGGTCTTGCACATACACTGGGTTTGTGAGCAGTTTGCTTAATGGTAACATAGACCCACTGTGTCCCTGCAGCTGGGCTGGTGAGCATGGCTCACAGAGATGGTGAACATACCTCTGCCATGTTGGACTGGGTGAAACAAACAGGGCCACACAGTTGGTCCTAGCCATGCCCGCTTAGCATTTTTTTAAAAAGGCATTCCTGGTCAGAAAATGATCACAGATGAATAACAAAGACAGATTCGGACAGAAATAAACCTCTAAATGGGTCACAGTGTGTTTTAAAAATGTACTAGGTTTAGTAGAGAGAAGAAATAAAGTATAGACAATTGATTAAAAAGTAAGTACAGACAGACACTGATTAAAGGAGTAAAGATAATAAAATATTAAAAAGTAATAGAGAAAAAATAAGCCATGTAAAGATGGAAAATACACAGAGTCTAGATTATGCATATTATTGTGTTTTCTTTGAATTTTTTTTGACTGCAGAGAGACATTTAAATCTAGGGGCTGCTAAGTTAAACCAATATAAAGGTATCTTGACTTCAAAACTTTGGTCTAAGAATATGTTGCTTTGGAAAAGAGGTTCTGCTTTTATTCTCTCAGAAAATGAGAACCTGTGGATTCTATCCAGGCTCATATGCTTTGATGGAACAAGACCCACCAAAAGGTCTCCATGAACCATAAATATACTTTGCCTTTTTTAAAAAAAAGGACAAAATTTGGAGAAAACTATGCTTAAATTCCCAAAATTATTGTTTATAAATGTTTGTTTTCATTTAAAAGGGGATATGGTATAGAGATGGATACTAAGCATTGGTATGGATCTTGATCTATTGATACAAATTTAAGGTTTATTTTGTTACAGTGTGTATATGTATTTCTACCCTTGTTTAAGGCATAGTGTTTGTACAGGTCATTTAAAAATGTAATGTATAGTTAAAAATATGGATTAATAGATAGTCATTTATAATAGTCAAACTTGTAGTCATGATAGGTTTTTTAGATGTGTAGAGATATATTTCAGATTGATAGGAATTCTTCAAATCTTTCAAAATTTTTCAGAATATGGCCTTTAAAGGATTTTAAGAACTTAGACTTTTTTCAACAGTGAAACAGTGTCTGCTTCTGGCAGCACCAATTACTTCAAGAGGATGATTGACATTGAAGAGGCTCCTGATGGAGTTTGTTGGCCATTTGGGCAAGAAACTGCTCTTGCCTAAACTGCTTGATGTTATGTTGTATGAACTGGATGTGCAGAACTGACAAAAGAATGACTGCTAAACTTGCCTAAAGAAGGTGAGACAGTCCTCAGGGTTTCTATTTCATGAAAGAGTCTGCCAGACATTCTGTAGGACACAGAAGAAAACAACAGATGAACACTGCCATTGCAAGGCAAAACACATCTTTAAATTTTCTGCTTCAAGGAAAAGTCTGTTGGATACTGTGGGCCTGTAGACTGAAGATGGATGCCTCAACATTACAGAAAAACTTTGGGTGACTGTTCAGGCAGCAAGATGTCTCTGTCAGTTTTAGATCTCTGAAAGCTGCTTACAATATGTTTCCTGTTTACTTATGTAATAGTATATCCTTCTGGGATCTTTGAAGAGTTAAAGACAGATAGTTATAGTTTTCCTTAGCTATGACAAAAGATAAATTAGATATAAAATTTCAGACTCACAACAATAGGATAGACGATCGAGTATTTCCTAAATGTGAATGAACTAAAAATTGTAACTATAAGTCTTGCTTTATAAGTGTTTTATATATGTAATTTTACTATGTTAAAGTTAAAATCTTCCTTTTTATTTAGACTGAAAAGGGGAGATGATGTGGGATGTCTTTCTGTATATATGTGCTCTTATTGGTTAAGGAATAAAGCTACTTTCACCTATGGCAGGGCAGAATATAGTTAGGCTGCAAGAGATATAAAGGAAGAGTAGGCAGAGTCAAAGAGATGCCATGTAGCTAATGAAGGAAAAGGACATGCTGGAAATTTACTGGTAGGTCACAGCCTCACAGTGATATAGAGATGAATAGAAATGGGTTGATTTAAGATGTAAGAATTAGTTAATAAAAAGCCTGAACTAATAGGTCAGACAGTGTTGGAATTATATAGTTTCTGTGTGATTATTTGGGTCTGAGTGGCCAGGAAATGAACAAGAAGGAAGAAAGATGCATCTGGAGGAGAGAAGGCCCAGCTGCCACAGCTCAGTTGAGAAACTGAAACCTTGAACTGAAGTGGTTACAATGAGTATAAGAAGAGACCAGGGAAAATTTGGAAGATCCAACTAATGGGATTCACCTGTGGTGACGTGAGCTCCCTTGGACCACACAGAAACTATATTAATTCCAACACGGTTTGACATATTACAGGAAGAGAGTGAATGCAATGAATTGGTTTTAATATTTACTCTATCTATCAAAACCAGGTCATGATGTCCCACACAGGAACCAGGAAGCACCGACTGGGAATGGCTCCTGCATATACTGCCAGGTAGAAGTTATTGGGGATAGGGAGACCTGTTCAGACAGCCTATGAGAGGGAGCCAGAGGACTGGTATTCAGAACCTGCAGAATGGGTGAAGACAGTTGGCTGATCTGAATTGGAGAAAAGCCTTTGATCCCAGTGATGGCCTTTTCCAAAGGCAATAAACTCCCACGGTCATGGTTCCCTGTTAGATCTCCATCCTTGGAAATGCCCAATCAGAGGCTGCTGCCATGAGTCATTCAGCTATAGCTCTGGAACTTTTGTATCACATATATGCACTGGAGAATCTTGGGATCTGGTATTGTCTGGTTCTGTGATACCACTGTGGATTTTTTCCTCTTTAGTGTCTTTGCCAAATACACTGAGAAGTTAGCTGAGGTTGGCACTTCAATTAAAAAGGGATGGGGAAAGGATATGGGTTTGGAATTCTGCCAAGACATTGGGTTGTGACTCATGAATGATCTGTCTGTGGCATGAAGGAGGAAGCCAGTGCCTCCTGCCCGCCACCACCCCTCCACAAAACATGAAGATCCAGCAACAAATGAATGGAAAACAGATGACTTAAATTTAGTTCGAAATATCTCTGGATTTAAGGATTAAGGGGAAAGGCCCTTGAGTAAACCACACTTTGGGTTTTGATAGCCCCAAGAACCCTGACTAGATCTTATAGGGCTGTTTTGAACTAATACCACTCCTGGGTCTACTCATATTTTAAATGAAGGGGGAAGTGACTTTTCAAAAAGAAGAAGAATTCAATCCCAATGTTAAAATCTGATGCTGCAAAAGCTAACAGGAGAGGGTTGGACCAGGGAGAACAGATAGTCATGAACAAAAATTCACAGTGGAGGAAGCGATTCCTGCAAAACATGATGCTTCAAATGTGCAATACAGAACCCTTGCAACCTCCTCAGAAAGTATCTGTCATACAGCTCCCTGTATGACTTTAGTTTTCAGGGCCTGATTTGTTTGGAGGACTCCTAAGAAGCTTTTGACCTCTGTTTGCATTTCTAATTTTTATTTCTCAAAATTTTCAGCTCTCTTTTAGTTACTTATGAATGCCAAAAAATGAGAAAAGGCAGCTCTTATCTCTGGAGTGTTTATAACGGCCCTCTTTCCACTAGCAACTCCCTTCATGAAGTGTCTAGTATGAGGGGGGCACAGACTCTATGGACTGTGAATTGCACAATCTGTGAATCCTAAGGCTGAAAACATTCCATAAGTCATGTTATCTACCAAAATAATGTCAGATCTTGAGTTCTTGCAAAACCAACCATAATGCAAGTAGCACTTAATGCCTTCTCTTCTGGGAAAACCAGATGTAGAAAGCCTTTCATAAGTACTAAATGTCAAATAATATTGAACAGGATAAATACTTGCCTAAATTATGCCTCTTGTGGGGATCAGTTAAATATAACAGGACATGACAAATCAAGTATGAGAAGGGGTAGGGTTTTTTTTCTTCATAAATTACATGGGGAGTGAACACTCCTGCTGTGATTATTAGAATATAAAGATTTTGCCAGCTTTAGGATCTAGTCTAATAATAATGATGATAATAATAATACCCTAACATTCCACATGGTTTTGCCTTCTCCTGGAATTTTAAAACATTAAACTAGGTCATCCACAGCAGAGGCATGTCTCATCATTGGTTCTTCTTGTCGGAACACCACTGAAAGCCTGCAATCTTCCTAGATCTGAAATATTTATGTATTGCTTTTCATGACTCCATTGTCAATGCCTGAAAAGTCTAATTAGCTGGAAAGAAAGGTTCCAGGCTCAATTTTCACAACCCACAGACAGGTCAGAAAACGTGGGCTTCTCTCTGTCAGAGCAAAAATGGCCCTCCTGAGACTACTCTGACCTTGCAGCATTGGTTTCTCCTTACTCCTCTCAATGGCAAAAACACCATTTGCCTCCTTTGACACTGCTCCTCCTCTGTGTTTTTCCCATTCTGTAACTCCATGACGCCCAACAGCCTGCTGCTGTGCATAAAGAAGGTTTTCAGGACATGCTTTCTGGGTTGTAATAGCATTCAGTCTCCACTAGTTGAAGGCCTTGCAAAAAATCTCAATTATAAGGTCTAGTTTCTTAAGTTCTTTATATATTTTGGAAATCAGACCTTTGTCTGTTGCGGGGTTGGTGAAGATCTTCTCCCAGTCAGTAGGTTGCCTTCTTGTCTTAATGACAATGTCCTTTGCTTTGCAAAAGCTTCTCAGTTTCAGGAGGTCCCATTTGTTCAATATTGCCCTTATTGTCTGTGCTACTGGGGTTATATCAAAATATGGGGCACTGAACTGAACAGAGAATTCTCAACAGAAGAAGTTCAAATGGCCAAAAGACACTTAAGGTCATGCTCAATCTCCTTAGCGATCAGGGAAATGCAAATCAAAACAATTTTGAGATACCATTTTACACCTGTCATAATGGCTAAAATAAAAAACACCAATGATAGCCTTTGCTGGAGGGGATGTAGAGTAAGGGGAACACTAATCCATTGCTGGTGGTATTGCAAACTTGTGCAACCACTTTGTCAGTGTGGCGGTTTCTCAGGAAATTCAGGATCAATCTACCCCAGGACCCAGCAATACCACTCTTGGGAATATACTCAAGAGATGCTCTATCATACTACAAAAGTATTTGTTCAACTATGTTCATAGCAGCACTATTTGTAATAGCCAGAACCTGGAAACAGCCTAGATGCCCCTCAATGGAAGAACAGATAAAGAAAGTGTGGAATATGTATGCATTAGAGTATTACTCAGTGGTAAAAAACAATGATATCTTGAATTTTACATGCAAACGGATGGAAATAGAAAACACTATCCTGAGTGAGGTAACCCAGAGCCAAAAAGATGAATATGGTATGTACTCACTCATAAATGGATTCTAGCCATAAATAAAGAACATTGAGCCTACAACTCATGATCCTAGAGAAGCTAAATAAGAAGGTGAACCCAAAGAAAAACATATAGTTATCCTCCTGGATATTGGAAGGAGACAAGATTGCCAGGCAAAAATTGGAAACTTGGGGGTGGGGCTGGGATGGGGGTAAGGGGAGTTTGGGAGAAAAAATTGAGAAGGGGAGGATGGGGAGAGCTTGGGGGAATGGGACAGTTGGGATGGAGGAAGGGTGGATATGGGAGCAGGGAAGTATATATCTTAATTAAGGGAGCCATTTGAGGGTTGGCAAGAGACTGGACTCTAGAGGGGTTCCAAAGTATCCATGGAGATGTCCCCAGCTAGATCCTTGAGCAGCTAAGGCGAGGGAGCCTGAAATGGTCCTATCCTATAGCCATACTGATGAATATCTTGCCTATCACCATAGAACCTTCATCTGGTGATGGATGAAGCTAGAGACAGAGCCCCACACTGGAGCACTGGACTGAGCTCTAAAGGTCCAAATGAGGAGCAGAAGGAAGGAGAACATGAGCAAAGAAGTCAGGACCGCGAGGGGTGTGCCCACCCACTGAGACGGTGGGGCTGATCTAATGGGAGCTCACCAAAACCAGCTGGACTGGAACTGATGGAGCATATAATCAAACCGGTCTCTCTGAACATGGTGGACAAAAAGGGCTGAATGAGAAGCCAAAGACAATGGCACTGGGTTTGATCCTACTGCATGTACCGGCTTTGTGGGAACCTAGTCTGCTTGGATGCTCACCTTCCTAGACCTGGATGGAGTGGGGAGGACCTTGGACTTCCCACAGGGCAGGGAACCCTGACTGCTCTTTGGTCTGGAGAGGGAAGGAGAGGGGGTGGGGGAGGGGGAGGGAAATGGGAGGAGAGGAGGAAGTGAGAAATTTTTAATTAAAAATAAATAAATAAGTAAACAAAAAAATCTCAATTATATCTATCCATGACCAAACTCAATAGTTTGGGTACCGTGATGGTTTGAATAAGAATGGTTCCCATGGGCCCATATATTTGAATGCATAGTCATAAGAGAGTGGTGTTATTTGAAAGGATTGAAAGGATAAGGGAGTATGACCATGCTGGAGGAAGTGTGTCACTGTAGGTTGGCTCTGAGGTTGCAACAGCCCATGTCAAGCCCAGAGTCTGTCTCTCTACCTACAGACCATGACTGGATCTCGGGTACTGCTCCAGTACCTGCCCGCATGCTATCCACCACGATAATAATGGACTAAACCTCTGAAACTATAAGCAAGACCCCAGTTAAATGCTTTCTTTCATAAAACTGATAGGGTCATGACGTCTCTCCACAACAGAACAGTGGCAAAGACAGGAACCAATCTATTTGCTTGCATGTCCTTCTTCATCTTGTGTGATCATCAGTGGTCAAAAGATAAAAATGTAAATGTAATTCTTCCGGGTATTCATGGCAAGTACATCAAACATCCTTCCATGCCAATGCTTAGAAAATGTTTTATCCGTATCATCTATGAGTGGAGTTGTTGGAAATATAAATACAAATCCGGGTTCAAGGACAGAACACATTTGCATTTCATGTTAAACAGTGGCTGAAATAAAATATGCTAATATATAGATTATATTTCTGATTATAATAAGCTAAATTTAGGGGCTCTTTTGGAGAGCCCAGGAGCAACTTCTTAGCTATACAATGAGGTTGAATTGCTGTTGTCATTCACTTATTGACCCAGTTCTCCTGCTGCCATTCATATAAAATCTAGGATCAGTTCCTCTAGACAACAGGAGGAGATAAAACACTCTTTATTTGGAATCGTGTCTAACTTTTGCCATCACTAGCATAAATCAAAATAAAAAAGTGTGAATTTTAGGTCCTGCAAGTCCAGAGTCTGTCAGCTGACTGATTTTATGCCCAGAAGCTCCATGTTCAAATTCCAGAGTTGGTGATATTCTTTGAGATAGGGCCAGGATTTACTTATGAGCTCTATCCCAGTTTTGTGATCCCTGTGTTCAAGAGCCCCAGAAAATATTTGGGGAGTCTTCAGTGAATACCACAAGAACAAGGTACATTCTTTCTTGGGGTGATTTTTTTTAACAATCTTTTCTCATTTTACATACCAACCTCAGTTTCCACTCTTGGGGTGCTTTTAATTATAAATATTTAAATAGGTAATGGTAATCTATTATAACCTTCTTGAATTAGTGTTTTACTGGTCTTTTGACATTCCTCACAAATAGATAGTATATCACCCATGTCACGTCTGGTTGCTGCCACCAAGTTTGTCTTGTCCTGATTTAACCAGGATGTTGACGTTCTAGTACTACAATGAAACTCACGCACAACTATTGCTTGTCTACTCTACCCTTACGACTAACATAAGCATTGGACCTAACAGAAAACTCTCTTAGTCCCTAGGAGAGTCCATTTGGACTCTGCTTGTCTGGTTTGCCAGGACTAGAGCAAATAAGAACCTCTTAAATTTATTATGCCTCTCCCATTGAGACTTTCACAATCATGTTAGACAGATCCTTGAGGATGCCAACAAGAAACTTAGCCATCCCACTGACAAAGGAAGCAGCTAGGCCTAGAAAGCCAGTACGATCATGGGAATATTGAAAAGTTATTAGGTAAGCAAATAAACAAAGATATATCATATCCTTCTATATTTTCAAATGTATAATCAGAAAACAAACTAGAGAAATCTGTGATTGACTGATATAGATGTTTGAATGAGAACTGTCCTCCACAAGGTCACGTATTTGCACATGCAAACCTCACTTGTGGGTACCATTGGGGAAGGCTGTGGACCCTTCAGGAGAAGGAGCATTGCTGGAGGAAGTAGGTCATTGGGAGCAAGCTTTCAGAGTTTATAATTTGCCTTACTTCCTGTTTGCCTTCTCAGTTTCTGGCTTGTGTTAGAAACTGTGAGCTCTCAGCTTCTTGCTCATGCCTGTGGCTTGCTGCAATCCCTCCTGCCATGACGAACACCTATCCCTCTGGAAGTGTAAGCCCAAATAAACTTTTTCTCCTTAAGTTGCCTTGGTCATTTTATTACAGCAACAGAAAAGTAGCTAACAAATGAGTATTACAAAAATATTAGCATTTACATTTTAAACTACAAATACAATATTAAAATATTTAAGAGTTTAAAATTTGAACAAAAATGAAAACGATTAATTTTTAAAATTTCATTCCTCTTATAACACATTTTTATAAAAATTAAGGTTTGTGACTCTAAAAGTTAATCATCAAACTAAAGAACTAACATAATATTTTATTTAATTAATGTCTAGAGTAAAATATGTATGAAATTAAAGAAAGGTGAATGAAAAATGCAGGATATTTCTCAGCTACTATGTACAAGTTCTTTGGCCATTAATTCTGGGATCATGAACTAGAACAATGCAAGGAAATAGTCTTTTATCTCTGCCGGGAAACAAAATTGACTGCAAAAGAAACTACTGAGCTTATATTACCTCAGAGGATTTGACAGGTTAATTAATTTATCCTTTCTCTTTCCTAAACCTTTGGGTCATTCAGTTCCTCTTGTGTTTCTAAGTAGCCCTACCGTTTCCAAAAGAAAAGCCATTCGCTTTTCAAGGGAGCTAAGAGGAAAAACTGAGTCAAGTTCTAGTTCCAATAGCTATACACACAGTTAAGAAGCCATTTGTTTGAAGCATTAAAACTTCAGAACAAGGATCTGCAAATGAAATAAACAATTCCGTGGTCTGAAGGTAACACTGCGCAGTTCAAGGATGCAAATAATAAGCCAAACAGGACAAGAGTGACGTTGATGGGAAAGATGTAACTATGTTCCCAATTAAGACCCCTGACATTCAAGAGATGCACCGTACTCCCCTACTGGGGGTAGGCAACTGTTTCAGGGATCTCCCTTTCCTAATCCACTCACTTTGACTTCCTAATAAAGCCATCAGCTTCTGTCACTCTTCCTCATATTTGGAGATACTGTGACAAAATTGGTTTCATGTTTGAATAAGAATATGCTTGCTGGTGACCAAAGCCTTCTCTGTTAAGAGGACGTCACAATGTGTTTTGGTTTAGTATCTATAGTGGCAAGCGCATCTCTGTTTATATTCTTGTTTTGAAGAATGACAAATGGCACAAAATATTTCTCCTAAAATATGCCTAGTTAATTGTCAACCGGTTTTTCTTCAACAGTTGAACTACACTAAACCATTTGAAACAAAACTTCAAAATATTTCTTTGCATTTTTGACCTACACTTGTAAAAGCTATAAAGAGTAACATTTTTAGAGAATTAGTTAATGTTTCAAATATTCATATAAAACACAAACCAGTAAGAAGTATATATATATTTGAAACCAAATAGGCATGAGCTCAGAGCTCATTGCTATCACCATAGCTAAGTGCTTTTGAGGAAGAGTATATGCTTTTTGAGCCTTGGTTTCTTCATTTATAAATGAGATAATTGTTCATAGTGTCACTGTGAAAAATTACAGATGCAATCACTGTAGAATGCCTAGCACACAAAGGTCTAAAGAAACAAAAGCAATGAGATATAAGTAGGAGAGAATTGTTAAAACATACAGTACTTAATTAATTCTTCAATAAATCAAGCACATGTTGATCCTAGCATACGCAAGGCATCTGGGTAAAGAGCTTAGGACTGAAAGGCTGATGTTTTGCAAAGGACCTTAACATTGTTTATGGTCATAAACACACATACATATATATGTATATATAATATATATTTCTAATATATATTAGAAATAGGGTAGTGTGTGCAAACACAAAAAATAGAAGAGCTAAATAAGTTTGCTGGGGGAGTTTGGAAATGCTTCATAAGACAATAAATAATTGACCTTCTGGATGAGCAGAAGGGTGGTGGTTTGAATAAGAATGGCTCCTGCAGTGCACTGCAACCCCCCCCCCCCCCGTCTGCGCTCTATGTGCTACAATACAGTTCACGAGCTTTGGGCAAGGGGCTGGAAGTTGAAATACAGAAACACATACAAAGACAGACAGACACATGGACGTCTAATCACTGGTAAAGCCCTCTATTTCATAGTTTCATAGCACCATGGAGGCTTAAATACCCAGCAGTCAAGTGGGCCAACAGGTGAAAACCCCATCCTCTGATCCTCAAGGCGCAACTTTTAGTAACTCCAATCAGAAGGCTCTAGCAGGGAAGAGCAGCTGAAAGCCAGGACTCCAATTGGTCCCAACAGGCTCCCATAGGCTCATATATTTAAATACTTAGTCACCAGGACATGCAACTATTTGAAAGGATTTTAAGGATTAGGAGGTGAAGGTGTGGCCTTGTTGGAGGAAGTGTGTCACTGGGGGTAGGCTTTGAGGGTTCAAAAGTCCAGGCCAGTCTCCACCCCCTCCATCCTGCTGCCTGCTGATAAAGACATAGAAATCTTAGCTACTTCTCCAGCACCATATCTGTCTGTTTGTCCCAGTGCTCCATACCATGATGATACTGGACTTAGCCTCTGAAACTGCAATTAACAACCAAGTAAACACTTTATCTTACAATAATTGCCTTGGCAAATGGATGGAACTAGAAAAAAAAATCATCCTAAGTGAGGTAACCCCAACTCAAAAAAAGGATGAATACGGCATGTACGCACTCATATGTAGACATTAGCTCACAAGTAAATGATAACCAATTTATGGTTCGTACACACAGAGAGGCTAACTACAAAGGAAAAGACTGGAGGGACACATGGATCTCCCTGGGAGGGGTAAATAGAATAACTTTATAAGTGGATTAGAGAATGGGAATGGGAGGATAAGATGGGGGAGGGAGGGAGGGAAGATAGCGTTGAGGGAGGGGATGTGGATAGCATTGAGGGGTGGTACAGAAATCTAGTGAAGTGCAATCATCCTGAAATATGTGAAAGCAATTACAATGATAGGCCCAATTAATGGGGGACACAGAGTCCCAACTGGCCACTTCTTGTCACCAAATAAAGCTTCCAGTACAGGGACTGGGTTATAGTCGATTGAATTTTTGGCCAAAGAGGTCTCGTGGACATCCCCAAACAACCAAGGCTATTGCCTAGACTACAGGCTCATCTCCAGACACAGACAGTAAGGTCCCACTGCAGAAGACAACTACACAAACTCATGGAACATGGAGAGCTTGAGCTGATGCTGGCATAGAACTTTCGCCCCTATGTTCCAGGGGCTTTGGAATGGGAAGGTACTTGGCAGGTTTTATATATATATATCAACCCAGCCACAAACTCTTTGATC
This sequence comes from Arvicola amphibius, assembly GCF_903992535.2. Classification (NCBI taxonomy): domain Eukaryota; kingdom Metazoa; phylum Chordata; class Mammalia; order Rodentia; family Cricetidae; genus Arvicola; species Arvicola amphibius. The sequence goes on from NC_052054.1 coordinate 22,801,921, forward strand.
TTCAGTGTCGTCCCACCTGCAAGATAGGCTAGGGCAACAGTGCCACAAAACTTGTGGGAGTAATCAACCAAGATTTGACTTAAGATCTACTCTACGTGATGGAGCCCATACCAAACACTGGTTGGATGACCGAGAACCAGAGACTAGACAGCCCAGGGACCTGGCATAAAACCAAATACTGTCCTTTGAAATACAAATCAGTGATAAAATGACCCTGATGATATTCTGTTATACTCATAGATCAGTGCCTTGTTCAGGCATCATCAGAGAAGCTTCTTCCAACAGCAAATGAGAAAAAACACAGTCAGATACTATGCAGAGTGAGAGACCTTGGAACACACAGCTCTAAATGGGGTTTCTTCACTCAACCCCTACCTGTCGTGCTCAGGGAATCCCTTGGAAGAGGAGGTGGGAAAACATGTAAGAGCCAGAGTACATGGGAGACACTAGAACAAGCAACCACAGGGTCCGTCGGGTTTCACTGGGTCTTCTGCATATATATATTAAAAGTTTCAGTTCAGTTTAAGATTATTTTATGGGACTCCTGTGTGTGCAAACAAGTGGATCTCTGGTACTTATGCCTTTTCTTGGACTTTTTACTTTCTCTTGATTTGCCTTCTCCAACTTCCATGTGATGGTTTTTGTTTTAACTTTCTATATTTTATATGTTACATTTTGTTATTATCTCTTAGAAGCATGTTCTTTTCTAATGAGAGACATAAAGTGGAATGGATCTGTATGGGAGGGGAGGTGGGGAGGAACTAGGAGGAGTAGAAGGAGAAGAAGTGTAATCAAGATATATTGTAAATCTATTTTCAATATAAGGGGGCGGGGAGAGTTCCCATGGTCACAGTGTCCCTTCATATCAATAAGAACTCTGAGGGGATATGGGCAGGAAATGACGAAGGCTAACAAGACCAGCTTTTATGTAGGAAATTAGATCAACAGGCTAATTTTTCAACAGCTCTAACTTCTATCTAAGAAAATTCCAGTTGTCTGATACACAACTTTTGATGGGTCACCTGTAAGAAAGAATGGATCAAAGCGCCTCTGTACAGTAACATTGGTTAGAACATGTGCTTTGTTTGAAATGTCCCACAACTGAGGGCAGACGAGAAACCACAGAAAGAGCTGTTACTTTGAATCTAAGACTCATGATTTCTAGCTCTTGCTTCCCCATAATTTCTGTGACAGGTTGCCCTTTCCAATGGGAAAATCCTGGGATTATTCTAAAAATTACCTTCCGTTAATAACAAAACTGTGCTCAATTTTAGAAGCTGAAAAGAGGGTACGCAACTTCTCTCCAGAAAATATAACCCTCAAACCTTATAAAGTGGTGAACGAACCATCCAAAGTGTTTGAATTGAAACAAATGAGAGCAACGTGACACAGCTAACGTGACAGCAAGAATTGGGCAGGAAAGCGGGAAAACATCTCAAGCCAAACTCCCAGCAAGGGTGAACCGTAACAAGGCAAACAAGTCTGCTGCTAATGACGTTCTCGATGGTGGATGGAGACATGGCTCAGCAGTTAGGAGTGCTTACTGCCTATAGAGACTCTGGGTTGCGGTCCTATTGCCCACATTACATGGTTTACAACTTCCTATAATTCCAGTTCCAAGTATCCAACACCCTCTTCTGGCCTCCAAAGGCTCCTGCATATATGAGGTTCACATAAACTTAATGCAAGCACCCACATGTGATAATGAATATATATACTTTAATTTTTATATATATAAACACACACACACACACACACACACACACACACACATACACATACACATACTTTAAGTTTTAAAAGAAACATAAACTCCTCAGACATCTATCACAGATCGTCGAGGAATAAACCAGTCTTGCCGTGTGTCTGGGAAGACTAGCCAAGTGCAACAGCTACTTCTAACACAGTTCGTCTGCATCAAGGTGGGGGTGGAACCTCGTCCCCATGATTATATAGGTGGAAATGGATCCCTGAGATAGGACAACAAACTTCTAATGGCACAGAAACCATCCTCATCCAGGAATGAGCTCGTTGTATGATTTAAGACCCCTGGCACCTCTTAAAAATGGATTCATTGACCACATAGTTTACACAATGACTCAATGCTCCAGAAAGAAATCCTATTTACTATCAGTGTTCTTCTGTTACTGCAATCATCCAAGATTTCACTGATACTTAGGTCCCTATGGGATGAAGTTCGAATTAGTGAAGAGTTGTTTAGTAGACTTTCATTTCATCAAAGGTAACTATTTATTTTAATCCACTCACCATTCCGTGGTTCAGCCACCCTGGGATAAAGTTGTCAAGCAGTTTTGGGTATATCATCTCTCTGTCGTAGGCATAAATGGTCCAGAACACGGCGACAACAAACTGGAAGGAAAAGGAAATCTTCTGTTTCAAGTTCATCTTTTACAGAACACAACTGGTTGGTTATTTGTTTTAAAAACCCAAGAGTTTTGGAATTTATGCTGTCAGAAGTAAACCAATGATTGACTAGCAAAACGGTTCCCACCTCACTCTGTAGTGTTAACCACAGGGTTGTCAAGTCCCCTCTCTGGTCTTCCTTTGGAAGAGCAGTCAGTGCTCATAACGGCTGAACTCTCTCTGCGCTCACTGTTTTAAAATTTTATTACATTTACCTGTCAACATTATCACCTCAAAGTAGGCAGGAATAGAGATTGTTTTGTTTATCCATGCTACAAATGGAGAAACCAATATTTTCATTTTTGCTTTAATCGTATTTACTGGTACATAAGATTTGATATATCATACATGGAATGGACTCTCATATTAAACATTAGTTCTGATCTCACTAATTCTACTAATAATGTAAGAGAATCTTCAAAACAATTTACCTTTTTATTATGAATAAAGAATGCTAAGGAAAGACTGCAACTATGCAGATAGATGATAGAAAGATAGATAGATAGATAGATAGATAGAAAGAAAGATAGATAGATAGATAGATAGATAGATGATAGATGATAGATAGATAGATGATAGATAGATAGATAGATAGATAGATAGATAGATAGATAGATAGATAGATAGATAGATATAGATTCCTGTAACAATAGCAAAAAGTAGGTCATTTCTCCCCCAAATGATCTTCAAATTGGTAGTCTAGACAGTTTGGTAATGGAAGATCCAGACTGTAAGAACAAGGTGATCCTGGGAGCAGGGAGGAACAGTGGAAAAGGAATCCTATTTTTTTTTTTTTCCTCATGGTTTATTTTTTTTATATTTAAAAATTACCATCTCCTTCCCTCCTCCTCCCCCCTCCCTCCCCTCCTTCTCCCCTTTCTCTCCCCTCCTTCTCCCCCTTCCCTCCCCTCCCCTCCACCCATACCTCCCCTCCCTCCCTCTCAAGGCCAAGGAGCCATCAGGGAATCCTATTTATAGCTGGGTTGGGAGGGATGGGAGAAGACTAAGAAGTCTTTTTAAAATGGGTGAGAATCTAGGAGGCGGGTAGAAGTCCTAATACATGGATGATAGAATAAATGAGAAATAAAGCACAGAAGAGCACGACACGAATGAGCAGTTGCAAGCAAATCCCCTTCTCTACAGTGAGAGGAAGCTGGCAACAGGAAAGTGGCCTAAGCCCAGAATGGCAATGATCTGAGGCCCCTGGAGTGGATGATGTGTGAGGAAGTTGGTCACTGAGAACATGTAAAAGGAAGACTCTGATGGTCACCAGGGCTCCCCTGAGACTCGATGACATGTTTTTCTAGTAGAACCAACCAGGATATTTCCCAGGGCTGTGAGGTCTATGAGAAAGAATTCAGAGGGAGGATGCTAGGGGCTCAAACTGCCGCAAGTTAGATGGCTGAGAAGACCTGAGATGAAGAAGCTGTGAGAACGGGGAGCCTTTCATGACCAACCAGCCTTTTGAAACTGCTACTTGGGGAGTGAAAGTTGCCAATAAGTTACATGAGAGGCCTCATATAAAACCGTTTTCAAAACCAGACTCTCAATGAAAGACAGAACTTTTCTATTTTCACTTCGTTCTTTCTGTATATATTTGGCAACTGAGTGGAAAAAAGAATCCAAATATGGTTGATTTAATGCCTCGGTGCCAGGGATGTAGTACCAGGTCCACAGCCATGCTACTTCTAAACCCAGGGACATGCTATACAGCCTGGATTCAGTGTGGTCCATGAATCAACAGCACCCACATTCAATCTGCCAGACATAATGAGCCCTGGGTCTCACCCTGCAGTAATCTGATCCTACATTTTAATAAGATCTTGAGGATATTCCTGCTTTTAGAGCCATCTTCTACCACCGTGTGTTGCCTGCCTTCCTGTCGGAGTATTATCTCAGGTCCTACAGCTTCTCATTCAGAACCTCCGCCATTCTCCTTCTGGGCACACCCAGGTGATATCATTCGGGGAATCCCTGCCCTAATTCACAAATATGTCCCAGGGCTTCTTTCTCTAGTCCAGTAAGTCATCATAAGTAATTTTTACTAAACAATGGTTTCTTAGTTACTTTTCTCATGGCTCTGATAGAATACCCCAACAAATGAAAGTATTTGTTTTGGGACACACTGGGAGGTTACAGTTCATCATAGTGGTCCTACTGGTGAGGTCACTGCAGCAGCAGGAGCTTGAAGCAGATGTTCACGTTGTCTCCACAGTCAAGAGCTCCTCCACTCCAAGGAGCAGGGAACATCACGGAAGTTGAGACATAGAGTATATAAGAGGATAGAGAGGATGATGTGAAATGCTGTCCTCATATGAGTGTTTACACACCACATACACACACCACACACACACACACACACACACACACACACACACACACACACGAGCTTGGTTTGCTGCACAAGACTTGTATAATATCAAGTCAGTTAAAGTTCTCCATTGGGTCAGGGGAGGGGCTATGGAGGCAATAACTTTGGCTGAGTAGCCATTGGTAGTTGATGCCAGCTTAGGGAGAGACACTCACTTTCCCTCAGAGGATATGGCAACTAGTATATTGCCCGTGACCAGTGATTTGCCCATGCAAATACCAGCCACACAGCACTAACAGGACCAAGGAGGAGGATATGAAACTGGGAAAGATCTCTGCTACATGGGCCTAGGGAAAGCTAGAGGGGAAGTAGGGGGCCAGATATGATCAAGATACCTTGAACCTATGTATAAAGTGTTCAAATAAACACAAAAGCAATGAGCCTGAAAATCTGTGTTCAGCCTACTTTCTCCTTTTTATATAGTCTCGGAGTCCAGTCTAGGGAATGGTGCCACCCACCATAGGTGGGTTTCCCCACCACTCAAGATAATACCTCACAGGTAGGTCAAGGGGTCCACCTGCCAGATAATTATATATCCCATCAAGTTGACACCGAGATTACCCATCACGAGTGGTGAAGCCATGCCTATTTCTGTGGGGTAAGGATTTGGGCTAGGTGTAAACACATAGGCATGGAGCCACTTTGGACTAGTGTGGAGCCATTGGTGGAAACCCCTTCAACTCTGCTGAACAGCACAATCGAATCATGATAATGGAAGTCCTTCATATTACAGACCCTTTTCCAAGGGGCAGAATCCTGGGACCATATTAAAATTCCTTTTGCATGTCCCTGCACTGTCAATTGCTTCAGAATGGTCCTGATGAACTCCAATCCTTTGCACTTCCATTTAAATGCTAGAATCCCAGGTTGTTAAAATTTTACAGATATCTTGTCAGAATACTCAGTGTTACTGTTTGAGAATTGACGTCCTGGCTACACTGAGATTTCCTACACGTAGCACAGGTTGTCCATGTACTAAGGTTGTCTTTAATTTCTCTTAGAAGTATTTTTAGTTAATAATGTGCAGATATTCACAATATTTCCTGACTCTTTATATGTATTTTATGTTTTTGGAAGCTAATGTACATTACTACATTTTTGTGTATTCTTTGTTGCTACTTTATAAAAACACAAGTTTTAAATAGTGGCCTTGCTTCGTGTACCTTTACTAAATTTGATTACTAGTTTTTGTAGCAATTATTTTAAAAATTGTTTTGGATGTGTGTGTGTCCAAAGTAACAAAACTCTTTTATGAACTACATGTTTTTGTTCTGTTATTTAAGTCCTCAGCACAAAGTTGAATAGAAGCAATTCACAGTGAAAGCCTTTATCATTTTCTCTGCTGCAGAGAAAACATTCAATTTCTCAACAGTGAAGTTTGACATTAGCTGCAGGTTTTTTTTAGACGTCTTTTTACAAGTTGGGTAAAATCTCATAGAATTTTACTTGGGAGATAAACACATTTACTGTAAATGATAATATTTTTTAGATGGTTTTGTTGCATATTTTGAGACAACTACACTAAGATTTTCTTCCTTATTCTGTCCTTCAGTGACCTATTAATTGATCTTGAATGTCAAGCGAACAACCCATGGCTGGTTATCTTAAGTTATAGGCATATGTTGCTGGATTCCACTTACCAATGTTTTGTTCAAGATTATGGTTTTATTTGATTCTATTCATAAAATATACTAATCTATAAGTTCATTCCCTCAAGGTGTCATCATCTGATTTTGGTAGGAGGAAAATGAATGGGTTCGAAAGAATGAGTTGGAATTATTTCTTCCCATATTTTCTAGAGAACTTTGTGCAACAATGGTGTTATTTGTTCTTTATCCAAGTGATAAGCATTTCTAGTAAAGCCAACCTGAGTAGAAATCACAAATTCATTTCTTTTATACAAATTGGACTATTTTGTATTTTGTTTTTTCCTTGCACTGATCTTTAGCCATCTTTGCCCTTTAAGGTATCTCTAAACTTTATCATTTTGACTGGAGAGTGGTGGGGCTATACTGGGGATTCAAGAAAACATGCTGCTCTTGAGCCACACCCTCATGTAAGTCTTTATAAAGATGTTTATATATTTTACCATGGAAATTGCCAAACTGTATAAATTTCCCCCAGTGAGCTGACTGTCACACGTTACCTAGCACAGCACCACTGGGAGCCACTCTCTGTTTATAGGAAGTGACCATTCAAGATAGGGTATCACTGTGTGGTTCTTGATAGTGAAGGCTGTGATCCCCATCCTACATTGAGGGAACTTATGCAGGTTATTCACAGTGACCTTCAAGAAAGTGTGAGTCACCTTGCTAGGTGCCACATTAGAAGGCCAGGAGGCACAGGTAACTGAGCAATCAGTCTTCCAAGTAAGTCTTTAGATACAAACACAGCACAGATGGTACGAACTTGGCTTCCTGCACTGATAGTCTGTTGGTGGTATGGTCATCAAAACCCAAAATAACTTTGAACTCTGTTACCAGGGCATGAATAGGAAATGAATAGTTTCCCATGACAATCTAAATGATATAGGAACATTCTGCTATTGCAATCAAGCTCCTTCTCTGGCCCAGTCCAAAAGCCAGCTACCCCAGACAGTACACACGCTGCTCCTCAGCAGCCAGGACCACAATACTGTACACGAACTGAAAGTGGAAGAGGCACGACCACTGTACAGATCTTCAGAATTCAAAATCAAATACTTGAGTGACAGCTAGCAGTAATGTGCCACTTGCAATTGCTAGAAATTAACACCCAAACAGAACTAGACATGATGCATGGCCTACATCACTTTGAAAGAAGTTTCTTACACTAAATTAGAGAGAGACCAAAGACTTCAGCTTTAGTTCACTTTAGACAATTTCTACAGTTGAAGTCATTTATATATTGACTCTCACACACTGATACCTAGAGACTTTAGTAGCCAACGTTCACCAAGAGACATGTCATCAAGATAAAAATGAAACAGAGAAATGCTGTAGGTAATTGGTGTTATAAACCAAATTGACCTAACAGATATACAGAACATTTTACCTAAACACAAAAGAACATACTTTCTGATCAACACCTTATAGAATGTTTACCAAAACTGACCACATACTCAGAAATAAGCAAGTCTCAACAGATACAAGAAAACAGACATAGCACCCTACACCCTATCTGACCACCTCAGATTAAACTGGACATCAACAACAATAGCTTACACACTCATGGAAACTGAACAACTCACTACTGAATGGGTATTAAAGACTTCCTAGAAATGAATGAGATTAATACACAATATACCCAAACTTAAGGGACACAATGAAGCTAATTCTAAGAGGAAAGTTCATAGTACTGAGTGCCTACATTAAAAAATATTGCAACTTAACATACTAGTAAGTTAACAGCACACCTGAAAGTTCCAGAAAAAAAAAAAACAAAAATGAGAATTCATACCCAAAAGGAGTAGTGAGAAAGAAGTAATCAAACTCAGGGTTAAAATCAATAAAAAAAACAAGTAAACAAAGAATCAATAAAACAAAGAGTTAGTTCTTTGAGAAAATCTGTAAGATTGACAAACCTGTATCAAAATTAACTAAAAGGAAGAGAGAATACACAAACTAACAAAATTAAAAATGAAAAGAGGGCTATAACAACAGACACTGAGGAAATCTAAAGAATCATGAGAAAATACTTTAAAGTCCTATACTACACCAAATTGGAAATCTAAAAACAATGGATAATTTTCTTGATACATACCATTTACCAAAGTTAAATCAAGATCAGATGATCAACTTAAACAGACCTACTGAAATAGAAGCAGTAATTAAAAGTCTCCAAATACTACTACTACTACTATGACTACTACTACTACTACTACTACTACTACTACTAATAATAATAATAACCCAGGGACAAATGGTTTTAGTACAGAATTCTATCAAACTTTAGGAATAGAGTTAAAAACAATACTCCTCAAATTATTTCACAAAATAGAAACATGAGGAATGTTGTCAAAAACTCATTTCATGTGGTCACAGCTACCCTGATATCCAAAGCACATAAAGACTCAACAAAGAAAGAGAATTTCAGAGCAATTTTTCTTATGAATATCAATGCAAAAATTCTCAATAAACTACTTGTAAACCAAATCCAAGAATGCAACAAAAGATCATTCACCATGACCAAGTAGGCTTCATCCAAGAAATGCAAGGATTGCTCAAAACACAAAAAAATCAATGAAATACACCAAAAAAATTGAACATTTGACAGAATGACAGAAAAATGACAAAGTGGCATCAAAGGCATTTGACAAAATCCAACACTACTTCTTGATTTAAAAAAGTCCTGCAGGTATTAGGGATACAATCACTATACCTCAAAATTAGAAAGGTAATTTTTATCAACCCCATAGCCAATCCTAACTCAAATGGAGAGAAACTCAAAGCAATTTCATGAAAAATCAAGAATATAGCCCTCTTTTCATTTTTAATTTTGTTAGTTTGTGTATTCACTCTCCCTTTTAGTTAATTTTGATACAGGTTTGTCAATATTTCTCCATACCTAGTCAATATACTACTTGAAGTCTTAGCCCCTCAATAAGAGGACTGAAGGAGATCAAGGGCATACAAATTAGAAAGAAGTTTAAGTATCTCCATTTGCAGATGATGTGATAATATATGTGACCTCAAAATTCCACCAGAAAATTCCTACAGCTGATAAACAATTTCAAAAAAGTAGCTGCATACAAAATTAACTCACAAATATCAGAATCCCTTGTGTATAGAAATGACAAGTGAACTGAAAAAAAAATCAGGGAAACAGCACATTTCACAATAGCCTCAAATAATATAAAATATCCTAGAGTAACAGTAAACAAGCAAGTGAAAAATTTGTATGACAACAACTTTGAGACATCAGAAGATATTAGATGATGGAAAGTTCTTCTATGCTCATGGATTAGAAGGATTAATATAGTAAAAATGACCATCATATTAAAAGCAATCTACATATTTGATGCAGTCACCATCAAAATTCAAACACTATTACAGTTCTTGAAAGGACAATCTTGAGTTTCATATGAAAACACACATACAAGATAGATAAAACAATAACAAAAAACCCACAGGAGGTATTACCATTCCTGATTTCAAGTCATACTACAGAACTATAGTAATAACACAGCAAGGTATTGGCACAAAAACAGATACACTGATTGATAGAATCTAATTGAAGACATAGACATACATCTATACACCTACGGACTCGTGATTTTTGATAAGGAGGTTAAAAATACACACTGTGCTTCCCAAACTGGACAGCTGACCATTTCTTGTTACCAAATGAAGCTTCTAATACCAACAGTGAGTTACATCTATTTGAGTTGTTGGCCAAAGGGGTCCCATGGACTTCCCAAATAACCTAGACTGTTGCCAAGACTAAAGGTTGCTCTCTACAAACTATTGCTGAAGACAACACTGGAACAACTCAATGGACATAAAGAAGTTGTGCTGGTGCCTACCCAGAACCATTATCCTATGCCCTAGTGTCCTGGATACAGGAAGAGACACTGTACACTACCAAAGAAGAAATGTAAACACCAATCTAGCCACAAATTTTTTGAACTACAATGAAGTCCTGCTTGCAAGATATGCTAGGGCAATGGTGGGACAAAGTTTGTGGGAGTCACCAACCAGTAACTGATTTGACTTAATGCCTACTCCACAAGATAGAACCCATACCTGATGCTTGAGTGACCAGGAACCTGAGATTAGACAGCTCAAGAACCTAGGGTAAAAAGAAATACTACTTTTCTAAAAAACAAACAACATCACAAAATATAGCAATAAAATGACTGCTAGTGACATTCTACTAAACTCATAGTAGATCAATGTCATGCTCTGTGATCAGCAGAGAAGCTTCCTTCTGCAGCAGATGGGAACAAATACAAACATCCACAGCCAGACATTATTCAGAGTAAGAGACCTTGGAACACTCAGATCCAAAAGGGATGTCTCCATCAAATCCCTCCCCTCATGGCTCAGGAAACCCTGTAAAAGAGGAGGCAGAAAGAATGGAGTACACCAAGAAAATAAGGCCTTCTAAATAACGGGATGGACACACATAAAACTCACAGAGAACAAGACAACATGCACAGAGCCTAAGCAGGTCTGCACCATATGGGGTCCTAAAACTGAAAAGAGAAGCAGACACATGCCCCATCTCTAACCCAGAAGCTATTTCCAGTGGATAACCACGTGCCAATGAAAATTCAATTTCCTCCAAGGGAATTTCACGGGGTAAACAAACTATAGCCTGCGTGCCCAGCAGTATGTGGCTAACAAAAAAAATGAACTCAAAAAAAATATGAACTCAATGGCATCTTTGGTGGTTTCTTGTCTCATAATGTCCTGTCAGAGCTTTCCCTTCTTTTTAAAATTTAATTTATATATTTTCTTCTATTCTCACCCTATAGGTCCTTTGTGTATATACTATGGTTTCCAGTTTGTTGTTTTCTGAGATTCCTAAGTGCTTGTAGGGTCCTCAGCATGCCTCCGTTACCATCACTATGTGGTCCAGTTCCTCTCTCGGCCTAGTGCTGCCTTCTCTTCCAAACAGGTCTCTCCCCTAGCATTCCCTTGCCTATAATTGTTCTCTCTGATATGCTCTGAATATAATGTGTTCCAAATTTCTCCTGATTTCCCACAGAATGTTAATCTCCAAAATAACATGTTAAGAAAATTATGAGGGTGCAACTTAGTCCAATGATGGTAGAAGTGAGAACTTTAGAACAGGAGCAGGTTGAGCTAAGGGCACTCATTAGGTTAGAGCTCTTTAAGCTGAATCCTGGTGGCTTTGAAAGAAGAGGGAGAGCAGACAGACACATATACATGTGCTCCCTATACCTTCTCATGTGACAATCTATACTGCCCTGGGATCATGTCAATGTGAAGGCTGTCACTAGAAGAGGTCTCTACACTCAGCAACTCCAGAACATTGAGTCAAACTGAGCATCTTTTCTTTATAAATGGATTTCCCCCAGGTTGTAATAAATAAAAAGAGTCAATATGCCATCTTGAAATTGGTTCATAAAGAACCCAGGTGAAGACAATGCCATCTATGTAGACATATAGCAGACACATACTTAAGCATTAAAATATTTTAATGTGTAAGCATGCATAAACAACTGTATAGAAAGTAAACATTCTTTGCAATTTCAACTTCTACAGGCCAAATTTGGGCTATAAATTTTAAAATCTTTTTATATGCATTAAAATGTGCCCCATTTTGTTTATACTAAGTCTTATACAACTGGAAATAAATTATTTTTGAGATTGACATAGTTACATTGTATATGCACGCGTGTTTGCCTGCATGTATATATATGTACCATGTATGTATGGTGCCCTTGGGTGCCAGAAGACACTGCATCTTTTAGAACTGGAGTTACAGATAGTTATGAGCCACCACATGGGTGCTGAGCCTTGGTCTTTGGCAAGAGCAGCAAAGGCTCTTAACGACTGAACATCTCTCCAGCCCTGAGAAAAATCTCTGCCTCATAGAATCTAACTGTCTGAATATGCCATAATTTACTTACGCACTCACTAATAGGCCCTCACTATTCTCAACTTCCATAGAATCTTCTTAGCTACATTACTGGCTTCAGTTTTCTTTTAACCCGACGTTTTGTCTTGGTCTCACAGTTACCTTTATAGAACTGAGCTAAAAAAAAAAAAAAAAAAAAAAAAAAAAAAAAAAAAAAAAAAAAAAAAAAAAAAAACTATCTGCAGCTCTTCCTGGCTGGAAGGACAGAATCAAAACTGTCCTTGTAAAATGACCCCAAAGTCTCCTTTTTATCCCTGAAAGCCTCCCCAGGTTCCACATTCCTTGACTGCATGCATCTTCCCCAAATTCATGCCCTGCTGAGTTCCACTCGTTCATGCGCTCCATATCACCGAAGCTCCGTTTGTTCTCTCTGCTTCAGTGCTTGTGATTCCTCTAACCAAAGCTTCCAAGTCATTAAAAACAAATCTTTGAGATTATCTGACTGCAGTCAAAAGAAGCATCATCAAGAAGACACAGAAAACACCGGCAAGGATGTGGGGGGGAAGGAGACCCCTAATTCACAGCTCATGGGAACTCATACTGGTGCAGCCTCAAAATTCTAAGTGTAGAACTACCAAATGGTACAGCTATCTAGTTCTCCTTAGTGGTAACATCTCCCATGGGCATGGTGCATTTTCAAAGCAGAAGACAGATGCTGGAGTATGCTATAAGCTAAACTAAAGACTGTACAGATTGAGCCAGTTTTAACATGCATTCTGTGTGAGGGAATGGCAAAGTACATTGTTCTATGACATTTTTCATAGTACTCATATTTGTGGGGCCCCTGCCAATGACCTCAACACAAAAGAGTTTCTATACCACAGAGAAATTCCCCCATACCAACCCTGTGCTGTTCACCCTCCCTGCACTTGGCAATCGCTGACTTTCTCTCCATTACTATACATATTTTTTAATTCTGAATTCATTTGATGAAGGGACTCTTTCTCAGTGCTTTAGTAGGGCTGGCTTACAGTTGTGTGGTCTCTATAATATGTGGGATTAGAGAGTTGACAAGCAGCATCTTTTGGCATCACAACTATGTTGAGATAAACACTTCAAGCAATAACTACAATTATGTTTCTGGTTTTATAGATGAAGAAATAAACTCAGAGAAATCAGATTACTTTCTCAGCTTCAGAATAAATGAGTGACCAACCCAGAGTCTGAAGCCAGATTGTAAGGACTCATCAATGTTTTTAAGCTCTGTAAATACTCTCTGGTACATGGAGTGTAGTGAAACTTTCAGATGGATTAATAATTGGATGCAAGAATGAACTAAATGCCAGAAAGTTTTAGAACAAATTCTGAGTCCTTTAGAAAACCCTGCAGTTGGGAAGAACACAAAGAATTTCAGGTGAGTGAATGCAGCTATTGATTCTGGGTAAAGAACAGACAGACAGACACACACACACACACACACACACACACACACACCCCATGCATTTGTGCATGTACTCATACACATGCATGCACAGAGAGAAAGACAGAGGCAGAGCATTCATACACATATTTTAAAAATCACTAAGTGGGTCCTCTAGATCAAACATAATACATGAGGCCAGAAAAGAGCAGAACTGAATGGGAACAAATAGTGAAAATCCACTATTTCTGCTTGTCATAAGCATATTGTAGAGTTTGAAGCATCTCAGTGAGGAATATCTGACCATGTTCATCCTCCTTCTAGAAAATCCCTATCTCTAGGATAAAGAAGCAGTATTGACTTGGACTACCTGCTGCTCCTGACTTGTGTCTGAGCCTTGCCTTGCCCGTATTCCTCACCCACATGCAAGCTATTCCCCAGAATGTCAGAGTGAGTGGATGGTTCCTGCTATGGTCTGAGTCTGGATTATCCCCACCAAAATGCACTGCAGCTTATTCTCCATCAACTGCCTTATGTTTTATACAGCTGAGATCACGCCCATCATGTGGTCATTTTACCATTATGGATACAATCGCTAACCTTTTCAGAAATTCACAGTCAGATCCATTTTAAATCGAATTCCGCATCAAGATAAATAAAAGAAATCCTTTTCTCTTTGACAAGTGATAGTAAACAAAATAATCAATCTGGTCTCTATAAAGCTCACACCAGACATGTTTGATTTTTGAGAACTACTGTCAGTCAATTGGCAGTGATGTAAGCAGCTTATTTTCTAAAGTAATTAGTAAACTCTTGCCCGTTGTAAAAGTGCTAATCAAGCCCCTGCTATTTCTGTATCTCTCTTTCGTTTTTAGTAAAGAGGGACTATAGTCTAGTTATATATACAATTACATTAACATGATTATCCAAAGAGAGGCCTTGAGTACATAGGAGAGCTGTCTAGCTAAATGAAACAAGAACTAAAGGTTGTCATCTGAGAATAAAATTAAGAAAAATCTAATTTATATAATCTAATAAAACTTAATGGATTAACTGAATTGTCCTTTTTTAGAAGCATCGACCATTAGATGACTACATATCAATGAGACCTCACACTCTGTGACTTGAAAATATACTATTATTTTAATACTGGAAGGTGAATAGCACAGCCTTCGTGAGAAAGATGGGGAGACAGGAGATGGTGATAATAGTGAGTAGTCTTAGTCAAAAGCAACTAGGCACTTACAGTTTTGCAGAAACAACAAGGGCATCTAGTCATCAGCAAGAGAATTTTCTGATCTACCTAGCAAGGTGTCTTAGTTAAACTTTCCATTGCTGTGAAGAGACACCATTGCCCTGGCAACTCGTATAAAGAAAGCGTTTAATTGGAATGGCTCACTTAGAGTTTCAGAGGTTCAATCCATTACCATGATGGCAGGGAGCATGACAGTATGCAGGCAGACATGGTGTCAGAGAAACAGCTGACAGTCCTACATCTTGCAGGCAACAGGAAGTTGTCTGTGACACCAAGCAAAGCTTAAGCAAAAGAGACCTCAATGCCCACCTCCACAGTGACACATTTCCTTGAACAAGGCCATCCTACTCCAACCAAGCCACACTTCTAAATAGTGTAGATCCCTTTGGGGCTATTTTATTTCAAATCACCATTCTACTCTCTAACCCCCAAAGGCTTGTAGCCATATCATAATGCAGAATGCATTCATCTCAACTTCTCCATAGTCTATAACAATATCAAACTTGCTTCAAAGTTCAAAGTCTCTTCAGAGACTCATAGCAATTGCTTAACTGTAATCCCCTAAAAATTAAAATCAAAAAGCAGATCAAGATTACTTCCAGGAGTTCTTTGTCAAACAACAAATCCAGTGACCCAGGAGACTGAAATATTATTGTCTGATGTGACTTAACACCACCCCAGATCCTAGTTGAAAATGGATCAAGACATTACAAATTTACAAAAGAAAGCAGATTTAATGGCAAATGTTCTTGATGAAGCAGATCAAAATGGCCTTTTGAAATTCTAATGAAATATTTTTGACTAGATATAATTCATTTGTTAGGATATAAGCCCATGTAAAATGAACTATATCATTTTTTCCAAAAATACTTTTTAAACTTGTGCAACTACAAACTGTGGCTTTTTAGAACCCTGCAGATTTTTTATATAATTATACCAAATATAATTAGCTATCTTTAAAAAAATAATGTAGCTAATCCACATGATAGAAACTTATTTTAACAAATTTTAAGAAATACATTGGGTAAGTCTGTGGTACTTAAGTCTATATATAATTGGTGAAATGAGAAGACAAAGCTGGAAATATTTTCTTTCTTAGCAAAACAAATACTTTGCAAACTGTCATATAAAACTGTGTGAAACTATGGTCTCACTAGCATGAAACAGTCTATCAAGGGTGAGCAACAACATTGCACATGAACAGTCTTTTCTCAAAGACAAAGAAAACAACAGCAATTTTTGTCTAGATTCTTTGGACTCCCTTTCCTTATTCTGATACATCCTCCAGATTAGAAATGTTGGTTGGGTCAGGCTTAATATGAGAAGCTGAGAATATCAGTAAGACAAGCACTGAGAAGGAAGTCTACATCTGATGGGTTTGAATGCTTAAACTACTTTTTAAGAGCGAGCACTTCTCTTTGTGAAGGCTTAGGTTCAACTCCTGTTTGATTCAGTAGCATCATTTACCAGCCAAGTGACCTCAAGCAGGCCAACTGTACAAAGGCAACTCATCTCATCTGGGAAATGAGGTGAGAATGTTGGCAGCTTATCCTTAACTGTTCCTAGAGGTAAATAGCTCACTGAGTAAAGCCCTCATTATCATGGTACCTGGCCCCACAAGGAGCACATAGGAGTTAGAAGATAGGACTTAGGTCATTGGTAGATCATACCATCAAGGGAAGGGAGGTGGTGAGAACCCTCAGGAGGCCCAAGAGGAATTGATTGTTTACAGGCTAGGATAAAAGTATAAGCAACAGCAAAGGCCCCTGGGTATGTGATGTGTTCTCTAAAACCCCAAGGCAATAGGGGTGGGAGCAAAGCTGCAGTAAGCCTTTCTATATATTCAGACATAAATGTTAACTGTGACAGTACATCTGGAATCTGCTTTCCTTTGTTGGTTCAATACCGATTTAAACTTCCTACATTACCAGGGGTTCCCTGGGGACTTGTTCACTCATTTAATTCCCTGGACATAGGGACATGGACACTTCTTTCTGTCTAGTCATCTGCACTTGTGTGAAAGCATTCCTCTTATTTTGTAATGGATTTGTAAAGCAAACAATGGGGAGAAGGGAAGCTCTGTAGGCTCACGTGACAATGTGGGCAACCCTTCTTAGTGGGGCTGAAGGGCTCTTTCTAGCACTTGCTGTGATGAAGGTCTTCTCTTCATCCCAGCATGGTACCAAACCTCACCACTGCGTCCACATTCCTAGGACATGTGTTGATGCCTATGAGTAAATCATGTACAGACCCAACCTACAGAAAAATAGTCTCTAGAGAGGAACTACTGGGAAGGTGTCTCTTTAAAGGTATTTAGGAGGAGTACTGCTGGTTTAGTTTCAGAAGCAATAGTGCTGGTTTAGTTTAGGAAAGAGTGTTTCTTGTTTAGTAGCACTGAGTATAAACTATGGCCACACTCTCTCCTCACCATCTCCCACCTCTTAATGCCCACTGAGTTTCTTGCACAGGAGATATAAAAAGAGATGAATGAAAGTCCTACCCATGATTGGCTATCTGTGGAAGGTGAAAAGGCAAATCACCCAGGTGGTAATTCCATGGACACAATGAAACTAACATGTTGGTGGTAGAGCCAGAAGATTCTCCCGTCAGGGAGAAAAACACTTTTATACCCAGCACATATAACACAAGACAATCTGATCTAGCCATGGCTTGTAAAGAGAAACCTCAAAACATCTACAGAAACTGTAGTAATTCCACAACACCTTCAGAGTAACACACTTCTTTTTATATGAAGAAGGAAAGAACTAAGGTGGAAAGACACAGAGAAAAGGAAAGAATTATAAAAAGGGAAGGGTAAATGAGGAGGTAAGTAGAGAAGAAACAAAAAAATGAAGTGTTCCATTTGTCTGTTTAATCATCACTCACTGCACCTTTAACAAAGCTGTACAGTCATATGTAGAGGGAGTGGCCACTTGTTGGTCCTCAGCTGCTCAGAGCACTGAAATAATCACACAGAAACCATATTATTTAAATCACTGCTTGGCCCATTAGCTCTAGCTTCTTATTGGCTAACTCTTACATACTAATTTAAGCCATCTCCATTAATCTGTGTATCGTCACGTGGTAGTGGCTTACCGGCAAAGTTGAATCCAGCATCTGTCTCCAGCGGGGGTTACATGCTTCTCTGACTCTGCCTCCTTTCTCCCAGCATTCAGCTTAGTTTTCCCTACCTAGCTCTATTCCCCTATAGCTCTGCTTTAGGCCCAAAGCAGTTCCTTTATTTATCAATGGTAATCACAGCATACAAAGGGGAAAGCCCACATCAGTCATATTTCTGAGAACAGGATCACCTATTTTATAATATATGCACACTATTTAATGCTATTTAAGATCAAGTCTAATTATTTATACCCTCAAATTTCAAATGTATACATTACTTAACAATTAAAATATGGAGAGGTGATATCTTCATTTTCTTAGATATTTCCTATTTGCCTCTAGAAACCCCTGTGAAATGACACACAAAAGAATGATAATTTTCTACAAGTTCCAGGGAGAATAAAGGAAGATTGTACACACTGATTTTAGCTATCTGAAGTCCTGAGTTAGTAATCTAAACCAAGTTCTATAGGGAGTTTCAGAAATTAAACATAAACCATTTAGCTAACTGCCCTAGAAATCTACTTTTCTCTCATAACTAATTCATTAAATGTCAAATTTAAATAGTTTATGTCAAAACTCAAAGTGTATTGAGATAATGTACTCAGAATGATACTGAGAATTAATGGAAAAAACAAAACATTCACACTTGGTCTCTCAGCTTTTCTGCCTCTATATTTTGTATCAGTGTAAGCAAAGAGTAAATTACCTAGAATCCTATTCATTTCCACTTTAAATCTTATAAAGATTCTGAAAAGCCCCAGACTTGTCTAGCAGCAAGAGTCCAACCTTAAGGGTAAACCATGGTCAACTGAAGTTCTCACTACAGCGTCACTTCTTTTTGCTCCCACCAGCATTCTTAGATCCCCTCACAGTTCATTTTAGGAATACAATGGTTTTAGCCAGTGGGTCCTCCAGACAAATCCATTCCTGGTGGGTCAGGGACGATACATTTGCTTGATGGAGAACATCCTTGGATAAGTGCCTGCAGAGCTGTGTTCCTCTCCATGCCTTGAGAACACAGGCAAGAGACGTGATCCCAATTGCTTTATCAAGTATGTTTTTTATGCCTTGGAACCTTAGGCAGCAAGTGTACAATCAACATAGGTGGCACTGAGAGAGCAGAAGAAACGCTGGGGCTGGAGAGTTGGCCCAGTGGCTCAGAGCACTCAACCCTCAAAACAGAGCTCAAAAATCAATCTTCCTGGAACACCTCCCCAAACCTTCCACCCCTAATACTTTCCCCTTCTTTCACACTACTTCTCTATATCTTAGATACACGTCTGGATATTGTCCGTTTTAATCTGCATGCTAATGTGGCTAATTAATAAGGCTGGCCTTCTAAAACTGAAACCTGACATATTCAAATTTCTTACAGTGATGAGATTTTGTGCTTAAATCTGTCCAGAAACAAGATTGTAATGGATGGTTTTGCCTATTTGACTTTGAATGGGTCTTCCCCTTTAAACCTACTGTCACTGGGCAATTAAAGTCAATTACTCATTCTTATGCAGGGGCAAGCATGTGATTCACTCAACAGAAAATGGACTGGGTTTTGGTTAATTATATTTTCACTTATTGTGGAGTCAGCATGTATATGTCTAGGCATACATGTACCATGGATTGATGGTACAAGTCCCAAGACAGCTTACTGGAATATTTTCTCCTTCCACTCTGGTCCCAGGAATTCAACTCAAGTTACCAGGATGGGTATCAAGCACCTTTGCCCACTGCTGCAAACCAGGGTTTACAACAAAATATTACTTGGCTGATACTATATTTTTAATCTCAAAGATGAAAGAAAGCCAGGGAGCATTTAAATGAACAAGGTAACAGCTAAGGCTTAAAGAAACTAGAAAAGGGTTTGATTTTAGGTACGTATATAAAAATGTGATACAGTCTTAGCAGATAAGTATATTTTAAAGTTAAATCCAGAATTTACAGACTAAATTAAATAAAGAACTTCAAAAATATTTCCTTGTAAATTTCAAAAAAGGGAAACATTTGTTTTCAGTTGTAATCTCAACTAGAATCAAATTAATTTCAATTATGTGTTACATTAGCATATATAAAAACTAGCATTTATGGGCTGGTAAGTTGGCTGCCCACCTAAAGGCACTTATTCCTTGGCCTGAAAACCTGAGTGGTATCCATGGAACACTCTGAGCATAAGGAAAGAGTCAACTCTGGCATGGTGTCCTCTGATCCACAAGCTCCAAGCAAGCTACACCACGCACCCCACATATGCGTGTATGCATACAAACACAACAGAATAAATAACATGCAACAAAAACTTTGAAAATTAGCCATTAATAGTAATATGCATTTTCCCATCAAAGCCAATCTTTGCATTTAAAATTCAACAAGAAAAACAATGTTTCTTGTTTCCTGAATTTCAGGAGTACAGCAATTCAAATTTGCATATATCTCAAAACCTTTTTCAAGAGAGCTTAGATTTAGCTAATCTGTCAACAGATGAAGACCCCTGAGAATGGCAAGGCATTCTTAGACTTTGCACTGAGGTGTTAAAGTTAGTTTTCCTTGTGTTTCCTAAGGAAGAGCTACCACACAAGTAAGAGCCTCCAGTTTGTTGGGTCATGTAAAATCTTCAAGTGTTTACAAGACAGATTATAACACCAGAAATGGTTACTTGGCAAACAGCTTCAAGACTAAATTCGGTAAGAAGGACAAATTCCAGAGGAGCTCATTTATGCCCCTGCGGGTTTGCTCTCACACTCCGGATGCCCATCCCAGGATAGAACAGATCTAAACCTCCAGGGCCTCTCCACAAACCCACACACTTTGGGATGGCTGGAGCAGCATCTGGGCTGGAGCAACCCAAGGCAGCACCAGAACAAAGATGTGCTGGTGACGGACGTGGTAAGATTTGATTATGGGTACTATTCAAACTCAGCAGCTGCAGATGAATAGGGTTGCATGGTTTGAATGAACAGAAAACATGCAATTGTTCCTTTTGCATGGTTGGCAGTCAGAGACACATTTAGGGTTTCTGGGAGGGGCATTTTCAAACTCGCCATGCTCTTTTATTTTCTTTTGTAGTTAAAAGGGATATGCTTACCTTCTCAGCTATAATAGCATCTGCCAGCACGAGAGTCAACAAACTCACGGGAGACAAAACACTCTTCCCTGGACTGCTCCTAGGGAGCTTCAGGGCTTCCAGACTGCATAATGTCACAGAATTATTTGTAAGGCTTCTTTAAAAGGGTGACAGGGTTGAGAAACAAACTGCACATGGTAAGAGCCACCTCTAGAGAGTTCAAAATGAGCTGCAAGGTTTGGGGGGTGGTGGTGGTGGTTTCCGGACATTAGTATCACTAATCACGGCCAGCTTCACTTTTTATGGGAATCGACAGAGCAATTGATGATACATGCTCTGTTAGCTCAAGCCACCCTGCCTGGCTTCTCCATGTCACAGTCACACTGAGACAAAAGTTCACTTTAATTATCTGTGATTGGGATACTTCATTATTTTTATATAACCTGGGAGTAAAAGGTACCATGAAGGTACCTTGTGTAAGGTCCAAAGAGAGACCAAAGACGTTTTCATTACTTCCTGCTCAGATAAAGCAATTGCTGTCGGCTCACAATTAACCTTGTTCCCGGAGGAAGCACCAATATAAAACCTACAGATCCTAGATAGGCTGTATGGGTCTTTCCCTCTACTTTGGTTGTCGCAGGAGAGAGAGTGGGAGAGGAGGGACAGAGAGAAACAGAGAAAGAGACAGTAAGAGAGGGAGAAAACATGGACCAAGAACAGCTCTGGCCAAGAAACTTTTCAGAACAGTCTGAGCAGACGTCATCTAATTCACTACCCTGCTTTTGTGTTCTCTGCCTACAACATGTAGCATGGAAATATGGCTTTCCCAGTAACAAACTGACGAAGAGAAAGAGTAACACAGAGGGAGCTGGTATAAAGCAGCACGGACAACTCTGCAAGACTGGCAGTCACCATGTAAGCAGGTAACAGAGCCAAGGACACCTCTTTAAACCTAGAGGGTTCAAAGCCCAGCCTCCGCACCTTCCACCTTAGGAGGCTCAGATCAGGCCAGTGCTCTCCGTCATGAGATAGTTTTGGGATAGTTTGCTCAGTGAGGTTCTGCATTAGCCAAAATAGTAAAAGCTCTTGCTTTAAATACTATCCTTCCTCACCTGACCTGTTAAGCATCTTTTACTACAGATTGCTGCAGGTGTTATAACTGGATCTGTTAGATGCTAGGTGCTAATGCTATCCCTTTCTAGGGTTTTGACTGTCTTTGGCTGTCCATGTGAGACAACACCCCACAGGTCAGAAGCCTAGGGGAGAGTAACACATCTCTCCCAGGGATTTCTCAGAACATTGTTGCAAGAAGGAAAAAAAAAAACAAACACTGAGGAAAGTCTTAAGTGATAGGAACACAGCTTTGGTGTGGTTCTAGACCCACTGAAGAAGAGGAGCAAAATGGAGAAAGTTACAGAGAAATAGAGAAGTCTCTGAAGTCATAGCAAATACAGAGGGTCACTGAGAACACTTGAAGAAGCGACCTCAGGAAGAGGAAGGTGAAAGCAAATGACAAAGTCAAGTGTTTGGGTGAAGATTTATTTTGAGCTAAAATGATAACAGCACTAAATTTCTATCATCTGTAAACATACAATAAAATTAGTGGAACCTTAGAATAATCCATCTCTCAGGTGCTTTTTTTTTGTTTTTTCAACTGAAGATGACTCCTTTTCCAGCATCGGCATGAGGACAGAGGTGGGGCCTGGGTGAAAAGATGCAAAGCCAAAGACAGAGCGCAGAGAGGGGAGACAGTGTGAACATCATGTCAGTTTGAGAGAATACCAACAAAGACTTTTGCCAACATTGGGGAGAGATAAGGAAGCAGGGGAGAGGAGAGAGAACAAAACATACAGAGGCATTTTTAAAATTCAGGGCGAAAATGTCATTGGGAAGCAACTCTGCAAGAGGACTGGGAAAACTAGAGACAGTAACAACTGGTGTCCATACTAACAGGAGAGAGAGAGAGAGGGAGAGAGAGAGAGAGAGAGAGAGAGAGAGAGAGAGAGAGAGAGAGAGAGAGAGAGAGAGAGAGAGAGAGAGAGCGCGCACACACACACACACACACACACACACGCGCGCGCGCGCGCGCGCGCGGTACATAAACTGCTGACTCAGCACAGTCAGGCTCTATAGCTCACTCTCTTCCTGCTCATCAGGAAGTACAGCTGGTACCCAGCACAGGGAAAAGGCAGGGCCAACAGTCCCTAGCTGACCAACCTGACAGGGAAGGGGTGTGCTCAGGCTGGGAAAGTGCAATGCGTGACCTTAGGTGGATGCAGATGGCCAAGGTGAAAAGTGCTGCTTCTCCCCCCCAAACCAAGAGACAATTTCACACACAGACACTCGGGTTTCAGGGCCTGACTCTTCTGTGCAGCATGTCTTTACATTTCATGCCATGGGAATTTTTGCTTACGCAATTCATAGAAAGCCGATGAATTTACCTTCTGAGACAAGATTTCACTATGCAACCCACAACGGTCTAAAGCAATAATCCTCCTGCCTCAGCCTCCAGAGTATTCTGATTACAAGTCTGTGCTAGCACAATGCCTAAGTATTTGAATTGTATAAAGGAAAATCAAAGAATACATACATACATACAGACAGACAGACAGACAGACAGTCGGATGGATGGACAGACAGACGGACGGACGGATGGATAGATGGATAGATAGATATCATGCAAAATATTTAAATAAGATTTGAGAGGTTTGCTGGAAAGTTTCCATCTGAGCACTCATGCACTTAGAACTCAGAAGAAAAGGAAAACGAGAAGGTTTATGAGTGGATTCTAAGGTTCTTCTGGCCCTTATGCTATTCTCAAGAGCACACACAGGGCTACTTCATCCATGAAAACAAAATTCAGCACACAGAAATTGTCAACTCTGTGCTAAGAACATGGAAGTCTCTGCCAACACTAACTTGGCCAATATGAAAAAAAGCCAAAAGTAGGATTTAAAGAATTTTCTGAGTCCTCTCGTGCTGAGTTTGGACTCAGTCTATGTGCTAGCCATGACCTTGGAAGTTCCATTTGTTCCTGCCAGAATCAGGGAGCAAACGAAAGGTCTCAAACTGTGCTACGTAAGGTAGTTTTAACTTGCTCTCACAATCTGAGATACACAAAAATTCCCACATTCTTTCAGCTACACCTAACTTATAAGTCTATGGTGAGGCTGTACGCATTGGGGCCTGTAAAGAAACACAGTTTATGTGCAGACAATGGAAAATTAAGAGACTTGTGAAGGAAGCTGAGCGATGGAGGGAACCTAACTGAAAACAGAAAATCAATGGAGCCAGACAGACCAAACACCGAGCAGCATTATCTAAGTAATACCAGCGAATGGCCCAGTGGGGGGAGAGAAGTGATAGCTAATGTTGATTTCCTCTTAACTCCAAAGTGCTAAAACAATTGACCCAGTGGATACTTATTATTTTAATTTTAGGCTACTCAAGAAAAAACGTTTGGGACTGAACCATGTGGGGTGTGTGTGTGTGTGTGTGTGTGTGTGTGTGTGTGCGCGCGCGTGCGTGCGTGTGTGTGTGTATGTGTGTGTGTGTGTGTGTGTGTGTGTGTGTGTGTGTGTGTGTGTGTGTGAAGACTACAAGTGCGAATCACCACACCCCATTTGGTTTTGGTTTTTCTTTTTTTTTTTTTTTTTTTAACAAAGCTACAGGGGTGAGTGCAAGCCTTGTGCTTACATGGCAAATAGTTCACCAACTGATATAGCTCAGGCCCCAGAATCTCAGAACATGACAGTAGGTGAGGGTAACTCTGGAGAGTTCTGGTTGACATAATGGATCTCCTAATAAGGAGAGGGAATCAAAACGCAGACTGGCGCAGTGGGGGGAGAATGTAACAGTGTAAAGGGAGCTTTCTTGAAGCCAAAGAGACAGGCGTCAAAAGAAACCAACTCTAGGATTCCGTGACCTCAGACATCCAGATTCCAGCACCACAAGGGAATAAAATGTCTGTAGCGCTGGCAGCTTAGAAACCTTAGAAATCCTGGGCCAACATGGAGCTCAGTCACACAAGCCCTTGAGGTCCTAGGTTCTGTGCCTCGTACATGAGCCCACAATGTCCTGGGTTCTCATCCTAGTATCAGCTAATGGAAGAGCTCTTCTATGCAAAGCCCTCATTTTTATCTTGTGTGTGTGTGTGTGTGTGTGTGTGTGTGTGTGTGTGTGTGTGTGTTTTTGAGAAAGAGTTCCTCTGTGTAGTGGGTAGCAGCCTTGGCTCTCCTGGAACTCACTCTGTAGACCAGGCTGGCCGCAAACTCAGAGATTCCCCTGTCTCTGCCTCCGAAATGCGGTGACTAAAGGCATGCACCTCTACCACCCGACAGTCCTCGTTTCTACAAGCCAGATCTAAAGTAGGACCCATATCGCTTCTGTGCTATCATACTCACAACCCCAACAGGAAAGGCCAGCACGGCCAGAGTCCAGTCCCGGAGGGAGATGAGCTTCCTAAGCTGTCGCTCTTGCTCCTGGTTCCCGCTGTCTCTGGTCAGGAGAGTGGAGAGATCGGTCAGCACACAGATGCCGAAGAAGACCGCCTGGATAACCTGAAAGGAGACAACCACCCAGTCTGGTCAGCAAGAGCTGCAAAGACTGAAGCTCCGAGCCCAAAGGCAGGCTGTGTCTGCACTATGACACACAAAGAGAACATGTCCAGTGCCTCATTACGAAGCTCACCCTGAGAATGAAAACCAGAGATTTCTGTTGTTTGTTGGTTTGTCTATTTGCTGACAATTAATAAGGTAAGTGAGAGGGCTCGTCTTAAAAACACTCCTTCCATTCCCTTCCTCCCCTCAAGGCTCAGGGAACATCACAGAAGATGGGATGGGGAGATTGTCAGAGCCAGAATTTTGGGGAAACTACTGGAGAGTCAGGGATGGGGAGGGGCTGCTGTGAAATATGACAGAGCTCTGGCCCTCATGAGCTCAGAGCGCTGCAGCACCCTGCAAAGCAGCTGCACAAGATCAACCAGTCAAAACTGCAGTGGAAACACGGGAGGGGCTCGCAAAGCCCTGCCCATAGCTGAGGCACTAGAGGGCTGCTGGGGCAGAGAGAGTCGGTACTCTTAGTATTCTAACCATGCTCCCGGGGATGGCCTCACAGCCACACACATAAAGGCAGCCGTGACTGAGTGGATGTGGTGGGTTTTTTATTATTATTATTGATTTTTATTGAGCTCTACATTTTTCTCTGCTCCCCTCCCTGCTTCTCCCCTCCCCACTTCAATGTGGTGGTTTAAATGAGAAGAGCCCCACAGGCATGTACCTTTGAATGCTTGGTCCCAAGTCGGTGGAACTTTTTGTGAAAGATTAGGAAGTGTAATCATGTTGGAAAAGGTGTGGGACTGAGGATGAGCTTTGAGGTTTCAAAAGCCCACACCGTTCTTTCCAGTAATCTCTCTCTCTCTCTCTCTCTCTCTCTCTCTCTCTCTCTCTCTCTCTCTCTCTCTCTCTCTCTCTCTCTTGACTTGCACTCAAGGATAAGATAAATGGAAGTTCCAGATACTGCTACAGTGACATGCTCTCCACCATGATGGTCATGTACTGACCCACTGAAACTGTAAGCAAGCCCCCAATTGAATGCTTTCTTTGGTAAGGTGCCTTCGTCAAAGTATTTAGTCACAGCAGTACAAAAGTATCTGGGACAGTGAGTTATAAAAAGTTGGAGAGGGATAAGGAGGAGCTGGAAGGGGCATCTGGTTAGATATGATCAAAATACATGAAGGAAATTCTCAGGAATAGTTTTTTTTTTTTTAAATTTTGCTACCTTAAAAGACCTGCCATTGATCTGCAGGGAATTTGAGTAAATGATTCGAAATGAAAAAAACAACAAAATAAACCCCACCACTTCCATTTTCATTATTCTTGGAGTAATAAAAATGCATGCACGCGCACACACACACATACACACACACACACACACACACACCTATGCAGACTCGACAGAAAGAATACTTGTCAGAACAGCATATTCACTATTTGAAAGCTCCCATATGTAGTCTGTTTATACTCTCTAAAGGAGGGGCACGAGCTAAATAAGAAGCTAGGTGCGGAGAGACCATCTCTGAGCATCACTGGGCATCTTCTGCTACAGGAGTGACAGAAATCTGGTCATACAGAAATCAACTGAGCAGAAAGATCCACTCTGACATGGAGTAGCCTTCCATTATGAACACCGAGTGGCTCTTATATTTTTAGTACTGATGAAATCAAACCTTTCCCAAGTGACATGGAGATGCTGCGACCACTGTCTCTATACAGTTTCTGGTATTACAAACCAATTACAAATGGAATTATTCACAACAGTCAGACTTTCCTTGGGCCGAGGCATAGGGAGAACCCTGCAATAGTGCAAACCAATAGTGTCGACCTCCTGAAGTAGGGCCAAAGTTGGGGATCCTGAGTGCAGGCAGCATACCAGGGCTTAGACAAATGAGATTACAGGACAGAAAATATATTCCCTGGGGTCAGATCTTATCTACTTAACACCAAAGAAATTGTAGATTCAGAAGTTTCCTGACTTCTTCAAGCAGAAATAATTTACTGAGGACTTATTTTTAAAGGATGCAATACTCCTTGCTTTGTAGGACAAAACAAATACTTTAGAAGGAAAAGAGCATTTCCACATTGGCAGTGGGAAGAGTCCGTGGAAGTTCTGTGCATGGATCCTCCCTGGGCACAAAACAACATCTGGTTCCAGCTGTGGGCTCACCCTGTAGCACACATGTTGTCAGAAGCGTAGGTTCTGGGGCTTCCCCTGAACCCTGCCATTACTAGTCTACCAAAGCCATAGTCATGCTCCATCTTTCCCCATAATTTAAACTGGTTTAGCTTCCATGGCTTAGACTCTATTGTCGTTTTATAAATAGCCAGAGCGGGAGACGCCGAGATTGCTACAAGTGAGAAGAACACAGAAGTGGGGACAAACAGCATCATGTTCTTGTAATCAGAGATAAATGAGTCAGAGAACAATTCCCTACTTAGGACATTTGTCATCTTATATCGTAAGATTTAAGATGTTTGAACCTCTCTGGAAGCCCTCGCGGGGTGTGAGACATCAGAGACCACACCAGGGAATGATTTTCCCCATGACTGTTAGTCAGCATCCAGTGCCCTGTGGGACCAATTCCTAGGAGAATTCAAATTACAGCCACAATGAGATAGCATTTCTCATCGAAACCATGATACAAGTAAGTCTGACTCAGCCAGAGCTTACAGTGGGAACACAGTTTGGACAAACATTTGTAGAACAAACAACACCTAGTAATGTAGCGATTCCTAGGCACTCTTGCCATGGGGACCGGACCGGGAAAGATATGTCCTGAAGCAATGAATCTCAGTCTATGGGTTGTGACCCTTTGGGGGTGAAATAAGCTTTACACAAGGGTCACCTAAGAGAATTGGAAACACACAGATATTTACATCACCATTCATAATAGTAGCAAAGTTACAGTTAGGAAGTAGCAGAGAAAGCAGTTTTATGGTTGGGGATCACACAAGGTGAGGAAGCATATTAAAGGGCCACAGCATTAGGAAGGTAGAGACCCACTTCCCTACAGAAACCTTTCTCCACGTCCGTACACACACCTGGGGAAAGTCGATTTCAGCCTTTACTGCTTTACCAGAGATGGAGTCATCTACATGTCTTCTTAATATCAGGCTGAATAAATTGTGCCAGATTTAGACACCAGAATTCACATCTCATAACAAAAACTTTCTGATCTCGACAACAAAATATTAAAGTAAAAAGAGAAACAAGAATATTTTGACACTATTAAAATAAATTGTGAGAAATGCAAATGTCAGGATACATACACAGGCAGTAAAACAGGAGGAAACACATGGGCATTAATAACACTGAACTCGGGCTGGAGACGGCGTGGTGTTGCCACACGATGCGCTTACAGAGGACCTGAGTTCAGCATCCACCGAGAGATGCCCCACTGCCTGCTATGTCAGTTCCAGAGGGCTCCTTTGGTCTCTGTGGGCACACACATGTGGCACACACCCACACAGATGCACACAAATATGTAAGGCTAAATATTAACCCTGAACTCAGATACCTCTGGAAAAGAAGAAAGTATGAGAGGAACATCAGAGCTCCAGGTGTTGACACCATTCCATTTCCCAACATTGATTAGTGAGTATATTGACATGATATTATTTTTTTTACTGTATTTCAGTACATATTTTTAGTATCCTATGCTGATCTTTCAATCCTTCCCTTCTAACTCAAGACACCCCTAGTTTTTAGGGCAGGGGAATCATGGCAGGTTTGGGTGAGCTCAAGAAGTTTAGCACTGTACCATATGAAAATACCTACAGGATCACTTTTCTCCAGGCAAAGAAAATGGACACTTGGCTTGGTGCCAATGAAGCATAAGCATCTGGAAGTCACTTGCTTTATATAGCTCGAGAAACAAGGAAATTTACCCAGTAGACAGAGACAAGGAAAAAGGTCTAGTTTAAACTTCCACCATCGTTTCCTAGTACACATGAATTCACTACTATTCTGCCCTTTAAGACTCTTAAATATAGTCAATGGCACTCTCTGTGCCTTCAATTGATGAGCCAATATAAAATATTTGGGATTTTCCTATAAGTATATCAGTCATTTTTTAGATACAGATGTGAAGACTTTCATAACTATTAGTTATACAGATTAAGCATACCTTACCCCAAAATCCATACGATCCGGAATGAGAAAACTCTGAGTGTCAATATGGCACCATGTTCACTTCATCTGATGAGCTAATGTCAAAATGCAAATCTATAGCATCCCCATGGGGAAGAGAACCTCTAAACTTCATGTGAGATATGTAACTATGTTTTAAGAATCAATCAAGAATATTGTATTTTTAAAAAGCCTTCCAGCAGCTGACCACCTCCACTCAGAAGAGATGGACCCACCCCTCACCATGGGTGTGGGAGAGCTGGCCCCTATAGCATTGGGTCTAGGAGAGCTGGTTCTGTCCCTCTGAGGGGGCAGTCCCAGTGGCCAAGACTAACCAGCTCAGCTACCACCCAGTCCTATATATACCCTAGGTCTCGGTTTGGCACACCCTAACATCTACCCCATCTATGACCTGCTGGAGTGCAGGAAGGGACTGGTCCTGCAAATCGATAGCCACAGCCACAGTATCTCCATGACGCGAGACACCAGTAGGATGTCTGAGAGGAGTTTCAGTGAGGGTTCAGTGAGGATGGTGTGCCAGAGGACTTGAACCAGACCAATGACTCATTGCAATGAATATTTTGCCAGTACGGTGATTGACAAAAGGGTCTACTGGGTGACACACGGCAGCTCTCCATGCCACTAGGATGAGTGAAAGAGTTGTTGGAAAGATGGAGGAGCAAGGTGGTTTTTTTGCTTGTTTGTTTGCTTCATTTAGTTTTTGATTAATTGGAGGTGCATGCTGATGGGGTGAGGAGTAGATATAGAGGGCCTGAGAAGTGAGTAGGATTGGGGTGCATGATGTGAAATCTCTAAAGAATGATGCTAAAAATACAATATTTTTTAAAAGGAATATAAAGAACACAACAACAAAAACTGCCATCCAGCTAAATGTACAAGGCACATTTAAAAATGAATTTTCTGTTAGACATTAGTCCCATCCTCAGGCCAGGGTACTTGAAAAAAACTCCACAACATTCATAGCTCCAAGCATTTTTTAATAAGGCATATTCAACCTGCATCACATAAAAACTGATACCAATGAACATGAGGCCAGGTAAAGGGTTTTTATGCAAATAGATGCCTTGGAGAAAGAATGCTTTTATGAAATTATAAAAGGAAAGGAAAATGTAAAAGAAAAGGAAAACCAGAAATTCATTCTAGAAGAGAAGAAAACTGAAAGAATTTCTAAAAACAGATATGCAATAAATAGTATGTGGTAGCTGGTATCACAACTTGACAGAGACAGAAAACCTAGGAGACAAGTCTCTGAGCATGATTGTGAGGGAGTTTCTAAATTAGGGTCATTGAGGTTGGAGACCCACCCTAAATGTAGGTGCCACCATACAATGGGCTGGTGGCCTAGACTGAACAAAATGGAGAGTGTGGGTTGGCACCAGTGTTGCCTCTCTCCAGCTTACATACAGTGACCCCCAACCTCACCAGAATGGCTATGAGCACCTCCCCAAGTAAGAGCTCACAGTGAGGAGAGGGTGGCACTACAAAACTGTTCCTGATGTCTAAGCTTAAGGAGGAGAAGGAGGAAAAACTTGCAGGAGCTGTTGCTGTTTCTTTAACACAGAGACTAGGAATATACATTGATGGTAACATACTGTGGGACAATGGTCTTGTACTTTGTAAAGATTTGTCACTTGTATTTGTTTAATAAAACACTGATTCGTCAGTAGCCCGGCAGGAAGTATAGGTGGGGTGACCAGAATGGGAGAATTCTGGGAAGAAGAAAGGCTCAGTCTGCAGTCGTCGAATGCCTCACTGATAAAGGTACCAAGTCACGTGGCCAACACAGACAAGAATTATGGGTTAATGTAAGATGTAAAAGTTAGTTAATAAGAATCCTAAGCTAATAGGCCAACTACTTTATAATTAATGTAGGCCTCTGTGTATTACATTGGAACTGCATGGCTATGGGACAGGGCAGGACAGAAATCTCTGTCAACAAATGGTGCCAACATAGACAACTATATCTGCATAAAAACTAAGAGAACTTAGGAAGTCACAAACACACAGAGTTAAGCACAGCTTATTGACAGAAATATTTTCTCAGATGGGCTCTGTTTGCAGAGAGAGGCTTCCTGACTCAGCTTTAGCTGCAAAAATCTTGCAGCTCTTTTAGACACCACACCACAAAACACTTAAATGGTGTTTATGAATTGCTGACAGCATGCTTCTTGGTGGTGGCAGAGACCTTGAAACTCCATAGAGTTGTGGCAATAAACATGGTTCCTGCCAGTACCTCCACCATAAAGCTAGACTCTCAGAAAGTTAAGAAATGGGATAAATCCAGTTGCCAAAGCCACAGCTTTAATGCTAGCCATATATAGCTTAGCAAATTAAAGACTCATGTGGTCAGAAAAAGAGAAATATACAGTAAAGATAGATTCAAACAAAAAAACTATAAATGGTTTACAGAGTGTTTAAAATATATGTAAGCTTGGGAGAAAAAGAAAAAGGATAAAGTCCTTTAAAAAAAAAAAAGAAAGACAGTAGGTGAGTGTGGTGGCACACACCTTTAATCCCAACATAGAGGCAGGCAGATCTTTGTGAGTTCAAGGACATCCTGGTCTACAGAGTGAGTTCCAGGACAGCCAAACATACACAGAGAAACCCTGTCTCAAAAAAACAAAAATTAAAATTATAAATAAAAGAAATTAGAGTCTAAAATAAAGCTACATAAAGATGGAAAATACACATCAAATCTGGATACTGTATATTATTGTGTTGTCTTTTAATTGTTTGATGGCTGAGGAAGGAACAACAGCCGCTAAAAGGCATTTGATTATAAATGCTGCTGGATTAATCCAACATATATATTTTGAAAATGTGTTGACTTCGAAATTTAAATCAAAAGATATGTTACATTGGAGAAGAGGTTTAGTTTTTGTTTCCACAGGAAATGAGGGGCTGTGGATTCATTCTGGATTAAGAAAAATCAGGCTTCATCAAGGAAGAGCCCCTGAGAAAATCTCCAATAGGAGTGCATGATCCTACCATTTCATTTCTGAAATGATCCAACATTTCAGAGGACCTCTGTTGGAGTTTCCTCTGACTTCTACATTCAGAACAGTCTCAAGACTGTTGGCTGAGATGATGAAAGCTCACAGAATATTCCAGTCAGACCTTGACAATAATCCTACATTTTCTTTAGGTGCTCATAAGATTGTAAGCACCCCTAATTAGCAGGAAATATCCTAGAAAACTATGCCCACATTGCCCCAAAATGGATTATGCATGTTTTTCTTTGTTTAGAGTGTTGGTTACAAGTTGTTATGGGTAATGGTCTGGAAAAAATCTATCTAAACAAAGGAGATTAGATTTAGAGTTCTTGTGTTGAAAAGAAAAAGAAAGGGAAAATGCTGTGGAACAATGGTCTTATACCCTGTAAAGATTTGTCACTTGTATTGGTTTAATAAAATGCTGGTTGGCCAATAGCCAGGCAAGAAGTATAGGCGGGGTGATGAGAATAGAAGAATTCTGGGAAGAGGAAAGGCTCAGCCTGCAGTTGTCACCCAGACACAGAGGAAGCAAGATGAGAATGCCTCACTGATAAAAGGTACCAAGCCACATGGCTAACAAATAAGAATTATGGGTCAATGTAAGATGTTAGAGTTAGTTAATAAGAATTCTGATATAATAGGCCAACCAGTTTATAATTAATGTAGACCTCTGTGTGTTACTTTGGGACTGCATGGCTATAGGACTGAGCAGGACATAAATCTCTGTCAACAGAAACACACATGCCTGGCTTGTATACAGTCATAGGATCAGTACCCAACACAACTAAAGAAAAAGGAAGAGTCTGTCTTTGGCTCTCATCATCAAATGATAATTGGTAAAACTTCTGAAAAATTCTACCTTTCCTTGACAAATGGATTGACTTTGGCCTATTTGCTTAAAGAAACAGTTTGCCAAACCTGAGACACTACTTTAGAGTTTTATGCCCACAATTACCAGATCCCATTGGAGACATCTTACCTGTATTCTTCTAATGCCTCAAAATGCCACTCTGTCCATTTAAAACTCACTACACTATTTACAATGCAGTGTTACATGGAGATGAATAAACAAGTCTGAAGCCGGGTTACCTTGAAGTATCATTTGGCTCCAACCATCCTGCAGAGCTGGCATTTCCTCCCATCAGCTCAGCATGACATGGATGTACACCATCTGGCTGTGAGCTCTTAGCAGGCTGCTTGCTCTTATTATTTTTCACCCAATGGAAATGAAATGGTGTGATGCAGCCTAGCACTCCAAGAAATGTAGGTACTGATCAGAAAAACAAAACCATCTCAGGACAGTTTGGAGTTATTTGGGGTTTGCTCTTCTAGAATGTTCTCTACAGTTCCATTCCTTCTATATCATTTCTCTACCTCCTCTTCCTATCCAGAAATCATAGCTTACTTACTGATCTGCTTTTGAACGGGGGTTCATTTTCTTGAGCATAAAAAATGTACCTACATTCCTTTCATATTTTCACACACATATGATCAATTTTAAATAAAAAATCTAGTAGTATTTTCTTTATGCATTAAATACTTACAATATTCTGTATAATAGGAGAAATTCCCTAGACTCTTAGAATTTATTCCTAACCATACATTTTTTTGTCCAGAAAACCTTTTATTTGACTCCAACATACCACCTTCAGTATCTTAAACAAAATGAAAAATTGCTTCAAATTATAGTAGGTATATTGTTTTGTTATCACCTAATTCCTATTTTGAACTGAACTGAACTCAAGCAAGACACAAAAGCTGCACCAAAGTAGAAGCAGCAGCGCATTTAGCAAGAAATGCAATCATTATTTACAGGATTTTAAAAGAGCAGAATACACCTGTCTTGACTGTAAGGTTTCCTGGGCTGGCATCTACAGTGGTGCACGGTAGTGATGTCATGCTAAAAGACAGGGACCAAGAGTGCCATGGTGGTCTTGAAGATCCCGATATTTTCAGGTTAGAGCTTGCCACAGTAGACAGAAACAACATGGAAAGGAGGGAACTCAGAGGGGAAGCAACAGGAATCTGAGTGACACAGGTCAGGGAATGAAGAACTGGGGAGAGAACAGATGGGAAGGAGGGAGCCAGATTTATCGTGTCGTAAAGAAAGGCCTGGAGGAGTCTCTGTGTGAGGACAAGAGCATTAATTAAGGAGGAAATGACGAGGAAGTAATGAAAAACCGTACCTGGGCTCTTCTAATTAGAGTATAAGGGCCTAACCTGGCATTGGATGGATCTCTCCATGATCCAAAGAATGGAAGAGTAGACAAGTAGGCTATATGTAGTTTCTTTATATCTATAGTCTAAATATATACGTGACACACACA
Source organism: Arvicola amphibius (assembly GCF_903992535.2). NCBI lineage: Eukaryota > Metazoa > Chordata > Mammalia > Rodentia > Cricetidae > Arvicola > Arvicola amphibius. The sequence goes on from NC_052054.1 coordinate 22,837,122, forward strand.
TACATATTTATTATATTATACACACATATTATATATAAAATGCATTATGTGTCTGAAAGAAACAGATATTTCTCCTTCACAGAAAAAGTAAAGAAACCATTTAGTAAAGCAGTGTAACGACTTGTCATATAAGGGCCTCTAGTACACTATAGTACAGGAATTTTTTTTTTTCATCTTATCAAACTTGCAATGAACTTCTTACTGGAAATCAGCCTATATGGTATCTATGTGGTGAGGGGAGGCGGTTTTACTGACAGAGTGGAGCAACATGTGGGAAGGACACGAGAGCCGTCACCCAGCGGGGCTGTAACCATTCTCTGGGAAGAGTCCACATTTCACATCTGCCGCTTTAGCAATACATGAGGTCTTTTGTCACAGCATGAAGAATGAAGGCCCAAAGGTCAACTAGCATCATGATGAGTGAGTCAGTGGAGAGTCAGACAAGAGAATTCTGCAGTGCTTTCCCCTGCAGTTCTGTTCAGTGTCTTCTTCACTAGAGACAACTGAACATCTTGGAGCTATTGTACAGTCACAGGCATGGGCCGTAAGTTACTTGGAGTCTGTGACCAGTGACATGTTTAAATGCTACTCTGCAAAGAAATCAATGCGTTTTAAATTCCATAGTGCTCTTTGAAAACTTCCCCCCTTCCACTGAGACTACGTCCATCAGTTACACCAGCTGATGAATTATCCTCTCCGACCTTCCGAGGTTAGCTTGACCAAGTCAACATGGACCCATCACACTAATGGCTGGACCTCTTGTTTTCTGAAACTGTCATTAAGTGATGTTCTTGAAGCCCAGTCATTTTCAAGAAGCCTTCACCACAGCGTTCCTGAGGAGACGGACTAACTGCACCATCGAGCTTGTGGTTCACAGGCTGAGACTTAGAATCCCTGCCCACGGACAGACCTCATAGCACTCCATCTCATTACTGTAAATCGATGAAACAAGCCATAAGTCACTACTGGCAAGCAATCCATTTAGATACAACGAAAGAAGGATAAGCCTTGCAGCCAGAAATAATGGAGTATCATAAGCAGCTTGGGAAGGGAAGGCTTGGAGGGGAAATTTGTGACAATGTTTAAGCACCAAACGAACAGTCATCTAAAGACGGTAACCGGATATGCTTCACAGAGGCAAGGACGCATCATGCCACGTTTCATCAAAACTCAGTAAGAGGACAGCCAGAAACTTCCCACTAATTCTCTTCTCTGCAGCAAATCATGACAGAAAGCCCCAACCTGCCAGTGTTCTGATCCGTTTGCACAGCTAGCGGGAGGGTCTTGCTCTGATACTGTGAACGGCTCAAAAATGCAGAATCTACAGATTTCACATAAGCTGTTAATGTTGGCAAGGATCCTTTTTGAGCACTGAATTAAAACCACTATTGATTGCTTAAACAAGTATTTATTGATTGACCACTAGGTACAAACACTAAATAAACTATGAATACAGAAATTCAGTTGTTAAATGATTGCACATTTTGCTCTCCATGAAAATATGCCCAGACAGGCCTAACCTCCAACTTAGCAGTAGCTGTATTTGCTACTTAAATCTTCTAATACCATAAAATACACAGATGGCTTCGGTGCCAAATGACATCACTAAAGGGCAACAAAGTCTAAAACCTAAATCAGAGAAGCTCTTTTTTTTTTTTTTTTTTTTTTTTTTTTTTTGGTCAGGATCAGATGTCATCTTAACTAATAGAAGATATAAAATCAGATAGCTACACAGAACCTGTGCCGGATCTGTGTCACATACGGTAAAAGAAAGTGTGTGTGAAAACTGCATTAATGAAGCCAATTAAATAACAACTTCTAAGCGGGACATGGTGGCAAACAGGATTTTAATCTCAATACTTGGGAGACAAAGGTAATCAGATCTCTGAGTTTGAGGCCTGTCTAGTCTACAGAGTGAGTTTCAGAGCAAATTCCAGGACAGCCAGGGCTATACGAAGAAACCTTGTCTGGAAAAACGAAAAAAGAAAAAAAAAAATCTTTAGACAGACAGACAGACAGACAGATAGATAGATGATAGATAGATAAAAGAATCCCCAGCCTTAGAAGTTCCTCTTTTAAATATTTTAAAACTATTGACATGGGTCCTTCCAACACTGCATCTTCATGATGATTTTATCTGTACGGGTGTAGATGAACTGCTAGGAGAGAACTGAATGGCTAGAGTAATTTGATGAGGGCGATTCTGTCTCTAAATGCTGACCTAGATCATGGGAAACAGGACCTTCTAGGCAAACGTTTCAGAGTAAGTTTTATGAGGTTTGACACCTTCTTGGGCAATATCTGCTGTTATTAGCACATATTGGTGACTGTTCCACTATACTCCTGAGTTAAGTGGCAGTATGGATTGTAGATATATTAAAAGTCCCTAAGATACTTTACAATTCCACAGTGACTAAGAAGAGCATGCCAAGGGTTCTGGTTTGTATGTGGAATGCAAGTGGGTGTTTATTTCTGTGTTATCCCTTTGGAAACCAAGGACACTTTCAGTCAAATTTGGGTTGCATGGCCCATGGACAACCTCCTCCTTATCTCATGAAACAGAGTAGAAGATAAGAGCGGACGTGAGAATTAAAATCCTGCCTCTGTGCTTTACCGTGACCCATTTTTCAAAGGAAAAGTCTCTTATTTATATAGAGCCTTTATATTATATATAATATGTATAATAATATATAATACATAGTTTATATATTTATATCCATTCAACAATTTCCTAGGAAAAAAATGTAAACATATCTACTAACTGCTCAACAAAGTTATCATTTTTAAATTACTCTGGGGACTACAAATTGAATATTAACCCAGTAGTAAAGTTCCAACAAGCTTTGGAAAAAGCAAAGATATCACATTCTGCCAGAAAGCCAGTCATCATCTTCCCCTTCCTAAACCAGGATGCAGCCTCAGGCTACCTTGAAATTTTTGTTTCTGTATTCAAGTGTAATGAAATATCATGAGGGCTGCTATTTTATATATGTCTGTTATTTTATATATGCATGTTATATGAGGTTAAGATGTTGTTTTGGTTCAATAGTCTATCTCTGGGGCTTCATGCAACATCTGGAACACAGTATCACTACACATTCCTGCAGAACAGATTTAATAGCAGTGGTAAAGACAACAGAGTAGAGCAGGAATAGACCTGACTTGGACTGAGAGCAGAGTGGCCAGGGCATGCTAAGGGCCCTACAAAGAAGACAATAGAGAAATGTCTCTACTGAACTGAACTTTTTTTCCCAAGTAATGTTCAGTGTCTTCATTTTAGGGTCATTAATGGAGACTGCTGGATGTAATGGTTTGCAAGACAAAACCAGTAAGTCACTAGGGCATAAAGGTTTCAAATGAGTAATTAGAGATGATCATGTAGATCAGAAAAATCATAGAAAAACCTGAAACAGACAAGAAGCAGGAGAGTGGAGTGATAGGTGTAGACATCTGGATGGGAGCCTAGGGTCCCAGAATAAAAGTTAGGCTACTGTCATTAAAAAGACCCACATATGGCCACAGCAAATAGGTCCCAGGTAGAACAAAATACTATTCAGAGAAACGGGAAGAAGAAAGACTGTGGAATAATTATGGTATTTAAGAACCAATTATGTTCTTTTATTTTGCTGGGGCAAAATAAGTAAGTAAATAAATAAATAAAGGGCATTGGAACCAAAATACTTAGTAATAGTTCCCACTCAGCCACACCAGAGCTGAGACAAAAGTATGCAGAGTTTTAGGCCTGACTTGGCTAGGTATTGGGTTCTAGTCCAGCGTTGGCAACTTAGTGAGACCAGATCAAAATGAAAATCTTTTAAAAGGTTGAGGATATAACCCAGTGACATAGCACTCGCCTAGCATAAACAAGGACTTAGTTTCAATCCTCAGTACTAAAGAAAGAAATTTTTAAAAAGATCATAGATTTTAAAATTCTAAAAACTTACTATAAAACTGTGGCATGTTTATGAAAGAATGACTACTAACTGACTGCTTAGAATAAATAGATATATAAACTAGAATTTTTCTGCTCAGATACCCTTTTTATTAAGATAATAATAATCTTTTATTTTGCCACATTCTGTTCTCATAAACATACATGTGTATGCTTAAACACAAAAGAGAAAACACTCTATAGCCAAACCTGCATATAATTAGTAATAATAATAATAACAATAATAATAATAATAATAATAATAATAATAATAATTCTGAATATATCCTGAGAATCAGGTAAGTCACATTGTTATTGCTGAGAATGAGAGAAAGAAATCTCAAAATCCTCTGGAGAAGATCCACCAGACAGTAATACAGTAGACAGTTATTCCTCTAAAAGTAGGTTTTATCTTGAAATTTCTAAGAGAAAATAATTCAAGGCCTATACACCAAGAAATAAAACACAATTTTAGCTTTTAAATCCAATAAGAAAAAATGGTGAGGGTTCTAAGATTTCAGAAAACAAAATGTGAAATTTATCTTGACTTGTGAGCTGCATCAGCTTGGACAGAGAGCAATAATTTCATTAGAAAAACAATATTAAAGAAATCTGGAAATATGATGTGGAATTCCCCTCTGCATGCTGTGAATATGTTTTATTGCCATTAGTTAATAAAGAAGCTGCTTTTGGCCAGTGGCTTAACAGAGTAAAGCTAGGCCAGAAAACTAAACTGAATGCTGGGAGAAGGTGAAGTCAAGAGAGACCATGGAGCTGCCAGAAGAGAAAGACATGAGCTGCCAGCTGATACCTTTCCATGACCCTTGTGGTAAAATATAAAATAATAAAAATGGCTTTACCAAAGATATAAGAGCTAGCTAGCAATATGTTTAATTGATTGGCCAAGCAGTGATGTAAATACTATAGTTTCTGTGTGATTATTTTCAGGAGTCTGTGAAGCCGGGGAACGAACAAGCAGCCTCCTCCAACAAACTATCATGCCAATGTGGGTAACTACATCCACAAAAAAGCCTGAGAGAGTTTAAAAAGAAATTCTTGATACAAAGAACAGAGTTAAACACAGCTTTTTGGTAGCAGCATCTTCTCAAGTGGGCTCTATTTACTAGAAGTAAGCAGAGGCATGATTCTTTTAAGAGAAGGCTTCCTGACTCAGGGGTAGCAGCAAAAACTGCTTGGCTCCTTTAAGAAGGCTTCCTGGTTTGCCAGCATGAATGGCTCTGACTCTTTTGAGAGGTCTGGCTATGGAGCATTTAAATGGGGTCTGTGAGCGGAGTGCTACAATTTGCTTAATGGCAACATAGACCCACTATGTCCCTAAAAATGGAGCAATGGACATGGCTCTCAGAGGCAGTGAACATGCCTCCGCCATGCTGAACTGGGTGGAGCAAGCAGACAGAGTCATGTTAGCCCTAGCCATGCCTGCTTAGCATTAGAAAAAGGGGAGGAGGCACTTTTGGTCAGAAAATAATTGCATATACACAATAAAGACAGATTCGGATGAAAAGACCTCTAAATGGGTCACAGTGTGTTTAACAAATGTATATAGGCTTGAGAGAGAGAAAAAATAGAGAGTTATAGAAAGAAGTAAATGGTTTTTTAAAAAAATAAAAGTCTTTAAAGGGACAAAGTAAACTTGTACAAAAAGTAATAAAGTAAGAAAAATAAGCCATATAAAGATGGAATATACACAGAGAGTCTGGATTATGTATATTATTGTGGTTTCTTTAATTTTTTGAGTGTGAAGGAGGTAAGTGAAAGAGACATTTCATTGTACAGACTGCTAAGCTAAACAACATATATTGTTTTAGAGACATCTTGACTTCAAAATTTGGGTTTAAGAATATCTTGCTTTGAAAAGAGGTTCTGTGTTTGTTTCCACAGTAGATGAGAACCTATGAATTGTTTCCAGACTAATGTGGTTTGATGGACCAAGATGACCCAAAAGGTCACCATGAACACCCCTCAAAATTACTTCACCCAACAAAAAGCAGGAAGCAGTTTGGAGAGAACTACTCCCAAATTCCCAAATATTGTTTATAAGTGTGTTTACATTTAAAGGGGACATGCTATAGATCTGAATACTTTGCACTGATATGCATCTTGGTTTACTGATACAAATTTAAGATCAATACACACACACACACACACACACACACATATGTCCTTGATTAAGGTATTGCATCTATGCAGCTCATTTTAAAATGTAATGCATAATTAAGAAATACAGGTTAATAGACAGTCATCCACAATAGTCAAGCCTGTAGTAATGTTTGTTAGGTTTTCTAGATATATAGAGATATATTTCAGTTAGAAAAGTATTCTTTGAATCTTTCAGAGACCTTCAGAATATAGCATTTAAAATGTTTTAAAAACTTAGGACTTTTCATGACAATGAGACACATCTTCTCCTGGCAGCACCAATCTACTCCAAGAGGATGATGGGCATTGAAGAGGCTCCTCATGGAGTTTGTCAGCCATTTGGCCAAGAAACTGCTCTTGCCTGAACTGTTTGACTGGACTTGCAGGACTCACAAAAAAATGACTGTTGAACTTGCCTAAAGAGGCTGCCTTTTGGGGTTTCTGCTTAATGAAAGAGTCTGCCAAACATTCTGCAGGACACAGAAGAAAGCAACTGATGAACTTTGCCAATATAATGCATAAGAGATCTTCAAATTTCCTGCTTCATGAAAAAGTCTGTCAGATACTATAGCTTTGTAGGCTGAAGATGGATGTTCCAACAATACAGAAAAACTTTGGGTAGCTGTTCAGGCAGCAAGATGTCTCTGTCATTTCTAAAGTTTTGGAAGTTGCTTAAAATGTACTTCCTGTTAACTTAGGTAATATTATATCATTCTGGAGTCTTTGATGGAGCTGAAGAATAGATAGTTATAATTATCATTTTCCTTAGTAATAATAAAATAATATAGATATAAATATTGTAACTGTAATTCTTGCTTAATAACTGTTTTGTTATATGAAATCTTACTATGTTAAAGTTAAAACTTTTTTTCATTTAGACAAAAAATGGGAGGTGATGTGGGATACCCCTCTGCATGCTGTGAATATGTTTTATTACCATTGGTTAATAAAGAAGCTGCTTTCAGCCAATGGTATAACATAGTAAATCTAGGTGGGAGAACTAAACCGAATGCTGGGAGAAAGAAGGGGGAGTCAGGAGATGCCATGGAGCTGCCAGAGGAGAAAGATACAAGCTGCTAGCTGGAACCTTGCCAGTAGGCCATGAGCTCATAGTAAAATATAAAAAATAGAAATGGGTTAACCAAAGATGTAATAGCTTGCTAGCAATATTCTTAAGTGATTGCTCAAGCAGTTATTTAAATAATATAGTTTATGTGTGATTATTTTTGGGAGTTTGTGTGGCCGGGAAACAAACAAGCAGCCTCTTCCAACAGAAATAAACTAAATTGTACAGTAGAACTGATACCACGATTTATAATATGTCAAAGAATGCTGGGGGAAAGAGTAGGTTGATAGGAAATTTTGTATACTATACTAAACTTTACCTCAGCTTACTATGTTTTTTAGATTTTTGTCCATACATTATTTACCTTTCAAACCCAGATCCATTATCTTATTGATAAAATGTGGCTAAAGTTACCAGGTACCAAGGATTTATATCACATATTCTCCACCCTTGAGCTTATGAATTTATATCACCAGTGGAATTTTTTGTTTATTTGTTTGATTCTTGTTTTATGTCTGGTTGTCTTAGGGGACTCAGAGCATCCTCAGGAGGTTAGTTCTGTGCTATTCATCTTTATGTTTCTGTGTCCAGTCTACCTGACTAGAAACCCCACTGCCTTTAGGAAGGTAATTTTCCCTCTCCACTTTGTCTTCCGGGAAACAGCCGTGCAACATTTACCGTGTGAACGTCCCATGAAGACAGGAGCTCTTTCACTTAGAAACTCCTGAGACCTAGGGTCCCATTTAATGATGACTTGAATCTACATCAGTCTTTTGAATCATTTCAACACGCACCAGAAAACAAGAGGAGAGCAAAGAGTCTGCTATTTATATCCTCAAAACAACACTACCCCAACCAACAAATACAATGAACATCCTCACAATGTGTAGAGTATTGATCGTTTCTGCTTCAAAAACTGAAACAAGGGTAAAAAAAATCATAACTTTTTCACTCGTATGCATATGTGGTCAATTAGACATAAATTTTAGGGACTCTGCCAAATAAGTTCACTCATGGTCTACTACCACAGACAGCCATGCAAAAAGACTGGAATTCCTTGGTCTAGGTGAACCAGGTCTCTCGAATTCTGATCTATAGAAGGTTCTGTTCACCGTTCCCCCCAACTGTGTAGAATACATGTACTATTCTAGAACAGCTCTCAACCAAGAAGAGTACTCATCTGGGATGTACATAGTGGGAAATAGCTGTAAGTGTCCCACATCATAGGATTGTTTTACGGAAAACATTGTGTTTGAGAGAGAACCAGACTGAAAACATACAAGGCAAACTATACTTTGGAATTATACTCTCAGACAAAGCCAGAGTATTTTGACACTAAACACGGGATTCTGTCAGAGAGCCTGTGAGCATACAGGACAAATGTTTACTCTGTCAAATCTCAACTAAGTACCCTGAAAATGCACTTCTGAGTGATTCTCTTCCAGTAACCACATGCTATTTCTCTACTCGCAGAGCTACTGTTTGTTAAAACTTAATTCCCATGCAGTTGTCTGCATCTAAAGAGCCAGTGAACATTCTCCGGAGATGAGCTGGCAAAACTGACTAAACAGTTGCCAGGGCTATTCCTGGAGACAATCTTCACTCTAAGGATTATTTGCCATGCATCATTTCTCTGGGGATGCCCGCACACACTTCAATAAAACTCACTTGACCCAGAAGGCGCTCTGCCTGCCATGTCCTTAAAATGCCTGCCATACAGAACTCATCAAACCGCACAATAATTACCTGCTGGTGCTTCTGTTTCATTCTCCAAATGTAGGGACTTTGTGGGCTGAGACAGAGTCGTTCATCTTGGCATCCACAGAGCCTAACATAGTCCCTACTTATAAAACCATCATGTAGGAAGAGGATACAGACATGATAGACATGTTCATTGCCTTCAGTGACGTCAAAGTGAGATCAATGTATACAACAGCATAATATATTGTATAAAGCAATATACATATATGTATATATACAATATATGTAACAATATAATCCATAGTAGTAGGGGTGATAAATGGGAAAATGTTTCCCCTACAGTCTGTCCTATTTAAGCTGAGACTTGAAGAACAACAGGAGAGCAAGGGATAAGAATTTGCCTACTCCGGGTAAAAGCAAATCAAGAAAAAAGGCAGAGTAAAGCAAGGAACTGCAATTAGGAGGTCATGTCAAGCCTGGAGGCACTGGGAGGGAGTATCATGATTAGGCATTTGAATCTATATTAAAGGTCTTCATGCCAAAGGAAGAACTGATTTACTGCTGAGCTTAAACAGAGAAATACCACATTGGAGACACCCTGGAGAACGGTTGCTGGGCTGGAGGGTGATAATACTGAAGGCAGACAGGCCAGTTGGGAAGCAGTTCAGGCAAACCTGGTTGTGTGGGAAGAGAGAAAAGGTGATTGACACAGAAAAGATGATCAAGGCTGCAAGACATTAAGGATGCTGAGGGAAATCCAAAGGCATGATGTTGTCAGTGAACATGGGAACCAAATGGACCAAGGAAAATAAAAGACCACTTCCAGGTGTGGACTGTAATAGTTAATCCTGACTGTCAACCTGATTGGATCGGAATGGCAGAAGCACACCGATGGTCTTTCAGGATTAAATAAGACTTGGGAAAGCCTGCCCTAAATGTAAGCAGCACCATCTCCCAGGCTGGGGCTCAGATGATGAAAACAAGGAGCAGAAAAGCATGTTTCCATAACTCCCCACTCCCTGCCCTTGTTCCTGACTCTTATGAATGGAAAAACTGTCGCGCTGCTCTCTTCTGTCATAAGGAACCGAGACCTCTAGCATCACAAGCAAGCTGAGTAATCACTGCTTTTACGTTATTTCCCTCTGGTATTTGTCACAGAGGCGGGCAACTGACCAACACATGGGTCCAGCAGAAAATGTGCCAGTTGCCAAAGTGAAGAGCACACTGGAATTTCCTTGTGGTAATGTGTTAAGTTTTGAGTCTTTAGAGCTCTGAAATAAAGTAATCTGATAGAAAGTTGAACATTGGCATTTGGGTAGTAAGACAGTTCAAGACCAGACTCCAAAGTCCACAGAATACTGGCCATCAAGAAAGCCGTGTGAAACAGAAAATGTAAAGTGGACACCAGCAAATAGGGCATGAAATGGGAAACACACCCCCGGCGATGCTGAGGCCCGCATGGGCAGCCCGTTTATACTGGGTTCCATGGTCTGAGTTGATGAGGATGACTGACCAGTACTCTTCCTCAAGGGTCAGCTTCCACCAAGATACAAACTCAGATCTCTGGATTCAGAATTCAGAGCGTTAACAATTACACCAAAGGAGCTGGTGGCTGGAGAGATGGCTCAGCAGTTAAAGGCTAGGCTCACACCAAAGGGCATGAACAGGGCACTAAAAAACAGACTGAGAAAGAGCCAGAAAGGCAGAAAGACCCAGAGAAGAAACATGACAAGGAAGGGTGGGCAAGGAGATTGTCACAGGGACATTTCAACAACCTCAAATAAAAAAAATGAGCATTTGTTCCAAGCGGCAGGGAGGGGCTATGAGCCTTGATCATGTGAGCGGGTTTAATGGGCCTTCAAGCTAGGAGCCAATGTGGGAAGAGAATTGGAACTAAGAGTCTGAAGTCACTGAGGAATGAGGAAAGATTATTCATTCCCAAAGCATGATGGTAAATGAAAAAGATAGCAACCTTGGGCAACTCCAGAATATGTTATCCCATAAATAATGTTTTAAGTCATTTGAGAATGATTCATTACATATTAGAGAGATTTAATAAAAGTACACTTGACTATAATTCCAAAACACACTGTATTCCTTACTCAGTCACCTTGACAATGTTTAATCATTAGCTTTAAAATGTTTAAGCTCTACTGGCTGGCAATAGCAAATCAAAAGATTTAGAAAGGGATACAAAGGATACAATCCATTTGCTTTAGAGGGGTCATTTCTTTAGCATCAATGAAAGTGTATCAGATACTTAAAATGTGCACTGGTTTCTTCATTCAACTATACATGCCACAACTCAAGACATTCCGAATGCTCAATATACTCTAGCATTCTGCCCACACACATCTGCTGCTTTTAAGGATATCCAGGATTCCATCTGGACAGGACATTCTGCATTCACACCTACCTCAAACCAACAACAGAAAAAAAAACCCACACCTCCTCCACAAGGTGAAGGACACTTCCTCTCTTTGGCTTCAAAATAGTTTCTCTGTTAACAAGCTCTAAGTGTATGAGTCTAAAGCAAGGTTTTGAATGCTAGGAAAAGGAAGGCACCTAAGGAGGAGTAAGATTACTGAAAAATAAAAAAACAAGGGCTGCACAAAGAAAAACGCAGAGATGGAGGACTAGGCTACGTTGTTGGAAAGAACGGTATTGAAAAATGTCTATGATCCCTAAGTTATAGGTTGAGGGTTTTTTGTTATGCTAATTAATAGCTTAAACTCTCTACTTAAAATCTGGAAAGCTTAATCTAAAATCAAGTGGATACAAAAAAGGCCAAGAGTAATGAAAATAATCTCTATAAGAAAAGTTGGAGGACTCACACTATGGAACCTCCTAGGCTGAGTTTACAGACAAAGTCAATAAAGAAGGTGGCATCAGTGCAAGAATAGAAAAGCAGACCAGGGAAGCAGAGTTTGGACACCGACTGACAGCAAAGCTGCCAGAGACAAAGGACGGTCATGGGAGAGCACCCTAGACCTTGACTCCTTCCTCGCACCGTACACAAAAGCACCCCTGGATTACAGAAATAAACATAAGATGACAAGACTTCTACAAGACGGCATCAGAAACTTCCCTCATGCTCTTGAGTAAGACAAATGCTACCTAAAAGGAAAAGGAAATCCCCACAGCAGTGAGTTAGATTGATTCAGCTGATCCAGAGATAGCACAAATAGGGCTAGGGGAGATGGCTCTCTTGGTAAAGTGCCTGCTTTGCAAGCTTGGGGACCTGCATTCCAACCCCACAACTGCTATAAAAAGCCTGGTATGATAGCTCACACCTTGAATCCCAGTTCTGGGAGGATCAGGTCCATCTCTAGATGGCCTAAACTAAACAGCAAGTCATAGGCCAAAGAAAGACTTTGCCTCAAAACCAAGATGGTGGCACCTGAGGAATGACACTGGAGATTAACCTCAGCCTACACATCCATGAACATACATGTGTGTGCGAGTGAGCACACACACACACACAATAATACACAGACAGGGGGTTAAGTCACAGATGTGGAGGAATAAATTACTAAATGTATCTGAAAAGGGTTCATATCCTTTACTTAGAAGTTGCTGTGGGACAATGGTCTTGTACCCTGTAAAGATTTGTGACTTGTATTTAAAAAAAAAAAAAAAAAACACTGATTAGCCAGTAGCCAGGCAGGAAGTGTAGGCAGAACGACCAGAACAGGAGAAGAGGAAAAATTCTGGGAAGAGGAAAAATTCAGTTTGCACTCATCACCCAGACACAGAAAAAGCAAGATGAAAATACCTCACTGATAAAAGGTACCAAGCCACATGGCTAACACAAACAAAAAATATGGGTTAATGTATGATGTAAAAGTTAATAAGGAGCCTGAGCTAATAGGCCAACCGTTTATAATTAATGTAGACCTCTATATGTTTCTTTAGTACTGAACTGCTGCAGAACTGGGTGGGACAGAAACCTCAAGCAACAAGAAGTAGCTTTCTGCAAACCAGAAACTAAAAGGGAGGTCACTCAACTTTATCTTAATGAACAAAGATTTCAATAGGCATTTCATAGAACAGACTACTCAAGCAGCCCTGAAGCAAATAAAAATGTCTAACAATTTAAGTGATCAGAAAGATGCAAGTTAAAATTACAATAAATTATTACTGAAAACTAATCATAATACCTGGAATGCTTTTAAATAAATTTTAAAAAGCCAGTGCTACAAGTATTACTGAAAATGCAAAGTAACTGGAGCGTCTAAACACTGCCATAAGGTATAGACATTGTTAGAGCAACTTGGGGAAATCATTGGGCAGTATCTACTCAGCTAACTACACAGGTTTCTATCACTCACCAATGCTACTCCTATGGAGTAGCACCCATACATATGCACACACACACACACAGAGAGAGAGAAAGAGAGAGAGAGAGAGAGAGAGAGAGAGAGAGAGAGAGAGAGAGACTAAAGATCCCCAGAGGACACAGAACAGCTTCATGTTTGGCATGTTGATGAGGTGGCAATGGCATCACTGTTGGGCTGTTCCTGTAAGATTCGAGTACTTCTCAGTATGTCTGTGAGACTTTGACATAAACATATGAATAATGGAGCACAATAATAAAAAGCCAATTAAAAATCTTGGTCTTCCACATTAACATATCTTACAGATTTGGAGTTTAAATGGCATTTCTGGCAATAAGGATCTTAGAAAGTTGAATACACTTAAGTGGCCTATATTTATGAGTCTGTCTGAAGCCAGTAGAGACAAGTATTAATTTATATATATATATATATATATATATATTAACCTAGAGATAGAAGTATAATTTCCTACCCGGAGCCAGACTCTGAGCCTCATCCCAGCTGAAGTGAAGGGGTAATTCTCTGAGGTGAAAACTCCTTCTGTGTTTGTCCCTCGAACAAGAGATTAGAGCCGAGAAGAAGCAAAGCCAGGCCTTTTGCCTCATCCACTGCACTATCAAGCAGACACCACAAACATGTGACCACCATGATGAGATGTTCTTCTTACTTGCTATGTTGCAAATAAGACATCTTAAAGAAAAATTTCACCTTCCCATTTGGAGGAATGAAAAAAAATGAAATATGCTGTAAATAAATTTAAGTCTACTTTCTCTAACACACACTTTGCTGCAAACTGTCTCTACGATAAGCAAAGGAGAGAAAGACTCCTACACCAGGCCATCTGTGCCCTCACAGGGACAGTCTTCAGTGCACCCCGAATGTGCCCTTTCCTTACACACAACGCAGAGGTGCAGCTCCTCGGCACTGAGCTGTCCCTGGAACACATCGTGCAGCTGAAGCTACAGTCACACTGATAGAGCCAATGAGGTTCAGATGGACTCTCATGTAGGACTGTGCTGTCTGTCAACCGTCTGGCTGACCAAGAATTCAAAGGAAGAATGTTCCCTCTGTCTGATGAAACGAAGGGAACCACAGAAACTGGACCGTGCGATAATTCCGAGTTATCATGAGATAGAAGACTATTCCAGGTACCTCCAAACTTACAGGAATGACTTTCTAACTCACAGGCCCAGGACACTATTAAAGAATAAACCCTCCTCCAGTCTGGAATTTTCTGGCTCTTCGCTGTGCCTATCTATGTCATCTGTCACTCTTCTGAGCCTCCAGTCAGCTCTTGTCCCTTTACTTTCCCACTTCCTGGAAGGAAGGTTGGTTTCAAGCAAATCAGTGTTGAGCTTTCCGGGTCAGAGCTTTCAGGGTCAGGACAGTGGTGTCTTTGTGATTGCTGCTTCTCTTGTCTTATGTGTGTTTTCTGTTTTGTTTTGGTTTGTTGTTTGTTTCGTTCTGCCATTGTCTTCAATGAGAAGAAAGTTGCTGTAGGTGGGTGTCACCTGACTAACCCCAGACCCAAAGCCTAATAGTCCCCGTGTTGATTAACGAGAATGGCCCCTATATACTTGAATGCTTTCTCCCTAGTTGGTGGAGCTGTTTGGGACGAATTAGGAGGTGTGGCCTTGTAGAAGGAGATGTTTCACTGGAGTGGGCTTTGAAGTTTTAAGAGTCCATGCCATTCCCAGTTAGCTCCCTCTGTCTCATGGTTGTGTTTCGAGACATGAGCTCTCGGCTATTGTTCCAGCACCATGCCGGCTTGCCTGTTGCCATGCTCCCCCTGATGTTCATGAACTCTGACTCTCTGGAGCTGTGAGCCCCGAACACATGCTTTGTTTTATAAGTTGCTTTGGTCATGGTGTTTTTACCACGGCAGTAGAGACAGAATTAGGACACCTGCCCTCCAGAAGTCACCCACTTCCCTTGCATCACTGGCGCACGGGCGGCACTTTGCTGGAAGACACTGTCTCTGGAACTGTGGGAGAAATAGTGATACCACTGGACACCTTTTTTTCAATAAAACCTGCATTTTAAGTGTTTATAGCCAGTCTTGTAAAAGCATTCCAGCTATCATCCTCCTAGACTAATATGGAGGCTGATGGACAAGTAGCGTTGTAGTCATAATACGCAGCAGACTTCTGAACTTCCTTACATGGTGTTCTGGGAAGACTTGGGTTAGATCTGTTCACCTCCCGATGTTCTTCCCGATGTTCCCGCCCCCAGTGCCGTACAGGATCCACTCCTTTCCCTGGCCCTGCCTCAGTACCTTACCCTAGCCACCATCCAGCTGTGCCAGCACGTTCTTTTCTGGTCCTTGCTTTATCTGACTTTCATAAGCTTGAATTCACCACTCAAAACTTGTGTCAGTCCTGTTTGATCATGTACCCTGTGTTCAGCTCAGTTGAGACAATGGCCACTGTCCTAAACAGATGGAATCTCTGAATGAGAAGAGGCACCATCTTGGAGAAAATGTCTCCTCTGCAGGATATTAGAATGAAGAGAGGGCTACAGTTCTTTAATTATACCTGTGAAGGTGCTGGCAACAAAGGGAGGGCTTTTATATGATTGCCCATGAGCAATGGCACTTTTCAGACTTTATAATTTTGGTTTTATCTTTGTCTCCACAGAAAGACCAGCTGTAAAAGTCCTTAAAGGATCGCTAGGCAGGAAGTGAGCAGGAGTCTCAGAGAGGGACTGAGATAAACCCTCGCCTTCATATTGGTTTTGCATGGGTCTCAGGGCAATGTGAAATTAAAACTCAAACAGAAGCCTCTTTCCACCATTCCCATCAGAGTTAGAAGCAATGGCTCCCAGAAACATGATCATTCTTTCCAGTCAGAGCAGAAAATAGAAGCAAGTTGCTCTGACGGAAGAAGAACTTTTCATCAGGTCACCAATAAGAGCTCTGTCTGTGGCCTAAACCTAGCTTAGGCTCGGGGAAGAGATCAGGTCAGGATCCCTCGGCGGATCCAGGGTCAGAAGAACGCAGGAAACGGTTGCTGAGCAGCATGTTAGGAGATGCCTATATTTATCACATCTCCAGTCAATGCTATAAACTGCCTCTGAGCACCAAAACAGTCTGCTTGCAAATGCACGCGCGTCCTTCAGCAGGCAAATGCAGAAGGGACGTCTGCAGCTTCACTCAGCTCCTGGTGTGAGTTGACCGGGCTCAGTAATAGCTGATACGTGGGTCGCTTTAATCATTGGCAATGCCCTATTCTCCTTGTACTAAATTACAGGGCTAGTTCTCAAGGGTTGGGGTCTGAAGTTTCCCTCCAGTTTGGGTTGAATATGAACTATATGCCTGGCCCAGTATAACTCCCCTTTAAAATAGAGACAGATGTGAACGGTAGATGTGAACATTCTTGCGGCCCTTTTCAAAGTAGATAGTTTTGAGTATCTTTTTTTTTTTAATTTTCTAGCTGAAACTTACAGTCAAATTAAATTCTTTTCACTGCCAGACAACCAAAGAGATTGGTGCCTTGTGCCAGCCATCATCAGAGAAGCTTCCTCCAGCAGCAGATCTGAGCAGATGAGAAGACCAGACATGAGGAGAGAGCCTAAATTGGAGGTCTCCTTCGGGTTCTTCCCCTTGGACCTCAGGGAATCCGTGGAAAACAAGGCAGAAAATTTGTAGGAGTCAGAGGGGATGGAGGAAACCAGGAGAAAATGACCCACTGAATCAACTAAGCAGAGCTCACAGGGACACACAGAGACTGAAGCAGAAAGCACAGACCCTGCAGGGTCCTCTGCATATATGTTATAGCTGTTAGCCTCACGTTTTCTGTGGGACTCCTAAGTTGGAGTGGGTGTGTTTTTGACTCTGTGCCCGCTCTTGGGACACTTTTCCTCTTGTCAGGTTGCCTTTTCCAGCCTCAGTGTGAGGGCTTTTGACTTGTCTTATTGCATTTTGTTTTGTCCGGTTTGGTTGTTGTTTCTTGGAGGCCTGTTCTTCTCTGTTGGGGGATGGCAGGGGAGTAGATCTGGGGTAAAGGGGAGGTGGTAGGGAGCTGGGAGGAGTGGAGAGACGGTAAACTATGGTCGGGATGTAGTGTATGAGACAAGAATCTATCTTCAATTTAAAACAGACTAAAACAATAAAGTCTTATTTTCAGTTTCATTGAAAACACTAGTTGTCAGCTTTGTCTATGTAAATAATATTAATACAAAATATAAACAGAATTATTTTTATTATTTTTAATAAAAAGTAATCTATCTTCTCTGAAATCAAAATAAACACAAGGCCAAAAAAAACTGTTCAGAGTTTTCAAAGAAGGCAGAGAAGTCTCTTCTTGCAAACTGAGGCCCAGACACCCACTGGCAATGGGAAGGGACAGGAAACAGTGGTAAGGATGAGGAGGAGGTCACAGCACAAGCAGCAGAGGCTGGGGTTACCTCCACGTGTGAGAAGGTTTCTGTCACACCAATGAAAGCCACAGGACAGATAAGTGTCTTCTCAAATCAGCGGGATACCACAGGCAAATGAACACCCTGTACTTGACTGGAATTTGACTGCGCCTGTGTTTTCTTAAACAGCTGGGCACAGGTTTGCCACTGACACTCATGTTTAGGTTTGGCATGAGGCTTCCCAAACAACAAAGCAGGTGACATTCCACAAATACACGCTTCTAATAAATCATTCTGTCAAGTTAGACGGTAACATTTACATCTCTTCCTTCCAACTCCTAATTGGCTAATCAGTTGCAAGTCCAAATTACATAGTACTGAAGGCAATAAAAAACATAAGTATGTAAACAGCATCACAATGGGCCATTGTGCTGTCAAGTTTACCCTGTTGAAACATGCTATTTCTGTTTGGGTAAAGAAAGACTTCATAATGAGACCATTTTTATGAAATCCCTAATCAAGCAAAACCAAGGAACACAATATTTAGTTTAGGGTACATATTATTTTAAAAAGGATTAAATCTTAGGGTGGTAAAGATTTCAAATAGAAAGCAAAAAGACTGGCCAGAAAAGAAAGGTGTTCATGCGTGCATGCCTGTGGTGTGTGTGTGTTTGTGTGTGTGTGTATTTGTGTGTGTAAACAGCAATGGTGGTCAATCTAGCTCCTTAATAATTTATGCCCTTGTTGCACACTGTTTGATCAGTTATTCTACCATTAAATGCTTTCCAATCCCCCTGTTGCCTACAATGTGCAGGCAACTGGAGAGAGAGCCCAGGAGTACAGGAGACAAAGAGCATGGCAAGCTTAGCTTCACAGAGGGAGAAGCATGCTGATCTCTGCACTAGTTCTAGCTGAATTGCTTATGGGGGTTTTTACAGGACTTGAATGGGTAAAGAGAGCTGCTAATAGCTATCACTACATTCAGTCAAAACCAGATGTGCCTATTTTTAGGTGAAATTTAAAAAATATATGTAGTTGTTGCTTCTAAATGATAACATAAAAATTGATTTTTTTAAAAAAAATTTTACTAAAATATCTCTAAGGTAACTGGACTTTTTAAAAAATCATGTGCTTCAGCTTGTAGATGAAGGTTTTTCTATAGTCTTGGGTCACTTCCTAAAAATGATCAGATCATTTTCCATTATCTAGTAGATATCCAAAAGAACTGAAATCTTTAAGAGCTATACATTATTGCTGGGGAGTTTATAATTTTAGTGCAGTCTTAAAGATAAGATCACCACTATGGAAAATAAAGATGCTGGTGAAAATTCAATTAGTCCTTAAGTACAGGGCTGCGCAACAAAGTCTTGGATGCTGGTGGTATTCATTTAGATGAAGAACATTGAGGCAGAGGTGGTCTGGGGAGTGAAGTCAAGAACGGTTTCACTATAAATTTTAAAAGACAGTTGTACAGGGGAGTAGAGGCTTAGAAGAGACAGAGGCGCCAAGTTTCACTTTGGAGGGCCATCATCACCTAGAGAGCCAGGATGCAAAAATGTGATCTGGAGGGAAGGGAGTCCAGAAATGATTGCTGGTGAATTTAACACTGGGGATGAAGAAGGGGAAGAGAACACAACCAGGAGGAATAAATTAGGATGCACAACAGTGGTCAGATGGCACCCAAAATGATAGGAAGGTGACAGATTGAACCAAACATTTTTGGAAGTTTACGTTATATAAGGACTCAGCAATGCCATAGTATTAGCTGATTTGGTGGTCAGTAGTGGCCTTGATTAGAGCAGATTCCTTGGAATGGGGTGTTGTTTTTTTTTTTTTAACAGAATGGGGGAAGAGGAAGCTGAAACCAGAACTTCCAATTTTAGCTTTCAAGTTTTGCTGAAAACACACCCAGAGAAATTGGGTGGCATTCAGCAATTCAAGATAAAAACAAGTTTTATTTTGTTGTGTTTAAGATAACAGATGGCACAATGCATGGGCTTGTATGCTGATGGAAACGGGACAGTCAACATGGAAAACTGTACGACAGGGATGAGAGAAGAGACAGTCTGTGCCATACAGTATTCAGAAGGTGTGTGCGCAGAACAGTTGATCATTGCGAAAGGAGGGGACAGCTCCGAGTAAAGAAAAGAGGACAGATTTGTGAGTGACAAACATGCAAGCTCTCGCCGATTGATTTTTTCTCTCCCTGAGAAAAGTACATGGACATTATGCTCACTGGCTTAAAATTGTGGGAATAAGTGGCTGTGGCGTGCTATCCTCAAGCAGAACATCTATAACACAACCCGTACACCTAAGGCTCATGGGAACATCATCAAAGAGGAAAGAAAAGACTGTAAGAGCCTGAGAATCGGGATGTCTGCTGTGTGACAGTTTCTTCCAGAAGGGACAAGGATGTTGCCGCCATGAGCTCTTAATAATACGTCTGCCTAAAAGAAAAATTCGAAGATCACACTAGTCTGCATGCCAATATACATGCAGGAAAATTTCATGTGGAATAAAAAATAAATGTGGCCTCACGCCTAGATAAAGAGCTCCGGGCAGCGAACGACGGCTGAGGAAGGGAGAACCAGGTCTCTTTGTTTGTTTGTCTGGCTGACTGGCTGGTTAGTTTATCTAAGGACAAGACACCAATCCCAAGTGGCCAACTCTAAACACATGAAAATAAGGACAACATTAACTGTAATAAATGAGGATAAACACACATGCAAATATTTATATACATAACACATACACATATGTATAAAGAGGTCCTGAACTCAAAAAGGAACTGGGTAGACACTGGAGAAATTAGAGAGGAGGGTGACAATGGCACAAACACATCATCCTCGTGTATGAAATCCTTAAATAAATGACAAATCAAAGGTAGGTCTATGGGGAAGAAAACAGGTTGAGAAAGGACAGACAGATGCCTAAGATACTAGGACTGAGAGAAAAATGAGAGGAAGCTGCCTAGAAGGAAGCAGTGTACCACTTGAGATCTGCAGTCACAGCTGCCCAGCCACACCAGGAAGAATCCTTCTGTGACTTTTTAAAACATGATTCTGCTGCGTGGATAGGCTGACTACTCAAGAAGCTGACTTTGTTCAAGACTACCGATCTTCCAAGCAGGAAAGACTGAGCATTGAAAAGAATTAGTGCTTAAAGCTCTGCTAGAGTGTACTTATAAATTAGAATGTGGGCTCTATGCCTCTGCAGAAAACAGTAAGGAAACAAGAAGGGATAGGCCTGGGAATGGTGGAGGGAGACAGATGACAGGGCCAGCAAAAAGCCAGGGAGGGACATCAGGTCATGAAGAGTATTCATCCCCATAGGAGAATTGCTTCTTTTCTTTACAATCTATAGCTCCTGAAATGGTACTTTTTGATTTGTGTTTTGAGATACTGGGGCACTTTTGTTTTTTTACTTATTTTTTTTTCCATCCAGGCATGGTGGTTCACAACTTTAATACCAGTGGAGGATTGAAGAGGAGGTAGAAACAGGAGGATCTCTGTGAGGCTGAGGACAGCCTGGTCCACACTGTGAGCTCTAGGCCAGCCAGGGCTACATTGTCCAACCCTGTCTCAAAGTATACATACATGTGCAAACAGACACACACACACACACACACACACACACACTTTCATACAATATATTTTGAACATGTTTTTCCCCTCCCCTAACTCCTCCAAGATCCTTCCCACCTACCCAACTTCATGTTTTAACTAAGGGTACTTTTAATATACCAAATTAGGTCACAACATAACAGTTTTTGTACAAAATACAGACTTTGGCTCCAATATGCACTTAAATCTTTTTTAATTTATTTAGATTTTTTAAAAAAAATATCGACCCAAATCCCCACTCCCTCCCCTCTTCCCATTCCCTCCATACACCCTCCCACCCCACCCCTATCTAACCCTAAGAGAGGGTAAGGCACTTTATTTTGGGGAAGGTCCAAGGCCCTCCCTACTACATCTAGGCTGAGCAAGGTATACATCCAAAGAAAATAGGATCCCAAAAAGCCAGTACAATCAGTAGAGATAAATCCCAGTGCCACTGCCAGTGGCCCCTCCGTCTGCCCCAGTCATACAACTGTCAACTACATTCAGAGGGACTAGTTTGGTCCTATGCTTGCTCCTTCCCAGTTCAGCTGGAGTTGGTGAGCTCCCATTAGCTCAGGTAGACTGTTTCAGTGGATGAACCCCTCATGATCTTGACCTCTTTACTCATATTCTCATTCCTCTCACTCTTCAACTGGACCTTGGGAGCTCAGTCCAGGGTTAAAATCTTATAAAATTATATGAAAAATTCAATATATCCAAAGAAAAAATCATTTTAAATTATCATGCCTGGTTGGTCTCCAACAAAAATATTAAATAATAATAAAGCAACCATGGAAGGCCCGTCCTTTTCTGAATGGAGATGGAGGGGGAATGGATGGGGAAAGGGGAGGGGACAGAAGAAGAGGAGGGAGGGGAAACTGGTTGATATGTAAAGTAAATGAAAAAGGTGTTATTTAAATTTTAAAAAAAGAATAAAGCAACTGAGTTACAGCTCACATCAACACATCTGTTGGCTGCACATATCTGGCAGACAACAATATCTGAATCGAAAGATACACTTTTCTTTTTTTATACTAGTTTTCAGAAACATGGAAGTCATTAAGAAACCGCTTATCAACAGTTCACACATGGCATCTACCTACCACCCAGATCAGCATGGCTCTCTGGTAATGGACAAAAATGAAATCTTCGGCCGGGAGGTGGTGGCGCACGCCTTTAATCCCAGCACTCGGGAGGCAGAGGCAGGCGGATCTCTGTGAGTTCGAGACCAGCCTGGTCTACAAGAGCTAGTTCCAGGACAGACTCCAAAGCCACAGAGAAACCCTGTCTCGAAAAACCAAAAAAAAAAAAAAAAAAAAAAAAAGAAATCTTCGGGGAACTCACGTCGTGGGGTTTAAAGACTAAATCCCTTGTGTCGGCAATAGCCAACATTATTTCATTTAATCCTTACAACAATCCTATATGATAGGTATTAATATTATTCCCCTCTCATAAGTGAGACAAACAAATGAAACAGAGCCATGTGGTCCTACAGGAGGGAATTGATTTGTTCAGACCTGAGAGTTGATAGATGGAAAAGCCAGGATTGAAACTCACTCTGACTCCCGAAGCTCACTGCTCATCTTTCACGCTATATAGTCCAATAGACACGAAGCATCATTAATATTAATGGGCATACGAAGTATATAATTGCCCCCAATAAACTGGTGGCATAATTGCTGAAAGGTCATGTTTGCCATCATCATTTTATATTCAGCTATAAAGAAACGCTTTGTGAAACAGAGGTACTCTTTCAGAGTACACGGCGAGCTGTAAGTTGGCCCCAGACCTCTGAAACTATCCTTGGTAGGAGATCTGAATTTAGTACATTTTCCTGCAGATATTGAGTGAGAGATGCCACTGAGCTGCTCAGGAAGCTTTCCCACCTCCGACTTTCCTCCAGGCTTAACCAGTGTCAAACGCCAACAGGAGACTGGACAGAGGCTAGAACAGAGGGCTGAGCTTGGATTAGTAACTTTTCTGTAACCTGGATGCAATGCCAGGACTGAAGCAGTTTAAGGAAGAACAGAGTTCCAGGGGGATAAAGTCCATAATGGCAGGAACAGGAAGCCGAGCCATATATGTCATCACACAGGAAGCAGAAAGAAAGAGCAGGAAGTGGGGCGAGTCTATAAACCTTCAAAGTTCACTCCCAGTTCCTGTGATGTACTTCCTTCAGCAAAGCTCTGCCACCTAAAGGTCCCTTAATCTCCAGTGCCACCAGCTGGAGACCAAATACCTGAGCCTATGGGGGACGTTTCTCTTCAAAGCACCATAGGGCCCTTGCTTTCCTCACTTAATTCCTGAAGGGACCCTACGCTGTGAATGAACACACAGGTTCCTGCTGCATTGTCTAGCAGTGGTGGCCCGCTCCCACTTTCCAACCCACAAGGGTTATGCTGTGTCATAACCTCTATGCTCCGTATGCCTATGTGAATATTTCCTTAACTACACTTATTCAGATTACTTACTTGTAGTGTTGCAAAACTCCTACACAGATACAGAAGTGATCTATTTGAACAAGGAATATGCCATAGCATTTTTTTAAAGGCTATCTACTGTGTGTGTGTGTGTGTGTGTGCGCGTGTGCGCACGCGCATGTGTTTGTGGGTCCCTGCTCACATATAACCATGTGGAGGCCAGAGGTCAACTTTGAGGGTCATTCTTCATTAGCCATCTACCTAGATTTTGAGATTAGTTCTTTCATTGGCCTGGGGCTCATTGATTAATTTAGATTGACCAGCTAAAGAGCCAAGAGCTATAGGCCTATGTCTGGCTCTCCTGCGCTTTGATAACAGACATCCGCCATCATGACTGTCTATTTTCAGCAAGACCTGGAGGATGAAACTCAGGTCTTCATGATTGTGCACTGAGAACTTGACCGACTGAGTTCCGCCTCCACTCCTTGTATGCTTTTTAAGAAGAGCGAGGGTATGTAAGGATATGTACAGACAGGCAAAGAAACTTTCATCAGACTCCTAATGCTGAAGAGCCGGCTTTGCACACTGGACCTCATAAATCAGTCCAGCCCATGCTAAGTGTGACTGCAATGGAAGATGAACAGACTGCCCAAGCAGACACATGGTGGCCATGCACAGAAAGCCATTCTAACCTCCTCAGCTGCGCTGCTTCTCTACTAATTAGGATGAGGACATGAAGATTTATGTTTGGCTCGAGCACTTATGAGCCCAAACTGAACGCAGCTAACCACTGGGTTTTATAAGCACGGAGTTAAAGACAGCTAGTCACTTACGTATGAGATCCGCGGTGAAAGGTTTGCAGCGCCTGGACAGGAATCTGCGAGGCTGAAGCGCCTCAAGTGATTGCTGGCATTCTTTAGTGGAGACATTCTGCTCTAGGAGGGCTAACGGGAGTGTAGACAAACCTTTGCTCTGGTATTGGAAGGACTGCAAAGTGATCTAAAGTTAAGGCATACTCTTAATGGGCGCAGTATTGCTATTCTGTGTCTAAGAATTTATCCCAAGAAAACGATCACAGCTGTGCGAAAGATTTATCTACTCATACATTTGCTAGGACAATCAATAGACACGCCCACATGAGGGAATATGCACTTACTTAAATGTATAATGGCATGGGGAAATGTTTACAAAGTATTTTGCTTGTGAACCAGGTATTAAAACCATATGCAGGCTACTTCTGGGACTAGTTCAAATACTAGCCGCTATCACCTGTCATTCCAAGGGATCGCTAAACACTGAACAGAACATGAAAATCAGCCATCAGAGAAGTTTGGAAACTACATGATGGCAGGGAGATTAGATGTTAACGTGGATACGAATAAGGAGCACGGGGTGAGCTCCAAGGCCTCGCAAGTCTCCTCTGTTCCCCAGGTGTGAGCTGCGGGCAGGCTGACTCCAGGAACTCAATCTACAGCAAGCACTGACAGCGGCAACTTCTCAGGAAACCTGTCTTCTCAACCAGAGGACAAGCAAGACTTCTGTGTTCTAGAAATAGGGAGTCCACCTCTCTGCCCCCTCCCCACTTTAGCAAAGTACCCACTCCTCTTAGCCCCTCGCCACCCCAATAAAATCTTTCCTCTGTAATAATACAGTGGAAAAAAGAATTTGTCTCAAGAAAATAAGCACCCAGTAGGTTATGAAAGAGGGTGTATTTTAACTCTTTTCTTTTTCAGAGTGATGGCACACGCCTGTTGTGTGAACTGCATGACAGCAGGGGAGAGTAAAAGTCGAGAAGAGGCCATCCTTCGAGACAGGGAAGCAGGACACACAGCACATGATAGACACGGCTGGAAGGAAAAACTGAAGAATGTCAACATAGCATGCATAAGAACCGACATCAGTCCCAGGCACAAATGGAAAAGACCCAAAAACACAGAGTGGTGTCTTCAAAACAGAAAACGCCTCCAAAGTCAGTGTTCAAGTCCCAGCTAAGCTGAGCAGTATGAGATCCTGTCAAACTCCAAAATCAGAGAGCACATTGCAAACTCTAAGGACACCAAAACTCTCCATGAGACAGAATATAAAACTGCAACCCAAACAGGATGATACCAGCTACAATAAGCCAATGAATTAACATTTCCATATGACTTTGAAATGGCCCAGAATCTCACACAAATATTTTTTTTTTGCAAGATGGGGGTAGTAAACCAAAAAACTTGATGTGTACAAATCCACAGAAATATAAGACACACACAAACATACATATATTTTTAAATCAACAGAAGCCAAATCAAAGATGGTTCAGACATTGGAATAACAAGGGAAGGAACTTAAGGCAATTCTCTGGAACGATTCTTCAGGTGAACGTGAACACTGTTAAAATAGCTGACAAGTAGGAATGTCTTTCCAGCAGCAGCAACTGTAAAAAGGAACCAGATGGCCATTTCAGATCTAAAACATACATTATCTGTTTCGAATGAGTTTATTGTCAACTTGACCCGTGCTTGAGTTGTCTGGAAGGGGGGCTGCAATGAGTCTATGCCTCCATCCAGATCGCCTGTGGGCAAGTCTAGAGCTCTTTTCCTTGATTAATGATTGATGTAATGCCTTAGGGTTTCTGTTGCTGCAATGAAACACTAACTAAAAAGCAAGGTGGGGAAGAAAGGGTTTATTTGGCTCACACTTCTGGATCATAGTCCATCAGTGGAGGAAGTCAGAACAGGAACTCAAGCAGCAGAAACTGGAACCTGGAGGCAGGAACCGATGCAGAGCCTACAGAGGCGTGCTGCTTACTGAGCTGCTTTCCCTTTTCTTACAGAATCCAGGACCACCAGCCCAGGGATAGCATCACCCACCATGGTGAATAAGAAAATGTCTTACATTTGGATCTCATGGAGGAAAATCCTCAACTGAGGCTCCTTCCTCTCGGATGACTGTAGCTTGTGTCAAGCTGACACCCAAAACCACCCAGTACATGTTGACAGGGTCCATCTCACTGTGACCCGTACCAACCTTGGATCTTGGATGGTAAAAGAAACTAGGCTCAATGATATAAGCAAACCATGAGGAGCAAACCAGTAAAGAGTGTTCCTCCGTGTCCTCTGCTTCAATCCATGCCTCCAGGCTCCTTCCTAAGTTCCTTTCCAGACTTTTCTCATTGCCAGAGTATAACTTGAAAGTTGTAAAATAAAATAAACCCTTTCCTACCCAAGTTGTTTTTGGTCAAGGTATTTTATCACAGCAGTAGAAACCCTAAATAAGACAATATTCATATTTTTATATGAGAAGAAAATGGGTGATAGAAGGATTGGTAATGAGAAATTATAAACCAAATTATGCAATGAAAAAAGACAAAACTGGAAAAAAAAGTGGTAACTCATTAAACTGTGACATATTAATCAAAAGGCCAGAGTCCCAAAGAAATTTACCTAGCACTCAGGAGGCAAATGCAAGTAGATCTCTGTCAGTTTGAGGCCAGCCTGGTCTACATAGTGAGTTCCCAGACTGCCAGAGCAACATAGTGAGACCCTTGTCTCAGGGAAAAGTAGAAGGAGCGGGAGAGGTGGAGAGAGGGGAGGAAGAAGATTTCCCAAATTGAGTAAAAAGAATAAAATTAACAAATGAACAAAATCCTAAAATTACAACCGCCACACCGTCCAGAAATGAGCTTTTTGCACATTTATGGGAAAGAAATGAAAGCTCATGATCACAAAAAGAAACCTGATCATTAATATTCATACACCTTTATTTATAATAGTCCAGAGTAGAAACAGTTCTGAGCTTGGTTACATCCATTAGCATGAAATATTAACAATGTGTATGAGCTTCCATAGAAATATTCTGAATCAAATAAGGCAACTGCAAACAGTCAGAAATGCATGGTTCTTGTTAAATAACATTTTTAAAACTATTTTTTGTAATTATGGCAATCGAGGGCAAATTTAAGACTGTCAGTGATCAGGGATCGAGTGGTAGACAAAAGCTACATTGAGGGATCCGTGTGAGGATGGACCATTTCCATACCTTGAATGATCCAGCACCAGTCTCTCCGGTATGGGATGGCATCACTGGGGAGAACTGGGTATAGCCTTCTACGAGGATTTGGCTGTCTTATAATCATCAATAAAGGAATTGGGTATAGACTACCACAAGGATCTCGCTGTCTTTCCTAAATCATTGATAAACAGATAAAATAGAGGAGACGTACTGAAAAGGACAGGGCTGAACTCACACGTTGCCAGGGCACAGGCACTCCGGAAATCACTGTGGTGCTCCTGCATGCAGTGAAACGTGTGTTTATAGTGGCCAAGCAATCACACTCCAGGGACACACCTTCTACGAAGGAAAATTTAGGTTCATAAAAAACCGGGACACAAGTGTTAATTAACCTCAGGACTTCCCCCTTGTTACTGCAAACTTGGAAGGCTCAAAAGCAATTCCATGTGTTTAAAAAAAATGAACAAACTGGACTGAGAGATAGAGGCCAGAGGGCAAAGGCTCTTGAAACCTAAGCATGTAAGCGTGGTGTCCTAAGGTTCGTCCCTGAAACCCACATAAAGTCAGAATCAGAGAACACCACAAGATCGTCCACTAGCCGATACATATGTGCCACGGAACATGCACACACATACGAAAACACACACACGTAAAGCTAATAAAACTAGGGTAAATAAAATTGACAAACTGTGGTACATCTAACAACATGGAACACACTGGTGGTACAAGGCAGCATTCATGAATTTGAAATCCACTGCTGTAAATCCATTTAAAAAAGAATGGAACCAAAACCATACAGCAACGCCTTTATTTTGTTTCTAGGAAAAGGTAATAAACAACACAGGAAAAGAACATAAGTAGCACTGAAAGGCAAATCTGTGGCTGCAACAAATCAGGGGAGTGTTGGGCTCTGAAGAGGTAAAAATATGAAGCTATGTTTACATAGTCATGATAATAATTACCAAATTCTATGAATCTGTCAAAACCCAGAAAAATTACACAAAAGTATACTTTATGCATGAAGATTAAGAATAAATTTATCGAAAACATGTGCAGATACTGATCTTGTGTTTATAATAATACACATATGCCTGACAGAGTAAATACTAATATACTAACATTGGTACCTGAGTAACATTTGTAACTTAAAAATAACAAAACATGAATCATTTTATCTGGCACACATGTACATGTGTGCATACACACATATATATGTAGTCTAACATTTTGTTTATTTTTGTGGGTAATATTCAAAAAATCTAGAAACACCAAAATGTAAAAAAATTGGGGAGAATTAAGATGGAAACACTTTCCTTCCTACAGTTTCCTGTTTTTTTCCAAATATTTCCCCTTTTAATATTTCTTAAATTAAAAAAATAATAATCTTTGTTCAACGATGTACAAATTTTCTATAATGACTACGCACTGCTTTTTGAAGTTAACATGTCCCATGATATAAAAGCCTCACAAGCGTAACTACATGTCATTAGAACAAGTCTAGCATGTCTCCATCCACCCCCACACCTCCCAGAACAAGTTCTACCCCACAAAGGAGCTTGTCAAAGGGTGTGTCTCTTCCCGACAGAGCCTGCTTGCTGCACTGGGACTCAGTGCACTGCAGGAGAGAAATGAGCCCTGTAACAGCCTCCCTCCGGCTGCACAGAGAAAGCCCTGCTAGCACAGAACCCCAGGCAGCCAGATTTTTCCAGGCTTGGTTGGCGCACAAGACCATCTGATTCAATGTGGAAAATTGTACTATTGTTTGCTCCTCCGCAACACAGACAAACAGACGAAAACCCGCAAAAGCAGCCACCAATTTTGCTAAATGTTATAGAAGACATGGGGGAAGGGCAAGGGTGGGGACAGAGTGACCTCAACCTTTGCTCACGTGACTTTCTACAATCTCAAGGCCATTCTGGGCTAAAAGAGGGAATAGGTGAATAGATCAGCCACCATTTGCCCTCCCTGAGCAAACAAGGCTTCTATTCTATGCCTAATCCAAAAGGAGTCTGCAAATGGGGGAGGGGGGGTTGGGAAGAGACTAAATGCAAAGAATTATTCTCCTGATTTTTCTCCTAGATTAGAAAAAAAAACAACTATTGGATCCTTCAAGTGTTCACTCACATTTGAGCGTCCTGCAGAAAAACGGGCAGTTGCATGCTCTGTTTCATATCTAAAAGAATGAAAACTAAAAAACAATTAACTTTGTTCACCACGTAGTAATGACGCAGTGGCCTGCATGTGGCATCTGTGGCTTTGATTGGCAAAATGACGCGCCGTAGTTACATAACAACATACAGAATGGCAAGATATTTTATTTGCTATTCACATTAAAGCATGAACTGCAGTCAAGGAGGCACTTGATAAGTATGTAAATGAACATACGACTAACTCAAATACAAAGTGAGATTACTTGGGCATTTTAGTATGCTGGCCTTAACATTTTCATAAATGTCAAAAATTTTCATGTCTAAAGTAAAATATGTATACTCAGGAAAATCAATTTGATTATCTCCTGCTCTTTGAAATGCCCAAGAGCTTCCATATCAGAGCCTTTCTTATTTTGTACCTTCTATGGTTTTTCTCAAATTCTGTTTGCAATAGATAATAGATTAGATAATGATAACAACAACGTGAAGCGATTCTTGATCCATCCACTCAGATAAAATATAAGACCTTGTCTTGATCCTTCATAAAATTACAAAACATCAACTTTAAGGATGTCTAGTTAGTTGGGTATAGGAGCACATGCCTTTCATCCCAGCACTGCGAAGGCAGAGACAGGAAGATCTCTCTTTGAGTTTAAAGCCAGCCATGAGTACACAGTGAGACTTTGTCTCAGAAACAAAGCTAGCAAGCAAAAGAATGTTGAATTATAGTACTTAAAAGGGATTAGCTATTATGCTACTAGTGTCCTAAATATGAGGATATGAGTGACAACTTCCAAGGGTCCGTGCCTGAAAGAAATGTCCCTCTGGTAGGTTGCTAAGCTTCCACTATTTTATCTCTAGGGACAATATGACAGTGTAATTTTTGTATGTCTTGACTCCCCAAAGATTATCCCAGTATGTTTTTCAGTTGGAGTAACTAGCCCGCCACTGATGTAATAATGCCACTTTTTCTCTTCTATTCTCAAGCTGTAATCTTTTGCGTGTTTTCAGTATGTCATAGTTCAAGGCACCTTACACATATTTTGAAAGTATGTATAATTAGTATATGCAGGCATTCCGCATTAAATTACAAAACAGTGCAGCCTGGAACATCATTTATCGAATTAGAATACGGGCAGGCATCATCGGATGATCTAATAAAGATGTAAAGTCTGGTTGAGAAGGTGTTGAGGTCTGGATGTGGATTGTTGCCCACAGGCTCACAGGTTCAAGTACCTGGTCCCTGCCAACTCATCACGTTTGGAAGGTGATAGAAACTTCAGGAGTTAGAGCCTCTTTCAAGAGTGTGGATGAGCCTTAAAGTTTTGCTGCCCAGCTCCATTCTCTGCTTCTTGACATCAGAAGACATGTGACCCCCCCCCTACTTCACATTCCTGCCAACTTGCCTTTCCCTTCATGACGGACTATACCCTCTCTCTCACACTGAGATCCAAATCACACTGCTAGTCTCTTCAATTACTTCTTTGGAGGTATTTTGTCACAGCCAAGGAACAAGGACTCAAACAAAAGATGTGAGTTACAGAGTGGTACCTGGAGAAGGCGGATCTCCGTGCAGATCTCTGTTCACACTGTGGGAACGGTGGATGACAGAACACGTTCTGCCAATGCGTGAATGAAAAGTCAGTATGAAATCAACGAGCAAAACACTGCCCCGAGAAACGACCACTAAGTAACAAAACCAGAAGTGCCTGAGAACACCAGGCCTCATTTGGTTTTTAGGAACTTGAATCCAACATCATTGCTAAGTTTTAGTGACACATATCCAGGTCATGTTTCAAGGAAGCAGATTCTGACTTCATTATTAGACGTTATACTGTACACACTTAAACCACGTTCGGGTGGGTCAAAACACTTTAAAATTGGCTTTGATGTTTTGGAAGGAGGGAGGAGAAGAAAAGAATACTCCTAAACTATTTGGAAAGAGATCATCCCTGCTTGTTCAGATACTTTCTTACAACCTATTGCTCCAAGCACTACCAGGAAGGCTCATACAACACGGTTGCCTTTAGTTTAATTTATGCGGCTTCTATTCTAATCCTTTGTTTTAATTATCTTTGGGGGAAATTACTATGCAAGCTGAAGAAGAACCATGCAGCTAGCGAATACAGGCATGAATCCAGATCATGCGAAGAAAATTCCTCAGTAAATACACTGACTAAGAGAATATCCAAATAGTTTGTTTAATTTTTTTCCAGCACATTTACAATTAAGAGTAGTCCTTCTGGCTCAGTTGTTCAGCAATAGCTTCTGAGATAGTTAATAGCAAAGAAATGGTCTACTCTTCTCCGTGTTGTTTGGTCTTTGAACCATTTCTCACTGCCCAATGTTACACATACGCATGCTCCATGTGATGAAGGACCTAAGATCCTATGTTTGCATACAATCCAAAATGAAACAATTGTCTAATGGACATCATAAAGGACATAATGCATAAAGGACCAGCTAAATCGCTGCATTCAGCTATGAGGATGTTTTCTCTACCAGAGGCTCTACAGCCAAGAATATTCTTTTTCTATTGCTGCTAGGACAAGCTACCAAAATGGTAGTGGCCTAACCTGCACGAGCTTAGCACCTGATAGCCCCAGAGGTCAGAAGTCCAAAACAGGTTTCCTTGAGGTAGAACTCAGATATCAGCCGATGTGTACGCCCTCCAGAAATGCTAGGGGAAAATCCAGTTCCTTGCCCCTTTCTGGCCTGAAGGTCTCCTCTACCATCTTCACAACTAACAATATCACCACTCTATTCTTCACTTATTGGTAACATCTTCCTCTTCCTCGTTTTGAATCTTCACCTGTTTGGTCATTCTGCTTTTAAGGATGTTCATGAGTACACAGGACCCAGTTAATTATTCTGCATATTCCAGAAAAAAATTAAGCTCAGTTGTTAAGCGGTACAAATCCCACCTGCGATCTTAATTCCCCTCTTGTCCAGTAATTTAACCTAGTCATGGATGCTCAACTTTAAGAATTAGAAATCTTTGCGTCCCATGATTCTCCCTAACACATCAAGGTGGTCTTTTTCCTCTTACTAACCTGAATTCTCCAATAACACTCTCGTTCCCTTACAGTCTTTCCACACTAGGAAAAGCAACTCTTGGGCAATAATGATCTCAGAGTACTGGTAGCAACAAGCTGTTTCAGCATTTGACCACAGGCTATGAATCTATTAGAATGACTCTCCTACCCAAAGAAAGATTTGAATTAGGCCAGCATGGCCACCGCCACATAGCCATCTGCACCTGCATACTAGAGTCCAAGTTTCCCGACTTCTTCTGGAGGAAGCTGATGTGGCAGAACCAGAACCCAAATATGGCTGTCAGGGTGAGTGCCCTTACCTGCCATCCAATCCAAGTTGGCCAGAATGGGGCCTTTTTATGAAAATTGTGAAAAGCAACTGCCCTCTTTGAAAATGGACTAGAATCATTAAAATTGCCCAAGATGTTAGTATGTAAAGTTTATTCCCTGGCATTTAAAAACACAGAGACACACATATACACACATGTGCATACACAGTTGTAAAATCAAGTGGTTACTTTCATTAGGGTTCTTTTTAAATGGTATCACAAGGGTCAGACAGGTTGACTATCTGAACAGCTGTACAATGCCCCAAGGACTCTAAC
This sequence comes from Arvicola amphibius, assembly GCF_903992535.2. Classification (NCBI taxonomy): domain Eukaryota; kingdom Metazoa; phylum Chordata; class Mammalia; order Rodentia; family Cricetidae; genus Arvicola; species Arvicola amphibius. The sequence continues at coordinate 22,870,481 of NC_052054.1, forward strand.
CCTCTAATTAACAGTCTGCATGGTTTTTGGACTATATTTCAGATGGGGTTTCTCTTAGGAACGATTTGTTAAGTGTAATTATTCTACTGCATTCAGTAGCCACAGAACCTAACAAGCTTAGGTGACTGAATTAAGGCTCTAGATAAACAGGGGCTAAAATATAAATGTGAAATGAAGTTTTAAACCTGAGTTTAATTCCAGACTACAAAAAAAAACTGTATAGTTAAGTGCTATTAAAAAGAAACGAGTCCAACCATTGAATACAAAAATAGAGAGGGCATGGCAGCCTGTCAAACTGACTCTACTGCTGTCTCAAGTCACATGAAGGTTAGCAGAGGGAGATTGTTTCCTAACTCATAATACCCAATGCCAATGTGTGAAGCAGAAATCCTGTCTTGGGTGGACCAGCACCCCCAAATTCTACCCTGATCACCCCAAGACCTGTGTCTCCATTCCCCCCACAAAAGCCATGTAAGGCAAAAGCACAGTAGGACAGGGTTCATGAGAGCTATAGTTCAATCTCTGGCAACACTCAAATGGGCCAACTCAAGTAAAGAGTTGACTCAGGAGTGAGAGAAGGCCTTAACACTAAAGGACTCTGAAAATCTATACACAAATTTTTTTTTCTAATGGCATGAGAGCATCACTGATATAAACATGAACATCTGTCAGAAGAGACACGATGCCTTGTGCATGCTCTAAAGTTTCTCTGCACATAACTGCCGGGGCCTGACTCTGACGATGTGAGCATCTGCTGTCCTACACATCTGGCAAAGCCAATCTCCACTGACTAGCCAATCAGCTTCTCCAGGAAGGTAATCCTGTTAATAACTATCTACCTGAAAGATACAAGAAACTGGGAGCAAAGCTCCACCATGTGCTCCCCAGGTGGACAGACAATGGAAGAAAGGAACACTGGTAGGGAATTCATATGTTCAGAGCAAAGTCAATTCCAAGAAGGAGTTGAAATATCAATTTAGGTAACACTGGACAGTCTTGTGCCTCAAGGCAGTATATCTTACATAATGCAAACTGAAGGTTTTTTGAAAGCATCTAGCTGTGTTTCTAAAGGCATTCTACACCTCTGGAAAGATCTTCAAATAGGTTCAAATTTGTCAACAAAATCTGTGACAACCTTGTGGATGTGCCAACTGTATAATCTCAGATAGTCCTAGCAGTCCAGGAATTGGTTGTATTTTTTTTTCTCTGTGGCTTTTAAATGGCTTTTGTTTCCCTACACTGCCCATGTTTTGGTGACCTTTTAGCTTTGTCTTGGTGACTTTTCACTGAGAAGTTTCAGGTCTCCCTCATGTCATGACTGGGCATTGTGTCCACCCTCTGATTATCTGCAAGAGTACTTTGGGTACCCAAGTAGAAGAACTTTAAACTAGTAATTATAGTCTCCTGTATCTGTTTACAAGTATCACGTGTCGACAGAAGAGATGATTACGCAAACTACAAACTTTCACTGTGGAAGACTGGAAGTTCCAAGTATGTCAGGTCGAGCCCCGCCATGAACTCTTGGTTCTCTTGGTGTTTCTAGTGGAAAGGTCAGAAACACACTGTTGACAATGGGCAGAAAAGGCATGTGCAAAGGTTTTATTGTGTGCTTTCTCTCCCTCCGATGGAGGGTCTCCGGTGCTTCTAAGCCATGCTCCAAGAAACCAGACAATACCCAGACTCCCGCGCGGGTATTGCAAGTTTACCTTGGCAGGTGGCTTTGGAAAGCACTTCCAAGGAGAATAAACCTGAGGACACTCAGGATCAAGGCTGACAGATGCTTTTGGTGGCGGAATCCTCTTCCCATGTCACTTCTTAGAAGCAGACCTGTGCCCATTTGGCTATGCCTAATCTTTTTATCTCCCCTACCTACCAGGTAAAAGGTGAGAGGGGCATCCAGGCCTTCATGGGAGCCCAGCCAGCATGACTGTTGGTGGCGCACACACGCTGGTGCTTGTGTGAGTCACACACACACACACACACACACACACACACACACACACACACACCCGGGGGAGGGGTCGGGGGCGTTGCAGCCTGGATAGGGAGAAACAGGATAGCCTATGGCCTTACCAGATCAATGAAGGTCAGGAACTTCCAGCTCCCCCCATAGGTCTGATGGGAGGGCATTTCGATGGCTTTGTAGTTGCACAGGATGGAGCAATAGGACAGCAGGATGGCCACCCGCAGCACCTGGCAGGGGACAAGCGCCATGTTCGCGCGGCCTGGCCCGGCGGGACTGCTTGCAGGGAGGGCGGGTTCTTTCGCTGTGCCCGGCGGCGCCGTGGGAACCGAGGCGCGGTGCGGCGAGGGGCGGAGCGCAGGAGGCGGGGCGTGTCCCCTGGGACGGACGCGGCTCCGAGCGCACCGGCGACCTGCGCGGGCGGGGCGGGAGTCAGGCCGACGCCGGCCGGCGGCCTAGTGTCATCTCTGGCGTCATCTACGTCATTCTGCAGCTGCGTTCGCAGCCCGGGCCGGGCGCCCCCTAGGCGGTCCTCGAGGTCTACCGCCGGCCTGCTTGCGGGAGCGCGGTCCAGGGGGAGGAGGGCCAGCATCCCCGGGCTGCTGGCTCGGGAGATAGAAGCTCGCTGCCACCGCACCCACTAGGGTCAGCCGTCCTCCAGTGACACCTATTAGGATTCAGTTGAGGGTTTAAAGTTGATCAGCATTTAGGACTGTGAAAGCCCTTATAAATTAATTCCACAAGGCTTTGTTAATTTATCAATATGTAACAGAAGATTAAACATGAGCTTTGAACAAGTTCTTTTAAAACTTTTTACTATGCACGCACGCTCTCGTGTGTGTGTGTGTGTGTGTGTGTGTGTGTGTGTGTGTGTGTGTGTTCCATAGGACATGTGTGAAGGCCAGCGTAAACAGCTGGTGTGAGAATTCTCTCATTCCACAACGTGGGTCCCCGCTATCAAGATCAGATCATGGGGCTTGACAGAACGCGCCTTTGCCAGCTGAGCCATTTCAGTGACCAGAAGTTGTTTTATAAATAGAAATCTATGATGATTGCCCTTACTGCTATGAGACTGCATTCCATTTTAAAAGCCAAACCACCCGGTGGATGTAAATCTCACCCACGCATGTGTGATTTAATACAAATCCTTCAGAGTTAAAATTCCTTTTGCTCTTCGACATTTCCCCCCCTTATACTACAGTACCAGCGATCAATGGAAGGAAAGTAAATCTAAAGCTGATTCCCTCAGCCTTCCAGTAAATGTCACAAGGAAGTTGCAACAGTCTGTGGGCAGCATAGTTATTTTATTTTATTTTTTATTTTTTTAAATCATGATCATGTTTCAGCCAACCAGATAAAGGGTCCGGTTATGAGAAGGCCACATAGGTATTTCCTGTGGATCCATTCACAACAGGTGTCCCCTTCAAATAGTCTCTGAGTCAGAGTTTGAGGGGGCAGGGAAAGCATAGTCTCAGAGATAGAGAAGCCAGCATGCACTCCTGAAATTTTCCAACCAACAAGGGAAGAAAGCCCTTAGATCTTTTCAAATGGCATAATTATGCTGAAAGAAACTGAAGCCACGAGCATAAAAAAAATCCTTCATTCATAACCTAGAAACTCATTCTCATGCTAAAGTAGGGGCTATTTGTGTGTGTCCTTGCTGAATGTTCGTGATTGCAAGGAAAAAATTGAATTTATTGAAAACCCCTCAGTCTTACAAAAACCTTAAAGAAGTCTTTAGAAAGTGAAGTGCCATTTCAAAGTTGGATACACCTCTCCTACTTGGATTACAGAATGTTGTTAATAAGATTTCTTTTCCTTCATAATTATAAAATAAAGTGGTATTTTTATTTTAAAATTTTACTGTGGCTATAAATATGATGACATCATGTGTTCTGTTGCTCTGTTTTCAGAGGGGTGTTTTGAACCTATATTAACAGATTTACTTTTATTATCCTGAGTTGCTAACCATGTGAGATGACTGTTTTTAAGAATGAAACATTTTGCATAAACCTTTTAAAAGAACATCAGTTTCCAGTCCTTAAGACTCTCTGTTCATAGTTTCTTATCGGTATCTTAACATATTCAGGGGCTTTCTGCTTGCCTTTTATTTTTTATTTTATGGGGGGCCTAATTAGGTTTTTCTATGGCTGTGAGAAGACACCATGGCCACAGCAACTCTTACAAGGAAAACATTTAATTAGGGCTTGCTTACAGTGTCAGAGGTTCACTCCATTATCAACACAGCAAGAGTATGACACCATATAGGCAGACATGGTGTTGGAGAAGGAGCTGAGACTCCTACATCTTGTAAGCAACAGGAACTTGACTGAGACACTGGGCAGTATCCTGAGCATAGATAACCTCAAAGCCCAAATCCACAGTGACACACTTCCTTCAACAAGGCCAGGCCCACTCCAACAAAGCCATACGTCCTACTAGTACCATTCCCTATGACATTAAGGGGACTAATTACATTTGAACTACCACACAGGTTTTCTCTGTATAACTCAGACTGTCCTGGAACTCTCTCTCGGAGCCACCTGCCTCTGCCTCCTGAGTGCTGAGATTAGAGGTGAGTACCACCATTGCTGGGCTCTCTCTCTCTCTCTTTGCTTTTTAGACCGTATCTTAACATCCTAGTCATGGTTCATAGGCTTTCTCTGTGAGATAGTAATCTGAATATCATCGTATTTCCAGTTTATCAAACACTATGTTGCATGTATTTCAAACCTCACTCAACATGCCATTCCTGCTAGGAAGCAGATTATGTATGTGTACTTCTATGATTTCACATTGGATTTTGGGAGTACCAGGCTCGCTGTGTGGAAGAAATGTCGGAGCGTCACGCTCCTCGTTTTTCATTCTGCTGCACAGCTGGTGAGGCGAAAGGAGAAAAAACAGCCTCATCCACCTGAGTGTTACACAGTCAGCAATCCAAGCACCCAGAGAAGACTGCAGAACTCTGTTTTAGCTTTTAGTTATATTAGGGCTTTCGAGGTGAGGGTTGAAAATATTCTGCTGTGAGTACTTCTAAAAACTGGCACAAGCTCTTTATTTGCGTGTGTGTGTGTGTGTGTGTGTGTGAGAGAGAGAGAGAGAGAGAGAGAGAGAGAGAGAGAGAGAGAGAGAGAGGCACACATACACACACATCTACTCAGCCCAGATAGGGATCCCCATGACAAACCAAAGTAGGAATACCATCAAAGTCCAACTTGATGTGAACCAATGAGTTTTATTGGGGTTAATTACAGGAATGTGGCCGAGGGATTAATTACGGGAGTAGAAATGACTAAAGACAGCTGCACCACCACCCCAGCATGGGTGGTAGCTCACAAAAGCTGGGAAACTTGGATCACACTGCACAGCCTGAAGGCAGCTCAAAAGGTTGGAGAGTGTCCTTTCTAAGTGATTCTGGTCTAACCTTCCAGGCAGCTCAGCTGGTTTCGACTCTTCCAGGCATCTGACCTGGTCTTAGAGTCTTCAGCTCCTTATAGGAACTGTGGGCTTTTAGTGCTTACTGCAGTAGGGAGGGCCCTAGTGAATCTGGTCAGTTTCAGGGATTTCCTGAAGCTTTTTTGAGTTGTTTACCTTCCTGTTTAAGTAGCTTTCTGTAGAATGGAATGTTTCAATCTCCTGGAAGAAGCTGTTACACAACAGGGTGTGTGTGTGTGTGTGTGTGTGTGTTGGAGGGAGAGATTGGCATATTGGCACATTGTCTGATGATACTTGTTACCTTTGGAAATGGCAAGGACTGTTGTGTCTGTTCTGTTTCTAGAAGCCAATTTCATATAACCAGAGGTCTTGATTTGAAATTTGGGTATGGTTCCATGGTGTAATGGTTAGCAGTCTGGACTCTGAAATTTGGGAGGAAGTTTGGCCTGTAGTGATGAGCGAGCAAGCCTGCTTTTCATCTTGCCCGGCTCCCAGCTACCGGCTAGCTTATGCCCCGAAATAACAACACACAAATTGTATTTTTTTAAATACTGCCTGGCCCATTATTTTCAGCCTCTTACATCTTGACTAACCCATATCGAATAATACACATATCACCACAAAGTGGTGTCTTACCAGGAAAGATTCAGCATGTCTGACCTGGCAGCTGGCTTCATCGCGTCTGTCTCCCTGAGGAGAGTCATGGAGGTCTGCCTCAGAGAGCAGAGGCATGGCGATTTATCTCACTTAGGAGAGGCGTGGCATCTGACTGAGCCATCTACCTCACTTCCTTCTTCCTGTTCTGTCTACTCCACCCACCTAAGGGCTGGCCAAGGCAGTTTGTTTATTAGCCAATGAGAATCCTCCATCATTTCCCCTTTTTCTGATTAAACAAAAAAGAAGGCTTTAACTTTAACATAGCAAAATTACATATAACAAAACAGTTATCAAGCAAGAATTACAGTTACAATATTTAGATCTATTTTATTTTTATAATAACTAAGGAAAACTATAACTACCTATTTATTCTTCAACTCCATCAAAGACTCCAGAAGGATATAATACTACCTAAGTAAACAAGAAATAAGTAACTTACAAAACTCTAGAAATGACAGAGACATCTTGCTGCCTGGACAGTCACCCAAAGTTCCTCTGTACCATTGGGGCATCCATCTTTGGCCTTCAGGCCCATAGTATCCAGCAGACTTTTCCATGAAGCAGGAAATTCCAAAGACAGTTCAGTCAATTTTTTCTGTGTCCTACAGAATGTTTCACAGACTCTTTTATGAATCAGGAACCCCGAAAGACCATCTCACCTTTAGACAAGTTCAGCAGTCCTCTCTCTGCGGGTTCTTTGTGTCCAGTTTATGCAACAGTCCAGGCAAGAGCAGTTTCTTGCCCAAATGGCTATCAAACTCCATAAGAACCTCTTCGATGCCCATCTTCCTCTTGAAGTAGATTGGTGCTGCCAGGAGCAGACGTGTCTCATTGTCATGAAAAGCCCTATGTTATTAAAACATTTAAAATGCCATATTCTCTAGTCTTTGAAAGATATTAGGAATGCCTATCTAACTGAAATATATTTCTATATATCTAGAAAATCTAACTAACATGACTACAAGCTTGACTATTATCGATGATTATTCATTAACAACTTATATTTCCTGATTATACATTACATTTTAAAAATGAACTACACAATCACAATACCTTAATCAATATCAGAAATACATATACATATAACAAAATTGACCTTAAATTTAAATCACTGAAGAAAATCCATATCAATGCAAGTTATTCATATCTATATCATATCCCCCTTTAATGTAAAAGAACACTTATAAACAATATTTGTGAATATGGGTGCAGTTATTTCTCTCCAAACTGCTTCATGCTGAATGGGGGCGCTGTTACTCAGATCTTTCATGGTGTAACCTGTGTACTAGGTTCATCTCAGTCGGCAGTTGAGTGAAGTAATTTTTTGAGGATGTTCACAGCAACCTTTCAGGAGGGCGTGGTCTATCATACCATATTGGGATAGAAGCAATCCATACAGTCTCATTTTCTGTAAAAACAAAAGAATCTCTTTTCCAAAGTATCATATCCTTAGATCCAAATTCTAAAGTCAAGGTATTTTTGAAATATCTATCTTGGATTAGTTCAGCAGCATTTGTAAACAAATATCTTTTAGCAGCTGTTGCTCCTGCCTCATCATTCAAACAATTCAAAGAGAGCATAATAGCATACAGTATCAAGGTTCTCTGTGTATTTTCCATCTTTGTGCAGCTTTGTTTTAACCTCTATTTCTTTTATTTTTACTTTTACTTTTTGAGATAGGTTCTCTGTATATCTTTGTCCTGGAATAACCCTGTAGACTAGGCTGTCCTTGAACTCACAGAGATCCACTCGCCTCTGCCTCCCCAATGCAGGGATTAAAGGTGTGTGCTACAACACCTTGAAATCACAGAGATCTATCTGTCTCTGCCTCCCAGGCATTGGGATTAAAGGTGTGTCCTGACACACCTTGAAGTCACAGAGGTCAATCTACCTCTGCCTCACAAGTGTTGGGATTACAGGTGTGTACCACCACACCCAAACTACTCTCTTTCTCTCTTTTTCTTTTTTACTTTTAAAAACTTTAACCTTTAGCCTGCATATATTTTTAACACATTGTAAACCATTTAGAGCTTTTCTTTGTTTTTGAATCTCTCTTTACTGTATCTCTCTCTCTTTTTCTGACCACACGAGCCTTTAAATTAGTGAGCAATATGGGTAGGATTCAAGCCGCGGCTTTGCCAGCTAGATCCATCCTATTCCTTAGCTTTCCAGCCTCATGACAGAGGTACTTGCTAGAGCCATTTTTAATACCACAACTCTGTGGCATTTCAAGGTCCCTGCCAGCAAGCAAGCTGCAACAGTGTTAAACAACAATCAAAAGCTCCATAGTCAGGACTGCCTGCTTGAAAGAGTCAGAGTTTGCCCTGGCAGGATGGCCCAGAAAGCTGGCATTTTAAAACAGCACAACTTTTTTCTTGCTACAGCTAAAAACCGAAAAGTGTGCGGTCGGCTTTTCATCAACACTATGTAAGTGTTTCATGGCAGGACCTCTTAAAAGAGCTGCAGGGTTTTGCAGCTAAAGCTGAGTCAGGAAGCCTCTATTAGATGAGAGCGCTTGCTATCCTCTAGCAAGCAAAGCCAAACCGGAGAAATTGCTGCTACCGAGAAAACATGCTTTACTCTATTCTTTCCCAAGCTTTCTCAAGCTTTCTGTGGATTCAGTTATCCACGTTGGGTGCCACAGGCCCTTACAATAATCAGCAATAATGCACATTTTGGGTTCTGTATTGACATTAAATAATTATTTCTGATATACCACAAAGGTGAAGGTTAAGAGACTTGGGCATGGCCAAATCCTCTCAATGTGAACAAACATCCATCAAAGGTTTGAAAAATTGGAGACTGACATCCTCTTAAAACAGTGTCTTGGTCAGGGGCAGGCCATATGTTTCACTTCAAAATCTATAAAAATCATCTCATCGGGGTTAGATAACAAAAGCAAACCAATTAAAAGAGACTCAAAACACTCCCTTAAAAACAATACAGAATTCTTGTTGGAATGTTATTCACCCAAAAGAAAACTGCTAATGATTAAATTTGAAAACTTTGAGTCACATCTTTTTCCTTCATTATAAAAGTAGCATATTTACAATATTAAAATTATAAAAACATAAAAATAACATTATCTCCACCCAAAGGAAACCACTGAATACTCTTACTTCTCCCTTCCAGCCTTTATAACCCCAAAGGACATCTGGATATGGCATAATCTATATAGCAATCTGCATCCTAAACATTAAATTAATTTTAACATTTTTTTTGGTTTTGCTTTTCAAGACAGGGTTTGTTTATGCAGCCCTTTCTGTCCTGGAACTTGCTCTGTGGATGAGGTTGGCCTTCAACTCATAGAGATCCACTTGCCTCTGCCTCCCAATAGATGTGTTCAAAGTCATGAGCCACCACCAGCTTATTAGCTTAAATTTAACTAAAACTTCCTATTTTTTAAAACAAGTAAAAACTCATTAAAATAAATTGCACTGAATTATTTTAGAACACTGCATCACATGGATTTCATATTTAGGTCAGATTTTCCCCCAGTTTGGGATGTCTAGGTAGCTCCCAAAACTTTGCTCTGAATGCACTCTACACAGGGCCTGCAGTTTTTACTGGGAAAGCCACTTTTTAAGTGTTTGGAGCTTAAAACGAGTAAGAAGTCTTGTTTTTATAGGCTAACATGTATACTTGTTTTCTTTCATTGTGTAAGTGTGTGTATGTGTATGTATAGGTGCACATGAGTGTGGGTGCTCAAGAATGCCAGAAGGGGGCACCAGATCCTCTGTAGTTGGATATATCGGAAGTTTGCCTGCTGGCTCTGAACTCTGGTGCTCTGCAAGAACAATTGTGAGCTCTTAACTGCTGAACCATCTCTTTAGGCCCCATGTGTACTTGTTCATGCATGTTTACATGAATTGTGGTGCCAATAAGACTGCTTTTGGCCTGGTGGTCAACTGGAAAAGATGAAGGGAAAGAAGTAAGCCAAAATAAAAGGTACTCTTTTCATTCAACTGAAGCTCAATATAGTGGTTTTAAAAAGTCCTAATACAAAATGAAAGGAAAAGGCATTTAATTAATGAGTTTTTTTTCCCCCGTACTAAGCTGTAAGAGGTTTCTCCCCCAGCTACGGGCCAAATGAGCAACGGGTACTGTGAGGAGCAAGACCAGTGGGCTGAGAGGCATTCAGCAGTTAGGACCTCCACACAAGATTTGCTTTTCACATATGCTCGGTTTATTTATACAAACATTCCTACAATATCGTGCTATTATAAAGATTATGGTTATCTCATTTGTAAATAGATATCATCTCACCAAGCGGGAACTCAGAACAGGAAATAAGGCAGGCTTCGCTGGGGAATCCTCTCTCATGAGAGTGCTTAGGGAGCAACAAGCTCAGCAAGCCAAGCGGATGGCACCATTGGGAGTTCCAGAAGGTCCTTGAGAGCATCAGCCAGTGGCATGTGTAAACTCAGGAACCGTGCCAGAAAAAAAAACATGATGATTGCTGGAGTCAAAGTCATCCAACAGCCAGTCTCAAAGTCCCTTTGTTGGTGGGGATCGGCACAGAGGCTCGAGATGGCGGTGTCTCTGGAGCAGAGCAGCGTGAGCCTGAGACAACCTCCAAAATTCCCATGTTTTTGTTTGTTTGTTTTTGTTTTGTTTTTTATTGTCCCAGTAGGCATTAGCTTGGCACTCTCAGGGCTCACAATTTAAGGTTGATTCGTCAACATATTGGGGCCACATCAGACCCTGCCTTAAGTTTGACTCCTATCAGAACTGGCCTCTTTACACATCTTACAAGCGTAGCATTATTCCCAGTCACCAAAAAATGATTTTGTTCCTGTTCCTAACAAGTACTTCTGCTTGCACTGATATTGCTGGCTAGAGTAGACATGAGACCTACAAACGGCTGTCTGCTAGAGAGAACTCGGTGAAGGCATGAGATTTCTAAAGAACTCCATGGAGGCCCGTTGCAAAGCTTTAGAAAAAGCAGTTTTGTGTGGGCTAGTGATGAGTCACTGAAAGCTTTCAGGGGATTGGAAACCGCCCCCTCACTTCTGGTGCTGACCCTGCCTTGGCCAGTGCTTCCCACTCTACTGGAAATGCTACACATCTATACCTCCCAACCCACGTCTTTTAGAGAGACTTGCCGTTCCCACGTCTTTTAGAGAGACTTGCCGTTTAATCCATGCGATCTGACAATCTCTCCTTGAGACTCAGGAGGTAGACTTCCTGCTTTCAGCAACCCATCTGGATGGCTTACTGAAGATCCAGAAACCGCATCTGCTGGCGGCACTGTTTCCTCCCCAGAAATAGTACTCTCTGCAGCGTTCCTGAATTCTGCCTGTCATGGTAGAAGCAGCCAGACAGATCCAGAGGACCCCTGAGTGTGAGTCTCTTAAGCTACAGTATCCCTGAAGACATGGTGAGGTGAAGGTCATATGGTAACAGATATGTGTTCCGGGAAGACGCTGCTAGGAGAATACACATCTTGAGAAGCTCATTGAGTGGATGGTAATGAGTGATAAAGAACATCTCCTAAAGCATTCTAGGGTAAGAGTGACGCTAACGAGAAACCTGGCACTAGGGACATTCCCAGGAATCCACAAAGATGACCCCAGCTAAGATCCTAAGCCATAGTGGAGAGGGCGCCTGAACTGGCCTTGCCCTGCAATCAGATTGATGACTACCTTAACTGCCATCATAGAAGCTTCATTCAGCAACTGATGGAAGCAGACGCAGAGATCCACAACAGAACACTAAACTGAGCTCCCAAAGTCCACTTTGGGAGAGAGAGGGAGGAGCAATAATATGAGCAAAGGCGTCAAGACCATGATGGGGATTCTCACTGAACTGCTTACCTGAGCTAAGGGGAACTCATTGACTCCAGACTGACAGTGGGGGAACCAGCACAGGATCAAAGGAGGCCCTCTGAATGTGGGTGACAACTGCATGGCTGGGGCAGTCTGCGGAACCACTGGCAGTGGGACCAGGATTGATCCCTAGTGCGTGAACTGGTGTTGCCGGAGCTCCTTCAGCTCCTTCAGCCAATAGCTGCTGAGATACCAGCCCATTGGGGTGTGGTATCTCTCTTTAAAACCGGGGCCACTTCCCGCCACTTGCTCTCTGGCTTCGGGCTCCACTTCTGGCGACTAGGCTCCCTTCCTGATTGCATGGAGGGCTGTTGTCTGGGACGGTGATCTGCAAGTTTTTCCCCTTTAAATAAATAACCATTCTATTAATCATAATTCCAAACTGGTGTGGGATTGTTTGTGACTTACACCTTCAAACTGGCATTTTGGAGCCCATACTTTGAAGGAAAACCTTGCTCAACCTAGACATAGTGGGGAGGGCTTTGGTCCTGCCTCAAAGTGATGTACAAGGCTTTGTTGACTCCTCATGGGCAGCCTTACCCTCTCTGAGGAGTAGATAAGGGGTGGAAAGGGGGGAACGTGGAGGGAATGGGAACTGGAACAGATATGTAAAATAAGAAAAGATTGTCTTAAAAATAAATAAATAAATAAATTTAAATAAAAAAGAGTGATTCTAGCTAAATACCCTGCCCATGAGCATCACAGAAATTGCAGTTTTATATCATTAAGTGGAATATATAGAACTTGGGACCAAAACTATTACTCTAAGTAATATAAAAGAATAAAACATCCCTGCCAGGGAATCCTTTCAGCCTGCTAAGAGTTGAATAAATACTTAAAGGATTTTGCATGTCTCCACCATAAATAAGTGATGGGTGCTTAAGGAGATAGTTATGTTTAACCTGATCACACAAAGTATATGCGCATGAAGACATCACACAAAATCACATGGATATTTTGTCCTTTTCCTGACCACTTAGAAATAAATTTAAATAAGAGGTAAACATAAAACAAAATGAAACAAAAACTCATTTCAAAGCCTTAAATGTAAATTCCTTAGAGATCCCGCAAGTATCACAATATGTAATATTCTTTATTACATAAGCAATAAATCAGTTTCTATTGAGAATCTCATGCTCTTTTATAATGTTGTAGAAAGGTAGAACAGGCAAACCCATTTGGAAGAAATGTGACATCACTTCTGCGGTAGCAAATGCTTTTCCATGTGAAAGCCAGTAAGCCTGTGTTATGCCCTAACCACCTGTATTAGTTGCTTTTCAGTTGCTAGGATGAAGCACCATGACCAAGGCAACCTACGGAAGAAAAAAGTTTGTTTGGCTTATAGTTCCTAAGGGTTTAAGAGCCCATGGTGGCAGAGCAAAAGCAGCAGGCAGCAGGCATGGTGACTGGAGCAAAGGCTGAGGGTTCACATCTTGAACCACAAGCCTGAAAAAGAGGGGACACAATGGGAAAGGTGAGAGTCATTAAACTCTCAAAGTCTATCCCGAGTGACAGACTTCATTCACCAAGAACGCATCTCCTAAGCCTTCCCAAACAGGGCCACCATTGTGGACCAAGTCTTCAAACATCTGAGCCCATGGGAGGCCTTCTTATTCAAGAGACCACACCACCTCTTAAGAGCCCCAACAATAACATAAGGACAATCAGATTTCAACATGAGTTTCAGAGGGGTCAAAACATACCCCAAACCATGGCATTCTACCAGACAAAATTAAGGTGCACCAACGTGCTGGCATCAGTCAGTAAGCCACAGTTCAGAACAACTGGATCAGCCTTTTGAGAGAGGACTCCTTTAACCTCAGACTCGGTGTGTCATCAGAACTCTGCCATCCTCCTCCAGCCTCAACAGCCCCCCTCATTTGCAAGAATTAAGAGTAACGTGAGTACAACTGACAATCCAATTCCCTGCTATAAGAAGAAGGGGAACATAAAAATGGATTGCCCAAAATGGAAGCTCATTTTTTCATCTGTGACCATGTGGATGAATGCTGGCCAAGGGGTGCAAGCAGATGGCAAAATGTACTGTTCTTTAAGGAAAGTTTGCCAAGGAAGATGCCACATGCAACTTTCACCTTGGCCTCACCAGCCTTCGTTCACCCATGTGACCCTAGATGAGAAAACAAGACTCTGTTCTGGATGGACAGAGGCCCAAGCCCAAACCAGGAATCCATGAGATCATAAGGCAAACACTGAACCTTGATTGGTGTCCCTCAAAGGGCTATGTCAAAGTTCCAATTACTGATGTCCCCAAAGGTGACCTAATTTGGTAATGAGATTTTCACAGCTATAATTACTTAAAGTGGTGTTCTATTGGAGTAGGGTGAACTCCTAACCCAACCTGACGGAAAGAAAACTCCAGAGTGAGCATCATGTGAAGACAGGAGCAGAGACTGAACTGGTGGCAAATCAGGGAGTCCAAGATCAAGGATTTATTTCCAAAGCTAGGAGAAAGCTTTGGGATAGGCTCTTCCTTCCCAGCCTTCAGAAGGAACCATCCCTGCAGGACCTTATGTTTGTATTTATAGCTTCCACAGCAGAGAAAATAAGCCCAGTTGCTTCAGCCACTTAGACACATTCATAGGACAGCTCTAGGCAACACATGCAGAAGAGAAAAACGATACTGGGAGACCACACTGCATTTCTGCAACATCCAATTAAGAGTCAGGGTTGGCAATGCATCCTCTGTGACACTTTTCATAGTTGGAGTTTTATTTCTATTCCTACCTGTGCTGTCCTACTGAACAACCTGTGTCTGTCTTTCCTGACAACACTTCAGCATCTCCATGCGGCCCTTAGCCACTACCTAAAATCATAGATCAGATCACTTCTCTGACATTACGATTCCCCACAGCCTTTAGGAAACCTCTCTCTGAGAGTATCCGCTAGCACCTTCCATGGGTTTAGCCGTCTACCCAGTTTCTGACTTCATTTATTGCAGCACTTTAAATAGCCGAGTGTTCCAATAACCTCACAATACTTGCTCTTCCATCCAAACTCAGTGACTTGCTTTTCCATGGCCCTGAGGCAGCGATGACTCATACATAGCACCTTCTCCATCTGGTGAAATTCTACCCAGTTCCCAGGGGCCAGCTCTGCCTGGAACTCTACAAAAAGGCCTACTTTGCATGGCCCTCTTCCAGCTAGAAAACACTGCTACCTTGCAATAAACAGAACTTTGGCATCTTCTCCTAATGTCCAGGGAATCTCTTCCCTTGAGCACATCTGCTTATCTGCCAACATCTGCACAGGGTGGGCTGACTGGGATACCTTTCACTTCAGTATCCAGGCCTTAAGTTAGGTAGCTATCAAGGAGTATTGTCTGTCTGAGGATACATCCTTGTCCAATCCTAAACAAATTTTTGCTGTATATAGCATCATAAGTTGATGAGTACTTTTGTCCACATCTGAAACAATTCACTTTGAGTCATACTGCTTTCATGATGACTTTGGAATATATTTTGATTCAACTTAGCCCCAGTCTGCATGAAAAACTTGGAGAGCAATGACTTTCAAATGGTTTTTACAACAGTTGTTTATAACCTCTTGGTGCAAATAAAATACTATGTATCCCTAGTCATTTACTGCCTCTCTCCATTATTAAAATAAAGAAAAGTAAAGATATTTAAGAGCATGTGAATTGTCTTTGCATAATATTGTCAGACACTGTCTCTACCCAGAATTATTTTTTTTACTTCATCACTACTACCACATTCCTGTCTGACTGTCCCTAAATTACCACCTTCTTAAATTATATATAAAACTTTATTTGACTGTAGCATGAATAATAAAAGCTCAGAGACAGATATTGGGGTTCAAACTGAAGATCAGAAAAGCAAAACAGCCAAGCCTCTGGAGAGCTCTTATCTCTCCTAAGGCTCAGACAGAGGGGCAATCTTGTCCTCAATGTGACTGCAGACTACATTGTTTTCCACCAAACCTCAGATTGCAATGTGCTCATGTCTCCTCCTGCCTTGCATACCTCTGTCCAGCCATATCACACCTGTCTCCAATTCCCTAGTCCTGGGATTAAAGGTGTGAGCCACCACTCTGCAGCCTGTCGTGCCTTAGCTCTGCACTCTGACTTTCAGGCAAGCTCTATTTATTAAAACACAAATAAAATATCACTATATTTGGCTATGTCTTATATTATTTTCCACTAATTGTAAATATGTTATATGCCCTTCAAAAGAGAAGTCAATGCTCTTGGGCTCTTTCTCTCTTTCCATCTATCTATCTATCTGTCTGTCTGTCTGTCTGTATGTATGTATGTATGTATATAAAAATATCAAAAGTGCTATTTATAGATTATAAGCACTGAGCATATATATATATATATATATATATACATATATATATATATATATATATATATATGACATATATTGTTGGAAGAGGCCATTAGTTTGCTTGTGGCTGCCCAGCCCTGAAAATAATCACACAGAAAACCATATTATTTGCAATACTGTTTGGCCAATAGCTTAAGTATAGTTCTGGGTAAACTCTTACATCTCAATTTAACCCATCTCCACTAATCTATGCATCACCACGAGGTCGTGGCCTACCAGCAAAGTTTCAGCATGTCTATCTCTGGCAGAGACTCCAAGGCTTCTCCTAACTCTGCCTCCTTTCTCCCAGCATTCAGCTTAGTTTTTCCAGCCTAGCTCTGTTCCCCTATAGCTCTGCTATAGGCCCAAAGTAGTTCCTTTATTTATCAATGGTAATCACAGCATACAGAGGGAAATCCCACACCAATATATATTATAATATAGATTATTAATAGTGAGGATAGATAGATAGATAGATAGATAGATGATATATATTCATAGATTATAAGTAGTAAGCATATATATATATATGAGAGCAATACTTATATTCTCACTATTTATAATCTATGAATAGCTCTTTTTGATGCATTACAATAAAATAAAAATGATTATTTTAACAGTGATAGCAAACAAAACAATTGAATTAAAAAGGGTCACATCTGTGAAAAACTGAGCTGTGATGCTAGAAATATGTTTAGGCAACAGAAGAGAAAATATTCTGTATCATACATAGTCTTGACTTAACCAAATGGGAGTTCTGCTGAGTCCAGAGAACCTGATTCACTGTTGTGATTTTGCTGATATTGGCTACTTTGCTTGGTCCACATATGCCTTGGATGACTGCTGAAAAAGACATGTGGTTATGATTGCATGAAGATGAGGCTAGAACTAACATGACTGCAGAGTCAGATGCACTGGCATCCTAGCCAGCTCAGGGATGAGTGATGGTTATTTGATGCCTTTACCTTTTAAATAGTTACAACTTTTCTTCCTTTCTTTTGGTTGTATTTATGTGCTTGAGTATTTTTCCTGCATATCTATGTGCATTACTGGAGCTCATAATTATCAGAAGAGGGTCCTGGGTACCCTAGAACTGGAGCTACAGAGAGTTCTGAGCTACCATGTGGGTGCTGGGGTTTAACTTCAAGTATTCCACAAAAGCGATGAGTCCTCTTAAACCTCTTAAACCATCTTTCCAGCCCACCATCATGATGGGGCAACTGGCAGTAGCAATCTAAGAGCTCACATCCTGAACTGCAAGCACAAAGCAGAGAGTGAAATAGCAATGGTGTAAGGTTTTGAAACGTCAAAAGCCTGCCCAGGTAACACATTTCCTCCAGCATGGCACACCTCCTTAACCTGCCCAAACAGCACCACCAACTGCGGACCACGTACTAAGACAGCTGAGTTTATGGTAACATTCGCATTCAAACCACCATAGGTTGTAATCATTTTTGTCTTTACGTGTTCCTCATTTCATGTTTGTATCCTGTGCCACTCCTCTCTTCTAGATCTTCATTAAATACATATGGTTTGTTGTGAACTAATCCTGCTATGCCAGGGAAAACTAGAACATATTCCTTGCTCGTGGCTGTTTGTTAGAAGGTCACTACCTAAGCTTTCCTCTTTCTCCCTCCATCTGTGCTTCTAGGAATCACTATTGTACTTCCTTCTTTTCAAAGGTCATGTTTTGTAGTGTCTACACATTGGTCTGGACATGCAGCATTTGGCTTTGTTCATTTAAAATACTGTCTCCTACTTAGAAAAATCCATTCTCTTGCAACTGGCAAGATTTCATTCTTTGTGGGGGTCAATTAATTATTCCATTGTGTATTATTCATTCATAGGGCAGTGCAATAGTTAATTATATAAATGTCAAAAAATTTTGAAAGAGATTTAGTCCTTTGGAGTTTCAAAGTAGCTTAGAAAAAAATTGTTGAGTATCATGGTTAGAACTCAAAATCTTCCGTTGATCTCCAGTTCCAAAGAAACTGGGAAGGAGCCAGGTAGGAATTATTATCAATTATACTAACATGTAGGCAGTTGAGAAAGTGTGCTTGGACCTGGGATAAAATGAACATAGAGGTGTAGAGCCCTCGAAAGAGAAGACTATGAGTATTCCATGAGAGCACTTACCTGACACAATTTTAAACAAACTTCTTCCAACTTTTTTTTTTACCATTTATAGAGTCACTTGTAGACAGAAATAATGGACATAGGGAGAAAATTATAAGTTATTATATTCTGAGGAGGAGAGAGACATTTCCATTATACAGGTCAATGGAAACCTGAAACTGCTGGAAACAAATCTAAAATAATAATTATAATGTTATATCCCTCATGCAGCATAGACTCAGAGATCCAAGCAAAATGGGACCTAGAGTCAGACTCTACAGTAAAAGGTGCTTCCTTCTTATTTATTAATTTTTATTTTTTTAATTTTTAATATTATTTTGCTTTTTATTTATTCTTTGTGTCTTTTACATTATGCATCTCAGTCCCATTCATTTCCCCATCTCTCTTTCTACCCTTTGCTCTTGCAACTTCCTGCCCTCAAGATAAAATAAAATTTAAGAGAAAGCCAGAAAAAAAATTAAAAATAATCTCTCATGGAAAAAATGTCCACATGGAATAATGTGACACAGTGAGTCACAAAGTAAACCCTTTATCTTGTCCATAAAAACTTTACTTGCAAGTGTTCATGCCAAAGAGTCATTGGCCTGGTTCTAGGCCTCTGGTTTCTGCCTATACTATCAATGCCTTGGCCCTTATGGGACTGCTCTTAGATATCTTGCTGTTGCTCTATGTCACAGACAACCTGCAGCTTTGGGTCTGCAGGATCAGTCCCTTCATATACTCTAGTAGATCATGGATGGGGTGGATGTTGGAGTTGGCCAACTCATAATCCTGGTTCTGGGCCTGGGTAGTTGCAGCGTTGGTCATTCCACCAATTCTCCCCTGTGCTCACCACCAGGGTGAGTTCTCCAGCACTGCCCTGTAAGTTCACTGTGCTTATGGCAGGGCAGAATAAAGTCAGGTGGGAAATCTGAACAGAGATATACAGAGGAAAAATAGGCAGAATCAGGGACGGCACCATGTAGCTGACAAGGAGAAGGATGCCGGAACTTTACCGTAGGCCACAGCCTTGTGGTGATACACAGATATTTAGAAATGGATAATTTAAGATGCAAGAGCTATCTAGAAATAAATCTGGGACATTGGTAGAAACAGTGTCTTTCAGGGTTCCTGCTTTCACAGAAGAAACTGCCAGACATTCTGCAGAATACAGAAGAAGGCAACTGCCAAACTTGCCAGTACAGGGCAAAACAGATATTCAAATTTCCTGCTTCACTGAAAGGTCTGTCAGATACTATGGGTCTGTAGGCTAAAGATGGATGCCCAATGTTACAAAAGAACTTTGGGTCCAGGCAGTGAGTGATGTCTCTGTCATTTCTAGAACTTTGGAAGTTACTTAGAATGTACTTCCTGTTTACTTAGGTAATATTATATTCTTCTGGGGTCTTTGATGGAGTTGGAGACAAATAATTATAGTGACAGTTTTCCTTAGTATGATAAAAGATAAATTAAATATAAAACTTTAGACTCAAAAAGATATGTAATTTTAATATGTTAAAGTTTAAAACCTTCCTTTTTATTAGACAGAAAGGGAAAGATGATGTGGGTTTCCCTTCTGTATGCTGTGAATATGTTTTATTATCATTGATTAATAAAGAAAGCTACTTTGGCCTATGGCAGGGCAGAATAGAGATAGGCAGAAAAACTAAACTGAATGCAGAGAGAAGAAAGAAGGCAGGAGTCAGGTAGACGCCAAAGAGCTGCTGAAGGAGGAAGATGTCAGAACCTTACTAGTAGGCCACAATCTCATGGTGATACACAGATTAATAGAAATGGATTAATTTAAGATGTAAGAGCTATCTAGAAATATGCCTAAGCTACTGGCCAAACAGTGTTGTAATTACTATAGTTTCTGTGTGATCATTTGGGTATGGGTGGCAGAAAACGATAGAGCAGTCTCCATTTACATCTCTGAGCCTTCAGAGGAGTGGGTGTGATATCGATTTTGAGTGCAGGGCTGAGCGCTCCACAGTCTCTCATTCTCTCTGACTTTTTGTGAGTCTTTAGGCTGATTTCCATACCGTGGAAATAGCAGCTTCACTGATGAGGCATGACAAATGCACTGGTCTACGGGTATAGTAGTAAATGTTTAGGAGCGTTGGTTTATCACTGTCCATATAGAAGAATAAGAGTAGTAGGCTCTCTACTAGGGCCCGAGATCTATTTAGTCATGGGCTTTTGGTTCCATTAATGGTGCCAGACATGAGTTACATCCTGTGTTGCTGGTCTTCAATCCAACTAGAACGTTTTTGGAGAATATTATTTTAAGGTGTAATTACACTTGTTTATGCTCTGGAGCAGTTGTTTAATGATGTGTAATGTGTTACTTTTCTTATGCTGCATTAGTTTAACTCTATGCAGCTGTGATTCTTTGCCTGTCTAAAACACAAGATGGTTGTAATAAAGAGCTGAAAGGGCCATAGGGAGGCAGGAGGAAGGAATAGGCGGGCTGGCAGGCAGAAAGAATAAATAGAAGGAGGAAAAAGAAGAAGAAGAAGAAGGGAGCAAGGAGAGGGGATGTCAAGGGCCAGCCCCTCAGCTATTCACAGAGTAAGGGTAAAAGTAAGATATACAGAAGAAAAGGAAGAAGCCCAGAGGAAAAAGGCAGATGGGATATTTTAAGTTAAGAAAAGCTGACAAGAAATAAGTCAAGCTAAGGCTGAGCACTTATAAGTAATAATATGCTGCCATGTATTTATTTGGGATCTGGGTGCCTGTCCTCCAAAAGAGTAAAAAGGGTAAAATAAAAACCAACAACAAGAGAGTGGTTCATTTCTGAGAGGTGATTGCACACACCTTTAATCCCAGCCCTGGGGAGGGAGAGGCAAGTGGATCTCTGTGAGTCTGAGACCAGCATAGTCTACAGAGCTAGTTCCAGGATAGGCTCCAAAGCTAAACAGAGAAACCCTGTCTCGAAAAACCAAAATGAAAAAGAAAGTAGTTCATTAACCCACAACTTTCATGTCACTAATGAACTAATGGACATACCATGCCAGCTGTAGATCACAACTAGGTAATACTGACAATAATTTCCTCCCCCAATAGCATGGGTAACATCCTCCAGCATCATGAACACTAGCCAGTATGAATAACGTTTCTAGGTTAAACACCAACTTAATTTTGCCATGTTCTCAAGTAGGATCTTCAGCAATATTGTCCCACCATCAAGTACTGTAGGGTAACCAAGAGTAATACAAAATAGTCTGTAGTAGTTGCAAAGGTTGATGGGATTTTACTGACCAACAGCTCCAAAACATATTTTTTTAACTGATGAATCTGTGCTTATAACATGGCTGATATGAAGTGAATAAGCAGAAATAAAATACAGAACTCTTATGCAATGAGAAAACATTGTTATATCTGGTGAATCTGTTTAATAGAAAAGACAGATGTACTTGACATATCACATTATGATTTTAAATGCTCAGAGCTACAGTTGAAGGATGGTATACCAAGTTCCTTAATTACATTAGAGGTCATTGTAGCTGTTATCTTTTATTCTCAATGCCTAACTTGTATTTCTCAAACTCAGTACAATAAACTGTCCATGGAACCTGAAAATGCATAACAATCAGTCCCAGAACTACACGCTTCTAATAACCAATGGGACACATACATTTAGGATCAAGAATAAACTGTAAAGTAACAGAAGACATGTCTTAGCAATTCTGTTAAGAACAGCAGACAGAAATTCTCCTTCCAGAAAGTATATAGTAAGCTGTGGGGAGACCAGTTCACTGACAATAAGGAGACCAATCCTAAGTGGACTGTCCACTTGTGAAGAAATCAGAGAGATTTCAGAGATAAGCACTGGGTGGATGGATTTAATTTCAGAAATGTGAAACCTTCCTCCTGGTGGGCTGATGATGTCAAGCACATTCTCTCCTTGAGAAAGTGTCTGCTTGCAGTTCAGGACTAAGAAAGAAGCAAGGCCAAGGGAAAGGATACATCCGGGAGGGAAAAAAGCAGTATTAGAGTCCTCAATGACCCATTAGATGAAGATGGCCTCAGCACATGGCTAAGACACTGACTAAGTTCCAAGAGGAAGAAAACACATGAAGGAGAAGTTGATGGAGGATTCCCATTGGCTAATAAAGAAACTGCCTGGCCCATTTGATTGGCCAGCCCTTAGGTGGGCGGAGTAGACAGAACAGGAAGAAGGAAGTGAGGTAGATGGCTCAGTCAGATGCTACGCCTCTCCTAAGTTAGACAGACTGCCATGCCTCTTCTCAGAGAGAGAAGCCAGATGCGATGAAGCTCCAGCCCAAGATGGATGCACGCTAGAATCTACCTGGTAAGGCACCACTTTGTGGTGCTACACAGATTATTAGATATAGGTTAGTCAAGATGTGAGTAAGAGGCTGAAAAATGGGCCCAGGCAGTGTTTAAAAAAATACAATTTGTGTGTTGTTATTTTGGGTGTAAAGCTAGCCCTCCGGGAGCCGGGGGCGGCGGGAAGCCAGCCCACAGCTCATCACTACAGAATGGTTGCCCACGTGGATAACTGAATCCACAGAAAGCTTGAGAAAGCTGGGAAATACTAGAGTAAAGCATGTTTTTTCGGTAACAGCAATTTCTCGGGTCTGAGCAAGCGCTCTCATCTAAGAGAGGCTTCCTGACTCAGCTTCAGCTGCAAAACCCTGCAGTCATAAGAGGTCCTCCACAAAACACTTAAACAGGTATTCTGTTGATGAAAAGCTTTTTAGTTTTCAGCTGTAGCAGGAAAAAAGTTGTTGCTGTTTTAAAATGCCAGCTTTCTGGGCTGTCCTGCCAGGGCAAACTCTGACTCTTTCAAGCAGGCGGTCCTGATATGGAGCTTTTGAGTGTTGTTTAACACTGTTGCAGCTTGCTTGCTGGCAGGGACCTTGGACCGCCACAGAGTTGTGGTACCTCTGCCATGAGGCTGGAAAGCTAGGGAATGGGCTGGATCTAGCCATCAAAGTCACGGCTTTAGTCCTACTGATATTGTTTTGGTTAAAGTAAAGACCTCATGTAGTCAGAAGAGAGATATACAGTAAAAGAAAAATTCAAAGTCCAAGAAAATGTCTAAGTGGTTTACACTGTGTTAAAAATATATGCAGGCTAAAGGTTAAAGTTCTTAAAAGTAAAAAAAAAAAGGAAAAAAGAAAGAAAAAAAGAAGTAGAGTTTGTTGTGGTGGTACACACCTTTAATCCCAAACACTTGGGAGGCAGAGGTAGATTGACCTCTGTGACTTCAAGGTTGTGGCAGCACACACCTTTAATCCCAATGCCTGGGAGGCAGAGAAGACAGATCTCTGTGAGTTCAAGGTGTGGTAGCATACGCCTTTAATCCCAGCACTTGGGACGCTAAGGCAAGTGGATCTCTGAGAGTTCAAGGACAGCCTGGTCTATAGAGTTATTCCAGGACAAAGATATACAGAGAACCTGTCTCAAAAAGCAAAAGTAAAAATAAACGAAATAGAGGTTAAAACAAAGCTGCACCAAGATGGAAAATATACAGAGAACCTTGATACTGTGTATACTATTATGCTCTCTTGGATTGTTTGAATGCTGAGGAATGAGCAACAGCTGCTAAAAGATATTGTTTATAAATGCTGCTGAACTAATACGACATAGATATTTTGAAAATTACCTTGACTTCAGAATTTGGAATCTAAGGATATGATACTTTGGAAAAGAGTATTCTTCTTTTGTTTTACAGAAAATGAAACCCTGTGGATTGCTTCTATCCCAATATGGTATGATAGACCACACCCTCCTGAAGGTTGCTGTGAACACCTTCCAGAAAATTACTTCACCCCAACTGATGGACTGAGATGAACCTGGCACACAGGTTACACCGTGAAAGATCTGATTAACAGCGCCCCCATTCAGCATGAAGCAGTTTGGAGAGAAAATAACTGCGCCCATATTCCCAAATATTGTTATAAGTGTTCTTTTACATTTAAAGGGGGATATGATATAGATATGAATAATTTACATTGATATGGATTTTGCTTTAGTGATTTAAATTTAAGGTCAATTTTGTTTTATGTATATGTATTTCTGATACTGATTAAGGTATTGTGATTGTGTAGTTCATTTTAAAAATGTAATGTATATAGGTTGTTAATGGATAGTCAATAATAAAGCTTATAGTCATGGTAGTTAGATTTTCTAGATATATAGAGATATATTTCAGTTAGATAGGCATTCTTCATATCTTTCAAAGACTACAGAATATAGCATTTAAATGTTTTAATAACTTAGGGCTTTTCATGACAATGAGACACGTCAGCTCCTGGCAGCACCAATCTACTTCAAGAGGAAGATGGGCATTGAAGAGGATCCTTATGGAGTTTGATAGCCACTTGGGCAAGAAACTGCTCTTGCCTGGACTGTTGGCATAAACTGGACACAAAGAACCCACAGAAAGAGGACTGCTGAACTTGCCTAAATGTGAGATGATCTTTTGGGGTTCCTGATTCAAGAAAGAGTCTGTGAGACATTCTGAAGGACACAGCAGATAGTGACTGAATTGCCTTTGAAATTTCCTGCTGCATAGAAATGTCTGCTGGATACTTATGGGCCTGTAGGCCGAAGATGGATGCCCCAACGGTACAAAATAACTTTGGGTGACTGTCCAGGTAGCAAGATGTCTCTGTGATTTCTAGAGTTTGGAAGTTGATTATTTCTTGTTTACTTAGGTAGTATTATATCTTTCTGGAGTCTTTGATGGAGTTGAAGAATGGATAGATAGTTATAGTTTTCCTTAGTTATGATAAAAGATAAAGTAGATATTAAATACTCTAACTGTAATTCTTACTTGATAACTGTTTTGTTATATGTAATTTTACTATGTTAAAGTTAAAGCCTTTCTTTTTTAAAAACAGAAAAAGGGGAAATGATGGAGGATTCCCATTGGCTAATAAAGAAACTGCCTGGCCCATTTGATTGGCCAGCCCTTAGGTGGGCGGAGTAGACAGAACAGGAAGAAGGAAGTGAGGTAGATGGCTCAGTCAGATGCTACGCCTCTCCTAAGTTAGACAGACTGCCATGCCTCTTCTCAGAGAGAGAAGCCAGATGCGATGAAGCTCCAGCCCAAGATGGATGCACGCTAGAATCTACCTGGTAAGGCACCACTTTGTGGTGCTACACAGATTATTAGATATAGGTTAGTCAAGATGTGAGTAAGAGGCTGAAAATAATGGGCCAGGCAGTGTTTAAAAAAATACAATTTGTGTGTTGTTATTTTGGGTGTAAAGCTAGCCCTCCGGGAGCCGGGCGGCGGGAAGCCAGCCCACAGCTCATCACTACAAGAAGTGATAAGGCTTGAGAGCTACAGCTTGTCTGAACTTGTTCACAGAACATTGCACATGTATGTGTCTACGCATACCTGAGTCTATCTAACCCTTGTGGGGAGAACATGGTGACAGATATAAAACCGTTTCTAGGAAATCTAGATAAAAGAATGTGGGGATTTGTCTAGCAGTCTTTAAATTTTTCTGTAAATTAAAATTACCAATGTAAAGCATTTCAAATTAAATTTACGACAAGCTTTGAACAGTCTATCAGACACTAATGAATACAAGATGTACAATCTAAAAACTAGTAAAGCAAAGTGAGACAGAGTAAAGAAGAGGGAATAAGTGAAAGAAGCCTATGGAACATGAGCAAAAAGTTTTATTACAGTATCAGAGTTTGAGGGGATAGAGAGAAAAAAATAGGGCAGAAGCCTTGTCCAAGAATAGAAATCTTCTTATGTAGTTAAAATACATGTCATTCCTGCTTGAAGTTCAAGGAACTCCCAATTAAGACAGTAACAGGGAAAACTGTAAGCAGGGAACTCGAAAGGGGGAGCTGGAAATGATCTTCAGAGCTGCTAGAAGGAGAACCTAAAGACCTAATAATACCAGAAAAGCTGGCATCTAGGTTCTTCATATGAACAACAGGTGCCAGAAACCATAGTAGCTCTGTCTTGAGACTCTGAAGAAAAACTAAGAAATAGCTTATAAAAACCAACATTCAGGGGTGAAAGTGACATAAAAACATCGACAAACAAACAAATAACACCTAAAAGAAGAAAAACAGAAAGAAAAAGCAAAGTCATTGCAATCTCTATCCAGGAGTTTCACAAACTGGACTGTGGAGAGGAATTCAACTGCCAAAAGAAAACATGGAAACTTGTACATATAGAAATCAAGATGAACATGAAGAACAGTGGGTTGGGAAATTCTGGGATAAATATAAACAAGACAAAGCAGTAACAAATATCAATTTTTCATTCTTTCTAAAAGTTTTAATCTTCTTTCACATATTACCTCCTAACCAGCTTCCCCTCCCTCTTCTCTTTCTAGTCCCTCCCCATCACCACTCCTCTCCTCCAGATCCATCCCGCATCTGCTTCCCTTCAGAAGAGGGATATCAACAAAACACGGCATATCAAGTTGCAATAAGACTAGGCACATCCCCTTGTATCAAGGCTGGATGAGTCAACCCAGTAGGAGGAAAAGGGTCCCCAAAGCAGACAAAAGAGTCAGAGACAGCCCCCCGGTTCCCACTGTTAAGAATTCCACAAAAATACCAAGCTACACAATCATACCATATATGTGAAGTACCTAAGTCAGATCCATGCTAACTCCCTAATTGTCAGCTTAGTTTCTGTGAGTCCCTGTGAGCCCAGCCAGGCTAGCTGATTTGGGGGGTTTTCTTGTGGTGACCTGACCATCTGTCTTCACAATCCTTTATAATATGGAATTTAGCACATATGTAGAACCAAGTGTATAACATCTAAGACATACGACAACTGTTTTCAACCAGTATGTTACAACCCCTTTGGGGTCAAACACCCTTTCACAGGGGTCATCTAAAACCATCAGAAGACACAAATATTTATATTACAATTTATAATAGTGGCAAAATTAGAGTTTTGAAGTATCAACAAAAATAATTTTTTGGCTGGGTGTAGGCAGAGACTTCTCTTTCTTTCCTGACCTCTTATACCTGAATAATCACACAAAAACTATATTAAGTACAACACTGCTTGCCTATTAGCTCAGGCTTCTTATTGGGTAACTCTTATATCTTGAATTAACCCATTTCTATGAATCTGTGTATCGCCACAAGGCTCGTGGTTTACCAGTAAAGTTCTCTGGCATCTGTTTTCTTCAGCAGCTACATGGCTTCTCCTTGACTCCTATTTTCTTTTTATATCTCTGTTTGCGTTTCCTGCCTGGCTTTATTCTGCTCTTCTATATGCCCAAAGCAGATTCTTTATTAACCAATGTAAATAAGACATATTTACAGCATACAGAGGGGAATCCCACATCAGCTGGGTGTCACCACAAAATAAGAAACTGTATTAAAGAGTCACAGCTTTAGGAAGGTTGTGAATCACTACCATAAGAGAAAGGGAAGGGATGAATGACTAAGACTCTAGTAGTAACTGGGAAGGAGCAAGAGTAGACTTTGACACATAAACTGGATGTGTTAGCATACACACAGTCTTAGCTCTTTGGAAATAAGCTAGAGGAGAAGGAATTTAATGCCAGCCTCGTACCTACATAACACAATCAGAGAGAGGAATATGGAAAAGAAGAAGGAGAGGTAGAGAAGAAGGGGGTAGGAGATTGTATATCAAGATCTTAAGCCGGGCGGTGGTGGTGCACTCCTTTAATCTCAGCACTAGGGAGGCAGAGGCAGGCGGATCTCTGAGTTCGAGGCCAGCCTGGTCTATAAGAGATAGTTCCAGGACAGGCTCTAGAAACTACAGGGAAACCCTGTCTCGAAAAACCCCCCAAAAAAAGAGCTTAATACATGGCTTGTAAAAGCAGCATTATCATCAATAAGTTGGCACTGAGAACAAGAATACATACTCATCCATGGGATAATGAGAGTAAAGATATTAGGCCCTAATGGCTACTCTAGGGTGAACTCACTGTTTTAAAGCAGGCTGATGACTAATCTTAATTCTCCTTTGCCATGTAATTTACCACATGCTCAGGTTCAAAGGGTCAGGAGACAGATCACAAAGGGGTTATTATATGGCCCACCAAAGCATCTTTACAGAACTTGTCACCTAAACAAAATAAAGCTATAAAAGACTTTAATAAGCCAGGCAGTGGTGGCGCACGCCTTTAATCCCAGCACTCGGGAGGCAGAGGCAGGCAGATCTCTGAGTTCGAGGCCAGCCTGGTCTACAAGAGCTAGATCCAGGACAGGCTCTAGAAACTACAGGGAAACCCTGTCTCGAAAAACAAAAAACAAAAAAAACAAACAAACAAAAAAGACTTTAATAACCCAGTTAAAAAAATCACTTGAGAATCTACAAAGAGCACTCCAGGCAATGCACAAGATATTTATAAAAATTACTAGTCACCTGTTCATATATAAAATCTCACCTGAAAGAAGAAGAAAAGTGACATGGATTAGCTTTATGTCTCAGAATAGGATCGGCTTCATAGAGATTCTTAATCTTGCATCTCCACTGATGTGTCTGAAATTTTCTGCAGCAAAGACTTTTGGGAAGTAGAGCGGGTTTTATCAGGGATTGAAATGCTGATGTGTGGCATCAGAGAGTCATCAAGTCACAAAACAGACTCAAGCCATAGCAAAATAGAGACCCCGACCAAAAAATTTAAAAACCCATGTCTAGAAATCCTCTACCTTCTCAAATCATTTTCAGTCTTGTCTAAACATTCATTGTTCCACGAACCATGATGGTTCCAGTAGTTGTCACAAAAGGCCATGTGAGTTAATTAGCATTTTAAAGTCTAGTCTCTTGAGTTTCTTATATATTTTGGAGATCAGACTTTTGTCTGTTGCGGGGTTGGTGAAGATCTTTTCCCAGTCAGTAGGCTGCCTTTTTGTCTTAGTGACAGTGTCCTTTGCTTTACAGAAGCTGCTCAGCTTCAGGAGGTCCCATTTATTCAATGTTGCCCTTAATGTCTGTGCTGCTGGGGTTATACGTAGGAAGTGGTTTCCTGTGCCCTTATGTTGTAGAGTACTTCCCACTTTCTCCTCTATCAGGTTCAGTGTGTTCAGTTTAATATTGAGGTCTTTAATCCATTTGGACTTGAGTTTTGTGCATGGGGCGCTGAACTGAACAGAGAATTCTCAACAGAAGTTCAAATGACCAAAAGACACTTAAGGTCATGCTCAACCTCCTTAGCAATCAGGGAAATGCAAATCAAAACAACTTTGAGATACCATCTTACACCTGTCAGATTGGTAAAATCAAAAACACCAATGATAGCCTTTGCTGGAGAGGTTGTGGAGTAAGGAGTACACTCATCCATTGCTGGTGGGAATGCAAACTTGTACAACCACTTTGGAAATCAGTGTGGCGGTTTCTCAGGAAATTCGGGATCAACCTACCCTAGAACCCAGCAATTCCACTCTTGGGAATATACCCAAGAGATGTCCTATCATATTACAAAAGCATTTGTTCAACTATGTTCACAGCAGCATTATTTGTAATAGCCAGAACCTGGAAACAACCTAGATGCCCTTCAGTGGAAGAATGGATGAAGAAACTGTGGAATATATACATATTAGACTACTACTCAGTGATAAAATCAATGACATCTTGAATTTTGCATGCAAATGGATGGAAATAGAAAACACTATTCTGAGTGAGATAACCCAGACCCAAAAAGATGAACATGGGATGTACTCACTCATAATTGGTTTCTAGCCATAAATAAAGGACATCGAGCCTATAATTCGTGATCCTAGAGAAGATAAATAAGAAGGTGAACCCAAAGCAAAACAGATAGTTATCCTCCTGGATATTGGAAGTAGTCAAGATTGCAGGGCAAAAATTGGGATCTTGGGAGCGGGGTGGGATGGGGGTAAGGGGAGATGAGGAGAGAAAAGTGTGAAGGGGAGGATGGGGAGAGCTTGGGTGAATGGGATGGTTGGGATATAGAAAGGGTGGGTATGGGAGCAGGGAAGTATATATGTTAATTAAGGGAGCCATTTTAGGGCTGGCAAGAAACTTGACTCTAGAGGGGTTCCCAGGTATCCAGGGAGATGCCCCCAGCTAGTTCCTTGGGCAGCTGAGGAGAGGGAGCCAGAAAAGGCCAGATCCTATAGTCATACTGATGAATATCTTGCATATCACCATAGAACCTTCATCTGTCGATGGAGGGAAATAGAGACAGAGTCACACATTGGTGCACCAGACTGAGCACCCAAGGTCCAAAGGAGGAGCAGAAGAAGGGAGATCATGAGCAAGGAAGTCAGGTTTGCGAGGGGTGCTCCCACCCACTGAGATGGTGGGGCTGATCTAATGGGAGCTCACCAAGGCCAGCTGGACTGGGACTGAAAAAGCACGGGATAAAACCGGACTCCCTGAACATGGCGGACAATGAGGGCTGCTGAGAAGCCAAGGACAATGGCACTGGATTTGGATCCTACTACACATTCTAGTTTTGGGGGTGCCTAGCCTGTTTGGATGCTCACCTTCCTATACCTGGATGGAGGGGGGAGGAACTTGGACTTCCCACAGGGCAGGGAACCCTTACTGCTCTTAGAACAGGAGAGGGAGAGGGAGTGGGAGGGGGAGGGGAGGTAAATGGGAGGCGGGGAGGAGGCAGAAATTTTTAATAAAAAAAAAGATAGCCCTACTAAAAAAAAAAAACCAAAAGGCCATGTGAGATGACACTAGAGGCTGATGGGTAAAACCAGCTGTCAACTGGGGCTGATGGCATAGGAAGTAGAAAATTATGGTAGAAGCCTCTAAAAGCACAGGAACACAGCTGTAATGTGGCAGAACTTCAACTTGGACAGAAAAGAAAGAATATTAGAATAAACTTGGGTGGTTCCCTTGGAACATCAAGGACTCACAATAGAACCAAAAGTGTCCTCATAGAAGGTTGCTGGGAAGAGACCAGCCACACTAGCTAAGGAAGAAAGTATGTCTCTCCATGCGCATGAGCGTAGATCTTTCTAGTGTCACCTCAAGGCTGACAGGTTTCATTTCCTTCATAGCTCTTTGCAGAGACAATTTTAAAATCACTGCTGTTTACACTTAAAGTTTTAGAGCATATATGTAGTTGGAAAATGGAATTTGATAGAGCAAAATCCATATGGTAGTAAAATTTGTTTTTTTTAATAAATTATTAACTGACTGATCTTTTATCTAAGTAGAAGAGTCATGAATTCTGTTCAGCATTTCCTTTTAAAGAAGTTATAAAGCGAAGTTGTAAAAGGAGTCACAACATCCTGCTGGGACAATGGATGATAAAGTCCAGGCAAACAGCTATTGGCACAAACTAGTCTTCTCCTTATAGGAAGGGAAATTTCAGAGTAACTCTGCAAACACGGCCCTTTTTATAGAGTGAGGGCAATACTGTGCCGTAAAATGTGCACTTGACTGCGAACAGGTCACAGTTTGCTATTTATTAAGACATGCAAATGCATAGCTCGACTTGGGCAGCCTCTCAATACTTGAACCCTCAATTTCCTTATCAGAAGTTGGACTTGAACTAGCTGATCTCTAGAGGAGAAGACGTCTAAAGTGTTCATAGCTGCTGAATAGAAATTTCAAATTTCAACATAATGAAATAAGATAAACCTACACATATCCATGCCACAAGGAATTGATAAATAATATCAGAATATAAAGGAAGAGCACAACTAATCCAAACTATTAAAATAAAAATAACCAGGAATGGCAGCCCCTGTCTGCCTACCTAGCACATGGGAGTCTAAGGCAGACAACTGTCACTAATTTGTGGTCAGCCAAGGTCATGCAGTAAGTTCATGGCTACCTTGAGCCACCTAGTGAAACCCAACCTAAAAAAAAAATATTATATGGCCAATATACACTGAATAAATAAAAATAGTATTGTAAGGACACCTGAAAAAGAGAGAAGGTTGGAATGGGGAAGAGAAGGAATGACAGGATGGGGAAGAAGTGAACTGGAGAGAAGAAAGACAGAAGTGAGGGGAAACATTATCTTTCCAGCGATCGTAAGCTTTTATTTTCAGAATTGCCATTTTCTAACCCTGCCTTCCTACATTGTCTTAGTTAGGGTTACTGTTGCTATGATGAAATACCATGACCAAATGAAACCTGGGGAGGAAAGGATTTATTTGGTTTCCACGTCCGCACTGTAGTTCATCCTTGAAGGAGGACTGGAACTCAGACAGGGCTGGAACCCGAAGAAAAGAAGATGATGCAGAATCCATGGAAGAAGAGGTGCTGCTTACTGGCTTGCTCAGCCTGCTTTCTTATAGAACCCAGAAACACCAGCCCAGCCACCCACCATACCCTGGCTCTTCCCCTTAAATCACTAATGAAGAAAATGCCTTACAGTTGGATCTTATGGAGGCATATTCTTGGCTGAGGTTCCTCCAATAACTGGCTTGTGTCAAGTTAACATAAAATTATCCAGTCCACATCTTAAAGGGTTTTTTTTTAATAGTTAATACTATTATATTGGAAGTAAAAAGTATATTGTTCCTGAAACAAGAGTATGGTGTGCCCTAGATACTTGTGTCCCTTCTTCCAGGCTCTTCTGTTAACACCTAAATCCCAGTGTTATGATGTTAGGAAGTAGAGCCTTTAAGAGGTGACTGAGTCATTAGGGTGGTTTCCTCATGTATGGGACAGACCTGTCACTCCTTTCATTAAGGAAAGCTCAATGAAAAGACGCCCTCTGAATCAGAGGGGACAATGGTACTTGGTCTTACCCTTCTCAGCTCTTTAAGGGTAAAAAGTTATTTCCTGCTGTTTACAAGCCACTTGGTTTATGATCTTTCCATTACAGTAATCTCAACAGACTAAGAAGAGCATCAAAGCAAACAGGCCAGCTTTGGGCAGTGCTAGAGCACTTTCTAGAATGCACAAAACTCTGGGTTCAATTCTTCTTGTCTCATCACCACAGCAGGCAGTTTTTACCTATGATATATTACAAATATATACATAAGTGCCATATCACTAGCAAAATATCGAGATCTACAGTGAAGCACTGGGTTGAGCTACCAGAGACTAGTCAAAGAGAGAGAGGAGTAATAATATAATCAAAGGGATCAAGACCATGATGAGGATACCCACAGAAACAGCTGGCCTGAGCTAGTGAGAGCTCATTGATGCTGGACTGATAGCGGAGGGAGGGGATCTGCATAGGATCAAACTAGGCTGACTGAGTTTGGGGGACAGTTGTGAGGCTTGGGTAGTCTGTGGGGTCATTGGCAGTTAGGACCAGGATTTATCCCTAGAGCTTGAACTCTTAAAGTTGGCTTCATCCCAGAGATGCAGAGATGGTTCAACATACAAAAATCTATCAATGTAATCCATCATATAAGTAAACTGAAAGAAAAAAAAACCGTATGATCATCTCATTAGATGCTCAAAAAGCATTTGACAAAGTCCAACACCTCTTCATGATTAAGGTCTTGGAGAGATCAGGAATACAAAGAACATATAAATACGGGAATACAAAGAACACAATAAAAGCAATATAGAGCAAGTAGACAGCCAACATCAAATTAAATGGCAAGAAACTCAAAGTGATTCCACTAAAATCAGGAACAAGACAAGGCTATTTACTCTCTCCATATTTATTCAGTATAGTTCTTGAGGTTCTAGCTAGATCAATAATACAACAAAAGGAGATCAAGTGGATTCAAATTGGAAAGGAAGAAGTCAAACTTTTGCTATTTGCAGATGATATGATAATATACAAAAGTATACATAGGTATAAAAAACTCTACTAGGGAACTCCTACAGCTGATAAATACCTTCAGTAATGTGGCAGGATACAAGATCAACTAAAAAAAATCAGTAGCCCAATTCCTAAATATAACACCAGTAATACAGACACTAGAACAACAATAAATAAATGGGACCTCCTGGAACTGGGAAGCTTCTCTAAGGCAAAGGACACAGTCAATGAGACAAAAAGGCAACCTATTGAATGGGAAACGATCTTTACCAACCTCACATCAGACAGAAGACTGATCTACAAACTATTTAAAAAACTCAAGAAATTAAACATCAAAATTCCAAATAACCCAATTAAAAATGGGATACAGAACTAAAGAGAGAATTCTTAACAGAAGAATCTCAAATGGCCAAAGGACACTTAAGGAAATGTTTAACATCCTTAGCCATCAGGGAATGCAAATCAAAATGACTCTGAGATACCATCTTGCACCAGTCAGAATGGCTAAGATCAAAATACCAACAATAGCCTATGCTGGAGAGGAATGGAGTAAGGGGAACACTCCTCCATTGTTGGTGGAAATGCAAACTTGAACAACTACTCTGGAAATCAGTACGGCAGTTTCTCAGAAAATTGGGAATCCACCTACCTCAGGACCCACCAATGCCACTTTTGGGCATATACCCAAAAGATGCTCTATCATACCACAAAGACATTTGTTCAACTATGTTCGTAGCAGCATTATTTTTAATAACTAGAATCTGGAAACGACCTAGAAGCCCCTCAACTGAAGAATGGATAAAGAAAATGTAGTAAATTTACACATTGGAGTGCTACTCAGTTGTAAAATAACAATAACATCTTGAAATTTGCATGCAACTGGATGGAACTAGAAAAAAATTCTGAATGAGGTAACCCAGACTCAAAAAGATAAACACGATATGTATTCACTAATAAGTGAATACTAGCTGTAAAGCAAAGGATATTGAGCCGGTAGTTCATGATCCTAGAGAAGCTAAGTAACAAGGTGAACTCTAAGAAAAACATACATAGATCCACCTCAAAAGGGAAAATAGACAAGATCACCTGACAAAATTGGGAGCATGGGAATGAGGGGAGAAACAGGGTAGAAGAGGAAGTGGAGGGAAGAAGGGGAGGAGGAGGAGAACTTGAGGAAATGGGATAGTTGAGATAGAGGAAGGACATAGATGAGAGCAAGGAAAGAGATATTTTGACTGAGGCAGCCATTATGGGACTAGCAAGAAACCTGGCACTAGAGAAAAAATTCCCAGAAGTCCATAAGGATGACCCCAGCTAAGACCCTAAGCAATAGAGCAGAGGGTGCCCGAACTGTCCTTAGCCTGTAGACAGACTGATGAATATCTGAATTGTCACTATAGAATCTTCATCCAGCAACTGATGGGAACCGAGGCAGAGACATACAGAGAAGCACTGGGCTGAGCTCCCAAAGTCCGATTGAAGAGTGGGTGGAAGGAGTAAGAATATGAGCAAAGAGGTAAAGACCGTGGATGGGGATACCCACTGAGACAGTTTACCTGAGCTAATGGGAGCTCACCAACTTCAGCTAAACAGGGAAGAAACCAGCAAAGGTCCAAACTAATCCCTCTAAATGTGGGTGACAGTTGTATGGTTGCAGCAGACTGAAGGACCACTGGCACCAAGATTTAACCCTACTGCTTGTACTGGCTTTTTGGGAACCTATTCTCTTTGGATGGATACCTTACTCAGTCTACATAAAGTAGGGAGAGCCTTGGACCTTCCCCAAAGCAATGTGCCTTACCCTCTCTGAGGAATGGATTGGGGGGTCAAGTGGGGGTGTGATGGGGGAAATGAGAGGAGGGGAGGGAGTGGAAACTGGGGTTGGTATGTATAATGACAAAAGATAGCTTGTTTTCTTTTTAAAAATATAAAATAAATTATATAAGAAATATCAGTGGATTCATGTGCAGCTGCTAAGCAGACAGAAAAGCATCAAAAGTCAAGGAAGGAACCTGGAGGCAGAAACTGAACAGAAGGAAGAAACCATGGAGGAACACTCTTTACAAACCAGGACCCCTTTCTCAGGGGTGGGACTACTTAGAATAGACAGAGTCCTCCTACACAAGTCATTTATTAAGAAAATGCCTCCCACACATGCCTGCAGGCTTATTTGATAAAGGTCTCCCTCAATTACGGTGCCTTCTTCTAAAGTAACCCTACTGTGTGACAAGCAGGCCAAAACTGACCAACATACTGCCTGAACACGAGGACCTGAGTCTGAGCTCCAGACGCACATTTAAAAAGTCACACACACTTCTACATGCTTGTAATCCCGGGGCAGGAGAGTCAGAAACAGGTAAGTGCCAGGGCTCACTGGCCAGCCTGTGTAGGTCCAGCTGGTGGTGAATAGCACTTAAAAATGACACCTGAAAAAAAATAAAAATAAAAAAAGAAATGACATCTGAATTTGTCTTCTGGCCTGGACACACACATACACACACACACACGTACATGCACACATGCACACACAGTATTTTAGTCTGGCCAGTGCCACCTGTTGTTAACATCTTGTCCCCATGTGGTACATTTCTAACAACTAATGACCTGATATTGATGTCTTATAATCCCAGTTTTATTTGAATATTCTTAGTCATTACCGAAGCCTTCTTCCCATCTCAGAAACCAGTTGGCATTTAATTTAATCCACACTTTACTTACTTGAGCCTCTGCAATTCCTAGTTTCACAGCTGGGCCTCATGATCCCGTATTCAAGAACGATTGCTCTCCAGAGTCAGGCTATATTTAAGCAGCAGACTCCTGCAGGCAGAAGCCTTGGTATCTGGCACTGATCTTTGACAAGCTGACCTCATACTAGAGGCTCCTGCTGAGATAACCAAGCTGTTGCCAAAATGAACCTTCCTTAGTGCTTTATTCCAGCATCTTCTCTGAGACTCAGGGCCTTTGCTTTTCATTTGTTTCATGGTAAAAGTCTCTCACTGACCTTTGACTCCTATGCTTATGTCATAGTCATACCTGTCTTCAGTACCAGGTCTCACAAGGTGATCTTTCCCTATTTCTACACTTAGTAGATAGCTCTGGTTCTAGAGTGCTGGTTTCTGCTTTAATCTGGTTAAGGACTTTTGTTAGATAAGCTAACTTGCTCCCTTTGGAAAAGAGGGAGTTTATTTTTCTTCCAGGCAAATCTCCAATAAACAGACTCTGCCCTTAAAATCCATTCCC
Source organism: Arvicola amphibius (assembly GCF_903992535.2). Taxonomy (NCBI): domain Eukaryota; kingdom Metazoa; phylum Chordata; class Mammalia; order Rodentia; family Cricetidae; genus Arvicola; species Arvicola amphibius. Next base: position 22,907,721 of record NC_052054.1, read on the forward strand.
TTGTTGTATTACGCTGCTTGTTCATCCTGGCCACCCAGAACCAAAATAATCACACAGAAACTATATTATTTAAAACACTCCCTAGTCCATTAGCTCTAACTTCTTATTGGCTAACTTTTACATCTTAATTTAACCCATTTCTATTAATCTGTATATCACCACATGGCTATGACTTACCAGCTATAGTTCTGTTCGGCCTTGGTGGAGCTACATGGGTTCTCCCTGACTATGCCTCCTTTCTCCCAGCATGCCATTTGGTTTTCCCCACCTACTTCTATTCCCTGTTCAGACCCAACACAGTTTCTTTAATAACCAATGGTATTCACAGCATACAGAGGAGAAGCCCACATCACCTCCCCTTTTCTGTTTAAATAAAAATGAAGGTTTTAACTTTAACATAGTAAAATTATATATAACAAATCAGGTATCAAGCAAGAATTACAGTTACCATATTTATATCTACTTTATCTTTTATCATTACTAAGGAAAACTATAACTATCACCATCTATTCTTCAACTCCATCAAAGACTCCAGAAGGATATAATATTATCTAAGTAAACAGTAAGTATATTATTAACAACTTCAAAACTCTAGAATTGACAGAGACTTCTCACTGCCTGGACAGTCACACAAAGTTCTTCTGTACCGTTGGGACATCCATCTTCAGCCTACTGGCCCATAGTATCAAGCAGACTTTTCCATGAAGCAGGAAATTTCAAAGACAATTCTGTCTATATTGACAGTTTGTCAGTAACTTTCTTTTGTGTTCTGCAGAAGGTCTGGCAGATTTTTTCATGAAGCAGGAACTCCAAAGGACTATTTTGCCTTCTTTAGGCAGCTTCAGCAGTCATCTCTATGTGCATCCTGCAAGTCCAGTTCATCAAGTAGTCTAGGCAAGAATGGTTTCTTGCCCAAATGGCGAACTAACTATATAAGGACTTTCTTTAATGCCCATCTTTCTCTTGAAGTAATTGGTGCTGCCAGGAGCAGATGTGTCTCACTGTCATGAAAAGTCCTAAGTTCTTAAAACACTTTAAATGCTTTGTTCTAAAGGTCTCTGAAAGACTTGAAGAATATCTATCTAACTGAAATACATCTCTGTACATCTAGAAAATCTAACTAACAAGACTACAAGCTTGACTATTATAGATGGCTCTCTATTTACCTATATTTCTTAATTTTACATTACATTTTTAAATGAGCTTCACAATCACAATACATTAATCAAGAGCAGATATACATACATACATATATATATATATATACACATACACACACAATATAACAAAATTGACCTTAAATTAGTATCAATAAATCAAGATCCATATCCATATGGATATAGCATACCTCCCTTTAAATATAAGGAAACATTTAAAAACAATATTTGGGAATTTGAGCAGAGTTCTCTAGATTACTTCCTGCTGATTGAGGGTGCTGTTAACCAGGTCTTTCATGGTATATCCTGTGTCTTTCATGGTATATCCTGTGTCCTAGGTTCATCTCAGTCAGCAGTAGGGTGGCACCCTTCCGTATTAGTCTGGAAGCAACCGCAGATTCTCATCCTCTGTGGAAACAAAAGAAGAACCTTTTTTCCAAAGCAACATATCCTTAAATCCATATATTAAAATCAATATACCTTTAAAATATATATGTTGGTTTAGCTTAGTAGCCCATACAATAAAATGTCTTTTTGTACTTAGCTCCTTCACAGTCAAAAAATTCAAAGAAAACATAATAATATACATAATCCAGACTCTCTGTGAATTTTCCATCTTTATGTAGCTCATTTTTACTCTATTGCTTTTTATACAAGTTTAATATTTACTTGATTATCTTTACTCCTTTAATCTATGACTGTCTGGTACTCTGTCTCTTTAAAGACTCTGATTTATTTTTTTAAAAAAAACCACTTACTTCTTTTTATAACTCTCTGTACTCTTTTTCTTCTCTCTCCCAAGCCTATGTACATTTATCCAACGCCATGCTCTCCTGCCTGTATACTCCTAGCAGACCTGACCAGGCAGGGGGGCACTGAGCTGCGGGTATGGTCTCAGCTACTTTCCCAAGCAAACATACAAGTACCTAGGCCCACGAACCCCATTCAAGTGTTCCATAGCCAGACCTACAGAAAGAGTCAGAGTTCGTGCTGTCAGCATTGCCCAGAAAGCCAGCATTTCAAAACTACAGCTTTTTTCGTGCTACCGCTGAATCGGGAAAACCTCTCTTAAAGGAGACACAGAATGTTGCCAGAAAGCAAAGCCCATTTGGGAAAATAAATTTGGCTAAACTTTGTTTTTTAGTGTCTAGAATTCCTTTCCAAGTCCTCTCAGGTTTTATGTGGATTTTAGCAGGCCACATTGGCACCAATTTGTTGCATTAGGCTGCTTGTTTATCCTGGCCACCCAGAACTGAAATAATCACACAGAAACTATATTATTTAAAACAGTGTTTGGCCCCTTAGCTCTAGCTTCTTATTGGCTAACTCTTACATCTTAATTTAACCCATTTCTATTAATCTGTGTATCACCACATGACTATGGCTTACTGGCTAAAGTTCCATCCAGCTCTGGTGAGGCTATATGACTTCTCCCTCACTCTGCCTCTTTTCTCCCAGCATGCCATTTAGTTTTCCCCACCTATATCTATTCCCTGCGCAGGCCCAACACAGTTTCTTCATTAACCAATGGTATTGACAGCATACAGAGGGGAGTCCCACATCATTCCTCCAGCTAAGATGTTGCTTTTCTGTGGACTCCTGGGTCTCATGGTGGGAGACCTTAAGATACTGAAAAAATCATGCATCAAGAGCCACTCTTAAACACTTGCTAGCAGGCCCATTTATAAAGGATGAAGTTGCATTCAGGATTCACCATTGTTCTCGACACACAGGATATAGGGTAGTAAAGTTTGTTGGGGTCAATACTCAAGAGTTTAGCTCAGGGGGTGGGAATTTGAACTGCAACCAACTTTATTAGAGGGCAGACTGTACCTTGCTTCTGGGGCCTGGGTCTGCTATCCCTGCTGGGTCTCCCCATGAGCTCTCCACATTCTCTACCCCAAATGCTCTACAATGAATGGCTTTGTCTTTGAATGAAAGAAATTTTAAGAACATTTAGAGACTGTTTTGTGCTTTTAAATACATGTTAAATTTCATGCTATATTTAAAAATAGATATGAATGTTTAAGCCTATAGAAGCCATGGCTATTAATTATGGTCAAGGTAAACCATTCATTTCAGTTTTTTAATTGAACATAAAACTATTAGAATATAAATTTTAAAATCAAATAAAAACATCTAGAAAAATTATTGTCTGTATAAAACTAAATTTTATAGTGAGGGGCTTCGGGCAGGCCTGCTTTTCATCCCACCCAGCTCCCGCATAGCTAGCTTAGCACCAGAAATAACAACACACAAAACTGTATTCATTTAAGCACTGCCTGGCCCATTAGTTTCAGCCTCTTATTGTCTAATTCTCACATCTTGATTAACTAATTTCTAATAATCTATGTAGCACCACGAAGTGTTGTCTTACCGGGAACGATTCAGCATGTTTGACCTGGTGGCTGGCTTCATGGTGGCGACTGTCCCAGAGAGGAGAGGCAGGGAAATTGCCCGAGGCATCTGCCTCACTCCCAGCATCCAGTTCTGTCTACTCCACCCACCTATGTTCTAACCTATCAGGCCAAGCAGTTTCTTTATTAATTAACCAATGAAAAAGCAGACAGATAGAAACACTCCTACATCAAAATTTTTCCTCACTTACATAATTTTTTACTCAAAAAACAAAAAAGCCTGAAGCTGGACATCATATCTCATACCTGTGGCCATAGAACTTATGAAAATGAGGCAGGATGATTGTTGCAAGTTCAAACCCAGATATGGGCTACAGAGTGAATAGCAGACAAGCCTAGGCTACAGAGTAAGTCCATCTGCTGAAAAAAAAATTTAAAAAAGCAACTAATAAAACAAAACCCTGTACAAGTATATTTTTCCCAATTGCCAAAATCAGATTGGAGATCAGCAAACCTGCTTCTAAAAATTTCTATTACAATTTTATATATGACTTTGCTGATACATCATGTCTATTTTTTCCTATATTAATTTTCTTTCTTAATTGAGCTTTATTAACACTTTATAGTTATTCTTTACCTAATTTTTATTGATAACTCTCAATTTTAGAAATCTACTATCTGGACAGGATACCTTATTTACATGGTGTATACCAAAGTTGGTTTTACGTGCGGATTTGCTATTTTTAATTTTTTTATTACATTTATTTATTTATCTATGTGTGAGGGTATACATGTGCAACAGCATGTTTATAGAAGTCAGATGACAACTTGCAAGAGCTGGGTTCCCTCCTTCACCAAGTGCATCCTAGGGACTGTAGGTCATCAGGTTTGGTCACAGGTGGTTTTCACTCACTGAGCCATCTCCCCAGACCTGTTGCTCTATTATCAAAGTAACTGATGCATTCCCTGTGTCTTAGTCCATGTTATATTGTTGTAAAGAGACACCATGACTGTGGCAACTCTCACAAAGGAAAACATTTAATTGGGATTGGCTTACAGATTCAGAGGTTTAGTCCATTATGGTCATGGTGGGAAGCAAATCGGCATGCAGGCAGACTTGGTGATGGAGAAGGAGCCAAGAGTCTACATCTGAATTGGCAGGCAGAAGGAAGAGAGCGACACTGGGGTTGGCTTGAATATTTGAAACCTCAAAGCCCACCCCCAGTGACATACTTGCAACAAGGCCATATCTACCCCAACAAGAACCTATACTTGCTAATAGTGCCATTCTCTAATGACCAAGCATTCAAATCTGTGACTATGGGGGCCATTTATATTCAAACCACCACACCTCACTATATTAGATCTTTGTTCTTTATTTAGCTCAGCTTCTAATGGTTTCCATCACTGTACAATTTTTAGAATGCCTGCACAAACCTAAGTACAATTCTTCCCACTTCTCAAATTTGTTTTTTTTGTCTTTTCTTTTTTCAGGTTTTATTTTATTTTTTATTTTATTAAAATTTTCCACCTCCTCCCCTCCTCCCACTTTCCTCCCCTCCCTGCACTCCCCCTCCCCCTCCCTTTCCAGAGGGAGCGGTCAGGGTTCCCTAACCTATGGGGAGTCCAAGGTCCTCCCCGCTCCCCCCAGGTCCACGAAAGTGAGCATCCAAATGGTCAAGGCTCCCACAAAGCCCGTCCATGCAGTAGAATCAAAACCCAGTGCCATTGTCCTTGGCTTCTCAGTCAGCCTCCACCATCAGCCACATTCAGAGATTCCAGTTTGACCACATACTCCATCAGTCCCATTCCAACTGGCCTTGGTGATCTCCCATTAGATCAGTCCCACCGACTCAGTGGGTGGATGTACCCCTCACAGTCCTGACTTCTTTGCTCATGTTCTCCCTCCTTCTGCTTCTCATTTGGACCTTGGGATCTCAGTCCAGTGCTCCAATGTGGGTCTCTGTCTCTATCTCCATCCATCGCCAGATGAAGGTTCTATGGTAATATGCAATATATTCATCAGTGTGTCTATAAGACAAGGCCAGTTCATGTACCCTCTCCTCTGCTGCCCTAGGAACAAGCTGGAAACATCTTCTTGGACACCTGGGAACCCCTCTAGAGTCAAGTCTCTTGCCATTCATAAAATGCCTCCCTTAATTAAGATACCTACTTCCCTGTTCCCACATCCACCCCTCCTTCATCCCAACCATCCCATTCCCTCAAGCTTTCCCCTTCCTCCCCTTCTCCCTTCTCCCCATCTCCCCTTATCCCCACCCCCACCCCCGTGCTCCCAACCCCTGCCCCGCAATCTTGTCTACTTAAATAACCAGGAGGATAACTATATGTTTTGGGGGGGTTCATTTTCTTATTTAGCTTCTCTAGGATCTCCCTTCTGTGTCTTCCCTCCAAACCTTTGTGCATGTGTGTATACATATTTTTGTTCTTTTAAATCCATTGCCTCTTTTTTCATTAATTGTCATTACATGCATATATGTATGTATAATATATGTATTTCTAAATATAGCATATTCAGTCTATAATTATTTAAATGCATGTTTTTAGAGCTAACTATTCAAAACTGGTGTACTTGTCTTTGCAGCAGACTCTTTCTCCATTCTCAGCAATTCTTGGTTATCTGTCATTCACAAGGCTCTGCTGTCCCCTTTAGCATGTCTGCTGTTGTTCTTGTTTAACTATTTTGTAAGAAGTCATATTGGTGAGACTTTATGTGTATAGCTTCTGACATTACTAGGAGACATGATCTCATGGCAAACTTCCAGATCCTCTGCCCCTTACAGTCTCCTGCAATGTTCCCTGACCAACGTCAGAACTGGAATTGCACAGTGCCTCTGTGCAATTCCACAGTGTCTATTCAGCTGAACTTATACTTTTCTAGACAAAATTCATGTTTTTGAATCTTATTCTTGAGGCTGTTTACTAGAGGAAGATAAATTAGAATAAAGTGGTTTGGGACAAGCTGGACCTTCCTTTATGGTTCACAGAGATTAAGTTTTCAGTTCTGCACATTAAGAAAATACTTTTCAGAGTGCCTATGCTAAAGGTCAGTGATTATCAACTCTCCTAAAGGTGTGACTCTTTAATACAGTTTTTCATGTTGTGGTGACCCCAACCATAAAATTAATTCATTGCCACTTCAAAACCATAATTCTGCTACCATTATGAATTATGTTGTCAGTATCTGTGTTTTTCAATGGTCTTGCATGAGCCCCACGAAAGGGTCATTCAACCCCCAAAGTGGTCGTCACCCACAGGTTGAGAACCATCGATCTATGATTTCATTGACACATGCAGAGTTTAGGACTTGGCAAATGTTGGAATGGCTACTTTAGTTTAACAATGTGATGTTTTTATTTGTTCATTTGGTATGATAAAGCAATTTCTATTTTTTAAAAAAAAAACTCTGTGAACCACCCTGCTACTATTTTTTTAAAAAAAATTCAACTGTATGCTTACGAAAAACATTCTTTGTCTTAGTGAATGTAAGACACAAAGAGCAGCCTTGAGTTCAGATATTTCGCATATGTATATGAAGTTTTTATACATTCTGGTTGCAGTAAGACTTGGAAAAAATGGATTAAAATATGTATCTGATTAAATGATACAGTGTGATTAAAAGATGGCTTTTTCGTGGAAACCATCATTTGTAATATTATTCTCTGATTTAAAAGGAACCACCACTGCCACCACTTCCTGGTGAAAGGTCTTACTCTCGGACAAAGGTGGGAGATAGAAATAACAGGCCTGGAACGTCTTACAGTGTCACAAAATAAGGACATACCAAGTAAACGTAATAATGATTGGAGTTTGTCAAAAACACACAGAGGACAACACACAGACCTTGAATAGCCAAACTTGAAACGATTTGTGCAAGAAAATAAATAGGAAGTATTAGACTGTAGCCCAAAGCATAAAGCAAGAGTCCCTGAGATCTTACAGATGTGAATAGATTATTAAATCAAGAACTAGCCTTTACAGAGGAGTCCCAAGTCATTGATAGAACATCTATCCTTTCAGAGAGGTCAAGAATAACTTCTTCCAGTCTAAAAATATGGGGCTAGACATAGTGACTGCCAGAGGTGCGACATACAAGAAAGTAAATATTCAAAACTTTCCTTACCCTGAAATCTCCCTACTAAAGCCTATAGGAGGCTGAAAAAATCGCCACCTAGCCTCATGAAGCAAGAAAGAGCTAGTACAGAGTTAGGAATGCAGGAAGATACCCAGGGTAACATTTTTTACACAAAAGTTTTCTAACTTTGTAGAATTTCTCCTGCTTTGAAACAGTGATCTGAGCCAAATAACCTGGTAGAAACAGTCATTTATAACACAGAATGTAAGAGCCAAATGTGAGAAAACGGACTTTCTGAAGACACCGTTGAGTAACCATCCAAGAAGCTGGCTAGTGGCCCTGGCCTTGTTGTAACGTGAGAGAGACCTCATGTTTTTAAAATTGTCTATGGCCAAGTTTTCTTTTACCTGTGGTCTGATGTAATTCCAGTGACTTCAGCAAATAGGAAAACAGGGCTGTATGTGTGTGGGTGTGGGTGCGCGCGCATGAGCTAGTACATGCTCGTGAAAACTTTCTGGAGGCTATATAGCAATATGTCACAAAAAACTTTTAAATTTTATTATATGCATATTACACCTATTGTGCAAGTACGTACATATTAAATCATAAGACTATTAATGTTAATCCTATTAATAAACTGCTTCATGTCTCAACAGTGTATTATTTATGTAAGTATTATATAATGTTTGCACAAATACAATACAGTCACTGAATAAAATGCTTCTCAAGTCTTATGATTCATAACGTATAAGGTCATAGTTTACTGTGAGCAGGAGGAACTTTTATAAAGAAAGGGGAACAATTAAACAGAAAGTATAATACTGGTTACCAGGTTCCATGTGCCCGGGAGAGAGGAAATGAGTAGATGCTGACCAAGGAATACAAAACTGCAGTTAGGAAAAGTACATTCAAAGAATACATTACACAAAATATTGGCTAGAGTTAGTAGCAGTATGTCATTTCCGAAACTCATTAAGAGAGTAGATATTAAGTGTTCTTGTTGTAGAAGCAGTATGAGAAATAATGCAGAAGTCAATTCACTCTGTCCAGTCCTTCTGCAACATTAAAGTATCATTCAGCTGGGCGGTCATGGTGTACGCCTTTAATCCCAGCACTCAGGAGGTACAGGCAAGTGTATCTCTGTGAGTTCTAAGTCAGCCTGGTCTACAAGAGCTAGTTCCAGGACAAGCTCCAAAGCTACAGAAAACCCTGTCTCAACAAACAAACAAACAAACAGAAAACAAACAAAAAGTACTTTCAAAGTATCATATGAACATGATAACGATATACAGTGTTTAATGATTTTTAAGTTAATTTTAAAATGAGAAGTGACTTCAGAAATTAAAGCTAGTTTTGCTTTGAAAACACTTACTTTTAAAGCAATATTTTCTTATCTTATTCGTAAGCTTCCCAGAGCTTAAAGTATAAAATTACCAGGTAGAAGGGCAATAAAAGACATTCTTAGGAAGCCAAGAAAGGCTCAAAACTCAATTGAAAATTCACTGTTCACCTATACATAATAGTGTCTACGCAAGGTCCCAGTATACTAAAGAAAGCACATACCAGACAAATGGGAAGGTTAGAGCAGAATGACACCCTGGGAAACTAATTCTTCAGGAGAAACTATGAAGTGTTTATAAGGAAACAGGTTATACCGTGGTTGGATGGAAGAAAGAAAGCATGGTCAGAGATGTGTTTATACAGAAATAAGTGATGGGGTTTCTATGTCTTTTACACCAAACCATTCCCATGTCTCTTAAAATACAAAAATGGTGGGCCAGTGAGATGGGTCAGTGGATAAAGGCACTGGCTACACACACTGCTGAGCTGAATTCCTTCCCCCAAACCCAAACAAAGGTAGACAGAGAGAACTGACTCCACAAGGTTGTCTTCTGACCTTCACTCATGTGCCATGATGTCCACAGGTGTGTGTGTGCACACAGTCTCCAAATAATAGTAATAATAATAATAAATAAAATTAATACCTGTATAAAAGAGAAACACATACCAGTTCAGTGACTATATATTAGCTGCTAAAGTCAGAGGATGCAGATGACAGACTTTAAAGTTTATTGTTTCTTTGATGTTTTTATGCTTGAATTTACTGTGTCTTAATCATAACTGCCCTTCACTACTCACCGCCAGCTTTTCCCATGATCCCCCAATATCTCCCTCCCAACTTCATATCCTCCTTTGATATTTATTTATTTATTTATTTCAATTTATTTATTTATTTCAATTTATTTATTTATTTCAATTCACTGAATCCAATTAGTACCTCCATTATGCCTGTGACCTGGGGTTTGGGGAAACCTGCTAGTGGCCTCCCTCCGCAGGCATCAGCTGCCTCAGCCTCAGCTAAGGCAGGGAGGCAGGACCAGTTCAGGAGAAATTCTTAGGGTCCAGGTTCAGTCTGGACCCAGAGTGCAAAAGCAGATGTATTTTGACTTGCGCAATGGTACCGACAATATTCCTTTCTGTTGTGTGAAATTTTCACGTTGAGACATGGAATAGACATCTATTCACCTTATGCTGGGTTTACTTCCACAAGACAGAAGAACAAATAGATGCAAGTTAAGGAAAGCGTTTGGGTGAGCATGGACAGGAAGTCCACTTCTTGTGAAAGAAGAACCAGTTTGTGAGAGCATCATGACCACTAACGCTAATTCGCTCATATACCTGTGAGCAAAGAGTTAGTACAGTTGAAATTCAGTTACTGCTTGTAGAATGTATGCACAGAAAGCCCTTTAAGATATCGCTAACACAAAGTAGCGCATTTCTACACTCTTAGGGCAGACAATACCGTACAGGTCTCAAAGTGAGGCTAAAAGGGGCATGTATGGCTTGGTCATGTTTTCATAGGAGTCCATGGTGACAGGTAGAAGTCACTGGGTTGTGGAGGAACCTGGAAGAAAAAAGACAGTTTCTCTTTTTCAGATGAGATTTACAGAGGATAGTATCTAATATTTATTCATTCTTCCTTTATTCTAAGCATTGACTTCATTATATCCTCAAAACAATCCAGTATTGAAGTTAATATTGGGGAAAAAAGGCACCAAGAAATGGGATTATATTAATTGTGGTCCAATCTTCAGTACAGAACCAGGGGTCTCTAAAGCAGCGACTCTGGACAGCAAATTCTGCAGCACTGTCTGTCTGTCAAGGCAGAAGGAAGACCTCCTAAGAGACTCCTCCAGCAAGGTGTTCAGGAGGTCATGTGAAGAGAAGACCTCCCCTTACATGGTGATACATTAAAAATAAAACAAACAAAAAACCCACTGTAATTTACTATTTGTTTGTTTTTCCTATTCTTAATGGCTTTCATCCTATTTTCCTGTTTTTAGAGGCCTGTTTGATATCTGATGATAGAAAAAAGAGAGTGTGGATGGCAGGGGTGCGAAGGTGAGGAGGATCTTGGGAAGTTGGGCGAGGGTAACCATGATCAGAATATATTGTAGGAAAAATTCTATTCTCCAATAACAACATTTATTTTATTTTTATTTGGGCATGTGCATGCACACACATACACACACACACACACACAGAGGAAAGGATGGGTGCTGGTTCCTATGGAAGAGTAACAGTGCGTGCTTTTAACCACTGAACCATCTCTCCAGCCCCTTACGTGGCATTCATTTTAATGTGTTAAGATGAAGTCAGAACATCCTTGAATGCAAACTTCTGGATGAGATTAGTACTGAGCATCCCAAAAGGAGGAAGAAGACAGGATCTGGTAGACTAAGTAAGATGGTTCTTGGGGCAACTAGATTAAGTGTAGAGTCCACATAATATAGAATCTTCATGTTTTTAGATGTTGCGGTTGCCTTCCACGCTCTGACAGTGGAATGGCTCTACACCTTGCTCATTGATGAACAAAGAGTAGTTTGACATGTTCTGGTGAGTGAAAGGTGTATCGCTTGGCTTTTGAAAATGTTCCTCTTAGAATACCTTCCATCTTTAAGACGATGGTCATGCAATTCAAATAAACTACGCTTGCTCTGTGGAGTTCTCCCCAATCTACCTTTTCTCTCTCAGATCATCTAAACTACACAATTAGAGTATAATGAGGGGTCTAGCAGAGCTGACTCAGCAAGGCAGAAGTCAGCTTGCAGAAGACTTTGCCTTTCCTGGGAACATGTGTGTGTTCCAGTCTGAGGACAATGGCACCATGATCCAATGGGATACACCTAAGTTTATTGACTCTTCACAACCTGGCCTAAACATCTGGTTGGAATGGAAAATGGAATGGAGGAGACAAACCATAACACTAATTAACATATCTGACAAGAATCCATCTTAACAGATAATCACCATCCTACCTCTCCTCCTTTCCAAGAGAATGTTCAGTCCCAACAGAATTTTCTATAAATCCCCATGTTGTGACAAAAGGATCAGAATCCCCAAAATGCTTGTTTGTAGCTCTAGTGCTGCTATTGGTAATGGAATTGCTTGTCCAGGCTAGTGTGAACTTTGCGAACACCTGCAAACAAGGGGTAGGTGCATATTTCTGAAATGAACACATAGAGGTAATGATCTAGCTTCAGGAAAGAGAACAGCCACCTCTTCCGCTAGGAGTTTGGCACACGCTGCACAGTTGAGATAACATGCCTCAGGTTTCTATACTTAACTGGTGGCCGAACACAATGCCCTCAAATTGGTCCTTGGAATCCTCTCGTTTCCCAAACCCATTTTCATTACTCCTGTAACGAATGTTAAAAGTTCCTCTAGAGGTCTGAGCAGCTGGCTCAATGGGTAACATGCCTACTACATGTGCATAAGACCCTGAAAAAAGTATGACAGTGTGTTTCAGTAACCACAACTCTGTGTGGCAAGACAGGCAGACACCAGGGGGCTTGCTGGCCATCCAGTCTAGACAAAACAGAGAGCTCTAGGTTCGTGGGGGGCACCTCATTTTCAAAAAATAAGGTAGAGTGTCAAGATGAAGACATCTGCGCGCACACACACACACACACACACACACACACACAAAACTGCTTTAGATTACTCAGATTTTAATATCTCAGTTTCTCTTCACTTTCTCATCACCATTAGGACTCTATCGACAACAGAGTTTTTGCCAACTATGCTACCGAATGCTGTGTTTAAAAAAAACAATTACAGATGGCAATCTACTCGGCAAATATCTCCTATAAAAATAAAGTAATAATCCTCTAAGTTGATTTGCTGTTCCATCAGGCCATCAAAGCTGATGAGTTTGGGGTTCTTTTTCCTTTTTCTCTGCTTTGGTCAACTGTGCACGGAGAGCTGGCAAAGGAAGCCTCAGTACTTTCCATTTCGAGGATATTGCCAAGTAGAGCCCATTTATTTCCAGAGGAACCTTGAAAATATGCCTTTAATGTTAAGCAAAGAAAGTTTTGTGGTGAAGAAAATGTCTCCCTTAATGAGGGTCTTTTGTTTGGATAGCATTATTAATGCTTGTTTCTCGATGGGGGTATATAAATCGTTATCACAGATCAGCACCCGAAGTCACTCCTTCTTCAAAGGATCTGACTCAGCGAGAATAATAAAACATGATACTTGTCTGGAATGCCCATTTGAAACATCACCCTCTAGACTTCCACAGGTTCTCTCCTAGAAGCCATTGCTCCTTTCCAAAAGTGTCGCCCGGGGGACTCATAAAGGGGAGGGGGCAGACAGAAGATACGAAAAGAGAACTATGCAAGAAGCATGACATATGTGGGCCATGTAGGAGTCAGGAGGGTACATTTGGGAGCATATTTCATCAACATCGTGTTGAAAGTTGCATGAGTGGATACATGATATATGCATGCAAAAACATATGCATGTGCCATGTGTGGATACATGCATGCACACACACATGTGCCATGTGTGGATACAGACACACATGTGTCATGTGTGGATTCATGCACACACACACATACGCACATGCTTTCATCTTATGTACTTATCCATTCTTGGTCATAAAGTGGAGAACCCTGCTAGGTACAATGATAGAGTCATCCTGAAGATAATGCAAGAATCATGTCCCAAATCCATGATGCAAGCCTTGACTGATACAATCAGATATCTTGAATCTTAACACTAAGTAAATTTATAATGACTTATGTACCAATCTACCCATTAAATTTAATGATTTGTTTAACCGCCGGTAACCCATTGCCTTCTGAGCACTCCACATCATATTCTATATGTTGCGACAGTTACCATTAGATGCTTCAGCCACTAATTCTATGCTGTGTAAAGGTTACATTTCACATCGAGGTTTCAAGCAGGAACATGAAATCATAAAGGAATACCGAAAGCATTATTTTTTTTTAACAGCCAAACTGAAGTTAGGGGAAGAAAAATAAGTCAGCATTTAATGGATGGAAGAGAGCGTGGAAACATCTGACAGAACAGTAGGAAACTTCGCTCTGCTCTGAGTGCCTGGGCACTACTCGCGCCATCTGTCACGCATTTCTCACGAAATAAACAATTTCAGAAATGTTTTGGCCAGGGGAGATGCAGTTTGCTTTTTTACCCATGTATTTGTCCTATATGGATTAAAGACGATAGCCTTGAAGGAAATCATCACGAAGCAGCTACTTTGACCCTGATAGTGAGTAGCTCTGTGACGTGGAGGCTCTAGTGTAGGACACGAGCTAGAGATAGAATAGGAAATGGGACGGTGTGCGTGTGGGGGGGAGGGGCTTGAGGAGAAAGGATTTGCTGCCAAGAACAAATGCTGAATTTCCTGCCGTTTTTATTTCCCGAAATCAGAGCGGCTGCAAGAGGGCTGGCTGGGAGAAGGAGCTGGGAAAGGGAGAGGTGATGAGCCCTCTCTGGGGGCGGGGGAGGTCTCCATACACTGTTTGAACTATTTCCACAATCTGGCAATACTGGTCTGCCAGAGGAAAGATGACACCCTCTTCGTTATGTACAGTTCTCGGATTCTGACTCAGTTGGCTGTACAGGACTCTCCCCTCCATTCCATGCGCGAAAGTTAGCTTTTCCTATTATCCTACCCTTAATATTCTCGTAACACTACAATGATACCTTTGAGTTTGACCGTTGGTGGCTTGGTGTAATGTTTTTTAATACCACATTTGAGAATGTTTTCTCTATTTAATGAGTCATATTCAATTCTTCACCAATGTTTCTTCTACCATGGAAATGGGATCATCTTCTCCTAGTGAGAACACCGGGACAGGAGATCCTGAATCTGGCCTCGGCTTCAGGGTTGCTCTGTGCTCATGGGAAAGTCACTTCATCCCCAGTCTCTTCACTGTACTTTTTGTCCCTCGGGGAGATGCTGAAGGTCGAATGAGATAATATATTTATAGCGTCCAGTTCGTATTGAGAGATAAACATTTATTCCCTCCTGCACGTCTTTCCTCCTTGCTCCCGTTTCTTGGTGCCTCTTTCCTGTCACGCTCCCTGCCCTGGGATCCTTTTTCTTCCCCCTCTTCATTGTTCTTTACATAGACAGATGCAAGGCTGACACAACAAGGGCATATTAGGCTAAGAAGGCCACCCATTTAATAGCACACTACAGAAAAGGGAATTTGAAGGATCTATAACTCATGCTCTATGAACCAATAAAAAAGTAACACGTTTTAATCAAATACCTTTAGTCCGAGTTATTCTACAGATCTCTCTCCCTTTTCCCTACTCTCCCACGCATCTCCACACTTACTGTTTGCCTCCATTAGTCTCCTTTTTCCACCTCTGCCTGGCAAGGCATGCCTACTGGTCAATAATGGCATGACTGTTAGGGTGGTGGTACCAACCACCTCCTGCCTGAATTCAAAGCTCCACAGGAGAGAACTCATACCTGGTACTCACAGCTTTGCCGAGAACTTGTGGCTGGAGGTTCATCATCTCCAGAGGAGAGCCTAGTATTGTTTTGTTAAATGGACATGGTATCAAATTGCCTTTAAAACTCTTGTCTTCATACTATGAATTATGTATGCATTTCTTAGTCCTCGTCAAAGAAGATTCCTTTTGCAGCAGATGAAGGTTCATACAAAGACTGACAAAGGTCAAAGTGAAGAGAATACGTGGTTGTGGAATGCGCAGTCCTAAATGCTACATCATTTCACACATAGACCCCCCCCCCCTCTTCCATGAAGGCTCAGGCAAAACCACGGAAGAAAAGGTAGAAAGATGATGATAATCAGAGTTTGAAGAGGAGTGCTGCTAGCTGATGCCATCTGTTGGAGGAGGCTGATTGTTTGTCCCGGTTGCCCAGAACCAAAATAATTACACAGAAACTGCATTCATTAAATCACTGCTTGGCATTAGCTCTAGCTTCTTATTGGCTAAATCTTATATTAATTTAACCCATCTCCATTAATCTGTATATCGCCACGTGAGTGGCTTACCAGGTAAAATTCCCAGCGTCTATCTCCCTTGGCTCCATGGTGTCTCTTTCTGACTCCGCCTTCTTCCTCCCGGCATTCAGTTCTGTTTTCCCTGCCTACATAAGTTCCACCCTATCAACAGGCCAAGGCAGTTTCTTTATTCATTAACCAATAAAAGCAACACATAGACAGAAGGAGTTCCCACACCAGTCATCTGTTCACAACATGGTTGATACAGGCATGTTCTCACTGACTGATATTGTCTGTTCATGACATGGTTGTGCAGACATGTTCTCACTAACTGGTGTCATCTGTTCATGACATGGTTGATACAGGCATGGTTTCATTAACTGATGTTGTCTGTCCATGATGCAAGCATGTTCTGATTTCAACTATGGCTGCTTAAATTGCAGAAAGGAGAACGGCTCATGAGGACCCACACCTTCCCACGGGGCTCTTGATAGTTAATAAAGACTGGGGTAGGAGTTCCTTTTCAGTGGTGTAGACACTGACAAGTTTCTCAATCATCAGAAAACAATGTCATTGAATGAAATTCTACTTAAACTCAGAGGGTCACACAGATAAAACGAGATATGAAAGTAAAAAGGGGGAATTGTTGAGAAGAGGTTTAGTGGGAGGAAGGGAAAAGACAGGGTAATAGGAGGTGAGGATTAAGATTCATTATATGCATATATGAAGCTTTTAAAGTAGGGAGAGTTCAACCACCAGGAGACTTCTGGCATTTACTTGTGGTTTTTGAAGTTGAGTTTATCCTTCATTAATGTGCTTCAGAAGTTTCTGAGGTCCAAATGTATTTCCTGTTTTCATCCTACATCCCTCCCATCATCTCTTTATAATTTCTTCATCCCTTTGGCTTCTCTTGAAATTTTTGCTCATTCTCTACTGTCCCCTAATTGTATATTCATTTGAGATTAAGAATGATTTCTTCTCATTAAAACCAAGTTCTGAACAGTGGTGGTGGCATGCCTTTAATCCTAGTACTCATGAGGCAGAGACAGGTGGATCTCTGTGAGCTAGGGGCCAACCTGGTCTACAAGATCTAGTTTCAGGAAAGCTCCAAAGCTACAGAGAAACCCAGTCTCGAAACACCAAAAACAAAACAAAACAAAAACAAAAACAAACAACAACAGCAACAACAAAAAGGTCCAGTGGTACTGTGCTGAATCTTGTCTGTTGAGTGTCTGCAGAGGACTGTGTGTTAAAGGCAAGTCCCCAGATGGTGCTATGGAGAGGTGGTGAAACCTTAGGAAGTAGAGTCTATTGGGAAGCTCAAGGGTCACAGGGGACATGCTATAGAAAATAGAAGGGAACTGTGGACCCGGCTCTCTTTCTATTTCCTTTTCTCTTGGATTATGAGATTGAGTAGTTTCACTTGGATACATGTTTCTGCCATGATGTACAGTCTCCAAAGAACACTGGGTCATGGACTGGAATACCCAGTCATGTTTCAGAACAAGGCCTTTCCCACTGTAAATTCATTATATCAGATATTTTGCTGTAGTAACAGGCAGCTGACTACCATATCCCATTTGTCCAAATTTCCCTCACACATACTCATGCTAATGCAATTACCATTGCACTTACCTGTTTATCAGTGGGATAAAATTTCTCATACATACCTCTCACTTTCATAGGTGACCTAGTTTCAAATGGTGTCTCTTTCTAAAGCCCTTTTAGAGTTACTTCTTCACTTTTTTGTTTTGTTTGTTTTTGTTTCAGGTACTTGAAAAATCCCTAAACTCTATCTTTGCCTAACTCATTTTTTAATAGGGTCTTCCTTTTGCAAGTTCCTATTAACCCTTCTAAATTTCCCCTCCCTCGGTTACTAGGTAATGACAGCTGTAATAAAATTCTACATGCCATTTTAAATATTACTACACTGTTCAGAAACCCACTTTTCAGTTGTTTGTTTCTGCTTCTTCAAGCTAGCAGTGAAATCAGGTTTCAATTCGCCCCAGCCAGTAGAGTACTTTGTGTTTATTCTTTGTGTAGCCTTCTGTAATGATGCATGCTTCTGTCTAAATAGAAAAGAATCCTGTGTGGTAATGGGGCCATTACTTTAGACTCTTTCTGGTCAACAGAGAGAGGTGGGGGAGCATGTGTAACATCACTGGAAGCCATAAAAGAGAAAGAAGAGAATGCAGATTTATTTGTGGCTCAGAATAGTGATATACTTCAAGTCACCAATGTGCTTGTCTGTAAATGACTCACTCATTTTTCTTCAAAATCAGATATTTGCTTAGTGCTATTTAAAAACATTAAGACTGTAAGCTATTACTTCATATAAGCAAGATAAACCAGTTCCTGGCCAAGTGACAGTAACTCGGCTTTCTTGCTATGTTTTATAACAGCCCCAAAGCCAACTACTCTAGCCCATGCTTCTCCCAATTACTTTCCAAACTCGTCTAATCTACCTCGTGCTGTCTTCTCTGTGTACTTATGACCAGTGCTGGTAACTTAAGAGAGACCATTAGAAGCACACATGCTGGTATTTGCTTTGGTGTGCCAAGATCCTCTAATTTCTGCCTTAGAACAATATTAACTGACTCATGTTCACCATTTTTTTAGTATTAAGCATTAAGGAGTATTTTTGTCTTATTTTTATTGTATCTTGACCTTAGGTTTTGCTATGTAACCCAGGCTTGCCTGGAACTCACTGATTGTAGCAATCCTCCCACCTCTGTCTCTCAAGGGCTGAGATTAGTGGCATGTTCCATCATGCCTAGCATGCCCTCTTGTGTGTTATATTGTTCTACAGTCTCTCTACTGTCCTTTCTCTTCAATAGTCACAGAACACCATATGTGAGCCTCTCCCCATCATGATTGGCTGGAGTTCGATATACTAAGCCTAAGAGACAAGGTTGGAAGAAATTGAAGATATAAATTGAAAACAGAGAGAATAAATATGGGTTAAATATAAAGCATTAGGTGTTTTAGGAATTGTGGACACAGTGCTGGATCAATGCAGGACCTTGTCTATGGCAAGACAGAGGCTCAAAACACATGGCTTCTTTAATCTTTCTTCTAAAAAATGATTTCTTCCTGCTTTGATTTTTAATCATTTGCTGACCATGCTATTGGTACAAGATTCTTTAGTGCTCTGAGAGTGTCAGAGAAGCTTGTCTCAAGCGTATTCATGAGTTACAATCTTCTCGCATTCTCATCTACGACACTTCTTTCCTTCTCTCCTAACATACTATCAGAATTGCTTGAAGTGGAATGATATATCAGATTCACCTTGACCAGTTCACATCTGGGAATCAGGAAGGAGGAAAGGGCAGTGAACCACTTGTGACAGCTGGCAAGGTGAACATATTGAAGTAATAAGTTCAATTTAGTCTCCTTGCAGGCATTTCTTTTCTTTTTTTAAAATTCTCCTCTTATATATTATGTCCCAGCCACAGTTCCTTCCCTTCGTTCCACTCCCCCCGTCTCTTCCCCCCACCACCCCTCTTCTGCAGATCCGTGCCCCTTCATGTCCCCTCAGAAAAGAGCAGGCCTCCCAGGGACATCAACCAAACATGGTGGCATAATATGCTACAATAAGATCAGGCACAAACACCTTTCACAAGGACACTTGTTCAACTGTGTTCATAACAGCATTATTCATAATAGGCTGGCATTTCTTACTCACTATGGAAAGAAACATGCAACCAAAAATAGCTACAAATCAGCCTAACACAAAATCACAAACTTACTTAAATCATTATGAGATTTTTTTGTATATTTTGGTACCTCACTTGTACGGTTCTCATATGTAAACTTTGTGGATGACAGTATGATGTCCTAATGTCAAAAAGTTGCCTCTCCTGTAGGGTGAACAGTTGTCTCTCCCATAGGTATAGGTGCACACTGTGGCATATCCGGTCTGAAGAGCTCATGTTGTTCCCTTCTTCCATCACTTCATTGATTTAATGATGTGCAAACCCTTAAAGCAGCAGTTCTAAGCCTGTGGGTCATGAGCCCTTTGGGGGTCAAACAAACCTTTCACAGGGGTCGCATATCAGATATCCTGCATATCAGCTATTTACATTACTATTCATAACAGTAGAAAAATTGCTGTTACAATTTTATGGTTGGGGGTTGTCACAACATGGGGAACTGTATTGAAGGGTCACAGCAATGGGAAGGTTGAGAACCACTGCCTTAAAGGACCTTGGTGAGATCTGGCTCCTATTTGTCTCTGTGGGCTTCGCTCAGCTTGTCTTCTTGCTCCGACTTATTCTACACGTGAGAAGAGACTGGACTCTTTTGAAACCTTTCTAGTGGTTGTTGTTGCCTCTGCAGGATATGCTACACAAATTTTTCCATCACTCTTAGTCCCCAAATAATGCCAACTGGTACTGTAACTCTCAACTTAAACCTCATTTCTTCTGGGAACTCCACCACTCCCCAACTAGGCAGGATGGAATCAGAGCCTTGGCTAAACGCTTTTACCCATGGTGATGGACTCTTATCCCTGTAAAGCCATAAGCCCAAATAAGTTCTTTCGTCTATACGTTGTCTTGGTATTTATATCACAGCATCAAGAAAGAAACTAATATAATCAGAAAGATAATTTCATACAAATGAATGGATGCCTATATTTATATATCCTTATCAGTTATATCTGAATATGTCCCATATAAAGGCATACACTGTACATGGATGTATATGTTTGTGTGTGTGTTTGTGTGCACATGTGTGTTCACACATGTGGACAATGTAGACACATGGACATGTATATAGCAGATCTGGTGACATGGCAGATACTCATAACCTTCTACCTCAAAGTGTGCCTTAGATTCCATTTCTGGAGGACAACTGATGCAATCCAGTTGTAGGATTTTCAATCTTGATAAATTTTCACTTACCTGTATAGAATATCTTCTTATTTCATTCTAACTTCCTCCTTTAGAATTACTTTTATTATTCTTGTCAGGGATCCTTCCTCCCTGTAACAAAGCAAGGCATTATTCTTGGGGCACAGGTCATCCATTTTTACATATCACCTCAAGTCTTGCCTTCAAAGCTGCTTTGATTTGAAATGAACTGAACCAGAATGAATATTTTCATATGATCCACTCTGTCCTTTGTTGTCTACACAGTTGCTCTTTTACTTCTGCAAGCTCCCTATAGCCCGAAGCCCATCAGGAGGTCTAAACAATCACTTCTTCACTGTGATTGTTCTGGAAGATGGTGCTGTCAGCTTCCCTTTGCGGGGTATTTTTGTGAATCTGTGAACGGAGATTTTCCAGCGGCATTTGATAAACACAAAAATAGAAGTGCTGAAATTATTGAAAACTAAAAATTATTTACTTAGGGGTGATAATCAGTGCCCCCTCCTCTATCTTCTTACTCATCAGCATAGAAACCAGGGGAAGTCCCTGTCTTATTCCTTATATCTCAGAGCCTGGATGATTCCTTTAAGAAACCGTGTAACAAATATTCAGTGTTCACTCCAAGCATACAGATCTACTAGCCCCGCCAACATAACAATGTGGTACTGTAGCCAAAGGGCTCCCACGCTTTCTCCCCACACGTGATCAGCTCACTCTGCTGTCAGCCAGCTACCAACAATGTCTGCCCTTAGCATCCTTACATCTCTAGATTCCTTCCTACCGCTCCTCCAGGCTTATGATACATTCTTTCCCTCCTGGTTTGATAAACTGAAAAGGACAGCCAGATTATTTGATTTCTCTTACTAGAGAAAAGCCCCTTCTTCATAGGAGTTATCCTGGACCTTGTTGCCTTCCTGGCTCTGGTTCTAGAGGAACTAATGTTGGCTGTTATTCTCCATGCTGAAGTAAGAGAGAGAGTGAGGAACTTACACTTTTGCCCGTGTCACTAGTAGGCAAGTGAAAGCGTGTACTTGTTGAAGCCACGTGACACCACATGAGACTTGTCCCTTCCAGAATTTTTGCTACAAGTGAAAATATTTATGATTTCCTAGACTCTTTCTCAACGTGCCATACCCTCTATTTGATCATAAATAATTTATAACATACTTCTTTTGTAAGCCTGAAAGAAAAAAAGATGGTTAATACAATCAACCTACACATGGTTTTTTAAAAAAAGCCGATACAATGCTCAAACAAACTAAAACAAGAAATAAGGTAAAAAGGATTTCCAGCAGGCTAGCGAGAGTTTCATAATGTAAATGCATAGGAATAAGCACTCTAGAGGACACGACAGTAGAGGGAAGGAATCACATCTATTAGCTAAGTCAGCTTCTAGCCATGGCAAAGGCAGATGGGAGACCTGGCTAACCTGCAGTCATCTGGGATTGAAAACTGCATCAGAGGTGATAGTAAAGTCTGGAATGGGGAGTTGTAAAGGGCGATGTTGCTGTGTGAATTTAGAAGCCTCATCTAGGCTCCAATAATATGAACACCTTTTTAACGGACACAAATCACGTCCAGAACATCGAAAAGTTAAATGGGATGCAAAACAATTTGTTGTTGCTGTTCTATTGCCTGAACCTTTCTTGTGCATTTCGGCACTCCTGCATTGCTGGAACCAGGATAGAGATGCAGTCAATGCCAGTAGTCTCTTATCATGATAAACTGCCCCCCCATCCTCTGTTAATTTCTAAAATGTCACAAAGGGAATGACAAAGCACCTGTTGAGGGCCACTGGCAATTGACAAGCCGGGAATGCGGGCAGAGTTGTAGAAGAGGCATAGACATAATAGGGGTTTAGTTTGACGTTTATGGGGATGGATGATGTTGCAGTGTTGCTGGAGAAATGTAATGTGCCTCTGAACCTCATCTCTCAGAAACTGGTCCTGACTTAGGGATCCTATGGAAGGTCATAGAGCCAGGAAGCAGCAGGAAGAGTGGAGCTTGATTCCATAGCAAGAGCATTCTTGGCTCCGTGGCTGAACAGAAAATGAAGAAATGGTCAGAACCACACACACAGCCAAGAGGCCCCTTCATGGAAATTTCGAGGGGGTTCCCAACTGAGCTATGCCAGATGCATGAAAGCCCAGTTTGGGCAGAGGATGTCAATCAAGCTATTCACAGACTCCAGCTGAGGGAGGTCCTGTCCACCGCTGTGCAGCAGAGCCGGAATCTTGGCCCAAGACCCAGCCTGGAACAATGCCACTCTCTGTGGGATTTTTCATTCTCTCTCGTTCTCTTCTTTAAAAAAAAAGTTCATTGTTTTCCCTTTTATAATAGAAATAATAGATGTTCGTTGTAAAATGGTCCTACAGTGTAAAACTGCAAAAAAACACACACACACACACAAGAAGATTCTTTAATCCCATCGCTCGAAATTAATTACTGCTTATATCCGTTTGCTTTGGTCTTTTTCCTTGTGTGCATAAAAACATCCATTTAAAAGAGATCATATCACATGTATTGTCTTTAGCTTTTCGCATTGGTCTTGCAATGAATGTATTATGACATTTTATCATCATCGGTCTTCAGCAAACGGGTTCCTTCCTCCTCCTCAGTGCTTACAGCAGATAGACTAACGTCTGTTTTCATGCCAGGTCTATGAGAAAACTGTCAAGGGACAAAAGATCTCAGAAATAATTATTTTTCTCATTTTTTCCCCATCACAAATTATGCTACAATAAGGCACTATCAAGTATGCACCTCTGTGTAAGGATAAAAATACTTTTATAATTAAATTGTCAAATAGCCCTGAAAGACTGCATCAAAGGATGTTTTACCAACAGTGTTTGAAAATGCCAATTTTTTTTTAACCTCTGAGTAAACTAGTTAGCAACAATTTATTTCCTGCTTGTTCTGAGGAAAATAATATGAATTGATCATTTTAAAATATAGTAAAGCATGTGAAATAATCATCTTTTGAGCTCAAACCTCCCAAACCTATCTGTTAAAAGATGTGAATGTGGGTCTATAGCATAATGGATGGTAATGCTACCAAACATGCCCACTGGAGGCCTGAGTGTGACTATCCAGAAAAAAAAAAAGATCTTCAGGTTAGATTAAAGACATTAAGAGCGAGAATTCTTGATCATACTGGGCCTGTATCAGTAGCATGTGAGAGAGAAGATGGTACAGAGGAGATCAGCTGAGGTAAACAGATGCAGGACTGGAGTAATTCAGCCACAAGCCTGGGCATGCCAAGGACGGCTAGGGAATGCCAAGGATTGCCAGGGTATACCAAGGATTACCATAGAATGTCAAGGATTGCCAATGGTCACAGAGCTCTACTCTACAAACCCAAGTGTATGTAAATTTTCATGTGTGGTCGGTTTTCATGACGTCGTATAATATGTGACTTCTAGTACTTGACACCTTTTTTTTTATTTTGTTCAATATCCTCAGTGTCCATTCCAACTGTAATCTTTTGAAATATTTCTATTCCCTTTGTGTAGCTGAATAATGTCCTATCATACTAGTATAGCCCAATTCATATCTATGTATTAGTTGGTGGGTATTTTTCCCCACTTCCTCTTTCGGCTACATGAATGGTACTGTTACAGACACACGTGTACATGTTCATGCGCCCAGATGCTTTCATAAGCCTAATAGTGGAATTGCAAGCTCACTTGACAACTCTGCTGAGCTTTTGGAAGAATATCAAAACTGTTCCAAGTTAGCTGCGTGATTTGTGTTTCCAGTTTTTCTCTTTTCCACTTGCTCTGTTATTATAGGTACCCTGGAGGGTACTGAAGGGTATCAAATTGTCATTTTGATTTGCATTTCCTTAGCGACTAATGATTTGGGCCACAAAAAATTGCTTTCAGTCCTTCAGAGTATTTCATTGTGCGTATGTATCACGATTTTCCCAGTGTGTATTTAAGTAGTTCCCTGTGAACGGATATACAGTTCCCAAATCCTTTTTGCAATCGTAATTTTCAGGGCATTGGTTTTCTTTTACCAACACAGAAGGCTTCTGAGTGTAGACTGAGGATTAAGATCACTAGTGAGGGATCACACTCAATCTCTAATCATAGAGTGTCACACAGTCTTCCTGAATAAGTGTGGTTATTTCTCCCCGTAGCGATTAACAAGGCACCAACAAAGCAATGACTATAGACTGCAAGAGATGCCATGTTTTGCTTTTAACAAGGCATTTATTTGCTTTGAGATGACGTTTTACAAAGCAGCAGCCTGTGCTCGCCTTAACACTTGAGATTTCCCGGACTCCACCGGCCAACTGAGTCTCACTCTTAAAATATATTTGAATGAGATGCATGGGTGCATCTTGTTCCTGTCATGGAGGAGACCAAATTACAACTGTACACCATGTTTGAAGATGGTGCAGAAACTAATGCATTGGAATTATAATTCCCAAATTCATATAGAGTTGTTTGGAGATGAGGGTGCGAGGGTGGGACTTTGGTAGTTTTCAGGGAGGAGAGACTCACTTGCTCACTCCTTCCCATCGTGATAGGATGTAGTGATAGGATGTAGTGATAGGATGTAGTGATAGGATGTAGTGATAGGATGTAGTGATTGATAGGATGTAGTGATAGGATGTAGTGCTGTGACGGCCTTTACCATGGGATGATACCTTTGCCTTGCTCGTTGGCCTCCATGTCTTCAGAACTGTTTGCCAAATAGCTTGTGCTCTATAAACTGCCTGGTCTTATTTGTATTGTTATAAACCCCTAAGATACACTAAATGGAAGTGTAAGCAACATATCTGCTCCACTTGTAAGCCCCTAAGTCTTGCAAAGTCCCCAAGGTTCTTAAAATGAGAGCTGCCTCTCTGTTCTGTTCACAGGGTGACTACCATGATGCTTGTTTTCCGTGCCCTCCGGATTCTGTTGATTGTGTTTATACACACTAAAGAATGTCTTAAAATCTGAATGCCTAGGGCAGGGTTGTCTCTCTGTAGGGAGTTGCTCCTGCATAACTGCTACCCCTGAAGTCTCTGCTCCCTCCCCACCCTGTGAATCCGAACTCCCTTACTTCCCTCTATAAATCAATTACGCTGTCTCTCTTTCTCTCCCCTTCCACCTAGTCCCCCCTCTCTGCGAAGCCATGTATAGGTTTAGTTATGTAGAAATGATAGGCAAATCCAAGTAGACTTTCTCTCCCCAAACCTGGGCAAATCTCTGAGGAAAGACAATAGAAAGGCTAGAGTTGGGGTAGAATATACTTACATGGACAACTAACGCGTTAGCCTCTCTAGCTGTTCTGCTTCTGTCCGATGGATGTTTGACAGTCTTTTCTGCTTGTTAATTCAACCTTTTTTTTAAATTTGCTCATTTTCCTTTGATATGTTTACTCCCTTGTGTCTTGATTGTAGATATTGTAATCTTTGTAAATCAGGTATTTCATGGATTTCTGTCTGTCTTACTTTATGATATCAATTGACTTCACCTTTATTACTATTAAATCTGTTTTCTAAATTATCTTTTCAATTTTTAAAAGACTGTTTGGCTTTTTCTTCCTTATGTGTCGGCACTCATTGTATCATCACAATGATACAATGTAACATCCAGCTTTCAATGTATCCTGAAGGTTTTCCCTTAGCTTGAGTTTTCTATGATCTTTAAGTCTCTATATTTACGTTACCAACAATACTCTTTCTATAGTCACTCAATGACTTCTTTTTAGAGTTTGATTTCTGACTTGAGGGTCACAATTGCCTTTTTGCACACTAAGAAATACTCTTATAAACTAAGTTTTCTTTTTAACATGCTTTATTATTTATAGTCATTGAGTATTAGAGCTATCTGGATTAAATTATCCTAAGTTTGTGTTCATTAAGTTTTTGTGTGCAAAAGCATATTTTCCCCCAACCACATTTTAGCCATACAGTTAATTATGTGCTGATTTAAGATGCTTACTTTACCCTATTATATTTTCTTATTAATATTGATGGAATTGGTTCTTAACTTCACATATTTTCATTATTTCTAGATATTTTACTAAAGCCTAACTATTAACAAGAAACCATTAATATTTTTGGTTTGATATATAAAAATAATAGCATTATAAAATGGTAGTTTTACGTTGAGAATATTATTTTAAGGTGTGTTACTTTTGTTTATGCTTTAGAACATTTGTTTAATTTAAATAAAATTCACCTGTGAACAGGAGGCTGCATCAGCAATTAGCTAACTAGAATTTGTAGGGAGGAGCCAGGTGGAGAAGGGTTTTTAAAGAGGGTGGGGAAGCCGCATGAGGACTCTTGGAAGAGGCCAGGAGGTGAACTAGGTGAGTCGCTTGCTTTTCAACCTCTCTGGGGAGCAGAATTCTACCTCAGCCTTTGAATCCTGAGCTCTTGAGAGGGACAGAGACTTAGATAAGTTCCTGTTAGAGCTATGGAAAGAGTCGGTGCCTGAGGGAACAGAATTTCCTCAGGCCGTGGTTCTTGAGGCTGAACTGGTAGCAGGGAGGCTGCAGTTGCTGACTAGGATAGCCATGGCTTATAAGGAAGCAGCAACTGAAAAAGAAAACAACAGTTTTAGCCTTTACATAACCGCTGGTTAAATTTTACGGTTTCCCAGATGCAACACTCGGAAGAGCAGGCCCCGCCCTTTGCCTGGGCAGTACAATGGAGCCAACCCTATTGGTGGAGGTGTGGCTGCACCAGCTTCAAGGCTGTGAGCTCGGGAGAACTCTCTCCACTACTTATCTGTCTTGTGGTGCAATGGGCAGGGGAGAGATGTCCTACGCCCTCCATCACGCCGGTGGTAGTGGGTTCCTTCAGATCAAGGACTGCAAAATCTCTACAACATAGGACAGCACCAAGATGTCCGGGAAGAGTCCCAGTCAGGGCCCAGAGACAACGGTGTTGCAGATACCAGGTTCCTCAAACCAGACCAATGATTCTTTGCAATAAACCCATGATTGTAAAAATGCATGGGAAAAGGTGTTTACTGCTTGTCTCACTGTGTCACACTGCAGCTTCGGGAATGAGATTTTCCCCTTCTTCCTTTTTTTTTTTTTCTTAAGTTTTATTTGGATGGAGGGAGATGCGGTGGGATAGGGAGGCATAATGTGAAAGACAGAATAAATAAAAAGAAAGCTAAAAAAATAAAGAAAAAAAAGTCAGAAGAGGGTGACTGGTTTCCCAGAACTGGAGTTACAGACAATTGTGAGCCACCATGGGGGTGTTTCCTCTTAAAGAACAGCCAGTGCCCCTAACCACTGCAGCCCTATTTAATATTTAACATGTCGTTTTTTAATGGAAACTATGCACAAAATGCTTGTGTTGCATAATGAAGTATTGTTATCTCGAGAAAATACTTGCAAGAATTTTTGAATTGTAGGCTGAACAAGTCCAAATTTTATGGGGCACGATTTTTGCTTGAGAGAACAACTGATGAATTTTGATTATTTGGGGCAAACATATACACTTAGATGTCGGAAACCAAGCCTGTCATTTTAAGGAAAACAACTAATTATATTTGTTGCTAAAATGAGATTTGAGTTATAGAAAACATTGACATCTCAATTTTTTTAAAAAAAAATATGGTTTCCTTTATATAGACTCCACAAACTTCGTGTTAAACTTATACTGAATGTTATTTGAATTCTTGTTCTTCTGTGAGCTAGAATATGCATACAAAACTGACCACATGACTTAGTGGAAGCTCTCGTTAATAATAAAGATAAATGTTTCCAGGATTTCTGCTGAACCTACATCCCCTTTTAAAACCTCTTTTAAAAAATGAGTATCTTTAAAGGGTTTCTCCAAGTGCATACTCCAAGTGGGTGTCCCTTTAAAATATGAGAATCGTTCTGTTGGGCTCCCTAAATTTCTAGTGATTAACACTCAACACAAGAATACATGAGTGTCTGTTTCCTACACCCATGTTGGGAAAAGATTTCTAAATCCATCTGTGCATGATTCATAACCTTTGCAAGAACAAAACAGCTCCCTTTGTTGATAGTTGGCCCATTGCTTTCCTGATGCCTATATTTTTTTCCACTGTGCACCAAAACAGGCATCAAACTATTATCCACGCCACAGGCAAGTTCTCTACCCAATTCACCAATTTCTAGATAGTCTCAGCCTTGGCTGTTCTTGAATATGCTAGCTCTGTACCAACTCTAGGTGATGGAGCTGCCCTCATTATTCAGATTCTGAGCAAGTAGAGAGGAAATATATTGAGGAAGGGGTCTCCCAGACCAGATATAGAACCAAGGCTAAGTTCAGAGCCTTCAATAAGAAGAGTCTATATAGATCATGGTAAAATCATAAAAATACTGGGTGTGAGCTCTAAAAACCCAGTGAAACCAACTCTAGAGACTGTCAGACTCTGATTTGCATGTGGACACAAATCTTGAATTGGTTGTACAGAGTCTCCCTGGACTAAAAACGCCTTGGGACTATCTAGTCGACCTGCCTTGGGTTGCATTGTCTGACAACCGTATACTGCAAATACTAAACAAAGAGTTTAAAATAAGTAAGGTAAGAGTACATTGAGTACCCCCCCCAAGAGTCTTGATTACCAGTCTATACCTCTACTGGGAGGTGGAAGAGCTTGCAGAGGTGAGCCCTAGTGAGAAGAAGGTGGAAGTTAGGTCACTGAAGATAAACCCTTAAAGGGCAAAGTTAACTCCAGCTCTCTCTACCCTATCTCCATCTCTTGATCCTCTCTCTCTTTTTATCTCATCTCATCTGTTTTTTTTTCTCTCTCCTTTTTTGCAGTAGCATATTTTTGTAGGCCCAAAGCAGCAAGACAAAGTTACCATAGATGCAAATCTCTGAAGCCATGAGCCATACTAAACTTCGCTACCTTAGGTGCCTTGTCTCAGTGATGGAAAACTGACCCCTGCAAAGGATGAAGTGATTGTTACTTGTGAATTCTGCTGGTAGTCATTAAAGGCAAAAGTGAGTTATCCATGCTTCAGAGAGGTAACACATCTTCAAGGTTACCCTCATGTATGTTAGTAGTACCCTGCTCGCTTACAGTTCTGGAGAACACAATATATTTTTCTTTTCATCTCTTTCTCCAGATGAAGGAATGTGTGATTCTATATTCTTATAACACTTGGTTCCTGAGGCTTACAAGGTAAAAAATGCAAATATCAAACCATGAATAGGACTATCTCATTTAAGCAATAAAGAATTTTTTCGCTTGTTCACCTTCACAGTTAACAACCATGATAGACTGCAGCAATTCGCTCATCTTTCCCTGGAAACAGTCACTTCTGCCTCACATATCGACTAAAATAGTAGAAGTGACACAGAGTGTTTGTTCTTCCAAAACAAACTCTAAGAAGTCTGGTGTACGGCAGCCGGCCAAAGGCTGAGAACCTTGATTTGTACATCCTTCCAGTTTCTCCACTCGTTGTTGGACTCTTAGGGTCAATAGGCTCCAGTAGTGCCTGCCATCTTTCTATGTTCTATGTCTAGAACAAACAGGCATCCTGTGTAGATTGTGTTTGCTCATTAATGACTGAGAAGTGCCACTTCCTGTTGTGTGTGTATATGCACATGTATGTGTATACTCACATGAATGAATGAAATACCATGTCCTCCTGAGTTTAGATCTATCTGCAGGATCCTGCAAGCACTTCCCTCCCATGCCCTGTGAACATATCTGTGTATTTGGTTGAGTCTACCTACAATGGCAGCCAGGAGTGACTGCTAATCTCTTAGTAATGACCCTTCTGTGGAAATGAGGGTAAAGTCTAGGAACTGTAATGATCAGGAGAGGTAAATTGAAAGTTGAAGGAGTGAAAACAGGCACATGGCTCATAAATACGCCATCCTCAAATTTTGTGAGGCCCAAGCCCCCAAATAAATCCCTTGGGATTTCACTAATTGTAAATGAATATGAATTAACTTGCTTGAGATACAAAGACGTAAGGAAAAGGGTAAAGAGAACTAGGATGATGGACAAGAACTGAGGCAAAATGCTGAAGGGCAATTACATCTTACGTTTGTATTTTCTCATTTTATGACTTGATTCTCCTATGGTTGGCTGGTGGAGTAATTACCCTTGTGCTGATTTATCTGGCATCTTCAAGGGCTCAGGTAGGAAACCACAAGGATAGAGGCAAGAAGGAACTGATCCCACCCGAAGATGCTGGGCTGAGGTGAAAATAAAGATGAAGAAAAATCCAGTGTTCTTAAAACACCACAGGAAACGTGGCAGGGGCTAGAGAGATGGTTTCTAAGCTCAGAGCACTTAGTACTTATTGCTCTTGCAGACGACATGGGTTCAGGTCCTAGAATCCACATGACAGTTCCAACTGCCCGTAACTCCACTTCTAGGAGATTCAACTCCCTCTTCTGACCTCCATAGATACCAGGCACACACAAGGAGAACACACATAGGGATCAATTAGATAAATAAATCTTTTAAAAACTATTTTAAACAAATCATGGTTGCAGAGTATAGGGCCCAGCCATGGCAGACTCAACAGAGACCACCCAGGCACCACCCAGGCACCACCCAGGCATGGACTATCCAAGGGGAAAGTCCCTAATGTTCCAAAGGAAATACCTAACATTCCAACCATTGTAGATAGAATCATAACCCAGTACACACCCGTCCCCTTTTCACCAGGACACCCCTAGACAAATGTCACCCAGGCAGGGGTCCTGAACCTTCTAAATCCCTCAACTCAACCTCTGCTGTGATTAAAAAAAAAACCCACCCCAACTGAACTAGAGGCTCTCTGATCATGCCAATATATTGGACACACAGAGAATCCAGTTCAAACTTGAATAAAGGTTCTTTGCCTTTGCATACAGGACTCAGTCTCCTTGTTGATTTTTGGGGGACTCCGCGATCTGGGCATAACATGAGCAATGAAGTTTCAGGTGTTTTGCCATGGAAATCACTTCTAACATCTTCAGTTATTGGACAGGGATTTTTCGTCACTCTTGATTTTTCCATTTGAATAAACAACAATTTGACTTCAGTTTTCCATGGAGTTTGTTTGTTTGTTTTTGTGACCATAGCTGTAGTAGTTCTTGGATTCTGAATATATTTCCATAATTCTCATGAAAGGGGGGTGGTTAAGAACTGGGGAATTCTAGGGTTTTAAGGTTTTTTGTTTTTATTTATGTGTCTGTGTGAGTGACTATCACATGTGTGCAGGTGTCTTCGGAGGCTGGAAGAGGCATCAGGTCTCTCGAAACTGGAGTTATAGGCAGTAGGGAGCCACCTATGTGGGTGCTGGAAACTGAGCTCAGATTCTCTGAAAGAGCAGCAAGGGTACCTAAGCACTGAGCCATCCCTCCAGCCCCGTGGAAGAGGCATCGCCATTTTTAAATGCTGACTAAACAACAAACAGATAAAGGCTAAAATAGCATTGAACTCTCAGATCTTCACATATCTCTATGGGAGAGGCATTGCTGCGTCTATTACAGCGAAAGAAACGGAGGCTTAGAGAGGTAGATGATTCCTCTGTTGTACACCAGTGTCACCTTCTCAGTGTGACCAAACAGTCAGGGTCACAACTTTCTATATCATATATGTGGCTTTGCTTAGGCCACATAGTCACATAAGCTGTCATTCAGAGATATGGAGATGGAGAGGCTGGCAATTGGCAAATAATTTTGTCATGATGAGCATCACATAGACTGTTATGATATCTCATCAACATTATCAACTATTGTTTTCTGTCATATTTTGGGGTAGAGGGATAGGGTCTCATGTAGCTCAGGCTGACTTAGAACTTACAACGTAGCCGGCGATAACCTTGAACTTCTGATTCTCTCGCCTCTGCTTCCAGAGTGCTGGGATAACAGGTATGTCCCACCATGCCCTGTTTTTGTTGTTGTTTGTTGCTGTTGTTTTGGTTGCACCCAGGGCTTTGTGCAACTGAGTTATACTCCCAACCCCACTATTGTCTTTAAAGAACGCAGTCGAGCATTGGCATCCTGAAGATTTGGATGAACACATGCTTTTGTAGTACCTGTGGCTGGGCCCAAAATGAAGTTCATCTTCATGTTTCTTTGAATATCATTTATCCTTGTGTCCACTGATACGTGCAGTCCTTAGCCTGCATGAAAGAACACCTCTTCACGTTAGATACCATTGTAGAAAACCACAAGTGGTCAAAATGCAGACTTGTGGAGCCTGGTCCCAACTGATAAATCTATATTACAAGTCCTGTACCTAAGGCTCAGGGAACATTGCAGAAGATGGGGAGGAAAGAGTCTAAGGGCCAGAAAAAAAGGGGCAGTTTTCGGTGAGATTGTGCCTCCTAGTATCATCACAAGCTACACCCATGAAGTCTTACCAACATGACCGCTTAATTCTCGGTTGAACAAGGACAACAACAAAAATAGACATGCTAACATGGATGCAAAGGGAGCAGGGGAGCCCAGGCAGCCTCACGGAACTACAGGCAACTAATGAATGCTGGGAGTGAGAGAGATTTTCTTCTGCAAGGAAGGGGGCACCAGTTGGTAGCCAGTACCAAATGATCAGCCCTGAAAACATCCATACAGGTGACACTGCCCAGGCTGAGCAGGTTGTGCCCGTGTATTTGGAAGTGTGTGTGTGTGTGTGTGTGTGTGTGTGTGTGTGTAATAACAATTAGGAGTGGGGAGTCATGAATTTGAAAGAAAGCCAAGAAGGTTAAATGAGAGATTTTGGCGGGAAGGATGGAAGGGAGAAATTATGCAATTATGTTATAATTTTAAAGAATAAAAGAAACAAAAGGAAAAATACTTGTCACCCTGGAGACTTTCTATGTTTTATTTTCATTTATTGGCTTTTCCTTTCACAGTGCAGGGGATTAACCCTGGGCCTCCATATTCTAAGCAAATGTTCTGCCACTAGAGATATCCTCCCCCCGAGACTGTTTTTACAGTTTTAAGACAGTGTCTCATTAAATTGTTCAGGTTAGATTTGAACTCACACTGTAGCCAAGGCAGGCCTTGGACTTGAACTCCTCCTGCCTCTGCTTCCCAAGTAGCCGGTATGATAGGCTTGAGCCACTAAGAACAATTTAACTGTTTTGCTCTGACAGTTACTGCAAATTCAAATGAAGCAAACAGGATTGGTTAAAAACAAAAGAAGTCAGCATCAGGCATGAAAAGTGGCGAAGACCGCTGTTTCTGCTGTGCTTCTTAGGATGTGCTGAAGTTTTACACAGAGTCAGGAGGTTTAGAAACCACACAGAGAAACATTCCTTGGAAAGGGGAACTCTTCAATGGTCTAAGATTACAGGTCCTTGAAACAGAATGGTATGCAGTTGAGTTTTCCATTCACAGTTCCAGGAAAAAAAATGGGATTTTTTTCCCATTAAGAATACTGTTATTTAGTTATTTTGAAGTATACAGTACATACATGTATTTTTTTCCAAAACCACTAGATTTCATAAGTAACACACATTTGAGTATCACGAGGCTTCTCTATTGATTTTAGAGCAGTCCTGGGCTCAAGTATAGAAAAACTGCCTTTCAAACACAGAACAGAAGCTGGGGCCTTCATCCTTTGGTTCATAAGGCACTTAAAGCTACTATTTGTTTCTTGAGAATGCCTTAACCACTCATATTTATAATAATAAAATCTACAAAAAAAACTGCCAATAAATTCTGGGAGGGCTGAATGTTCTGGATACAGTGCTTTAATTCTCTACCCTGAAAAAAGTCTTTTTGTGAGTCTTATTTAAAAAGAACAGTGCTCTAAAACTTAAGAAGCCTAATTAAATGAAATATAACTAAAGAACTGTATATTGTAATTTTTTTCTTCCTTACCTTATCTCTCAAACTAAGAGGGAAGTAAGCTTTGGGAACTTTTGTCAATTTGACACAAACTCAGGTCAGCTGGGACGAAAGACCCTTCATTGAAGAATTGCTTCTATTAGATTGTCCTGCGGGCATGTCCGTAGACCTCTTTTTTTTTTTTGGTTTTTCGAGACAGGGTTTCTCTGCAGCTTTTTTAGAGCCTGTCCTGGAACTAGCTCTTGTAGACCAGGATGGCCTCGAACTCACAGAGATCCGCCTGACTCTGCCTCCCGAGTGCTGGGATTAAAGGCGTGCGCCACCACCGCCCGGCTCGTAGACCTCTTTTTGAAAAATTATTATTAATACCTGATGTGGGAGGGCTGAGCTCACTTTGAGCTGTGTCACCCCTGGGTGGATGATTCTGGGCGGTACAAGAAAGCAGGCTGAGCAAGCCATGAGGAGCAAACCTGTCAGCAGCTTCCTGCCTTGGCTTCCCTCAGTCATGGCCTATGACGTGAATGTGGAAGCCAAATAAACCCTTTCCTCCCCATGTTGTTTCTGGCTAGTGTTTTAATGCAACAACAGAGAAGCAAAGTAGAAAAGCTACGTCTATATAGTAAGCTATGTAAACTCTCCAATCCCAGTTTAACCTAGTTCTTTTGTCTTCCTTTAAAAATAGGGAAAACAGTAAAAACCCAATTAAAAAAATCATAGAATTCATGAAAATTAAAGACACTGAACCTAGAGTGGTAAAAATGAAGGCACAGGAAGGACTGCACTTAGGTTAGGAATCTGGGACCAGGGGAGCTGATCCGTCCTCTAAACCCCGTCCATCACTGAGATTCAGTCACTCTATGTGCAAGGCTCTGCTCTCTTTGGTTGGACCACAGTCTCTGCTAGGTTCTCCTAAGGGCTAAGACGGCCTTTAGTTAACTCCTGGCTTACATCTAAGTGAGTCAGAAAAAGCACCAAAAAGAAATTTCTATTTCACAGCCATGATCAGAACTGTAGGATAATTGATTGGAAATAACCCCAGTGAGCATGACTGGGGTTTTCTGTTTCTCTTTGAATCCCAGTAGATGTGAGATTTTATTGGCCAGGTCTAGGCCATAGGCTAACTTTCTAAGTTGGAAGTACTGGAGGGTGATCAAAGGAATGGAAGGATGGAGAAAATGAAAGCGGATGAAGAGAAAGCGCTAAAGATAAAACGGAAGCAAGTGAAATGAAGAACGCGTGGTCAGCGATCCAGGCGAACTCGGCATGAGTCATCCTTCCTAATGGAGCTTATAAGGCATGCACCAGATCAATAGCTGCATATCAAGTGTCAGAGGCCACAATAATCTGTTCGAAGAGAGCTATCAGTCGCTGCAGGGCGGTTACGATCGAGACTATCACTTGGTTATGGTTCCAGGGGTTCACGGAAATCCTCTGTGTTCTACTTCCATCTGTTATCTTGTGGAAGTCACAAAGGTGAATTACACAGGGATCGGGGAGCAATCACTCCCCCTGTGTCCTTCCAGTCTTTGAAGACACTGCTAACCTCCAGGTTACTGCTTTGATCAGTGGAAAAGAAGGTAGAGTAACGTCGGAGGTCTCCTCTTGACTTTCGCTCCTATGACGTCACTAATCCTATGGGTCAGGGAACCAATAAGAGGATTTTGCCCAAGGCTAAGTACTTAGCAGCTGGGGTCGCACCGATAGGTGGGTTCTGTTGGCTTTGCGAGGTGGATGTGGGCTAGGACTCTATTATTGCCTGTCCTCCGCTCTCCATCTAAATGAGACGCTCTGGCTGGCGTTTTAGACTCTATTGTACATGAACCTTGAGGTAGCTTGTGTATACATCTCTCCCTTCTTCTGTCTCTCCGCATTCACCGCTCCACTGATCTCCTTTCAGTCTCTCTATTAGTTTTGAAAATGGCATCTTTTCCTCAGCTGTTCTCACTGAATTCCAAGCTTGCAAACATGGCCAATAGACTATGAGACCCACCCCACCTCCTGGCCGTAAGCCCAGAACCTGAACTCCAGACAGGTTTTGCAGTAGACTATTTTCACCCGAGAAACGCGAAGTATAAGAACAACTTCTCCAATTCTTTAACGATGATATCAAATCTTCTCAAGTATTCACTCTTTGATTTGACTGACATTTGTTAAGTACCTACTCATAGTCAAGACTTCTTTGAGAAACCTGTATCAGAGTCCAATGAGGGCGGGCTGTTGACGTAGTGGTTAAGAGCACTTCTTGCTCTTGCAGAGGACTCAGGTTCGATTCTCAGCACCCACATAGCTGTGGGCTTTCTTTGAACCATCTGTGACTCCACTCCTAGGGGATACAACGTCCTCTTCTGACCTTGGCATGCACGCAAAGCACTTGTATACATAAAAATAGAAAGATTTTATGTGCCCAGTGAAGCACATAGACAAATAACCAAATAACATTAGGGGAAAGCACAGGTTTCTCTGGTGACACAGAAACAAAGCACTGAATTCAGGTTGATGAGAGTCAGAAGACGGGTTGTAGGAAAGTCTTCCAAAGAGGAAAAAATCCACGTCAAGCTATCAGGACTGGATAGGGCAGGGGAAGGTGGTAAGAACAGCAGCCGGCTAGAAAAAGCATTTGTAGGAAAGGGATGAGAAGAGGCAGTCTTACATCATTCAGGGACGAGTAGGACTTGTAGGGCATTCTTCAGGATTTCAGGATAGATCAGAAATGGAGAGAGAGAGAGAGAGAGAGAGAAAGAGAAAGAGAGGGAAGGAGGGAGGGAGGGAGGAAGGGAGGGAGGGAGGGAGAGAGAGATTAAAGGGACATTGTCCATCTATACCAAGCAAATGCCCTATCACTGGGCTACCGTCCCAGCCCCTAAAATGATTTTTGTGGAACTCTAATTCATTGGCCACTCTCAGTATGATACAAGAATTGATGCTTTGGTTTTGTGTTTTCCTTATAGATGGGGTATAAAAATGCAAAGACCTTGCTTTGAACAAACTTCAGTATGTGTCTATCCTTTGATGGACAATTGCATTTTAAAGGACTTACCCAAGAGGAATGAATACACATCTCCACACAGAGATTTACAAAAAAGATGGTCAAAATTGTGTTGCTTATAATAGCTCCAAATAGAAAGAACACAAATGGCCTTCAATAGAAGAATGGATACACAAATTGTAGCGTGTTTATACAACGCAATTAGACTTCGTAATAAAACAGAGAGAATGGCCAATATATACAACAACACGGTTGTTCCTCCCATCATTCTAAACATGCTAGGGCACACAAATGATTGTTTACTGCAGAATTCCACTAATGTGAAGTCTAAGAACAGGGAAAATGTTTTATCATGACAGAAATCATAAAGTGGTTGCTCAGGATGTGGGGCAGATGAAGAAGGAACTGGACAAACGGAAGTGTCTGGGGCTGGGGAAGTGTGCTCTGCAGGCGGACCTTTCTACAGTGCTCCACCTTGCTTTCGGGGATGGTGACAAGGTCACCATCAAGCTGAATGCTATGACTGTGTGCATTTTATTAACTGTAAGTTCTGCTTCATTTTTTTTTTTACAAACACTAACAAGAATATTGTTTTCAAGAACCTAAAGCTAGCAGCATTGTTTGGGATGGCTTAGCTGATGCGACTGAAGCCTTTAGAACTGTACACCAATTCACAGTTATAAAATATACATCCAAATGCATGAAGGAGAAGTGAGCAAAGTATTAAAATGTTATTCAAAAAGTGAATCAGCCATAAACGCTTTGTGCTAACTTGTGTAGATATTATTCAGAGAGGAGTATGCACATTTTAACAGAAGCATTTTCAGATTGTAGAACAGATAATAACTCATGAGAGGAACAGCGATGTACTGGATGCTCTTTACTGAGATTGTTTACTTAAGTATATCACAAGGGCTCACTGGAAATATTTTTTTTTTACTTCTCACGAATTTGCTATACAATCCCAACACTGATAGATAAAAATGAAGCTAACAGCATACTCAGCAACGATGTCAACAGCAAACTGGTTTACTGATATCATCAGCTGGAGGAGAGTACTTTAAATTAGTCACACTTATGAAAATTTACTATGAGTATATGCCCAAGAGCGACAGAGCCGACTCATGTGGTAGATCTATTTCTAGCATTTTTGAGGAACACCCCACACACTGATTTCCTAGTGGCTACACCAATTTGCACTCCCACTGGCCATGAATAAGTCTTCCTCTTTCCCTACATTCATTTCAGTATCGGGTGTCATTTGTATTTGTGATCTTAGCTACTCAGGTTGGAATAAGATGGCATCTCAAAGCCTTCTTAATCTACATTTCCATGGTAGCTGAGGGTGAGGAGCCTTTAAAAAATGTTCCTTGGCCATTTGTATTCCATCGAAGGACTCTCTGTCTCGTCCCATGCCCCATTTTATAATTGGGTTGTTTGTTTCCTCGATGCTTAGTCTTCTGAGTTCTTTGCACACTCTAGTTACTAAGTCTCTGCCATATGTGCAGCTCATAAATGATTTTTGCCATTCTGTGTACTTCCACTGCACTCAAATGATGGTGTCTATGTTGTAAAGAGGCTTTATAATTCCATGGGATCCTATTTACTGATCGCTGCTAGTCATGTCTGCCATGTCAGGATATCCGAAGAACCCTATCTCCTAGTATAGAGATCCCTGCTTATCCACATTTATTGCTGTTTTGTTCACAATACCTAGGAAATGGAAAAAGCTTAGATGCCTACCAACTGATGAATGGATAATGAAAATATGATGTATTAATACACTAAAATATCGTATAGCTGCTAAGACAAATAAAATTATGAAATTTGACATTAAATGGATGGATCTGGAAACACCATTCTGAGTGAGGTAAACTTTATCCACAAAAAAAAACAAAAATTGTATGCTTTCTTTCATTTGTGGATGTTAACGTTATATTATCAGATATGCATGTTTCATTTGGAATATTTATATTCAGGGAATTAGTAAGAGGCTATGGATGAGCTTTCAAGGGAGGAGAGAGAACATAATGGAATAAAGGCTTAAGGGGGGAGTAATGGAACAGAAGGGGTTAACTGGGAAGAAAGGTAGGAAGGAAATACTGGAAGGGATAACTAACACTAAAAACATTTTTTAAAAAATCATATGGAGCCTACTACTGCTGATGCTTCCTAAAATACACACACACACACACACACACACACACACACACATATACATTTATGGAGTTCCCCTATAAAGAGGCAGTGATGCCCAATTGGACCCCACAGGTTAGTAAACGAAAATCCCAGTGCCAGAAATGGGTCAGCTCTCCTGGAGCTGTTGGCCGATGAGGTCCCATAGATGAGCCCCCAGACATTACAGTTCATTGGCGGTGCCCTTGATTACCTTACAAAACTCGCTGGGAAGATCTTATGTTTGAATGTACTTGAGTTATAGAACACAGGGAAATCGAGCAGGAGGTCCCTTGGAAGCTTTGTCCCTACTGGTTCGCTTTTATCGTGCTTTAAGATGCTGAAGAGAAAAGTAATCGCGGATTTTCTTGCTCAGTTGTGAACCATGTGAGTGACAATAATGACAGGCAAGACATACCATGCAATATGTCAAGAACGTCATCAGAGTAATCAACCACTTATGCCTTGATCTTAGGCTCACTCCCTAAATTGAAACCCATAATTGTACCAATGTTGGGACCAAGAACCTTTGGAGAAATATGTCATAGGCCTGGGGGAAAACATACTACTATTATTCTGCTAAATAAATGCAGTATTAAACCAATTTATAATGACTTACCACTAAACCCATAGATTGGTGTGTCTGACAGCACTCATCAGAGAAGCTTTGGTTTGTTTGTTTTCTCAGGTGGTAGTTACGTAGAGATCCATAAGTAGTCAGGGTGCAGAAAATAAGAGACTATGGAATGCTCAGCCCTAAAT
Source organism: Arvicola amphibius (assembly GCF_903992535.2). Lineage (NCBI taxonomy): Eukaryota > Metazoa > Chordata > Mammalia > Rodentia > Cricetidae > Arvicola > Arvicola amphibius. The sequence continues at coordinate 22,948,151 of NC_052054.1, forward strand.
AGGACACCTAAAAGGATTTTGCAGTGGCCTGAAATCTCAGCAGCTTGGTCAATCATGTATGAAAGAAATATGACAGAGGTGTCCCCTCATTTATCAAAGGTCCTGAAAATGCAATGCTATAACTCTTGACTAGATTGGAAACCAAAAGGAAGAAACACGTCTTTAAAAAGAGAGAGAAATAAATTCTACCAGAAGACTGTGACTAAGTTACTCTTTTCTTTGTATACTTTGCATAGACAATATAGAAAAATACTCTTGACATGTGATCACCACTATACAATTAAAATGAGGAACAAAATTATAAAAGCAAATCAAGCAATCAATAAAATATGTTTCACCCCTCAATTTGTGATTTTTCTGGTACTAGAATTTTAAAACATAATTTGGTGTGATATTCACTACCACAGACTTTATTAGCAATTTTTTTCTTTTTCTCCTTCCATTTTAAACAACACCTTCAAAACTACTAGTGTAAAACCCCAGTGGCTTGTGACTTCATTTTTTAGACTGTTTTCCTGAAGGAAAAAGTGAGTGGGGTTGGGGTTGGGTGGGGCTGATAGGATGCTCTCCTAAGATAAATGGAGCCTTGGGTTTGGTTCCACAGCACCACATACAACCAGATGTGATACACAACTTTAGTCCTAGCTCTCTGGATGTGGAGGCAGGAGTATCAGGAGGTCAGCTTCCTTCGAAGCTGAGATAAACAAATCAGTGATTCAAAAGAAACACAGACACACACACACACACACACACACACACACACGCGCGCGCACACAAAGATTCTCTACACTGCCTTATTTTCAGCTTTCTTGTAAAAACATAAACTTGGTTCCTTTCTGGTTTCTTAATATTTGGGGAAAATTTTGCAAATGGGTAAGATTTAGCAAAAGCTGCCCATTATTGTCCACATATCCTGAATAATTCCATTACCTACCCAAGCTTCAGAAAGAGTGATGAGAAGGGTTTTGGAAGACAGTGACAGTACCTGTCTTCAGTTTTCCAGATGATATGGAGTTGTGTAGTCCACAGTCTGAAGGGAGACTGACCAGTGGACAGGGTTCCTCAAGGAGACGCCTAACCAGATCTTCCCGCCAGGATCCCATCCAAACAGATGTGAGCCTATTTTTAAAGACTTCTGGGAAAGGGAGATTCCCTATCTCCCTTAGCAACGTGTTCCAATGTTTAACAACATTTGCCGTCGGAGAGGAGGGCTCTTGAGGCTGACTTGAGTGTTTTTTATATGTTTTTACATATTAGCGGTTTTTTATTTATCTTTCCCCCTTTTAGTATCAATTGTATATTCTTGTTTCTTTGCCTTTTTCAGTTAATTTCATTTATAGACATTTTTTCTTGCAAATAAAATGGAGTTTAAAATGACCAAAGACTGAAAATAAAACATGCAGAATATAATTTTATGAGACACATTATTTGAAAGGGAATAAATTTTAACTAATATTTTGCACAAACATTTGACACTCTGTCCCGGTAGTTGTGAATGTGTGAACTTGTGTGACAATCAGAGACATACTATTTATTGAAACATTACGATAAGATATTTACGCTTGTAAATGTGTTTATGATTTTATCTGGTTTTAAAGTTTCTTTTAAATGCTCTGCCAACCACTCATATTTTGTTGTTTTAACAAATTTGTACTTATTTTACGTACATGTGTGTTTTGCGCATGGAGGTCAAAAGAGACAGTTAGACCCTCTAAAACTGGAGCTGTCGATGGTTGTGAGCCACCATGTGGGTGGTGCCAGTTGAACTTGGGTCCTCCGGAAGAGCAACAAATGTCCTTGATTGCTGAGCCATCTCACCATGCCCAACCCATATTCATCTCAAGCTGATAAACTCTGATCTAGACTTGAAGGTCTGAGAAGTACAAAATACACTTTCTGCCACGTCACTGTAGAGTGCTTGCCTCTGACTCCATCTGCACACCTATGTAACCAATCATGTTTAAACACACAGCTGGTCACATCTCACACATTTATTAGTTCCAGGAAGATAAAGTTATCTGTACTACTTCTTCCTTTCTTGTATGTAGGTGTTCATGAGTATGAGGGTGTGTGTGTGTGTGTGTGTGTGTGTGTGTACCAGAGGTCAAGCCAGGTGACTTCTCATTGCTGATCCACCTAATTTATTTTTTAAAATTTTTTTTCTAATAATCATCTCATGTGTATGGATGTTTTGCCTGCACCACTTGTGTGCCTGGTACCTGTGGAGGCCAGAAGAGGGCATCGCATCCCCTGGATCTGGAATTAGAGACACTTGTGAGCCAGGCTTTGGTGGCCCAAGCCTTTAATCCTAGCAGTAGGGGAGGCAGAGAGTCTGGTAGATCTTTGAGTTTAAGGTCTACAGAGTGAATTCTAGGACAGCCAGGGCTACACGGGCTACACCCTGTGTCCAGAAATAGAAGAGACAACAAAACAAAAACCAAGAGAAAGAGAGAGACAGTTGTGAGCTATCGTGTGGGATATCATGGCGTGTTGGGACTTGAACCTGGGTCCTCAGTGATCTTCACTACCACTGAACCATCTCTCCAGCACCCTCCACCTTAGGTTTTTGTGGCAAATTCTCTCACCGAAACTGAAACTCCCCGATTTGCCTAGACTTTCTGGCCAACAAACCCAGGGAGTCCTGTTATCTTGCCCTGCCCTAGCCCTGGGATTAGAAGTGTCTGTTGGTGCCAGCCCAGCTTTTCACATGAGTGCTGGGTATCCAAACCTGGGTTTCACCAACTGAGTCATCGCCCCAGACTGTTTGGAATACTTCTTGTCAAGCACTTGCTACACACAATTCCACTAGTGATTCATACAGTGGACCTATTCCCTTGCAGGATCTGTTAAAATTGCAGGACATTTTAAAATGACAAACTTTTACCACTGTGCTTTAAGAAACTGGTCCGAAGCTTTCTGCATTAGGGACTAGGTAGGTGGCAGATGGCTAGACACGGAGGTGTGTAGTGAGAAGATGATTGTACATCACAGGGCCTCGGCTGTCTAGGTTCAGGTCAACGGTTGAAATGTATTTATTTGTACTTCCTTGTTTACTCCTGTGTCTTTAGTCATCTTACGAGTATCAGCCAAAGGAGGGAAATTATGAAGAAGTGAAACTTTGTTTCTGAGTCCTTTGCTGGCCTTGGGACCCTAGTCCTCATACTATGCTTTGCCTAGCCTAAATACAAAGCAAAGTGCTTAGTCTTACTGCAACTTGATAAGCTAGGTTTTTTTTTTATATCTGTGGGAGGTCTTCCCTTTTCTGGATAGAAAAGGAGAGGAGGGTGGGGAAACTGTGGTCAGGGGATGTAAAATAAATTGATTAATTTAAGAAGGAAGTGAAGCTGGTTGGAGTCTGAGTAATCTTTCAAACCCTCAGGCCTCCTATTGGTGGAATGATCATGCTCCGCCTTCCCACTGATAAATATTTCTTGTTTGCCTGTCACTCTTTGCACTTCTGGCTTTTGCGGCGAGCTTGCCCCCCAGCTCCCAAACAAGTCACACACAGAGAGGTCTCTTATTTCTTATAGATGCCTGGCTTTAGCTTGGTTTCTTTCTAGCCAGCTTTTCTTAAATTATCCCATCTGTCTTTTGCATCTGGGCGTTTACATTTCTCTGTTTCTATCTAACTTTTCTTTCTTACTCCATTGCTGTAACTGTGTAGCTGGGCAGTTGGCCCCTTCTTATCTTGTTCCTTCTCTCTCCTCCTCCTCTGATCCCTGATTTCTCCTTCTCTTTATTCTCTTGGTCCCAACCCCTTTCTCCTATCCTTTTTCCTGCCTCACTATTGGCCATTCAGCTCTTTATTAGGACCATCAGGTGTTTTACACAGGCAAAGAATTACAGCTTCATGGAGTTAAACAGATGCAACATAAAAGAATGCTTCACAACTTTGCATCATTAAAACAAATATTCCACAGCATAAACAAATGTGACACACCTTAAAACAATATTCTACAACAAATGTTTATTCTTAATTATTCTATGAATGCATACAGCAGTGAGGTGGCCATTGATATTTGGACCTCTGTTGCTCCTGTACCATTAAAAAGCTACTAAACCACTGGCACAAGTACTCTAGAGTTACTTGCTCATCTTTTGAATTTTATGTCTAACATTTTTCCTGAATATCACCTTTAAAATCATACTGATTGTCCTAGTTCTGGCTTCCTGTAAGGCAGTACTATAAGCTGAGAGACATAAAAGCAGCAGTCATCTGATTTCTCATAAATCTGGCGGTTGGACGTCAAGTATCAAGATGCCAGTATTGATGGATTCTAGTGAGGTTCCTCTTTTGGTTGCAGAGGGCTAACTTCTTGTGTCCTCACATGGCAGAAAGACAGCAAGTTCATTCTCAGGCTTCTTTGTGAAAAGCATATTCCCATTTCTGAGGAGTCCACACTCCGGTCTAATTATCTTCACAAGGCTCCACGGTCTAGTACTATCATCAGCAGTTCGGGGCTTGGGTTTCAACATATGAAATCTTGGGGCAGAGGCTCCGTCCATCCAGTTTCTTCCGAAAAAAACTGTTCATATTTGTAATCCGCAGTGCTCTGGTTGGCCCTTGGTTTTTCCTCTGTGTCCATTTACTTACTGATTCTCTTCTCTCATATAGTAGAAATGTGTGTGTGTGTGTGTGTGTGTGTGTGTGTGTGTGTGTGTGTGTGTGTGTGTAGGGGGACTCATTTTGCCTAGCATAACACAATAAACAATAAAGAACCACAGGAATCATGCTGTTTCCCCACTTCCCTGCACACCACTCTCAGCTTTATTCTTCAACTGTTTCTGAAGATAAAAGGTGCTAACATCATTGTCATCTTGGAAAGAGTGCCAAACAACCGTGGAGATTCACACTTTCCTAAAATGTGCAGGGCCTGTGTCCTCAAGGATGGAAGTACAAAAGAAAAAGCCACTCCAATAGCAGCAATCTGTCTGCAGCACAGACTAAGACAATGAGTCCAACTTGACCTAGAAGGTTCTGCAGAGCTAGAGCTGAGTCTTCATGATTCATCCCGTTCTTAGCCTTCTTCCTTCTTCCTGCCAATCAAGACAGCAAGGGGAGTGCCTTTTTGGCCCAGGAGCCCCGACTGCTTGAAATGAGGCAAAGATGACCCAGGCACTTCAGAAGCAAGACATCAGATGGTAAGAATGCATTTCCACAGCTAGATGTTTGGAGGGAAAGGCTAAAGGTGAAGGTCTTATCTCATCTGTCAAATGATGTAAGTCGTTATTAAATCAGGACAAACCAGTTAACATCTGAAGTATAATTTTTGTTGCTATTTATAATGCACTCACCAGTTCGTTTGGCTTGCCAGGCTTATTTAATTGTGTGTGGCATTTTGCATTTGTTAAAAGCTTAGGGAGAACAAGGAAATGACCTACACAAATCACAGTTTGGAGTAATGTGAAGCTTTTCTCCGCATACCAATTAAATGTTAGCAAGTTTGAGCTACTTGATTAAATCATGCATTATTTAAAGTATCTCTGAACTTTTGATCACAGGAATCTCTTCAGGTAAGCCTGTAAGCTTGGTAACACTTGTAGAATTGGGGGGACATGGTTGATTTTAGATAGAAGTGAACACATGTGAACTCAAAATAAATTTAAAAAAAAGAGAAAGAGAAAAGGTCACCGTAAATGAGTCAGCCAGCTTCTTACTACACTGACATCAGTATCAAAAGGAAAACAAAAAACCGTGCAACAAACACATCTGCAAAGGGAAATCTTAATATATTTTTTGCTATGAAATCTGACAGAGGTGAGTCTTGAAGAGCCCCTAAAGGATAAAGTCTTGGTAACTCAGAAACTTACTTAAAGGAAGAAATGATAGTCAGTTCCCTCAAACTGACTAGCCAGTGAGCCCAGCATTAGGAAAAGGAGCCATCCACACCTTTACCGCCAAACCAATAAGTATTAAGTTCTTCCTATGTGCTCAGCACTATATGAAAAAGGTTGCTTGTATTTTGTGTCTGTGTATCTGTGTGCATATGTGTAGAGTGTATGTGTGCATGTACATGTATGTAAGGATGCGGGCATGTGTGGAGGCCAGAGGTTGACAGCAGGACTTTTTCCTCAATTGCCTTCACTACCTTATTTTCTCAGTCAGGGTCTCCGTGAACTGAGAGCTTAGTTTTCAGCTGGACTGGCTGGCCCTGGGGTCTGGTAACCTCCCTGACTCCTTCTCCCAGCGCTTGGATTACCAGTGGGTACCATGTCTGGCATTCTAATTGGTTGGGGGGTGGGGTGGGGATAGATTGAACTCAAGCCCTCACACCTTCACAGCAGGTATGTTCCCCTCCTAGCCATCGTCTTCCCAGTCCTTCTGCGTGTCTTAATTCAGATTATCTTTGGAACAATCTTGTGAGATGGTGATCTTATTATGTTCATTACAAGGACGAGGGAACATGAGTCACATAGATAGGAGGAATTAAACAACCGTGTCTTCTGAGAGACCTGCAAATACTCTTAATTTGAATCATCTCTCTCTGACCCCTAGAAGTTACTATTCTAACCATGCACTGTCTTATTGAGTGTTTTTTTTCCCAGAAAAGCATTATGATCTATTTGATAAAACAGTTTTTATCAAATTTATTTGAGTTGTAAAGGTGTTACCTGACCTTCTGGCAGATAACTGTTAAATTGATTTACATGCATTCATATGAGCAGAAATGTACATACACATGGTATTTGCTAAAAAGATGTAAACTGATACAGGTATTTGAAATCTATAGTGACATACTCATGGATCTGTCAATGCTCTAATTAAGTCAAACAATGCAGTAATACATCACATTTTGTGTGACAATGCATAAAAAGAAAAAAGAAATTAAGTTTTTAAGATGGAAGATTCTAAGAGCAAAGTAAATTTGGGAGTTGTTTTATTAACACAGTGACATGATTTGAATTTGTTCCTGACCATAGAGAAAGGTACCCTTTAGCGATATCCAGAAGGCTATGATTTTTGCTCATCTATTCTGATAATACAATGGCTGTTCCAAGACAAGCTGAGGGTGGTAACCAAGGACTTCATTTATCTGAAATTAGAAGTGCCCACAATGGGTTGGCAAGGCTGTGGGCAGCATTGTATGTTTCCCAGTTCTCTCTAATTAGCCCTAGAAAAATGCAAAGAATAGCACCCACATTCCGGAGGACTTGTTACCTGAAGAGTCATTTTCCTTTTGTTATATGCAGTGTGTATAATTATGTTTTCAGAAAGCCTTCTGCTTTGGAACCCTTCCCTCCCTGACCTGCCACCCAGCTGTAAACCATACCCAGCAGCCTCTGTTTATCGAAGTGCTAAAGGTTGTTTCTGAGAAAAGCTTATTTTTAAAGTAAGTGTGTGTGTGTGTGTGTGTGTGTGTGTGTGTGTGTGTGTGTGTGTGTGATTACCCCAATGTCTTTCGTTCCAAGTCTTTGAAAGTGGCCTACCCAGCAATTGTGTCTCTAGCTCCTGGTCTACTCTCTTGGTCGCTTCTAAGGACCTTTCCTTCCTCTCCCTACCAAGCGAGCCCAGCCGCACTGGCCTCTCAGTTCCTCCTGGTGCTGAGTTGTTTCTGTCTTGAGCCTTCGCACTTTCTGTTCCCTTTTGCTGAGGGCTTCTCTCCCTGATCTTCACCAGTCAGTTCTCAGGCCAAATGTCAACTCTGCAGCTCCCCCTACTCACAGCCACTCTTGTTTCACCTACTAATCTACTGCCTATTGATGACTTCCTTTGTTCTTACTGTTTGTTTGTTTGGTTTTTTCCTCTGAAGCTGATTTACTTACCCTCATTTCCCTATGGACCATAGCGTTTTTATCTTCCTTGTTTTCCATTTATCTTTAGCCACTAAACAATACCTAGTACGTGGGCACTTGTAAATATGTAAATACATGTCTTTTTACTCAAAAGTCAATCTATGGAGGTAGAAGTTAGAATACAGATTACTTTGGGGGCATATTGACAGGGAAAGGGCATAGGAGAAAGTGTGGTGTGTTAAAAACATTCAATCATTGCCATCAGGGTAATGGTTATATGAAAACACATATATGTAAACATGAATTTAGTTATACATTTTTGGTTTGTCAAAGTTTGAGATGTTACAGACTGTTTTGCCAATTAGTCAAGAGATTATGAACCCACATGATATTTGGGGAGCTTTTCAAACTATATGCCCAGATACAACATCTCTAAATGCTTTCTCGAGAATCTTTGCATGTTGGAAAATAGCCATTGGCTAAGGAAAGATGGAACATCAAAAACAAAACAAGCTGGCTCCCCAAGGGTGTATACTGCTCCTTTTTAAAATAATTCTAAATAGTTTATTTATTTACATATAGTGTGTGTATTTGACTGTGTCACAGAGCATAGGAAGAACTTTCTACCATGTGGGTCCCAGGGACGGAGATCAAATTGGCAGGCCTGCTCCTTTTATCTGGGTCTGCTTTGAGTGGGCTCAAATTGTATCTTAGCTTAAGTCTTATTAACAGAGAAATGTTCACACATTTCAGGGTCAGTACCACGGTGAATATGCATACATGGGAAAAAAGGACAAGAATGGAAGATTGAAATACAAAGTATTAGCTGGGCAAGGTCTTATATACCTTTAAACTCAGCACTTGGGAGTCAAGAGTTAGGCAGATCTCTGTGAGTTCTGAGTGGTAGGCCAACCTGTTCGCCATAGTGAGTTCTGGGACAGCCAGAGTTACATAGTGAGACCCTGTATCAAACAAAATAAAACAAAAATACAAAGTATTTATTTAACAAAGGGTATCATCAACACATCTGCTGGTTGAGGATTCCACCATCTCATTGAGGAAAAAAGACTAGAAAGAAGATTAAATTAGAGGACATTAGCAGGGTATAGACCATATTAATTTTTTTGAATAAAAAGTTTTGACATATTCACTTATATATGTAAGAAATCCAAGCAGAAGTGACATACTGAGTAAGTTTTTATTTATTGAAAATATGCCTTTAAAAGATATAAAATAAATGATCTTATTACTCGATTACTTTGTGAAGATAAGAGCAGTCTCATCTGTGTGAGTTAATTTTTCAAGTGCAATAAAATCTTAACTCAAGTATGAAATGTTTTAAAAATTACTTAAAACATTTTTAATCTTGTTAAATATTTCTAAACAGAGCATGGATTTCCTCCCTTTATTATACAAAATGTATGGCTCAGACATAATTCACCTTGATGGGCACACAGACCTTTACCCATGGGTGCAGGTTGTATTGTCCCTGTCATAGCTAACTGTTGTCTCTCCCTCTTCACTTGCTTTAAATCTGCACAACTTTAACAACCCCCTTTTCCGGGCATGCTCCTCTGGGTCAAAATAATACTTACACTAGCATTACTTTGCATGATGCAGTGCTTTTAATTGCTCTCCTAATAGATGTTCCATTTCTAGCTAAGAACATGTGTTGCTACAAAGCTAGTGGCAACTGATTACCATTTGACACCGTCTTCCCTCTTAAATCAAGGTTCAAAGCTACCCAAAAAAGCTTCTGCTTCATCAGAAATTAGACCAATAGGCAGCCTAGATGTGGATGAAGTCATTGTTATCATAAATCCCAAAATAGTAAGTAAAAATAAAAGGCTTAATTGGTAAAAGAAAAACACATTCCCTCGCCAAGACTAGTCATGAGAAACAACTCTCATCTGTTGTGGAATAATCCTTCTGTACAGGGTGAATAAGTATTACTCTCATTGGATAATAAGGAAGTTGACTGACCTATAGCAAGGCAGGATAAAGTTAGGCAGAACAATCAAACAGAGGACTTTGGGAAGAAGCAGGGCCGTTAAAGGAGACATTAACCAGCTGCTGAGGAAGCAGGATGTGTAGAAAATAAGGTAACAAGCCATGAGTCACATGGGAAAACATAAATAAGAAATATCTAAACATAAGATTTAGAAAGTAGCAAGCCTGAGCTATTGGCCAAGCATCCACAATTAACATTAAGACTGAGTGGTTTTTTGGGAAGCAGCTGCTGGTTATTTAGGATCAGGCAGTCGGGACAGGAAGACTTGCCTACACTTATCTCTTAACATGTAGCATATCGAATTCCTTCTATGTTGCGTTAGGCCCAAGATCTTTACTTACTTCCATCCACTCTGTAAGTACCAATGTCTTTAAAACTGGACATCCATGTTTTGCCCCGAGAAGAGCTTGGAGGATGTTGAAGGCATTAAAGTTATCTCTGTCTAGCACGTCTTACATTTCAATTCAGTGTCTCTTGGTCACCCTCAGGATATAAGTGCCACCACCATACCTTTGAAACATCTTGCCATGCTGGTCATGTAGGCATTACAGGTAGATTGAACTTGCTGGGTCGACTGGTTTTCTCCCTGGGGAGCTTGCATGGCTCCTTTGGATGGAATCTTATTCCTGCTGCTTTTTTTCCTTTAATTCTTCAGCCCTTAAGAAAGTTAGTAATGAGATATATGGGAAATTGCCTTCCTCAGATTGAAATCTGCAGGTATCAGATGCGATCTCTCTAGAATGTAATACATGAGTTTCGCCAGCGGCTTGGGTTATGAAATATGAAATATTCAGTGTCTGTAACACATCGTGGCAGGGGCCATGTCACACGAAACCAGAACATCATCCCGAATCTGTTTGTATAAGCTCATGCCTCAGCCTTCCTGTCCCTGCACCGCCACATCCAGCATGCCTTTGTGCTTCTATCCTATCTATCTTTAACTGTCAATGCCAACTAGAATCACCTGGGAATGGAGTCTCAGTTGAGGGAATGCCTAGAGCAGATTGGCCTGTGGCCATGTGTGTTGGAGGATTATTTTGTTGATACAGAAGGGCCAAGTCCACTGAGAATGGAAACATTCTGTGGCAAATGGTCCTGGGATATGTAAGGAAGCTATCAACGAGCCTGCAAGTGAACAAACCAGAAAGCAATGTTTTTTTCCATAGTTTCTTCAAGTTCTTCCTTGAGTTCCTTCCCTGAAATCTCTCCATGACGGACTGCATGCTGGAAGGAAAGTTTTCTTCCCTGAGTTGATTTTGGCCCACCTGTTTCATCACAGCAACTGAAAGGGAACTGGAGCATGGCCTCTCCACCCTTTCCACACTGGGGTTAAGTCTTTGAACAGGAATTTTTCCCATATATAATATTTGTGTACAGATGAAGCCTAATTTTTAACAAGAGACATCAAAATATCCCTTAGGCAGAAAAATTTAGGCCAATTGGTTATAAAGAATTAAATAGAACATAGGAAAATGTGACGAAAAGGAGAGAAGGGAATTCCAGGTAGCCAGTAAGCTCAGCTCCATCATATTTAGTGAATCAAGGGATGGCTCTCATGCACTGATGGAAACTAGAGTAATCTGAAGTTCTTATTCACCATGGAGCTTTCCAGATCCTAACCCAGGGGGCAGCACAGACTTTTGATTAAACATATCAAGAGATGTTGTTGCAGGTCTCGGAAGGACATTAATCAAAAATCTGGAGTATTAAATGGCACACAGTTGTCAATATGCTTGGCTTCTTCTTCTTCTTCTTCTTCTTCTTCTTCTTCTTCTTCTTCTTCTTCTTCTTCTTCTTCTTCTTCTTCTTCTTCTTCTTCTCCTTCTCCTCCTTCTCCTCCTCCTCCTCCTCCTCCTCCTCCTCCTCCTTCTTTTTTCTCCTCCTTCTCCCTCCTTTTTCTATTTTTTTAAATACAGGATTTCCCTGTGTAGCCTTGACTATCCAGGAACTCACTTTGTATACCGGGCTGGGCTTAAACTTAGAGATCCACCTGCTTCTGCCTTCCAAGTGTTGGAATTAAAGGCATGCACCACCACTGATCAGCTTTCTGTCTATGTTCTGAAGCCATGGGAGTAAGCAATTTATCATTTAATCCTAAAAGATGTCGCCTTAAATCACACTGTGGTCCTGGATAATTAGACCTTCATTACTATCACCTCCCTCCACTTTGCAAGCAAAGGATATTACTAGTTGAATAAACCCAATGGTCTATGTTAGGATGTTTAGATTTGTGTTCTATTAATGATTTTAAAAGACAAGACTATTTTCTTTTAAAATCTTTTACTTCAGGATATCTCCATAAAGCTAATTATGATTTTACTTATTTTCTTCACATATCAATTAAAACAGATGAAAATGGATGATCCATTGACAGGCAGTTCTAAGTTTTTACTAAGACTGCCTGTTATATTCCATTTATTCATCACAACATTATAGCAGGCAATCCTTTTAGTGTTGCTAATTTTTAAGAGCATTAAATTAGTCAGAGTAAATGGCACAAGTGTGTATATGTGTGTGTGTGTGCATTTTTGTGTGAGTGGGGATCATGTGTACATGTATGTGTGGGTGTGCCTGGGCATGTGTGCATGCGTGTAAACTAGAGGGCAATCTAGGGTGTAATTCTTCAGGCTCTGTCCACCTATTTTTGAGACAGTTTCTCTCCTGCTTGGAACTCACAAGTGGTCTAGACTAGACAGCCTGCAAGCCCTAGATATCCTCCTGTCTCTGCCTCCCTAGCAGTGGGATGGCAAGTGCATGTCATTGTGCCAGGCTTTGTCATATGGGTGATGGGGACTGAACTCAGATCTTCATACTTGCAAGGCAAGTACTTCATCGACTGAGGTTATTCCCAAGACACATTTTTTTCTCAATTTTACAGGAGGATTTATTATTGCAGTCAGAATTTATGCAGTTGGAGATACTGGATACATCATTATGGTCAACTTCTCAATTTAAGTAAACAACAAGGCAGAATTCGAGATTTAGTAGACAAATCTTTGTGACTCCTCCTTTGTGTGACACTTCCTTCATGAGGAATTTCTCAGTCTTCCAAGTGCAAGCACGATCAACTAGATCACCCACCCAAGGCTAATGGCTGTTCATGTGTAAGGCACAGCTGGAGCTGCCTAAGCTACGTGGGAAGACCTTCTTTCACTGTAACCACTAAAACAGTCAACCAGTAAACTGGGAATGCTACTGCCATGCATCCAAATGTTTGTCTAGAGGACAAAAGAAACAGAGAGATAAAAATTTCTGAGAGGCAGACAAAGATCTAACTAGGAGAAGAACAATTTGCACTGAGGATCTTGCTGAGCTCCCAACATCCAGCTATAGGAGACAATGAAATCCCTGTGTTGTGGTTTGAAAATGAGATGCTCCTGCAAGTGTATGTGATGAGGTGACACTCTATTGAGATATGATGGAGCTGTAAGGCAGGGACTGGTTAGGACTCAGTTCTGCTTTGTGTTTGTCACGGGATGAATGACCTTACCCCATGTTCTGACTTAACATGGGTTCAAACACATCGAGCCAAGTGACCAAGGACTGAACCCTCTAAAACCATGAGCCCCAAATCTGTGCCATTAAGTTTGTTCTGACCATTATTTTATAGTAGTGATGAGAAAAATAACTAATACAGAAAATTTGAAGTGGACAATTGGGGATTTCTTTGTTGCTAAGCCTAACCACGTGGCCCATAAGGCGTTGGAACTGGGTTGTAGGGGAAATTGGAAATTAAGAGAAGTGAGTTAAAGAAGCCCAAAGTGTTGCAAAGAAAACCAACAGGGTGTTTCAGGGATGGGGTGGAAGGCTCAGAGGAACAGAATCCAAGTAAAAATACAGTCAGTACAGTTGGCTTTTTTTGTGATCTCGGGTAGAACTATGGAGTGAGTTGGAGATTTGAAAAGAGACTATTTGTGTTACATTCTGGCAAGCAATTTATTGATATTCATGCCTAGAGGCTTTAGGTGATGCAAAGTGTAAAATTACTAAACTAGTTAATCTGATAAAGAAAATTATAAACCAGCATAGCACTCAGGTTTTGACATGGTTATTGTTGACTGCATTTAGCTGGTTTATAGTGAGAAGTGCCAGCAAAAATGAGAGTAGAACGGTGAAAAAAAACATAGTTTTGGAATAAAAGTGAGAATAAAGTTTAGAGCCTAGCATCACGTGGTTCCTGGAAAGACTAGCGTAAACACACACACACACACACACACACACACACACACACACCGCGCGCGCACGCGCAAACACACATACACAACATGCCCATACACATGTGTACACACACATATAGCAAGGGGGACAATAGGGAAAAGATGACTTGAGGTATCTCAGGAATTGGCCATATGCCACCCATGACTAACTCAAGTATATAAAAAGTGAGCTCATTTAAACATTTTCCCTTGTAAAGAGAGAACTCTGAGGTGCTCAAACAGGGCCAGGCTGGGGCCACCTACGAAGATGTTTCCTCTAGACCCATTTCATAATGTTTAGTCGCTCAGATACTCGAAAGCCACTGCAGTTATGGCCAAAAGAGATCTAACTGATGGAGTTGGCAGCAGACCTTGCTTCATTCATGTGTTGCCAATCTTACAGGAAGAAGGAAAGAGTTAAGGGATCATGAGGATTCCATCCACACTTCAAAGGAAAGCCTGGGAGGCCAGGCAGTGTGTGTTGGTATGAAGCTCTGATGGTGAAAACTCATGTGGAAACCCCAGGCAGTTGTAGAGGACACGGACATGAACTATCTACCAAGGGAAGGAACAAGCATGGAGTTGAGTCATCCTGAGACAGGAGTCATTTGCTTGTAAAGCAGAAGTCTGGAGAATGAAGGTTACCCAAGCATTTAGAACTCAGTTCATTCAGCACCCCCCAGTGTGTGGACATGGTGTTTGTCCTGCTGGGAGTCAGTCTTGCTTAGGTCTGATCTTTCTTGCTGTTCTCCCATTCTTCCTTTTTAGGATGGGAATGTTTGCTATATCTTTAAGTGTATATTCTTTTTCATTGTAGAGGCCATTACAGCTAAGAGTTAGCTATGAGTGTCAGAGGAGACATTGATTTGGACTTTTGAGTAATATTCCACCTCTAGAGACTTTTGGGATTATTTTTTTGATAAATAAAAAACATTTTGCATTAGGAAATGATCATAAACCTTGGGACCCAGGGGTGGAATGCTCTCTTCTAAATCTGAAGTGCCCTTATAGGGCTTACTTATTGAAGACTGGTTACGCAGATTGTTGAACTATTTGATGGATGTGGTTTCTACCTTGGGAGGCAGGAGTCTAGCTGGAGGAAACAGATCTTTGGAGATTACATCATGAAACCTATTCCTCTCTTCTTAGTTACATTTTTATTCTTGTGAAAATACACTATGACTGAAGCTACTTATCCAAAAAAGAGTTTAATTGGGTTTAGAGTTCTGGAGGGTGAGAGTCCATGATGGACAGGTAAAGGGGGGGGGTACGACAGATGGATGGAGCCACACCCTCTAAAGCTTCCCAAACAGTTCCACAAACTGAGGACCAAGTATTCAAACATTTGAGCCTCTGGGGCCCATTCTCATACAAACCACCACACTCCTCTTGCTCCCTGTCCAACACGTGATAAACAGCCTCCTCCTTCACATACTCTTAATGCCATGACATTCTGTCCAAGCACATGGAGCCAGGCAACCATGATTCATATATGAGTGAATGCACACAAATCACTTCACTCTTATGTTCCTTCAGTTGGCTTCTTTGCTGCAGTGGCAAAAGAGTAATTAATATATCCTGTTTCCTTAAAACTTGCTGGAGTTGAGGCTAGGTTCTAGGCATTTTATGGACAATGTCTTCTTGGTGATCAGGCTTTGTACTCTGTGGAAGTAGGTCTTAAGCATTAGAATGAATTAAATAATCAGCAGCTATAACCATTAAAAATGCAGTCTTTGGCTGGGTGCTGGTGGTTCACACAACTTTAATCCCAGCATTTAGGTAGCAGAGGCAGGTGGCTCTCTGGGTTCAACCTGGTCTACAGAGCAAGTTCCAGGACAGTCAGGGTACACAGAGAAACCCTGTCTGAATGGTAAAGAAAAGAAATAGGAGAAGGGGAAGGGTTAGGAGGAGGGGGGAGGAGGAGGAGGAGAAGGAGGAGGAGGAGGAAGAAGAAGAAAAAGAAGAAGAAGGAGAAGGAGAAGGAGAAGGAGAAGGAGGGGGAGAAAGAGGGGGAGGGGGGAGGGGAAGGGAAAGGAGGAGGAGGAGGAGAGGGCTGGAGAGATGGCTCAGAGATTAAGAGCATTGCCTGCTTTTCCAAAGGTCCTGAGTTCAATTCTCAGCAACCACATGGTGGCTCATAACCATCTGAAATGAGGTCTGGGGTCCTCTTCTGGCATGCAGGCAGACACACAGACAGAATATTGTATACATAATAAATAAATAGAAGAAGAAGAAGAAGAAGAAGAAGAAGAAGAAGAAGAAGAAGAAGAAGAAGAAGAAGAAGAAGAAGAAGAAACAGAGTCTGGCGTTCACACAGATTCAGTTAGAGGGGGAAGTGTGTGGCCTAAAACTTGTTTGTTTAACCTTGTCCTAGAGCAAGAGGGATCCTTACAGTTGCCTGGAGTCCACTCACTGGTTGTCTCAATGTCTCCACACCAAAGTTTTTCCCCTTGCAGTCTACACAAATTTCAGGTTTGGAAGGTTCATGTTAGTCTTTCCTTTTTCCTGATAACTGCTCTTCCAGATATCTGCTAGGACAAATCATTTCTTTAACTTTGGTAGTAAGTTTCTTTCTCAGTGTTTGACAGTGACAGGACTATCTCACTCCACCTATGTGCTTTATATAAGTTTTTTTCCCCCAAATCTCTTTACCTGTTAAAGTCCTATACAGTTTGATTTTCATCTTTATTATATGCACTGAGTCTTTACCTCCCCCCTTCTGACTAGAAGAAACTCCTTGAATTCACGGTTCTTTCATTTGCTCCCTGATGTGTCCAAAGTGTCTTCAGTACATAGGAGACACTCAATAAATATGTTTTGAAAGCATTTTCTTGCACTAGGATGAAAATGTGTGTCCAGAGCCACTAGTATTTTAGTTTTCTAATATCTCATAATCGAGATGCTGAAAATTTCTTTCCTTTGAAATTGAGACATCCTAAGGGGTTGGGTGTAGGGAGAGATAGAATGGAAGTTCTGCCTGATTTCTGGTGCTTCATAGAGGTGCTCACTCTGGGTCCACTGTGCTTTATTAAGCCTCACTTTCCATGGGGCTTTTCTCGGGGTGGCATGCAGCTTTCTGTCCAATGCCAGCTTTATCTTGGAGGAGGAGTTTTTCTGTGACTGTGCGCAACCATTCCAATAGAAGCTGAAACAGCAGGCCAGGCAGGTGAGACCTACTCAGAGAAGAGGTGGGAGCCTCAGCGTGCCTTTTACTAGAGTCCCATGGATATCTGGCTCTGAAATGGCTAGCAGTGGCTTGCACCACTCAAGCCTTGCATGTATTAGAGAGCAATGACTGATATATTGGAAGATAGTGACTGCTGTTCCAGTAGACATCGTGTGTGTGTGTGTGTGTGTGTGTGTGTGATATACGTCTCTTAAAAACAGAGCAATGGTTACTTCTCGGGCTAGGGAGTCCTGAGACTAATTTCTACTGGTCCCACAGGGTCACCTGTTTGCTTATATTCATATTGATACATATTTTCACATCTATTCAACTCAGTTCAGTCTATCGTCTTTGACGTTTGATAACTTTCAGACAAAGTAATCATTTAAAAAGTATCCATGATTAGCTGGTGGCAGTGGCACATCTCTTTAATCCCAACACTTGGGAGGCAGAGGCAGGCAGCTATGAGTTTGAGGCCAGCCTGGTCTACAAAAAGCATTCCTGGTCAGTCAGCTACACAGAGAAACCTTGTTTCAAAAAATCCAATCAAACTCAAGCAACCAACCAATCAAACAAACAAACAAACAACAAAAACCCTCAAATGTGTCAAATATTGATTAAAGACATTCTTTTCAGGAATCCTTTGAAGGTAAGATCAGACCTTCACAATTTATTGCATAATACCTTCCTTTTTAAAATTCTTATTTCAACTACCCATGTACCTGAGTATTGTAATAATCAGAATAGACTCAGAATACGTTGTTAGTCTTTTAAAGATTGGCTAAGTTATCAACTAACATTCATTCCACTGAGGCAAACTGCTGCCTGATACTTTGTTTACTCGGTGTCTGAGTGCTTGGGCAGCTGCTATGCAGTGCTTGCTGAAGGGAAATTGGATTCTTAGAGAAACTGAGTAATCTTCCCTATTAAGCAATTAGATAAAACCGGCTCTGGACACATTGAGCAGGTGGGCTTGAAAGTGGAAAAAAATTGAAGATAACATTTGGATTTTAATGGATATTTTAAAGACAGACATTTAAAAGAAAATGATGGTTGGGATATTTCTTTTTCCTATTAAGGCTTTCCAGTTAAGACAAAAGGGGCGGAATATCAAGGAACTTGTACAATGAAAGAAAAAGATGCTTAGTGGAAACAGGCCCTAAATTTAGTTGAGACTCGTCTAAAAAACATAGTAAAACTTATTCCATATCTCCAGATTTTCTTCTAAAAAGTGATTAGAATTTTTATTTTATTTACCATTTCATTTTTGTAGAGTCGCTCTTCACAGTAATGCTGTCACGACACGGGGACTCTCATAATACTCTGTTTATAGGTCAAAATGAAAACCAAAACCAAAACGAAACCAAAGGCGTTATTCTTCAACTCATTACAGAGGCGGCCCTTCACTTTTAATGAGAAGGTTAGCGATTTTTTTTTTTCTATGTCTTGACGTTTGGTAACTGCGAAATCTGAGACTGGAGACGGAGAATATCCCATAGTTGTTGATGATATACCGGCCTTAATAGCAGAACCATAGTTCTAGTCTCTCTGGCCCGAATTCCAGAGGCTAATTTCCACCCCTCCCACGGAGTCACCTGCTCCTGGGGAACCCCGGCCAGAAACCGGGTCGCGCCAGGTCAAATCTTGTACGTCTCTTGTTTACTCCGCCCCAGGCTGGGCGGTGGCAGGGACTGGGGGTGGGAAGAGGGTGCTACGGCCCGGGGCGGGCCGGGACGCTTGGTTCCGACAGCTTGGGCAAAGCTGCTTGGGTGCCCCGGGTGGGTGGCGCGCGGTCGGGCTCTGCGACTAGCCCACCCGGAGAAGACGCTCTGGGCGACGGCGCCGCCCAGAAGCCTGTGTCTGCGCTCAGGCGCAGCGACCTCCTGGGGACCTCCCCCGAGGGTGCACACGAGTCCACACACGCTGGGTAACGGCCCGAGGGAGCCCCGGTGTCCCCCGGGTGTTGCCGGGTTGGGGAGGAAGCCAAAGTCCCGGCCCCTACTCGCTTGGGATTCCCTCCCCACCTCTCCGACGCCCCGCCCAGCTCTCCCAGGGCTGGGTGTGATTTCAGTCCCTACCAAAGAAACAGAAGCGCGCAGCTGGAGGTGGCAGCTCGCCCCCTTTCCTCGCGCGGCGCCCCCAGGAAACCGGCAGCTGCTCCCCACTCCGCTGCCCCAGCCTATTTGAATACCCCGGCGAGGGCGGGCGGCTTCCTGAGCAGGGTGCACCCGGGGCGCCCTGGGGAGTGACCCCCAGGCAAAGCAAAAGGGGCATTTAGAGCGCGTGAAAACTTCGTGCTTCCGCCGGGGTACGGAAAATGCCAGTAAAACACTTTGAGAGTTCTAGGGGCCGCAGTATTAATTTTGTTGTTGTTGTTGTTGTTTTCTCGATTGATAACAAAATCGTGAGTAGACGCGGGGGAAGAGACGAGGGATGGGGCAAAATATGAGGACCACGCTGATCACCTAATTCCGTTCCCTAGGAAGGCGGGGAACCGGTACGTGGGAAGGGGGGTGGGGTGGGAAGGGGATGGGCACGAAGGAGGTTTCCACACCCTAGTAGGAAATTCTCAGACTGCTCCAGACGCCCCAGTGTTTCTGCGTGGCAAGCTGATACCAGGTCTCAGGGGAGATCCCGGCTCCAAGCAAGGGGAGCTCAGTGGCGACCTTTCCTCCCCCGCGCGCCCGCAACGGGGCCAGTCCGGGTCGCCGGGCGAACCGAACATCCCTCGCCCCACTGGCCAGCTCCAGACTGGTTTTTCTGGTTCAGCCTCCCTCCCAGGGACGCGCTGGGGGATCCGATGACGTCGCTGGCTGAGTCTCTCCCTCTTCCTCCCTCCCTCCCTCCCCGCGCCTCTCCCCCGCCCGCCCTCGCCGCGCACTCCTCCTAGTAACTTCTGTTCGGGGAGGCGCTGCCAGGAATAACCCGGTGCGTCCACAGCCCGGAGGGGAGGCGGCCGCTGCGGCTCCCGCACGCCGACAAACTGCGGCCCGGGTCCCGCGGCTCAAGCCCTTTTCTGGCGGCTTCGGCCCCGGCCCTGGCTCCATCTCCTTACAGTGTCCGAAAATAAATAAATATATATATATATAAAGGCTAGAGGAGCCTGGGCTGGCGGTGGGGATCGCCTCCCTCCCTCCTCCCTCCCTCCGCGCCCGCCCTCCCTCTGTCCTTAAGGAAATGCTACCAGACACCCCCCACCAGACACGCTCAGCCTGGGTGAGGAGCGGCCGCGGCAGCAAGAACAAGGGCATCAGGGGGCTTTTCTCCCCTTCTCTCCCTCCACTTCTTCCTCCTGCGCAGCGGTGACTTTACAGGTGAGCGGCCGCCGCGGCTGCGAGGAACCCCCCACTCAGCCCGCCGCGTCGCGCCCTCCTTCGGCCGCTGTCACCCGGACTGCCGGACTGACAGCCACCCGAGGGGCTCGCGGCCGGGAGACTGGCGGCCGGCGGGAGGCGGGCTGGAGGTGAGGGGGTGGAGAGCTGGAGAGCGGGGCGCCGCCGTGCGCTGTCTCTCTCCGGTGGAGGAGGGTCTCCGCAAAAAGAAAAAGAAAAAGAAAAAGAAAGAAAAAGACAGAGAAATCTTCGGTGACTGTGGCACAAGTATTTGCCAAGTTGAGTCTTGGACACTAAAGCTTGCCGGGAGCTCGAGCAACTTGAAAGGTCTCCTGGCTGGGTAGCAGCCTCTCTCCACGCCTCGACTCTTGGGTACTGGGTGCAGCCCGGGGGTGCGTGGAGGGCGCACCGGCCGCTGGCAGAGCAGAGCGGCGGGAATCTAGGTCCCTCCTCGGCTCGGTAAGTGGCCTCGGCGCTGGGTTTATCCTGCCTGCTCCTGAGATAGAGCTTGTTTCACTTTACCCTGAAATCGCCTTCGCCCAACTCCATCGCCCTCTCCACCGCGCGCGACCCAGGCCGGTTTCCCGGTGGCCCAAGGGTGAGGGTCGGAGGGGGGGAGGGGATGGGAGGGAGACCTCGGCGAGGGGGGTCGGGCGCGTTGGGAAATGCGGGGAATACCCTGGCCGAGGATCTATGCAGATGAGGGGAGGCTGCTTTGCGTAATGTCCTGGAGGGGGGGAGGGGGCCGCGCGGGAGCGCTGGAGGCAGGAATGTGCCTGGTTACTAATGAGGGACGTGCACCGGCGCGCACCGCCCGGCCACCGCTGTGGCTGCCGCGGCCGGCGGCCCGTTGTCAGGTAGCGGGGGAGGGGGCGCGGTGCGGGGCCGGGGCCGGCGCGGGCGGGCGGGCGGACAGCAAGGGCCGGGCCGCCGGCCTGCGGCCGAGCGAGAACTGCGGAGGCACTGGCTGTGGGCATTTCGGTGACTCCTTTCTCCTCCGGAGCGAGGAAGGAAGGAAGGAGAGAAGGAAGGAAGGAAGCGAAGAAGGAGGGGACTGTCTCCATGGAAGGTTCAGGCGGAGGCGCCCTCGCCTTGCGGGTGCACCGGCCGCAGAGCGGCTCCAGCCGCCGCCGGCTGGCCCCGGGCGCATGGAGACGGGTGGGGGCGGATTGCATGCTTATTTGTGCTTCTGCTTGGGGGATCGGGAAGAAACATGTGTGTTTGGGCTGTGCACCGTGAGGAGCTGGGTCTGCGCCTTTATGTCTGTTCCCTGAAGTGGGTGGAACGTTGGCCCGTTCCGGGAATGTTCCATGACGTGGTGCAGCCACAGGAAGGGGGTTAACGAGGGGCTCTCTGCCGCGGAGGCTTTGCTGGCTGCTATCAAAGCAGATGTGCTGCTGTTGCCGCACCTCTCACCTCCCTTCACCCCCAGTCCCCCCTCCTTTCCATTCTGTGCGTCTGGTACTGGTAGGGCTAAGACAGGAAAACATAGCTCTGTGTGTGCGTGTGCGTGTGCGTGTGCGTGTGTGTGTGTGTGTGTGTGTGTGTGGTGGAGGGTGATGTGCGTGTGTGGTGTCTGTCGTATTTGGTGGGGGGACGACTCCAGATATGCCCTGCCATCCCAGCTGTTATCACAGATCGGTGCGCTTTATACGCATGTGCCTCCCGCGTCCTGTCCCTCTTACATAACAGACCCAGTGCAGCAGAGGACGGGAGCAAATGAGACCCCAACCCTCCAGGCTCACCCTGTGTGGGGGCTAGAAGGTCGGAAAGGGTCTCTGGGTGTTGTGCTTTAGGGATGCGGCTCCCAGTGAGGAAGAGACAGGGGAAGGAGGGTTTCTTTTAGTGGCTCATCACTCGCCTGCCTACTTGAAAGCATCTAAGTGCAAAGGACTGCAGGAACTAGTCCTCCGAATGCGAAAGCTTTTGACTTGCATCGCCAAGGGAAAGTGGGCGCTCTCACCTCAGAAATGCAGTTAATAGAGAGGGTCCGTAAAACATACGCTTGGAGGACACCCGCAGTAACGTGCTTGGGCTGGGGGCAGAGGGGTCTAGCGCGGAGGCAAGCAGAGGAATCTCTAGGTAATAGGTTACACGGGAAACCCCAGGACACCTGTAATGGCTTAGAATTCACACAGGAAGCTGTGCAACTGACATTGCAAAACCCTTATGCTGTGCACAGTTATTTAGGCCTAAAATGAACACAGAGAGGCTTGCTTCCGGTACTTTCATTACACTAGAAAAATTGAACTGATTTTTTTCCTCCTTCCTTTTCTGCCATTTTAAAAATATCTCAATTTATTTAAAAACTATATTGGTACTTTCTTCCACTCCAAAAACTAGACTTCAGTAATTCACAGGAGGACTATTTTTTTGTTTTGCCAACTCAGAGCCCTCATCAAGGGCTATTGATTTTTTTCTCTTCAGTACAGTTGTTTCTTTTGCGTGAATAATCAAACCAAGAAATTACTTGAAATATTAATAAGATTCATACTAATTAAATTTGCTGTGATCTATCCTCCTAAAAAATGCCATGGAACTTTATTAGACACATTTCCTGTACTGATACAGTGATGCTATTTGTCCTTGAGCAAACCAACTTATTTTAAGTATATCCTTACATTATTTAGTATAAATATGTGTTAAAGGTTTGCGAATGCCTGATTGTTTGTTTGTCCTATAGGCATGCCAACATAAAATTTTGCAAATTACCCAGGAGGATTGTATAATGAGCCTGTTGGTTTTGAGTTGTTGGTTGTAGAAGTTTATCAAAGCAGGAATGCATTGCATCTGAGTAATGTGGAAATCATTTTTATTGCTAAGAGGAAATTCTGGTGGAGCTCTCAGGAATCATGGTACCAGATTAAAACTGCATTTGTCTTCTGAGAGGGGAGTGGGCTGCCAAAATCCACATAACGACAATGTGCTTCAAGTGTCATAATCTCTTGGACCACTAGGCTTGAAATAGGCACTGTGTTTCTCTTGTGCAGAAAAATGTGGTATCACAATGCTGCATCTTCTGAAGATTGTGTGAGATCATTGATTGCTTTGGGAATAGATGGGGTATAACACAAAATTTCCTATTAGCATCTGTGGTGTGTTCAGTGATTGCATTTTTTTTAGATTGAGTTTATTAGCAGTAACGTATTGTATATGAAATTGCTTAAGATTAAACCAGAGAAAACTGATTGGGGGACAGATGGGAGAATGGTAATACATTAAGGCTATTTCATATTTAGGATTTAGCTTATATTTTAGCTGGGTGGATCCTTGGGGGCTGGTGGGCTAAACAATATTAAACTAGACATTTCTGTAAGACATCACAACATATGAAGAATTTATTATAGGTAACATATCACATAAGAGAATGGTCCTGTTGGACTACATTGAAAGATTACCTAGCAGAATGTTTTGATTGATCAGCTCCTTTTTCTATTGGATGCGTTTACAAATGTTCTTGTTACCATGAAACAAAACAGAAGACAACATATATACAGGCGTGCCTTGGAGGATACTGGTGCATGTGTCGGCTTGAACTCTTGGCAGTGTGACATTATTCGGAAACTGGGTTGAGTGTCTTACGCTTATTCTAGTGAAATGATAAATTTACATTATATTTTGCCATTTTTTTTTAAGTGGGAAGGACTTCATTTCAGCCACAGCCGCCAATCAGTCTACTCGTAGTGTTTCTTTTCAGTTCTTAATGTAGTACCGTGTAGGAAAAGATTGGTAGGAGATGTTGTTTGGCCTGGTGAAAGTATAATCCAGTATTAGCGGTGGAGTGATTCAAACCTCTGTGGTGAGCATTATAATGAAAGGAAAGGGGCTCAGATCAGCTGGAAACACAGCTGTGGGGCAGACGGGTTGCAACTCTCCTGCTGGCTAAAAATACGGTTTTCACATTTTAGTTCATATCAGCACAGGGAGCGCCTTCTCGTACATCAGCCCTTTGCATCCATCCCGGGGGTGGAGAAGGGGCTCTAAGTGTGTGCCTGCCCTTGAATATTTCAGCGGTAGACTTCTTGTCTAGGAACTTTCATGTGAATTCACTGAGCTCATGTTTTGGCTAAACTTTGGTATGTAAGTGCTGCGACTTTCAGAGTGATATCAGAGAGTGGGGCAGAGGAAGTCTGCTAATTCAGGTTAAGGAGCTCAGGTTTCATATGGCCCTTCAAACCGTCCAGGGTAAGTGGGCTGGCTTTATCCACTGAAAGTCTTCAATGACACCAAGGGAATACTTAAGTGGGGGCTTTGCTGTGAAGCTAGGGGTGGACATAGACTATTGAGACATAGGGAGATTTTGTCTTAACATAGTTGTACTTGTCTGAAGGCAATGTCTGAGAAATGGTTTTACTTTCTTATTTGTTCCTGATATCACAATGGAGCAGTGCTCCCTTTGTGCTAATTATGGTAAAACCCGGAAGAATGAGTTTGAAAATCAGGATTTGCAAAAGGTGTCAGACACTGTTAGGTGATTTGGAAAAAAATATGTTAGCACTTAATTATTGTGGCACAACTCCAAAACTTCACAGAAAGAGGATGTGTTTCTTGCTTCGTGCAACTTAGGCTTCTCTGAGATGAGCCAGTGTTAGAATGACATGGGCCTTTACTGGCTACATGGTTGCCTTAGGGCTGATCCAGAATTGCTGTCTCATCTACTATTGGTCTGGACCAAGATGTGCTAATCTTATACATTCACATGATCCATCATTTGAGGTTATCAACTACAAGTGATCTATTGTCTTAGTTAATCCATACGTTTAAACTTCCTGTTAGCTTAAAGCAGAGTGCAAACTTGTAGACATGGAGAAGAAAGGAAGAAAATAATGCTTTGGTCCCTGAGGGTGAATTTGGATAGGAAGCAGGAGGAGTCTTATCACTTTTGGGTCGCAGGATGGTTGACTTCAGGGTTAGGAATAACCAGCCCCCCACCCCTGCCTTTTCAAATTTGCCACTCACAATCTTAGCTGTCTTTTTCCGGATACCACCACTGATGTCTTATCATCACAATCGATATTCTAGTCTTTCAGTAAGTAGTTTTGATGGGTCGGCCCTTATGCTAGCTACTAAGGTTATAATGATTGGATCAAATGAGAAAGGGAGTGAGTGGATAGACACTGGCCATGTGGTCAATGTATCTGTGTAATAATGTGCTGTTTGCTATGGAAAATACATAATGGAGTTTATGTCACCCAAGTGACTGGGCAAGTGTCGAAAGAAAAGCGTCATTTTCTTGAGGTTGGGAGACGTGTGTGTGTCCAGGAGCTGGAAGCAAGCCGGTGGGGCTGGAGGGCTGATAACGAGAAAGAAGAGAAAGAAGCGATGACAAGATAAGTCCGGAGGAGGAGGGTGAGCCCTGGGAGGCAGGTGACCGCATGAGTGATTGCCCAATCAGGCATAAAGGAGGCCTGCTCTAGGCAAATCAGGCCCTGTGATGTCCTTCCTGCTGGCCGTGTTAGAGGATAGTTGTCATGGGAAAGCAAATTCCCAAGGACTGGATGGAGCTGTGGCACAGATCTCGCCTTCATAGAGC
This sequence comes from Arvicola amphibius, assembly GCF_903992535.2. Classification (NCBI taxonomy): domain Eukaryota; kingdom Metazoa; phylum Chordata; class Mammalia; order Rodentia; family Cricetidae; genus Arvicola; species Arvicola amphibius. Next base: position 22,974,123 of record NC_052054.1, read on the forward strand.
TTCGTTATCAATCGGTTCTGACCCTCTCGGGGTTTGGAATGGCAGTGCAGGAACTGACTTCAGTGCGTGCTCGTATTTGTGATCATAAGGAATTTAAATTTCAAAAATGTTTATTTGGGCCAGGCGGTGGTGGCACACGCCTTTAATCCCAGCACTCGGGAGGCAGAGGCAGGCGGATCTCTGTGAGTTCGAGACCAGCCTGGTCTACAAGAGCTAGTTCCAGGACAGGCTCTAAAGCTGCAGAGAAACCCTGTCTCGAAAAAACAAAACAAAAAAAAATGTTTATTTGGGGGCTCTAATAAACTGAACTGGCCTGCATCATTGATCCAATTGATGAATAACTACCAGTTCAGAGAGTGCTCTTTTTTTTTTTCTTCTTAAAACAAGGTCTTTGTGTGAAGTAACCAATTGATCTTTGAAGCCTTGAATGAGCTGGACCTACTATCTCTCAATGACTAGTAAAGGGTGAAACTTACAATTCTCTAGATAATTTATCTACATGACTGCAAAAATCAGGATTCAATTTCACATGATTGGGGATCAGTGTAACATGACGTTGAAGGAAAAGAACTGGAAACACAGGCTGCTGAAGATCTCCCTCCTCCTTTTTCATGTGTACCATGTTGTGAATGCACTCTCCGTCTCATTCTTCGTATAATATCGAAAACCGTAGGTGGCAGTCCAAGCTTGGACTCCATCGACAGACTCATCACCAGACAGCAAGACAATTATCTCCGACTTCAAGGCTTGTTTTACAATCTGGAGAAGACATATGGTTTATTAGAAGCCTTATTATAAAGCAGCGTTAAAACTTCCAAATAAGAGTAGAGTCAGAAGCTTCCTGCTCCCTAAACTGGAACGAACTGAAGGTCTTCACAGGAAAAGGGATTTGGAACTGGAAGCTTTGAAAGCTGAGTAAAATAAGCGGTGTGGTGTGGTCGAGTGGGATGGGGGCAGAGCAGTGCTTACCAGGGAGGGGAAGAGTCAGGGGGAGTTTGGGAAGGTAGCTGACTGTCTGTCACCCTGGACCATAGTAGCCTGGAGGAAGCTGGGTTGCACTTGAGGGTTGGGGCAGAGCAACCATGCTATGAAGTGTGGGTTTTAGAAAGGTTCTAAAGGCCTTGGTAGTTAGGAGTTGGTCAGATTGCCCTAACATTCAGTATGGAGGTGGACTATGTTGTGTGACAATGAATCTCTAGCCTAATGTTACCGTAACAGGCAGTAAATAAAGTGATTAAAATATTCGATTAAACATTGCCATTTCAGGTTTGAGCAGCAATGTAAGTGAGGTATATCACTATTATGTTAGTTAAGTTGCTCTACAAAGTTTCACCCTAAAAAAATATTCACGATGATGTCATGAAGCCGATCATCCAACACCAGTGTGTAACAGTGATCCTGGTTAAATCACAGGGTGTTTACACCGTGGGGTGGAAATGTGTAAGGAATGGATTGGTGATTCGCTGGAAAGTCATTAGAACATGGTGTTTAGTTGGTAACTATTGTATCCAAGTCATGATACTGGAGAATTGGAAATGCAAAGCTTGACTCGACAGAGTTTTGTTTGGTGGTTTCGTTTTCCCTGAAAAGAAAGAAGATCTTATTTGCATTGTTGGCAGATTCACTTATGTCAAAGGTAGAGGGAAAATCTGGAACTTTGGCAACTAGGCTTTGGGTAAATTTGGACCCACCCTCATTTATCATAACTTAAGGTTCTGTAAGTATTCACCCCATCCCTCAAACATATCAACATGGTAGAAAATCATGTGTTCAGTGAGAAAGAAAATATCGATAGTTACAAGATAACACCAGGAATTCTTATCTAGATCGTGGCAGAAAAGAGTTATTTTAAAATCGAGATTCTGTCTAATTCCATAGAAGGAAGATTGTTGGGAAGGTAATTTAAATTGTAAGTAGTTTTGTACTCCAAAATGGGAGATTCATTTGAAACTATGCTTTATTTCTTTTGGAAGCCAGACAACTGGTTTAATAGTGTACATATGAAACGCTAATTTGCCTTGTTAATTGGATGCAATTAAATTGAGGTTATTTTATACCTCTTAATTGTCTGAAAATTACATGTGTTGCCATCTCTGTGTAGTGGGAGGCGAGAGCCAGGGAAGGGACCACAGGCGTGCGGGGCAGAGGACGAAGGCTTGGCTTGGTCTTTTCAGGGAACTTTTTGTGACAAACTAGAAGCTCGTCATTCGAGCTCTCTGGACTTCATTTGGAAACAGAAGCGATGGGAACAGATGGCTTTTACACCCTCTCTCATCATATATTTTATCAGTCTAAAATTCGACTGCGTTGTTACAGGGGGCTGCAACGTCATTTTATTCTGTGACCATGGTATTACCCAAATGAACAAAACACTTAAAAAAATTGGCACAGGGCCAATCGAGCAAATCAGTTAAGAGGAAGGGATTGGGGGCTTAAAGAACTCTGGTCCTATGACAGGCTCCATAGCAGGAACCACTTGCCACTTGTGAGCTCAGGGCCACCCTGAGATTTGGTGTCATTATCTCTGTTTGCAAGTGAAGAAACTGAGTCACCTGTGGGGCAGCATTTGAACTCAAGGCTTTGTGTCAGCTCATGGTGTAGTCGTTCATGTTAAGAGTTACTTAAAAAAGAAAAAAAAAGCCAGCTAACCGTTTTTACCACCCAGTACAGGCCTCCCTCAGCAGCCTGTGGGTACTTACCAGGGGTTGAAGTGGGCATTCTCTGGGTCGGGAGCCTCGATTTGAAATCAGAGCAGGGTGAAATGGCCCTGGGTGTATTCCAGCTGGGGTGGGTGGTGGGGTGGGTGATTGAAGCCTCACTCGACAGCTCTGAGGTTATGAAAGGAGAAAGGATGTGTTGGAGGTTCACCGTGAAGCTTCTGTGGGACTGTGTGCTCAGATCCCTGTGAGCTCTCAGTGCGTGTATAGTGCTCGGCGGCTAGGATTATTTTTAAGGGATTGCATGGGAATGAAAACACAAAAGAACTCAAGTTGTCGTGACAGTAAAATGTTCCTGAACTATTTTCAAATGGTCCGTTAAACTCTTGATTGAAACGGTTTAGAAAACAATGTCATAATGCACAAGGCTTCGCCAGTTAACAAATGGAAACACCAATTAAGATCTTGGATATTCCTCAGCCCGCTCAGCCAGCGTGGTGTACCAGTGAAGTGAACTGAATTCTCTGGTGTGGGAAGGGTTCAGGCTAAAAATAGCCTTTGGTGCCTGAATTACCCAACTTGAACTTTTGCCTAAGTTTCAATAGCAAGGAGAAGCAGTGTTCACCCCTGAGGCCTTGGGTCCGCTCGTGGGGCAGTTTTGGGGACTGCTGATTTTAAAATGTTTTCCTTACCAATTCAGCAAAGGTTGGTCGTCTGGGAAAGGTGGTGGTCTAGACACGGAGGCATCACCAGCGAACAGAATAGTAAAAGAGAAGGCCTGATCCTTAGGGGATTTGTATTTTCGTAGAGGAATTTAGGAATGTTCTGGCAAATTCAGTTTCTATGCTGTATGTTTTTCAAGGTGTTTGATAATTCCTACTTATATAATGAGTGTCTTAGCCCAAATGGGATTTAAAGAAACACTGAAAGATTACTTCAATCGCTCCTAAAATATCCCACTGATTTAAGCATATGTATTTATATTATAGCACTATTTCTTTCTATTTTTTAGGGTTAAGGGTACAGCACAACATGCACCCAAACCAGGGTTTCATCCCTATTACTGCAAAAAGAAAATAAAAAAAAGTGGAATTCAAATAGTTTTTAACACTCAGTGCTATCAGGCTTTGGCATAGACATGGAACACCATTTCTTTCTTTTGCAAATGGCATATCACAATGTATTATAAATTGCACTTGTGAGTTTGCTGTCATAAAGATTATATTTGGAATTTATATTTTAATATTTCAATGAATAAAGTTTCTAGAAGATTAGGTTGGCTCCCACTTCCATGAAAGTCTGCTGACCACAGTGTGTGACACTGTATTTGCTGGCTCTCCAGAAGCATCCATTGAAGGCTAGGAATGAAACTTTATCTCTCTGCGAGGTGGGATACACATACAGCCATGTGAAGGAACCTTAAACGGATCCAGGTCTTGATTAGACTCAGTCCCAGTGGCCAGTCCACCTGTATGCTTCCCACTAGTGGATCTTGCTGGTTTTGGTTTTATTCTATGTTCTCTAGTTGCAAAGGCCTCTTGAAGTCATGATCTGAATCTCCTGTCTGTTTTCACCCTAGTGAACAGGAGCCTGAGCCGTTTTTTGGCTTAGAAAGGGACTTTGTAACTGAACAGGGCGTCCGTGTGAGAAGTTAATTTTCCTTGCCCATCTCCTGTTGAAGAGCCTCTAAGGAAGAGGGTTGTATGAAGGGGTCTTTGCTCACAGGTCAGGCTGTGAGGAAGTGCTGTTTCTTGGTGGGTCAGCTAGAACAAATATGGAATAAAAGAGGAAGTATGTTCCTTTTCTCCCCCCTTACCCTGTGCCATGGAGGCCAAGCGGAAAAATAGAGGAGGGCAGACTTGGAGTGAAACTGTGCCCTGTCTTGCAAAGCTGGTGGTGAAATTCTGTCTTGGACACTGTGCAGTGGTCCCTTGGGTCAGTTCTGATGGGCAGCTCAAGACTTTATAGACAGGTCATGAGGAGTTCAGCTTCTAATTGCCCATGGAGCGATGAGCAAACTTGGTTTCTTTTCTTCTCTTGCTTTTTACATCTGGGATAATCTCCCTTCCTTTAAGCAAGAAAGAAAACCACAAGGTTATAAACATTCAGTTTATTTTCTTGTCCTTAGCCATGTGACAAAGTTTCTTCTTGACGTCTAGAACTTTGGGGATTAAATGAGGATTTCAGATGCCAGCACTGCTCTTCCGGGGCTGTGTTCATTAAACTGCACACCAGGGCTGGAAGAGACACCAGAATGGATGGCTCTACACTCTGACCCCAGCACTTTATTGCTTGCCTCATTATTGATTTTCAAAATGACTCAGGCCAAGTGACTGTACCTCTATCATATTTTGTTGGTTTTTTTTTTCCATCTGTGAAAGCGAAGCTTTGCTGGTAGCTCTCCTCTGCCTCCTGGGAACGGAGCAGGGCAAAAAAGAGAATCATAGGGACTGTATTTAGAGTGCGGAGCAACACTGACTTTTGAGGGTAATTCGGTTGCTGGAGGAAAAAAAAACCCAAAATGTCTCAACACACATCAATATGTTTGTGACAAGGGTTAGCAGGCTCTTCTTGAGGTAACTGATTATTATTGCTGCAGTTTATTACAGAATATGTGTTTTCCGAGAGATAATGATCAGAATGTCCCTAGCTTTTGATAACCCCTGATGGGTTTGACTTGATACAGATCATTACCAGGCAAGGCTAATAAAATATCAAGCTAGTTACATATGTATTCAAGCCATAAATAAGTAAAAAAAAAATGAGGGAAACTGAGGGAAGGAAAATTCATCCGAAGGCAATTGTTTTTGAATGTGTAATCTATTTACTTGTTCAAATGACCTTAGTAATATGCATGATGAACTTGATCCCAAATTTAATCAAGTATAGCCTTTAAAATGGGCCAAGGGGTTCAGAATATTCTAAATGACCTTTGAAAAAAACACAGCATTCATCAGTATTGCATGTAACAAATAATTGGACATGAAATGTGGATGCTAGATTTTTTTGTAATGGACAAACTCCAAATCTGTTAAGTCATTAGTTGTGTTTTGGCTGTGTTTGGGGGAGAATTTGCTGGTGTTAAACCTAATGAAGCCCGACAGTGGTCATTAGCAGCTGGAAAAGTTTGACCCCTTAGTGGATGATCCCACGAATTTATGTCTTGAAGAAACCGCCCTGACCACCCTTTTTTCATTCTTATGGTTGATACCAGAGGGGACAGTCGAAGACAAGCAAAGGACATTTCAAAACTAATAATAATTACTGTGGTTTTGAAGTTGACTAAGATTGTATGGCATTTTTTTATATACAGTGTTTCCCTGTGTATCTTAACACTTGTGATTGCCTTTGAGCCAACTGGACTGGTTTAAGTTTCTTTTGAAGTTTTCATAATATGCCATGCCATAGCATAAAGGGAACAGCTGTTATTTGTATTTGACATGTGAGTGCCCCTGGAAAACGAGATGGAAGAAGGGAGAAGGCTGAGGCATAGTGTCTTCTGGAATACGCCTATGGCTTGGTGTTTCAGCCCATGAAGGTTAGTTAGTTCCTGTGCTTTTTTCCCCTAGTGTTCTAGAGTTTATATATGAGCCAGCTGCACCTTTAGTGGCAGCAGAACATCTCATAAGATGTTTTTCTTCTCTCTCTGTGGTACATTGTGTAGGAAGTATGGCTGTGGTGACTTAGCCCATTCAAGTGTCTAAAATGATGCTGATCAGTACCTTAAGTATAAGATCCGATGTATTGATCTGTCAGCTGGTGACGGGGCGCTTTGCAATGTGAAGTCTCTTGTGTGATTCTAGGAAATAGATAAGCCATTATTTAATCCCCAGCCATGGAAGAAAGGATTCAAGACAGTTCACGCTGAACTGCCTGGATTCAGCCTCTACTTAAACACCATTTTCTTTGGGAGGCCCTGCCTACTTCTGTGTAGTTCTCAGCAGCAGTGCAGAATAAATTTACCATTGTCTGGCAGACATTCCTACAGTTATTTAGATGATAATAGTGTTCACTTTGTTTACTCTCTGTTTTCCCAGTCTAACTATTCATAGTTCCTTCAGCTAAATCTCACGGGATATTTTCATTTTTATTATTTTGTATGGGACTGGGTGTTCATCATTTTGTCCGGGATTGGATATTCATGTTTGAAACTTTTTTTTTTAAAAAAAAATCAGACCTCAAAACTAAGTTGTTTAATTCTATTTACTCTTAAGTTCTAAAGTTTGGATGATGATCCAGTTGGTTTAAAAATATTTCATAGAAAGGGCCTAGCCATGCTAGTTGACCTTTTTTAGATAGCTTATCTAGTGCAGAGGTACCTTGTAGAATCATACAGTTCGAGCATATTTTAGCAAGTGTGATAACAAGATTCTGGTATTATATGTAAGAGAAAATAAAATGCAATATAAGTACAAGCTGGTAGAAAATAGAATGTTTCACCGCTGTCATCAAAACCTGTATAATCCAACATGTTTCCGAAAAGAACTGTGGAAAGCAAGCTATTTTTAAAAGAGACAGATGAAGTACCACCAGAGAGGCTGAGACGATACATTAAAAAGGTGCAAAATAACCCTTGGCGGAGGATGCTGAGGATGCGGGAGAGGTTTCTCGGAAGAAGGGATGCTTGAGTGAGGCCTGACTTTGACAGGCATGAGCACCACAGTGCAGGGAAGTGTCAGCAGTGCATGCAGAAAGGCCTCTGCTTTGAAGACAGCTTGAAATGCCTAGGAGGAGAGTGCCAGCTGAAAACAGACACTGGAAGACAATTTTCTTAAGAACTTGCGTTTAGGTACCCAAGACCGTAGGCAGTGAGAAATGCGCTGTACCACGGTGAGAGGTTGAGCCTCATAATTTTGCAAATTCAGTTGAAAAAGGTGAACCAAATAGGGAAAAGAAATGGATTCGGAAGTTCCTATGCAAGAAATTCAATTATATTTGTAAATAACATGACATGTAAAGACACTGGTTCTGTGCAGGCTTTCTGTACTACCTGTCTTACAAGCGGAGCTGTCTCAGATAATGACCTCAGTCTCAAAGGCAGAGTGAAGCCAATGTGTGGCCGGTGAATTCATTGCTATCCACTCGAGTGCTATTTAGGCCTACCCCTTTCCACTTCCTACCTTTGGGGAGTAATAATGACATGTTTAGTTTAAATTATTATCACTTTAAGATAGAATAAACTAATGTTTTCTGCAATATATTTACTCATCAAAAACGAGGGTACAGAATATTGGAGGCATTTCCATTCATGTGTCTTAGCTGTGCAACCTCTGGATAGTACAGTGTAATACTCACCTATTTTTGCATTTTTGCAACAGCCTTGAAAAATATTCCTAGTGAACTCTCCACTGCCTGTAGTGTCTACAGGAAAGCAAGTTTTAATTTACCTGCTTAGATTGCTTATTAATCTATAAAGTGAATAGCCAGGGAAGTCAATATTTAAGCAGAATGTATGTCATAGAACAAGCAAATCTATATAGAAAGGTGACAGATTAGCCTTATAATAGAGTTAATGATTACATATTACTAGAATAAGAGTTCTTGTTTACTGAATAGGTATTTTGATTTTGGATCTCTTAATGATTGTGGAGATTATGATATTTTTACTTTCTTCGTGTTTTAAATTTTTGGAGAAATATACTTTGTGTGGGGTTAGTGTAAATGCAAAGTAATGTGTGTATCGTTACTTTTCAGCTATCATGTGAGGACTCTAATTTACATGTGAGGACTCTAATGTTTAAGCACTATAATTTATAATGTTTAAGCACTATAATGTTAAGCCCTATAATTTAAATTTTACTAAAATTTATAAAATATAATTAAAACATACTGTTCTGAAATATGAGATGGAGCTGGTTGCTGACAAAAGAGGTGTGCTGTCCCACACTGGTATGCTTTCTAACTGTTTCACCAGTGTGTGTGTGTGTGTGTGTGTGTGTGTGTGTGTGTGTGTGTGAAAACACACTTCCTAGAGATGAAAGGCCTGAGGGGATGGTGATAGCACCTCATCCTGCCATCACTGAAGGGAGAGGCAAGCGCTCCTTGGACCACTTGTAGTTCTTGGGACTATCTAAATTACAGGTGCTTCAGTGTGAATTGTTACCCAGTCAGCCATACGCGCGCGCGCACACACACACACACCACACAGCACACCACACACACATGTATATATATGACCATATATACATAATGATAAAATGTTATATAAGTTGTCCTGTAAATTACTTTTTAGTCTCTCAATCATTCATTCTTTTTCACATAATGAAAAAGCTTCGAAAACCTGAAGAACTCATAGTTTAATATTATGGTCTGTATTTTCAATTTTATGTTTATTCATAAGTTGATGTATTTTATTGCTGCTATACTGGTTTTTATATCTTTAGTCTGTGCTAAACTTGTAGCAGTATTAATTTCATTTAGCCTGTAATTAGGATTATAAAATAGGAGAATTTTTAGCCATTAGCTTTGTTCTTTCCAAGTGTCATCATCAACAATGAAACATAAACCGGATAGCATGAGGTTTAAATAAAAATCTTTACTGAGCCTAGACAGCATTTGGGCAGTCACTTGTAGTTTGTGGTATGTTAATTATATACCAGTGACATAATTTGAAAGAGTAAGTAAAAATATGCACTCATAAAGCAATGTTTAGTGTAGACTTACTGAATAAAGCAGTGATTGAGATAGGGACACACATTGTAACTAGCTGGTGAGGAAAAAGACAAACCTCAGGAGAAAGACAAACCACTGAAGGTCCTCCAGGATTGGACACATTGGAATACTGGAATCTCCTTTACAATCAAGAATGCTTTGACACTGTTGGAAAATTCATAGTTATTTAAAAGTTCCCCCCCCCTCTCTCTCTCTCGCACACACACACACACACACACACACACACACACACACACACACACACACATGGTTCAGCATTTAAGGGCACTTGTTACTCTCGCAGAGGCCTTGGGTTCAGTTCCCAGTTCCAGGGGATCCAAAGCCCTTTTCTGACCTATATGGATATGGTGTAGACAAAACACACACACATAAATAAAATGAATTTTTTTTAGTTGCTGTGTCCATGCTGAGGAAATGAGGCATTTGGAGCGATCATTTCTTAGACCCTCCCAGGACTCACAGGGGGAATTGTCTCCCTTCTCCCTGAGGTAGAGCAGTGGAGGCATCCGGAGGAACAAGGACGCGGCGCTCCTTGTCAGGAGCATTGACAGTAGCAGAGCTCAGGCCTTCTCAAGTCTGTTGACTCGGACAGGGTGCACATTTAAGTACTCAGAGCTTATTTCTGGATGGCAGTATAAATATGTGTGAAGAAAAAAAGATTTTTCTTTCTTTCTTTTTTCTCCTGAGACAGGGTTTCTCTGTGTAACAGCTCTAACTCTTCAGGAATTCACTTTGTATACCAGACTGGCCTCAAACACACAGAGATCTGCCTGCTTCTGTGTTCTGAGTGCTGGGATTAAAGGTGTGTAGGCCACCGCCGCCTGTCATAAACGGAATGTTTTAATATTGTGTGGGCTTAAACTGATTATGCAACAAGCTGATTTTGTTCTTCAGGTGTCAGATAAAAAGACAAGAGAGTAGAGACACATTGATAGCCAGGTGGTGGTAGCGTACACCTTTAATCACAGCATTCGAGAGTCAGAGGCAGGAGGATTACTGTCAGTTCGAGGCCAGCCTGGTCTACAAGAGCTAGTTCTGGGACAGCTAGGGATGCTACACAGAGAAACCCTGTCTCAAAATAAAATAAATAAATAAATAAATAAAGAAAGAAAGAAAGAAAGAAAGAAAGAAAGACACATTGATTTGGTACACTATAATGGCATGCTAGGTTCCCTTCAATATATTGTCTTAGGACTGGAATGACAGTTGACATTTATCAGATTATATGTTTATGCCCCTTTAGCAGAAAAAAATAGTCTCCTTTTTAAAATGATGGCTCTTGGATTGGACACATAGCCCAGTTAAAGTGTTTTCCTGCTTTGAGCCCAGCACTGCCGTGGTGCATATCTGTAATCTTAGCACTAAAAAGATAGTGGCAGGAGGATCAGAAGTTCAAGGTCATCTAGCTAAAAAAATTGGTCACAAACAAACAAACAAAAAAACGACAGACTTCTTTATTAAGAAATAGGCCTGGATGGTAAGCATTACAGAAGTGGTAAAATGTTGCTTTCTGTATCAATTCTTCATTTTTTCCTATTTCCCTAGGTCACAAGGAAGTTTACATTTAAGTAATGTTATCATATAATAGAATCTTAAATATGTTAAAATATGTGTCTTGAGATTAGTTTTAGGGTCACAGCAAATTGAGAAGACTGGAGAATTCTTGTATACCTTACCTGTGTGTGTCCTGCCTCTCTTCTTCAATATTGTACCAATGAGGAAGATATATTTCCAGCCAAGGACTTATATTGAGAAATTGCCGTTACTGAAGGTCATGGTATAAAGCTGTAAACATCTCGTGTCTTATCCTGTGATACATGGTGTAGCTGAAACTTTAGGGACGTGGTTAATGCATATCAGACTGGCTCACCATGAGAACAGAAGGCATCGTTTTTCTTGTAATTAACAGTCTATCTCATTAGCAAACTGAAATGAAACTATTTTCATTTTTTGTTTCATAATGATTATACAATACCTTATGGTCTTATTTTTAACCACTATTAACCTTAACCTACTGACTTGTAGAATTACCTAGGGTTATCATGGTTAGGACGTGAAACTAAATAGCAGGCTAGAACTTGAGGATAAAGGCAATCGAGTCAGTGGCTTGAGAGCTAGGAACCTGGTATTTGCCCTTTAAAATATTTTGGTCAAGTATTTTCTTGCTGTTATCCAGGATAAAATATAAGATTGAACAGATCTTAGGAGACTTTAAAAAAAATGAGTTAAGAGCATTAAAACCTTAATAAGTGAAAGTTTCTGTGTTGTTCAGTGGAAAACAGCATTTCTTCTTATCTTTGACTTCATTGGAGGTATGCAGTTTCGAAATATGTCTTCTCTTCTGCCATGTGACAGTTGCTTAAGGAATCCATATTAGAGACAGAAAGTGGGACTGGATGGGTGTGGGGGGTATGGGAGAAGGCAGGCAACTTAAGTGGTTTCCACTTTTTTTTTTTTTTTTTTTTTTTTTTTTTTTGGTTTTTCGAGACAGGGTTTCCCTGTAGTTTCTAGAGCCTGTCCTGGAACTAGCTCTTGTAGACCAGGCTGGCCTCGGTGGTTTCCGCTTTTGATGCTTCAGAAAAGATTCCCAGTGGAGAGTCCTGTCAGGGAAACTGAATCAGGACTGAGCCAGGAAAAGTGGTTCTTGGGAGCCCTGAAGATGCTTGCCTCTTTGTGGGGGAAATGAACCCTGCAGTAGAGAGCCACTGTAGAGGGCAGGGCGTCAAGTGGCCTGGACCTGGAGAGTAGATCCCACACCCCGGGATGCGGCAGGAGCCTCAGCGCGCGCCCCCGCCTGCGCGCCCCCGCCCTGCTCGCGGCTGAACTTTGGCCCTGGGGCGGCCACCCGAAGTAGCTGACTGCGATGACGTCTCCGCTGCTGTCAGTGCACAACAGGAAATGCTCTCCACCTTCCCCCTTCCTGCCGGGAGAAAGTGGGGCTCGCTGCTCCTGGCAGCCGGCCGAGACCTAGTTTCGGGGCCCACGGCGAGCACCCCGGTTGCGCAAGGGCTCCGGGTGCAGGGCCTGGCAGGGTGGAAAGCCGGGTTGAGCACTGTCCGCGGACTGCCCAGCCTGGGGACCCCCGAGCATCCGGAGGGGTCCCCGAAAGAAGGCCCTGGGTGCTGAGTAATGCTGATCTCATAGGGCCTGGGCTGATTCTCTGGTTGCAAAGTCTTCACAGGAAACCTCCTCTTTAACCCTCCTTCTAAAGGCCACCTTTTCACTTTGTTGTGGAAATACTGACATGGGCCGGACAGAGCATAAACATGACGCCAGGCGACCCTGCAGCACACACTCCTTGCCAGCAATCTGCCTCAGGAGTCATTTAAGATGTTATTTAAGTAAAGTCAAGTTTGCTTTTGAAAATGCAAACCATTTTGCAAACTTAAGGACAATACGGCAGCAGCCGTGGATTTATTATCTTGAAGTTGCCGATAACTTGTGTTGACTTTTCACCTCCCTGGTAGACCTAAAACAACTGAAAACAAGCAAAGTCAACCTAGGCTTTTTGATAAGAAATGTTGGCAAGATCTTTGAAAATGACATTTTCTAAGTGATAATCAAGATTACGATCTGTGATTTCATACCATGGATGCCTGCGTCTCACATGCTCGCAAGCACGATAAAGGGAAGAGCCATCAGCTAAGCAGGCATTGTGATAATTTCCGTGGTTGACTCATGAATAGGCTTTGTAATGGTAGATTGTTCTTCTGGCCACACAGCCAAAATGCCAAAGTTCACTAGGAGGTCTGCCGAGGTTTCTTGTGTCACATACTTGACAAGAGTTTTTGTTAGATGAAAATACTGGGTAGTAGTTTCTAGCAAACCTGAAAGTCTTGCGGAACACGAACGCTGTTTATTCTTCGCGTTGTTACTGTTAAAGCTTATACTGACCAGTGACTGCGTCCCTAATGATTTTGTGTAGCATACGATGGCATCAGCCTTGGGGAACTGTCAACTGATTTGTACAGCGACGGACTTTAAGGCTATCTGAGAAGATTTTTGAATAAGACCTGTGGATCTTGAAAAAATATGTCTTTTTGGGGGGTGGGTGGGTAGCTTTTTTTCTTTTGAACTTTGCAGACTATAGAAGGCTACTTAGTAAAAGAAACTTGGAACTGAAAAACCAGGGAGTAGTTGAGGGGAGTTGACTTCATTGCCTAGACGTCATTACGACTTGCTAGCAGTTCTTTATGAAACACAGAGCCTAAATAATGTTAGGCAATCTCACTACCACTGAGCTACACCCATGATACACTTTTAATTGTTAAACAGATTTAAGAGCAAAGGGCCAGAATCAAAATGTCTTGTGGAATTGAAGAGTATTACGTGAGTGAAATATTAATTTTGGAAGGCGATTTTCTTTGTCACGTGAAATTAGTCAGAAAGTATACTGTACATCATGAAAACTGTTTAAGTACACATCAGTTTCCTCCTCGTGGTCACATTATGTTTGAATCCACTCTACTCCGTTTCTTCAATATGACTTAATTGCTTCCAAATCCATTGTCCATTCATAACATTAGCATTATGAAAGTATTTATTTAGTAATAGATTTATAAGGATCAATTACTCCAGATTTGTATTAACAATAATCCCCAGTATTTTTTATGTAGCGTCTTGTTGGAGGGTGCTAAGTAGGATCCCAGACATATTAATTGAATCTCATAATCATCAGGAGATTAACACACTGTTGCATAGAAAAACCGTTGTGTGAGAAGTACTTCAGGGTGGCACCAAATTTATATTTTATAACATTAATTCAAACTCAACACTTGATCTACTTTGGCAGCTAAGAGGCATGCATTTTGCTTCATACATGAATTAGATACACATAGTTTGGAGGTTATATTTTCTTTGCTGTGGAAAGATCATGCGTCTTCATGAAGCTACCCTACTGATCTCACGAGAACAGTAGAAAATGCCTTTTCAACTCTCAGCCTGGGAAGTTGGATTCCTGGGGGGAAGCCCTCAAATAATTTTAATCCTGCATTAGCACTCAGAACTATAATTTGAAATATTTTTAAAAAATTTATTTAAAGATATTTTAAGGGTTGGACGTAAACACCTCTGTTTACTTATACAAAGAATTTGCTGTGTACTGTAAACCTTTCCCAGTGAAACGTGCGATCAAGGGCTGAATTTGCTCTGTCCTTGCCACAGCTCCAGTACCCAGAGCTGTGCCTCGCCCTGAAGTCTGGCTCCGTGCACAGGTGCTGAATGGAGCAATGGGAGGGAAAGGTCCTGGTCACATTGCAGATGTGGTTCGCATTCCTGGCCAGCTTTCAGGATTCTCTTTGTCAAGTGCTTTAAACTCAGCAGCGATGAGACAATACTTGAAGCTTCAGAAAATGAAATGTAAGCATAATAGGCACACAATAAATGTTTATTAAATTGAAATATTGAAAGACACACAATGCTTGGCAAGCCCGCAGGCCCGGCGCTCTGTTCACTGTTTTAGTCACTTACGAACTGCTTTTCATCGAGTGAGAGTCATTTTTTTTTTTTTTTGCATCACCTTGCTCTATTGATTTACAAAAGAAGACATTGGGGAGGGGTAGTAACAAGCAATCCACTTGAATAGGAATAATATTTAGCAGCACTTAACCCTTAGGCTCTGCTTAACAGTGTGAGAGCTGAAGACTTTAAACCTAATGCATGTTTGACTTTTCTTCTCTAACATGATTGCTGCTGATGCTGCATCAAGTTTTTCTGGAAATCAGGATCATAGATTAATGTTGATGGTGGTACTTCCACTGCCTAGTAGAGCGCTTCCCAATGCAGGTTTCTCCTGCGTGCCCTCTGTACCATCACAGTGGACCCCAGGATCAGAAGGGGCCCCAGTTTGATCCAGTGCTGTTGTGTTAGCCTTTACTGGTTCAGTCTTAAGCAAGGATCTCTGTGTGTTCATGTTGTATTGGCGCAGCACATTATGTAGCTGATCTCGATGCCCTGTCGGTGTCTGTGACAAAATGAATGTCTGGCTTGTAAGACAGACACATAGATGTCAATCCTTGTCAATCCTGAAAACACTCGTTTTGATCGTGAGGCTTTGCTCCTTCTGTTTTGATGAGGTGCAGTGAACTGGAAAGGAGGCATTGGAGATCTGTGTTGTGAGGCTCCTCAGTGTCAGTGTATCTGAAGTTGAATATGCAAAATCTTTTATTTCCTTTTTTTCGTGACAGGGTTTCTCTGTGTATCGCTGACTGTTCTGAAACTCTGTAGACGAGGCTGGCTTCGAACTCACAGAAATCGGCTTGCCTCTGCCTCCCGAGTGCTGGGAAAAGTCATATGTCACCACCACTTGGCAACAAGCACAATTTTAGAGAGGAAATCCTTCCCTGAAGCTCTCACGACAGCCTGTAGGTTGAATACTGCTGACAGAGAGCTGGGAGTGGAGCAGTAGGAGTGAGCATGTCTGTACTAATTTCCTCTTCCTTAAAACTAACTTGTTGCCTTTCTTATCCTCAGCGATAATTTTATAATTTTATAATGGTTATTAAGTGATAAAATATTATTCCCTACTGGTGGTGTTGATCATTGAGACTCATCTGCCTCTCTACAGCTAGTTATTGATTTGTTGCTATCTTCATGTTATATATTGGCAGCATTTTAATCAAAACACCCTTGTTTTCTGGAGAACACTATGTATTTATGTGCCCATGCATGGATGGGACTTTCCTGTACTAATCTATACTTGAGGGATTTAAGTTTCATAATTCTTACCGAGAGCTAGCACTACTGCCTAGTCAGATTCAGAGCGGGAAAAGAGTGCTTGTCCAGGACTGTGTGTTGAGAAGCTGACGTGCTTCTGATTGAATGCTGCCTAGCTGCTTCTCCTTGTGTGATTTTGGGGAGGTGATGTCATTGTGATTTTGATCAGGTGATGTCATTTTTTTTAGCTTCAGTTTCCTGATCTGTAGCCTAGGCACCTGGGTAAACTCCTAAACAAGACTCCTGAGCATTAAGTGTGTTGAAGTTCTTGGTCTTTCAAAAGCACCCAGTGATGGTGAAGAAAGGTTAGACCATTCCGGATCTTATTATTTAAAAAAATTAGATAAAAAGATTTATGTGCGTGTACAACATGTATGCAATTTTTTTTTAAAATACAGAGTTCCATTGTAGATGAGGCTGGCTTCAAACTTCCTATGCTGATGTTAAATTCCTGGTTCTATAACTTCCATCTCTGGAGTTGTGGGATTATAGACTCTGGACAGTTACTGTATTTTTGGATCCCAGATGAGATCTTACATCTCAGTTGAGTGAATGAATTGGCTTGCATGCAAGAATAAGGATATTATGGAATGAAAGCAAACGTAGATAAAAGCTGAGGGAGATGAAGGAGCCTAGAACGAGTCTTCCTCCCTTCCCTGGGGGTGTCATGAAATGGCTGCAGCATCCTGGACACCCGGATAGCATGGTGGGGAGCAAGGACAGGAGTATGGGCCATTAGCTGAGTCTAAAGGACAAGTGGCAGACCATGATACATGGGGATGCTAGCTGAGGCCAGATCAGAGAGGTAGGATAGTAAGTTAATCAAGAATTTTATTCTAGAACCCATCAGAACCGAGAGTTCCCTGCTGGAGACTGTAAGCCTCTGTAACGAGGACATTATGGAGAGTTGGAACTCCATGTCAACATTGAAAGGGATTTAATAGTTTGGAGATGACTGGCATTGATTTTTTTTCAAATCTGTCATTTCCTGTTTATTGCGAATGATTATTTATGCCCTGGCTCTTGGTAGCTATAGGGAGACATTTAATTTAGACACCGAAGTATATGAAAGAGGATAAACTCCTAGAATTTCCAAAACAAGTTTAATCCGTCCTTTCCTCTCTATTTTTTCGTTGTAGGCTACAACCACCAGTTTCTAATGAGTTCATCGCCCTGCTTACTCGTAATTTTCGGTCTGAATGGGACCATATGTGCCTTTCTCATCGTTGTCACTGTGGAGAGAACACCTTGGGATTTTTAATTCATGAGGACTGAAGGAAATCGTTAGGCACTTGGTGTGTTTATTATTCTTTCCTTATGTTTAGTTATCTTACACGTTAAATTCTTTGTCATATGAGGAAGGATGTTAATCTCCTTATCTTATAGACAGAGAGGTTAAGTTTCTTAACCAAGGTCACACAGCCTGTGGGTTCTAAGCTGTTGAGTTTTAAGCTCAGGTCGTCTGAATTTAAGACTAGGTTTCTTTTTCTGTAATGGCATCACTTGCCTTCTTGCGGATCTGCGGTGTCAGTGGTGAAGGCATATCTGGGTTAGGGAGACAAACACGGAGCAATATTGTCTTTAACAAGAGTAGGAAACGCGA
Source organism: Arvicola amphibius (assembly GCF_903992535.2). Taxonomy (NCBI): domain Eukaryota; kingdom Metazoa; phylum Chordata; class Mammalia; order Rodentia; family Cricetidae; genus Arvicola; species Arvicola amphibius. The sequence continues at coordinate 22,991,769 of NC_052054.1, forward strand.
GTTTAAACAAACGGTCTTCCTGTTGAGGAAAGTGCATTTTCTTTTTCTAAAAGGCTTTTTTCCCCCTGTCACTTAAGAGGTCACCCATCTTCTTTTAAGAACACCGCTTGACCTGGCACTGCTTTTCTGGTGTGCGGGCAACCGTTAGGGCGTTATCTCTTTTGGTGTTGATCATGGGCTCCTAGTTGTTGGGGCTGATACTGACACTACAACTGGTCATCTGGATGGTACAAGAGTGGACCACCATTGGTATTGTCAGGAAGTCAAACTGTGATCCCCATTCAGCTTGTGATGTAGGTCTGGGCCAATGCCAGCCCTTAACGCCTTGACCTCTGGAAGCCAGGACACGGGAGATGCCAAGGTAACTAAGTGACACATGAGTATCTGAATAGGCAGAAAGGACATTATTCTTCATGTTCGTGATTTTCTTTATGGCTATAACTCTGACCATCTCTATCTGTTATATAAAATGGGAAAAATTTGTGGAAAAGTTGTATCTTCACAAGAGATAATAATTTGACGTTGTGGAACCAATTTTCTGTTAAAGAAGTACTTTTAAAAAAGTTATTTCATGTTCCGGGTCTTAGCAGTGTCCTTAGGAAGCTTTGTGTACAGACCCAGAATACGGTGTTTTTAAGCCTATTGTTACATTATTTGAATAGACCCGTCTGTCTCCCTTGAGGACGTGGATTCTTTACACTTAAGCATCCGTCATTCCTGTGGAGTGGTAGATTCATTTACAGTTTATTGATATGATTTGAGAGTAGTAAGGTTAAGTGTGCGAGGAACAGAGGACAGTTGTGTCAGGTGTGTTTATTTTCAACCAACAAAACTAAGTTACAGTCACCAATATTTTATATGTCATTTTACTGGCCTCACAGAGTTAATGTGCCTTACGTCTTCATTTCAGGAGCTCAATGGATTTGAACATAGAGTTTATTTTGTAATATACACGATAAGGAGAATATTTATAAAAATGGGCCTTGGCATGATGGGGAGCTGTTCATGGTCCCTGCTGCACCAGGGCATGGGTTTCACAAAGAACAATTTGATCTGCAGAAATAGGCCTGTGTGTGAGATGACTGTAGACCTAGATTTGCATGAAGATATTTGTAGGTACTTCCTGGTTTAACTCTGAGCTTGGGGAGTGGCATCTAAGTAAGATGCAGCTTTTAATTTTTTAAACCCCCTAATGAATCAAGGAGGAGGATATATAAATCTTCGAACCTGGTGAAGAAAACAACTGTTCTGGAAAGAATACAGATGATTTTGTATTTTTACATCTATAAATGGCAGTTCATAAAGTCTTTACTAGTATTCCCTTTTCCTTTTGTTTTGACTTTTGTCTCATTAAAAAAAGAGGGCGTGGTGACCTGCCTCATAGGTCTTTGTAGCCCTTCGGAGGTTTGTTTTATTTATCACAGTGTATAAAACATATGTTGAACACATACCGGAATTAAGAAAGCCACTGTGAACCACTGAAAGTGTCATTAAACTAGAGTGTCAGGATGGATAGGAAAACCTAGAATTGATCAAGATACCCAGTGTGTTGCTGGGTGTAGTGGGACACACCTTCGAGACGGAGGTGGGGGGCACAGATAGGTTTCTGTGAGTTCAAGGCTAGCCTGGTCTACACAATGAGACCAGGACAGCTAAAGCTCTGTAGTGAGACTCCAAATCAAAAACCAATCAAACAAACAAACAAACAAACAAGCCTAACTTGACAACTCAAAAGTAATCTGTAGGGCATTGTGTTCTATGAAGCAGTACACAAATGTGAACTGTTAGCACGTATGCGGTCGGTGACAGTGGTTTTAATCTGAGACATTAGAAACTCACAGTTGGGTTGATTTATGCAATCCCCTTAAATGATTAGAGCCCTTACGTCCATTTTTAGAAATTAGCTTGTACGTAAGAAAATACATTTATATAACTTAAGGCTCTTTCCTTCATTTCCTCTTGTATTTGTTTTGATTATTATGAATGCGTTGGTTCCCTAAAGTCTAGAGAACACTCTGCTGTTCAGTGGAGAGCAAGAAGCTTGTTAGAGAGTTTTCTGTTTCTACAGCTGCGCTTCGGGGTATCACGTTCTGAAGAGGTCAGCTGGGCATGACCTCATGGGCATGAGACAATTCTGAACGAGCCGCAGGCCTGCAGAGTTGCAAAGAGAATACAGAATGTCTGAGTGCCGGGGCACCGCTCACTGCTGTTAAAGCCAAAGCTGTCCTGAACTGTTGATGGCTGTATAATTATTATTAATACTTCACTGGAGAAGACACTTGAATCTAGAGAAATAGCATAAAACTACTGCAAAAAACATTTATTGTATATCCATTGTGCTATGGTAGGGGCTCCCTGGAAAATTAAAAGCATGCAATATACATCTTTCTAAATGGGGAATTTGCATAATAATGGAGACCATGAGAACACAGTGTCTCCTTTCAACACATTCATTTACTCTTCCTCAACTTATTTACAAGTGTTTGCCGAGTGTCGTTTCTGTGCCAAGCACTGATTTAAGAGTTGAATTTGTAGTAGGACAGGGTAAGTCTGGCTTTGGTTTTAACACATGCTGGGGACACTCATCTCCGTTAGAACAAGTCATGCTGAAGCCCAGGCGTGCAGTGAATACTGTGTTAGGACAGAGACCTCGGGCCAGTGAGGTTGCGCCAGCTTGAGGGAAATGCTTGCACACCAGCTCTGTGGTGGATGGAATTACAGGTGAAAGGCACGCGGAAACATGGTTATGGTCAGAGCATCCGGAAGCAGAGAAAGAAAGCTGGGGAAGTTGGTTGCATTGGTTCTAGTCTGGCCTTCTGTCTTAGTTAGGGTTTCTAATGCTGTGAAGAGATACCATGACCATGGCAGCTCTCATAAACGGAAAACATTTCATTGAGGTGTCTTCCATGTTCAGAAGTTTTGTCCATTGTCATCATGGTGTGGCTTATGGCGAAAGGCAGACATGGTGCTGGAGAAGTAGCCGAGGGCTCTACATCATGGCTTGCAGGCAACAGGAAGTGACCTGTCTCGCTGGGCCTGGCTTGAGCTTATATAAGACCTCAGAACCTGCCTCCACAGTGACGCACTTCCTCCACCAAGACTACAACTACTCCAACAAGGCCACACCTCCTAATAGCGCCACTCCCTTTGGGGGTCCTTTTCTTTCAAACCACCACACCTTGTAAACCCATGTTAGAATTTTGGCCTTTGCCCTAAAATAAATGGAAAAGCCATAGAAGTTGTCTAAATGGGCAGGACAATACCATATTTACATTTTGAAATTTTCTTTGTACATGGCATGAGGGATGTTTTTATACTGAATATAGACTGGATTAGCCTACTGTGATCACCTAATAGAGTGGTAGAGGAGGAGGGTAGAGGAAGGTGGACAGACATGAGAAGTTAGAGTGACTTCTCCAAGGAGAATCTTCCAGGACTTGATGGCGGGCTGGAAACAGAGAGAAATCACCCCGAACGTACTATAGGCATGTGACTGTTGCATTGGACGGGGTAGAGGTGCCATTCACTGAGATAGGGCTCACTGAAGGCAAAGCAAAACAGGCTTCTGGCTTTGGTTTTGCTGGATTTAAGGTGGTTTTGAATGACCGAGTTGGCAAGTGATCCAGTGTCAAGTGACCAGGCTGAATCTGTAGGTCCAGAAGAGAGAAAGGGTTGAGACTGAAATGTGGGAGCCACCAGCCCCTTGATGGTAGCCAATGGGAATGCAAGAGGCGTAAGAAAGGGTGCGGGGCTGGCCCTGAAGCATTCCGGCATTGAGGTTGGATGTGAGGTGAGGCCACAAGGCAAATTAGGCAACACTGTCTAGAAAAGAGCCCTGCAGGGGAGCCACCATGGCAGGCTGTAAGTAGCTGAACTATGTGCTTGTTTATGAAGACTGCTGGGCTCTAGTACCACACACAAGGAGGCCGGAACAATAGGTTCCCACAGGCTTCTTCTGTGGTCTGAATATATGAAGTCCGGCTGTCAGTAGGTCTAGGGCCTTCCGAAGACTGGGAGGAAGACGCCGGTCATGAGCTTTCAGTCCCAGCTCCTGGTGACAGCTGGCGATCATGGGCATGTTCTGGCGTGTCATCCCTCTCATTTCTGTCCCTGTCTTCACATAACATTCTCTCTGTGTGTCTGTCTTCTAAGGACACCAGGCATGTTGGATTAACGGGCAACCTCACTCCAATATGACATCATCTTCACTAATGACATTTGCAATGACTCGCTTTCTAAATAAGGTGATATTCTGGGGGCGTCTGCGCTCAAGACCTGTTTGTGTGTGTGTGTGTGTGTGTGTGTGTGTGTGTAATATATAAGTAGATAAAGCTTAGTGTATATAAGGAGGACTCTAAGCTGTGTGAGGATTTCTTCTTATGTAAGGCCTTCTGTGGCATGTAGCTTCAATAGAGACACAGTCTGGCCCAGTAAGGCTCAGATCGAACTTAATGTATAGCAATAGGAAGAGGGCAAAATGGGAGGAGAATAAAATGGAAATTTGTCCTTCCTTTTTTCTTCCTCCTCCTCCCCTCCACCCTCCCTCCTTTCCCTCTTCCTCATCCTTCACAAGAGGGTGAAATTCAAATTGAGCCTTGGTGGATGCAGATTAGGAATTAAATTTCTGGGCAGTGGAGGCAGAGAGGGTCTGCGGAAAGGAGAGTATTCATTCAGTCTTCAGTTAGCTTCTGGAACCTTCCTGTGTAGCAGGCAGTGTGCCAGGGGCTGGGGAGCCCTGATGTTTGGATTAGACACTCAGCTTCCTGACATCCGTCTCTGCACCTACCACCATTTTTCTTTTTAAATCCGAGACTAGGTCTCGCAGAGTTTTCCAGGCTGCCCTCAAACTCTTGGGCTTTAGTGAACTTGTTTCTATAGCCTCAAGAGTAACTAGGACTCTAAGTATATACTACCACAGTACCCTATGTCATTTTAATGAACAATATGTGAGCAAAATTATGTCTTATGATTGTGTTCATGTTCATAATTATTAGTTTAATTATAATAATAATTAATAATAACTTATCAGCTTATTCAAGGATGGCCAATCTAAATATGTCACCCACATTTACAAATTTAATTTTTACTAAAACCTTAGGATGTCGTTTCTCCCATATTTCATACCGACTGAAGCACCACCAAAGGTGTTATTTGCTTTAATGAGGAAGCACGAGGTTTATGGTTAGTTGGAAGAAGCCGTTGATAGTAAGATTCATGTTGATTTAGGAAATTTAACATATTGATAAATGCTTCTGTCTTAGAATAGGTGGGCAGCCTGTGTTCGATGGTGTAAAATCACAACGGACAGATGAAAAAACTGGAGGCTCAAGGAATCTAGGCAGGCTGTGGAGTGTCCACATCCATGCACAGTAGAGTCCAGATTCTTACCCAAGGAGCTACGCCAGAACCCAGTGCCTAACCTTCTGTTCCACACCCCTGTGTGCTGTGACGACAGCAAACACTGAGCAGTTCTAGGAGCCTTTAGAAATAGCTACTGATACAGAGAGACATTTCACACCAGACAGTGGTTCTTTTGTTAGATAGTAACCCTCTTGGTGAGAATATTGTCAGTCTTAGAGGTATAACTTCATTTAAGCCACACACACACACGCACACACAGATACACATACTCTCATATACATCTTATGTGCCATTTTAGTAAAAAAAATGTGTTTTCAAACATGCTTAGTGTTATTTTTTCATTCTTTCTCAGATAACATTCCGCCACACACACACTCCATAGACCCTTGTTACTTTCCTGGTTTCTATGGTTCCTATATGTGTAAGAGCCAGAGGACCTGGAAATGTGCTGGGAGATTTCACAGATGTGACAGGAAAGCTTCACTCATGATCCCTCAATGGAATGGCTTCCTAAACAAGACCCAAACAAGCTCAACATCAGTAAAGAAGCAGACATGGGGTATACAGACAACCAGGGAGTGTGCTGGGAGTGGGGGAAGTAGCCTTCCTCAGGGATGAGCCACGTGATTGGTTATCCAATGTCATTTGGTCAGCCCTGGAATCATATACATATGAAGAGCCCAGAATTGACTGAGCAGGTTGTATTTGTGTGTTTATGCTTGTTGATACGTGATGGTTACAAAGAAAAATGAATCTGAGAGGGACCAGAGCACAGGAGGAGTCGGAGGGAGGAAAGAGAAGGGAGGAAATGATGCGGCTATATTTTAATTAAAAAAGTAACAATTGAAGACGAGATAGCATTCAAAGGCTTGAATCTAACTTTCAGGGTACAGTGCAGGTGCTGTGTGCAGGCAGGAATCGCGCAGGTGAGTGAGGCTGCTGAGGGCCTTTGCTGGGTCCTTGGAGCCACCAGTAGTGGCCACAGTGAAGAAGGCCCACACGTAAGCCAAGAGGTGCAGGTGTAGGTGGGGATGGGATAAGAGTGGGTGACTTCTGGTGGAAAATGAGGTGCCTTCAGCCCCGTTCTAGGTTTCACTTCCTCTGGAGGTTGCACTTGGTCTCCCACACCCAAATCTTTATCTTCAATCTCTCAGTTGTCATCAGAGTTGCTGTCACTATGCTGCTTTGGTTTCGTTTCCTGTGCAGCTCCCGTACCTCTGGTCTTAGGTGACCCTGTAGGTATCGCTAGGTGACTCTGTCGGTATTGCGAGCTTCCGAGGCTTGTGGGAAACTGCCCGTGTGCACAGTTCAGCACGGGAAAGTGTGCTCTGCTGGGCTGAATCAACAACAGTCAGGAGTGAGGTGCTGTGGATTAGCTTACCCTTCCGTTTTTTAATACTTTCCATGCCGCAGCTCTTGATGTGGGGTTTTCCCCCTCGCTGGCTTTGACAATCAGATAATGGCTCATATTTCAGGTGCTTTGGATCTATCCAACTGATATTACGAAGGGAAGTTTCTCTTTCCGTGGTCTAGAGGCAGCTCTTGGAGTGAAAGTCTTGTGTTCTGGGTCCTCAGACTTGAGGTTTGAAGGTGATGTAACTGTCTGATGAAGAATCAGAACGGAAACTGGCCCTAAGCTAAGAAGCCGGGTCCTATAGGGCGCCATGAACACTGGTTCTGCCCATCCTGCAGGAAAGAGACCAATGCTGTATCATGGATTAGAGGACAGGACTTTTCTGGATGCCGTGTACTAAGTACATTTTCATTCTCGCTTCTGAAATGACTTGATTTCTTCTTTCTTAAACATGGAAACCCACCTAGGCAGTTGTCTAGTATAATAATCAATAGACTTTACCATGCCACCTACGTGTCTCTAGTCTGCAATGTTGGGGCTTCTCGTGGCCCAGGATAGGCATGACCACAGCCCAACCCAAAACTGTAACCTGACTTGTTTGGCTTTGATTTTTGTCAACTTGACAAACTAGAGTCCCTTGGGAAGAGGGAGCTTCAGTTGAGGAATACTCTCTCTCACTTTGGCCTTTGGGTTTCTCTGTGGGATGGTTTCTGAATTGCTAATGTTGGAGGCCCAGAGCCCTATGGGTGGTGCCCCCTGTAGGCCTGTGGGCTCAGGCTATAAGAAAAGAAGTTGAAGGAGCCAGAGGAAGTGAGCCAATAAGCAATCTTCCTCCGTGGTCTGTTTCAGTTCCTGACTCAGTTCCTGCTGGAGTCCTTGCCTGGGCTTCCCTCAATGACAGACTGGGATGTAGAAGTCTAAGTTGTAATAAACATTTTTTCTCCCCCAATTGTTATTTGGTCAAAATGTCTATAACAGCAACAGAAAGCGAGTTATTACTAAAAACATGAGAATTTGTGTGTGGTGTGTGTGTGTGTGTGTGTGTGTGTGTGTGTGTGTGTGTGTGTGAGAGAGAGAGAGAGAGAGAGGGAGAAAGAGAGAGAGAGAGGTAACATATTCACTGCTCTTTAATATGGTCTTTGTGAATGATTACATCATGTGACAATGTCTAAAATTTAGGAAATATTTCCTTTGCATCTATATTTTTATTTTGTAGGTTGTTCCCAGAATGCGCTCTGACTTATAATTATTGACTCCATAGCATGTTCACGATGGAACTCAGTGTTCCGGGATGCCCCCACTGGCCACCCAGCGCTAATTACAGCAGTGAAGAGCAATGCTCATTCCCATGGGATGAAGAGGAAAATGGCAACACAGAGAAGTGCTATGACATACAGGGACTAAGGAGTTGCTGAGGAAAAAGACATGATCTTCTTAGAGCAGCTTGGGGAGACATGGAAGGGAGCAAAGTGCACCTTTAGATAGAAACAAAAATGATTGTTTATATTTGGACCTGTAGTTGTATTTCTAGGATAAAAGCCACTTCACAGAATTGCTCTTCAAACAGCTCTCTGTGATGATGGACATATCCTATATCTGCGCTGCCTGAGATGAGAGCCACTGGCCCTCTTTAGGGCTTTTGAAACATGATTATTACAGCAGTTGAAAAACCACACTTTACATTTTATTCAGTGCTGTTTAAAGTTTAAAATATAAAGTCCCATGGCATTAGTGGCTATCGTATTGAACTGCGTTGCCAGATGAAAAAAATATGCAAAGGACTAAGCCAGTGTTATGGATTTGGATAAGTCTCTTGATCATAAGTCATAGAGAATTTGATTGGCTTTTACTTTTCAATGTAGTTTGTTACAAACGCTAGCATGGAGGCACTCAGACAAACAAATATGAACAATGCAGTAAGCTATGATGTGTAGTTTGTTAGGGACATCGTCTACCTTTGTACCAGCACACAGTTTATACACGCAAGCCTCCATGTACACACAGAGATGGGCAAGCTGACTCATGGATGTATGGGTTTGGATGCACGCTTTCATGTGATCTTTTTTTCTCCTTTGGCCTTTTAATATGGAGAAAGGGAGAAAGAAGATGGTTCTGGATGATTTATCCTTTGGAAGGAATAAGAATGACTATTAAGTCTCCTACTGGGGGAAATATCGGGCTGGGAAAAGAGTTCATACTAGGTAGTTTTCATCCCTGACCTACAATGACAGACACTCCCTTAAGAGTTCAAGTGGTCCTTAGTTTCTGTGCTATAGACTGGGGGTCACAGTGCTACCTATCTGCCTCAAAAGATAATGTATATTTATAAAGCTTCTTTTTAGGGTGTTCTGTCTAAGCCAGTATCTTAGATTTTTTTATAATCCTGCAGCACACTTCTTTTTCTCCTTGTGTTGACTGTGGTACCAAGACACATGGCTATACATATTTTCTCTTCGGTCTTCAGTGTCGTCTGGCAATCTCCACATCCCTTCCAGACCCGCTTGAAAGTCTCCCTCTTCACATTCTGTGCCAGCTTTGCCTGAGAAACTTCCTTTCTGGGTCCAAGTTTTGGCTGTGCCCACTCCCCCAGAATGGATGTAGCCAACTATGCCCTGGAATACCCTGCAGTGTTGCTTCTAGATGCTTTTTTTCCTTTCTTATGTCTGTGCTTTGTTTTGCACTCATTATAATGGAAGCTCCCAGGGTGGAGGCTGACTTTGATCTTTATTTTCGTGAGCTTTTTAGAATTAATTTTATCCAGTGGCGTGCAGAGAGTAGCCTTCCATGAAGGCTGCACTGTGATAGTTAAGTAGAGGGCATGGGAATTTCAGGGCATAGACCGGTGTCTTTCATAAGCTCTGAATGTCCATTTAAAGCAGAGGCTTCCAATTGTGTTATGCCCAACAATCTCTAGGGGTGCTTCTAGGATTTAGGTCTGAAGGTTCAATAACACAGGTGATTTAGTGGATTTGAGATGGGTGCAAGATGCCTGAATTTTAAGGAGTAAACCAGGCAGTGTGCATACAGCTGCTCTGACTGCTGCTCTCTGAGAAATAGTCATCTGTATATTACGATACCACTTCTTGCCTCTACCCAGGAATGACTTTTGGTGGTAAGGAGTGTTGTTGCTGTTAAAGAATATAAGATCTTGGGGGTGCTGTTCTTCTTCTTCTTCTGGGAGGAGAGAGAAGATGAGGTGGAGGATTTTGTAGGAGAAGCATTTGCTTATCTGGGCATGGTGCTGCATGCCTTTGATCTCAGCACTAGGGAGGTAGAGGCAGGAGGATCAAAAGTTCAAGGCCAGTTTTTAAGTATATTGGGACTTTGAGACCAGCCTGGGATACATGATACCCTGTCTCAAAACAAACAAACAAACAAACAAACAAACAACTCCCAAAACCCTCACCCCAACACAAATCATCTGTTTAAATCATTTTCATGTCAGCTAGTTTCAGCTGAACACTAGACTATCATATCAGAAAGGGCGGGTAATCATAGATGGTTTCTCAAGCCACAGTGGTCTACAGCAGCCCCCGAGCCTTCACTCAGTTTGTTTGTCCAGGATCAGTTATTACAGGCTTCGCAATCTGACCCTCCAGAGACAATTAGGGCAGTGTCTGGAAAGCACATAGGAAGAGTGCCACTGGCAGCAGGTGGTACCTTGGTTGCAAAAGTAACCACTGACAGTCAGACAGTAAAAACTCAAAGTCAGACAGAAGACGTCAAGAAACCAGAAAAAAAGGCATGTAGAAGGCAGAAGTGAAATGTAGACTAGGTGGAGCAACCAAAGGATGGAGGGACCAGCAAGAGCACGGAGGTGCCCTTGGGTTGGGCTCAGGAGCTAGCAGTGATCTGTTGCTCCATCGGATGCTGCATTTCCAGAGCTTAATGAGAGGTGTGACTCTTGGGAGCTGCCCTGAAGGAATCTTAGAGTAGCTTGAAATAAACAGCTGGACAAGCACACAAATCCATGAACTATGAGAGGTACATCTATGAAGACATTGCCGACTGAAAAGATGGGCAAATACTTTTCCTATTTTAGTCCATACAGTCTCAGATATTTCAGTCTATACATGTTTGGTACCTGTTCCACTCTTAGTTGCTCATTAGTGTTGCTCTCCTCTCACCTTCCATTTTCATGTTTAAATTACCTTAAAATACATAGAATATATGTTTTTGGATTTCAAATCCCATTTATGTAGTTTTAACACTCAAGAATTTTGAGTCATTATTCAATATGCAGTGTTCTTACCTCACACAAACAGTTTAATTTAAAGTCATCAATAAAGTTCAATAGGTTTTTTTGTTGCATATAGATCTGAAGAGGTCTCTTTTTACATAGCTAACATTGGATCATATTTTATGTGGCTAATTATCCTTTAATAGATCATAATGATTTCCCTGGGGAATGGTACATCTATTAGAAGTAGATATTTTAGCATACATACTAATTAGAAAAATGCACACTAGTGCCAGCCCATACATAAGAAAACCAAGGCTGGCCTTGAACACTTAGGCTCAAGTGATCCGCTGTCTCAGCCTCTTGAGTAACTGGGGCTACAGGTGTGTGTCACCGCACCCAACGGAAAAATCGCTTCTAATATTGTTTAAAATCAGCTAACTTGCTTTGAGTTCCTCTCCACCTCCCTGCAGAATTCTGTTGTCAAGTGGCTGTAGAACTCAGAATTTATTTTAGTCAGAGAGAGGAAGGAAGAGGTGAGAAGTCTTTTACTGTAGGCATACATTAGGTCCTAGTGAAAACCTGAAATAGGTAGAGCGTTTTTCCTTCCAGTAACATCCTGCCAATTAGACTTGAATCAGTTCGCCAGGGAGGAAGGACCCAGTTAACCAGCTCTCGGTCTCACCGTGTTGTATTTCATTTCATTCAAAACTACATGTTCCAACTTGCATCTTTTTTCCATCATTTCTTTCCCTTTCTGATTAGAAACCACAGCCACAGCTAAGAACAACTTAAATACCTGGTCTGATTCCGGCAATGGGCTAGGCATGATGCAGGAAGGGCAGCGGCTTTTGTGTTGTTTGGTCGGCAGGGGCAGGGCGTATGCAAGCTAATGTGAGTGAGGCATCCACACAGGAACTCAGTACGCTGAAAGACAGAATGGGAGGCAGGAAAGAAGGGCAAGTTCATAGGGGAAGATCAAGACCCGTTGCAGGAAGGAAGCAGGCAAGCGTCTCTGAAGATAGAGGCCTTGAAGTATGCTTCCCATCTTTTGAAGGAAAAATGGACCTGGAAGATGACATTCCTGGAAGACAGAAAGTTATAGACAAAATTAGGATCACTTTACAGGGCTGAGCAAGACCTGGGTAGTGTTGAAGTTTTCAGAGCGCCACCCACATGCCCTGCCCTGTGAATGATGGTCTCTGTAGTGAGCAGCATCGTGCTTCCGAATGACAAGGGCAGGGGTTTGCCCAGGGAATCGTTGATAGGATAGGCTGGACAACTGAATATACTGATGGATCTTCTGTCAAGGTCATTGAACTAAAATAGCCTAATGCCTCTGAACTTTGTGCTGCTAGGATGGGATTTCCTTGGGGAGAGAGAGCTGAGGGTGATATTTGAAACGACAGAGTGACAAAGTGTTTTGGGAGAGTCAGGGTAAACTAGCAGTAACCATGGTAAAATGAATTGAGATGCGACCAGGCTTCAGATGGGTTCAGAATGATTCTTTATGGCCTTCCAAGTAAAGCCGGAGTAACACATCAAACTGGCGTTCTTGGGGAGAGAATGCAAGACCCACAGCAAACCAGGCCTCGCATCAACTTTCGCCTTAGTCTGTATCTTTTTGTGTATGCCCTCTACAGAAGGCTCATTACTCTGCTTTCTTGTATAATAATTAAGATATTAAGTAAAGATGCCAGCTTCCAACTTTTTCCTTGTATGCCGGTCACTGTCATCTGCTCTCCACCCAAACATCTGTTTGTGGGTTGGTCCTGGGCTCTCCTGTGTTGGTCACAGTTTTTTACTTTTGGCTTGTAGTTAATTTTAGTTCCAGTTCGTGGATCAGGAGCCCAAGAAGGAGGTTTATTAACATTGTACTGGGAGCAGGATAAGGGCCAAGTAACAAGGGTGGAATTCTGAAGATGAACATGGATGTCCATCCATCCGTCTGTCTGTCCACCCATTTATGGTTTATTACATACTGCTGAGGTGAGTCTCTTCCGTGTGGTGTTCTTATCGGGTCTTGCTTTTCTTGCTTCTGTCTTTCTTCTGTCAACCGCTTTGCGATTTCTACATGACAGCTGATTACCCAGGGGTAAGAGCAAGGCCCCTGATGGTGTTAGTGGCAGCTGGTTTTATTTTTGGATTTTGTCAGGTGTTTGTAAGTTGAGAGCTGTTTGTAGTCAAACAATGTGATTTGGTGGCATCTATGACCTCCCATGGACGTAATGAATGTGGGAAACTGAGGGGATGAAGTGAACAGTCTTTAACATCACATTCGTCTAAAACTTTAAAAACCTGGGTGCGGGTGAACGAGTAAGAAGATGGCTGTGCTGGTGAACACTCAGTCTCATGTCAGGTGGATCTGAGTTTTGATTGGTTTAGAGATCTGGTCACTGATGGAATAGTCACAGGTTTATGGAATTTACACGTTGATCCGCTTGGGAGGATCCTGTAGGTCAGTTGTTCTTGACAAGTTTCCAACTTATCTCACCAGCAGTATTGTGGGATGCAGAAAACATCTGCCTTGTAGCAATTTGATTTAAAAAAATCTCCTTCTATATGCTCATTTTGCTTACATATGTACATTTGAAATAGTTACCTATAATCCTTAGTTTCAGTCTTGTTGAAAACATTTACTTTTTTTTTTGCTGATTGCCATATTTTAGTTTTAATGGCCACACACATTTGACTACAATGTTCAAAGTTTTTTAAAAAAAGTCTCTTTTTCTGACTATTTTACTTCTCTCTAAAGTCTGTTTGTGAAATACTGTGAGCACTTGTTTAATTATACACAATCCCGGTATTATTTACAAGTATTTTTCCCATTTTTATCAAAATTGTACCAGAGTAAAAAAAAATTCACCTCATCATTGTACTTCAGATTTTAAAAAAAGCTGGTGACTTTCCTTTACTAGTCCTGGTGACTTTTCTTTACTAGTCCTGGTGACTTCCTTTTACTAGTCATATTGGTTTTCTTTTGTTTTTCTTCCTCATTTTTTTATTAAAAATTTCCATCTCTTCCCCTCCTCCTCCCCCTTCCCTCCCCTTTCTTCCACCCATACCCCCACTCCCTCCCTCTCTAGGCCAAAGAGCCATCAGGGTTCCCTTCACTATGTTAAGTCCAAGGTCCTCCCAACTCCCAAGTCCAGGAAGGTAAGCAACCAAACTGACAAGTCTCACAGTGAGCCCGTCCATGCTGAAGAGTCCAAGCCCATCGCCGTTGTCCTTGGTTTCTCAGTCCTCCACCTTTCTAATTTATTTACTTCTCAGTTAATTTCAAAGAGGTCTCTTTGAACTCTGTTTATGCCTGATGTTCTTTAAATTATTTTCATTGCACCAGTCTACTGATTCTCTCTCTCTCTCTCTCTCTCTCTCTCTCTCTCTGTGTGTGTGTGCATGCATGTGTGCGTGCACCTGGATGTGCACGCACACACATTATAATACACGCATTGACAGTCAGAGGACCACTTGACAACTTGTAGGGAGTTGGCTGTCTCCTCCTCTTTCATGGGCCTGGGGATCAAACTCAGGTGACAGTACTTTAGTCTCTAAGCCCTTTTGCTGGCCCATAAATAATAATTTTTAATTTTGAACTTAGTTCTACTATTGGTATGATGTATTTAGTTAATTATTTTTTCTGTTACTCACAGGTTTTGGGAGTGTTGGCTTGGTATTTGAGTAATTTGTTTGAGGCTAGCTTCTCATCACTGTTTCCAATGTTCTGTGAAAAATCCTAACGGCAGTATAGGATCCTGGTTGTTAATATTTAAGTGGATACTTGGTCTTCTGTCAGAATCACAAAATGCCCATGCTGTTCATTGGAAAATAATTAATCATATGCGTACAGACTAAATGTAGAGTTATTGACCGAGAGTTTGGATAGTAGATGAAAACTCTATTCAAGAAGTTTTTGCATTAGTTGGGGGGGGGGGGCATGCGCAGTCAGCACCCTAGAGGGTGAATTTCTGACCAGTCTGAGTCACAGAGGGAGATCATGCCTCAAAAAGACAAACAATAGATCTCCATTTCTAACTACAGTGTATCTGACTGGTAAATTAGGAAATATACATTTTGTATTTATTTAGTGCTTAAAAGCAACCCATGTTTGGGGATTATTTTTCCCATGTGCTGGTAAGCATTGCTATACTACTTTTGAGGTACAGACTCTATTTAAGTGGAAGTGCTTCTGGAAGTTATAATGCACTCCAGCATTTGTTTTTAATTGGTTCAATTGACTTTTAAACCATCTTGTTAAAATAACCTGTTATCTGATAAATACAATTTATTGATAGCTGAACACTGTTTCTCAACTCTGACTTAATGATAAGAATTCAATATACCCTCCAGTCTTTCCATAGGAGAACTAACATTTTGAAAATAATGGAAGATTGCTTTTCTTTAATTCATTTTGAAGGATGATCTGTATTAAGAATATTATAAGCAAACAAGAAAACCATCTACATGGTTATTGAAAATGTATAGCTTATTTTTTTTTCTATTTTTTAATTGATTTTATTGAGCTCTATATTTTTCTCTGCTCCCCTCCCTTCCTACACCCTTCCCTTAAACCCTCTTCCATGGTCCCCATGCTCCAAATTTACTCAGGAGATCTTGTCTTTTTCTACTTCCCATGTAGATTAGATCCATGTCTGTCTCTCTTAGGGTTCTCATTGTTATCTAGGTTCTCTGGGATTGTGATTTGTAGGCTGGTTTTCTTTGGTTTATGTCTAAAAGTCACTTAGGAGTGAGTACATGTGGTAATTGTCTTTCTGGGTCTGGGTTACCTCACTCAATATGATGTTTTCTAGCATCATCCATTTGCCTGCAAAGTATGGTGATTTCTCAGAAAATTAGATAAAAACCTTTCTCAAGACCCAGCAATAACACTTTTGGGTATATATTCAAAGGATGCTCAACCATGCCATAGGAACATGTGCTCAACTATGTTCATAGCAGCATTGTTTTCATAGCCAGAACCTGGAAACAACCTAAATGCCCCTTGACCAAAGAATGGATAAGGAAAATGTGGTCCATTTACACAATGGAGTACTACACAGCTTAATTGATTTTTAATAGTCATGAAGGAAAGGAGCCCTGCTTACAGTGCATATGACATACAGCCCACTGTTACCCAGATCCATAGATATGAAAGCATGGGTTGCCTATGGTTACTTAAACCGATAACCCATAGCATGAGGGTGTTGGAGAGCATTTCTGAAACACTTAGGTTGAGCAGAGTTTGGGGATGGAGATAGTAAACCTCTCCCACAGAGTGTTATGGGTGTAGTTGATGCTTACTTAGTAGAGCTCGAGACTGAAGTTCTGAATTCTCCAGTTCTTTTTCTCTCGGGTAAGAAAGGCCTGCTTATTAGACTCTGGCCATGCACCCAGTTGGGTTGTCTTATTTTCATTTGGAAAAAAATATGTGAGCTGAAATCTATATCAAGTTATGATTTCTACTCTAGCATACTGATAAGAAATTATTTGTGTGTGTGTAATAATGTGTGGAATGAAACATCACATTCGTCTCTTGTGTTTCTCATATGCTTTATTTATGTTTAACTTTTTAAAGTTGGATGTTGCATTGTTCACATTTCTAAGGAAATACATATTATAAGGGAAATATGACACTGAAATCTTTTTCTCGGCCAGTTTTCCCGAAATGTTAGTTCCTGGGTTTTCTGAAAACAACTCTAAAGGAGATGGGTGGATATATTGAAGGTGATTAATTCAAAACATGAAAAGCAGAAGTGGGCATGTATGTCCCCATTTCATTGATTTCATTTGCTCTGTCATTTGGGGCTACTCAACAAATACTACTTGAATTTCACATACAAGAGTAGGGTTTCTAAGTCTAAAAGCTACTAGAAATTCTGGTCTCATCCTGATGAAACCTTTCGTATTTGTTTGTAACTCTCAGTAAGTGAGTTTGCCCTTCTTCTCATTGTGTAGCAGCATGCAGACATTCTCTCTGCTTCCTTACACATACAGCAAATTGGCTGATGACATTTGGCCCACTTGCCATGGAATAATCTTTCCAGACTGCAGATTGCTACTGTGATGTGCATTAGTGTTAGTGTGATGTGCATTAGTGTTGGCATTTTCTACTTCGTTTTGTTTCAGTAAGGAAAGTGGAGAGAAGAATCTATGGGGGAGCATCATAGACTCTGAGAAGACATTAAAAATCAGAGAACTTTTAAAAGTAAAACTCAGTCCAAAAGAATTTCCACTACAGTGTTTTCCCACCTTCTAGGGAGTTTTGAAATCAGTTATCAAAGTCAGTGGGTGAATGCTGGGAGCCCCCTGGACTCCCCAGTCCTGGTGGGGAGGGGGCTGATGATTTTATGGAGTTTCTTTGTTGACACCATGCCCTAGAAGTTATGTTTCAGGTTTCTTGACTCCCTCTTAGCAAGAAAGCTCTTAAGCCTGTGAATGTTGTCATCTGTTAATGGAATAGGGCAGAAGCAGTGGCTTAATGGCTACACTTATTCAATGGCAAGGGTGGATTTGTAGAAAGTATGCTCTCTGGCCCAAAAGAAGTTGGTTTTCACATTATTGTTGAAGTATTCTTAATGCGTTGGAGTATGATGGTTAATATCCAACATTTTAAATGTCTGCGTGATATATTGCAAAGTCCTTTAACTTATTTATTATAAAAGAGAAACGTTGGGAAAAGACCCGATTCTTTACTGCTCTCATGAATGGATCATTAGATGTCCCGCGGAACTTCGGTTGCTCAACAGTTGCACATGCTACTTTTCCTGCTGTCATTGTCAGTGTCCTGTTTGATCATGTATATTTGTTATTTATTTACCACTCTGCTACCTGTGCTGTGCACTTTGTGTCACTCTGGCCAAAGATGGGAGTGCGTGTGTTCAAATAGCATGAGGTTCTAGCTACATTGCTCAGAAGTTCTTGAACCATTGGGTTGCTGGCAGGGTGGAGCCATTGAAATAGGGTGTGTCTGTTTAAGTCAATGCCAGGTTCACCAATTTTAGGAGCATGGTAGTTAGTAGTTAGGAAAATAGATACTGTTGAGGGTGAGAAAAAAAAACTGGTGTACAACAGTGGAAGATGTCATTCTTGGGTGTTTTGGACATATTCAGATCAAAGAAGAAAAGTTACTATGAAAACAAAAGCCAAAAGCTACCAGATCATCATTGAAAAAGACTGGTCTTAGGCAGGGGAGTTTTTCAGTGAGTAAAGTGATGACTGCACAAACTTGAGGTCGTGAGTTCAAATCTCTAGCATTGATGTAACCGCTGAGCATGGAAGCATGCACCTATGACTCCAGATGTGGTAGAGTGGGGGCAGATGGATCCCTGAGGCTCCCTGGTCTGCCATTCTAACTAAAACAGAGAGCTCAAGGTTCATTGAAAGACCCTGTCTTGGAAAAGTTTAAGTGGGGAGAGAGAGAGAGAGAGAGAGAGAGAGAGAGAGGGAGAGAGAGGGAGGCAGGGAGGGAGGGAGGGAGGAATATACCTGATATGGATTTCTGATTTCCACAGGTGCATGCATGGATGAGCACACACATCACACATGCACACACACACATTTATACACCTACAAACAGAAAGAAAAGAAAAAGAGTGAGTCTTGTCGATTTCAAGGTTGATTAAAAGTTAAAGAATCTGGTTTGCCTTTTTACAGTGTGACATACGATAGCATACTATATACCATGATGCACACCACTTGGTTCATATAGGATTGACTCTTTAGTGATTTGTAGACTGAAGTTATGAGTTTAGGTATAGGATACTATGTTTTGTTAGGGGTATGTGACATTATCATCCCTGCCCTCTGATGACATCAGCCTTGACCACTTGGTTGAGATAGAGGCTACCAAGTTTTTCCACTGTAAATTTACTACTTTTTTTTCCCTCCCAGCCTTTTCTTTTTTTTTTTTTTTTTTTTGGTTTTTCGAGACAGGGTTTCCCTGTAGTTTCTAGAGCCTGTCCTGGAACTAGCTCTTGTAGACCAGGCTGGCCTCGAACTCAGAGATCCGCCTGCCTCTGCCTCCCGAGTGCTGGGATTAAAGGCGGGCGCCACCACCGCCCGGCTCCAGCCTTTTCTTAATTGGGCAAACCTTATGCTTTTTCTCTCAAAGAGTGTGTGCAGAGGTGAGGGTGGGGCATTTATCAACACATTTTATTGATTGATTGATTTCACTCTGGATTCATGGGTGTCTATTTTATTCTTGGGTTATCATTCAATGCCATTGCCATTTATCTTACATTAAGTATTTCCTTTTCTGTCCATCTCTCCTTCTGTTTCTTTCTTTCCTTCTTTCTCTTTCTCTTTTCTTTCTTTCACAGAAGGTTTCATGTTTGACTGGCCTGGAACTCTGTACGTAGTCCAGACTGGCCTTGAACTCACAGAGATCCTTCTGCCTCTGACTTCCAAGTGCTGGGATGAAAGGCATGCAGCCCCATGCCTGTTGTTATAAATTGTTCTATGACGCAAACATTTTTATTTCATTGAGTACCTGGAACCTTCACGGAGCTTGGCACAGCAGGTGTTAGCTACATCTTGCTTCTCCTTTCTCTACATGTCTTTCCTCTCATTATTCAAACCTGGAGATTCCTCTTTATTCAGTCATTTTTATAGCCACATTTTAATGTGTGCACTCTGGATGGAGAAGTTATAATACGAAACTTCTTGTCAGCAGATTGGTGAATTTACCTGAGAAATTGAGAGTCAAGAGTATGAGGAGGTGTGACTAGGACCAGAAGCAGATGTCCAGGTAGGAAACTCAAACTTGCTTTCTTTAACTCCTTTGCACTGGTTTTAGCAGAAGCTGAGATGCGAAGCCTAGAAAGGGGGGTGGGGGGAGGGTGACAGAGATGCTGTTTCTGCAAGGAAATCACACCGTTTCTTTTTCAGATTCTGCTACTTAGTGTCCAAACAGCAGGATAATTGCTGAGCTTTGAAACCAGGTCCAAAAAGAACTTGCAGACATATATGTATTTCAAAATGGATTCTAGACATGATTTTGATTCTTGAAACCTATTCAAAAAGTAATTATCGCAATATAAATAATATTTAGGTTTATCCTGCCAGAGATTACACCTACTGGCTATGAGATGTTTGATATGTATCTCAGCGCTCTTATTAAATATGGGCTTATTTATATTTTACGTTTCTCGCAAACTTCCCTGGATGTTATGAGGTCATAAACACCTTCTACTAGAAGGTGCAGGGACACTCATGTGTCATGTATGTGCTCGCGAATTGACATATGGATGCTAGAGAAGCGAGAATCAGCTCACCAGCTGCTTTTGTGGTGCTGATGCTGTGAAGTTAAGAGAGATGAATCAAGAGCAAATCTGAAGTGCAAGTGCAGTCACTACTCACAGTGATGCTGACCTCTGCCTTAGACGTAGAAGGGCGGATGATGCATCCATCTACACTGCAGAGATTTAGGCGCATGGCAGCCTCTAGTCTCTCAGAGGGGATGTGTACACCAATGCATTTATAACATGGTGCTGGGGGGAAGTTTGTGGGGAAGGAAGTGGAGCACTCTGAGTCCTGCTCACATAGTGTGTGTGTGTGCGCGCACACGTGCGTGCGTACTTGGTGATCAGGTTTGATAAGAGACCACAGATGCCCACAGGGGTCATTTCCACTTGCAAGCAGGGTCACTCTCCTTCTCCTCTTCTCTTTCCCTTTAAGGGAACAAGGAGAGGAAGCTCAGGAAGGCTGCATTTCTTCCCTATAGCAACATCAGCAAGGATGCTGCTACTCTGGGTGTCTGTGGGGGTGGGGCATTTGGTTGCCCATTTCCAGCCTTTTTCTAGAGAGCACTGCTAAATGGTAACTTTATACACAGAGGGGCTGCTGACCACTGAGTTTGGTTTTCTCCTTTGTGGGAAAGGGCAGAGCAAGTGCTCATGGAGTGAGAAGTTCTGCCCCCAGTGGGTCTCACAGCCACACCCATCCCCAGAAGCCACACCCATCCCCAGAAGCCACACCCACTCCCAGAAGCCACACCCATCCCCAGAAGTCCCATCTGCCCTTTGCTTCCTTTTTTCTTTAGGGTAGATGACACCTCCCGTGTCTGTGTCCCAGTGGAGCAACCTCCGTTCTCCTTTCCCCAATCCAGGAGATAAAGGAGCAATATTCTGCTCTTTTCGCTGCTGTGAGAATAATCTGTAGCAAGACTCAGACTACTCTTGTTCTGTGGAAAACTTGAACTTGAATGTTGATTATCACCTCCACTGGCTTCATATGTTAGCAATAAAAACAATATCCTGTTCTGTACAGATTTTTTTCCCTTTTTGGTATGACAGTTATGCTATTTAACTCAGGTTGGACTGGAATTTGAAATCCTCCTGCCTCAGCATGGCAGGTGCTAGAAGTATGTATCGCCGCTCCCAGCCTCCAGTGGATCTTCACTCTTTTCATCCCTCAACTTTAATCTCTGTCTGGAATCGTGGATGGTTCCAGGGGTAGAAAGAGCTGAGGTCAGGCTGAGAGGGAGTGACTGTGCTCGGAAGATCCTTGTGCAAACGCCAAATGGTGTTTTCACATCTCACGGGATGGTCCTTGCTAGCAGACTCACAGAGAAAAGTGGCGCGGTCTAGTGATGTTTCTGTTGTGAACAGTCTCACTGGACTTAATGGAAACAAAGATGAGGCCTCAGTTGATAAAGTGCTCTGCGTGCAAGGACAAGGACCTGAGCTTGGATCCCGGAACCATGTAAATGCAGAGTATGCCTAGGAAGGTAGAAACAGTGTGTTTCCTGAGCCAGCTGCCTAGAAGACTAGCTTGAGGTATGGCTGAGAGGTTCTACCTCTATGTAGACCCAGCTGCAACCATTCACATACCCACACTCACATGTCAGCATGCATACATACCTACAGATGGGCATGGTACATGCACATGCATATGAAAAGAAGGGAAAGGCAGTCATGGTGGCATAAACATGAAATCCCAGTATTGGGGAGGTGGAGGCAGGAACATCCCTGAAGTTCCCTGGCCAACTAGTCTTGCTGAATTGTGAGCTCTGAGTTCAGTGAGAGACCCTGCCTCAATAAGTAAATAGAGAATAGAGGAAGATACCTAACATCAACTTATGGCTTCTCCATGTGTGTATGCACATGTACATACATACATGAACATGTATACACATATAACACATGTACAAATAACTAAGGATAATAAAAAAGAAATTTTATGCAACAGGCTATTTATATACATATAACTGGTTTCATTTCTTAATTCATTTTTTCAGGTATTTTTGGTTAACTGTTTTGTGCTGGTCAACACACATAAAAAAGACAAAATATATACCTGCCTTGACATAATATACTGTGAGAACTGCACACTACAAAATCAAATAAACAAAACACAACAGCAGCAACAACAACAACCCACAATACACTACACAACAGGCTATATGAGGTTCAGAGCATCCACTAAACCTAGCCGTGCCATAAAGGTAATACCCTAGCTTTGCTTGAAGGCTTTGACAGGGACATAAATGCCTAGTTTGCATTTTGCAAGATGGGTGGAAATTTGATAGCAAGCAGGATAAGGGCATTCTAGAGGTCTGGGAAGGTGGCGTGTAGAACACTGAGACAAAGAAACAGCAAGGCACTGCCCAGGGTGAGCAACATGTACATGTGGTTAGCTTGCTGGGTGGATGGAGAAGGAATGGAGCCACAAGGGGAAGAATCTTGAGGAAGAGCTTGGCTGTGACTCTGCCCATCAGGGTTTGCCATAATGATGGATGTGACCTCCATCCTGTAGATAAGGAAGAGAGACGTGCTCAGATTTAGATTTTGATGTAGACCTTGTAAGGCAACATCACGGGAACACAAGTTAGAGGAATTTGGTAGCATCTGAATTTGGATTTGGCAGACACAGCATGCAGGCCATGACAGTCTTCCTCCAAAGAGAGGTGAGACTTGAGGCCTGAACTAATGCTGCAGTGTGGAGAGTGATGGATACAGAGTGGATTGTCACCCTTGGAACGCAACACTGAGTAACCGAGTCCGTGTGAAGAACATGAGAGAGGAGGTGGTCCCCATGACTACGGCTTGGGTGACAGGGTAGCGCAGTGGTGAGACCGCTCAAGGTGAGAAGGACAGACAGGTCTTTGAGGAAAGCAGTGACCCACTTTGGACGTTTGCTGAATCTGTGGTCTTACAGTCTGGAAAGGCGTGGCTTTTCACTCAAATGACCTGATTTTCCACTTTACTTCCCCAACTGCTAACTGGGGTGCTGTTCCTTTGCCCCTAGCACCTTCGGTTTCCTTTTCTGCAAAGTGGGGGTGACATTGACTTGCAGGCTGCTTAGGAGAGGTGAAAGCGATAGTCGACACTGATTTCTGGACACAAAGCCAGTTCTTCTTCCAAGAGCAGATTGTTATTACCACGGTGTCTTCAGGCTCATTCCAAGTCAGAGAGGCCAGCAGAGAGGTTGAACACACAGACTTCACAGTCAAGGGAATGAAAACGAACAGAACTGGCCAGGGGCGCGCCTCTCCTAGACTCAATCACTAGGCAGTATTGAGAGCATGTATGTCTAAGAAGACAGACTTAGCCTTTGGCCCAAGGGTCTTAGTGTCTGCTGCACAAGAGAGGGATGGAAACCAAGGAGTTTCTAAAGAAGGGACCTGGACAAATCATATCTAGTGATGTGTGTGTGTGTGTGTGTGTGTGTGTGTGTGTGTGTGTGCGTAATACAACATGGACAGAAAGGAATGTAAAATGTTTTAGAAGTTGAGCATCAGATCTACCAAAATCTAGAATGTACTCAATATTCTGAGGGCACTTTCTTGTCCCTTTTAGTCTCTGTAGAACCCAAAAGTAGTTAAATCCTGATTTTTTTACACTGCCTCCTCTAGTTTTGCTTGTTTTTGTGATTTATAACTATGAGATCAGATGCTCTGCTTTTGTGTGTGTGTGTGTGTGTGTGTGTGTGTGTGTGGCTTATTTCACTCAATATATGTTAATGAGATGAATGCTCTCTCTTTCTCTATCTTTCTCTATCTTTCTCTCTCTCTTCGAGACAGGGTTTCTCTGTAGCTTTGGAACCTGTCCTGGAACTAACTCTTGTAGACCAGGCTGGCCTTGAACTCACAGAGATCCACCTGCCCCTGCTTCCTGAGTGCTGAGATTAAAGGTGTGCACAACCATCACCTGGATGAGATGAATTTTTCCTGTGTGTAACAGCAATTCATTCTCATGACAGATTTGGGTTCCATTGAATGAATGCAGTTGAGCCATTTTACTATTCATGAATTTGGGTTCTTTGCACAAGGAATGGTACTTCTGTGAACATCTAAGACATGTCTGTAGGGTGTAACCTAGGAGATGGAGTTACTGCATCAAGAACTTGTGTGTACCAATTGTAGTAGCTTCTTCCACTTATTTTTAAAAGGGATGTGCCAGTTTATTCTTGTCCCAGCAGGGCATGTGCGATCCAAATGAGCCACTCTGATGTTGCACTTCTGCCCATCTGATGATCATGCCTTGGTGTAGTCCTGGAGAATTTCTCTTTTCTGCTGGTTTATGAAGTTGACTCCTTTTTTCACATTGTTTTGCTATTGGCTGTTCCGTTTTATAATGAGCCCGTTGAAGTATTTGTCGCTTTTCCTATTGGCTTTTCCTTCTTTTGGAAGCATCAATATTGAACAAGAGAAATAATATTGAGGACCTGCCAAGAACTGGGATTACCATATAATAGCAGCTGTGCCCTATGCCCTCCTGAAGGTTGTGATTTTGAATTGTAGTGATGGGAGCAGCGGGCGGCTTTCCACCACCCGGCTAGCTTTACCCGAAATAATTATACAGAAACTGTATTCTTTTAAACACTGCCTGGCCCATGCCCATGAGTTTTAGCCTCTTATTGGCTAATTCTCACATCTTGCTTTAACCCATATTTAGTAATCTATGTAGCACCACTAGAGGTGGCTTACCAGGAGAGATCTTAACCTGCATCTGTCTCAGAGAGAAGAGGCATGGCGTCTGCCTGAGGTGTCTGCCTGACTCTGCTTTCTTTCTCCCAGAATTCTGTTCTGTCTACTCCGCCTACCTAATTTTCTGTCCTATTAATGGGCCAAGGCAGTTTCTTTATTAATCAATGAAAGTAGCACATAGACAGATGGCCCTCCTCCATCATTGAATGACTAGCTGTGTGTAGGAGGGGTGAGAGGCTGGACAGTGAAAGAGGGGGAGCCAGGAAACACCTATTGATGTGAACCTATTGATATGTGTGGACAAGTGGGAGGGAAAGTTGAGTCTTTTAAGGGAAATGTGACAACCAGTTGAGCAGAATCCTGGAATAGCCACTGTGCTCCGAGCTTGGAGACAGAAGTCATGTTAGAAAAAAAAAAAAAGAAAGAAAAAGAAGTCATGTTAGTACACTTATGGTCAAACTGTCTGAAAAACATAGACTTGGTGCTTGGCCCTGCAGATGCTGTAGGTTTGTCCTAGACACAACTTTGAAAAGCCAACTGTGGAGTACCATGTTTTGAAAGAAAGCTATAGGATTTGGTACTGGTAGCCAATTATTTGCATTTTGGCCAAGGAACAAATTAAAGAACAAGAAAGGAAAGTGAAAAAAAGATAAAGGGTGAGAAAATAAGATTGGGGAAGGTAATAAGAGAGTTAGGAATTTAAGATCCTAGAAATCTCCCTTCGCTCTTTTTCATTGTAGAATGGAAATTTCAGTGGACGCTGGCTGGACTCAAGATGAATTTAGGCCAACAAATGAAAAATAATATGAAGACTTAAGACTGTACGGGGGGAAATAAAATAAAGTACGGCTCATGGCAAAGCAAACTGGCTACAAAGTCAAAATATAATTATTGAAATCAAAATGTAAACTTTAAATTTTATTTTTTTCCAACAACTTTTAAAATGTGCTCCATGTTATGCTTTTGGTCATGAAATAAGATAGGTGTAAGTAATTAAACTAGATTGTTGTATATATTCTAGAATATTGAATTGTCAATGGTCCAGGCCACCTTCAATTTCTACAAGATCAAGCCTGTTGCTGGAGTAGTTGTGACTATTCAGTGAGGTCTGAGGGCAATGTCTGATATTTAGGCAATGGGGACTTGTAGAAGAATGGTTACAGACTTCTACCCTGAATGCCGTCATCTTGCGCTCACAATACCACCCCACTACTCACCAGCTATACCCTGGGCAAAGCTAGCTGAAGCCAGTCTCCTCCCCTGTATAATAGGCGAAGTACCAGTGCTTACTCAGAATTGCTTCCGAGATAGACTAATAAGAGTAAAATACTTGGAATAGTTCAAACAACACTGTAGATACTCAATAAATGTTATTCTGAAATATAGCTTGTTTTGTCATATCCTCTGTTAAAGGCACATACAATTTTAAATAGACTATTAAAGAATATATATGTTATATATT
Organism: Arvicola amphibius; assembly: GCF_903992535.2. Taxonomy (NCBI): domain Eukaryota; kingdom Metazoa; phylum Chordata; class Mammalia; order Rodentia; family Cricetidae; genus Arvicola; species Arvicola amphibius. Next base: position 23,018,053 of record NC_052054.1, read on the forward strand.
ACATATATATATATATATAATTTTGTTAAGTTTCGGTACAGTTAAGTTACAGTTCTCTTGAGCTTTATTCAATTAAAAATCACTGGCCACTTCTTCCTCAGTGCATAAAATGTGCTCTGTGTCATAAGATCATGCTTGAGACATGGCTTCTACTCTCCGAGTGCTCAAGCTTTGGGCTCTTTTCCTATTGGTCTGTTTTCTTTGGATAATACTTGGTCGATGCTGAGAAACAGCTGAGAAGTTAATTGAAAGTAGATTCTCATCACAAGTGAATGGTAGTGACATTAAGGACAGGGGAGGCTGGGATCACACCTCATCTTGACAATAATGAGCTTAGCGCAGGACACCAGAAAGATCTGCTGTATTGTCCAGAGCTACAGGTAATAAGATGGATGGGGGCAGATAGGTACGCTGTTAAAATATCTGACATTCAAGGGATGACCCTAGGATAGTACTGACTCTTTGAATTGTGTACGACTGATCTTATATGTAACTGATTTCCTCACTTGAGTGACAGGCTCAGTACCATCTTGCTGAGTTGTCAGAACGGTTAAATCAACAAATATTTGTAAAGATGCTTTATGAACCATAAGATGCGGTGCACCTGCGGTTTGGCACGATTTAAGTGCTCTTCTGTTTGCATTGCTGAAGACTGATGGCTCAACAATGAATATTTATAATAATGTAACTTTAAGAGGATTACAGGGGACCTTATTCTCTGTAGAGTAATCTCTAGTCTGATAATGGATGGTTAACTTCCTTCAGAGATTAGTTCAAAAGAAAAAAATTATGGCTGTAAGATAGAATAGAGATGGGACAGGTTAATGGGAAGAGCTGAGGGTACAGTTAACTGGTGCAGAACAGAATAGGGCCTGGGGGGTCATTGTGACGTCTTCAGGGCTTTCCTTCATTTAGTCCCCAATTGAGAGGAGGGAATTGACAGCTCAGACTTGGAAGTCAGACCCCAGTCAAGATCCCTGCTCTATCCTTTCCTAGACACAACTTAGCAAAACCTCTTAGCACCAGTTCTCTTAGATCCAAAGGAGCGTCAGTCACTTGCCTGACCAAGTTCTGAGTGTTAGAGTCGACACTGTCAAGTTTCCCCGACAAGTAGCTGTTGTCTTCTGATTACACATTGTCAGATTTCAAGGCAAATCGAATCACACACCTGCTGAGGAGGAATATGGAGAGCCCAGATACCAACAACACTTCACTGAGGGGGAGGCTTCGCGCCAGGATCCAGTCCAAAACATTACACGTGTATTGATCTCATTGGATCTCTGAAAGTAGCAGAGGCCCTTCTGTGTACCCAGTGATTCCCACTGAAGTTCAGTCGGTAGTGCCAGCTCGGGCAAGGTCACCAGCAGGTTTACAATCCTTAGCATTGATAACTTGATCTCATTTCCTTTGTTCCTGAATTATTCCTGTTCCTCCCAGGTCAGTAGAGCGGTGTGGGGAGGAAGGTAACAGGACTGACTGTCCCATGGGAATCGTTTCTTCCAGTGGGTATTTGCTGTTGGAATCAGCACCATTTCTGTTGAGAGTCATGGAAGAGACCCCTGTACTCATCGGTCACCCAAACTTTTTTTCTTTTCAAATTATACTTTAAATTTATTCTTTGGCCATTTCATGCATATGTACAAGGTATCTAAATCATATCCACCCTCCTTCCCTCCAGCTCTTCCGATGCTTCTCCCTCCCAACTTAATAGACCCTTAACAAGCAAGCAAACAAACAAACAAATAAACAAACCATCATGCCTAGTTTGTGCTGTTCAAATGTGCACAAGTGTGGCGCTAATCACTGGAGGCAGGGGCAGTGTATTAGGACAGCCACCTCCTAAAGAAAAATGACTCTCCCTCCCCCAACAGTTGTCATCTGCCAACAGCTCCTGTCCTAGCTAGCTTGTGACAAAGACAGTGTCTGAAGCCAGCTTGGGGAGGAAAGGGTTTTTCTACGCTTTGGGTCATAGTTCATCTCCAAGGGAAGCTAGGGCAGGAACTCAAGGAACTCAGAGAAAATGAAGTAGGGACCTTGGAGGACGCTGCTGATGGCCTTGCTCAACTTGCTTTGTCTACAAGCCAGGCCCAAGTGCTCAGGGGTAGCACCACCCACAGCGGGCTGGGCTTTTTCATATCAACTATCAATTAAGAAGATTAGCACTCCCTCAACATACACACATCCCTTATTCACAGAGCAACCTTATGGAGGCAATCTCTTAATTTAGGTTCCTTTATACCAGGTAACTTTAGTCTGTGTCAACTTGACAAAATCAAACAAAACAACTCACTATCCCCCCAAAAACAAACCCAGTCTAGCTCCCCAGCTGGGGGGGGGGTGGAAGCCTTGGAAGGCCTGCCTTACTCCATGCTGGAATTTTTAACTGACTTGATCTTGAATAGGTCTTGTGTAGGTAGCTATGGCTGCTGTGAGTTCGTGTGTATAACAGCCATGTCCTGCAACTTTTGAGCCTGTTGTGAACCCTCACTGAACTTCGCTTTTTGTACAATGTAATAATTATGCTTCTTATAAAAAACTGCAGAGCCAATCCTGGCACTGTCTCCAATTCTAATCTCTGTTCCTTACTCCTGTTTAAGAAGTTGGCTGGCACTGATGACAAAGCCTTAGGCATAGTTTTACATTTTTAAGCCAGTAGGATTCTTGGTCATTTAGCATTTTCGCATTTTAAATGGGATGCTTCCCCACAAGATGTAGGACTGACCCCTTTGAGAGGGCATTGGGGTATTCACTTTAGAGGGGCTCTTTAGTTTCTATGCACTGCTTGTAATGAAGATAGGCTTATCACGTCTGTCTTGTCATTATTTGGCATCTCTTGTCCAGATATGTGCACTTAGAACACAGTCCCTTTAAGAACCGCAAGCCATCAGTAAAAAATAACCTAGAGCAGCTCAGGTTACTGCCAGGCCTCAGAGACTTCAGGCGGTCAGGTTGCTTCTGTCCAGCTTCCATTGTAGGGGTGCAGGGAGAGCATTCTCTGCCCCAACAGAGGAGGTGCCGTGCATTGGTGTGTGTTCATATGTCCCTATCTTTTGTGGACCCTCAAGGGGACTTGTTTTCCTCTGGGCATGACTCCTCCTTTGGTGTGGAAGACTTCCTGAGTGGGTTCCTTACATTGCTTTAAGTTCATTGGAGCCCTGTTTTAGGACCTGAGGGTATGAACCACTCTTTGCTATAATCTTGGGTTTTGTATTATTTCATTGAAAACAGAAATGGAAAAAAAATTGAATCCTATCAAAACAATCACACCTCTGCCCCAGGTGAGAATGTGGTTGAATAGGGAGAAAATGTCATGCCAGGACACACCCTTGTCCTTGGACCCCAGAACCTGTCTGCACGTGCCTACTCCTGATGGCCTTTCTGTGGAGGCTTGGCTTTCTGAACGGGGCATAGCTGTGGGATCCAAGAATAAGTAGGATCTGATGCTCCATAAAGATCAAACAAACAAAAACAAATGAACATAAACGGAGTGAACTCCTTAAATTAGGTCCAGTTTTTCAGCTGTGGAACAACAGGGAGAGGCGATAAGAGACATTACTATGCATGACATGAAACCAAGACCCATCTAGGTGTCTACCATCTGGGGCCTTGTCTCGAGGATGATGCCTGAGAGCTAGTTGCGAAGGATGGGATTTTAACTGGTAGGTAGCATCTGTGAGTCACCCCATCTCTCCTCTTATGTAGAAGGAGGGTGAGGCCCGGAGAGGGTAAGTGACTTATGGGAAGTCACTCAGCTGGTTAGAAGTAGATCTACACACGCAGTTCAAGTACACACATCACTCCTCTCTGTCATGAAAATACAGTCAGATTCAGTCAGGATCTCTTCCAGCCCCAACTCGTATCTATAAATGGGAATTGTACTGCATGGCACACTGGATTTATAAGGTATTACAAAGATTTGCTAAGTGAGCATGGGGAGAATACTTTCAAAAGCCACTAATTTAATGGATTGGTACTTATACACACACTCACGTGTATGTGATGATATAGGCATATGGTACCATCTCTAATACTTGGCTAAAATTTTAAGGGGAACAAATAAATGAAACCCAGGTTCTGTTTTAGAAACATGAAACCCTCCGAAGTTTCTGGAGTATAGAGAGAAGAGCAACTTAGGGCAGTTGACCCGATGGCTTTGTTGACCGACTCTATGAATACCCTTCCCTGAAAATCTCAGCCCATCTTGGAGTTGTCCTGACCCAGATGTTGTGGATCCAGTGGAAAGCAATTCATGATTGCAAGTCGTCGAAGAGAAATGAACTGTAACTACTGCTCAGATACTGCCTAGTGCTAGCATTCCTTGTCCATATAGTACCTCTGGTGTAGTTAAGGAGATAGTTCATATACATAAGAGCTGACTTAAACATTGTCTCCCCGTGGTGACGAAGACCAAAGGCTGTGCACTGCAGGTGATGACTAGAATAGACCCATTTTTAATGCAGTTTACGCATAGAAGTTTAACCATCCTTGTAATTATTTCAAGCTCGAGTCTTCCCTATAGACGTGCACTCAGACTGGCAAGGCATACGCATGATGTTCTTCTATTTGTAGCGCATTGTTCTCTGTAATAACACGGGCTGGAGAGTTAAACATTATTTTTATGACTCTCAGTTATACCATTTGCATTAATCTTTATATGCCTGCTTTATTTCACTTGATCGTTATTAGAGAAGGCGCAGAAGCTGTAATTAAAGTAGTAGTACCTGACAGATAGGAGGTCAAATGTTACTCTCCCACAGAATGCAGATCTGAGACGGGAACCTCAGAGCTGAGGTTTCCTCTCGATTTCTGTGTGCTTGCTGCTGTAGTCTCTGTCTCCACGTCATGCTGGCTGGTTTACCTTCCCCATACATCCAGTCCTTCACTCCCAACATGGCGCTCCATTGTGCAAGGGGACAGGACTCTTAGTGAGTTTGCAGCCTTAGACAGTAGGCAGGGCACGTATGTTAATCTGTAGTCATCTATAGTCAGAGACTTCAGTAGCTCTGGAAAATCGAGTGTTCAGAGAGCTTATTGGAAGGTGATGCACTGGGACTGTCACATGATCCTCAGAGGCTGCATAGAGTACTTTCTGCCCCTTTTAAGAGTAAATCTGTGGCTGGGCGGTGGTGGCACACGCCTTTAATCCCAGAACTTGGGAGACAGAGGCAGGTGCATCTCTTCGACTTCAAGGCCAGCCTGGTCTGTATAGTGAAATCCACAACAGCCAGGAGACCCTGTCTTGAAGAAAAAGGGAATTCTTCTGTTGCATGTTTGTAGTGTAAACATGGTCATCGCTTCCCTGTGCTGAGCGCATTCTCCATAGGTGCCTGATGCTACAGCAGGGCAAACTTTAGCAATCTCAGTTTAACATCACTCCTTGTAAAATTGAGAGCACAAGAGCCCCAGAGGTTACATCATTGCATAATGTCATGGTTAGCTTTCTGTTGCTGGGATAGAACCCCCATAACTAAAGGCGACTTGGGCAGGAAAGGTTTTGTTTCTTTTATACATCACAGTTCATCAAAGGAAGTCAAGGCAGGAACGTGAGGCAGGAACCCGGAGGCAGGAGCTGCAGCAGGACCATGGACGACTGCTGCTTAATTGTTTGCTCAGCTTGTTTGCGTATACATTTTCGGACCACTTGCTTATGGGTGGCCCCTCCTACACGAACCGCTAATTAAGAAAATGTCCTGTCGCTTGCCTACAGGAAAGTCTTACGGAGGGAGGCATTTTCTCAATTATGGTCCCTTCTTCTCCATAACTCTATCTGTGTCAAGTTGGCCACGAAGCCAGCCAGGATACCCGATGTAATAGTTTGCTCTGAGACCATAGGAAGAGTGATAACGTCAGTGCAGAGTACTATCGTTCAATCTACATGGGTTGCACTCTGCTGGGAGCTGGAGGGGAACTAATGAGTACAGTTGCCTTTGATATCAGGAAGTTCAAAAGCAAACAGGCTGCTTAGACAGAAGAGTTAATAATCACAACAGCATAAGCGAGTCCTGATACAAGACTACATGTGCCAAAACCCAGAGCTGTGGAAAGGTTTTTTACAAAATAGTTTCCATTGTGTGTGCGTGCGTGCGTGCGTGCGTGCGTGCGTGCGTGCGTGTGTGTGTGTGTGTGTGTGTGTGTGTGTGTGCATGTTCTGTAGCCTCTGTGTGGAGGAAGTCAGTAGACGGCTTTCACGAATCTGTTCTCCCCTTCCACCGTGTATGTTCTAGAGTTTGAACGCAGGCCCTCAGGGTTTCTGGCAAGCGTCTTTATCTGCTGAACTATCTCTGGCCGCTTTGAGATTTTTAGCGAAAGTCATGCCATAGACAGATTTGTGATTCATTAAACCCACCCTTGGCTTTGTACATTTCTGGATGGTGCAGTTTGGGAGGACGTAAGGATGAGTATTATGCTCACCCAAAGAGAAACAGCGAAAGCTACAACTGAGGTCGCTGCAGTGGAGTTAGAAGACAGACTAAAGGAAACTTGATAAAAATTGACTGCTGTGGTGATTACATGTGGGAGCTGAGGGTTAAGACTGGGATGATGGTAACTCTCACTGTTCACCTTTGGTACATGAGTGTTTGGCCTTATCACAGGAAATGAGATACGCGATGAAGAGTGTATGTGTGTGTTCGCATGCGTGCGCGCACGCTTTTCTAGGTACATTACAGGTTGAAAGAGAAGACAGTAACTTAATTACATTCAGTAAGTAATCATATTTGCCACATTAGGAAAAACAGCTAGTAAACACTGAAACTTTTCAAAGCTACAATAAAAAAAATTTGAAAACAAAAATCTCACTGAGATTCTGAGGCTGACGGGCAGATAACCCTACAGTACAAATGGATATTTCACCGTCCTCTGTTAAGCATGATATATCGAACTGGAATGTATTTTCCCACTTTTGATATATTTAACATGTGTAAAAAAGACTTCCTCGTGTGGTTTTTCATGAGTGAGATATAGGATTATCGTAGCCTTTCTTTGTGGTGATAGATATCCAGGGTAATACTTCTCGAGGAGGAGGAATTTCTTTCTTTCTCAATTAGAGAAGTTTTAATTCATCATGACACAGAGGGTGTGGTGTGGCAGCTTAATGTCACTGACATCATGGAGACTAGGAAGTGGGTGGGGGGAATACATCCTACCAGGTCGTCTCATCTGTCCCATCTGAACCCTCGGTTTACTAAATGACGTCACTCACCATCAAGGCAGACCCCTCCCACCAGCTAACTCTGTCTGGAAACTCCTCTACAGAGACAACCAGAACTATGTCTTGCTAATAGCCTAAGCATCAATCAACCCCAGCGAGGTTAACCATTCCAGGAGGAACTTAAATATGGCTTCTGGAGGGTCTAATGCTAACAAGGGATTTATTCTCCTATTTTGTATTACTTTTATGCTATGCTGGTTTATGTCTCGCTCCGTGCCTCCAGTTCACTACAGGTAGTTAAATAACCTGATTTTAGGTTAGAGAGCTTGTGAATTTGGCTATGTGTCAAAAGATGAAATCGATTGCTTTATTGATTGTACATTTACATTTAAAACATTCAAGCTATGTTTTCCCTTAAGATTTATTTTTTATTATTTATTTATATATTAACTTATTTTTATGTTGAAACAGAGTCTTACTGTATATCCCTGGCTGGCTTGAAGCTCCTTATGTAGACCAGGCTGGCCTGGAGCTCATTATGTGGACCAGGCTGGCCTGGCCATAAACTCACAGAGAACCTCCTGCCTCTGCCTCTTGAGTACCAGGATTAAATGTATATACTACCAAGCCCAGCTGAAGATTGATTGATTGATTTTATGTGCAAGAGTGTTTTGCCTGCATGTAAGCCTGTGTATCACTTGAATTCCTGGTACCCTTGGAGGCCAGAAAAGGATGCCAGTTCCCTTGGAACTGGAGTTATGGATAGTTGTGAGCCACCATGTGGGTTCTGGGAATCAAATTTGGGTCATCTGGAAGAGCAACTGGTGTTCTTAACCACCCAGTCATCTCTCTAGCCTGGGTGGTGTTTTCTTTAAGCTCTTAATTGTCGTACCTAATGCAGGAAGTGATGTCACAAATTGAAATATAAAACTCATCATGATAGTGTAGTTTCTGATTTAAACTAAGCAAGTTCCCATTTCTCACAGGGATAAAAAAATGTTTTGCTGGTAGCAAATTTAATATTGGATATGGAATTATTAAAACCAGGAATGGTGAAGGAGCCAATTTATGGGACACAGTCTTGTTCCCTGTGTTGACAGTTGCCGTGTCTGTGTGATTGGAAAAAGGACTTGCAAAAGACTTGACATTGGTAGACCTGTCTAGGCATAGACAGACTAGCATGACCATAGGCTGTCAGGTGTGTGAAGTACAGTGGCACCTGGTTATTTCTGGGCACTTTAGCTTGCTCTGAGCTATTTAAAAGGCAAGAGCTGTGTAAAATTAGTGAAATCATTTCGGCTTCTGAGTCATTAATTTATGGAACATTCTCATTTTGATAAAGGGGACTATGTCTCAACTGATTATTTTTTCTGTTTCTTAAATTTTCTTTGTTGTATATTATATATGTGTATGTGTGTATGTATATATACATGTGAGCTGTTTGCTCGGGAATGCTGGAATGGATGAATGGAATGATGGAAGTGCAGGCCTGTTTCTTCAACACCGCTTACAGATTCTCTACCAGGGCACCAGTGAACATTTCCATTTAGGTTCTGTAAAGTAGGCCACATGCTGTTGACACGTATGCATAGGAGAGAAATTCGAGCCCTCTGTGAGATCTTTGAACTAAAAATAATTTTCACCTGTATTTATAGCCCTGTTATCATACTTGAGGAAAGTGGTGGAGAACTTACCCGTAGAGGAAGATGTCATCTTAGCTGTTTCAGAGAAGTCAGACTCCTCTAAATAAAAGCCCAGAATACACTGTCAAAGTTACAGCCTTGTTGCTAAGAGGTTTTCCCTGGTTGCGTGGGCAGAAGAGTCAGTAACTTTGGGTACCAGAGATGGACTGCATCCCAGACCCATATTCTTTGGCTGACAATTTGCATGGTAGCAACGGAAATCTGTCCATTATTAGGAAAGCATTGTTAATTAAGGCTAGCAAGGTGGGCAGAGCAAGCCAGCAAGGTGTTCAAATTCCGAAGCTGAATTTTAGGCTCTGTCTTAGACAGCTTCCTGCATTGTTCACTGTGGTGGATCATTTGCTTAAAGGAAACTTGAACGGGAACATTTTTAGATATTTAACTAGAAAATATGCCCAAATCCAGCCTTTGCTGATCTGCAAATTCTGTGAAGGACCCGTTCTGCCGGGTAGCATGCTGTGCATATGTTTGAGTAGGAGGGGAAAAGAACAGATGACTTGAAAACTATTAAAATTGTGACAAATGTAAAAAGTTATTTTCCTCCTCATAAAAGAATAATAATAAAAAATAGCCTAACCACCCAGGCTTTCAGTCTCCATTAATATCTCGTTTCTTGCTCAGTTAAGATAGTTGCATATCTCACTTAATTTGTGCACCCATTTGTTGAACAATTATAGTGCTTATGCATTATTAATCTTAATTAGCATGTAATATTCCACATGTAGCAGGTGTATGTAACACACACCGTAATTATTTCTATAAATGATCCAACCACTTCTGAAAAAATCATAACCGCAAAGACAGTGGGCAAAGTGTCAGTTTCTTTGGTGCACCTTGTAATTAGGCTTTGTGCTTTTTAAAAACATGTTTTCGACAGACAAAAGATGCCCAACTGCAGTTTGTATTATTTTCCTAACATTGATTTAGAAAGCAGTCAAGACCATGTATCTCTGGACTACTTGAGACGAGTGTTTTTGGGTGTGCTCTAAGCAGGAGTTGTCCTTTGAAGGCTGTTTATGAGCTAGCTGGCTGGTACTGGTTTGATGCTGTTAAAGTTATGCTAAAATTTACTAAGCAGCTTGTTAAGGTTTGAGCATTTTTAAAGCAAGCACTCCCGGTTGTGTCTGTTGAACTTAAACTCAACCACTTACTGTGGCACATTGACTTCAGGTCTGTTGTAAGAAAGTCTAAATGTAGGCTGTTGAATAATCCCTTTGAGGGCCCTGTGACTATTTTTATGCCTGGATATGCGTCATCAGTGGGTATTTTCTCCGGTGACTCGCTTACATCAGGTCTCCTTCCATACATTCTACCAGCGAGTGACTTATGATTGATGGGAACCACGGCTCTTGTTTAGCCTTATCTGTGACCTCAGCGAATGGACAACAAGAATTTCCAGGCTGTTAAATTCCCTGCATGCCTGAAGACAGGGGCTCACGGTGTTGATCAAGGCAGGTAGTGAGGGGTGTCATTCACCAGTGATGACGGGGGAGGGACAAGAGAAGAAAAGGGAGGGAGAAAGAGGGGAAGGGAGGGGAATTCCTTTTGTGGACTGCAGCAGCCCTGGCTCAGCTAGTTCCTTAGCCCTCCTCCTTGGCTGCCTGTGGGGAAAGGTGCATTTCCGGGACCTGAGAAAGTAGATAGTTAGAACCTTGCTGTGGGCAGCGGGTGGTTAACTCTGGGGTGGATCTTAGAGCAGCATGGGATTCTTTTAAATTAGTTGAGGGGTTGCTTTTCAAATCGACCCGATTTATCCATGAGCAATTGGATTATTTTTTTTTTTTATCATGAATAAGAACAGAGGCTTTAAAACTTAAGATGTCCAGGAGGCACAGCAGAGTGATGGGAATTTTGTGTTGTGTTTCGTCTGACGATATTTGGCTATCCATCTGGTGCTATTTTTTTTTTTACCTGCATCTTATTTTGACAAGCTATGGAAAGAACTGTGCATGTGTGTCTCTGTATGGAAATGAATTAATGAATTATAACTAACACACAGGAATGTTTTTTTTCATTTCCTTCCTTTCCCACATTGTTTTCCTTTCACACGTGTGTAAGATGACTACAGAGAGATTGGTCCCAGCATCTAAGTAACTATATGTGCTGCTGTCTCCCAAGTGGTTGCTGTCTGTCTGTCTGTCTGTCCATCTGCCTCCCACCGCTTCTTTGCTTCTCTCTATCTTATCTTACTCTCCTGATCATTTCCTCCAGTGCTACTTGTTTGCAGAAGCAATGACTGACTTCCTGTGGAGTGAAGGGAGGCGGGGCTTGAGCAGGTGGGTGGGCGTCATATGTGAGTCAGGGGCTCTCTATATATGGTGATTTTTCTAGTCATTAGTTTGGTTTCTTTAAATGACAGACAAAATTAAAACATTCCTTTCACTGTAATGCAATTATAACATTTACTCATTTAGGTAGAATTAGTTTTCTGTTTTTTTTTTTTTTAGGATGACTTTCATCATGAAAAGAAATTACTGATTTTGCTTACCAATTTTATTATCCTCCCACTCCCAAATAAGGACATTTTCTCTTAATGAAGCATTACCAGTATTACTACAACAACTGTCTTGATGGTTTGCCTCCTCAGAACCAAATTAGGAGATAATCCCAGACTCTGGTACCCTGAAAAAGATGTGTGGGGTGAAGAAACCATCGTGGATGCATTGTGTTCACAGAGCTTTTGCTTCATTCTTCTCCTCGAAGTGGGCATGGGACATTTTGTAACTATTTTTGTAGCTTCCTTTCAAAGGAGCTCTCCTCCTGGTAAAAATCTATCTCCTGTCAAGTCATATTGTTTCAGTTTGCGACATTTACAATTCAAATGACTGAAGGAGAAAGAGCGAAATGAGTGCCATTGCAAACCTCACCTGCAAAAACACTTTTCTTGCCTTTTGAAAACTTGCTCCTTGGATAAGCAGCATGACTCACAGCAAGCGATTTATCACTTGAAATTTGTGAGAGATTGAAATTCAGAGCTATGCCTTTTGAGTCAGTGGTAATATAATGAATTAAGCTTTTTCCTACCGCATCTGTTTAGAAGGAGATCATTAAGGCATGGGTGAGACCCATTGTTCGTTGATTTCATTTTAGTATGCCCTCGGAGCCACTGGCAGCTCAGTTTGCTTACTGAAGAGTGACATTGTGTGCAAAGAGGCATGTGGGGCTTAGCTGAGACTCTTCCACTCTCCTCTGCTCTGGGTTATGGGGATGTTATGAGGAGGTACCCAGTTCTCCCTTTCTTTAAAATGCATGTAGTCTTTCATGTGGAGGAGTGTGAGGGCAGAACCAAACACGTAGGAGGATTATGTATTCTTCATTAAAAAAATATATTTCACAGAAGATTGTAATTTGTGTGGGAGAGAAATAGCTGCTTGTCCCTTGACTGCATTGTGCTTATTCCATAAGAGCTGAGTGAGTTTGGGCAGGATAGCCTCGTTTTGGTAATCTGATGACTGCCTCGGTTTGGAGAAGAGAATGTAATTTTGAGGCCACATGCTGATGGGTAAGAGTAATTGTTCTCTTTTTGGCAGCGCTTAGCATAGAATCTGCTTTGGCATTTTTGTAACTATGTATGCAAATCTATCTCCCCCCTCCCACCCCAGCCTGCCTTTCTCTCTCCATGTATGTTTATTTCTGGAATCTTCAGTATTGCAAAACTCTAAAGGTGTAAGACATAATGATATGCATTTGATGTGCAAACCTGAGTTTGAGCAAGATCTTGGCTGCAAGTGGCCTTTCTGCTAAAGCAGATCCTGCACCCTGAGTGGATGTCATTGTATACTTGGTTTCTATGGAGACACTTTTATTGCTTGTAGATAGATGATCAGTCTGGGTATAGGGTAAGCTTGGGTCAGAGCCGCTGATGGGGGTTTCTGGTTAATGTGTGCTTCTTGCTGGAAGAGGAGCTCAGGGGAAGAACACCAGAAGGTTCTGTGTTCAGCTGCTAGCCCCTTGTCCCCAGAAGCAATCCACTGACTAAGCTTCGTGTTGTTTGTACAGAACCATGAGGAAACCTACAACACGGAGGTCCTATAACAACTTTCTTAAATAAGGGCACTTGACTCTTACGTAGTATTTGGATGAACAGAAACCCCTCAGAGGCACCTACGGAAAGCGATGCCTGTGTCAGGAAGCCGAAGTGCCAGACAAATCGGAAGGGCCGACTTATGATGGAGCTCATGGGGGGGGGGGGGCGGGGGCGTTATATTTTGTTTGGTATTTGATGCTTCTGCTGTGTGAGTTTTCCTTGGTGATTTAGGATTCTTGGCTCTTCACATCAAGTCATTGCACAGATAAGACCCAGGAGGCACTCTAGACGGACTCTATTGGAAATTGCCCATTCTGTCCACAATGGTTCAGGGGCAGGCCCACTCATAAGATCTTATCTGTGAGGGTTGAGGAGCTGAAAAGCTCTCAGCTCATGTGTCTGATGTCACCAAGAGTGGGAAGACTCCTCCTGTGGCCCCGATAAGGGTAACGAGCTGGTAATTGGTTGAGGTTGTGTCTGACCCCGAGTGCATTATCTTAATCATCCTATGACAAGGATTGGCAGAGCCCCCCCCCCCCCCACTGATGTTTAGATAGACCAGGATGTACTTAGATTTCTATAGCAAGATGTCATCATTTAAGCCAGGGCGGGGGTTGGAACTCCTGCCCAGTGATGGCTTTGGGGAAATATTTTCATAGGGCAGAGAGGATTAGGAGGTGAGTGGGGGAGACACGAGGCAGGTGGAGTAGATGGGCCAAGTACACTCTTACTGGAAATATTATTTTGTACTCTTTTTTTTTCTTCAATTGGAGAAAGAGGAATTGCGTGGAGCTGAAAAAAAAAACCCTTGGATCTAACTGTTCTGAGATTTGAAAGTAGGGTTCTAGAGCAGGTGCTGGGGTTCAGGGAATTGCACCAAGGACATTCTTCTAAGTCCACTGAAGTTTGATGACACTACTCACTTGCCTTAAAAAAGTTAAGACAGCTGCAAGGAGTCACCTGTCACCCTGTGCCGAGGGGATTCCTGCCCCATCTCAGACCGAGTGGCTTCCTTACTCGGCTTGCAGTTCACTTACTATAGAATGCCATGCAAAACTTGCCCTTTCTAAGCCTTTGTTTTCCTTAACTGATTAAAATTTCCTCCCATGGAGATTTATAGGTATGTAAATAACGGATTGCCCACAAATGTCTCATTTCCTATAAAACCATACTCTTGTGCCAAGTAGGTAAGGCCAGATCCCCAATTGGTTTCTTGTGTTATTTAGATTAGTTTATGTGTGTGAAGAGGTAGGTAATTCATAAGGGCACACGGCCTAGTCCAGTAAAGAATTTATCTTCTTCCTGGAGGAATACATTATGAACGGCTGGGAACATACAGTATGAGCTGTGAGAAAGGATCTGAGTATTTCACAAGTACAAGACACAAGGCAAAACGTCTGCCCTTAAGAAACCTCAGTCTAACAAAGTCTCAAACTTGATTAAAACAGAAGACTGGGACACAAAGTCAAGTTCAAGAAATGAAGGAGAATGGAATTCTAAAATGGGCGTGGAGCAAGGACTTCTCTGTGCAGATGGGAATATGGGCACGGGATGGTAATTGGAGCTTTGCCCTGACTTTCGACTAAGGGAAGACTTGAAGGGGACCTAGTAACTTACAGGTGTAAAGATTTAGTCAATGCATGAGAGCCACGTGAGGAATTGGGGCAAGGTCTCGCCAGTGCAGACCAGCTTTTCCCATTTGAAATGAGTAGCTGAAGCAAAGTTTTCTCTTTCCTGTGGAAAGCCTGCCTCCAAGGGAGAGAACAGGGTACCTTTACCACTGTAAAGCACCCGGGCCCTGGAGAACCTGCGCCTTTAAAGGCCGGTCATGCTTCCTAGAAGAGAGGCCTCTTTGTCACCAATGTAGGACACATTGGTGACTGTCTCTGGTGGCAAAGGCTTGCCTGAGCGTCCCACTTGAGGCTCTGCTGTCCCCACTGGGATGCTTGGATTCCTCTCTGATCTTTGTTCCTTCTTTGCAGTCTCTTTTTGGGGACCAGGGTAAAGCCTCACCTCTCGGAGCCTGGTGTAAGCTCTGGAATTCTATTCTGGTTGTAGGGGAGCTATACTGAGCAGCAACTTTCCGACATTCTCCTCTTGTTTGTTGGTGGGAACTCATCTCTGTTGGAAAGAGCTAAAGGAATAGGAAAGCTGAGCTTGGAATCCAGGGAAATGTCCCATCCTAAGACTGGGAAGGAAAGTAGACTACAAAGAGGCCGGGGAGGGGTGGAAGCCAAAGAGAAAACAGTAATAGGATGGGTGGTTTTCAGAGTCCTCAATTCCTTTCAGGTTTAGGCAGTCATACCACACTGGTGGTGGTCTGTGCTAATCTCTGGATAGAACAGTGACCCAGACATAGTCGCTGCTCTCAGGGTTCATTGGAAGTCAAGGATCAAGGCCCTTGCTCTGATTACAACATAACCCGGGAAAACAGAAAAGATACGAGGCTGGCCTAGTTTGGAGAGGAGCATAGGAGTGTCACTTAGAGAAGCAAGACTGTGAAACTCTGAGGAAGGTGCTCTGAGGTGTCCAGCCATGACAGCCATGCAGAGATACCCAAAGTCAGTTAGCCCAGGATGGAGCACAAGAGCTGAGAGTTCAGCAGGAGAGGAAAGAGGTGAGGAGGGGGGCGAGGAATCTGGTGTTAGCAGGCTGACTTTTGAGTCTGAGACAGAGGAGAAGAGGGTGTGAGAAGACGATGGGGTTAAATATGGACTCTTAGTGGAGGCCTCCAGAGGTCAGGGCTTTCGGGCAGCAGCAGCTCATGAAGTATGTATCTCTAATTTATTCCTATCTCTTATGCTGGGTATCCGTGTTCTTTCTTGAAAAAAAAATCTACTGGATATTTCAATTGATTCAAATCAGGCTGTTCCTGAATCCGTTGCAAGAATCATCTTAAAATAACATTTCAAGTAGATGAATGTGAAGGTTCATAGCCTTCTCTAGCTACTTGTTGCCTGTAAATGAAAGGCATTCTTCTTCATAAAAATGTAGAAGTCCCCGTTTTCAGAGGCCTTTAGAGTTTGTCAAGCACTTTCAACGAAGAGTCTTGCTAAATCCTTACAGAGACCATCTGGTAGATGGGACAGATACTGCTCTCTCCTCTCGTTTTATAGCTGCTGTAATTGAGGATCAGACAAGTTAAATAAGTTAAATAACCTACCTAGCGAGTGCTTCACTGTGCAGGAGAGGCAGAGCCAATAATAGATGTCAGGTCTTCTGAGGTCAAGTTTAAGGTGTTTGTCGCACCGTGAACTCAGCTTGCCTGGAAGCCCTGTCTCCCTTCGGAGCCTAGACTTTCTGAGTTAGGATGCTGAGATGTGGCATCTTTGGTTCCAGCAGCACTGCAGGGAAGGCTCCCTGTGTCCCTGAGGTCCCCTTGCTGACACTACTTAGAAGTTGCCCTCTGGGGCTATCAGCTGAGACATATTCCCCAGCTGATTTTCTCCTAGATTGGGAAAAGCCTGTTTCCTGCCAGGACTTCTGGGGAGGCACAGAAACCACTGTGTACTTCCCCTGATGCCATCCTCAGTGTCTGCTGGCCTCCTTTGGAACATGGGGAGTGTTTTTTGCCTGTCCCTGCATTGGTGTTTGCATGGGTTATGGCCATGGCCAGGATCACTCTCTAAACTCTTCAGGGTGGTACGCCAAGGAATGAGGCGTTGCACCTAGAGGAACTATAGGTCTCAATACTGGTTTCAGAATGTGTGCTCAGTTGTGCTATTAATGGACATTTTATACAAGGTACTCAGACAGAGGTTGTTTTGGGAAGTGTTGCATATGGAAGGGTATGCTTTGAAACACATGTTAGAATCAGGAACATTTGTTAGTAGTGCAGTGATCGATGCATCTGTGTTAACATCATCTTACAACATGCCCTGTTTCTATCAGACATTCTATCAGCTTCTCATTGCACGGAAGCTAAAGTCAAAAGTTTGGATTTTGACAGGGTTTCTTTGGAGGCAATTTACTGCCTCAGACGTTCAAATGATCAAGAAAAAGTCTGACAATTAATTGGAGTATCAAGAATTTCTTCTAGTGGAGTGAATATGTGATGGGAATTACATGACATACTTCAAGAGGGCTGCACTGCCTTAATCTATAATAATTTTCCCACCCCCGGATCTTGGCATTGGTTTGGATCCATGGTTCATATCTATTGGTGGTGGGCAGGTTTCCGTGACCAAGAGGTCCCTCTTTGCAATGACAGAAGCTGAGGTAGAGAGTCTTCATACCTTTACAGCCCATGTTGTCATTCTTACACCTTTCTGTCCCCTTGGGATGATGCTTTCCACCTGGGAACAGTTGCACGGGTCTCCAGGAGGCTAAGGAACGGCTTTCTTAATATTTCTTATGCTTTCAATTGCTGGAATTAAAGGCTCCAGAAATATAGGGAGATTGGCTCCAAGAGTTTCCACTATCAAACTAGATGTTTTTCCTCTTTATTTTCTCTGATGTACCAAAGGTATCATGAGTCACAATTCTTTGAAATGAGATACAAGTTGTGTTTGGTAGCAAGGCATTTTCGGGGGGCAGTATCGTGTCAATTCCAAATACTGCTGAGTGGAAGTGTTCCTGAAGGGATTTAAATTTTGAGCATTTTAGCAGGTACATCATGTAACTTGTAGGTAATTGAAAAAAATTCACCAGAGTAATATTAGAAATATTGATCTAGGTAGTCACGATAATTTAATAATCCGAGGCTCAACGGATAAATTATTATTAATTATAATTAGTAATAATACTAACGAATGACATTGTTAATGGAATAAAGCAGACACGTTGTATAGAAGAACAGATGTATGCTTTTTGAGCTTGATCTTACGTACATGGCACAGTAAGTTGAAAGATGAGTAGCACATTAATAGAAGCCTGCTCAAAATGTATGACAGTGGAGAATAAGGGACCAAGTGGACACGTTGGTGGATAATACTGTGCCTTCTTGAAAAGAGACCTCAGGTGGCATGGCCCAAGATAGAATCCTTCAGAAGTGCGTAGTCTTTCTACTTCACTGCTCTCTCCCGTCACTTTCTGGATGCCTTCAGGTATCTGAAACCATTCTGACTTTCTCTGGCCTGGTGCTTCTTCAGAGCTTTTTGGTGTCCTTTTCATCATCCTTGTCCCAATTCGGCCTCACTCTCTTGTCCCCAGACACTTACCTACCCCTCTTCTATCTCCAGTTGATCTTGTTCACTACTGTTTGATCAATTTTGCAACTCTCTACTTGCATTCATCTTTCTCACACAGAATTATTGAGGGGGTCTTTACTGTTCACGGTGTAGGGAGCAACTTAGAATTGAAATCAGCACAGGAGGTGGAAGGCAGAGGAACGGCTTTCTTAATATTTCTTATGCTTTCAATTGCTGGAATTAAAGGCTCCAGAAATATAGGGAGATTGGCTCCAAGAGTTTCCACTATCAAACTAGATGTTTTTCCTCTTTATTTTCTCTGATGTACCAAAGGTATCATGAGTCACAATTCTTTGAAATGAGATACAAGTTGTGTTTGGTAGCAAGGCATTTTCGGGGAGAGACCTGTGTCCTTATTCCCATGGCTTCTTATTTGCCTTGTTCTTCTAATGCCTCCCATTTGCATGGCATTGCTGTCACCAGCTTCTCACTCGCCAGCCATCCTGACCAAAGTCAGGGCCATTGTGTTCTCCTTTCAACTCTACGCATTTGGAGTAGCTGACCACGATGATAAACACTCCCTTCGCTTAGCTTCTGTGACATTCATGAGACTTTTCTCCCACCCGCCTCCGTGTTCTCCTTTCTACCCTAGTGTTCGGTCCCCTTGTTTGACCAACTCTCAGAGCTGATGCCAAGTAAGCATGTGGTTTCAAGTTGCTCACTGTTAAAGTTTTATCTCTATGAATAGATTTTCCTGTGAGTTCTCAACCTGTCTACTTGCTGAATATAAACAGTTAACAAAGGGGGATGGTTAATATCTCTCTGGTCAGCTCTTCTCCCCACAAAGCACTTCAAAAACTCCTTTCTAGTACATAGAATAATTACACATATCACCCATGCTCAAGTAGTAATTTGAGTATAACTACAAATTCTTTTTTTAAATTCCTCTGTGTGTGTGTATGTGTGTGTGTGTGTGTGTGTGTGTGTGTGTGTGTGTGTATGAACTCCTGCTTATGTGAATCGAGTGTATATGTCCACATGCCTGTGGAGGACAGACAACTTCGTTGGTACGATTAGAAGCTCCATCTATCTCTTTGGAGAAAGGGTCTTCCATTGTCCTGGACCTCACTAAGAAGGTTAGGCTGGTTGACCACCCAGCTCCCAGGATTTGCCTGTTTCTATCCTCCCATCACTAGGATTACAACAGTGCACCGCCAGGTTCTGGCCTTTTTATGTAAGTTCCGGGGTCAGGCTTGGCTCTTCATGCGTAAAAGACAAACACTTTATTGACAGAGCTATCTCCAAGCTGAGAATTCATTCTTGAGTCTACTCCTTTCCTATAACCCAAGGTAAGTCTTTCTGTATCATTCTCCAAAAGATATGCAGCATGGTGGAGCTTCTCACAGTTTCTTCTGCTACAGCTTCTGTCAAAGCCGCCATTTAGAGGCATAGTCTGTTCCAGAAGGTGTTAACTGTCTTTCTTGACTATATTCCCTGAAGTAACCTGGGAAAAATTGATAACAATTATTTTTTTCTTTTGCCAAAAGTCCCCCAATAGACTATGTTTACCCTTTGAATAGAAATCCAGACTCTTCCCCATGGCTATGGCTCGTTTCTGAGGTACCGTCCTTTTATTGCCCTGTACCCTATTAGGATCTCACCGTATGGCTTCTTTCTGTTCCTAAGTTTGCTAAGTTTGTTTCTGCTTTGGTCTTTGCAGTGAACTGTTTTCCTTTGATGCAAAGCTCTTCACTTTCATCCGCTCAGGTACGACGTCTCCTTTTTAAAGTCTCGGATGTCATTTTATACAGGCTGTTTGTGACTCAAGTTTGAGCAGACGCCTCTGTCCTCAGTTCACCCTTAAAGTTTTTCACTGTGTTTAGCCATTGTGCACAGCGCTCCGTGAGGGCTTTTCATCCGGATATACATTATACCTTGAGTGCCTTCTCCGCCCTGTTGTGCCATTTGTTTGCCCGCACAATTTCACTTCTGCTTTTTTTGTCATATATGTGTGTATATGTCCGTGTGTGTGCATATATGATCTTGTGTATCTATTTAAAATCTAGAAAACACATGTGAGGGAAACTTGGTAGTTCTTTCTGAGATTGGCTAAATTGTTAAATTCTCTTAACACAGGTGTCCATTTTCCTTCAAATGGCTTTGTTCTTTATTTATGGCTGAGAGACATTCTGCTGTGCGTATATAAGCCGTTTTCACAATCCAGTCCTCTGTTGTTGTCTACCAAGGTTGGTTCCATAACTTAGCACAGCAGTAAACACTGATGGGCAAGCATCTCTGTTATGACACCGTGGAGTCCTTTGTGCAGATACTTAGGAAGGGTACAGATGGGCCAGGTAGGTCCATTTTCGGATTTTTTTTTTTTGAGGAACCTTTATACTGATTTCCATAGTGGCAGGACTAGATTGCATTCCCACCATTTGGCTGCTCCTCTATCTCATCCGTTTCTTTATAGGGATGACCAGATGTGTTCCTTGTGTGTGTGTCTCTCCAGTATGAGCTCCTCAGGTTCCTGACATGTGTGATTATCGCCTGTATCTCAGGACTCAGCCAAGAGCATAGTGGGGAGAGGGTACTTAGGGGTTCTTGCTGACTCATTCACCTTCTTGTGCCCCCTCCACTTATCTAAGACAAAGGTTTTAGACAGGTTAACTCAGTGACCCCAGATCGGCCCTGCCTTCTCAATTTTAGTACTTACCTCATTTCCAAGTCCCTGACTCGTCCAGTTGGCCATAGTTCCCTCTAGATGGACCCTGTTTATTCAGGTTTGCAGGCCTGTGGCTCACCCTTCCTGAGTGTCCTTCCTTTTCTCTTCCGTTGGCTGCATTCCCCAGCTGTTTCTCTCTCTCGTTCCACCTTACTATTTAGTTAGTCGGACTAACCTCAGACTTTTCATACTTCTGCCTCAGTCTCCAGAGAGCTAGAATTATAGACTGGGACCAGTTTGCTCAGTTACTCCTTTTCTCCTGAGATCTGCTCTTGTTGTAGTCCACCCTGAGATGTGTTAACGCATGGGCTGTAGCTTAGCCCTACCCCTTCCAGAAGTCCATGCTTCAAGGGTTTCAGCATCCAGGACGATGCGTTTGCTTTCTAATTTGATGACAAGCCCATGCTTTCACCCACCATTTGCCTATGTAGTTATTGATATGGAACAAACAAATTTCACAAACAGCAATCAAAATAAGTATATATTTAAGAAGCCTGATCTGGAGAAAAAAATCTGAGAATGGAAATTTAGGTAGATTAGGATACAGTGTTTTATAAAGATCTGTAGATGAGTGGCTGGAGAGTTGACTCAGCAGTTAAGAGATCTTGTTGCTCTTACAGAGGATCCAGATTTGATTTCCAGCACCCACATGCAGCACACAATGGCCTATAACACCAGTTCTGGAGGATCCAATGTCCTCTTTTGGCCTCTGTAGGCAAGAGACATGCATGTGATACACTAGCTTTCATGCAGGCAAAATTCATATACATTTTAAAGACGAGACACAATTACAAAAACCTTTTAAAAATAATGTGTAACCGAACCTATGAGAGCTTTTGCTACGGATATTTGTTTTTGTTCGAGATGTGTTTGTGGAGAGTGGAGAGGGAGACAGGCATTGTTTCTCCAATTAACTCGGGTCAAAGCTCGAGTTGGGTTTTTAATTTGGTTCGCTCTGTTCAGGTATTTGGAATGCGGAGAAGCTCTATGAAAATACCCTGCCTACACGCTTTGAATATCCTCTTCCTGCTTATCTTCAGAACAGCTTGCTGCTTTTAATAGCGAGTGGCTGAGTGCAGGGGAGCCATGTGTAGTGGGAAGATGTAAGTACAGTGTGTCCTCCACTTCCCAGCTGAGGTCCTGGGCTCTGCTCGGGGCTCCCTGAGAGACTGAGCTGTGTTTTCTCTTTGATGTTGGGCAGGCCCCCAGAACTCTGATTCAGAAGGATGCTGTTCGTTCCTCTTCGACCCTTAGGAGAGATCCTGCTCAGCGCTGAACCAGTCAGGAAGTGGAAGACACCTCATGTATGCGTTTTATGTGGATGGTGATTTATTGTTGTCCTTTAGAAACTTTTCTGAAAGTCCCCTGGGCCTGGATAGGAAGACAGGAGTTGAAGAGTTGCAGGCTCCTTTGATCAGTTATGGGAATCCAGTGCTATGACATCTGGCCGAATTCAGGGGACTTAAATGGCATAGCTCTTCCCTTCCAGAATGGCTGGAAAATGCTTACTTTGAGTTAGGAGTAACCATATCCTCCTTTCCCCAAAGATAACTCTTCAAATATTTCAAGAAGATGTAAGAAAGAAAAACATTTGATAGCACGAAAGGCACCCAGTTACGGTCATTATAAATAATAGCCTACCCCGGAATGCGCGGTTTTGTGTAACTCTGTTTTCTTCTGCTGTAGAAGTCCTATGAATCAAACCCAGCGTCTTGTGCATACCAGATCAGTGCTCCACTACAGCCACATCCTCTGCCTTACCATTTTTCGAGGGCATTCATTTATTTTAGAAAAACAGGGGTGAAGGAGATACTTATTGCTGTATTTATCTTGCTTGGATTTGAGGTGAATGGCATTATAAAAATTGAAGAGGATCGATGTAAAGGATTTCCAGAAGGTTCCATGAATTAGCATGGCAACTTGTGGAGTACGTGTTAGGTTCACTGCCAGGTATTGCTGGCAGGGCAATCTATTCCGTGTTCCCATGCCGTGTCCTCTGCTGGCTCCCTGCTATACGAAAACTCATGTGTTGTCTAATACTTTAGTATTGCCACTGTAATTTCTTTCTGTGAAAGAGACTTGTTTTTAATGGAACTAAGGGAACTAATACTTAGTGTGTATGTCCTATGGCTGCTCTTATAACCTTGTTAAAGCCCCCTGGAGAATTAACACCTGTATAGATTGGGACTGGGGACCTCAAGATTCTAGGGATATAGGATAGTGGATTGGGAAGTGGGGCTTAATCTAAAACTGTGGGAAACTCTGGGGTAATACATTGAAAACTGTGTAGTGGGAATCACTAAGAAACCCGCTGGTTATGAAATCCTAACTTAACCTTCAATCTTGGTCACAAAAAGGCTAATTAACTCCTATTGAAGAGATGTGGTAACCATTTGATTTGTGCCTCTCCGTGTAGGAGATATCTACATGGAGATATAAGAGATATCTATGTATCTCTTAGCTTCGTTCAGGTAGGGGCTTTTGCATTTTTTGTCTTTAGGTAATGATTTGAATGCCATTTAAATGAGGATGGAGTCTGATATTATCTTCCTTGTGAGCTCACTGGCTTCTCACCCACCAGATGTAATAATACCAGCCGTTTACTCAAGCAGAAAAAGATGCATCAACTCTTATTTTATAGTGATGTCACCTCCCACTGTCCATTTTGCTCAATTATTTCTCCTCTTTTCCTACTTCTCTTCTTCTCCTTCTCCCTCTTCCTTTCCCTCCTGCTCTTTCCTTTTTTTTTTTCTGTCTGGCTTGTTTCTGAGTCGGTCATAAGTATCAGAGAAAATTGTTGCTTTATGGAAGTGCTTTCAAAGCCTCATTGTCTTAGACATCGGACATCCTTGTTCCTCCGGTTCGGGAACACTTGGTCAAAAGCAGGTTAATTACTAAGCTATCAGTAAATAATTAACCACTGACTTGTTCCCAAGTTATATACTCACTGGGTTAGAAATGATTTCCCAAACTACAGAAGATAAGGGAGGTTATTCCTGGTTTCACTGTGTCCCCATTTTTAATGACCCATAGCGTGGGAGACATCAGCTGATTCCCACACACTGGTCCAGCCACTCAATCAGCCACTTCCTGGGGTTTTCTCCTACAGTAGCAGTTATTCAGGAGATACCGCGGACTTCACCCTGCGAGTCCCTCTGGGTCTGAATGTGGGGACTGTCGAGTTCAGGAGGAGCATTTTGTTGTACCACCATTGAATCTGTGGTCGTTCTTTGTAACGACACAACTCAGTTTAGAGTTGCTTGTTTGTGTACTTTTACTTCTAGCTGTGAAAGGCCTTTGTTTAGGTCTGGCATGAGGGTGCACAGCGCAGCACGCCTTCCCTTGCGGAACTCAGGAAGCAGAAGCAGTCAGATCTCAGAGTTCAAGCCAGTCCGATCTGCATATGAGGTTACAGGCCAGCCAGGGCTGAATCGTGAGACCCTGAAATTTATTATATGCTGATGGGCTAAGAGCGTAATTTCAATCTGCTAACCAGTCAGTACTTTGCCTGAGTTTCAACCGTATGCAAAGTTCTTCTGTGTCTGGTAGACACAGGCAAAGAGAGGCGCCATGGCTGGCTGCAAGGGCCAGTGGTAGAGATGGGGAGCTGAGTGATAAATATGGATGAGCGCCAAATAGGGTGTTAATGGGAGCATATGTCTCATGCTTTTATAAATATGTATTTTAGTGATTGATTTTTAACAATATTCCTTATGGAGATTATTTTAGGATTTGATTTGTAACACGAAAATGCAGATAGTATTTGTGTAGAAGCTGTCATTCATCCCATTGTCTTCCTTAAAAGAAATATTTGAAAAATAGCTTGGAATTAGAAAATATATGTTTTCTGGTCTTTCACAGCATACAAAATTGCATTTTGAGCTATAAAACAAGCAGCTAAGGTCCTTATTCATTGCTTTATTTTTTTTAGTTGTATTTTTAATTAATAAATTGTGTGTATGTGTGTGCGTGTGTGTGTGTGCGTGTGTGTGTGTAGTTAGTGTGTTCATGTGCATTTGAGGGAGTCAGAGGATAATTTGCCAGAGTTAGTTGTCTCTTTCTACCTTGTGGGTCTGGGGATCCAGCTCAGTATGGGTCTGGGGATCCAGCTCAGTGTGGGTCTGGGGATCCAGCCCAGGTCACTGGGTCTGGCAGCAGGCACCTTTGCCTGTTGAGCCAGCACACCGGCTCACTTCATCAGTTTTCCTAGGACTTGGCTTGGGAGTTTCCCCCTTCTCTGTTCATGGCTGGATGCTGCACTCTTCGAGACGGAGGTGATATTGAGATAGGGGGTGTAAAGACTCTGTGTGAGCTGGGAGGGATCAGGAACAAATGAGTTTTCCGATGGTCATTGTTAGCCCTGTTTTCACCTACTGCTCTGTGTCATCATAACAAACACATCCGCTATTCACCTCCGCCTTCTCTGTGATGGCTGTGAATATATGTCCAACGGAGGGGGCGCTTTCTTCTTGAACCTGAGGAAGGCTGCGTCAGCAAGCAAATGATTTCCCTGGTGCTAACAGTGTCCTGATAGGGAAAAGGTGATGGAGGTAGAGGATGATGAGTATCGCATGTGCGTGTGTGTACTTGGTTTCTGCTCATTGGAAGGCTCACTTTACACTGGTTTGTGTTTGGTTTTGGAGGTAATGTTTATTTTTAAAATGGGGTGTTCCGCATGGTGATGAAGTGTGTAGGCTCTGGGATTTAATGCCGTGGTCATCATCTTGGTCCCCTTAGAGCCAAGGGACAACTGGGAAAATGTGTCAAATCTCTCTATGCTTAGCTTTTAAACTCTAGGATCAGATGGTTGGTCCATGTGAGGGCGGCTGTAACACTTGAGGCGCTGGGTACTCATTGTGTGTGACAAGAGGGCAGATGTTCTCTGCCACTGTAGTGTTTACAACACTGTGCCTCGGGCTAGTTCAGATTTTACTGAATAGTTTATTTGCCTGTTTCTCTTTCTCCGTTCTTTTCTTTGGAAACAAGATCTGATGTAGTCCAGGCTACCCCCATCACATAGCTGTGGATGACCTTGAACTCCTGCTCCTCACGCTCCCAGTGCGAGGATTGCAGGTGTGTCCATGCCCTGGTGGGAATCTGGTCTTTGAGAAGAAAGTTGGGGCAAGAAGGTCGGTGAGAAGGAAGGTGTTGTGGAAAGCTAGAGAAAGAAGGGCGAGCCTTAGCATAACCTCCTGAGGACAAAAGCCAAACAAAACAAAAAACCACAACAAAACCCAACTGATGCTACTACATAGGGCTACATCTATTTTATTGACTCCTCATGACAACCCTTCCTTTTCAGATATGAGATTGTGTACCAGAACTTCTTAGTGACTGGCTCACAGGCAGGTGGTCTGTGCATGGTACAGGGAAGGTAGGGAGGGAGAACTCCTGGATTCAGGCCACTGTTCCCTTCATCCCAGTTCATAGATCCTGCTCTGCCATGTGGCGGTCTTGGGGCGGAGGAGAGTGGGGTGGGGGTGGTGCTTCAGCAGATGAAGGTGGGCATGAGTGAGGATCTGGGCCCTTCCTCCTGTAAGATGTGAAGCCAGAATCCACAGCCATTCTTGGCCTGGCCTGGCCACCGCTGTTTGAGGATTGTCAGGCACTCTTCTGACCTCTTAGGACAAATTATGTTTAATCTCTGTGAAGTGCTGTTTGAGATCAATGTTCTGGGGGTACAAACTGTTAGGTTTTTTTGGTGTGTGTGTGTGTGTGTGTGCAATCATGTTTTTGTATAAGTGTGTATGCCACTGTGTGTGCAGGTGCTTATGTGCGCTCATGATTGTGGAGGCCAGAGGAGAACCTCTGATATTTTTCTTTATGTACTTTCTACCTTGTTAAGTTTTTGTTTTTGATTTTTAATCAAGGTCCCTCAATTTTATCTGGAACTTATCAAATTGCCTAAGCTGCCTGGCCAGCAACTCGCAGGAATCACTTGTTCCTTCTCGGTACTGGGCTTATATGCACAAGCTTGGCTTTCTTTTTCCATGGGTCCTGGGGCTTGAACTTGAGTCCTTGAGCTTACAAGGCAAGCACTCTATGAACTGAGCCATCTCCCTAGTCCCTGCCACTCTTCCTTTTGCTGTGAAGATAATGAGCCTGTGCTTAGTGGTGTAACTTACGCTATGAAAGACTGCGGACTGCAGATTGACACTTTTTAACCCAAGGCTTTCTGGGGTAAAGGTGTCACTGACCTTGAAGTTGGTGAGCAAATGACTTGTGTACATATCATTGAGGCCTGAACTCAACTGGGTCTTTTACTTGTGTGCTAAGTGGATGTTTTACATTGCTGGAGGCAGTAAGATGGTTTTCTAGTTTTGTTCTTTATGTTGAAAATAGTGACCAGCATTAGGAACTGGGCTTCAGGCTGGGGCCGAAGTTGAGTGCACAACTCTGGTTACTGTCCCAGACACTGAAACAACATCAACCCCCCTCAACTCCCAAACCAAAAAACTACATTGTCTTATACAGCATATTCAAATATCAAATGGGTTAAGATGTGGGAAATTGATCAGAAAAAAGTCTAGCATAGTACTTTAGAAATTTTAAAAGATTGAACTCCAAATTTAAATGTGGAAAAATTATTTCATACTTGTCAAAGGGTAAATGTTAAACTGACTTTGGTGATACAGTTGAATGCATCGTTTCCCCTACATATTGTTTTGCAGTCATATCTTTCTGAAATTTGTGCATGGTTGATATGTATATACTTGTCAAACAACCATGTTTGTGTTTACTCAATACGGTTTAGAGTAGCTGTAATGTTTTAAGAGAAACCTTGCCTTCATGAGCCTTATTTTGCAGAGAAGTAGTAGGTTTCCTGAAGGTGTGACACTGCCAATGGTTTGCCTTTTTGAAGTAAGATATCTGGGGCAGGGTTTCTCAACCTTGGTGTTGTTGACATTTGAGTCCAGATGTTTCTTTGTTGTGGGGAGCAATCTTGCGCAATGTAAGATGCATCTAACATCCCTTGTCAGTCAGCTAGCAAATGCCAACAGTCCTTGCCGTTCTCTGTTAGTGAGCATCAAACATGTCTCCAGACACTGTCAAGTGTGCCTTAACATTTGACAGAAACCATGGCTGGCTGAGAGCTACTGACACAGATCTTCCCCATTGTATTTAAATCTACCTGTCTGTGTTAGCCTACAAATTTGAATAGACACTGACAAGCTCACCAAAAGGAGATGTTATACTTATAGATACACTTATCAATTATTAAAGCATAAGATTATAACAAACCCAACTTGGATTGAGAATAAGTGTTTTGTAATCAACTCCCAATCCCCATAAAGAATTCCAGATAATCATAGTTCTAAACATTTTGATTATATCGTCTCTTCTCTTTCAAAATGTAGAGATCCCTGCGATTTGAATGAGTTGATAATAATAATTTGTTTTCTTTAAAATTTCAAATAATTGCAAATAATATTGCAGTTTGCCATATGTTGCAAGATTTATCTGATTAGACTATTCTTTGTGTGTCTCCTAAGAACTTCATTGCCTTATTGGGTGGATCCACGTCGGGATGAGTGAGAATGTGTGCTGAAGGGGTGAGTTTTAGAAATTCATTTCTAGACATTTTGGAAGACAGTTTAGCATACGGTGACAAGTAGACTCACCTGGTTATTAACTTTTGGAGGCAGGTAGGCAATTCTCTTGGCCTGAGAACTGTTTGCTCTTTCAAACACATTTTGCTCATGATAAAGCATGCTTTCATACTTGTGACCCAGGAGCTAAATCTCTGGCCAATCAGAGGAAGGAACTGGCTAGATGGTAAAAGGAAGTACTTGTTCCGTTATTGAAGCACCTGGCCTCTTGCCATCTTTGATAAAGGATTGAATATTGTGCACCCAAAGTCTGCTGCCCTCTTGACCCCTTCATCAGTCATCAGCTGGTCTGCGAGGCTGCGTGAGCCAGAGTGCAGTGGGATGACTATTGTTTGGGCGTTGTGTAACTCCCCCCCCCCCCCGAAAGGAAATACTGACACAGCAGTATCACTAAGGGATGTCTTTCTGGTTTTCAATTATGGGCATGTGTTTCCTTTCCCTTCTAAAGCTGTGTCAGGTTACAGGTATAAAATGGTGAAATTTAGGGCCTGAAGTTGTGCTCTATAGATGGGCAACTGAGAAACTTCTGGAAACTTCTTTTGTTTGGTGGAATAATGATATATGATCTCTTCTAGTATACTTTTGCGTATGGAATCCTACCTAAATTTCTAGTGTTGTAAAAACTCTAGAGCATTGATTCTCAACCTGTGTCTTGTGACCCCTTTAGGGGTTGCTTACTAGATATTTACATGATGATTCATAACAGTAGGAAAATTAGAGTTAGGAAGTTGCAACAAACATAATTTTTTGTTTGCGGGTCGGCACAACATACAGGATTGCACTAAAGGGTCTCGGCGCGGCGTTAGGAAGAATGAGCGCCAATGGGCTAGAGCATCTCACAATTGTCTCACACTGTTCTATTAAGGCATTAATGACTGAAAGAAGTGACTGGTAGCGTGTGTGACTTCTACCATACATCCTGTTTGATTTTTCTGAGTAACTCAGGAAGACTTTATAAGAAGAGCTATGTTTAATATTCACAGCTTCGTGTCATCTAATCTCTATATTTATGCCACTTTCTTGAGCAAGTTAGCCTATCAGCTGCAGCTGTTGCTGACCAGAGCGCCTGAGAAGTGGGCCGAGGAAGGGGCAGAGATAGTGGGTTCAGGTTCTGTGTCTCAGAGCATATCTGTCACCGTCAATCTGTGCTGATAGCAACTGGCTTGCAGAAGACAGCTCAAGCCAGACGCTTATTCTGCATGTAGTTTGTCCAAATACGCAGTTGTGGATGTCACAGTGATAAATGCCGCCGAGACATAGTAAAAAAAATGGGATGAATCATGAATGTATAGTGTGGATTGGTTTGGGCCACCAGTCTTTCTGCAAAGCTATCGGTCTGTGAACCTTGATTTTTTAAATAACATATCAAAAGAAAAATAGACAGATGAAAAATGCATCATCATAAAAGAGGGAAACGTTTGCTTCTGTGTTATGAGCGAGCAGTGATGTTTTCTAAAGGAGTTTATTTAGAAATAATGAGAAATGTTTTGGGGCTGAGGGGTAAATTGTTTCTTGCATAGGGCATGGGGACCTTACTGAAGTCAGATTCCTGGCACCCACATACAAAGCCAGGCAAAGTGCCACATGCCTGTGATCCCAGCACTGAGAAGGCAGAGGCAGGAAAATCCGCGGGACTTGTTAGCCACCCAGCAAAATTGACGAGCCCCGGCTTCTTTGAAAGACTCCGTCTCAATAACTGATGGAGAGTGAGGGAGGAGGAACCCCCTGTGTTGACCTTTGACCTCTGCGTGTGCATGCGTGTGTGCCCAAACTCTGTTCATATAAACAAACCCATACAGAGAGCATACTTGTGTATAATATTTATATTCACACACATGTTCTAATGCTAGTGTAGAAACTAGTCTGGCCACCCTTAGTAGAATAGGTTATAGGTTTGGCAGACAAAGTTCAGATTATCCTCACCTTGGAATTCACATAATTTCTCTTTAGATCTCGTGCCTCAGTCTTTCTTCTCTGGGTGCCCTTGGGGGAGAATTGAAAAGCTCCACCAACGGCATGGCTTCGTATGTGTTTTTCTATAAAGAAAGCGAGGGGAAGGGATTGACTTTACAAGCAGTTAGGGAGACATAGCCACAGCACTTACCCTTCCTGCACTTAACACTGTTGGGTTTAAGAGAAATCTTTATGTACTTCAAGTAGATCTTTCCAAGGACTGCCTTAATGATGAGAAGAAAGCCCTTGACACAGTCTGGTGCATTAGTCTCTGAATTAGTTAGGTATAAATGGAAGTTTCTATCCCACCCGGTCCCACACCCGTTCAGTTCCAAAGAAATACACAGAGACCAGGTGGACCAGAAACTTCGGTTTACAGTTAGGGTTTCTATTGCTGTGAAAAAAAAAAAAACACCTTGAAACCCAAAAGCTGGTTGAGGAGGAAAGAGTTTATTTGGCTTACACTTCCATATTGCTGTGCATCAGTGAAGGACTAGTCAGGACAGGAACTCAAACAGGGCAGGATCCTGGAGGCAGGAACTGATGCAGAGGCCATAGAGGGATGCTGCTTACTGGCTTTGCTTCCCATGGCTTGCTCAGCCAGCTTTCTTATAGAACCCAGGACTACTAACCCAGGGGTGGTACCTACCACAGCAGGCTGATTCCTCCTCCATTTGAGAAAATGCCTGTCAGCTAGATCTTACGGAGGCATTTTCTCAATGGAGGCTCCCTTCTTTCAGATAACTCTAGTTTGTGTTAAGTTGACCAAAGATTAGCCAGCACAGAACCCTCCCAGTCATTCTCCCCACTATCATTAACTACAAAGTACTTGCTGCTTTGTGGGCTGTTGTAGGCCTCCCAGAACTGAGTACTTGTGTGTGTCTGATGGAGAAATACACACAGACAACTAATGGCTTAAGGAGGAATTAGTGCTTCCTCCGTTTTACAGGAAGACTCCATAGCCCAAGTAGAGTTTCAGGCACTGATCACTGATAGAAAATATCTGTGTGGCTGGGGGCTGGGACAGGGAGGAGGAATTACATATGGCTGAGCAGTTCCTGTGAGCTGGTGGCTATGCCAGATAGTTTCCTAATAGCTCACATCTCTTGAGCATTTAGAGCCTGGAGTGCTGTCTAGGTATTTATTGGACTAACTAGTATGAAGCTATTTAGTTCTCCAACTGGCTTTTGTAGTATTTACTGTCATTATTACCATCCTGAGTCCCCGGGAGTGTATATGCCTTGCCCAAGGTTTTGCTGCAGTTCATTTGGGGCAGAGCCAGATGTCAGACTTACAACATGCCTGCTATCCATCTAATTTAACTTCTGACACCTCCTTGGCAAAGTGAATGTGTTCTTTGTCTTACAACATTACAGATAAAGAATGGAAATCTGCAGAGGTTACTGTTGGCAAGGCCAAGGGCAGAGGAAGGATTTGAACTAAGGCCTGATTTCCCCATTGGTTTGCTCTTCATTTTTGCAGGGTGGGGGCGTTGTCTTGCAAAAGCTCAGAGTTGTAGCTGTAGGGATGCCTGGCTCCCTCCTCGTAAGGGTAGATAGGGTTTTGAAGACACCCAGAGGTGTGTCATACTTCCCAATAAGGCGGTAGAGTCCTATTTACAGAAGACTGTGAAGGCCTTTCTGCTTCCGCCATGTCTGATCCCCATTCTCTCTCTCCATCCTGGAGCTTCTTGATTTCAATAGTTTGCCTATTTTCAGCATACTGGGCTCCACTATTCCTGTTTATGAATCTTTGAAGTGTGCACGTTAAAAAAAGCAATTAAATTGCCATCGTAAGTTATAGGATGCCTGAAGTCAGTCACCTGATTTAATGGTTCGAGGTGTCCATGTGCATTTAATTACATAGGGATTTTGAGCTCAGTAAAAGAAGTTAGTAAATCTTTAAAATCTTTAATTTTTTTCCTTTTTCTGGTAATTTCTATTTAATGATTTCTGAGCTTCATTAGCGACATGACTATTTTTTGGGTCATTTTTAAATGAAATTAAGATTTTTCTTATTTTCAGTGTTTCTCATACTATACCTGATTGCATTACTGTACCCCTACCTCGCACCCTCACTACATAGATGTTTATAAAAATAGACAGCTGAATTTGAGTTCAATGAAAACTCGATGACAGCAAGAACACAATTCACAAATGGACTGTGAGCAAGCTTGTTAAAGGAATCTATTTTTGAAGATTCCAGTTTTGTGCTCTAAGCCCCAGACAGATGGATCTAGATAATGTTTATGGTGTGCGCACGGACAACTTGGGAGGTTGTGTGCGAGGTGGTTGTGTTAACTCCTGCAGGGTTACGGCCTCTGAGAAGAGAACAGTGAAGGACTCGGTTGAGCTTCACCCGTGAGAGTGGCCTTTCTCTCTTCAGGGTATTTCATTGCTATTTTCCTTTGAGGGACATTCAACTGAACCGTATTTCTGAAACAAGCAGTCTTAAAAAGCGAAGCACGGGGCAGTAGAGAGGGGAATTGGGCGTTTAATCAAGGTGAGCCGTAGCACGTGTGTATACCGCCTGCTTAGAATTTACCGAATGAACGGGGCCATCGTCATGTGTGTACTCTTCATGACCTTCCTGCCCCTCTGGAGGCTGGTAAATGGCCTCGGCTTGGAAACAGTTTTCTTGATAAACCTTTATTCCTCTTTGTTAAGTCATAGACCTGTCCTGTGACTCACTGGAGTGTGGGTAGTAGTGTTGCAGCCATAGCCTAATTGTCAGTGTCTTTGATCCAGTGCATTCTAAGGGCTAGCTGTGATATTGGGACCTATATACCTATACCACTGGCAACAGTAGCTGTGATATTGGGACCTATATACCTATACCACTGGCAACAGTAGCTGTGATATTGGGACCTATATACCTATACCACTGGCAACAGTAGCTGTGATATTGGGACCTATATACCTATACCACTGGCAACAGTAGCTGTGATATTGGGACCTATATACCTATACCACTGGCAACAGTAGCTGTGATATTGGGACCTATATACCTATACTACTGGCAACAGTAGCTGTGATATTGGGACCTATATACCTATACCACTGGCAACAGTAGCTGTGATATTGGGACCTATATACCTATATCATAGGCAACAGTAGCTCTCCCGATTTGTGTTGTAGGCCAGGCCTTCCTAAACATTTTCTACTTGCAGCCCTAGTTATATAGACATGCAAACTGGGTGCACAAATTAAACTTTTACTGGTGATAAACCATGTAGAAATTTATTGTTAAGCACTTATTTACTACATATGTAATTTTATTATCACTGTGTGTGGGGCTGCATAACTGTAATCCCAACACTTGGGAAGTGGAGGCTAGAATATTGGGCATTCAAGGCTAATCTGGGTTACATAGTGTTTATGAGGCCAGACTGGGCTATATGAGACCCTGTTTCAAACAAAAACAATAAATTAATAAATTAAAATGAATTATCAAAGGTAAAACAAAATTGTATATTGAGATGGATGGGCTTATTTGTTTATATATGTATATATATAATTAAATTGTAGCTGATTATTTGATACTATCAGATACAGAATATAATTTACATTTTTCAGAGTTGATAAATATTTTAATTTTATAACCTGTCCATGCTGATAACTCCGAACTGTATAATTGCCTAGCATAAAATGTTTAGGGCCACTTAAAAATATGTTTTGACATTTTATCCTAACTCCAAGCCAAAATTCAGAATTATTTTTGCTGACCCAAGTCAGCAGCTCAAACTCAGTTTTAAAAAATCAAATATTCGAAAGCAATCCAATCCAACAGAATGTTGATGAGATAGATACTTTCATGCGGAAGAATGATGGTAGGAAGTGTTAAAATTCTTTGTTTTCTATTGCGGACTCATGTTTCTATAAAAGCATAAATCTTTGCAAATACAGTAAGAAACGTAAAAATCCATGGTAGACAATAGTCTCAAATCTGAGCCAGTGTGTTTCAGGCAGCCCAATGCAAAGGGTGTGTGCTGTGTGTTTGGAACCAAGGCTGCAGTGACGCTGTGAGTCGTCACACAGGTGAATACTGCCTTAAACGCCTTGGGTGTACCGCACGTTCGTTCTTGAGTTCAGTTTTGGTCATGGAGCTTCAGAAACCTGTTTCTGTTGCTAAATTTTTCACCACCACAGTATGGAGTTGTAACCCACAGTTTAAGAAGTCAAGTCCTAAGCTCCTCCTAGAATTGGCAGGAAGGATGTCTAGGCTCTGGTGCTCCACTGGAGGCTGTTGGAGGCGGAGGTAACAACGTTAGAGCTATTAAGTTAGGTTTGAGTTCCAGACTGCAGAACTCAAAGTGGGGGTGGGGGGCAGAAGAGGAAAACCCTCTGCCAGACCAGCAAAGAGAGAAGAGGGAACACCCAGCCACTGCCACTCCAGCGCCCCCCTCCCACACGCCCCCAACCGCAGCCTTTCTCTGGCCTGGCTTACTGGGTGGCCCTTTCCAAAGAAGGGGACAAAGGTAAATCATGCAGGTTTAATTTGAAAATTGCTAACACACATATCGCCTCCTGATGCAGCCCTCCTCTGTAGCAGGGCAGACATTTCTCTACAGTGGGACAAGCTGCATAACATCCCTGGGATGAGATTGAAGTGAGGAGGGTGTTTGGAGATATGTTTGAGGGACCTGTGGACTATGGCTATTTCTTGAATTGTCGCTGGGATGTGAAGCCTCCTGCAGGAAGAACCGTGTGTTCTTCCGTATGAGATTCAAGTCTGTTTCAGAGATGGAGACGGGGCAAGGACTTCGACTCGTCCATCTTGCAAAAGTGAATAACTGAGTGTGGCTGTAAGGCACTGTATTGTGAGACTTTGAATTTGCATTTTTCTTTTCTTTCTTTTTAAACTGGGATGACAGTTACTATTGAATTTGGCCTTTTTTGGTGAAAGACTTTCTAAGCTTACTTGATTTCTACATTACTTCCGAGATCTCAACCGAGTCTGTAATAGCATTCATAACTTGGTATTTGCCGGGCTCTGCCCTTACGTCTTGCAATATTGTACCTTCTCTGCTGTTGATTTTTCAGGAGGTGATATTTATTAATGCAGGATAACTATTAAAAACCAGTAGCAATTTGAAGAAGTTTTTTTCCATAAAAACATCAAGTTTTAAAACAATTCAGTCTCATGTGTCAGGACAAGACAGAGAAAACGTTTGATGTTTTTAGGATTTATACTAAAGCAGCCCAAGACAGACTACTATAATTAGGAGTTTATTTAAATGTATAAGAATTCTTTTGTAAGCCGTTTCCCATTATATTTGATGGTATAAAATAGAGCTGTGGAAAAAATGTAATAAAAAATATAACCAAATCTGTACTTACCATGTATACATGTTCACGTATGTGCCCATGTATTCGGTGTAGTAGCAAGTCTGTTGTTCGTGCTTCTTA
The DNA here is from genome assembly GCF_903992535.2 of Arvicola amphibius. NCBI lineage: Eukaryota > Metazoa > Chordata > Mammalia > Rodentia > Cricetidae > Arvicola > Arvicola amphibius. The sequence goes on from NC_052054.1 coordinate 23,053,758, forward strand.
AATCAGTTATCCTTGGGGCTGGAGAGATGGCTCAGAGATCTAGTGCAAGGACCTTAGTTCTGTTCCCAGCACCCAAGTTGGACACTTGGCAACCTCCAGTACCTCCTCCTCTGGGGGAAGCCAGCACCTCTGGCCAGCACTAGCACCTCCTTGTGCACAGATGAACACACATCCGCATAATTAAAAGCTATAGAAGTACGTCTAAAGAAGTCAGTGCACGTGTAGAAACTGTTGGAGGGATGATGGCATTGGTCCCTCATTTCTGCAGCATATAAGTGACATTTGCTCCCTTCTCTTTTATAATTTAGCCCAGCAGCATGGCTCTGCTCTTTTAGAGACGGCAGCAGCGCGAAAGGAGAAGGCAGGCTTGCAGAGATGCAGCAACAACGACTGATAACAGAGTCTTGACAGACAGTGCTGCTGGTCTTAGCCCTCGCACTAACTCTCTGAATCTATTTTTATTTTATTTTTTATTAGAAAAAAGGATTTTAAGTTACGATGGGAAAATTCAAGTACTGCCTCCTCATTGTTGGTGGCTCAAAATCATGTCAGAGAGCAAGCGCTCACTCGCTTTCGTCCCATCTTTCCGCAGCTGTCCAGGGTGGCCATCTGTTCTCTCAGGTGGACGGGACTCTAGTCTCCAGCAAGGCTGCCGTCCTGTCTGGTCTGCTTGCTTATCCCCCTCTTCCTTAGGAGCCCCCTTTGAAATGGAATCCTTTCCTAAGCAGAAGCCCCACACACCAAGTGCTGTCTATTTATAATCCACAAGGGCGGGGCTGGTAACTTAGAACTCAGATGGCGTGAGCGAGATGGTTTAGCAGGACAGGCCCAGTTCTAAAGGCAGTCAGTCCATTGAGGACTTGGACAGATCTGGTTTCTTTCTTTTCAAACTTAATAGTTTGAAAAGTTCTCATCTTCATTACATTTTAGCAACAGTGGATAGTGGGAATGTGTGTACATGTTAGACCAGAGCACAACAGAAACAGGAGCTGGAGACGTAGCTCATTTAGTAAAGTACCTGCCATGCACGCGTGGGGACCCGAGTTCAACCTTCAGCGCCCATATAAAATCAGAGTGTGATGGCATGAGCCTCTGACACTGGTGTTGAGGCCAGAGACAGGATGATCCCTGGAGCCTGTTGGCTTATTGGCCAGTGAGACAGTCAAGCCAAAAGAGAGCCCCCACTCGCAAAGAGAGACTCAATCAAAAAAGCAGGAATGGTTTCTAAGGAATGACTCATGATGTTGACCTCTGGCTTGGATACATACATGCATATCCTCACATTCACAACAGCAACAACAAAACAGAAAGCCCCAGCAACGCAAAACCCAACTGTGGGCGAAAGGCAGTGGTTTAAAGCCTACGAGTAATAGTGATACTGTTTGACTGGTCTTGGGCTATTTATTTTTTTCCTTTTGAGCATTATGAGTATATGTTGAGACAGGGTTTCTCTCTGTAGCCCCTGTATCCTGGAACTGGCTCTGTAGACCAGGCTGGCCTCAGATTCACAGAATTCCGAATGCCTCTGCCTCCCAAGTGCTGGGATTAAAGGTGTGTGCCACCACCGCCTGTGTATGGAGTGGTTTTGTATCATACCTGGTTCACTGGGATACAGTATTCTCCTTTTATGCATAAAAACTGGTTTCCTCAAGTTTCCACATGTACATAAGTGGTATGTTATGAGTCATTCTTGTGAGTAGTCCGGGAAGCCATTCTAACTGATGTAGTGACCGGGGAAGACTTGCCCGTTGGCATGTGAGACAGTGACCATACACATTGACAAAGTATTATCTGTCCAAGTCACTGTCCTCTGGGAGTTGGGTTGAACATTTGAAAATACTTGACTTCGGTTGACATCATTGGTAACTGATTGGTGGGCGGTTCCTTCATGGCATCTTCCGGTTATCTGATGTAGGCAAGTGGAGTCTCAGTGAGTTTCGATTTCCTTGATAGCACAGCCATGCCTTCTCTGAAATGGTGGTCGATAGCTTCTGTTTCTCTTAGTTGAGTTTCAGAAACTGTGACGGATTAAAGCCTGCTTCCCTCCCATGGATAGGAGGTACAGAAATGGGTAGGTTATAGAGCATTGTGAGCATGTGTACAAGCAATTTAAAAAATCCCCAAAGCAGACAATAATTACTGTATATTTATTTATCCACATCAAGGGTCCATTTCAGTGTTTCTCTTCTTGGTTGTAATTAACAGGAGTGGGCCATACAGAATCAACATGTGTATGTTTAAGTGTGATTGTGACTCAGATTTTCTTACCTATTTTACTCTTTAGAGAAATAGAGGCCTGAATGGATAGAACCCTTTCTCTTTCCTTTAAGATAAGTTAGAAGAGAAAAAAAAAAAACTGTTTTCAGTTTCCCTAGTGTATTCTTCAGTGTTCATAGATTAGGCTAGACTCAGCCCAAAAATGAAATTCCTTCAGTTCTCCTTTCCGGGAGTAACAACCATTGTGCCTGGCATTTTCTGCAGGTTCTGCAGATTCAAGCTCAGGTTCTCGCTCTTCCCCAATCCCTCACAGTAGAGTCCTCTGTCTTCAATGACTTTTAAAGAATAGCACCCCAACTTCTTGCTTAGCAATACAGTGATGAACATTTTACTTGTAACCATTTCTTAAACAATTATTTCTTTTGAAAAAAAAAGGAACAGTTATTTCTTTGGTCTGTTTCTAGACAAGCTTAGTATCTTGTGCTGAGCATATATTCTTGGCTAATGAAGCGCCTCAGACTGTTTGTGCAGTGAACCAAAGTCACAGTGTTGGTTAAAGAATTATAGCGAGAAATCTGTTTCTAATAGGGTCTTTCTAGTTCCTCTTCATATTCTTTTTGATGGGTCTGTGTAGTTCCTGACCCCAAAGTTGTCAATCAGAAGTCATTTCCCTGTCCCGTTTCTTCCAGTGTTTATTGAGCACCTGCTACATTCCAGATGTGCTGAGCCTGTTACATTCCATATGTGCTGAGCAGCATGCAACCTCTCAGAGCTCTTGGTCCATGAGAAAGGCAGATGCAAACAAACCGCAGGATGATTTCCAGAGAGATGTGTGGGAACGTAGATCGAGGAGGGAAGGCACAGGTTACAAATAAGAGCGGAGGCCAGAGGCCAGGCTGAATGCTCGGGAAATATTCATCTCTCGCTTGCTGTGACTGAGGCTCAGCTTAAGGTGCTGGTGGCTACAGAGATGCAAAGATCGTGTTGTACTCCTCCCGCAGAACCTATGTGTGTGCCTGCACAAGTATGTATGTACGCACGTGCATGTGTTTATGCCTGAATGTGTGTGAGTGTGTGTGTGTGTGTGTGTGTGTGTGTGCATGTTTATGTGTTGCACATGCATGGCCATGAGCCCACATGCACATGCGTTGATAAGTTTGGGGAGGGCCTGGGAGGAAGTGACAGGCTATTTCTTTACTTGGCGGACATGTCTTTGAAAGTCCCCAGAGAAAGAAAAATAGCATTGCCCAGTGAGGGAGAAGGATGGTTCTGTGGTTATAGGTAGACACTAGGTTGGTATCTTATGTTCACTTTCTTTGACAGGCACTAGGCTCCTAACTGGGATTCACTTGGCAAATCTGACGTACTATTCCATCTGTAAGAACAACCCCCAAGTCCTCTTTTCCTCCAACCTGTAGCTAGGATCAGCTACAAGGACCTAGCAGGGAGATTGCAGCAACATCCTAGCTTAGGCCCAGGCCCAAGGGCAGCTTTTGGGGATAGCTGGGGCTCAGGGAAATTCACCCCTAAGCCCTGAGTCCTGTCTCAGCAAAGGAGAGGCCCTGGCTCAGAATGGACCAACCCCGCCTGAAATTAAAGCAGGGTTTCAATATGTATACACTACCCATGATTAGGTGTTTACAGCATCTAATCTTCAACAATTAAAGAGAAGAAGTGTGGGTGGGGTAAAAAATAGCGACACCCACATTCTGAAGTCTGAGAAAAACAGGAAACTAGTCTTTTTTAACCAGTGATGCCCAGAACTGGTTATTGCAAAGAGCTTGTTTTCCTAATGTGATGTGGTCAGCCAGCTGTGCCAGAGGTCGGTTTCTGCTCATTATGACGGGCGTCTGTGGATTTCTTTAGCTGACAAACCTATAGACGGGCGAGCGTAATTATCAGTGGTAACCTGGTCATTATGGCCGGATGGTGCTTCGAAAACAATTTGCCTGGGTCCTGAAAGCCCCTGAGAACATATGAAATAGGAACATTTGACCAACACATAGTTATCTCCAGGAGCTGTAGATGAACCAGGCCCGGGAGCCATAGAATGGTTGACTGTAGGAGAGACGATGGAGTTTCTGCTATCATTATTTCATTTTATTTTATTTTTTAGGTCGTCGTACAGCACTGGGTGACAGTATATCGTTTTCCTTGCTTTGCTCATCAGCTCAAGCGTCACGCAATGTTTTCGACTTCTTGTTGTTGCTGGCTTCCAGGTCTGGTTGCAGTCAGATAAGTTGAAAGTTAAAATTGGGGTCAGCGAGAGTCATTTGTCATCCTCAGTCTCCCAGAGGTTCCCTCATCACTGCATTTGTGGCCAAGATAGAAAAAAAATGACCATGGGAAAAAGTGATGTAGGCAACGGTCGGCTAGACTCCTGGCCTTGAGAAACATGTAGATGGTTTCAGAACCAAAGCGAAAGGAGAAATCCCCATCATCTTCTCTGCAGTCTTTCACGGAAGAACAGGTTAGTGTCAGATGGGGTGGCGGGTAGGGTGGTGCTGAGGCTTCCCCTCCACTTCCTGCTGTGGGTTCCCTGCTAGTGGGAAGCCCATCTCCAGCAGAGCCCTCCCTGCAGACCATTTCTCTGTGTCTCTGTGTCATCTTAGGGACAAAGGGGGCATTAGACTTTGGGAAGTGAAGTACTACAGCGGAGATTTCACCGCTTACGGCCTTTTGCTGTTTTGGTTGCCAAGCCAAGGATTCTGTTTGGGTAGTGAAGGCTTTATGCTTGTCTGATTGCATCGGTCTTTACAGTGGTCTCTTTAATAAGTAAATTACTCACCCTTCGCTATTGAGAAGATTGTTTTCAGTGCTTGATCCAGGCAATGTGCCTGGGCTTAGCAGTGCCCCCTCTCCAGCTGACTGCCTGGGCAGTTCCAAAAAAGGCCATCGTCGTCCCTGCTATTGATTTCCGTGGCACATCACTCATGGGAGAGTTATTTACAACGAGAGGAGTCAGCCTCTTGCATCTGTCTTTTAGGGTTAGCACAAGGGTACTGTACAGCAAGGCTGTCTTCATCTTGATCCAGGGAGATGTTTTCCTTCCCTTGGAGGCAGCTTGGACAGAATCCTGGATAGTCAAAGGAGCAGTAAGTGAATCTGTGTGTTTGTGTGTGTGTGTGTGTGTGTGTGTCTGTGTGTCTGTGTGTAGGTCTCATTTTCTTTTTAACCCCTCACGACTTCTCATTGAGCAGGGAAGACGGTGACTGGATGTCACTTAGCCCTGACCAGGATGTAATAAAGGCAATGAGATAATGCTGTCAAGTACACTCAGACACAAATGAGAGATAGTTCCAAAACCATCAGCCCTTACTGGGGGAAAAGCTAACAATGGATCTAACAAACAAACATGTTTTATCGAGACTCGGATTTCCAATGCGTGCTAACATCTGGTATTTTTGCTAGAAAACAAAGCCCGGAGGCATTATGATAATGCTGAAATGGCAGGGGGAAATGGATTGTTACTTTAACTTTATACATGCTTCCGCTGTGGTATATTTTTCTGTACGTTTCCATATTCAGGTTTTAAAATATAATTAAAAACCTTTCCCATACTCCCAACAGTGTACCTTTGCCACCACCTCGTTTTAACAGTTACCTGTTGAGTGAAGCTATACCTGTGAATGGAACACAGTATAGAAACTCAGGCCACAGAGCTGGCGAAATGACCGGGCTTAGGAGCACTTGACCCTCTGCTGAGGGACTAGAATTTCATCTCCAGAATCTCTGAAGGGCAGCTCACAACCACCTCCAGCTCAGGTCCAGTGGACTTAGCGCCCTCTTCTGGCCTCTGTGGGCCCTGCACTCACACACACCAACCTCCCACAAACACACATGCACATACATAATTAAAAATAAAAACAATTCTTTTTATAAAGTTCTCTGAGAGAACACTTAAGAAAAATGATACTTTTCTTAGAGTGATCGAAGTGTCCCTCTCCATCATTCCCATTACTGAACTTCCCCCTCGAGAGTTAAAAAGTGCAACATTTGTGTATACATTTGACCACAGACTCCTTAAGCACAGTTTGGTGGTGCCCATCCACTCCCGTGTATGACTTTTCCTGAGGAGATGCAGTGAACAGAGTAGTTCTCCCCTTCTGTACAGACAGAGATCTTCTCGGATTTTATAAGGTCAGCATTTCTAATATACCTCAGAGCGATGTGAAAGTCTGGCCTGTCTAGATTGTTCAGAAAATATTCCCTTGGAGGGATAACTCACTGTCTTCTGGGGGTGGAGGGAGTGGGTGTGATTGCTCATGGCCCAGTAGGGGTGGAGGAGGCGGGTGGCTGCCTTGCCCTGCAGATACCCAGATGGTAGGAGCCCAGGTTGGAGAGGATTCCCCTGCTCACTTTTATCTCCTATTTCGTAGCAACACCCTTGCCTCTTGAGCTCTCAGAAGGAAGCCATCCTGGTGGTGGATGAGACTCATAAAAGGAAGTTGTCGGTAAAATGGTGCTCAGCTGAAAATAGGGGTGTCCGAGACAGCTGACATTTCCTGCGTGGGTCAGTCAGCCATTTGTGGCCGAGTAGACTAGGGCCTGGGCCCTCTTGGAACCTGCGCCCTGCAAGTCATTGCTGCTTGCGGAAAACCTTTGCAGGGGAAAATTAATTGCTTTAATACCTCTTGGCTATAAGCCAGCCCTGCCAGAACATGCTCTCTTCTTCTGCTTGTCGTTTGACGCTAGATGAGGAACACAGCTGCAGCTTAGGGACAGCTGTGGCAGGGATTCTCGGCTCCAAAGAGTACCAAGAACCTGCTGGAGGAGACTTCAGTTTCGAGCCAGGTGAGACTGGATCCATGGCATAGTCCACCTGCCAGCATCCAGAAGCTGAGCTGCCTTGATTTTCATGTCCTTAATTCAAGACCAGACATTACGCTTTGATAAATCTAAACAGTATTTGGGTTTGGTAGGCTTTTCTTTTGGGTACTCTTTGTGGTGGAGAGACCGGATTGTCACTGTGAAATAGTTCCCAACATCCCTCCCTTCCACCCACTAGATGACAGCAGCCTAGCCCTGATTTCCTCCCAATCTCAATTGTCAGAAGTAGCCCCTGCCTTTGCTCCGTGTCCCTTGGGAGGTCAACTTTCTGCTGCGTAGACCACCATAGGCTTCCAGTGAGCCTGAGGCCTATATACGTGCCAGCCTGAACCAGCCTTTTATCAACAACACGAAGGCTGAACTGAAGAGGCCAGAGCAGGAAAGCAAGGACGGAGAGGGTTAAATTTCTAAATAGTGAGTCTTCCTAGTCCATGACGGAGTGAGTGGTAACCCCAAGCAGGGGATTTCCCCTGCTGGCTTGTGGCAGGAATTCCCTCTCCCTCTTGCCCTGAGCTCCCGGGACTCCCTGCTCAAGGACGGCCCTTGTTTCTGACTCACTTAATTCTCCTCTCTCTCTCTCCTGTTTCCATTTTCTGCCCCCTATTGCTGCCAGTAATTGTACCAACCCTGCTGCCTCTGACAAAGATAGGAGCCATTGAGAATGTTCCCGTCAATGCCGCGGTAGGTCACTCTGCCTCTAGACAACGGGTCTTGCTATTCTTACTTCTTTGTTTATTTCTTTGAGTTCTTCCTGGTCTTTTGTAGCCCGTGTAGGGAAAGACAGTTTTCTCTGCTATTGACTCAAGTCCTCAGTTTGGCTATGTGGCAAGAAACTGTGCCATGTAAGGTTGGCAGGCTCTGTGGCGCTCTTCTTCCATTGCCCTAGGCTAATTCTAAATCCAGTTATATAAGCTTTAGGAGGGTAGCCTGGAGTACCTACTACTATTTGTGGCTTTAGTCTGGAGGGGAAGCATGGTCCAGACTCCAAATACGAGTTGGACAAGTGAACTTGGGGAAGGTGATTTCTTTCAGATAAGATGTGGAGATGAGAGATAGCTGAGCAGAGACAGATGAGAGAAGGGCTGTCCTAGCCCAGCTGGCACCTGTTACAAGTGAGGCCTTCTTCCGTAACACTACAGGGAGATGCTCTGGGTAGGAAGGTCAGAGTTCACACTCCCATGGGGCAGAACCTTCCCTCTCAGTCCCAAGCTCAGAGAATGGACGAATTGAAACAGCTGTGACCGGCTCCCCTTATGAGGAATAGAGGACACATGGAGATATTTTGGAGTCCTTGTGGACGTGCTGTGGTATGCCGTCTTTAAGAAACGCACTCGGCTGCCAAGAGACGAAAGGAACAGCAGCTATGCATTGCGATCCCGGCTCACCAGAGACAGTAAGAACTAACTGGGCCCTGTGAGTTTTAAAGGGGAAGGAAACAGGAGCTGCATGCTATGCAGGATTGTGATGGGACTAAAGGAAAGTTTAGTTACAAGGGAAGCACAGACTCCCGAGTCTTTGTATGTCAGATGACAAAGGCTTATATCCAGTTTGTCAGGGTAGGGACATTTGCCTTTTTACATTAGGACTAATCACAGAGGGGATTGTTGCTCCTGGACCCGAAGAGATTCAAGGGTTCTCTTTATCCTGCATACTTTCCCGCTTTCCCTCCAAAGTTGTCAAATTGTGTAGATGGACACTTTAGATAGATGAATTTTCTACAGCTAGAATGTGAGAGTTCGGGGAACTTCTAGAACATCTTACTGATGATTTTGAGGTTGGGTTCAGGGTGTGCTGGGACATGGGATAGTTGTAGAAATGAAGGGTAATTCTGATTACGCAGCTTCCGGTCCTGAGTTCTGGAGGACATGCCATTAGCAGAGTGTTGTCAAGCTCAAAGACTCATAGACACCTTTAGCTGTGGCATTTAACCAGAAAACAGTTGCTTTTCAATGTCTATCCTTCACTAATTCAGAGATTCACGGGGGCCAGAACCAAGTCTTTCAGTAGCACACATTTGTTTGCTGAATGAATTCTTGGATAAACGAGGGGAAGAAAATGTTCATCATGGACATTTTTTAAAGGGTGTTTTTATTTATTCATGGAGAATTTCATATGTATAGACAAGGTGCTTGCTCATATCCCTTTCAATCCTTCCCTCCACCCCCTCCTGACCCTCTCCGGTACCACATCCCCCTCCCAAATCATGTCCTTTTTTGCTTTTTTAAAGTCCACTGTGTCCAATTAGTGTTGCTCAGTTGTACGTGGCCATCCATTGGAGCGTGGGCAACCTACCAGGAAACATTTTTAAAAGAAAAGTAAATGCTATTTTTCTTTGGAAAAATTAAAGACATTTCCCAATAATGAAGTTACTACAAAATTTAAAAGAGCAGCATGTAGTGATTTTTCTTTAAAAAAAAAAGTGGCTCTTATTCAAGGACAACAGGAATAGATTGCCATTTCTAGAGACAGGGAGCATGACACACTCTCCAAATGTCATCTAGAGGAACACAGGCACAGAAAATCTTCTAAACATCGATTTTTAAACTGACATTAGGGTAAGAAACACTTTTTAGAGCTAGACTAAATTAAGACAGTGAGCGAGGGGAAGCCATGTTTTGGGACATGTAAGAAAGATTTTGATTTTGTTGCCGACTATGGAGTACTGAGCTTTGCTCTAAGTCTAAAAGCACCCATCCCCATGTAGAATCTGGTGACAAAAGACCCCCTCCCATCAGCTCTGTGAGTGGCCAGGAATGATGCCATGTCTTTAACTCTTCACACTTGGTTCAAGGAGTCCCTTTGCCACGGAAGTCCTTAAGACTTGAATTTGAAAATGGGGTGTGTATGACTGCAAGATGTTTTGTCTTTCTTGGACCTAAGTATCTTCTTAACTTCCCAATCTGTGTATCTGTCCATTCAAGATTGTAAGTTGTGGGTTCATGGCAGAGAATTAAGACTCTTCTTCAGAGCTGTTGGGATGAGTAAAGAGGTAAAGGGACGTTCAGTCCCAGAAACTGAATTCAATCTGAGTTCAATCCCAGAAACTCACGTGGTAGAAGAGAGCGGATTCCTGCAAGTACACATAAATGTTGAAATATGAATAAATGAATAAAAGTAAAGAAACAAATACATGAATACCCATCTTCAGCACGTCCTCTGCTTCCATGAACAAGTTCCTTAGACTTCTGAGGTCCTGTGTGGGCAACAGGGAGGTGGTGTTAGGAAATAATTTCACCTGCCTCATAAAAACATTAAGAGGAAACACACAGCAATTACTTAATACAAAGCCCATGGGAATCAGTAGATGCTGGCTGCTTTGATTTTTCTCTGATGATGGTTCAAATTTCATTATTATTTCTAGGTGTGTCTTTTACTAAACATTTCTAGTAGTAAGGTCCGATTTTATGCATTTACTTTGTAGAAGCTAGAGTGTCCTAAACAGAATCTGGACTATCAAAACGACTTGGTATATTTTATAAAGAAACCGGGCAATGCCTGGAGCATCTGTGTGAGCCTACATACAAAGAGTCATACAGAAGGCCAAGTGGACCCTACCCTTGGCTAGGAGCCAGAACCCATTTCCAGGGCTTATGTGTTTTAGGCCTTGCTCCTTCTTCTTGGTCTAGTTTTGTATTTATTTTATTTTATTTTTTTTGACATCTCTTAAGACTTAACAGCAAAGTACTTAGAAAATTCCTAACTTGTAAACAAAATAAGAAAGTGCTTCTGTTATTTTTATACTCCCCAGACACCAACCTCATATGTCATGCTCTCAGGTCTAGAGGAACACACACCCTTCCCTGAATGTTTCATCCCATGAATTAAAAACTAGGTTTTCAGTTAGACCCACACAAACACGGTCACGCTTGTATTTTTTGGTGAGAACCGTTTCTTGTTGAACGTGTTCGATGTGATGGTTTCCTTGTTATGAAGTGACTTTCAGAATGAGAACGTGGTAGGACAGAGTGCATCTGTCTGTCTTGGTGCTAAATGGGAGGCACCCTCCAGTGTTTTCTCTCATGTTTGCTTCTGATGTCAGTGGTTCACTGGTGCCTTCCATACTCAGGCTTAGGGCTAACCTCCACCAGAGACGATGTTTGAAGAGTTCCTTCAGCCGGGCATTTTGGGCCTCCTCTTTGTCTCAGATACTACCTGAAACATTATAAAGACTGGTTAGACTTTCCAATGGAAGTGGTAGTTATTGCATTAATTTACAAAACAGCCTTAAAAGCAGGAGTGCATGCTGCTGCTGCTATTTAAAGTTCTTCTGGTGGAGCCACACTGCTGCTTCTCCTTTCCTGTGTGCCCTTTCCACAGTTCCGTCTGATTTCTTCCTGATTCCTTTTATGGCAGAACAGCGTATCCCTTTGATTAAAGGCTCCCCGAGTCCATAAATCAATATTAGTGGTTAGCTAATTGTTGAGAATTTGAAGTTTTACTTTAACACAATCAAGTCATAATTATTTCTTCACTCGGGCCAAAATTTAATCTTGTAAAATCTTATTAGGACGCTGTTATTTTCCTCCCTCAGGTCTTTTCTTTTACTAAACGTGGAAAACTGAAAAGAAAATGTGGAAATCTCTTCCATCTTAGAAAAAAAAAGAAAAAAAGCAAAGGATAAAACAACTCCCAAGGCTTTCACCGCTCCTGCATGACTTGTTTCTATGGCTTCATCATTTTGACCACCTAACTTGTTATCACAGCAGCTTCCTAATTTTGAAACCCAGTGACACATTTCAGTCCGTGACTGACTTTAGCTGTTGCGTATTTGCAGTTGACTCCCATGCCCAACTCTTCCTCTGTTTGTTTCAGTGGCTCTGTGCCCTGGGAGCCAGGTCACACTGTTGTTTTTACCCTCTTTACACACCTGCCCTCATTATGACTTCAACCACATTTCAGGCACTGGGCCTCTTCCTGCCCACGGTTTCCGAAGTGTCCTGTCTTCCAGGGCACGCTGTCCTGAGCATCACTCCAGGATCATGGATACAACTGGGTGTGCACACACACATTCCCTGCGTTCCGTACCTGGAAGTGCAACGGTTTTCTCTTGGACATTTCTAAGATATTCCTGAAGCTGAGTTTGTCCCCAGACTAAACATATCTCCTTTTCAAATGCTGGGCTCTCCCTGTCTCCTTGACAACCATCTGCTGATGAGTATTAAAAGTTCCCTCCTCTCAGATATCCCCTGACACCAGCAATCTACCCTTTCTTGGGCCCTACTGTAACCTGATGGGCCACACTTATCATACTTCCTCCAGTCATGTGATTTTTGAGGTTAAAGACCACACTTGCAACCTTCTTCTGTGGCAGCATGGTGTGTAATAGAATAACAGATCACAGAAATAACCAGTTAGAGAGACTGGAATAGTTAGCTATCAGAATGCTGCCTTTTCTAGTGCTATCTACACTTAAAGAAATCATTCAGTCTTGTTAGTTGAATTTAGCCTGTAGAACTCTGGAAGAGAAGAGACTTCTCTTGTCTCCATAGAGCAGAGCTCAATTGCTGCTTGAGCTGGTTTTAATCACCATCCATGATGGGATGGTGTCAGTAAGCAGTTTTCATTTGATTTTTTCCAGGTATTTGTAAAAGTAGTGGCTTTAAGAGGTAGAAACCAACCACCTGCTTGAGAAGCTGGGATATAACTTACTTCCTATGTATCCTACATTCTCATGTGGGTCAGGATTGGGGAGGGGGCCAGGTAAGCCACTTCCATTTCTGAAGACACAGGAGGGGGGAAATATCAGTGTCATTTAGGGAGGTCATTCCCAGTCCAAACAGAGGTGACACTCTCTCTGTGTGTGGCCTGTACTCATTTAAGACTGTCTTGAAATCCATTGCTATTAGGCTGATCTTTCTGTGCCAAGGGTTTCTTCACAGTACAGTAACTTTAGGGGAGAATTGCTATTGGAGTCATTATAATGTTACAGAGATTGAAACAGGAAGCAAGTTGTATTTCATCAGACAATGAAGTCTGTTAAGCGGTTAGATATTAAAATGATGTTTTTGGTTTCCGAAAAAATTAAAAGTCATCAAGCCTTATGGGTTGGTTGAATGTAGCCTGTTCTAACTACACAGAACAAGTGCCTAGTTACTACAGATTAACCCAAGCTAATTTAAAAAATTCGAAGCCTTAGCTGTGAAGACTCATCTCTAGGTTGGCTGGAATTTTTGGAGCGATGAAGCAGACCCGAGTTATGTAACTGTCTTTCCCTTTTGGCATTCATAAAAACAAGAAACACTTCCTGAGGTCATCTCACGTTGAGAAAATAATTTAAATACATGAATAAAAATTCCGTTTGGCTCTTTGGCTATTGCCCGACTTTACATGGATCTGTAGTTGGGATGTTTTTGAGGCTGATACTGGTCTGGTTGTCTTTTGTAAGGAACAACAAGCAACACATCCTGTTTTTAGAATAGTCAGCACCAGTCTCGGGGGAATAATTACAGAAATAGCTAGGGTTCCTCCTATATCAGTTAGAAGCTCTAAAATTTCCATTATTATTATGTTTTCCTTTAAAGTCCTCTTCAGAAGTGTGACTTAAAGAAAATTGCGTGGTGTCCTCGGGTTCTAGAGTCCTGCTAAGTCCTGGCTGCCCACTGACTGTGTAACAACAGCCATCTTAAATGCTAAACATTTGTGAACTCCTGTTTTTTTGTTTTTGTTTTTGTTTTTAACCTCTTCCCTCTGGTAGTTTCATCTTTCGGAGGCTCACCAGGATTCCTTTAAATGTTTGCTTATGTCAAAATGAGTGAAAATTGATGAGAAAAATATATTTTGAAACGATTGTAATGTGGCATCAGGGCTGGCGAAGGAGCCAGAATGGTGATTTACAAGCTGAAAATAAGTCTTCCTTTTAGGCAATCAAGTAAAACACTCTCTCTACCTTGGCATCCCTACACCGGATTAGCAAGGAGCTGGAAGTTATCCCTCCCCCAGCATGCCATTAGGAATGACAGGCGGAGCTCTGACAAACTGCTGGCTTAATGGAGCATGTGCTGCTGGCCATACAGCCATGATGTACAGGCTCGATTAGTACCGAGTGACCTCAACTCACATACATTTCCTTTGAAAAGAGACCCGACAAGCTCTGTACCTTCTAAAGAGCATTCCTGCAGGGTGGCCTCTTACAGGGAAGCCAGTCACTTCAGGGCTGCAGGGGTCCCATGTCTCAGCTGTTTGCTTTACCTTAAAGGGCAGCCAGCTCCAGACATCACATCGCAAGAGATTTATTTGTTTTTCCTTAACTTAGAGGCTGTGTGTGGGTGGGTGAAGGGGGGGGGGTATTGCATGTGTGCATGCGTGTGTAATGAAGTTAAGAGGTCAGTGTCGTTGGATATTTTCCTCACTCACTCAATGCTTTATGTTTTTGAGTCTGAGTCTCTCCCTGAGGGTAATGATTAGGCAAATCTAGCTGGCCAGAAGGTCTCCCCAAACCAGCTTTTAATACATGTGGAGTGCCTCAGATCAGAACCCAGATCTTTAGGCCTATGCTTGGAACCCTTTGCCAACCCAGGCTGAGCTGTTTTCAGGGTCCTCCTACAGGGCAGGGATCTCTGTCTGTTTCTGTCCCTGGTTGGTTCTCTGTAAGAAAATGTGAGCCCAAGACATGTTTGAAGCAGATTCTATTTCTGTTGACTTAAGTGGCTAAGTCTCTCCAGCAGAACCTTCTCAGTCCCAAGAGCTGTGTCATGCTTGTGAACCAGAGTTTGCAGTCTTACCTTAAATCCTTGATACCTACAAGGGGACTGTTTGCTGTGCCCTGCCAGATCATAGAGTTGTCAGGTTATAATTAATATTCGATGTGACTCTAATTAAATAGAATTGGTGGGAAATTTCTGGGAGGGTGTAGCAATGCAGCCATGATGTTTGCATTTAAATGTTTGAGATTACTCCTTCACTGAAAATGAAGGTGTGTGTGTGTGTGTGTGTGTGTGTGTGTGTGTGCATGCGCTATATCTCACTCAGCTCTATTGCTTTGGATTTTGGCTGCAGGCTATGGGGACCAGAGTGCATTCAGCTTGCCTTGTGGTGTCGGTCTTTCAAACAGAAATGTTGAAGAATGTATATTCTTTCCCTTTTTTTATTTCTTCAAAGAGATTAAATCACAGCTCTGACAGGAGAGGGCAGGATCTCTGAGAAGACCTCCCCAGTGCTGGGAATTCATAGATCCTACTAGGTCCCTTTCCCTATTGTCCCTGGCAGTGCACTCCCCAGCAGCTCCCAGAGTCTTTGGCCAGCCTCCCAGTGCCTCTGCCTTTGATGTGTGGTGCAGGCTGTCCTCTGGCCAGGTTGTTGTTGCTGTGGCCTGGGCTTCACTCACCGAGTGCCAGGAGGGATGTCCTGTCTGCAATATACATTTCCACAGCCTTAGTCCTGAGGCTGAGTCTGTCTTTGTGTCAGCCACAAGTGCCTGTCCCTGACTGCTCTGCTGTGCCTTCTTCTGGTGTCTGCTGGAGACAGGTTTGCACTCTGCCTGTCCTTTGGGAGGAGGGCCCGCCCTTCTGTGTGGCGGAAGACAGCAGCTCTCTCTGCCAGGTCCATTGTTAGTCTGAAGGGTTTTCTAGGCCCGGCTCCCTGGGAGATCCAACCCAGCTAGTTGAACAGCTTCCTCTGGGGGCTGCACTGACCTTCATTTAGTCTAGGCCTAACCGTTGGATTCCTGAAGACATCATTTCTGGCAGGGGAAGTCTTTCTCAGCTGAACCCTGTGTGAACCGCAAGTCTAGGGGTGTAGTTAGAAGCTGTGCTGCTGCAGATCTAAGTCTGTGACTTCTGGTGGTTCCCCCTTGGCGGTTCTAAAAGCAGGTAGACTAGAGGATTGCAGTGGTGGCTCCAAGGAGTATAAAATGGTCCTGTGTTTCATAACTAGCCCAAAGCTATGCACACCTTATCGTTGTCTGGTGAGGGAGACTTACCACCGATGGTCCTGCGTTCAGAAGGCCAACTCATTTCAACTCATTTCAACCAGAAATTGCCTCAGAAAAGCAAAAGAGATCTCTTTTGTCCTGATTTATGTCATAAGAGGCACTTGCTGTGAATCTCACTAGATTTCCTGCCAAGAGGAGTTTCTCCATGCTGCCCTAGCAAAGCCCATCTCCTTTTCAGGGACAGCTGTTTACTTCTTTATGTGGGAGTTGATAAAGCCCCAAGATTTCATGGTTGCTTTTGTTTTCCTCTAAATTTTCTTTTCCCCCACAAAAACTTCCTTTGTTTTGTTTGTTTTTGTTCTTTGGTGCCCTCCGTTGAGGTTTTGGAGCTCTTTTGCTGTTGTGGGTTTGGAGAAATGAAATAGTTGAAGTTGTCTTGGTCCCATGACTCAGGGGAGGGTACCCGGAAGGGTTCTGAGTAGAGAGATTTGGGGGAAGGCAGGCTTTGTGGTTTCCTCAGGGCATCCCATTCGCATTGTATGTCATGTTCTGAAGCTGTTCGTAAGTTGGACTTGATTTAGATTCCTTATGCTGATGACATTTTCTCCTTGTTAGTGAGGGCTTGCATGTCCAGGTCTGGGATGGGCCTGCGGATGGAAGTCAATAATTCACTGGAGGAAGCCGAGTTCCAGGGCTCTGCCTAGTACAAGGGTTATGATTACAGGTGTCTTACAGTGTTCAAGCCTCGAAGTCTTGAAGTGACGGAGTTCGGTAGGAAAAGCAAGTCCCAGGGATAGTTAATGTTCGTTCCTGCAGCGGCAGCAGCCTGCCTCAATACCTAGGCAGTGACATCATGGCCTGCCTCCAGGTGCCTTTCCATCATCAGCTATGACAGGTGCACCTTTTAAAAGTGCCTGCCAGTCACAGTGGCCCTCGCTTGCATCTCTCTTACCTTCTTTTCTGGCCTGTTCTCTCTGTCTGCCACCCACCTCTCTCATGTCCCCACTTCTAGATGGCCAATCCCTCATATCCTTCCTCCCTTCCTCCTCCGCCATTCAACCTCTTGCACTAACTCTGTTGCATGGGGCATATTTGCTTAGTGGCATACCTTGGCAAGGCCCACCAAAAGGTACCCTCTTTGCTTTTTTTGTTTTAATCCTTTCGGTTAATGCATTTGGCCAGTTGACATTACTGTGAAATATGGCACATGGAGCATCCCAATGTGGTTTCAGCGCTTCACTAAGGGGATGGAGTATGCTCTACAGCCAATGGAAGTAGAATAGTAAGGTCGTTAACCTGGCCTAGGGATGGTGCCCTGTCCTGATTCTTTTTCAAATGCTTCTCCTGCACTTGCTGGTGGCAGTTACATCCCCACAGCTGCATGTTACCATCTTCACAGATGGCCTCTTGCTGGAGTTTCTGCTTTGATAGAGATCTTTTCAGTTCACTCTTGCTTTTCCATCGACTACTTTGTGCAACATTATGTGGGCCAGCAGGAAAATGTTTCAGAGGAGGTTTTAAAAAAAAAAAAAGAAGGTATAATTCATGAATGATTTCATTCTGTTTCTGGGAATGTTTCTTCCTGTTGTCAGCCAGGGTGGGAGGACAGGAAGAAGATTCTGTAGCTGAGGGTGTTGTGTGGGTATGTGCCGTCCCAAAGTACTGTAGAAGAAACATTCATTTTTTTTTGGTAATAAAAGTAATATTCAAACACTAACAGAAAATCATAAATTATGTTAAAAAGTTGTGGCCTAATGGTGTTGAAGCTGTTATTAAAGACGAATGTTAACCAGAGACATACATGTGCAAAAATATGTATACAAAAATGATAATTTTGTGCTCCCAGGCTTACACCCAAAATGGCATCCCTAACACCGTTACTGTTGCCATTGGAACGAATTTGCATGGGACAAAGGCCAGCTATCCAGTCCTCTCCATCCTCGGGTAGGATTTTAACTCTCAGACCTGAAAATGCTTGAATTGCAGTCTCTCTTACCTAGGTTCAAAGTGGATTCTTGCTGGAAGTCTCCAGCGATGAGATCTTTGACCTCAAAGCAGGTGCGCTGTAATTGTCTGAACTCTACTCTCTTGCTCGCCCTGGGGGTCCATCTCTTTCTTCATTCCTGTCTACTTCCCATTTTACCCTGGGACCTGTACCTTCAGCATATTTGAAGCCCTTGGTAGCTGCAGTCGACTAAACTGAATGCTCCCTGTTCTCAGTAATTATTAGCCTTAGGATCTTCACTGTTCATTTTAGCATTGAGCACCTATTCTTTTTGTAAACATTTATTTTTATTTTATGTTCATTGGTGAGGTTTTTTTTTTTTTTTTTTTTTTTTTTGTCATGGGCATCAGGTTCCCTGAACTGGAGTTGCAGACAATTGTGAGCTGCCAAATGGAGGCTGGGAATTGAATCAGGGTCCTCTAGAAGAGGAGTCACTTCTTAGCCAAGTAGCCCTCTCTCCAACTGCAGCACCATGCATAAGAAACAATGTGTGCATGCTCTCTTCCCACCCTGCATACATGTGATGTGTTTGTGTGTATGTGTGTATGTTGTTGTTGCTCAGGTCATAGACTTTATCACTTCCGGCAATGGCTAGCAGAAAGGCAGACACGTAACTGGTTGGCTATTAGTTAAAATCTTGCTGCTCAAACTGCAGCCCTCATCCTAGCACATGATCCATATTTTAGTTTCATTTCAGACTTACAGGATCTAGAACCAGCATTGCAATTTAACAAACTCCCCTGTTGACCATGTGCCTGTTAAAGTTTTAAAATGCACTGTCAAGACCACACCATCTTCAGCTCTCTGCAGAGGCGCTGTTGTGACTTAGAAAGGTATCTGGCTATAGCGGAGTGCTGCTGGCCTTTCCTGTGATGATGATGCTGGTTTTAGTCTTGAAGTATGACTGGTCCCACTTCGGACTGGCGAGATCATTCCATCTGTATAGCACTGGCCTTGCAAGAATGAGGATGAGTTCTGATACCCAGCATGCATGTAAAAAAAAATAAGATTGGGTGAGGCAGAGACAGGAGGATCTCTGGGGCTAAGTGACCAGCCAGTCTAGCAAAGTAACAAGTTCCATGTTCAGAGATATGCTGTCCCCCCAAATAAGGGAGAGCTATTGAGGAAGACACCCAGGGCCAACCTTTGTGTGTGTGCTCTCTCTTCCTCTCCCTCTTTTCTACACATACATACACTTATACACGTACACACATATTATACGAACAAGAGATTCTGTGTGAAGTCATAATCTGTATTTTATTCTGGCTCAAACTATCGTTTCACGCAAATCATACACAGCTCTTCAGATGGCCTCTTGTAGATGGCTCATCAAGGAGTAGACAGTATGATTACTTTCTTTCCATAGCTCCTCCTCCTCCTTTTACTAGTTCCCTCCCCTCTCTCTCCCTTCCCCCTCCTCCCCTCCTCCCCCCCCTTCCTTTCTCCTTGAACTGCTCACGCCCACCCAGCTTGCTATTTTGAACTCCAGGGGAAAAAAATTGTAGACATCTTGCAGTCTTTGAGGAACTATGGTTCAGATGAAATATCTGCCACTTTCTCTATGCATTGTCTTTCTCTGGTAAAGCAGAGAAATGGCTCTTGTACTTTCACAGCACTGAACACACGGTGTGGCTTCTAAAGTAAACACAGAACCAGCCTTGCTCCTTAGGATTTTCACACGGACAATGAAGATGCTTCCTTCTTTCATTTGTGTGTGTCGGCCTTCTCTTGGCCATCAACACAGCGTCTAGATATACGGACCACTTATGCTATCTGAAATGTAACATTGCTTCCCAGTACCTATTGAGTATCCATTAAATCAAGGGTGATGGTGTATGGTTATAATTAGCATGCACAACAAAATGTAGACTGTTTTCAGTCCAAACAAATAGGTTCAAAATATTGTATTATAAGAGATCTTATGTAGCTCAGATTGGTCCCAAACTTGCAATGCAGCCGAGGCTGACCTTGAATTCCTGATCCTCCTGTCTCTACCTGTGTCACGAAGGCCTGGTATTTTATTATGTCTCCAGGTCACTTGTACTCTGTTTTCCCCTGTCTTTGAATCCAAGCCTAGATGACAGAAGAGGCGGGAGACATTGGAGAATGAGGAGGGAGGAAGTTACTTGGCACTGGGCTGTCTGAGGCATTCGTTTTTGTTTTAAATGAGCTCAAGGATTCTTCAGATGGGGGAATAAATGGCTGATGGGGTACTTTGTGGATGTGGTAATGTTTATGTATAGTTTGATCTCAGTTTTGTCAAAAAAAAATTAAGCTGGTTTATTTAAGATAGGACTTATAATACTTATCGTCTACTTAATCACTGTTTAACCACATACAGGGGATATTATTCTGGAAGACTTAAAAGGAATTAGCACAATTAGTTGCTGGATAGGCATGATGTATTTTTAGCAAGTAAAATAGGAACGGGAAAGGAGGAAGGGGAGGCTAACAGAATGTGAACATTTATGGGATGTGAAAGTCGGAGTGTCATCCACACAGAGATAATTTATAATACAGTGTACTTGGTTAACATGGAAACATGAAAGCTAAAGTCCTAAAATGACATTCCCATTAATCACACCTAAATATTGCATTTATGATAAGTGCAATTTTAACCACAATCCAAATGGAAGTTTTTGTGTATGGTTGAAATGAGGGGTAAAGAATACAGGGAATGAAGGCTGCATAACCTGGAGCGAAGCAGCTGAGAACGTTGCAAGCACACAGGTGTATCCGAGATTGTTAGGACAAGAAAAACAAGGAGCAAAGGTTGTCCTTCTACAGACTCAGACACACCACAAGCAGAAGTACCTGAAGCAGCCCAAAATGTGCATGCATGTTCATGCAACAACACAGAATCGTTAGTGCAGTGCCGATCACATAGTGTTACAGTTTGAATCAACGTTCCGTCTTCAATATGTGGATTGAGATAATAAAAATAGAAGTGAGAAACTGACTCCACAGACTCCAGGTAAAGATACAAAATAATCCAGCAACCAGGGGCTGAGAAGATGGTGCTGGCTCTTGTAGCGAGCCTGGGGTCAGTTCCCAGCACCCATAGCAGTTGACTCACAACCGCCTATAATTGCAGCTACAGGATAATACACTTACATGCACACACACACACATGCACACACACACACACATGCACACACGCACGCACACACGCACGCACATACACCCTGCATACAAAGCCATTTAACTGTAAAAGTAAAGCCAGGACCTAAACATGGTCAAGTTATATGATTATTTAATTTTTTTAATTAGAGATAAAAGACAAATTAAACAGTAGCAGAATTGCTGTCACCATTAAAATAATAATAAAAAAGAAACTGAGGTACAACTTGAATTGAATAAACGTCTTTTATGTGTCAAGTACAAAGTTAGATCATTTGCTAAATGTAGGATACCTATTTGTTGTTGGTTGCTTTGTAAGAAATGATAAATCCTTTGATATGGGTTAAATATGAGTTCATAAAATATTCCTGCCTTTTGATTTAATAATTTTTTTCTGATAATATTTTAAGGAAAATAGTATTTCTCGTGATACAGATGAAAACATGTGAAGTCTTTCCCCATATGGGACAAGACTAATGTAAGATGTGACTTCATGCAGACTCTGTGGACTAGGACATGGCTAGGAAAGATGAGCAGCTCGAATACATGGAAATAAAGAAATGCTTACAGAATAGTAGGTAAAAAAAGAATCAAGAGTGCTTATGCAGTACAAGGGCATCTGTGTAAATGCCAGTACGCGTATTGAGTTTGTGTAATAGAATAGGACTGTCTGTCTGGTTCAGATATTTACAATTTTGTTATTTAGCTCTAAGGAAAGCTAATATAAGTAACTAAACAGGGTGGTTGTGCTAACCAGGCTGTTCGGTGGCGCCAGTGGTGACGGGATGGTCTGAAGTTTGCCGTGTTTGGCGTCCCTTCTCTCTTTGCACTCGTTTTTCCTCTCCCAAACCAAGAAACAATTTTAACAGAGTTAATACTCAGTCGGCTTTTTTTCTAAGGTGAGATGCCTCAGTTTGAAAGGAGACACCGTATAAAAGAAACCAGGAAATCCGTTTCTCGTTGCAGACCCTGGGAGGTACTGATCTTCTGAGCCTGGGTTTCATTGTCAGGGAAAGGAGAGTGTTGGAAGATTGTGCAACGCTAGCCCAGGTGTGGAAGGACGGGGTGACTCATGGTTACTCCAGCTGTTGGGGGCTACTTCAGCAGAGAAGCACTACCCTGCTCCAAGGAGTATTCCATGAGCTTGCAGAGCTTGGGCCCTGGGTACGAGCAGGGAAAGCCATCGGTCCAGTCCCAGCCATACAAGCCCAGCATTGTGGGCTTGTCTGATTTATCAGATGTAAATAGCTAAAACAGTCCACTTTGTGACAAGCACGGCCAAGTATTAGCTAATGATAGACGATTTTACTGGCTAGACCTTGAAACGCAAAGTTCTGTTGAACTTTGCCTTTCTGATGGTTCCAAAATGCCTCTGACTGAGCAGCGTCTCCCGCCACACTAGTGCCTAGTGTGGTGTAGGCAGCCATGAAATAAGGTAGAGGGGGAGGCAGTTTAGACACAGGCTCTTCAGCTAGTTGTAAAAAACGTTTCTGTGTTTCTTTGCTTTGCAGCATAGGATTGTCGGCCACTGTAATGCCGTGTGTCACTGTTTATTTCGAAGGAAATGACCATTTTTTTTAAAATGCCACCACCTAGGCTTACAGGCAATATAATTGTCTCTTCTGTGCTCATCACTGGCAGGCATGCCACCATGCCAGTCACGGCCAAGAGTGTATCCTCCTTGCCACTCTTGAACTTTGACAGGAGGTAACTGTGTCCTTAAGTCATCTGAAATCACTGCTCATTCCCCAACCACAGATAGAGAAAAGATGCTTGTAGCTGTGTAGGTGAAAAGGCTTTTAGCATCTGAGCCTGATAACAGATGGGCCTAAAGACTGGTCGTATTCAGAAAATTTAGACTTCTTAGGAGGCAAAAAAATTATATAATTTAAGGAAACCCTATTCTATGTAAGAAGCGAGCAAGACTGGAAAGGGATGTTAGATTTCAATGTTTGTCCAGGTCACTTTTACGTTGTACAAATTAAAAAAAAATTTTTTAAATAACTGTCAAGCTTGAGGGCTGGGGAGATGGCTCAGTGGGTAGAGTACTGGGTATAGAAGCATGAGGACCCGACTTCAGATCCCCCGGCACCTATACACACACACAAAGCCAGGTGTGCCTGAGCACATCTGCAGTCCCAGTGCCAGGAAGTAGAAATGGAGATCTTAGGGGGCTTGCTACCACTTGCTAGGGAGCAGCGTAGCCAGTGGGTGAGTTCCCGATGTAGCAAGAGTCCCTGTCCCAAAATATACAGTGGTGCCCAGAAGACACGGGTACCATAAATACACATACATACATGACACACAGCCACATACAATGAAAAGAAACTGTGTAGGAAGAAGGGATCATGAAGTGTGTTCTGCCTCATGAGGAGATGAGTCCTAGTCTAGTCTCGAAAACGACTAACTGAAAGAATCAGGCACCAGCCTCTACATTCACAAATTGTGCCACAAACCTAGGTAGCACTGTCTCTTGAAAGCCTTCGAAATGCTTAGATAACAACAAAATAGGAAAGATAGATATTTTCTCAGCTTTAAGTGTTCAAAGACATAGTGTTTGTGTTGTGCCATCTTGCACTTCATCGCATGGTGATTTATTTATTGATTCAACAAAATTAGCACACGCACACAGACAGATGCAGACTCACAAGACACCAGCACATACAGAGATATGGAAACATGTGCGCTTGCGCACACACTTTCACAGGATGAACTGGGTGGGGGGGGGGTTGCAGGGCAGTGGTTGAGATCTTAGTTTGCAAGTGCAAGGCCTTGAGTAATATTCCCAACACCACAGAAATAAATGGATGGATAAGTTAATAAGCAAAGCACATGACATTTGTCTTGTCATACTAATGGCAGGAACTCTGCAAGGATAATAAGGACTGTTTATCTTTGCTAATGAAGAAGTCTCTTGAGTCTATGCCCAAGTGAGCTTCCTGAATACCATTCAGTGAACAGCTATGAGGCCAGAATCTTGGCATAGATTTTCTTGAAAGTTCATACATATTCCTTTGACTACTATAGGCTCTTCTTGGATGTGGCTATTGTTATTTTTATTACCCATTATCAGCAATTTTTTTTTGGAGTGAAAATCTTCTAAAATTAGAAGTGATAGCGAATTTATTTCATGCTGGTTTCTTCTAAACACTGATTGATTTCATTAGCTTGTGGAGCAAGACTAGAGAAGTGGCTGTCTCATAATCCAAACTGTGCAATAAGAACCATGTATATACTATGGCTTTGGAATATAGGCTTGAACTTTGACTAGGATGGGGTTGTGTTTATGTTCTGTGACTTCAAAATACCGGCTTGTTTGGAAATACTGAATCTGCCCCAGTGAGACCCGATTCAGGATTCCCTGGGAGCTGTGTAATTTTCTGTCATCTGTGCTCGTGCCCCATCCCCCATCCTCCAGTGTCTATTTTAGTTTCTCTCCAGGTGAGCTATTGCTCGCTTTCTCTTGGAACTGCTCCCATAACTGAGACAGTAATTTGATTTCTGGACCTCAGGACGGGCATTGCGCTGGCAAGACGAGTGGAATGTGCTGGTTATACTTGTAATCAGCTGTCGATGGGGCTTCACTGCTGCGAACAGCTGCCGGGGGAAACAAGACAGCATGCTCGGAATGGTCTGGAAACCCATGCTGCTGAATTCTTTTCAAGATGGGTTGATCGCTCTTACGAATAAGTCACCCATCTAGGTGCTAGTGTCTGTTCCTCAGCAGAAATTGATGTAGCTAAGATTTAATGGCTTTGGTGAAGCACAACCTACATCTTTGTTGTGTCAGCCAATTACAGTAATCAATGGGGGTTATTCCAGAACGATCTCCATGCTTGCTTGCATGTGATTTTTAATGTCCTTGCATTATGTGGTCAATTGTTCCCATGTGCCTATCGGGGTTGGAAATAAACTCTTTCATCTCACTCCGTGACTTTAATCTCTCTATGCTTGAACATTCATTTTGTCCCAATTATAAAATTTAAGTCAGTTACCAAATACTTTTGTTACTTTGTCGCGTGGTACCAGAAAAGACATATTTCTAGTCTCGATTTGAATTTTGTATCGTTAAGTTATAGAGAGCATCCAGCTCCCTATTGAAGTGCTCTTCTCTGTGTGTTTTCCTTAGGTGAAGTCTGTGAGTTTTGTCAAAGACAATGATAATCAGACCTACTGGAAAGATTAAGTGAATTGATTTGATTGGAATCTTCTCTCAACAGTCAGCCAATAGGTAAGTGAATGTACATGCTTTCTGTGGTTTCACTTCAGTTACCAAGGTGTGATGTTAAGTGGGCGTTAAGTGAGATTTCGACAGGAATAGTTTGAAGCCCTCAAAATCAGTGCTAGACCTTGGGGCTGTGACTTCAATGAATGTATTTGTAAATCTGTCCTGCAGCTTTAAGAATTATTTCAGGTTTAAAATTGTGTGTTTGATGTGTTTGGCTGGTGTATGTTTATGTCTGTGTGTGTGTGTGTGTGTGTGTGTGTGTGTGTGTGTGAGATGTGGGGGGATGTGTGCATTTGTATGATGTGTGTGTGTGGCATATGTGCATGGGTGATGTGTGTGTGTAGGGTGTATGTGCATACGCATGCAGGTACACAGGCCTCTGTATACAAAACCCAGGTGAGGATGTCAATATATTCTGCTCTATGCCTCCCTGCCTTAATCATTTGAGAGGGGCCTCTCACTGACTAGACTAGGAGCCAGCAAGCTCCTGAAGCTCTCCTTGCTTTTCCTCTTCAATACTAGAGTTATAAGCAAATATAAGGCTATGCCTGACTTTTTACCTGGGAGCTATGATCCGAACGTCGACTCTCATGCTTACTGAGCAAGTACTTTTACCCACTGAGTCATCTCTGTTGTCTTTGTTCTCTGTTTTGCTTGAACAATGGAAAAATTTACTATTTGAAATTGCTCCTTTTATCAATAATTCTTTTACATTTCATTGTATTATGTTAGATGCAGAGGATTGAGCCCACACCCCTTGCACATGCTAACTCCAGATTCTACTGAACCCCTTTTATTTTATTGGTAATTTTCTTGTAGTCTTGGATCAATATGTGAATATCCTATTTTGCTTTGGGGAAAATCTGTGTGTGTGTGTGTGTGTGTGTGTGTGTGTGTGTGGTGTGCATGTGCATAACTGCATCTTATTGCACTTAAATCTAAGATACAATGAGCTTTTAAGGAAATCCCACATCTTGCCATATTAAGCCATTCTGATGCTATGAAAATTTCGGTTTGTGTGTGACATGATCAGACATGTAAGTTAGGACTTGCTCAGTTGACCTTCATGTTCTGCTAGATAGCAAACAGAAAATTGAGAACCAGGAGGAGTTTGGGCTGTTCCCAGATCGCTAGGGACTGCCAGAATTTAGTGGGAACAGGACTTTGGCTACTCTTAAAATGTCAGCGTAGTAGAGCCTGCTCTCTCAAACAGATTTTTGGCATCAGAAAGTCTAAATGATTCTGATTTTAGGGCTTGATGATTTTTTTTAACACAGGCAAACTCATGCTTTAATTAACCCTTTTCATAGTAACAGAGAATTTTGGGGGAAACTTTTCCTAATTTAGGTCACAAGAATGGAATTATTGAAGTCTTACACGTTTTCCATGATGTTAAAATTGTATACATTGCTATTTAATTTCTCTTCAGATAAACCAGAGTCATTTAAAAATCCAGCGAGTGTTGATGAATAAGAGAAGGAAGTGTCTAATTACTCAGGGAGGCGGTTTCAAACAAAACCAAACACCTATGTTTGTTTGGCTGTGAGTCCCTAAAGGTGCCATTGCTTAGGTAGTCTCTCGCTGATAATATTGTCTGGACTGGCTACCAGCAGCTGCCTTATCTGAGGTGATTTGCCTTGAGGTCTCAGGCTTAGATCTTGCTTCCTTTGTGTAGTCTCTGGACATTCAGGAGAGGAGCAACTTTGGATCTAAAAACTGCAAGGAATCTTTTTCCTCCTGCCTTGTAAGGTTCAGTATTCAAAACTCATATGTGACTCCAAGTTCTCATTGCTATGCACACATAGTGCCATTTGGGGACAGTTTTGGATACTTAAAGAGAAATTAGGAGTCAGATGAAACTCTCATCAGGAAGAGAGATGTTTAAAAAGTTTCAAAAGCAAAGCTTGATTGTGTTTAGTAGTTTCTGTGTATGTCAGAAGATGAAAATTAATACCCCAAACCATCAACTTTAATATTACTCACAGGCTTGGCTTTTATACTTCCTCCAATGTGTGCGCCACAGTGCTCATGTTTAGTTTCAAGTTGTGACGTGTAATGTCAGCTATGCAGAAGAGACTGAAAGTAGACATGGCCTTGCTGCTTGAGCCCTGGGCCTCTTGGACGTTAGCTCCTTGAAAAAAACTTTGTTTTGTGTTACATAAGTGTGCTACTTAATCCACAACATTCTCCAAAGATAAAATATATGGTTGAGCAGAAGTGTGAGCTCGTGACTATTAGTAGGAGCCAGTGACTATTAGAAGGAGCCAGTGACTATGGGTGATCACGAAGACGGTGGTTAGTGCTAACAGTTGAACAGGAACTGTTTGGACTGTATAGGAACTACATTCTGTCCACTCCATGCCTGGTCGTTCTTTAGCCTACCAGCATGGACCTACCTCACAGAGATGGCCTGTTTTCTCAGTTCATCCAGTTGCTGTTTTAGGAAGGGTTTCCCGCTCTGCGTTTTGCTCGTAATGTGTACAGACAATAAGGTCATTGTCTTCTCATAGACTTTAGTGGGAAATTTGACCATGACCTCTCACTCAAGGGCTTATCCTCTAAATAATAAAATATCCCCCAACACAGATTTGTGGCATATAGAAAGATACTGCAAAGAAGGAAATTCTGCAGCCATTAGAATATTCATTTTATGGTAATTCCTGTCAAGAATAAGAAATGTGAATTATTTCATCTTTATAATAATCTTGGTTTTTATACACTGCTGTTTTCCTTCAAGGTGGTAATGCTTTTGACCAATCTTAACATTATATTTCTAGCTAAAACCTGGGTCTGTAACCATGGGTTCTGATCTATGTTCTCAGGTGGAAGTGTCCTTCATTGAATGGGTAGATTTATTTAGGAATTTGATAAGTGCTGTCTTTGCATTGGAGGGAAGAGAAAACATTTTAGCCTTTATTGAGCAAGCTGTATAATTCAAGATCCTAGCTATAAGTTCACGGTCATTTTAAAGGAAGAATTAAGAATCCATATTTATTGGGAATATTGGATTTTAAAGTAGTAGTTAGCTTTCCCAGAATTATATAACTACTACAGTTATTAATATTTAGAATCATAAATTGCTGAAGCCTTATGTTAAGAAGTACAAAATTCCTATTTCTGACATTTGTCAAAATTGCTATTTTTGTGATTTCCTCAGACCCGTTGTTTAGCCTTCCATAGCTCCCTTCTCTTCTGCTATGCCCATATACATTTTTAAAATTCTTCTGATTTCTAAACATTCGGAAGAAATAAAAGGAAACACTTTCTTGTATTTGGACACTTTTCAGCTGCTCAGATGGTGTCCATCAAACCTGTTGTGCTTACTGTGGCTTCTCCTGTCTTTGCAGGCAATTAGCTCCTGTCAATTGTCACAGTATAGCTGACGAACTGTTTCCTTTTGTAACGGGGCAGTTCTGTAGATTTTCATGTGCATGGAAGCCATTTCAATGTAAATCCCTTCTTTTTTTATTATAACTGAAGAGGGTATCATACATGTTTGAGTATTGACAAGAGGAACCAGAACATTGGCTTTTAAGAGCATCAGTACATGATTTCCAGTGACCTCACTTTGTTTCATGATTATAATAGACCCATATGGAGTCCATGAGTCTAGTCGATTTTATGAGCTATCTGGTTCCATTTTTCAAAAAGTATTTCCCTGAATTTTTCAAGCATTTCACTTGGCCACACATTTCATTCATTCATGAAATCAATTTAGTCAATCAGCGTCCATTAAGACAGTCATACGAGCAACACATTTCAGCCCATGTCTGTTCTGTAGCTATTCAGTACCCTGATGGAAGGCTGCTCTCTGATTTTACAGTGTTCTCTTTTGTAGAGGTATTTCTGCCTCTTCCCTTTGGTTTGAACTGTATGATGGCTGTGTGGGGAACTTCTTATCAGTTACTTCCACCCCTCCACTGTGAAACTGAGGCTCTGGGTGCCTTGTTTCTGTATGTGTTAACACCCAGTGTCGTGGTTCATCATTTGCAAACAGTGTTCACCTGTATTATCACCCGGGAGAAAACAACTCCGTATGCTTTAGTTTGTGTGTGAGAAAATGAAGGCTATGGCTAGAGAGCTGGGTGATACAGATAGTGGTTTAGTCAAAGTCACAGCCCTAGTGAATCAATCACCAAGACAGAACACAACCCTGATTTACCTAATGTCAGCTAGCATGTCACAGTCCCCATGAGGGCATGGGTCTAGTTGACAGACATTATCCAAATATTGGAGCTTTGCAGATATGGTCAGTACATTCTGTTTAGTCTGATTCATATAAGGAAAGAGAAGCCATACTGAAATTATGAGAAGTATCAGACTTTTGGGATTCTCCAGCCAGCCCAGAAGATCGAATACCAACATGGCATCCGAATGTGCCTTGACATTGACAGGGGCAATCTAGTTTACCCAGTCATTCTCCCCTACCTGAGACTCTCGTCATCTTCAAGCAATGCTCTACCCGATTCAAAATGAATTCTTGGATCCAGGCTCCTTGGTCAGTTTCAGCGTTTTTTATAAATGCTTAAAGTGGGTAATTGACAAAACCACCTCCATGGAGGTTCTCATTTTATGTTTTAATGTAATGCCACAGTGATTTCTTATCCATGAATTCCCAAATGATGAGTTTACTTTCCCTGCTGTACTATCTGCCCTGTCTGTTGTTGACACTAAAGATTGCTGAACTTTGCTGATGTCATAGTCTGGTGAACACCTTCATCGTAGAGTTACCGGTCTTTCTGTTTTATCTTATCTGGTCTCCGAATCCATTCAATCCTTCTATTCCTCTCATGTAACCTCTTGACTTTTTTTTCTTGTGTGTGTGTGTGCACACACGTGCGTGTGGGCGCCTTATGGCGAAGTAATTTATGTGAATTGTGTGTTTGTTGTGCTGTGTATCTAAAGGCCCCACTTGAGAGCAACAGTAGATCTTTGTTATATCCGTATCTTTCTCAGCCTGGGGGAAAATAAAAAGGCTTGAGCAAAATAGTTGACATCCCATAACTACTTGTTGCATTTCATGAAAATATTTGTGAGTTTCCTTTCAAAATTCAAGTTAGAGTCTGAGAAATCGATACATAGATAATGACTCCATGGCATTAGTGCTATGGATCAGTAGGTCTGAATCTTACTAAATATCCGCACCAGGGTCAGCAAGGACAAATTTCCAAGCGTTTAGTGCCCCTTTCAATGTTCTCATTTGAAACTTTATTATAAAAAGGCAGCAAATAAGAAAAATCATGCACCAAGACAAACCAAACCCAAAGACGGTAAGTTTAAGTATATATGAATATATTCGATAGTGAAGTATAAAGTCCATAACTTCCATTCGGAATGGCTGCTCTATGGAACTCCACCCTGGGTTTCCTCCTTCCTTGAGTTATGCTGTCTTTGGGTCTAGTACCTTCTTGAAATGTAAAATACAAATGCTCAACGTAAAACAAATACCATGGCAGCAAAAAACAATTACCTGTGCAAAGACTCCTGAGACGAAATGACGTGGGACCAGTGAACCAATGAATGTGTAGGATACTGGGAGGTTTAGGGGTAAAAAGCTGAGCCAAAATGACCCTGCCGCACTGGCACTGACTGCACGGTGAAGGCCTAGATGCTTCCTGGAGCCCTGGGTGGGGAGGTGCTGAGTGTTTTTGAGTAGAGGGCCCTTTAGGAGGCTCCTGTGAGTTGTGTTCCCTGGTAGGAGCAGAGCAGGGTAGGGTGAAAGGGTGTAGCAGTCATTGGGGACTTAGGGCGTGCTCACATTAAGTCACTCAAGGGCTGTCACCTAGTGGCATGCACTTAGTGTCTCCTCCCACCCTTGTAACACAGACAAAGGCCCTGCCTAGATGCTTTAAGTGAATGTTTGTTTCCTAGGCTCAGGGACTTCTTTCTCACTTGATTTTCTTCCTCAGTTCCTCACACTCCAGGTTTTGATTGCCGGGCTTCTGTGGCTGCCTTCGGCCCTACTTCCTTCCTTCAGGTTCTCTTTACACTAGTACAGGTCACCACCCCTGGTAGCTGTTACTGTACCCTGTGTGTCCCAGGGCAGCATGCCCAGGATTGTCCTTCACTGAAAAGGTGCCAGCTGTACCTAGTGGGCCTTGTCATCTGACTTCTTTGTGAAGTGGGGGGTAGGGCAGTTGTTGGGGACCTGAGCTGGAATAACAGGGCAGTACAAAGGACTGACAGGCCACAGACAATTGGAAGAAAAGTATATAGGAAGCAGTATATAGGGATCCTGATTGGATGGAGACTTCTCCCTCTCCCTTCCTCCCCCCCCCCCCCCCCCCCCCCCCACTCACTCTCTGTGTTTTTCAAAGTGCTCATTTTCATGCATATGCTCTGGAGGTGGGAGCAGGAGGCTTTGAACCTAGAGTTAAAATAATGACTTTTCACATAAAAGGAAAGTGAAGAGAGATGCCAGGTTGGGGAGTGGCATGATCAACTTGATTTTATGTATTTGAGATAATAACAGACAAAATGCCGTGTATTTTATTCTTTACATTTTTTCATGAGGGTTCATCTTTAAAAGTAAGAACTCACAGGAAAAGATGTGTCTTCTTCCTCTTCTTGCTTTTCCTTCAGCTCATTAAATATTCCCAAAGGTTTAGGAGGGGTTCAGGTTTTTTTCATCCCTAACCCTTGCCAAGATTTCCCAAGAATTCACCTCCGTGGGAACACGCTACTTTTCAATACTCCCATGAGCCTGAGTGTCTCTTTCAGCCTTCCAGAATAAGACAGACTGGGGCAGAGCTGCCTTTTCCTTCTGAGGAGCATGACCCCTGCCCTTCATGACTTGCTGAAGTGGCACAGCAAAGGGACAGTTTGACCCTTGCAACCCTAGGTGGTGCACAGACACATTCTTTTCCTGTGATGTATTTCACTTGACAGTATGGATCAGGGAAATGGGGGGGGGAGTATTAAGCACCAAAATAAAGACAAATATACCAGCTACTTGAATGACTTTATTCTTTCAGTTGCTGATGTATCTAACAACCAGAAAAGCTTAGGTTTTACGTTTGATGGTAGCAATGAGTTGACTGGTTTGGTATAATCCACTGCTCTTCCCAACCATAGAGGTGCGTTTTCAGCTCAGAAGAGCTATTCTGGATTGAGTTAGTTTACGAGCATCCTATGATCCTGTCACTGCCATTACCTTTGTCATTATCTGTGCAGTAATGATGAAAGTGAACATGTGGTAAGTATAGGGCAGCGAGCATATCTTAGATCTCAAGCCATGAAAGATTTCCATTAACAGAGTGATTTGTGCGCAAATAAATAATTCATTGACTGCAGCATAGCTTGATTCTGTCATCATCTTTAAGTGGAAATTTGGAGAACACCAATCATCACAACCGCCAACACTGCTGGATTGAGCCATCATCCACCCCCCCCCCATTTTTTTCATAGAACTTGAGCTTTTTTGGCTACTTGTGAAAACTTTAGTTTTATTAAATTTAGGGAGCATTTATTTGATGCAGTTCTGCCATGTGCAGGTTAGTGTCCGGGAAGTAGAGAGGAGAACGGATTTAGGAGTAGTATTTACCTGACTTGAATAGAGGGGAGTTTGTAGCCATGAGTCAGGAATGTCAAAAGAGAACGCTCTGTGACATCCGTGCTCTCATGGATGTCTCAGGTTGGGGGAGGGGGCCTCGAGGATCAGATAGGATTTCCTAAGGATTACTTTAAACAAAGGGAAAATCATGTCAAATGGGAGGAATTGTGCCCACCTGTAGCAAGGCGTGGGATGAATATTATTGTTTTAAACATGGAATAGGGAGGAAGCTGCGTATTTGAGACATAGCATCGATGAGTTGGGAGAAGATGTGAAAGGAGAGACGTGGAGGCCGGCTAAAGAGTAGAAAGAGCCTTTCAGTAATTATACCCTGTGCTTTGCTTTAGAGAGAATTGGAGGAATCTTGCCACACGTTTCAGCTAAGGAAACACACAACTGGCTTATGGGGAGGATCTAATTAAGTCTTATTTAATGACAACATTGAAGAGAAAAATGGGAAAAACTGGAGGTAGACAAGCCAGGAGGCTACTAGTTCTCTCTGAGTTCTGAGCTCAGACGGTTGTAGGAACACAAATAAGGAGACAATTCCGAGAGATCACAGTAAGTAAATTATCTGTTCTGCAGAATATTTTCTTGTCCAGCTTTGAGGGCTGAGACACAAAAGGAAGATAACAGTTCAATTCAGTGTTTTTAGTAAATGTCAGGGAGCCAATCCAAATTACAGAATACCAGCTCAGCTCCATACATTATCCTGGGTGTTGAAATATGTATTGAGGAATATGAGAATTATTCTACCAAAAATAGATGAATATTATTTGGGGATTTTACATATGGACTCCGTTCCCTAAAATTCAGAACAGACTTCTCTAACTGCAATGGTGGGAGCTGAACAAGGGTCGTGGGAATAATGTTAATTCTGTACCAGAAAGGTGTGAAATGTGGCAGGAATCAGATGTGCAACTTGGCCTTGAAACTCAAATCCAGTACTTGAAAGTGTTTTAGTTACGTGTCTATTTTTTATGTTTGTCCCAAGTATTTAAAAGAATCCAATGAAAAGGAAACATGATTTATTTTGGTTTACAATTACAGAGGCTTCAGTCCAGGGCCACTTGGCTACATCACTGTGTGACTATGGTAGAGCAAAACTGCTTACCTTGTGGTGACCAGGAAGAAGAGGCTAGGGACACGATCCTTTTCAAAGCCCAGCCCTAAGTTCCTTCCTTTTTCTTCTAGTCAGGCCTCTGCTCCTACCTCCCAAATGCCATTACATCATGAATCCATTACTGGCTCTGTTTGTTAGAACAGTGCCCTCATGATCCAATCCCATGATGTTTGGATGCCTCAGCTGGGAACTCCTGGGGGATGCTGTGTTTGTAGACCGCAGAGCTCTCTGAAATGCAGTTGAAAATAAGACAGGAAAGCTTGAGAAAGCTGAGGGAGGAGGAGCTTGCTAGAGAGAAGCGCTCCTACTGAAAGTTACATCCTGAGCTGAGGGCCCTGTTTTCTTGGTGGGGAGCAGGGGATATGCTAGGTGTGTGAAGGTTCCGGGTGTCAGTCAATACCAGGACCCAAGAAAGGGCCAGTGGCTGCCGCCACGAATCCCAAACAACCATGATAAAGTTTCAGTGTACAGTGGAGGTAAGCATGTTTGGAAAGTTGTTGAAATGAGGGCAAAAGCATTTTGAAAGTTATTTCTTGTCTTGAAGACAATGTAATCAAGCACATCCGTGAGCAGGACCGAGATTTTTCTCCGTGTTTTCTCCTTGTTGGGTAAAGTTTATATAAACCCAGGGTAGATCTTTGTGTTCTGGCTGGTCTTAGAGGCATCGCTTGAGAATGTGTTTGTCCTGCAAAGTCTCTGCCGATTTCAAAATACTGCAGAAAGTGTTGGATTTCCTGCTACCAGCTCCCCACCCCCTCCTTGCATCCTCCTCAGTTCCTCCTTCCCACGTGGTCCCTTGGGCACCCTGCTGACGGTGCCTAGTGCACTATACACCCTTGGCTTAGGTCAGGGAAGTCCTCGGGCTCTCCTTGGCCCATGGCCCACGTAGGAGATTTCTGCCGAGAACAATCTAGGGAAGTGGGTGTGGGAGGACACACACAGACGCGGTCGCACACACGCGCATGCGCACACCTACTACTTCTTTTCCTGTTCTCAGGGATACTAATGGACAGACGACTAGATAAACCACACAGTCACATACAAGGGCACATTGTGTCATAGCCTGAAGAAGGAGAGGGTTGTGGTGTGGAATTCAAGCAACGAGTAGGAGGAATAGAATTTATCTTTTGTTTGGTTTTTCCTGTCTGTATATTTTTAAAGAAATTATTATGAGCAACTGGCACAACAAAGAAATTTTCATGCAGCTACCCATATTATTAAAATTATGTGGATGTATTCAATTGTATTGATATAGCCTTTAATTTTGAAGAAATAGGAAGAGTACTTAAAGGAAAGGCAGGAGGGAGGAAAAAGCGTGAGTTCTGTAACCCACAAGTGCACAGAGAATATGAACACATCTGTAATCATGTGTCCACTTACTGATTGAGCCTTTAATCACCGAGCATTTTCTGAGTTCCCTTTTTCTCCAGGCTAATGAGTAGGAAATGCAACTGAGTTGGGCAGAGACTTGCAAAATTTTAAACAAAGTGTCTTATGGGGAATGAGCCAATGTAAGCAGGCTTCCCAAGATTATAGGAAGAGAGTTTGTCTGAAAGTCCATTTATAAGGTGAATATTAGGTACTTATTCCCCCCGTGATTTGTTTCCTGCTTCTTTGGACCCCACATTTTGTTGAGCCTGTGAGAACTCTTAACTAGGCAGTGGAAACAGCTAGGCTTCCGGAGAGATCCTGGTGCCCCAGCCTTCACTCCTGCAGCCTTGGGACTCTCTCCTTGGTGAATATGGTGGACAAGGTGCCTCCCAGGGTGCTGGCTTCCCGCTGAGGTCTTAGCTGAAGCCCCAGGGCAGATGGGGCCCAGGTGCTTGTCTGTGTCCCCACAGATTCCCTTCTTTCCCCGTTTCTGGAAGCATCAGTAAAGATGCTATAACCAGTGGCCAAGCTCAGAGCCGAGGACCTGCTTGCACTGGAGACTTAAATCCAGACTCCCAGAGTTTAGTTGCATTTTTAGTATCCTGTCCCTGTCTCACGTTCATCATTTTGTAGTTTTCTTTTGTGAATGACGAGTTTGGGTCTTGCAGGATTTGTCATTTTTATTTTAGCTTGTTTATGTTACATGAGGAAACAAGGCCCTCACTTCTTCCTCCTTGCTTGTTCTGTAGCACAGATACGTGAATGTTTAGTTATGTGTAGCAGACTGGCAGGTTCATCTCTGTTTCAAATAATCAGAAATTCAGATTTAACCAAGAGGCTAGGGGGCTTTGCTCTTAATCCTTAGTTCTTTTGTTTCTGAAGCAAATAAAAATGTGTTTTATGCTATAAGCACAAGTGGCAATAATTTTCATTATGCCAAGGCTAAACTCAGAGTCTTATTGTGAGTGAATATTAACATATGTTTTTTACAGTGACTAAGATATTTTAATTTATTATTAATTTTGAAGTATATTAGTATTTTAAAAACACCCCGAAATAGAATTGGAAGGTTTTCCTTTTTAACTATGGTAAAATGTTAATGTGGATTTTGAATTCTAGAAAGAAAAAAAAATTCATTTTTATATTATTTTTCTAAATATTATACATTTACACCTCCATTATCTTTTCAAACTCTGTATCTTCTTGCATCTTACATATATGACTTTGGAGAAAAGACAGGAACTAGTCCGATATATGCATCTAGATCCTTCATTGATTCAGGATAGGGATTGGTCAGCTACTTTTGCTTTTCATTTTGCAAGACACACCAGTGTAACTGAGTTGTCGGGGGCCTAAGCAACACATGAAAATGGATGGGGTGGAGATGGAGAGAACTTTTCTATCTGATCTAGAAGTGTAGGAAATTTTCAGCCAACTGCAAAATTCTCTTTGAACACTTGCATGTCAATGGATGTAGCATTATGGCATATCTAGAAACATAAGTGCACTTAATTAATTAATTAGTTTGTTTCTTTAGGGTTTTGGGGGGAGAAGTACGGTTTTCTGTAGCTTAGGGAAGCTTTGAAGCTCATTGTTTAGCCAAGGATGGCCCTGAACTCCATATGGTCTTGCCTCCACTAACCAGGTGCTGGGGTGACGGGTATGTTGTGAGCTGAACCTCTTCCAGATGACAGACACCAGACTTAAAGTGCTTTGGTTACTTATCAACTTTTCTCTGAGTTTCCTGCAAGCACCTACACAAAGTCTGGAGACCAAGTTTTGATTCCTAAGTTCCTTGAATATACATGTAGCAGGGAAGAGAGTCTTCTAAGAATTAAAAAAATAAATGACATTTTTAGAAAGCCAAATTCAGAGGCTGAAAAGACATTTCTAAATCAAATACACAAAACCAAACTTGTATTTTTTGAGGGAGCGTTATTTTCAACAACCATTCTACCCGGTGCAACGTGGAGGGTACAAGCTCCATTCTTCTACCCTTCCCCTTAGAATTCAGAAATGAACTAATATGCAAAGAAAACCTTAAAATACATCTAAAGGGGGCTGGAGAGATGGCTAGCCAGTCAAGAGTGCTGCCTGCTCTTCCAGAGAACCTGAGTTCAGATGCAGCCCAGACTTGACAGCTCACAACTGCCTCTCACTACAGCTTCAGCAGTGCACTGCTCTCTTTGGACTTCCTTAGGATGTGTGCAAGTTTGCACGTACACACACACATGTGTGCACACATGCACAGAAGTGAAAAAAATTTAAATATATGTATATATGTATGTATTTGTGTATCTGAGCCAAGCATGGTAGCATATTCTTTTAATCCCATTGCTTGGGAGATAGAAACAGGCATATCTCTGTGAGTTCAAGGCCAGCCTGGACTACATAGCAATTTCCAAACAATTTAGGGATAAATAGTGAGACTTTGTTTCAAAAACAAAATAAAACTACACACACACTTATATGTGTGTATATATATGTATGTGTATAAATGATACTTATTAGAATTATAATAACTCATTTTATCTGCTTTACTCATGGTATATTTTACATGCACAGATTTTATATATTTTAGAAATCTGATAAAAAATTTAAATTGCAAAAATTAATTCATTTTAAGCTTGGCATTGGGAGTTACTCTTCAGAATAGAAGCAATTAGTTAATATTTTCTACAGAACACATTTTCAACTCTTTTAAACTAATGATAATATTGTTACTGAGGCCTTTTCTTAAGATTTCTAAGAGAATTGAATCTGAAAGTGTTCTGTAAAATTTCAGTAATGACCATAATTAGATAAAGAGTTAGAATTATTTATTTAATTATATAAAATAATGTAAGGAGATATAGGATTTATATGCTTGATTTTCTAGCATTTTCAAATCCTTAAAAATCATGTTGTTTTTTTTGGAGGGGTGTGAGTGTCAATATCTTGGCAGCAATGTCAGCTTATGGGGCTGGAGAGGGAACCATCATTAACTGGAAAGGACGTTGAGCTGCCAGGAAGCCAAGGTTGCTTCTGTGCTGTACAGTAGCTTATAGACCTTGGCAAGAAGCTCATCTCTTCCCCGGTTGTTATTCAGCTTTTTGATTTTGTGTGTAAGTGTGAATACATACACATTTATATATCTGCATTTTTATGCATGTGCGTGTGTGTGTGTATGTGTGTGTGTGTGTGTACGCACGTGTGTGTGTGTAAAACTGGACTTCAGGGTGAGGAAGATGGCTCGGCTCAGTGGAGAGGAACATTTCATATGCATACCTGAAGATCTAAGTTTGAATCCCCAGCCCTGAGAGAGGAGTTGGATATGTAGCCCCAGCATTGGCAAACATGGGAAGCCTTCACATAACATAACAACACACACACAAACACACAAAGTGGGTTTCATTATATATCTTCAAAACCTCTAAAATTCCTTCTATGTTTGAGACAAGAAAGCCAATATTCCTTTTACCAAACATTAATACAGATTATTCTGAGTTAGTCCCCCAATCTAGATGACTAAGAAACATCTTTCCCCCAGCTTTTGAAATAGAAAAGAGACAATCCTATTCAAAATATTCACTGTGTTCATTAAGTTGTTAAAATGCTTGGTCCAAGATTTGTCCTCAGAGTTTAAGTAATGGACGATGGCCAGAAATATGAAGTGATGCTTTTGGAAGCCTGCTATATCCTTGTTGGCCTTCGTTACTGGTGTTCACCCCACTAGACGCTCATTGTAATAAGTCTGAGAAGGGCACACATATGAGTCTGAAGGTGATGGAGAGGAGCCGTGCCGGAAGAGAGATGGAACAAAGATGAAAGAGGGGCTCAGCTAAGTCTTCATTTTTGCCTGTAAGTAAGAACGTTATCAGACTCCGGCTACTCCATCCATCCTTACTCTTCGGACACATTCCCACTCGAGGATCAGCTGTGGTTTAGTTTTTAGCTAGAAAGCAGAGGTGGCTGCCCAGAGGGACAATGCGGGCCATGGGTGTTGCCACCTTAGTTCCTCTGCCTGGAGCCGAGTGAACATGCCACACGGGAAAATTCCCAGGTGGCACTCATTTTCTGACAGTGGTGGAAAAGGAGAAAGGATTGCAAGCCACGCTTAGGTTGGATCTTAAGAATTTATAACTTGGGAGAAAGTCCTAGCTGCCAGGATTTGTTGGGCATCAAGTGTAAGAGTTCAAGTGAAGGCTCCCCGACATTTTTTTTTTTTAAATTTAATCAGTAATGAAATCTTTATCTATAAAAATCATGAAGTTGCTAGGGATTTATTCTTAGTTGTTCAAGTTGGAGATTTGTTGGGGATAATTTTCTGGCATCTTTTTTATGGTTTGGAGCAGCAATTAAATCTTCATCAGCTAAAGAATTTGAACTATCCTGTTAATGTATTTTACGTGGGTCAGCTTGACAAGCTTGTTTACTTTTCATTGTCTGAAGCTTTCGATTTGGAGCAGAATGCCTCTTTTTAGGTTTTGTGCGGGGGTGCTTTTTCTGTTTCTGAACAAGAAGATACATATGCCAAGGTTCTCACTTTGTCTGTTCCCAGTGACCTAAAAGATTTAAAATAGTTCCAGGAATGCAGCTCAGTGAACAGAGTACTTGCCTAGCAGTCTGGAAGCCTGGGTTTCATCCTTGACACCCTATAAGCCAAGCATGGTGGCCCATACACTCAGAAGTTCAAGGTCATCTTCTGTCACATAGTGAGTTTGAAGCCAGTCTGAGATACAGAAAGCCCTGTCTCAAAAGGGGGATATGGGACGATGGCTCAATGAATGAATAAAAGCCAAGCACTTTTGCCTATGTCTGTGATCCTGGCACTCCCATGAAGAGATGGGAGACAGAGGAAGGAGAATTCACAGAAACTTTAGAGCCAACTAGCTTTATGTATCAGCAGAAAACGAGAGAATCTGTCTCATGCAAAGAGCAGGTGAGGACTTGGATACTTGAGGTGGCCTTCTGATTTTTAAATGAAAAGTGTGGTGCACACACATCTGTACCCCCAAAGTAATGTGCATGCCTTCAGACACATGAGCTCTCTCTCTCTCACACACACACACTATGTGTGTATGCACACACATAAAACCAATCAATACTAAAATTTAATAATGTTAAAGTTATACAAGAACATCAATATATTTCTTCAGAAAATAAAGTATGAGAATTTAAAATTTTGTAAGTTATTTCAAAAAGCTGTTTTAGCAAATATCCAAAATTATTCATTAAAAACAAGTCTGCATTATAATAAATAAGTGAAACATTTTTGATCCAAAATTATTCTAACAGTTCAAGCATATATATATATATATATATATATATATATATGGATATATATGTGTATGTGTGGATATATATATATATATATATATGGATAGATAGATACACACACACTAATAAATTATTCTAACAACTGCTATGTGTGTATTTAAGTGTAACCAAGTCTAAAGCTGTTTTGGTGGAACTAAAGCCATGTGCAGATTTAGTCTGAAGTGTTGACTTATATGTGACTATAAATAATTAACATCATGTTTCCTGTGGCCGACGTCTTTACTAACAGCAGACTAAGAAGGAATGCTTAATTGCAAAATACTCGTCAAGTGTCGTGTGAATTGTTGTAGATACTGCAGTAGTTCAGCGGCAGCTGGGGAGCCGCTGGCCCGATAGAGCACTGAGCGAGAGAAGCAGGGAGATGCTTGGTGTGGCTGTCTTTTGTTACACAAGAATCTTTTGTGTTTGTGCTCACAGCCACAGCTAGGCACTATAACTTTTCTTTAACCCAAGCATTAGGTAGCCTACACCTTTGTACTTGGAATGGTGTCTACCTACACACTCTTGAGTGCCCCACCTGTAAACCTTCAGGGCATTCATTTCAAGTTTTTTTGTTTTTTGTTTTTTTTTTTTTTTTTTTTTTTTTTTTTTTTTTTTTTTTTTTTTTTTTTTTTTTTTTTTTAACTGGGGCAAAGAGATTGAGCTAAAGGATCCCCCAGGAACCAAAACTCTTGAAGCCATGATTTATGATTATAGGCAACTTGATGCTCGTGACAAAGGTGCCATGTAGTTTTCAATGCATTTCATTTATTGTATACATTGTGTGTGTGCGTGCGTGTGTGTGTGTGTGTGTGTGTGTGTGTGTGTGTTTATGGAATGTGGCTCTTTTAAAGCATGAGACTCAAGGCACGAACTTGTCTTGCCTGGGTGCAGGGTTCTGCTGGCTGTGGGGCATCTGGGCATTAGCATTCTTGCCATGGGCACCATCTGCAGAGGTGGCAGAGGGCTACCTTCCTGAGGACACTAGAGGGAGCTGGCACCGGCAGGAGGAAGCTGCAGATGGTGTTGTGACTGGCTGTCAGATTGCCTGTGGGCTCCTTGAAGGTTCCCTTGCTGGAGTCCTAGAAATATTTGGTTGGGACTTTTCAAGGGGACCAGAGGTCCTGTGTGAGCAGGTGGGGGCTGGAACGGGAGTTGTAGTTAATTGGGGTTAATGTAGCTACATATGTACTTGCCGGTATGATGGGGAGGCCTGGTCGTGTCTGCAATTTATTTCCAAGTCAGCAAATGCTCCCTCCTTCCCAGTCACAGCGAAAAGTAAGGGCATTTCTAGAAATGGGCTTTTGTTGTTGTTGTTTTCCTCGAGTGGTTGGGAAGGAGAGGAGTGGGTTTATTTCTTCTTGTGATTGTTCTCTGCTGAGGAAACAAGGACACAGCTCAGTGACTGTAACTATGTGGAATTATAAAGGACTTCATCATTTACCTAGGTTGGGACCCTTAACTACAGATGTACAGAATTCAGTTGAGGAAAAAATAGGTATCACAGGTCTCTAAACCACATGCTTGCATTCCTGTTCTTATTAGAGTGAGAACCTGTGGCAACAGGTATAGCAGGGTCCATGGCTTTGCTACCAACAGAGGTCCTAGCTGCTAGTCCTCTCTCTTCACAAAATGCTTTTATGATATGGCAAGTAAAGATTATGCAGGCATTAGACCTGTACTATCTCTTGTTCATAATTTTTGCTTATGATTTCCATGTGGCTGTCTCATATAGTTAAAAATATAATCGAGCGTGTTTTCTGTTGCATAGTTAAAAATGTTATACTCTTGTAAGATCCAGAAACATCTGATAGGGAAAGACAGCAGAACTGGTCTTTTGTGTGCATCTAGAACATTCATTCATTCATCCATTCATTCAGGATAGGATTGGTCATTTGCTTTTTGTTCTTCGTTCTGGTATAGGCATACTATATACTCATTACTGGATTTTCCTCGGGTTGCTGAGAAACACCTTGCCTCCCTTTCTTCCTTTCTCTCTTCTCCCTCTGTGACAGTGGAACTCCTAGGGAGGCAGGCAGATAGGAAGAGCTCAGAGAAACAGGAAGTAGATCCTCTTCCGGGTGTCCATTCTCAAACTCTCCCGAAGCATACAATCACCAGCCTTTTGACCATGCCAACAATTCTCTTTTACAGCAATAAATTCTCTCTTATTCACTTCCATAGAAATTGAAAAAGATTCTTCTAGACATCCATTGTTTGGAGAGGGTAGGTATGGTTTTATTTCTCTCTGTGACTCTTGTCTATGGAGGAAGCAGAAATAGGATCCTCATGGGAAGAGGACAGGAATGTATAAGACCAGACAAAATCTCCTGTTTTACCCTCAGGTATCAAGGCCTTATGACTTGGTAGTTACTTAAAATCATACTGTAGAAGAGGAATTCAAAGAAGTGTCCTTTCTTTGCTGGGTGCCTTCTAGCAGCTACCATTGATTTTAGTGCCAACGGAACGTGCGCCTTTCTCTTCATCTGTAAATGTTTGACTATAAGGAAGACTGTACCTATCCTGGCCTTAATGTCTTCATCTCACCTGCCATTTCTAGACCTGGTGGGCGAGCTGTGGCAGTCTCCACCCAAGCTTTCCCCAGTGTACCCCAGCATCACGTGCTTGTCCTATGGGAAACAAGAAAATAATCTATTAGCCCCAGATTATTCTGCTTCAGTGGTCATATTCGAAACTCTGTAGGTCTTCCTTTATGATTGCCAAATCTTTTCAACAATGCT
The DNA here is from genome assembly GCF_903992535.2 of Arvicola amphibius. Taxonomy (NCBI): domain Eukaryota; kingdom Metazoa; phylum Chordata; class Mammalia; order Rodentia; family Cricetidae; genus Arvicola; species Arvicola amphibius. The sequence continues at coordinate 23,097,112 of NC_052054.1, forward strand.
TAAACTAACTCAGGCTTGCTTAAACTAACTCAGGGACTCTTCTGACACTGTTACATTGTTTCTCCCTGACTTTTAGATAAATCTGTGTCAGAACTATGAACTGGAAAATACAGACCTAATGGCTAACATCTCCCTCCATGGTGCCACCTTTAAGCTCTTAGTACGTCTAAGGGCACCATTGCTTTTATCCCCACTTAACCAGTTAAGAACCCCGAGTCCCCATCTGATGCTCTGAGTTGTTCACTGAGTGAGGGATGGGATTGAAAGCTGAAGTTCTGGCTCAGTGCCCATGACCTGGCCAGGATGCTGCTGCGTGCTTCTCGGGATTACTTCCGTGCTGTGCGCCAGGGATTTCCAGTCTTGGTTGTACTTTGGTTTGGGGGAATGAGTGTAAGAAGGGGGCCTTTGGATGTTTTAGCTTGTCAGCGTAGTTAGCTCAAGGAGGAAGACTCCTTCCCTCATCTCTCAAAGCTGCCTCTGAAGATACTGTTGTCATTTGGTTCAAAGCCTGTTCTACTTAATTCCCTATCTGTATGAGGGTTCCTAGCCCAAACTCGAATCGTATTGGAAAGTGTCAGATTTGGACTGTCTGTGTATTTCAGGGATATGACAAGGCCTCTGCCTTTGCCATCAAAGCCTCCTAGTTGGCTGCTTTAGTAGGTACACTTTGAATATTTCTGTCTACACTGCTGTGTTTTAGAGGGAAAATAAGTTTGCCAGTGTTTATCTTCTTGAACACTACTTGACATTTTGTCAACTAGGAAAAAAATCTGAAAGTCTGAGTGTTGGCTGAGAAGCCAAGCTTGCTAGCTAGAACCAGTCCCCCAGATGGTCAGGCTGGGAGGCAAACCTGCCTTAGAGATAGATGCTCCACGCTTGACACGTGGGGCTGTGAGGTGTGCCGCTCCCCTTGTCTGTTGCCCGGCATGCACAGCGTATTTCTACATGGGCTGAGACAGATGGTACGGTGCAAACTAAAATGATGAGGGAGGAGAGAAAAGTTTTTAAAAAAAAGTGGAAAAAGGGCATTTGATTTTTTAATTCCCAGTTCGGAAGTGAATTCTAGCTCCTGTGATTGACGAACACATGCAGTGTGGGCTCCGAGACTTGAATGCATTAGCGTCTGCTTGAACAGCTCTGAGGAATCGGCAGGCAGCAATCTTTTCCTTCATGGCTACCCTTCCAAACTTCACGGGGTTGCCTCCAGATCTGAAAGATTTGGGCCATTGGAAGACATTGAAGATCCATCTAGATTTTTTTCAGAGTGAGACATCCCCCACCACTCGCATCAAACAGCAGGGAAAGGAAACGGGCTAACTTTTACTTTTATGCTAGAACATATATTTCCACACATACACATATCAGTGGGAAGGGGGCCCAAGTGCCTGGCCAAAGTAGCCGTGATAAGGGTAATTAATCAGTCTTCGTACAGCTGCTTCCTGACATTTCTGCAAGTTGTTGTGGAAAAATTAATGAAGGTTAAATCAGTAATGGTTTCAAGCTTGGCCAGTGGAAAGTATGACAATGTTTCCATCAGCAAGTAAATTGGGCTGCTTTTTTTTTTTTCTATAGGGGAAGTGGTATGATATGCCTTCTCCACAGGAAATGGAAAAGGAGCAGCTAAAATGTGTGCAGTGCGGGTATGCAGGGGTGCTCCAGGGGTGTTCCAGGGCTGCTCCAGGGGTGCTCTGGCAGGCTGCCTTTGATTGACACCACTGTTAGCCCGTTGTGCCGGAAGTGTTGTACTGTGCGTAGAACAGAAAAAAAAAATTGCTTAAAAAAAAAAAAAAAACCAGTGAGGTTGGCCTTCTGTTGACCTGCCACCTCCGAGAGGCTGATGCCCTGTGAACGTGAACTTCAGGAGACAGAATGTGGAATTTATGACAAACAGAAAGTGAAACTCACCTATCTGAGTTTATTTTTCAAGCCGAAGGTAGCTCAGCCCAGGCCCTGTTCACATCCTGTGTAACCCTATGGGATTTTCCCCGGCATTAGTTCAAAATTTTCCCATAGGGTCACACAGGATGTGAACCGAGTAAACACTTAACAGGCATGATGAAAAGGAAATCAGCTTTTTAAATGATCCTTTCATTATTGGTATCCTGTCCTTGTTAGAAACATGGCTGAGGGTCACTTGAGTGGTTTTTTTCTCAAGTCATTACATTATTAATGAAATATATTAATCTTCCCCATGACATAGGAAATGCATTTCCTCGTATGAGAAACGCAATCTCTCATGTACATTTTTTATTTGTGTTTGTGTTGGGGAGGGGTGGGTGGATGGATGGGTGGACGCGGGCATCTAAGTGTGGAGACCGGAAGGCAACCACAGGTGTCATCATTCACAGCCCATCATCCGACTGTTTTGAGACAGGGTCTCTCATTGACACTCTGTTGTGTCATGTTAGCTGTCCTGCTTCAATTTCACCATCTCTCAATTGGTGGCAGTAGAGAAAATCAGTCACTATAACCCGTGTAAATGACCCAGACTCAGCATCTCTCTATCAGATACATCTACTTATATCTGTGTTACCTATGTGTCTTTGCATATCATTTCCTTCTACCTGTAGCTCTCTTCATCTTTGCTGTAAGATGTAGTTTAGACATCACTTCTTTGCCCATCATTTTTGCAGTTCTTCAGGGTAGATTTCCTCTATGACACATACACTTTGCTCCTGGTGTTCCTCTGCTGGTTGGCATAGTTCTTTACTCTTCGGTTGTGCTGGCTCTCACCATTCATGGGGAAAAGTGTGAAGTTCATGGGTCTTATCATTGCTGGTAAAGCTTTATTTACCTCTGTCCAACACACTCAACTTTAAGCGCAACTTCTTTCTGAAGCCATCGGGGGCTTCCTGTGTGCTGCTGGGAAACGCTTGGTGTTTTCTGGAAGAAGTGTTTAGGTCTCCGCTTGGGGTCGTGCATACGTGTAGCCGCCAGTCATCACTGAAGGAGCAAAGCATCAGCATAGAGGGAAAGTGAAGGCGGTAAGAGAATGGAGTTCTGAAAGTGTTTTCTACCACTGAGCCACACCCCCAGTCAAGGGCCTTTCTCACGGAGGTGCGTACCTCTGTGTGTGCACACACATGTGGAGGCCAGAAGGCAACCTCATGTCTCATTCCTCAGTGCCATCTACCCTGGGTTTTCTGAGCTAAGGTTTCTCAACAGGACGTGGGGTGTACCTGATGAGGCCACGCTGACAGACGAGCAATCCTGGAGATCTCTGGTCTCTGCTGCCACTTTCATCTTTTTCCCTGGGTTCTGGGGACTGAATTTGAGTTTCATGCTTGTACAGTAAGTACATTACATACTGAGCCATCCACCCAGGACCAAGTGCTTCTTATATAGCTCTAACTACCATCATAGTGTGCTTTAAGCCCAAGACATAGTATTTTGGTTAGAATTTTCACGCTGGTTAATTACCAAGTGATTTTTAAAAACAGGCACTCTTAGGTTTCTGGGAGAAAACTCAGGCCTCCGAGCTTTGGTTCATACTTTATATTTACTGTCTAAGAGCAAAGATATTTTGAAGGTCAAACAGATCTACTGGCTTTAGGATTGTTTAACCATTCAAATGTTGAACTAGTACTCTCCAGTTACATTCCACAAGGACTCCCTCTGTTCGCAGATGGCAGTCACTCAGCTACTCTCATTCCCCCTCCTCTCCCATCATGCGCCCCCCAATTGCTTTCCCCCTCTTCTCCCTCCATTTTTCTCTTTCCATCATCCTTGCTGCCATTGAGATAAAGCAATTTCAATAAAAGCGTATCGAGAAGCAGGTTGTCTTAGTAATCCAACAACTTAATGGCAGCAAATTCTCTACTTTGCTGTTGTAGATTAATGGCTTACAAGCCGTAAATTATGATTTAGAGTCTTGAGCACAAAAAAAGTGACTTTGAAGCAGGAGGGTCTCGGAGGAGGAAAATGTGTATTTGGCTGTAGTAGGTCTTAGAGCCAATTTGTGTGGGGTAAATGGCAAGTTAGTATATGGGAGAAAAACGCAGAAGGTAATGGATGGTGTTGGATGGTCTGAGTCTTTGACGGAGAGAGAAGCTGTTGGTTCTAATATGCTAGAGAACCATCAATACAGCACAGGAAGATGTGGCGTGTAGGAGGAGCACACTGACGGAAGGGTCTTCATCACACGGGGGGCTGAAAATCCCTACAGGTGCTGAGAGTATTGAGTGGGTCCGAGTGTCAGGAATTGAAAGGGGATGGGATTGCAGAGGCTTGTGCCTGTGCAATGCAAATAAAGAAATTAATTAAGGAAATCCAAAGAAGGAAAAAATACAGGCTAGACGTGGCTGAGTTGAGGGCAAAGAGCAGCAGAATTGGAGATTTCGCTCATTAAATCGTTGTCATGGACCCTTGGCTCTCCTGAGACACGCAACCGTTGTGCTCAGGCGTTTCCGAGCCTCATCTCAGCCTGGCAGAATTTTCAAGCCCTAATTTAACATCTCCCAGCTGCATAAATATTTCTTTCCCAACGGCGGCTCATAGCAACCTTCCCTCTACTGCACTTGTATAGCACTATTATAAATGCAATGGCACTCAGCTTGATCTTCAAGGCTATAATTTGCATTTTCATTGGCATGCCTACTTGTCTTCTCAAAGAGATCCCAGACTGATGCAGAATCGCTATATATATATATATATATATATATATATATATATATATATATATATCATATATGTGTGTGTGTGCTTCTTTAATGTGGAAGGCAGATGGCAAGATCTCAGTGTATGTACTAGGGAATCAGGAAAGATTGAGCCTTTACTAAGTCCTCAAGGGATTACTAGCTGGGACAGAGGGGAAGAAATACAACACACAATCCTTAGTCTTCAATTAAGAGGACGATAGCTGAGTTAAGCATTCTGCTCAGGAGATTAGCAGTACGACCAACAGTTTGGGATTAGAGGATGAATGCCTTGGAGTGTAATGGATAAGCACCTCCCCACTTGTTAGGGTTGCAGTTGTTGTGAACTTGGAGGTCAGGGAACAGCTCTCCCAAGTCAGTTCTCTCCTGCCACCTTGTGGGACATGGGGATCAAATTCAGATCCACAGGCCTGGCCTCTAAAGGCTGTCCCTGCGGAACCATGTCACAGGCTCCTCCAGGAAGTAATCATACAACAGGAGTCACGGATCTTTACTTGACACTTTGAATCTGAAGGCTTTATCTATTCCTTGGATAACTGTCTCCCAACTCTTTTGTGTGATCATATCATCCTTCTCCACCCTCGCTCTTGTCCTTCCATGCATCGTATTCCTTAAACACCTGAATAGAGTCTGTCATTAGCTTGGCTTTGCTCTGATGTGAGTGTGTCCTTCCAGAAGTATGTGTTGCAAACTGAGTCCGCAGTTCGGCAGTGTTTGGAGGCAGGGCCTGTTGACAGGTTATGAGACCGTAAGGGATTTGATTTGCCGTATTGAATGGGTTACTGCTGTTATTATGGAAGTTGCCTCATTATCAAAGGAGTGGGAACCTTATCAGGATATGAATGTGCCCCCCCCTCTCTCTCTATCACACACACACACACACACACACACACACACACACACACACACACACACACACACTGTAATCAATGGGATGATGCAGCAAGACTTCCTTTCCCAGATGCCAACGTCTTGATTTCAGACTTTCCATCTTCTGAAGCTGAGAGCTAGTATTGTTACCATAAATGACTTCTTCTTCACCCACCTCACCCTTCCTTCTCACCAACTTAGCCTTCAGTAATGCCCATGTTTATTAGTTCCCAGAATGCACTTTGTTCCTTTGCACTTCTCTGCTCTTTGCCTTCTGGCTATTGCTGTTACTCAGTGTTTCTATTGGGTGCACTTCCACAGGTGCTTCAGGGCGGAATGGCCAGTCCCCTCCTCTTAGGCAGTGCTTCTTGCTCATCTCCCATATCCTCTCCTTCAGTGCATGGAAACACCCACTCAACTCCACTCTTAATGATTTGTCCTTACTTAACTGTATATGCGTAAAAATAGTTGTCCTTTACCTGACTGTAGACCATAGGTGTTTGATAATGTTGTCTTACTATTTTTATATTTCCAGAGATCTACTTCATAAGTTAACAAAGTAGAAGGGAAGAGAAAGTGAACCTATGGCTTATTTCAAAAACATCAAAATTAGTGATGGTGCATTCAGATATAAATATCATCTGGTTTATAAATTACCAAGTTGAAAGTGTAAGAGTATACTACATTTTATCTATTTCAGGGACAAACTTAAGGAAAATTAAATATGTAGGATATATATATATACATATATATACACACACACACATACATATTCTTGTATAGTAATAAAATCTTGAATGTCAATATTTTCTACAATTCCGAATATTCAAAAAACAGAAAATCGGAGCTCTGAATGATGGTTGATTTAGATAGTAGATTTTAAAATATTACAAACATGAATCTTTGATGGAGGCCAGTGCAGTGGATCAGCTGGTAAAGGCACTGGCTGCCATGTCTGAAGACTTGTTCCACTCCTAGGACCCACATGTGGAAGGATAGAACCAATTCTTGCAAATTGACCTCTGACCACACCACACCTCTGCGCGTGCACACACATACACTCTCTCTCAATAGCTAACTAAATAAAAATATTCAAAATATGTAACTATTCAAAAACAGAATACTAATGCTTGTAGTGAAATACGCCAGGTAACGGTTTTGGTCTTATTAATATAAAATTTATGCTACAATTGTTGGAAAACCAGAGTCTGCTCTGAGTCTCTCCCACCCACCACCTCCCCTCTCCCTCAGATCTGCTCCTTCTCCTTTCTCTTAAGGTATAAATATGATCTGGTTTATAAATCATCAAATTTAAGTGGTTTAATATTATACTACATCTTATCTACTACAGGGACAAACAAGGAAAATTAAATATGTAGGATATACATATATTCATGTATAGTAATAAAATCTTGAATGTCAATATCTTCTAGAATCTCAAATGTTCAAAAACAGAAAATGGGAGCTATGAATGATGGTTGATTTGAATAGTAGGTTTTAAAATATTAAGAATACGAATCTTTGCTGGAGAACAGTGAGATGACTCAGCTCCCTCCTGTGTATTAATGTAGCCTCTTCAGTGGAGCCTCCAGTGACCTCCTACTAGACTCTGCCCTCTCTCACATGGCTGTACTTGGACTAGTCCCACCATGTGAACTTTTAGGGGGTATGCTCAAACCTCATCTAAACCACAGAAGACAGATGCTTAAATTGTGGGTTTGGAATAGGCCAGGTATTTTAACTGTTCTCTTGAGTTCGTGTCTGTTATATGTGTAAGTTCATTAACCTTTTCTTCTGTGACTTGTTACCTTTTATGATATTTAATCTTCTGTCGTTCATTGTCTTGGCTGTCGAGGATTTCCTGTTAGTGCTGTTGGAGCTTTGTGAAACCCTCCCATCACTACTTACCATACCCATCATTACATACAACATACACACGGCTCAACATTTACTCTCTTGACCGTATGGAATCTAATTTTGACCATTCTAATATCCTTTCCTGCAGATTCTATCTTTTTGTCATTCCTGGATACAGTTCTAATTTAATTTTTCTCTTCCTCGTGGATATTCTTTGCACACCTGTTTTCATAATTGAAGATTTGAGATCAGATATCAGAATTTTACCTTGTTGCATACTCAAAACTTTTGCATTCCTAAAAGTCCTCTTCAGCGTTATTTTTTGTGGTCAGAGTTGGGATGTGTAGGAACAGCTTGTTTCTCTCATAGGTAGCATTTCCCCCTGGGTTCCCTTCTCCCACTATCAGGACAAGAGCCCTCATAGTACTCATCCAACGCATGCTTCATACGTACAAGCTTTTTGGCTCTGGCTGGTAGAAGTGGACATCAATCTAGTCCTCTTGAACACTGGCATTGTTCTTAGGATTTTCAGGCCATTCTTTCTCCTGTAAGTGTATATAGATGATAGAAGAATAAGGCCAATTTTTGCTTTATTTCCTCATGTATGTATTATCTGTTAGTCTGAAGAACTCAGGATGCTGTTAGAGATTTCTCAATATAGGGTTGAACTTAATGTACACACCCAACCCTGGAAGCGAGAGTTGTGAAATCGGCATGGAGAGAATGTGCTAGGAAACCTTTTTGTCCCGTTGACAGAAGAATTGTTTCTTTCTCTAAACTCCCTCCACGTTGATAAGCTTGTAAACGAAAAGTCACGTGATGTAAATTGAGTTCTGAATTGTGACCCTTTCTTTCTAGTCCCAGTTTGACATTCTTCAGCAATTTACATAGCATTTACATCCTATGGCCAGGGAGATTTGTAACATGCAAGAAATTTTAGCTATTGAACAAAATGCTTGGGTGTAGAAGATACAAATGCCATGGTTTGAGCAAATCATATACTTACCCATATTTCTATGAGGCCTGGTTTCTTATATTGTTCTTAAGTGATCATTTCGATTTCCTTAACCTTTCTGCAGTGGAGGGGCTGGCATGTTGCATTTTTAATGATTTGTCTTACAATGCTAGTGAGGTCATTCCATGGTGGAATGCTCTCTCCCTCCCTCCCTCCCTCCCTCCCTCCCTCCCTCCCTCCCTCCCTCCCTCTCTCCCTCCCTCCTTTCCTCTCTTTCTCCCTTCCTTCCTCCCTCCACCTCTCCCTCTCCTCCCCTCTCTCTTTACACACACACATACACACACACACACACACACACACACACACACACACACCCCTCATGAGAACAGGTGTTTTCCAGAGAATGTTTTGATTTACTCTTCAAAGATAATGGCATTTGTTTACACAGGCAGAGCTGGGGGCTGGGTCCATGTAGACTTTTCCTGAAGGAGGGTGTGTGTACCACTTACACTGACAGGGAGGTATGAGGGCTGAGGAAGGATGGCAGAAGAATTCCTGAGAGTAGTGCTCTCATCGACCGACTCTAAATATTTAATGCTGAGAGAAGAGGCCACCCCGTTTTCTCCTTGCTGTTTCTTTTTTTCTTTCTTTGGTCTCCTTGTAACACCACATAGAAGAAATCATACTCGGCCGGCTGTGCAATCATATCTCTCGTGTCATAGCTTGCCTTTTTTTTTCTATAAATCAATGTATCCTTGTATATTCTTTTCTGTCGTCATGACAGTTGCATCCCGATTCCTAACTAGCAGCATAAGAAAATAATTGCAGCCCCAAATATGTAGACTATGTCTGTATTTTGTTATTGAATAACTTTCACAATGGTTTTAAAAAGCACTAAAACTATTATATATGTGGTGATTGAAATATTCATCTCAGAATCTACTTTTACCTGGCCTTGTAATATGGTAATTATAATCACTACCATTATATAGCAATAACCAATTTCCAGAAACTGTTACGTTCTTGATTTACAAAATTCTCATCCTCACAGTTCTCTGCAGGATAGGCATTGTTGCATGGGGTGGGGTGGGGTTATGGAGTGGGGGGGGAGGTGGAGCATGAGGAAATCAGCCCAGAGAGGACAAGACATTTAAGTTCATAGCCTGAGTAAGTGGCAGAGCTGATAATCCTACATGAGTATGTCTGACTGGAATTCATGCCAGGCTCTTTTCCCTTACAAGACTGACAGTGAATTTCTGTTTACTCCCCAATGATTGCACATGGTAGAATAAAAGAAAATTCAGAAAGTTGGCCAAGTCCCTGTAAAATAAAGTACTGAGGACCCCCTTTGAGAGCCCCGTGTTTCCTAGATTGTTTTCTAGGGATGAAAAGTAGCAGATGCGAGTAGAAATGACTCATCTACCTTGGAGAAGCCCAGGGAGAGTGCAGTGGCATGGTGTGGGGTGGGCTCAGTGTTGAGATGGAGGGTCCAGGGTCTTGGGGTACAGTATGAAGATGAGGATGTCTTCAGATGATATCAGGAAGAGATGATGCCTGAGTGGTGTCTTGCAGTGGGAGAAAGAGGTGATAGCCTTCGTTACCTCTGTCAAAAGGGTAACTGAGAACTTGGTTTGGGAAGCCAGCCCCGACAGTGGGTACAGCCTCGGCCGTGGTCATTACAAACATTAAACTAAACAGTAGCTGCCTTAATGCACATCTACCATCTACATTTTAATACTTTAAGCATATATTGTATGATATCTCAGATTTTGGGAGGGAATATTCAAAGACAAATATAGTTTAGCTTTCATGAGCCTTTTACTTTTAATACAAAAGGGAAAAAATTGTGTTCCTGTATTTATAAGACAGAATGTAGGGTCTCCTGATACAACAGGAATATGCTTCAGCACATTGACGGTGGGATGGTTATTGCCAGCAGAAGGGTTTGCACACCCAACCATTCACGCATCCATCTATCATAGTCACCTGTCCAGTCTGCCAGGCAGGCCACGTACACAAACAGATCATTCATTACACGTCAGATTTCATGGAGTAGCTACCATGTAAACTGACTGTGATGTCTGTGTTGTTTTTAATATCATGGTGGTCATGATGAAGAAAATAAACAGAGCCCCATGGCCTATGTAAAGACACACGGGTGGAAAAGCCTGTTTGTGCTTGAGAACAATGCTTAAGCCATTTTTCTGTAGCTGCAGAAACTTGAGTAGAAGGTGAAGACTAGGTTGACTGGACAGTAAAGCAATAAATACTACAGAATCTTAAATGGTAGACCTGGGTTTTAGGAATTGGAGTCACGCTGTGAAGTTACCCTGAATTACTCTGATCAGTTTTTCTAAGGCTTGCCCCTGTGGGCTTGGATCATTTGGTCAGGACTTATATCCTTAAGAATATTTTTATTATTTTAAGTGTGTGTGTGTGTGTTGCCCATGGGGATCAGAGGCCTACGATCCCCTTGAATCTGGAGTTATAGGCAGTTGTGAGCTGCCTCATATAGGTTCTGCGAGCTGAACCTGGGTCTTCTGCTAAAGTGGTATACATTCTTAACCGGTGAACCATCCCCCTATACCCAGAATTTACGTTGTTAACTGCATCTATCTTCCAGCTGGTGAACATCCTAGCTGTTGTATAATCTCCTCCTGATTTGGACCCACAATCCTTCAGCAATTCTCAATACTGAATTATAGAACATACCCCAAAACATTATTGTTGAATATATACAATTACAATACTAGATTAATATAGAGCATAGGTATCCAGCCATAGATTTGAAGTATGCTTCTTATTTAGTGTATTTTTATGGGGAAAAGTAAGCTTAATTCATGTCATTTCAATGTAAAAGGACTTTTTTTGAACAATGTTGAGACACAGTTTGACAAGTGACTGTCTTCATATGACGCATATGGCCCCTTCAGTCCAGTTGTATGAGGATTGTGTCCATGAGACAGCTTGCTTTGTATGCACTGATGGGCCTCAATGCAAGTAGAATGTAGACTATATTCATGACATGCAAACTGAGGGCGAATTTGGTCAAACGAAGCATGAAGGCAAAGATGACCTTTCCAGCCCATGGTTCTGATGTCCTAGCCAAGTTGATTCTGCCTCCTACCTAGTCCTTGCCAGCTCTTCGCTATTGGTGTATTGTTCCACCACCTGGCTAGCGTCTCCCTCCAATCTCTGGCTTTCAGAGTCTTCCTGAGTCTGCGTGCTGAGACCTGTATTGAACATCGGTGTCCTTTGTTGAGCCATCCTTGATTACGGCAGTGGCCAGAAATGCCCATGCTCGCTATGTGAATGATCCTTGTAGCTCTTATTAAGAGTAAGCTCTGAGACTTTGTGGCACTCATTCCAGTGCCAGTTCCTTACAACTCACTCCTGTGACCTTAGAATAGTATTTAACCACTATAAACCCTAGCTAAAATTTGGGGACAATACCATTGACCCCCGCAGAAGTACTTTGATAACGAAATGAGATGATGTATGCAGAAAGCTAAGCATCCTATTGTTAAATTATGTGTGTTCAGGAAATGGTCAGTTCGTTTCTTCTCTGGGAAGAAGTTCTGAGGCCACATGCGATCTCTAGTTATCTTTGGAGGCAATTGCCTCCAGCGATCTCTGAGTCTGTCCTAGTTCCAGGAACACAGCAAGTATTCCCTATATGTGTATATACCCAGTGTGATTTCTGAAGGGGAGAACAAACTGCAAAGGTCTTGATTGATACAACTTGAAGCTTTGGATACAAAAGACAGTCCCACGAGGATGTGATCTCAGTAAGTTCCACCCCTGGAGAGCAGTGGAAGACCTCTTCCTGGAGAATTCAGCTCGACTAGGCCAAGCCCCAAAGGAGAGCAGAGGAAGACGGGTTCTCATGGCCTATCTGCTCCCCCCTTCCATGGAGATGAAGAGCGGGTCTTGTGGAAAGATTCCTGTGTTAGGTGGAGGGAGCTCTGGCACCTAACCACGATGTTCTCAGAGGTTGGCTGGAATGCCGGGGTGGGGAGTATCTTGAGAAGGAAATGTTCTTCCTACTTGCTTCCCTTGCTCTTGGTGAGAAGCACAGGCTGTCCCCTTTGTGCAGGGACCAGCTAGAAGAAGTGGCCCAGGGTTATGCACCTGTACTTTTGGCCCCTTGGGCTCTTTCAGGGCATTTGCTGATCTCACCAGTCCACCTGCTGGCCCCCTGCGTATGGTCCATTTCATCTCCTCTGGCGTCCACTTGGCATTGAGTTCATCTTCAGAAGCAGATAACCTCACCTGCTAGCTTTCTGTCAGTAGGTCGTTAAAGGATTTTGTGTGCTGTGTTTTTCTTTTATCTCTTTTTGGATAAGGGCGACATTGTTATGTTGGTGGAGACTTGGTGGAGTTCAACTGGAAGGATTCATCTTGTTAAAGTCTGTTCAGAGTAAGTATTTGGGCTTCTGTATGGGAGTTTCTCCACACGAAGATGTTACATAGTCCAATACTCTGTTTTCTTTCTCTCAGAGGATCTCTGGAATACTGGGTTTGTTTTTTATTGATGGCCTAGGCATAGTCCCCAACCTCCAGGGAACAGCTTTTGTCTTACTCTTTTACTAAGGTACCTTAAGCAAAAGTCACTAGAGAGAAGTGTGTGTCTGCTAGTCGCCCCAGGCAATGAGCGAGGACCTTTAAGTCAGTATACTTAGTCGGTTCAGTATCACCTTTAGCTGATTCACGTTGACGTCAGTTATTCATTCTCCATTTGACTCTTGGCTACCGTTCCTCCCATTTCTTCTCCAACCCCCTCCCCAGATCTTTATTACCTGCCTGGCCCCTGAAGGAAAGAGCTGTGAACCTTGGTGTTCTGAAATTTATCTTGGAATCAGGCTAGGCCCAGGAAAGCGTGAACTTCACTGTACAATGTACCTTACAAGCTCCGTGTCTGTGAGCCCATTGGCCTATTTCAGCACCTGTGTGATTATTTTTTTTTTGTTCTCTGAAATTTCGTAGAGCTGGCCAGGCCACACATGTGGGACTTTCATTTGTAATTATTCACACGTCCTTTGAGCTCTTTGCTACGAAGGCATGGCTGGTGAGGCTGTGAGCAAATTCTTCCAATTAAAATGTGTGCATGTTGGATAAAAATAAATTGGCGTTGTGCTTCCATGTGCAGTTAAATTCTGAGCTCAGCTTTGTGCACCGTGTCATTGGAAACGGGCTTGCCAACGTCATGCCATAATGAAAGGAAACTGGAGAGACAGGTGACCTAGTTTTGGTATTCTTACATTAGGGATCTTCTAGTGATAATCTTGAAACCTTCCTGAGCTCAACAAGTTTGTATGGAAAGGAGACCGTTTGGGATCCTCCTGCCCTTCACGAATCAGGAGAAGTATTCTTATGAGCAAGATACCTAAGAAGGTGTACTTAGAGGCGACTTGGGGAAGATGTCCTGGCCCTCTAATGCAGAAAGAAAGGCACCTGGCCTTTCCCTTGGTTCTGTCCTGAGTGAGTCGCACAACTGTGGGGTCAGGGTAACTATTGAGCTTATTTTCAGTCTAAGTGTCTGTGTTTACTTGAGCCCAGAGAGGATGTCTTCTGCCTGTGTCCTGTGTGTGTGTGTGTGTGTGTGTGTGTGTGTGTGTGTGTCTATACATAGTTGTGGGATATTTTCTTCCCCGTTGTTGACTGCAACCATAGAAGATGCAAGCAGCAACTGCTTCACAGTTGAACCCTAAGTCTTTGTGCCCACATAGTGTAGGAGAAGTCTTTTCCCCCCTCAGCCCTCTTCTTCAACTAATTATATGCCTTGCCTGTTCAGCTGTAATTATTTCACCAGCCTCTGCAAAACCTCTCTTTAAAATACAGTTAGAAAAATAGCAGAAATGAACCTATTTTGAGAGCTTGTGTGGTAAAGCAAATTCCACTGAAGGAAAGGGATCCTCTGGGTTGGAGCCTGAATGACAGCATTTTATCACTTGTAAGTTCAGGTGATGGTGATAGGCCATCCCCCCAGTTTCCTTCTGGACCTGGAACAGACCCTTGACAGATTTCTTTCATGAAGAATAAAATGCACTGCAATCTCGACCTGGTCAAATGGTGGCATGTTTTCGAAACCACAGAACTTTCCATGCGCATATTTTCTTTGATGCCCTTGGAAGACCGCACAGCCACCCTTGCTGTTTGTAAGTGATTTTGTGTCAACCAAATGTTTTAGATGTCATTTTCATCCACGTACTGGATCAGTCTCTTAGCTCCATTGATTTTAAAATGACACAGTTATTAGGACATCAGAATCAAGGTTTATAGATCGCAGCATCTAGCTCAGCTTTAGACATATGGCAGGACTCTCCCTCTTTATATTAAAAGATGTAAATTGATGAAGTCATTTGCACAATAAGCAGACTCCATCCAGCTGTCTACCTTTTTTTTGAAACACTGCAAGTCAGTGTGTCTTTGTCATGACTGCTCCCTCTCCAGGGAATTCCCTTATTAGGGGATAATGCTGTTTTGGAAGCTTTAGACTTTGCTTATAATGCACTATGTATTTTTTTTGGCACTGTAATTTTGATACTTAGAACTAAGCTTGAGTAGATTAGAAAAAGAGAGGCCAACAATGTTTTGTGAAATTAGGAGACGTAGAGCTGGGGATGTTTTCTGCGCATGGCACTTTTCTTTTCATAGAATTACTTCATGACCGCTAAGATAAGCCGATGCACTTACACAGCAGAGAGCATCTTTTAACCTTTTGTATGTGGCACAGGGCTGGTTGGCAAGTTGCCAAACCCATGTCCTATCTGCTAGGGCTCACAGACTGCAGCTCCTGAGCTCACCTACTCCTCCACCTGTTGAAGGAACCGTGTGGCTGAAGCACTTATCCTTGGAATGTGGGTAGGTCATGTGATAAACGTCCCCACTAACTCCTACCACTCTCCCTGAGTGATTCTCCCCTCCACCCCCAACCCCCATCCATAGCTTGAACTTTAGATGGTGGTTGAATTATTATTGTAGAATATAAGTCCATTGGTTTGAAGGATACTTGATCCCCAAATTACCCCTAGGATAGAGCCACCTGTCAATCACTCTTTTCAAGCTGCTGTTGTAAAAAGGGCATTCTGTGTCCCACCCCATTTCCCACTTTGGCTACAACCTCTAGCAGAGTATTAACAAATACAGATAGAACCCCTGCCTTCCAGGCCTCACACTGGCATTCTGCTGCGTGAGCGAAGTGTGCCATGGTGTTAGGTAGCACTAGGAAATGTCTATTTTGTAGAGGACAGGAGAGGCCTGGGGGAGGCTTCTGTGATAGAGATTCCACTCAGAATATTATGTAGGCCAGACAAGTCCACGGCGCCATAAGACTTCAAGACTCAAATGAAGAACTTAAGGCACAAAGGTCTGTATTGTGTCATTGCTAAAACTGCCACCGAGGGTTGTATAAAGTCATTCTTCAGAGCTTACAGTGATGTAGTGATTGCCATTTCCACAGCCACTCACATACCGCTTCTTGGTGGAGCATGTATAGAATAGGTGCATAGTCAGGTGACTTTGTTTAATGAACATCGTGGCATGTCCTTCCATAAACAAAACTTCCTTGATGTTGCTAGGCAAGGTCAGTTGATGTGGCCACCACTGTAGATGGAATCGTTGTTGATGGAGCTGTCTTTATGTGGCACATAAGAGTCATTTAGTTTTACAGGAATCAAGGCCAGCAGGGCAGGGATGATTGTACCCATTTTTAAACAGGGAGGCTCAGTCAGATGAAGTGGCTTATCTAAGGATATATAATATGCACAATAGAATCAGTGTTCTCACAGAGGTGTCCGCCATCCCCAGAAACACTGGGGGACGGGGCCTAGAGTGAAAAAAAATTGGCTTTCCCTGTCCCTGCCCTGGCTCTGTGGTCCTTGGTCTTATCTAACCTTCTCTAGTGAGAACCATCAGAGATAAAGCATCCTGAGCCTGTTCCAACTTGCTTAATTGGTGTCCTCTTACTAAAATGTGTCTTGTGGGCTCCCTTGCTGCCACTTTTTTTTGGATTCCCCCAAATCTGGCACCATACATGGTGAGACCCAGGGAGGGTGCCCTCTTGTCTTATATGAACTAGCATCAGAACAGCCTGGGGGAGCCGGCAGAGGTGCTGGATGGGTCACTCTGTGACATTCATGGCCAGAGGGGATATCTCAGCCCTAGCGAACAAGGACATTTCCAGTTTTAGAGAAGCGAATGACTCCATTGTGTTATTTCCATAGACGTTAACACGTTCCATGCATTCAGGGAGATTTCTCTTTCTAAACCTTCGTCCTCTTTTTAAAAAATTTTCTTTCCCGTCTATGGTGGTATTAAAAGAATTATGTTTAAGATTTCTTCTCTTGCCTTTAAATTTGAATCCCTCCACAGATTAAACGCTGTCACACCCAATAGGTACTAATTAAGCGGAAAAAAAATCTTTTAGATATTGTATTTGTAAAAATTCTTCTACCAATAGATTTACTCATTGTGGTGAAGCCTTCCTTTTTGTTTTCTGAATATACGGGGCATGTATGGAAATGGAGGCTGAGTCGTTAGGAGTCTGAACGCTGGAAGGAATCAGGTGTTTCAGAGGCGAGCATAAAGCAAGTGAAGAGGCCGTCTGTTAGTTCGAGTTCCACCTTCTTACACTTGAATTCTGCACCTCTCAGAGCAGAGGCAGAGGTGCTTAATAAGTGTTAATAATGACTAATATCATATCACAGATGTTAATTGAATGTTGAGAAGTATCTAAAAATTACAGTGATAGAGACACACTTCAGCAGCCGAGCATGGTGATGCTCTTCCTGGATTGAATTCTACAGGGTTTTTTTTTTGTATGTGGGTGAGCAATTAAGACAGGTTTTTCACACCAGTCAAATGCAGACATTTTCAGTATTTTCGTGGTGCCGCCCGACTGTACTGCAACCCAGACACCAAGTCTGAAGTAAAGGAAAGTATTTGCTACCTAATCTAATATCTGGGGAACTTCTCAGGCAAAAAATTCTGAGAATAAATAGCCCTTAGCAATTTGACCTGGATTTGAAAAACATCTGGAATTTCTGGCCTTAAGTAATTTGTGTATGTGGGGCCATCGTGCGTAAGGAGTAAGGTGAAACTCCAGCTACCGCATGTTGCTGGGTATCTGCTGTGGCCATGCAGTTAGCATTCTTTTCGTTCCTGTGAAAGGGACTGGTTTTGCTCACTGGCTGGATCCCAGCCCAGAGGTGTCCCTGCTTTCTGATGTCACCAGCTTGTTCCTCTTCTGCCTTGAACTCCATTCATGGTTTCATTGACGTCAGTTGAACAATTGTTGTTGAAGACGCTGAAATGTTTGGAATGGTGGGAGAGATTTTCCTCAGGTCTTACTTTTTCAAATAGTTTGCTGAAGCTGCTGGCCAGTCCTGAGTTTTTACTCGGTGATGTCGGAATAGCGTGGAGGCTGTCTATTGGTGTTTTTCTTGCTCTGAGTATTTTAGTGCTGTGCAGATAAATGACTCTCCCCAAGATTGCTAAGGTCCTGATTCCCCTTTGACCTTAAGGAATGTGTAGGCTGGTACAGTGGACGGTGTTGCACTTCTGAGCTAAACCCAGTATGGCAAGAGTGGCTGCCTGCCAGCAAGTTGAGAAGTGAGTTTATTCCTGTCATAAAACAAAAGGTCCCCCAACAGAAATTCTTATGCTAGTGATAGTCCATTAAACAAGCTGATAAAGCATACTAAATATATATTCTAAATATTTGCATAATTGAAGTTATATTGATACCAGAAAAAAAAATCTGTATGTTTTATATAAACACATACACATAGGCTTATATACTTGCAAAATCCATTTCAGCTATGGATGTGCATGTTATTATTAGACTCATGTAGCTTAAGTTTTGTCCTTGCATTGTAGGTATTAATTCTAGAAGTTTAACCTGCCTGTGTAACAAAAACAATGACAATAATTTATGCCATCTTATGAGTGATAGTTGTTGTCCTAAATAACTTGCATGCAGCGTCTCATTTAATACTCAAAACAACCTTCAAAACTGTTAGGATGAGGAAACTTGTTGGAGAAGTCATTCATTTAACCAGGGTCTCATAGTTGGTGGATAGTGTGTGAGGATTGAGACCTAGCTGTACTGTCACCCCAACATCCACTGCCTTCATGGGGTCAATCTTGATCCAGAACAGTCAGAAGCAGAATTGGTTTGCATTTGAGAAAATGAGCTATGCAGAAAATCACATCCAAGAAAATGATTGTGACTTACTTCTCACACCTTCTTTGTGGCTACGTATGAGATCTAGGAAGAGGACAGCACCATCCTACGGATGCAAGGTGTTATAGGCAGAGCATTGTTTGGTACCCATAATGACAAGCATGGAGTTCCTGACCCAGATGGCTCAAATCAGTAGAGAAGGTGTTGGACTGATCTCAGCTAGCCGAGGGCAAGAACTCTCGCTGTCTACTTTCTTTGGAGGAGTTCCCTCTTCCGTGCTCTCTCTTCTTGGCTGGCAGATGTGCCATCAGATGCACTGAAAGAGATTCGTGACTTCCTCGTCTCACCCACAGATCCAAATGGGAGAGAATTTCTGTGTCTTTGTGGGATAAAATCTCCCTTCACGTTTGAAAGCTGCTGCTCTTTTTTGTCGTTTTTTTGAGACAAGGTTTCTCTGTAGCTTTTGGAGCCTGTCCTAGAACTAGCTCTTGTAGACCAGGCTGGCCTCAAACTCAGAGATCAGCCTGCCTCTGCCTCCCGAGTGCTGGGATTAAAGGCGTGCACCACCACTGCCAGGCTGAAAGCTGCTGCTCTTAAGAGCCCACTTCAGGATGATTTCAAATATTCCTCCCCTGGTGTAACGTTACCATGGTTTTGGCCTCACGAAAGACTTCATAGACAAGGGGAAACTGTTGTATATGTAGTGCCTCTGTTTACAGTGTGGGTGTCGGTTGGGTGTTGTATACTTGCTAATTTAGAATCTTAAAATGAATTCATCCTTGAAGAGAATATTTCAAATCCATTGCCTTTGATGAGTTACTATTTTCTTTGGTATATGGAGGGGTTATGAAGTAATTTAGAATTGAATTATACTTTAATTCAGCTTGGTACTTCCACTTGTTGAGATGAAGTTTCACTCACTAATGCCTTAAGAAAAACTAACCAAAATAAATACCGGGTCTGGTGCTGACTACACAAGTATGTAATGCAAGTAAATTTGCTAATGGATGCATTTAGAAGGTTTACAGCAGTGGTTCTCAACCTGTGGGTCGCGACCCTTTCACGGGGATTGAATATCAGAAATTCTGCATATCAGATATTTATATTATGATTCATAACAGTCGCAAAATTACAGTTCTGAAGTAGCAACAAAAATAAGTAGGGAGGTCACCAGAGGATGAGGAACTGTATTTATAGTAAAGGGTCGTAGCATTAGGTTTAATTATCCTTAATTAGCTCTAAAATAATCACATTACCCTATTGTATAAAAACTTTGTAACTGGTTTTTGTGTTTCAGAACTTTCTTGGTGCCCTCAACAAAGCAGAACTTAGTAGTTAGTCCTTGGAATTTTTCTACATTTTTTTACCCATTGGCAGCAGAACTACCATGTTTGTTAGTACCATCGCAACAGCAGTATTTACTTGGCATTTAAAGCGATTTCATTTCCTTTTCCACTTAAATCAGCAGGCGACCTTATCAAGTCATCTCAATTTTGACTTGCCAACATAGCTACAAACATGGTGTGAAAGTGAGGTCAAAAACTTTATTGTCTCCGTTTTGCATATTAAGAAATTCAAGCTCAGAGAGATAAGGGTTTTTCACTCAAGATTGGTCCATATGAAAGGAGAAAAGACACCTGTGTCCATGGACCACACGGTCCATTTGAGAGGAGAGAGAGCACCTGTGTCCATGGATGTAGTCCTGCTCTGGGAAGTAGAAAGCCTGGAAGGCCCCTCGTATGTAGTCTTCCAGAAATTGGGCTGACCACTGCTTGCCCGTTCTGAGCCTCAGTTCCTTCATGTGTTTTTGCATTAGAGTTGAGGCTGTAATACATTTTGCATAAGAAAGGCATTTCTGATATGTTTTTCTTCATATTGTATTGCTCAGTTCTAAAAGAAATATTATAATCTGCTTGTTCAAGTAATTTATATCCTTATTAAAAATCAAGGAGCAGATGCTACAATAAAATTAGTCTGGGTGCTTTGTCTAAGTTTCTCGGCAAAAGCACAGCAAGGTTCCTAGGAATCAGTACAATTCTTAATTCTGTAATTTTATGTTCTTTTTGTGTGCTTTTTTGTTATGTACAGGGTTTAGTCTTGTCTTTTTTTTTTTTCCTTAAAACAGGATTTTGCTCTATAGTCCAGATTAGGATGAACTCACTATGTAAGCCAGGCTGGAAACTCCTGACATTCTTATTTTCTCAGCCTGCAAAGCTCTGGGATTTTTAGACATGAACCATCATATCCACCTCTCTCTTTTTGTCTTTTATCTTCTCTTGTTTTATGTAGAAGGAACAGTGGGCTGTGTCCCGCCACCCGGCTCCCGCACAGCTAGCTTTACACCCAAAATAATTACACGGAAAATGTATTCATTTAAACACTGCCTGGCCCATTAGTTTCAGCCTCATATTGGCTAATTCTCACATCTTGATTTAACCCATATTTAGTAATCTGTGTAGCACGACGAGGTGCTGGCTTACCGGGAAAGATCCTAACCTGCTTCTGTCTCAGAGAGGAGAGTCATGGCAACTGCCTGAGGCGTCTGCCTGACTCTGCTTTCTTTTTCCCACAATTTTGTTCTGTCTACTCCACCTACCTAATTTTCTGTCCAATTAAAGGGCCAAGGCAGTTTCTTTATTAACCAATGAAAGTAACACACAGACAGATGACCCTCCTCCATTAGTTTTATTTAAAGAAAGTATCTTAAAGCCAGGCAGTAGTGGTAATGTCTTTAGTCCAGCGATCTGGAGTCAGAGACAGGCAGAGCTCTATGAGTTCTAGGCCAACCTGGTCTACAGAGTAAGTTCTAGGACAGCCAGACCTGTTACACAGAGAAACCCTGTCTTGAGAAGAAAAAAAAAGTTAATGAAGTTGATTATGGCTAGTTAGTCTTTTTACATGGTTGAGTATCAAACCCAAAGCTTTATTCCTATTAGACAAGCACCTTACACCAGCCCCAAAGGATTTTTATTAAGTTTGTCCCTAGTAACTTCCTCTTCCTTCAGTGATAAATGAGAAAAAATGAAAGAGAGATTCCAAATAGTATCAGTCAACATGGAGACACCGAGATTGAGTGAATTGATGGTATTTGAGGGCTTGCACACTTTGGCTGTTCTCCTAGCAGAAACGAATGTAGCCTGCCATATTGTTATGGTTTTCTTGGGGTGGATAACTAATGATTTATGTGGGTGTTAAAAACACCAACATTACACCAGGAAGCCCATGTTGGGCACTGATCATTACTGTTGGCTAAACCCCAAGTGGGAATTTAAAGCACACATCCTGTAGTATTTACATTTACTTGAGAGGCAAGATTGCCTTAAATCACATGCAACTGATTAATCAAAATGACGCTTTGTTTTCAGACTCCTCATTGTTTAAGGATGTAATAGCACTTTGGATCATTAGTGTTTGCACGGTAATGGATTAGGAAGATTTGAGACTTGATCAAATGGATTCAAATCTGGTTAAAGTACTGGCTGCTAAGTCTGATTTTTAACTCTGTGCATGCTCTACAGAATCTTCATCCAAACCCTCTGGTAAACTGCAGAAGGCTGGGGTGCGGATCTGCCAGCATAAGTTATCTGTGTCCAAGAATATGTCAGATACATTTTCAGTGCCGCCTGCTGAGACTTGACAGTAGCTGGAAACTTGACCATGTCTCAGAGATAATATAATTTGACCATATTATTTTATGTTATTCATTTGCAGTTTCTTGGAAAAGGAAAAAAAAGACTTGTTCTATTGAGAAGTATTGTTTGCATGAATCTTTCCTGTTGCACTTGTAAACCTTTCTAGAATCAATATCCTATAGTTAAGGATTCGGAAGGGTAAAACTACTTGGGGAGTTTCCATTATTTTTTATAGACCTGGAACTAATTAGTTTTCATAGCTGTGCTGCCCAGTCATGATTATAAGATACAAATCAATTCAATTCTGGAACCAGTTCCTTACTGTGCCTAGGATGTTTTTTTTTCTAATATTTCCCATTATTAAGATGTGTGTGTATTTTATGTGGCTGAAACAATAAAAACCAAGTATTTCATGGTGGAAGTGATGTTGGTGATCAAATGTATGCCTCGAAAATACTAGATGCTTCCTCAGAGAGGACGAACATTTGTATGTTAGCTTTCTACCAGTTCAAAGGGGGCCACCAAATAGACTGGAAAATAGAGTGTCTACTCTGATGTAAAAATAAAATTCTTGTGCTGGTGAGGCAGTTCAGTGGGTGAATATCCGTGAGCAGATTCCTGCTCTTCCATGTTCATGTCTCAGGGTCTAGCAGGTCCATTTTTGAGCACTAAACAAGAAAGGGTTTTCTCCAGGTCTTGGTTACTCATCAGCGAATTCGTACCTATTTCTTAGTTCATTTTTTCTTTTAAGTCTATTTATTTATCCCTTCACTCGTGAAAATATGCACCAACTTCCTACTCTGCTTACCACTGTTGTATGCTCTGGTACATTCACCTGGCTGTATGGGTCTGTGTGCATATGTGTGTACCCTGATTGCACGTGTATGTGTGTGCCCTGCAGAGACCGCAGCAGGACATTAAGTAACTTTCTGGGTTACTCTGTGCCTTGTTTTCGTTAGACAGGATCTCCCACTGAACCAGAAGCATGACATGTAGGCTAGACTGGCTAGCTAGAAAGCTCTCTGGGTCTGCCCGTCTCTGCCTTCCAGCTCTGGAGTTACAGGCATCTGCAGCCATGCCTGGCTTTTCACTTGGTTGTCAAACTTGCATCCAGAGCCTGCACTCTTACCGCCTGATCTCTGTCCCCAGTTCCACAAATGGCTTTGTGATTCTCAATGTGCTTCAGAAGTGGTTGAGTATACGGTACACAGTTAATTTAATAAAGCCAAGAGCCTGGATTTGAAGTAATAAATAATGGCTTATGTTTCTGAAACCTACTAAACATTTCTGAAATCAGTATAGCTCAGTTTTCATACTTAAAATATAAAGGAAATTGCCCCATCCTTAAATGAAAAATATATGTGTAATTTTTAATTGCCAAAATCTGATATAGATAATGGCTTTGGGTTCATCATCTAGAGACTTTTATTGAAATAAAAATGATAAAACTTTGCATACATTAGTAAATTGTTAGATTTACCAGCACAGATAAAATTGGCATATATTCCGAAACAAAAACAAACAAACAAACAAACACAACACAACAAAACCTTGAAAATGACTGTGTAAGAGTTTACTGGGACCTAAGGAGACATCTCCACCAGTAAAATGCTTTCCATCCTGAGCTCAGTGCCCAGAAGCCTCATGAAAAAGTGAGGTACTGGGAGATGGCTCAGTGATGAAAAGCACTTGCTGTTCCGCCTAGTGACCTGAGTCCAGAGCCCACAGAAGAGCCAGATGTGGTAGTGCCAGAGTTTGTGATCTCTTCTTGCCTTCAGGAGGCAGAGTCAGAGACGAGATCGCCTCCAGAAACTCTTGAGCGGGCTAGCCAGCATCCCTTGTTCTTGCCGGCTGCACTGCGCTGTGGTCATCTGTCATGCCCAAGCCTTCCTTCTGTGCTTACCATAGTACTTTTTACATGTGGCATCCCGTAGCTATCTCTGTGTTTCCCTTCACCTGTCTTAAGTCTCCACTGCTTTTACTTTTTCTTTGTGCACTGCCTCCCCACCCTGCGCGGTAAACTTTTTGGAGGCCAACCTATATGTGGGTCTTGATTCGTATTTGGTGTCATTAAAATCAGTTCACACACACATGCACACATGCACACATGCATACACACAAACACACAGAGAGAGGCAGGCATACACACCAGTAACCAAATAGCAAACCTCAGGTAAATTCATGAAAACAAGGCTCTGAAGTTATAACTTTATGTCATAGTCCTCACTGATGTATATTCTTCAAATAAACCTCTTTCATCTTATCCCTATTCCTCTACATACATAGCTCAATAGTTAATGCTGAGATGACCTGGAATGAAGTAGTTGCTTACCTACTACAACACTAAGGGGTAGGAAAGAGAGAGTTGCATGGGCAACAAACAAGCATTAGAGAATGTCCTACAAAATGAGAAAGAGTAATTTGTATTTGAGACAGGGTTTCACTGTAGAGCCTGGGTCAGCCTTCAACTCCCAATTCTCCTGTCTCAGCCTCTTGAGCACTTGGATTAGAGGCATATGCAACCATTGTCAGATAACATGACATTTAATTAAGCTAAACACCATCTGCCTATCTCTGCCATTTTGCCAAGATAGTCGAACCTCCACCATTCAGCAGGGGGACCCACAGCAGTGGGGTGGGGCTATATCATATTGATGGCCTCTGTGGCAAAGTTGAGTATAAGGAACCATGAGGCTCACCTATGGTGGCTGCATGAAAGGGATCTCCGGGATTAAAACTTTTACTTTGAAAGTGTTTTTGTTATTGTTATTTTCATTATTATCAGTGAAACAGGAAGCCAGGGGGAAAAGGAATCCAAGACAAAGCCACTAGGTCTGTGGAGTGAGTTAAATGTGGGAACTTAAGGAGAGAGAGCCAGTTCCAAAGTGGAAAAAAAAAACCCAGTGGAATGGAGAGATGGAAAACAAAAAATGAAGGAAAGCACAGGGATGAGAAAAGTTGCAGCAATGACTTGACATAAAATAGCTCTTGCAGAAAACTGGCTGTTAATTAAATCACTGCTTCTGCTTTGGATACTAAATAATGTACTATTTGTAAAAATTGATTAAGCGGACATCTAATTTTGCCAACTTTTACTCCTTTAGGGAAAATTAAATTTTTCATCAAATATTTTTTAATAAAACTGGAAAGTAATTCAAAGGCCATTGATTTTTTTCTTGTGCCATCTTCCATGTCTAATAATTTTAGAATTGAAGTTACGGATTATCGACATCTCTCCTTTGAAGGTGAAGGTCATTTACTGTCTAGGATCCATTTTTGTACCCAGTTGGTTTATGTGACAAGGCCAGATTATTAATAGTCGAACAATAAAGAGTTTGGATAGTTACAAAAAAGAGAAGATCTGACTTACAGCTTGAAGAACTGGCCCAGACCAAGAACGCCACGGTGTGTCTTGACTTTCAAAGCAAGACAGACTTCTGTCTCTCCTCCTTTTCACCTCCTAGTTGAGTGATGAATTTAATGATTTGGAAATTCACACTATCCATACTTTTGGGTAAGCATAAAATCTAAATGATAGCAGGAGTTTATAATTATTTGTTCCTGAAACAAATGAACCTGCCATCTGACTTACTTGATGTCAAGTATGTTTTTGAACCTTAGCTGTAGCTCTGATCTTGGTAGACCTTGTGTGAGCTGATGGACTTATGGGGAGAGCTGGTGACACCAACATCAGAAGAGCACAGCAGCTTGCAGGCTGATGCCCGGGGGACACCAGTGTCAAACAGACATCCAGCTATGTCCTGTAGACTGGTAATCATGTTTAAATGCTCATCAGCCTAGTAACATATCATAGCAAAACAATAAATGCCTGAAAATGTGAGACGATAATCAGAAACAGTAGGGAAAGAGTCATAGATGGTAGTTATAATGCACATTTTTACCTTAAAAAAGAAAAACACTTGTAATTCACAGTGCTTTGATACTCAGTTTTTCTCTATTTCAGAATAGCAGTAACTCATGGATTATTTCCAATCAATTGACCTCTCTCCCTCCCTTCATCTCTTCCTTCTTTTCTTTCCTGTGTTAGATTAAAAAAAAAAACTAGGCTCCTTCACATTCTGGGCAGGCATTCTGCCACTGAATGGCATTGCCAACCCACAAGTTTATTTGATTGCTAAATAATAATTTTACATTTTTATGGAATAAAGTGTGGTACTTCCATACACATGAACGCGATCTTTTCTAGAACCAGGACACTATGCAAAATGGCAGAGTAGGTATTTGGGGTTCACTTGTTAAGCCTTTTTTTGTGATGACTCTGTAACAGTCTCTCTTCTAATGTACCCTATTCAACATTGTGTGCATGTATGCTTGCATGTGTGTGTGTGTGTGTGTGTATGTAGTATGTGTGTATGGTATGTGAGTTTGTGTGTATGTCCTCATGTGTGTGTTTATGTGTATGCATGAGTTTATGCGCATGTGTGGTACATGTATGTATGGTGTATGAGTTCATGTGTGTGCTTCTGCCTATGTGTGGTGTTTGCATGTGTTTGTGTGTGTATGTATATATGCTGTGTTTGTGTGGGGTATGTGTATGTGGGCTGTGAGTTCATGTGTGTGTGTATGGTGTGTGTACATGTATTTATGTGTGTATATGTGGGTGTACTGTGTGTTTGTCTGTGTGCATGTGTTTGTGTGCCGATGTGTGTTGGTATGTCAGTGTGTTTGAATGTGTGTGTGTGCGTGTGTCTCCAGAACAAGCAACTCACCGCCACTTGACACTGAAATTAGCACTCCTCACACTCCAGAGTTGAGCAATGAGTCACAAGAGTCTTTCTCTTTTATTCATGAGGAGAAAGATGTGTCTAAGCGTAGCCCGTGAGACTGATGGAATGTATCTTGAGCAGCGCCCTTAGTGCCCTTCAATCATCTTTCACCAGCACTTCTGACTCTTCTACTTGGCACAACTCAAGTACAGTTCCATTCTGTAGCTAAGAAGGAGCAGGCATCCTTCTGTTAGACAGGCCATGCTCAAACTGTCCCTGTCACTGAGAGACACAGGGGTCCTGTCTCAGTCATGTTCTCTTTGTCCCATTGTCATAGGATTTATGTAAATGACGACTGATTTTATTTTGGAGAGTTCTTATCTTAAGGATAACTGCTGTATTCTAGTCTTTCCCCAAAACTACGACTTAGCCTATTTTTAGCCTGAGGGACAAAATGAAGATCAACGGCGGTCCTTCTGTGTGCCTGAGAGGCTCATCAGTGAAATATTAGCCCCCCACAAAATTCGTTGAAGTCACATTAAATTTTCTTTTAGAATAACCTGGGAAGAGTGGAGGTTGGGAAGAAACAATCCTACAAACAACGGATATTTTTCAAATACTCATTTCTCTATCCTCTACCTGTCTATGAGGAAACTCTCGCTGTCTTAGTGATAGGGATGTATAAGAAGCCATGGGTGTTTTCTTCTGAGACTAGAAAGGCCAGGAAAGCACTCAGATGGAAATGGTGATACATGGGCTTTCTAAGTTTTTATTACACATTAGAGATGAGTGATCAAAAAATACATTCAAGAGTAATTAAAAATAAGGAGAGAGGGAGGGAGGGAGGGAGGGAGGGAAGGAGGGAGGAAGGGAAGGAGGGAGGAAGGGAGGGAGGGAAGAAACAATGTGCTCATGACAGAGTGATCAACCTGTACATCGTTAAGTGAAGCTATACTCACGTCTTGCTAAGGAAGCCATTTTAAATGAACCTGAGATTTTTCTCCTCATTCTTTTATTTTTGAGATTATGATGTAGTCACACCATTTGCCCCCTCCTTTCTCTCTCCTCAAGCCCTCACAATTAGCACTCCTTGCTCTTTCAAATTCATGGCCTCCTATTTCATTTAATTTTTCTTACATGCATAAATGTATATGTGTAGGCATATATATTCCTAAGTGTAAACTGCCTAGTCTGTATAGTGTCACTCACAGGCGTGTTTTCAGGGATGGTCATTTGATACTGGGTAACCGATTGGTGTTCTCTCCCCTGGGGAAGACTATTTCTTCTTCACTTGGCATTCCTTCGTTGCCTGAAGTCCTTATGTAAGGGTCAGACCTCATGGGCTTTCCTCCATGTCTTGTCCCTTGTTCAGGTCATGTTTAAGCTGTCATGCTGGTGAGGCTTCATGGGTGTCATTTCTGACATTACTAGAAGACACGATCTCCCAGCAAATTCCCTGATTCTCTGGTGTTGGGGCGAACTTACAATGTTTCTGCCCTTCTTCCATGATGTTTTCGGAAGTTTAGATGTGGGAGTTGTTTTCTAGATGTATCCGTTAGGATTAGGCTCCACAAGTCTGCATTTTGAATGGCTGAGGTTTCCTGCAGTGGTCTCCATCTATTTCACTGAGAAGTTTCCTGGTCGGGGATGAGGACCACACTTCTCTGTGGGCATAACAACAAGTATTTAGTATGTAGTTAAAGGTTATGCCAGTGTAGTAAAGTGGTGGTTGTAGGCTCTCCTCCAGGATGTATGACATCACTAGCCCTGGGTGGTTGAGTAGGTTTCTGTGACCCAGAGATTTCTAAACAAGATTTACTATTACTCTTTTGGACAAACTCAGTATTTATTAAATATGATTGTTTTCATCTGGTAATTACATATGAATCTAATAATCTGAATTTTTTTAAACCACCGTCTTCCCTCTTTCATTTCCCATTTTCATTATGGGTATATTAACAATATACCCATAAACTGTTGGTTTCTATGAAATGTAAACATTGTAAACCAGAAGTTTGGTGAAATATTTTTCTTTTATTTTGACGAAGGACCCAAACTTTAAAAACTCACTTAAAATTAATGGGAAAATTAATTTTCCTGGACAGTTTCACCATGTCTTCATTTTAATAGTGAAAATAATTGCCTAGCTTGCAGGACCATAACTGATTGCCTGTCTGGGCAAAATCACTTCAATCAATTCTATGCCATTTGTGTTAATATCATTTGAATCTTTGCTTAAAAATCACAGTAATGCCTGGGAAGGTGCAACAAGGTCAAAAACAAGTTTAGCCGTAACAGTACCAAAAAGGTTTGTTGATTTTCAAGAGAGAAACTAAACATGGAGTAAGTGAGGTTAAGTCACATGGTTGTAAATCTGTTGAACCCATTTTCCTCTTCTTGGTGTGAAATCCTCCACCTGGGTGAAACAGGATATCTAATCTGGAACTTCAGAGATAAGAACATGATATCAGAGGAGTCTGTCCCACTTCCAGGAGCCACTGTGCAGGCAGAACCGAGAGCGTTTCCCCAGTCCCAGCTTGGCAGATGTTCACAGAATCTGCTTCGTCTGTGGAGGAGGCTGACAGGAATAGCGAGTTGGAATTTGTCCTGATCTACTCTGAACTGAGTTCTCGTTACCTTTCTTGCCTCTTACTGTAGTGACAAGTAGATGGCCAGTCTCAGGTATTCGGTGAGAACTGCAAAAAACTTGTTGCCTAAGAATAGCTATATCTATGGAATCTTGGCCCATTTATGTCTTCGATGAATTTTGCTTTGAATGCAAAACAGTTCAATGTTTGTCGTCCTTTTTGTTCTGAGGGTGCCATATTTTTTACTTTAGCTTAAGCTCCTATTATCAAGGGACATTATTTTCCTCTTTCTTTAAAAATTAAATTTTATTAGTAGAAAAGGATGCAAGTAAATAAAACACATCACACAATGTAATTAACCAGACCCAAAAGTCTATATAACTTTGTGACATTTTATGCAGCTAGAATAGGCTTTTGGAGGAGCTTCACATTAAATTTTACACTTTTAGTCTCAAATATATTTTATGTGCTTATTCACCACCTAACCCCCCAAAAATTCACGACAGAATTAGAACTAGAAAAACACTTAGTTTTATATCCTCTTTTATAATTTGTGTTCATTATCTGCATTCAGTTCCTTCCTCATCTCCCTATATTAGACCTTTCTTGTTCTCTTTTCTTCATGTGATACTTTACCCATATGTATGTATGTTTACATAAATGTTATTGACTAGATTCTACATATGAGAGAGAACAAGTTTTTTTTCTTTCTGATATTGTCACACAATCTCAGAAATTAATTTTATTTTTAAAGGGATGATAATTGATGTGCTGAACTATATATGTAATCACAATAGAGAACATGGTGTCTTTTTGATTTTTTGGGGGGGGTGTTGTGGTTGTTGTTCTGACATCATCACTATTCTTCTGATGGCTACCAGTCATGTTCTTTGTCTTTGATGAAATTTCCCGTTTAGCAAAAACTGGCGCTTGACAGGGGACATTTTGAGTGCTAGCAGTGGTTGACTTGAGGCAAGAAGAATCAAGTTTAAAACAGAAAATAAATCTAGCATGTGCTTAATAATTCACTGTTGGCTGCAGTGGAGTCTTATCTGGCCTCCCACGTTCATCTGCTTGCTGACGTGGCTTCTGCTTCAGTCGCAGAAGCTATTTTTTGCACCTTTTTTTTTTTTTTTTTTTTTTTGTCTTTGGGAGGAACCAAGTGGGCCTGTTGCTTGTTGCTTGTAGTGATTCATATCTTAAAGTGCACAGGGTGTCCTGAAGTCCTGCTTCAGGGATGCAGTAAGGTGATGACGGGTCAGGCAGGAGGGAGTGAAAGCCCATTAAATACTTGTAAGAAATAGTCCAGGGACAAGGCACATTTTCACAGCTGGCTTGTGATTCTTTAGTTCTATTTGCAAAAGTTTTGGAAATATCTTGGCAGCAGTGCAGACAGTGTTGTCCTTAGTATCTCAACTAGCAAATATACAATGTCCATCTGTGGGTATGATAGTCATTTGCTTTTAAGACAGTGTTTTGCTGTATAGCCCAGATTGTTAGAATTTAGAAATCCTCATGCCCCAGCTTCCTGACTCCTGGGATGGCTGCCCTGCAACACCACACCAAGATGTATAGTAGTGTTTTCTTTTTTGCTGGCCTCTTATATGTAGAATCAAACCATCTCAGATGATTAATTCATGTATTCAGCTTAAGTAGTTTGATCTTCCTTGAATTTCTTTAGATTAGATTTGGATAAGCATTAATTCAAAGTACAATGGAGTCCTTTTCTTCACTACATACTAGCCTCTAGGAAGGCTCTAAATTTTTTTCTTCCTTGGCGTTGGATTCCTAGTTCAGTAATTAATTTTAGCCCAGAACATAGCCGCTGAAAAAAGGAATTTTTATGAGGTTACCTGCGAATATGAAGTTTAGCTGATGACTTTCTGAAGCTGGCAAGTGGAATGGCAGCCTGTTCTCCAGTGCTGTACCTTCCACATCCAGGGCTCTCTATTTTGGTTTGATTTGATTTTGTGTGTGTAGTGCTCATATGTGTGCAGATGTGCAGGCATGCCTGTGCATGCATGTATGTGGAGACACGCTTTGGGCGTCCTTCCTTGGCACTATCCACCTTAGGTTTTGAGACAGTCTCTCCCTGACTTGGAATTCACCAAGCATAATAGACTGGCTGGCTAGTGAGCCAGGATCCACCTATCCATCCCTGCCTCTCTAGCACTGGGATTACAAGTGTGGGCCCCTTGAGTTCTAGGGATGGAACTCTTGTCTTCATACATGCCAGACAAGCACATTGTCAACGGAGCTATCTGCCTAGCCCCAGTACATTAACTTTTAACTATAGAATTGTATTTTTAATTGCTTCTGCTCTGTAATGAGTATTTCCCCCTTAATACCAGTATTCATCCAAAGATATATGTTGTGTTAAAACAAAAGAATTTTTTAAAATTAAAATGTTGTGGGGTTTTTTTTTTTTGAGAAGGATATAATCCCAAATTTTATTTCTTGAGGGCAGGCAGTTCCTGTGGGTGAAGAATAAGCCCGCCTGTTGATTGAACTGTAAGCGTCAACATCTTCAATGTTCTTGCTCATCTTTCAGATTCCAAGAAGTGCAAGAGTTTCGGTGGAGAGAGTTGGGAAGCTAAGATGATTGTGATGCGGTTTATTGATATGAGGATAATGGGTTAATAGCTAAAATTTATTATTCTCGCCTCTCGATTTTACATGTAACTTGAAGAGCAGTTTGGGCCTGCAGGGAATGCCTCTACCGACTTCCTTGACCGGATGGGTGTATTCCATTTAGATAGAAATATGTTGTACAGCTTTGTTTCTTTTGATTTTCATGATAGAACCATTTCGGTCATAACCTTCTTAACTGGGAGAGTCTCATCTGAGAGTACTGTTTCTGGCCTAGTTTATTTCCATGTGCCGTTCTTAGTAATCCTTATAGGAACAATATGATAGGAGCACAGGCCACCGGAAATGTGAAATCACAAGTATGAAGTTACAAACATTTTGTGATAGTATGTTAAAGGTGCCATGCTAGAGTCAAAATAAGTCTTCCATGTCTTGATGACATCTTCCGTGCTGTCCACCCTGCAGCCCACCTGGAAAATGTGGCTCCGTTTTCTCGGACACTCTTTCATGGCAGTTTAGACTGCAAACATGTCAAAGTGCATCCCAGTGACATCACAGTGGTGTACCTTTCCCAGAGCTCTCCCAGTTGTTTGGTGGGGTGTCGCAAGATACATAGCACCCTCTTCTTATTGGTCACTGGTCCCCCTTAAGAATGACTAAAGATATTATTGAGTTTATTGAGTAATTTTTTTAACTAAAGGCAGCATTTTTGCATAATTTAGATTTCAAAAAAGTACCTCCTTGAAATTGTTTCATGGGAAACTATGTTCGTTTGGACTTTGGCCTTGGCCACGCTGTTTTTGAGAGGTCCTCTATCATTTGGTTCTTTCTGACTTGCTGCTCCCTAGCAGGTGGTGAAGATAGCAGGACACCTATATATAAGTAGTTGTGAGCCAATGTATGTGTGTGTTGTCTCCTTTCTAGACAGGCCCTCGTGTAGCCCAGGCTCTGCACTACTAGTGAAGGATAACCTTGAACTATTAACCCTCCTGCCTTCTCCCCCTGAGAGCTGGATTTTCAGATGAAGGACACTATGCCTGAGCCCATGTGGTTCTTGTTCTCTCTCTCTCTCTCTCTCTCTCTCTCTCTCTCTCTCTCTCTCTCTCTCTCTCTCTCTCTCTCTCTCTCTCTCTCTCTCCTATTCCCTCCCTCCATTCTTTTATTTCTCTTTTGTTTTTTGAGACAGTATTTCTCTGTATAGCTTTGGAGCCTGTCCTGGAACTCACTCTATAGACCAGGTTGACCTCTAACTCACAGAGATCTACCTGCCTCTGCCAGTTCATATATTTCTTAAAATATTTAATTAATGATCAATAGCAACAGAAAAGTCCATATACTTGTTTATAAGTATATGGTGCCACTCAGGTCTCCAAAACAATAAGAACAGCAAAAGATAACTAAGAGGCCATCTTGATTTTAAGCAATGTCTTGTAGGTAAAATACTGTCGGGAAAGAGGATGAGCTTGCTGCCCGCTGTCATTCCACTACGTGGGATGTTATTATCTAGTGATGATTACTTAGCATTTGCTACCACTAAAGTAATGATTAATTTAACTTAATTAAGAAGTCCTAGGTTAACTTTTTTCTGAGATATTGTTTTTCCCTGCCTGGTAGGGTAGGCCTCCAATGCTAAGCAGAGCCAACTAGCCTGTCTTGCTGCTTATCCCATCCTCTCTTTCTTGCTGTGTCACTTCCTTGTGCTCTCGTTCTTACACACACACACACACACACACACACACACACACACACATTCTGACATAGCCATGCAAAGACAGATACCTTTCGAATGTCACCATCTTCTGAAAAGTGCTGCTGTCTGGCAGGATGGAGCATGTCTCCCTTGACAGAGACACCTTTTGTCTGTTACACCATCCACAGGAACCCCTAAACCCATATGCTCAAAATTTTATCCTCGGTGCACTGAAAACACTTTGGGGGGGAATTTTAAATGCGAATGTGAGAC
This sequence comes from Arvicola amphibius, assembly GCF_903992535.2. Lineage (NCBI taxonomy): Eukaryota > Metazoa > Chordata > Mammalia > Rodentia > Cricetidae > Arvicola > Arvicola amphibius. The sequence goes on from NC_052054.1 coordinate 23,131,134, forward strand.
TGTGCTTAGAATAGCGAGTCCTTTGTTGGCGGTGGGTGCCAAAAATGACTTTGTGTGGGTTTGGTTGCCATAAAAAGAAATCCCAGTGAACAAAATGATAGCTAGCTGTTTTCTTTCCTTGTAAGAATTGCTTTGCTATTGAATTTTTAGCATATTAATCGATTGGGGAAAACTGGTATTTACATTCAACATGCTCTTTGAAATTATGAAAAATGGATGTATATGATCATAAGGAAATAATCTAGCTGTAACTAATGAAGTTGCTATAGAGCTCCCTGGCTTTTAGCAGATCTATATCAAAAAGTTAAACTAAAATCTTAAAATATACATAATACATTTGGTAATTTGAAATAATATTCAGTCCAAAAATATTTCCCTGAACTCAGTGATCCATTTGATGTGCATTTTCTCTCTTATATTTTCCTCCCTGATATACTCTAATATAATAAATGCTTCCCCATTTATTAACATAATCATACATTTTAGTAATAGAATACAAACTAAAGAATTTATTTATTTTGATAAATTAAACCTCTTAGTGAAAATATCAGTTAAGAATAACATAAGAAGACATGCCTTTATCAAATGCTGGATTGAACTTTGAAAGCCTTATGGTTTTTTAGAGTGAATTACTTTCCTTGGCTTCAGGGAGGGAAAACAGCGCATAAACTGTTGAGCATACCCAGAACCTACTTCGATGTAAAGGAAAAGCTCCGTCACATGCAGTCTGTGGTCAGGGATGCGCATTGTTTCTATTACATTTTATTCTCATGTCCAAGAAAAAGCAGCTCAAGACAAGCAGTCCATAAAATCCTCCTTGTCTGTAATATCCATCAGAGCGATCCTGGGATTCCTCGAGGGACCAGTACTTTTTGCTCTTTTCCACCTTTCCAGTCTCAGAAAGTCCCAGTGATTCATGAGTAGCAGTGAACTGAAGGCTACCCCAAAATAGTGCTCCGAAGAACAATGTCAGCTGCTTAAAATCCTGTGTGAAGGGCTCATAGGATATCTCTCTCTCTCTCTCTCTCTCTCTCTCTCTCTCTCTCTCTCTCTTTCTCCCTCCCTCCCTCTCTTTCTCTCTCCCTTTCTCCCCCCCTCCCTCCCTCCCTCCCTCCCTCCCGCCCTTCCCTCCCTTCTTCTCTCCCTCCCCTCCTCCCTCCCTCCTCTCCCCGTGTGTATGTGTGTGTGAGTGCACTTGTAAAGTGTGCCTGTGCCTTGCTTTTTAAATGGACTAAACTAAGGTTCTCACGCTTGCCAAAGAAACACTCTTTCTTCTGAGTTATCTCCTGAGCCCCCTCCTTAGTAAACGTCTCAAGCATTTCACTGAAACAAGAAGATGGACTTTGCTATTAGAAGAAGATGGATCAGAGCGTCCTTGTGTTGGGATGCCCGCTCTTCCTGAAGGTCCTGGGATAGGAAGGAAGTTCTGGAAAATGGTGTTTCTGGATTAAATAGAGGGGTATCACAAGGCTCTTATCCAGAAAGTCTGCTTGTGAGCTGCATGTGGCACTTTCCCTCCGCATTCTGAAGCTTATTTTCAAAAGAGGTGCAGTTTTTAACGGGAGTTTTATTATTTTTTTGTTGGGTGTTTTGTCTTTGGAAAGGATGTATCTAGTCACTGGTGTAATAGTTTTAACTGTTTTGCTGTAGAATGGAGCAGTAGCTGTCTCCTTTAGAGAGATAAGCCCTCACTGTCAAATGAAAACACGGGTCCGTCCCAGTCTTTCTTTTCATAAAAATCTGCCCTTACTTCACTTGAAATTACAAAATTACATATTGTATGTCATGCAAAGAATGGGAACTGATGAATGTTGATTTTCACCTCTGAGGTGGATGTTTTCCCTTAAAGAAATGATCTTCAAAGAACAAAGGAGAGCAGTTTGTCTTGAAGGTTTCCAGTGTTCTCATAAGGTGCTGCCTAAGTTACATGTTGATCACTATCTAGATTATGGTCATTTCCCCTAAGAAGTCACATTTGTGGCTACTTTCTTATCTCTAACCTGTAAGGTCAGATATTTTCTTCTAAAACCTTCAAAACTTGAGGGTTACAAAGATGGACAATAATTGAAACTTCGGAGATAACGCGAAAACACTTGAAAAACATTGAAGATGCAGTATTTGAAGTTGGGATGAGGTTTATGAGAGAACATGTGAGATACATGGTGCTTGGAGGTCAGCCAAGCTTGGGTTGGATTCCAGCTCCCATTCCCAGGGCCTTGATGTCTTCCTCCTCATGGGGGCAGATATAATCATTCTATAGTCCAGAGGCGCCATAAACACCAAATGAAAAAAACATATGAGATCTTTTGAGTTTTAACTGTGCTGGTGTAGGAACAAATACATAGTGAGTGACAACTTCTCTTGTCACCACAGGCTGAGTTGTCCTCACCTGAAGTGCTCAGGACCAGTATCAAGTGTTAGCTTTTTTTGAAAAGATCTGTAATATTTGAATACACACACACACACACACACACACACACACACACTCACACATATGGAGAGAGATATGTTCTGGGAATTCAAGTGTAAATTAATTTATATTTCACATATGAATTATGCATGCGGCCTGAAGATAATTTTATATAATATTTTTAGTGTATCTCCCTTTGAGCACAACTTATCACATGAAGCCAGGAATGAAAATTTTTACCTCTTGGCATCATGTTGGTGCTCAGAAACTTTCATATTTTGGAGTGTTTTGAATTTCAGAATTTATCAAGGAATATTCAAGCAGTGTGAGAATTGGGGCTGCAGTTATGGATCAATATAAATATAAGCTATTAAACCTAGGAAGTAAATTGGAAATTGTTTCCAGCTCTGAATCCCAATTGAGGATATGCATACTTCTTCATGAATCACAGGCAAATTCCACTTGCATTTTAGAGGGCCATACTTGCCTCTCAAAGTTCCAAATAAGCTATATTACAGGGATCTTAAATATTGAATTATGCACAGAATTTCACCAGTTTAAGGGCAATGCCATGCATTTTGTTAGTCTCCTTCCTGGAATTGATTGACGTAAATTCTCACTGATAAACTTTGAGGCCATCAGTTTTCTTTGAAATTAAGAAAATCACTGTGAGGAGACAAACCTCAATTCAATGTAAAACTTTCCAACAAATCAACATTAATATGTATGTGACTTAGTTTCTATACAGGCGATTTGAAGATCTATTTATTATGCCACATAGCTACTAAGGAAAAAGCTTCCTGTTAAAATGTCTGGCTATAAATGATTGGCTCTCTACAACTTCACTACTATTAAAAGTTGCTGGAGGACTGGAGAGATGATAGGTCATTTGGAAAAGACCTTGCTGCACAACCTAGAGAACTTGAGTTTGATCTTCAGAACCACATAGAAAGGGCAGGCATGGGGGCACACGCTGTTGAAGTAGAGACAATCCAATCCTTGGGCTTCTTGGCCAGCCGGCCCAGAGCACTTGGCAAATGAGAACCCTAATCTCAAAAGAACAAACAGACAAGTGGGCAACACCTACAGATGGACAACTGGGGCTGTTCTCTGACCTCCACATGTACACACACACATATGCACACACAGATACACACACACATACACACACATACACATACATACACACACATACACATACACACACATATACACACACAGTAGCATCTTTATGAAACCTATCTTCTACCTCTTTTTATTTCCCTTTTTCTTTTTCTATTGTTTTTTTTTTCAAGACAGGGTTTCTCTATGCAACCCTGACTGTCCTGTAACTCACTTCGCAGACCAGGCTGACCTTGGACTCAGAGATCCACCTGCCACTGCCTCTCTAGTGCTGGGATTAAAGATGTACATCACCACCACCCACTTTCAATCTCTTTTTATTAAAACAGGATTATAATATGCTTACTCATATGAAGTAAGTTTTCCTTCACTCAATTTCTGTTTCCTGAGCAAGTTTTGGTAGCAGTACACACCTGTACTTTTTCTTATGGTCCTGTTTTCTCTGTGAGCCTTGCTTTCAGAGTCCTTTGACACAATTCTTTGTGCGCAAGCACTTACTTACAGGTAAACTTCCAGTGAAGGGACTCTCAGCCATTAACTTAGCTGTTTTGTTTCAATAAGGACTACCACAAAGACTATCATGGAGACATCTGCGCTTTTATCCTGACTGGTAGGACTTAGCTCCAAAGCCTTAGGATCCACTGGGTACTACATTCGGGATTCCTTTTTGGGAGTCCAGGATTCACTTAAAATCTTCACAATTACCAAGTGGCTTCCTCCTCACTCTTCTCTGAGGGACTCCTTCACACTTCTGTAATTTAAATACTATGAAAATAAGCAGCCCATTTAAATATTCAAATCTTAAATATTCAAAATTGTCAATTATTCAAAAATTTAAAGCCACAATTTTCAATTTTTTTGTTTTTATTTGTTTGTTTGTTTTCGAGACAGGGTTTCTCTGTAGTTTTGGAACTTGTCTTAGAACTAGCTCTGTAGACCAGGCTGGCCTCCAACTCAAAAGAGATCTACCTGCCTCTGCCTCCCAAGTACTGGGATTAAAGGCAGGCGCCACCACCACCTCCCTGCATGTGCCACCACCACCCAGCCCAATTTTCAATTTTTGATATCTAAGGAATTAGCAGTGGGTCAATCATCAATTAGTAGTGGGTCAAGCTTTGCTATATGTATCAGTCTTGAGAATTAGAAAGTTACTATTTAAAACTTTAATAATTAAATTTAAGTTCTTATATAAAACGAAATCCATTTAATTACAGGGTCACCATGCAAGTCTGTAATGTTTAAATCCAGCTCAAGATCATTTTTTCAAGTTTGAATTATATGGCATGTTGTGATCTCCTAACTATATCATAGCACAGTAAAACTTTTGCTCCTAACATTCCTTAATACCCAGTGATCCCCATCTCCCTTAACCGTTCCGAATAGCTAGGATGCTTCCACTCTGCTCTCAACTCTTCTTCCATGAGAGCGTTTTAGATTCCACATAGGGATGTTATTATATGGTTCACTGTTTTCCATCTCTGGGCTATTTTACATCCTGTAATGGTCCTCAGTTACATGAGTTATTGCAAACAATGGGATCTCTCCTTCTGTGTGTTCATGTTTGTGTGTTAATATACACACGTGTGTTCAGGTGCACATGTACATGTGTGCATGTGAAGATTAGTGGGGGGCAACAACACGTGTCTTCATCCATCACTCCCACCTTCTTTTATTTTATTTTGGGGCATGGGTCTCTCACTGAATCTGGAACTTGCTGAGTTGGCAATACTGATTGGATAATCATGTTTCTGTCTCTGCCTCCTCAACACTCTGGGCCTCAAATTCATACTTGTGTGGCAAACACTTTTCCAACTGAACTGTTGTGATGGCCCCCAAATTTTCATTCTTTTTATACCTCACATGTATGTCTCCATGTGAATTTTAGAATTTTATTTTTCTAGGTCTGTGAAGAATGTCTGTGGTATTTTTGATTAGCATTACATTAAATCTATAGATTATTTTGGGTAGTACGGTTATATAACTATATTGATTATTACTAACCATGAAGCTAGATTATCTTTCCAAGTTTTTATGTATTCTCTTCTGTCTCTTTCATCTATGTTCTATAATTTCTATGGTAGAGATCTTTCAACTCTTTGGTTAAATATATTCTTTTTGTTGTTGTTGAAACTATTGCAAATGGGATTACTTTCTTGATTTCCATTTCAAATAATTAGCATATTGGCATATGCCTCACATAACTTTTTATAGCTTGTTTACTTGGAAAAAATTTGTATGATCTCTCAAAGGAAGCACTGGCTCAACTCTTATGACTATTTTGGTGGCCCAGCATAAGGCTTACCACTCTAGGAGAGTACATTGTAAAATAATCTTTGTCATTGATTTAGGCACATAGCATTGAGACTCCCATCCTTGGTGCACTGAACATTATGTTTGTATAATAATGCTGTAGTTTGATGCAGTAGTTTTTCCTAATGGTGGTTGTTTTGTACACAGGTCGCGTCAGGACAATCATGCCCATGAGAACTCTAAACTGTTCAGGTAACGTCTTCATTTTTAAACGACCTTTTAAACTGTCTTCCAAGTTGGCTTTGCTTTCCAGGTTATGAAAGTTTTAGGACTGTTTTGTTAAGACAGTTTGATACAATGTCACCAAAGTTCATTGAAGATCTTTGTATCTTCTGTCAACCTTTGATCTAGCTCTGCTGATTGCTCTTTTCAAGCTATAAATGTACTTATGTATTGTAGTAACGTATAAAATCCCAAGTAGTTATGTTTTGTTATACATGCATTACATAACATTGATTATATTTATTATTTACTTTTATATTTTATATTAATACAGATATATGAGTATAATTTATTTTAAGCTATATGAAATTATGAAATACACTTCTGCATGCAAGTCACAAAATCTTGGCTAGAAATAGCTTTCAAGTTTCTAATTAAGGCTTTAAAAATCATATATTGTAAGTAATATTTACAGTACACTGTCCCTCAGATGCTTTGGGATGTGTATGCGGATGAAACCCAGGGCCTCATACTCGTGCTGAGAAGCATGCTGCTTTGCCACTGAATTCAGGCTCCCCATACAATTCCTAAACAAAATTAAGGAGTATTTATAAAACTTGTCTGCATATTAGGCATGGAGGAAATTTATGCTTATGACATAATTCTGGGTTTGAAATTAATATCTTTGAATTAGGTAACCAATGCAATAGCCATAAATAATTTATCGGAATGAAAAACATTGTAGTTTATCCAATTCCAGACTGATGGTTTAGCATGGGTATTGCTGTCTTATTTGGAGACCCTTATGACCACTTGCTTTCTTGTCCTTCAGGTCCCTGTGCTTTGGTGAAGCTGGCTGTTGATCTTTGCTGTAGCTGATGGGCAGAATTTCTCCTGGACTATTCAGCACCCTAATTTCATCCTAGTTAAAAAAAAATTCAAATGCCATAAGGAACCCTTGCAGCTTTGCACTTTGCTTTTGAAGATGGACATTTGTAGGATGGAGAGAACTGTAGTATAGCTTGGTTCAAGGACATTTCCATCCAATGCCCACCGATTACAGTGTGAGTGTGGAAGGTTCCAGAGAGAGGGAACAATCCACAGGTTTGCAGACAACCAAGAACATGGAAGCAACCCAGATTTAAAAAGCACAGCCTTGGAGACACTCCATGAGTCTGCTTGGCTTCCAGGCAAAGTAGCACTTAAGACCTTGTGTAACAAAAATGGACACGGGGGACACAGCTCTAGGACAAAAAGCTACCTCAAGGTCTGGAGAAACTGACAGTGTGTCAGGTGGATGGAGGCAGGAACAATCAGCTGTTATTAAGATGAGCACTTTCGGCAGTCAGGAAGGACAGCGGCAGCCGCAAATAGATCCCGAGCAAATCGGAAATGCCGCGTCAGCACAACTGTTTGGTTCTGGGAAGCTGGCCTCGCCTGGCGAGGGCGTCCATCAAGTCACAGAGAAGCAATACCCGCCGCACCGTCCGAGCCCCTACCCATGCCAACACTCACTCTCCTTCCCTCAGCACTCATTGCCACAGGGCATCATGCACAACAAGCCACACCAGAGCCTAGAAGGCCCTCCCTGGCTTTACCCTGGCCCTTTGCCATCCGTTGCCTCTGAGGACTTATTCCCTTTTCCTGTCCACAGCCATGGAGGTGGTTATCCTAGAAAGAAGATCTCAAGTCTCAGCCCTGCTTACAGCCAATACTCCCAGAAAAGTATCGAACAGGCGGAAGATGCTCACAGGAAGGAGCACAAACCCAAAAAGCCCGGCAAATACATTTGCCCGTACTGCAGCAGGGCGTGTGCCAAACCAAGCGTCCTGAAGAAACACATCAGGTCACACACCGGTGAGCGGCCATATCCATGCATACCTTGTGGTTTCTCTTTCAAGACCAAGAGCAATTTATATAAGCACAGGAAGTCTCATGCCCACGCGATTAAGGCCGGGTTGGTACCTTTCACTGAGTCATCTGTATCTAAGTTGGACCTCGAGGCCGGTTTCATTGATGTAGAAGCAGAGATACATTCGGATGGCGAGCAGAGTACAGACACGGATGAGGAGAGCTCTTTATTTGCTGAGGCTCCCGACAAAATGAGCCCTGGCCCTCCCATCCCATTGGATATTGCTAGCAGGGGTGGCTACCATGGGTCCTTGGAAGAATCCTTGGGCGGTCCAATGAAGGTGCCAATTTTGATTATCCCCAAAAGCGGGATCCCGCTACCTAATGAGAGCTCTCAGTATCTGAGCTCTGACATGCTCCCAAATCCGTCTTTAAATGCTAAGGCGGACGACTCTCACACAGTGAAACAGAAGCTTGCACTGCGACTCTCAGAGAAGAAAGGACAAGACTCTGAGCCATCCCTCAACCTTCTGAGCCCGCACAGCAAAGGAAGCACTGACTCAGGCTACTTTTCTCGCTCAGAAAGTGCAGAGCAGCAGATAAGCCCACCCAACACAAATGCAAAGTCTTATGAAGAAATCATCTTTGGAAAATACTGTCGACTTAGTCCAAGGAATACGCTCAGTGTTACTCCCACTGGTCAGGAGCGCACCACCATGGGGCGGAGAGGCATCATGGAACCATTACCTCATGTGAACACCAGGCTGGAGGCCAAGATGTTTGAAGATCCCGTCTCCCAGCTGATCTCCAACAAAGGAGAAATGGACCCTACTCAAGCAAGCATGCTGAGGCCAACAAAATTCAACAGTGAGTGCAGGCAATCGCAGGCCATCCCGTCATCCATCAGGAATGAAGGAAAACTCTACCCAGGAAACTTCCCCGGCAGCAATCCGATTCTCTTAGAGGCGCCTGTGGACTCTTCACCCCTCATTAGAAGCAACTCAATGCCAACTTCCTCAGCAACTAATTTAAGCATCCCTCCTTCTTTGAGAGGAAGTCACTCATTTGATGAACGGATGACAGGATCAGATGATGTGTTCTATCCCGGCACGGTAGGCATACCTCCCCAGCGCATGCTAAGAAGACAAGCAGCCTTCGAGCTGCCGTCAGTACAGGAGGGGCACATGGAGTCTGAGCACCCTGCCAGGATGTCCAAGAGCCTTGCCAGCTTATCTGTGAAGGACAAGAAATTAGTTCCTGGAGACAGGGTTGGCTATGACTACGATGTCTGCCGTAAACCATATAAGAAGTGGGAAGACCCTGAAACACCAAAACCAAGCTACCGGGACATTTCCTGCTTGAGCTCTTTGAAGCACGGAGGGGACTACTTCATGGACCCCTCCGTGCCATCGCAGGGAGTGACAACCATGTTTGGGACTCCTTACGAGAACAGAAAACGCAGGAAGGAGAAGAGCGTCGGGGATGAGGAGGATGCACCCATGATCTGTGGTGGCATGGGAAGCGCCCCTGTGGGCATGATGTCTTCAGAGTATGACCCCAAGATACAGGAAGGAGGAAGGGGTGGCTTTGCCATGCCTGGCCACGAGAACCTTCCGCATGGTCACTCGGAACGTTTTGACCCAGCTCGTCCCCAGCTGCCATCTGGAAGTTCATCTCTTGGGTCAGAGGATGTGCCCTCAGCTGCTGATCCTGACAAGATGTCAGACCTGGCCAGGAAGCCTCCTGGAAATGTGATCTCAGTGATTCAGCACACAAACTCGCTGAGCCGGCCCAATTCCTTTGAAAGATCTGAGTCGGCAGAAATGGTGGCTGGTTCGCAGGACAAGACCCCCTCACCTTCTGAGACATGTGACAGTGAGATTTTAGAAGCCCCTGTAAGCCCAGAGTGGGCTCCTCCCGGGGATGGTGCAGAAAGTGGAAGCAAGCCAACCCCTTCCCAGCAGGTGCCACAGCAATCCTACCATACACAGCCGAGGCTTGTTCGCCAGCACAACATTCAGGTTCCCGAAATCAGAGTCACAGAGGAACCCGACAAGCCTGAGAAGGAGAAGGAAGCTCCTGCCAAGGAGCCAGAAAAACCTGTGGAGGAATTCCAGTGGCCCCAGAGAAGTGAGACCCTTTCCCAACTCCCTGCTGAGAAGTTGCCTCCCAAAAAGAAACGCTTGCGGCTTGCAGACATGGAGCATTCCTCAGGGGAGTCCAGTTTCGAGTCCACAGGCACCGGCCTCTCTCGAAGTCCCAGCCAAGAAAGTAACTTATCACACAGTTCCAGCTTCTCTATGTCCTTCGAGAGAGAAGAAACGGTTAAGCTCACGGCACCCCCTAAGCAGGATGAGAGTGGCAAACATTCTGAGTTTTTGACTGTTCCCGCGGGCACATACTCATTGTCTGTCCCAGGTCATCACCACCAGAAAGAAATGCGGCGTTGCTCCTCCGAGCAAATGCCTTGTCCTCATCCGACAGAAGTCCCAGAGATACGGAGTAAATCATTTGATTATGGGAATCTGTCCCACGCTCCGGTGGTGGGAGCATCTCCATCAACATTATCACCATCCCGGGAGAGGAAGAAATGCTTTCTGGTGCGACAGGCTTCCTTCAGCGGCTCCCCAGAAATTGTCCAAGGTGAAGCCGGTGTTGACCCCAGCGTCAAGCAGGAGCAGATGGAGCAACTGCACGCTGGCCTCAGGGCTGCATGGTCCTCTGTGCTCCCACCTCTCCCCGGGGATGACGCAGGAAAGCAGGTGGTCGGCCCTTGTGGCCAGCTGAGCTCAGGGCCACCACTCCACCTTGCCCAGCAACAGATCATGCACATGGACAGTCAAGAATCTCTGAGAAATCCGTTGATGCCACCAGCATCCTACATGGCAAGCAAGCACTTACCCGAGCAGCCACATCTGTTTCCACATCAAGACACGGTCCCATTTTCCCCTATCCAGAATGCCTTGTTTCAGTTTCAGTACCCGACTGTCTGTATGGTTCATTTGCCAGCTCAGCAGCCTCCCTGGTGGCAGGCACATTTCCCCCATCCCTTTGCTCCTCACCCTCAGAACAGCTATACCAAGCCTTCTTTCCAAGCTGACATTCATTCTAGCTACCCCTTAGAGCACGTAGCAGAACACACTGGAAAGAAATCCGCTGACTACCCACATGCAAAAGAGCAGACATACCCGTGTTATTCCGCAACACCAGGGCTACACTGCAAGAACCTCCCTCCGAAGTTTCCGTCAGACCCAAACAGTAAATCCACTGAAACGCCCACTGATCAGCTTCTTCGAGAAGATTTTGCCTCTGAAAATGCCGGGCCTTTGCAGTCTCTCCCGGGAACGGTGGTTCCTGTTCGGATCCAGACCCATGTCCCATCCTACGGCAGCGTCATGTACACAAGCATTTCTCAGATACTCGGACAGAATAGCCCCGCAATTGTCATATGCAAGGTTGATGAGAATATGACCCAAAGAACACTGGTAACCAACGCAGCCATGCAAGGGATAGGACTGAACATAGCCCAAGTGCTTGGGCAGCACACAGGCTTGGAGAAATACCCTCTTTGGAAAGTACCTCAGACCTTACCTCTGGGCTTAGAATCCTCCATCCCCCTGTGTTTACCATCCACCTCAGACAGCGCAGCCTCTCTCGGAGGCAGCAAGCGGATGCTGTCTCCAGCCAGCAGTTTGGAGCTCTTCATGGAAACAAAGCAGCAGAAACGGGTGAAAGAGGAGAAGATGTACGGGCAGATTGTGGAAGAGCTCAGTGCAGTGGAGCTGACCAACTCAGACATCAAGAAGGGCCTCTCCCGCCCCCAGAAACCCCAACTGGTGAGGCAAGGGTGTGCTTCGGAGCCCAAGGATGGCTCCCAGTCAAGGTCATCTTCCTTCTCCTCCCTGTCGCCTTCCTCTTCTCAAGACCACCCGTCCGCCAGTGGGCCTTTCCCTCCCAACAGGGAGATACTTCCGGGTTCCAGGGCACCTCCACGGCGGAAGTTCAGCGGGCCTTCGGAGAGCAGAGAGTCCTCGGATGAGTTGGACATCGATGAGACGGCGTCAGACATGAGCCTGAGCCCCCAGAGCTCTTCGCTGCCCACGGGAGGCAGTCAGCAGGAAGAGGAAGGGAAGGCCCGCAAGCTGCCTGTCGGCATGCTGGTTCACATGGCCTCTGGCCCGGGAGGAAACGTGGCGAATTCCACTCTTCTTTTCACAGACGTGACAGATTTCCAGCAGATCCTTCAGTTCCCCAGTCTGCGGACAACAACTACTGTGAGTTGGTGCTTCTTAAATTATACAAAACCCAATTTTGTGCAACAGGCCACCTTCAAGTCCTCAGTCTATGCTTCATGGTGCATTAGTTCCTGTAACCCAAACCCATCAGGATTGAACACCAAGACCACGCTGGCCCTTCTGAGATCCAAACAAAAAATCACTGCAGAAATTTATACTCTGGCTGCTATGCACAGGCCCGGAACTGGCAAGCTCACATCCTCCAGTGCCTGGAAGCAATTTGCACAGGTAAGGACAGACCCAGGGTCAGAAAACACAGTGGGTTGTGGGTCTAATACTAGGCAGATTGTACCGTGAAGGGTAGAAGATCAAAAGCGTCAAACAAACTGGGGAATACTAAGTGATCTGGTCTTACCTAGGGGTGGAGAAGCCATAGCCTGCGCTTAGCTCTGTGGGCTCCCAGGAAAGCCTCAGGGGATAGGAAATCCTACTTCAGCCCAGACATGGAAAATTCTCCCACTGGGACTAAGGTCCATTGGTCGCTTTTCCTCTGTCCTCTGAGTGATAGCACAGACATGAGGAATTCAGGGGCTTTTAAAATGGGGAATTAAGAAAAAATGGATACTGAGGAAAGATTGGGAAAAAAAGTGTGAAGGGTGTTAGTGCTCAGATTAGAGAATGCCATCATCCATGATCCAGTGGTGTATTTGGCTAAAATTTATATTCTCTATATCTTTTCAAAAATGGCTCCCCCTAGTTATTGTTATTGGCTGGTTTGGTTTGCTCCCAAACAGTTAGTACTTACACGTAAAAAAAATTAAATATAAATAACTTTAGAATAAACCAAATTAATAATGTGAAAAATAGAGATTTAAAAAATATGTTTCTCATGCATGTCCATGATTATTTTGCCTTCAGTGATTTTTGAAATCACGTCTTAATATGGATTGTTTGGCTTGCTATTTCAAAAATGTAGAATGTGTCTTTGAAGTCTCTCTCAACACCGGGCAGAGGAAGTGTGAACCAGCCAGTGCCCCTGCATTTAAACAAACATTGAATTCACCCTCTGGAAACCCGTCTTCCCTCTGATTTTACCCCCAGTGTCCTTTTGTTTTCTTCATTCAGTCCACAGCCTCTCATTATGGAATTGAAACTAACTTCTGAGCTAACAGGGGTGTGGGATGAACGGACCAGTGTATCCTGGAGAAAGCATGTGAAATGATTCTCTTTTGACCCTGCAGATGAAACCGGATGCACCCTTCTTGTTTGGCAGCAAACTAGAAAGGAAATTAGTGGGAAACGTCTTAAAGGAAAGAGGGAAAGGAGAGATGCACGGAGATAAAGATCTTGGATCCAAACAAACCGAGCCAATCCGAATTAAGATCTTTGAAGGGGGGTAAGGAAAACCCAAATGTAAAATGTTTCCTGTTAGTGTGGAAGGTCCTGAGGGTTTGCCTGTGGTAAATAGTGGGCACGCTTGCAGAATCTCAAAGGAAGTTTCCATTCTCAGTCAAATGTATAAACTCTGGCTGGTGACAGATTGCAACCACATCTATCTTCTAGGTCTTGTCCTCAGTGAGCATTGCTCCACTATGCATGGAGTTTCACATCTCGAATTTTATATGAAATCTATGTTGGCAGCCTTTTGTCTCACTTAAGTTCCTTCATTATTTAATATTTTAAGGGCATTTGGATTACTATGTGGGCATATTTGTATTCTGTGATGATGTTAGTGAATCATGCATACTTCTCTATATTCCTAAGAAAACGTTTCTTTGAACTGCAGACTTTCATGGGATACTGAGAGCTTCACACCCCACCCCATCTCCTTTTTTTGCTCTTGATTCAAGTCAACTTATCACATTGTTCCCTGTTTCTATTGGTAGATAACAATCTCTTTTCTAACATTCTGAGCCACTAAAACTCAAGTAGTAAGGCCCAGTGGTTTTCTTATGTGTATATCAAGAGAAAGTATGTACATGTAATAGCTAGTTTTATGGTTCAATAGAAATATATTATTTGATGTAATCCATGGAAGAAGTTTAGATCTACGATTTTAGATAAAAAAAAATTAATTACATTTTGGGGTTCATGCCATTAGTCTTATCTCACCAACCTATCAATAAATTACATAGTTTCACGAACATACTTTCATTCCAATAGTATGTGAAGGATAACAATGTTAGTTTTTACTACAGAAATTTTCTCGTAGTTTGACCAATTTGGAGTTTTTATTATAATTGAGTTGCCCTTGGCTTTTTTGCCCCATTTACTCATTGAGTCTTTTTGCCACAGTTGCATGTAGGCAATGAACTTGGCCTCAGTAAATTTTGACATCCCTCATTTCATTATGCGAATGAGAAGAACGTGGAAATTTTATCTTTCCTGAGAGACAGCATGGTCTCTGTGAATCAGTTACCGTACTTTTGTGCAGCAGCCTTCTTCAGAGAACTGCATATGTACCGCTAGCTTGCAGGAGCCATCAGGATTACTATATGCTTTGGGAGTCCGTCTCCACTAAAGGAGAACATAAGTCAAAGCATGTTTGAGAATCTCTCATTGCTGTGTTTTGATGATTCAGAAAGCTTGTACATGCATTTTATTTTTTTCCCTTGTCCAATCACTTTTAAATCTCTGAACCAGTTCTCTAGCCATTTCTGGTACCCAGGCTTTCATTGCAAACAGTGTGTTCCCACCTCTTGTATTGTTGATTACAAAGTGGTAACAGCAACACAGAAGAATCATTGCCAGATTATCCAGGTTACCTAACAGATATGGTGAATAAGTATTTCTTTAAATTACTCTTTTTTTCAAAATCCGTTATGTATCAGGTAGATTTGTGGGTCTGCAGAACTATTATAAAGAGCTATCTGGACACATTCAGCTCATATATAGATTTATGTAGAATTTTACTTTATTCCATTTTGGAAGTGAGTTAATCATAAGAAACGGAAAACAAGTTCTCGTTAGAGGATAAAATGTGTTTCTAATCAGCTATGATGACAGGCTATAGATAAACCTGGAGTACTCTTCCCTGAAGAATATTGGCTTTCTGTAAAATCACTGTGTCCCCTTAAGCAGTGTCACTGCCTTAGCAACAGAGGATGAAATTGAACGGAAAAGGGTATTAAGGGTATTTCTGTATCTTGAGGATTTACTCTGATTTATTATAAAATTCAAATGTGAAAAGAAAACAGGTTTGAAGACCAAGCCAAAGTTAAGAGTTTTATAAAAAGAGAAAGGGCTTGCAAAATTGTTGACCTTCATTTTTCCCCGAGGTTAGTACTGACCAAAATGTCAAGCATGCTAAGATGAAGTATTATCCATAGAAGAGTTGGCCTCCCAGTAGGTCGATGGATATTTTTCTTTTTGAAAAGCTTTCTGAAAATTTGAATTGGTCTTCATACCTGTTTGGGGTATTAGCTAGAGCAAGATGGGAATACTCACCAGCCTTTTAGAATGGAAAATCAGCTATAGATCTAAATACCAGTAAGGAAATACACAGGTGAACAAGGAATTTTGCATGTTAGCCTACTGTTGGAAGCTACCCAAAACACCCTTAGAAATGCTTTCTTCCCAGAATGATATGGGATCTAAAATTCTAGTCTTGCTGCCGTGTAGGAGATCATACTACTCATTGATTGTGCGGTAGAAGCCTATGGGGTACTGACTTATATCTCATGTGCTGGTGTTCTCTAAGCAAAATGAGAGTGCAGACCATTGGGTAGGTTTCTTCTCTTCTATCTAAGTCTTCCTCTACTCAGTTTCACGGAAGTGGATGACCTCAGATACCCCTTCAAACCTCTCTGTGAAGTCCTTCAGGAAACAAATACAAATTTTATTCCAGAGTCTCTCATTTTCATTATGCAACCGTGCCTTCAAGAAACCAGTCGGCATTCAGACTCCACGTTAGTACAGATTCATGGTCCTAGGTAGGACAGGTCAAACCTGTAGACAGCAGTTGGTGAAGTGAGCTCAGCCTGTGTAAAGATGAAATTTCTGAGGCGCGCATGTGCCAGGATTGCAAAAGTCGAGTGGAAGCTGGCAAGGAAGAAGTCTATTCTCGCTTGTGCTTATTTTAGCAAGTGTAGAGGAGTGCTTGCACACGTATATTGTAGATGATGTCATGTTAGCAGATTATGCATGAAGCATGATTATTCTAATATGTTGCTATGCTTTTAGCAAGGTTCCCTGATTGGAGGCAATACTAATGCAGATACAGGTCGAGGTCTGTATCTCTTTAGGCTTATGTAAACCTATTGGAACATCTGTGTACTACATCTGTAAATGTGTAATTCCATATGGAGGGACATTTTGTTTACAGTGATGAATCTGTTACATAATCGTCTCAAGTATTTGCTGTATAAACTTCCCAGGGTTCATAGAAGTCAAGAAGGAAAAGACCCTTATAAAAATTGAAGTCAGGCAATGATTAGCTTTTGGCTTGATGTATCACATGCTAAGAGTATTTAAAATCATAGGAGATTGCCTCTTCTTCAAATAGGTACAAATCAAACGAAGATTATGTGTATGTCAGAGGACGTGGACGTGGAAAGTACATTTGTGAAGAGTGTGGGATCCGCTGTAAGAAGCCAAGCATGCTCAAAAAACACATACGCACTCATACTGATGTCCGGCCTTATGTATGCAAGTTATGTAATTTCGCTTTCAAGACGAAAGGTAAAAGCCTGATTTTTGCCGCCATTGGTTTTTTTGCTTTCGTTTTGTATTTGTTGTTGTTGTTGTTGTTGTTTTGCGGGGGATGGGGGCACGTTTCAGGATAACTTCTAGCTACTTTAGGATTCTGAATACTATTTTCTAATTCACTTTCACCAACAGAAAAGAGTATTTTGTTTGTGAAAAATATGACCCCCTGAGATCTATTTCCTCCTTTCTGCCCAGGATCAAAGGATGTATGTGAGACTGGAAGGCTCCTTTTATGACTAATTAAGAGCTACAGACATAGGGCCAGGCAGGTTGTCTCTGAAGGAAGTGGCTTAGAAGTGCCTGGATAGCCATTACTTCATGTGGGAAATTTATGTGGGCTAGATAATATTTGCACCAATATTGAAATTCTGCAGGGAGACAGTACATGAGAGGCAGTGGCTAAGCAAGGAAAGCAACGGGGAAGAAAATATGTGCCATCGTCAGTTTCAAGAGTATAAATAATGTAACGCCCTACCGACTCCCCGGTGGGCCCCCTCCATCCATAGCTGCATTAATTATGTATAGAGATTTGATAGCTTCTGCTGTGTATTCATCGACATGGAGGCAAGGCTGACTCTTAGACCTCAACAGTTAGTCTCGGACCTGCCCTGAAATAACATTTTATCATTTCCAAATATCTGTTTCAGTAGGCTGATTTATGCAGAGATGTTTCGCTCTTGGTTGCTGCTCTTACATTTCTATTATTCTGTGATATGATGAAACTCTTCACACTCAGTTGTCAGGTCTGTCTAAGGTAGCTTGTAGACAGCCCCTCATTAACCCCACTTCATTTCCAGAGTCTTAACTTTAAATTTTAAATCAAGTAACCTGCTCTGATGTCAACGGTTAAAAGCAGATAGGAATTATGATAATCCGGTAGGGAGATGTATACCTTTTTCAGTTGTAGCCGCAATCTTAAAGTGTGCTTTCTTGATGGAAGTTTAAATGTTTAGTGTCTTCAAATATTGGACGTTTATTAGGGGAGTATTTATGTGTCCATAATGCCTCTCCTGAAGTTCAAGAAGAGAGAGGGAGCATATTCACTTGTATTTCAAAATAAATAAGCATGCCATTCTTTAAATACCCCCTTCCCTTAGTGTGGTCCAGATTACTGAGAAGTTTCTGAGAGGAAAGAAAATTGAAAGGGTGCATTTTTAGGACACACTGCAAACCCACCAGCCATTACACAGGTTATGTCTTCACCGGGCATGTGGTTCACTGTCAGGAGAGGTGCATGGAACTGGATGATGAAACAGTCCATTTCTAGGTAGCCGATTAAATTTGGTTCTGAACCGTTGCCTGGATCATCGGCAGGAAATTGTGTACATTGCATCATTAATGGAGTTTCCTTGTCAGCCTTTGGAAGTGTGCAGCTAGAGGTCTTGGAATTCCGGGGGTGAGCAAAACATTCTGGGAAGCCCCGCAGGACTCATGTGCTGCTGAACTACCTGCTTTTCAGAGTTCTGTTTTCTGAGCGCAGGTGTAGTGTGAAGATCCAATTCTCCTCTTTGCCCCTGTTGAGCTCCCAGCTCTCTCTTTTTCTCTTTGCTCTTGTATACTACCTCAAGTGCCCGTGGCTTCTGCAAATCAAAGCCAAGACGGGACTGTTTCCACTTCTAATTTTTAACTGCCAACTACTTAGATGGGGAGGAAGGGGGGCTCTAGAGCCCAGCTGAGTTCCTCTCTGGAATATGTATACTTCATATGTACTATATATGAAGAAGCATACTAAAATTGAAATACAGTTACCCTGTGTTTATGATGGATTGATTCTAGGACCTCCCACAGATACTTACCCCCTCCCATACCAGGTCCTGTATCACTGGCACATAGTTCACATTCTCCTGTATACTTTAAATAATTTCTTGGTTTCTTGGACCTTATACAATGTAATTGCTGCGCAAGTTTTTAAAATCATATTGTGTATTGAATGCCCAAGAAACAAGTTCGAATTTGTTCAATACAGATAATGTGTTTTTCATTTTTTTAATATCTTGGGTGAGTCTACAGATAAAGAAGTCATGGATACAGGGGACTGACTATAAATTATATTGCCATGATTAGCATCTATACCCATATGCATACCATCCACACAAAAACCGTAGCAGAAACTGTTGTTGTTTACCCTTTGTGCTTTTTGGCTCATTGTTTGTTCTCTGGGGGCGCACCACCCAGTTCCCCCAAAAAAATCACAAACAGATTGTTGTTATTATTTATGAATGCCTAGCCTTGGCTTGTTTCTTGCCAGCTTTTTAAAAATTATTTCATCTACCTTTTCCCTGTGGGCTTTTATCTTTCTTACTTTTATTATCAATCCATGGCTGGGTGGCTGACCCCTGATGTCCTCCTTTCCTTCCATCTTGCTCCTTCTCTTCCTTACTCCTTCTGTTTGTACTCTGACTGCCAGCCCCGCCTATACTTGGTACTGCCTTGCTATTGGACATTAAGTGCTTTATTTGACCATCAGGTGTTTTAGACAGGCAAAGAATCACAGCTTCACAGAGTTAAACAAATGCAGCATAAACAAAAGCAACACATCTTTACATCATTAAAGAAATGTTCCACAGCATGAACAAAAGTAACATACCTTACAATAAAATTCCCCAACAAGAAACAGACAAGTTCCATGAATTTGCAGAAATTTAATAAAGTTTAATTAACTTATACCTTTAAGAATTATTATAGCCCCCAAATTTTTGAGCTACTTAAAAATTTGTAGATAATATGCTTTGATAAGAGCAATAAAGGTATAGAAATATTTTTTGTTGGGGGTATTAAACTAATACTTAGAATCCTTAGATATGTAAGCAACAAATTAATAATAATATAAGAGCAATTTTTATAAAAAAATAGTTGTAATTTCTTGATTTATTTATAGGAAGCATAGCTCTAGTAGAGAACAAATTCTTCTATCAGGTTGTTTCCAGCTAGGCTGCTAGGAGCCTGCACTTGAAAATCAGATCCATCCTGGTACATGGCTACTGCATTGTCAAGATGACAACAGAAAATGATGTGATAATTTCATCAGAATGAAATAACAGGCTCTGTACATCTCAGCTGACCCCTGAATCTCTTTTCGATAAGTTTCATGGCATAGAAAAATGTATATACACAAGATAATTCATCACACATATTTGGCTTCAATCACCACAGTTTGAGAGCCAGTTAATTATCTTGTTTTCTTCTTTGTGTTTCCCAGGAAACCTAACGAAACACATGAAATCTAAAGCACACATGAAGAAATGTCTGGAGCTGGGAGTCTCAATGACATCAGTCGAGGACACAGAAACTGAAGAAGCAGGTGTGTGACTTACTGATTTGATTAGCCTCTTTGGTGGGCTTTATAGCCCAGTGACACTGTCTGTCACTTTCTTAAATACTCTGCAGGAAATGAAATGGCACACTGAATTGCTTCGAAACTACTAATGAGAAATAAAGACATTTCAAGTGTCACTTTTTTAGAGGTGGGGAGACCTTACTAAGAACATAGTTGTATCTAAAAATGCGAGGGGCTGTGTGTGTATGAGGGGATACAGTTATGATTTATATGCTATAGAGCTTTTGGAGGAAGTTGAAAGCATATTAATGTGTTAGTATTCCTATTTAGAGGTTACTTAGTAGAAAAAATATCCATGGTTACCCTCAGTCAGTAGAGAATCTGAAGGTCAGCAAACCTTCTGAGGCATCCCTCTTAAATCAAACTGGCACCTGAAGCAGCTGAGATGGCCAATGCCTTTGTTATCAGCAATATTAGCCACGCCCATTTGTTTAGAGTTTCCCAATGCATCATCTCTGAAGTCTAAAGCATGAGATCCTGTTCTGGACTTCTCAGGGATGAAACCAAAGAGGCAGGGACAAGTAAGTGTCCAAGAGTAGTTCACAGATGTGATTGTTTCAGAGGGCTAAGGGGCCAAGGAGAACTTTGGGAAAGAGTGCTGGGGCAGATGCCAGCTCCTAGCCTCGAATGTGGGATTTTAATCACTGTTATTGGATTGTTTCAGAAAATATGGAAGATTTGCACAAAACATCTGAGAAGCATAGCATGTCTAGCATTTCAACTGATCACCAGTTCTCAGATGCTGAGGAATCTGATGGCGAAGACGGAGATGATAACGACGACGATGATGAAGATGATGATGACTTTGATGACCAGGGAGATCTGACACCCAAAACAAGATCAAGAAGCACCAGTCCTCAGCCGCCTAGGTTCTCCTCTTTGCCTGTCAATGTTGGCGCTGTACCCCATGGAGTTCCTCCAGATAACTCTCTGGGACATTCTTCATTGATCAGCTATTTGGTTACTCTGCCAAGCATTCAGGTTACTCAGCTCATGACACCCAGTGACTCTTGCGAAGATACCCAGATGACAGAATATCAGAGACTGTTCCAGAGCAAAAGTACGGACTCTGAACCAGACAAAGACAGGTTAGACATCCCGAGTTGCATGGATGAAGAGGCCATGTTGTCTTCGGAGCCGAGCTCCTCCCCAAGGGACTTCTCCCCCTCAAGTCACCATTCTTCTCCAGGATATGATTCTTCACCCTGTCGCGATAATTCGCCAAAGAGGTATCTGATACCCAAAGGAGACTTGTCACCGAGAAGACATTTATCACCTAGAAGAGATTTGTCACCCATGAGGCATCTGTCACCAAGAAAGGAAGCGGCATTGAGGAGAGAGATGTCTCAAGGGGATGCTTCGCCAAGAAGGCATTTGTCCCCAAGGAGGCCATTGTCTCCTGGAAAAGATATGACAGCAAGAAGAGACCTCTCTCCCAGAAGAGAGAAAAGATATATGACGGCCATCAGAGCACCATCTCCCAGAAGGGCTTTATATCATAACCCGTCATTATCCATGGGACAGTATCTGCAAACAGAGCCAATTGTATTGGGGCCTCCTGTAAGTATGACCTGAGCTCTCTTCCCACCAAAGCTGCAGAACATTGGTATTTACTGTAGCATAATAGTAAGGCGTATATTATAATGTGGTTGTCTCTTGGGGGAAGGAGCGAACCTATTAATACAAATAGCAGGAAGATATTTTTATTACACACTGTGTTGGTGACGTGGCTGTGGCATTATTCCAGGTATAATATTGCATCAGATCAGGAGTGAACTTCCAGCTGGGAACAGGTGAAGCCTTTGGAATGCTTTCTAAGCTTAATTAATTCGAGGCATGAGCCCTGGGGATGGCATGCCTGCATAGTCAAACATGAGGACACTTCCGTGTTAGTGATAGGCACTCTTCAGCAGGTGAGGACTCTGATCCAGTCCTCGTCCTTGACTTCCAAAATGCTTTGGTAAAAATATATTCATTACATTGCCCAACATGAGTGCTCACTGGAAAATGGTCAGGGCCGAGAAAAAGGCAGTGCGACATAGGCAGCTCAGGAGTTAAAGGCACAAAGGCTTCTGTGTTTGTTGCTGTTCTCACCTGGTAGAGATGCCTAAGTGAAAATGTAGGCCTAGAGAATGAGCAGTCAGAGAACTTCGAGAATATTCTGAGGCGTCTGCCTTTCACCTTTACTATAAACCAAGGTGGCAGCAGTGGCAGTCATAGATCATCCTGAAACCAGGGTTTTAGTAACACGCCTTTGAGAGAAGCCCAGGAGATCTTGGTGTCTCTTTTCATCTGGAGAAGGCTGTCAAAAGACAGGCAGCACAGAGGCATGCTTCTGGGTTTGTTTGCTTTAAGAGTCCTTTTAGTTTCCGGATCTTTGTTTCTGTCTGTATTCTCTTTGCTCTGGATTCTGTCTGATATAGCATGGTCTTTCTCAGTCATAGAAGCCACTGCCAACTCCTAACTCTGTCTATCCCTGCCCTTGCGGCCCGTTCCCTCCTTCTCATCACCTACTGCTGTCTTGAATCGTAAGCTCACACTGTCGTTCTCCAACTTCAGGAAAGCTCCCAGCTTTCCTCCCTGTATCCTCATCACCCTTTATCGTAAATCAGGTACAAAGTTTTATCCCGATGTTGCAATCCTGCAGAGCCATGCCCAGCAGTATGGACATTACTGATTTCAACCTAATACACTAGCAAGTTAAGAAAAGACACCATATCTTTGCATATCTATGTATCTTGTGCAGCATAAGTTACTGCATCATGAATGGGAAGCAGGAAATCTCTCTGGGATAGCATCAAATGCTTCCTCTGATGGAGACAGGGTGATGCTGGCAGGGCGTACTAAACCAGTCCTGACCCATCATCCCTGAAGCTTTTGATTCAGCATTTGGCCAAATGAACCATAACTGGCCTGTATGAGGTGGTGGAACTCTTTCAGGCAATAACATCGGGAAAACAGAGACATTGATTTAACATGCTGTTAAACTCGAGCAAAGGAATTAAGGAATTAATTAACTAATTAATTAAAGGAATTAAGCAATAAAAGAATTCATCTAATTTTGACCCTCTGATTGAGACTACAAAGTAGTTGGAAGAAAATTAGTTTCAGCAGTTACTGAGTTTGTACTAATTTTTGTGCAGGGTTTTGCTTATTTTATTTTGTCGTTTCTTTTTAAAATGGCTGGGTATCTCACAGAGCTCATAGACTTCATCACCGACACAGCTGTAGAAGGAGTGGCGGGGCTGTGTCCCGCCATGCGGCCACCGGCTAGCTTTACACCCGAAATAATTACACGGAAACTGTATTCTTTTAAACACTGCCTGGCCCATTATTTTCAGCCTCTTACTCACATCTTGACTAACCCATATCAAATAATCTGTGTAACACCATGAATGGTGTCTTACCGGAAAAGATTCAGCACATCTGACCTGGTGGCTGGCTTCATTGCATCTGGCTGTAGAGGCAGGACAATTGTCTGAGCCATCTACCTCACTTCCTTCTTCCTGTTCTGTCTACTCCACCCACCTAAGGACTGGCCAAGGCAGTTTCTTTATTAAAACAGAAGACTCTCTCCCACATCACACAGCCTTTGGCCTGCTACCCAGTCCAGTTCTGTTGATGTGCACTCATCCCTTTTGGATAAGCAGGGAAACTTTCATCTTTCTGTGAGGTATGAACAAGGTGCTCCTGGTCAGAGCAAAATAGACCTGGCTGTGCTCTGACGGGTATTTCTTCTGACTGCTTTATCAGGCGAAGGCTTCTAATAATGTATGACAACATCAAACTGGAATATGACTAACCGTAGTCCCTTTTCTAGAATTCTGCTGTCATTGTGCAAACATTGATGCCAGGCTCAATGACTGGTACAGTGACTGGTATGAGAAGACTCTGATGCCCACTCTGATACAAGAAATAATTAATTTAGTCTGAACTTAGGGTCAGAGAGCAGATTTAGGGAAGGCAGAATGCAGCACTAAGATTCCCCCCTCACATCTTCAGTTAGATAATAGAATTTTAAAAGCTTGTGCGTTTTAGTCATCCAGTTCTATGGTTATCACTTCACTTCTGATCAGTGACAGTCTGAATCTGAAGTGTCTATTGAGAGCCCAGATTTTATTGGATTTAGGACACACAGAATGTCTTCTAGTTTTAGAAGCTAATTCATCACTCTGCTATCAGCCCAGAGTCGGGAATCTCAAGGGGATCTGTGTAATGGCACATCTCTCCTAGTGTCTTCTGCTGACCCCTTCCTCAGCCAGCTGATAAGATCTGCACTCTCATGAGGTATATGCAGTGGATGGCACAAAGAACAAATGGAAACATAACAGGAGAATGGAAACACACCCTATACAGCATTTAGGGGAGTCTTCTTGAGTCCTGAAATGTCCCCCCATCCTAGCTTTTGAGGTTCTGGTGATCTCAAGGCTGGTGACTGAACCATTTCATCTGTGTTATAGAAAAAAAAAACCATTTGTCTGTAGCTTGGATAAGATGTAGCCCAGAGCACAACAAATTCCAAGCATGGCACACAGTAGCAGGCATATGCATAATTTATAGTTCCTGAGCCAGGCTCAAATCTAAATAGAACTGGGTGAATCTTTAATGGTAGGAGTCAGTCCTTGAATCTGAGAGCGGAGGCATCCTTGAGATGAAGTACAACAGATTTTAAGATTGCTTTCCTAGATTACCACTGTACCTGACAAATTTTTAATCTATATTGAGTTCTCATATAAGCCAACAGTGGAGTACATTATTAATGAATCATAGCAATTGAGAATCTGATATATTTACTAGAGCACAATAATCCAGCAATCTGAATTATGATCTGCTACAAAAACAAGTATAGCAAATTAAACCTTCATTTCAGGACTAAAACCGTGAAATCTGGCTCCAGTTTCTTAATACTTTTGCTTAATTTTCAAGAAAACATTTATGTTATAAGTAATATCAACAGAGGAATTAAGGCATAATCATCTTTGATTTCCAGCTATAAAATTGAATATAAATGATTAACTATTAAACACATGTGATGGTTAGCAACTACTTGCTTCCTTCTCAACACAGTCATTTCTAGAAGATTTGGCTGTGAACAAGGACTTGAAGAAACCTGCATTCTTTATCAGGTCTCTTCTTAGTAGGTGTGCATTCTTGTAGATCAGTGCTTTGCACAGTAAGACTTCTCCACAGCAGGGATATCTTCAGCCAGATAGATGCTCACCACAAAGTGGCCTCTCCTGAGGAGGGATGTGCTCCTGTAGCCCAAGACATTGCACAGGACAGAAACTGGTTTGAGGTTTCTCATAACCGCCCAGCCATCCTTTATGGGAAAAAGGGTTTCCTACAAGCCTCTTGCCAACTTGTCACTTCTACCTCATCTCAGGAATATCTTTCCGCTCAGCCTAATACATGAGTAGTTGATAATGCTATCTCCTTTTAGTTTCGATCCCATCAGCATTTGCGATTTGTTTATTGTTTGGTTTGATTTGATTTTTTTTTCTTGCATTGTTTGTTAGTTGTTTTCCTGGTGAATCCATCCTTTTCAATTGCTCTTATGAAGAAAATAGCCAGTGTGCGACTTTGTACCTTGTGGGAAATTCACTGGCTACCTTAGCACCCTGCTGTTTAGAAACAAAAGCCACTGTCCACAGGCCCGCACCTTCATTACAGAACTGGAAAACGACAGCCGAGAAAACTATTCAGTTTTGAGAAATTCTTCCTAGGTGCTGGGCATCCAGAGGGAGGACTGGGGGTGGCAAGAAAGGGAGAGAGGGAGGAAGCGTAGCAGAAGAATGGAAAGTGGTCGGATCTGAACAGACTCTGTGCTCTGTTTTCCTGTGTAGAATCTAAGAAGAGGATTACCTCAGGTTCCTTACTTCAGTCTCCATGGAGACCAAGAAGGTGCTTATGAACATGGCGGCTCCAGCCTTTCCCCTGAGGGTCCGACTGACTCTGTCTTCAGTCATCTTCCACTCCACTCTCAGCAGCAAGTGCGAGCTCCTATCCCCATGGTGCCAGTTGGTGGGATCCAGATGGTTCACTCCATGCCACCTGCCCTCTCCGGTTTACATCCTCCACCCACATTGCCTCTGCCCATGGAGGGCTCTGAGGAGAAGAAAGGAGCACCAGGGGAGGCCTTCACTAAGGATCCCTACACCCTTTCCAGGCGGCATGAGAAACAAACCCCTCAAGTTTTACAGTCATCTGGTCTACCTAGTTCACCCTCCTCCCCGCGGCTATTGATGAAACAGAGCACTTCAGAAGACAGCCTAAATGCCACAGAGAGGGAACAGGAAGAAAACATACAGACTTGCACAAAAGCCATCGCCTCACTCCGGATTGCCACAGAAGAGGCAGCTCTGCTTGGGGCCGACCAGCCCACGTGGGTGCAGGAGCCCCACCAGAAACCCTTGGAAAGTGCACACGTCAGCATTAGACACTTTAGCGGGCCTGAGCCAGGTCAGCCTTGTACCTCAGCCGCCCACCCTGACTTACACAATGGTGAAAAGGACAGTTTGGGTACATCACAGACTGCAATAGCCCACTCCACATTTTACAGCAAGAGCGGTGTGGATGAGAAGAAGGCAGACTTCCACAGCAGCAAGGAATTGTCTTTAAGCACAGAGGAAGGCAATGAACCTTCGTCAGACAAGAATCAGCTACATTGATCTGAGATGCATGGACACATTCATTTCCACATCTCCCCCCCCACACACTTTTTTGTTTGTTTTTCTAGGAATAGAGGTAACCGAGTTGATAGCATGCCTGTCCTAAGTTACAGTAGTTGGCTATTATAAATACTTTTGTTACTTTGAAGACAGTTAGGTAAATTAACAAGTCATCTTGAGCCTGACCAAAACAAAATTTGAAATTAACCTATTGGGTCTGGTACTTTTAAGATTGTACAGATGTTTGTGCCTTTTCTTTACTTTGCTTATATTCTTATAAGCATTTTTTAGCAGTAATTTGTACATATTTTAGAATTTGTGTATCTGCTTTGTAATAAATGTAATTTCTTTCCTCTTTTGGACACTTGGATCTAAATGGTGTAAAGCAAAACAGCATCAATATATATGTGAGGTTGCACTAAAACATATTTTTATATGATAAAAACTGAACAGCTTTTATGTACAGCTCTGATTCTGTAATACTAATATTTATTTTGTTTCATAAATTGTACATTTTTTTCTTAATGTTGTGGATTGCTTTTCTATGTGAAGCATGGATTTACTGTTGCGTAACTAGAACAGAAACGTCCATTGTAAGCAAGATATTTAAGCTAGAATATCTTATTCTGCACTTATGCATTAGTTACAAAAAAAGATAAAGGATGTATCAGTTGGTTCTTAACTTGTAAATTCTTTTTGTCTCGTTTGCTGGATTGACAATAACTTAAGTGCTGATTGTGATTTTAAATGGATAGTACCGTAAAGCATTAAAGTAAACAATGTGCTATTGTGAGTTTTTTCAAAGCTTTATAAATCAGTTATAAATAATATTAAAAGTATTTGGTCTTATGTGAACATGTTGATCTATATACTCATCTAAAAATATGGGAAAAAACATTCCGCCCCATGTAAATATGTACAAGTGCATCACTGGTACAGTTTTGTGTAACTCAGTTGGACACTAGGTTGCCACAGACCTATGCTAGGGTGTCTTTAAAAATTCAAATGACAAAGCACATGGGACTGTGTAAAGCTTGGTTATCGGCCGGCCCGGTGGCTTGGTAGGCAGTGCTGTGCGCTGCCCATGGAAAAGACCTGGGCTTAAAAATCTTGGTTCTTGCTGCACAGGATAGTGACTGGAACTAAGGCTGCACGGAGGGATTGCACTTGGACTTGAGGGTTGGGTGTGGAAGCGGGGAAAGGGGATGGAGACCTGCTCCCCAGCTCTTCCCATCAGCCTGTCCATATGGTTACAGGGTTAACATCAGCATTAGGGGATGCCACTTTGCCCTTTGTACAGGGGAAGAGTGTCACTCCTGGCTGTCTCAGGGGGAATGAAGAAGAGAAGCCTTCAAGAGAAAGCAACTCTTGGGAGGAGGAAGTTTTTTTGTATATAACCTTCAGAACGGCTTTTGATCAGTGTTGAAGGTGGGAAGAGCCTTTGCAGGTCTGGAAGAGTGGAGTAGAGAGAGGGGTACAGCAACATGTGCACACACACGCACATGTATGTGCATGCGCACACACAATCTGGGTTATCTTTGTGCTATATCGTGGATTATAATTCTGTGAAACCAAGTTTGTATATTGAATTACATTAAGGAGTGTTCTTTAAAAAGAGAAATAAATATACAATTACATGCTTGAGGTGTCTAGTTCTTGTGTATGTGTATATTTTACATTTCATTTTTGGTTTTGTTTCCTGGAGGATTTTGATTATTAACCTATAAGTGATTTCAGTTACTATGTTCTTTCCATCCTGAGGCATGCCAACTGCAGATAGTCTTTAACAAGAGACAAGACAACTATTAGATTCAGTGGGCCATCTGAATCACAGAGATGGCAGGCAGTTTCTAGAGTGTGGTCCTAGAAATGATATCATCCAAACCAAAGCTTGAGCCTGGGAAACAGGCACAGTGTCTGAGTAGTCTCAGACATATGCAAATGAAATTCCACTAGAAAAATCTTTTGCTACTGTGTCTAAAGTCAAAACCATCAGAGATATACCATAACATATCTACAAATCATGGGGATTTTAAAGAAAAGAATCTTTTTAGTAACAAAAGTAATAAAAATGACCATAAAAGGTCAAAAGCTCTTAGTGGTTTAGTGTTTTTATCATAAAATCTCAAATTGGTGGGTTTATCACTTACCTGTTTTGTTTTATGAGTCAGACTGTCTTTTCTGTTTTACAAAGGTGAATTGAAGGTCAGCAGAACCAACCAGCTTAAGAAATTCCAACACATTATGACTATGTATAGAGAATTTTGTCTTACTCCTTTGACATCTTGTGTGTGTGAGAGAGGGGGGGATGGGTGGGAGAGTCTGGGCCTTTGGTTTTTTTTGTTCACTTTTCATTGCTAAACCCTGCTTGAGTACCTACTATGAGCTGAGAAGATCATGGGCATCTAGGATGGATGCGTTTGCTGCCCAGAAGTTCACGTAAGCATAGAGATTTATATGTGAGCAAAGGTTAATATTAAAAACTACACTAGATGTGGCTTGTAGTAGCCAGGATTTGTAATCAGGACCGTAGTTTTGCAAGTAAGAAGAGAGAGACCATCACAGCACACAAAATGGTACTCCATTGCAGGTGAGTTTGTCAACATACTATTTTTAGGCTGTGTTTCAGGCTGTGATGGTCTCTCTATAGTCTGTATTCTGATAGGGAGCACACTAGGAGAATGGTGTAGTGGGAAAGCACAGGTGGTGTGATCCAGGATGGGCGAAACTGTATGTGCATAAAAAGTAAGCAAAGTGAAGTTAGTTCCATGGGGATCTGGCTGAGTGGTTCAGAGCCGGATCGCAAAACAGAACATAGTCTTGTTTTCTAGTTCATGCTTTGTGTCTGGAAAGCCAAGGAAGAGAGACTGGAGCAAGAAAGTAGCCATGTGAGTGATTGTGTGTGTGTGTGTGTGTGTGTGTGTGTGTGTGTGATACATATTACATACTATACATGTATATGTAAAATTATAGAAAAGGTCATGAAGCAAGGGAGGAAAGGAAGTAAATAATAAGTACAGTGCTAAATATAAGTACAGTGCTTATGTATGAAATGGTCAAAACCTTAAATTTTAATTAAGAAAAAAAGCTGGGTGTGATTGTACATGTTGATAATCATGGTGCTGGGGAGCAGGAGAAAGAAGGAACCTGGGACTCATAAGATAGCCAACATAGTCTGCTTGATGAGCTATCAGCCAAATGAGGGACTCTCAAAAAAAAGATGGACAGCACTTGAGGAATGAGAATCAATGTTTATGTCTGGTCTCTACAAGCATTTGCTCAAACATTTGTCCTCATGTATGTACAAACACACACATATATGAATAATACATATGACTATATATGTATATACATTTGTATATATTTAATACCCATATATACATAATTTTAAGTAGAAAGGCAACACTGTATAATGATTTAATAACTGTTTACTTAGGAGCATTGTAAAAGCTTTATAATAAAAATATCATAAATTATTAACCCAACCATCTTTTTAAAACCTATAGAGCAGTGAAGATAGAAACAGAACGTTCGTTGATGAAGTAAGGCTCAAGTTGCAGCCTTCCAACTCTGAGCACTTATGTAAGTTCTGGGGGTCAAGCTGAGGTCCCATGAC
Source organism: Arvicola amphibius (assembly GCF_903992535.2). Classification (NCBI taxonomy): domain Eukaryota; kingdom Metazoa; phylum Chordata; class Mammalia; order Rodentia; family Cricetidae; genus Arvicola; species Arvicola amphibius. The sequence goes on from NC_052054.1 coordinate 23,161,552, forward strand.
TTTATCTATTAAGCACCTTTACATATTAAGCCATCGTCTAGCCCTGGATAACTAATTTGTAAAGCTTTACTGACCAATAAAATTTTCAATAGTGATGAGATCAGTCCATATTTGCACTTTCTAACCACAAAACTACCCATGGCTACTCATGGATGTTGAGCACTTGAAGTGTGTGTACAACTGAGAAATTAAAATGTTGATTTGTTTCCAAATATATTTAGCTTTAAACTTCAGCAGCCACATGTGGCTAGTGGCTCCTGAATTGGACATCAATCTGTGGAAGCTACATGTCACTCTTGTTAAATGCTGTGACACGCATCTCTAGGTGTCTTCATTCACTTGGCAAAAACAGCACTTGTCACATGCCAACTCTGTTCTTGTTGCTAGGGAAATCATGATGGGCTGCAGAAAACAAAATTAATATCTATCATGGACCACGTGGCTGATACCCACCACTAAGTGTCTAGTTAGGGATTTGTGTTATTCAGTCCTACTGATGGCTCCTCATTCAGTTGAGTTTAGGTCCTTGGGAATCCTGCTATAGCCAGAGTATGCTCTTAGGAAGAGATCGATTATAGTTCCATTGTAACTTGCTGATGTTACAATGGAAAATACAACATCATGTTCTTTAGACTTATGTGGGCTCTCTCAGTCTACCTCAGTGTAAATGTGCATGCCCCTCTAAGGGGAAAAGGCTGGGACCATCTGCTTTTAGGACAGTGTATAGTTTCTAAGTCTGCCCCTCTGAATGTCTTACCCTGGGAATGATCTTACCCAAGTGCCTAAAGAAGTGTGGTGGGGACTTTTGGAAGGACTTGGTATTCCTATCACTCAGTACTCAGAAGCTCCATTGGGTTATATTCACCATCATCATTTTCTCACTCCCCGATTACATGCAGTAACCTCTTAGGTTAACAAGGGCTAGAGAAAGCTTTGATCTCCATTCTCCAGTAAAGTTCCCTTATATCTCTATAAATCTGAGCCTAGGCAGATGCATACCTGGACAGTTCTATGAAAGCAGAGATGATGGTTTTTCTGTGTTCTACGCAAGAAAGGTATCTACTGTTTTAGGGATGACATCTGTTATTTACTTCTGATGGTCCGTACCAAGTATCATCATAGTTAGTATCTCCCTGACCACTAAAGTACTAGAAAAAAAAAAAGAAACACGTGTTGTATAAGATGACGGGCTGAATTTCAAACCCAGCTTGACCTGATTCCAGAATCATTCATTGTGTAACTTATGCCTTTGATGTTGACTTGTATCTGAAAACAAGTTCCAAAAAAAGGAAGTTTCCCTTTCATGATTTCAGTCCTCTATTCAAACGTATTTAGTGACCCTGTGCTCTGTGCTATACTGCTAAGCAGACAACGTGGTGTGGGGACAAGAGATGGCAACGATGGCATTGCAAGGCTTTGTAAGGGACTCGTGAAGTGAGCAAAGATATGAAGCAAGTCGGTCTCAAGGAGGAATAGGGACTTCCCATCCAGCAGAAGGTGTTGGGGTGTAGCGACGTTGTTGGGGTGTAAAGGTGTTTACCAGGTGAGAGTATAACATAACAAGACAACATGCCCAGGGAAACCTTTAGAAGGATCACATGCTAAGAGAGAGCAGGGCGTGTGGGACATAGTAAGATAAATCTTGCCCAGAACTTAAGACTGAGATGAAAGGCTCCCTCACTTTGAGCTCTTCCCGTCACTTGAAGTCAGTTATGGCTGATAGGTATAGTTGGACTTTATTTCCATGCACTTTTATGCAAGTTGTATGTATAACTTTAGTTATAAACCCTATATTAATGTATGGAATACGAATGCAAAAACAATGTTTAGACCTATGCCTATTAAGTAAATGTATTGGGAAGACATGTTGGAAATTTGTCACTTTATTATGTTAATACATATAGAAAATATGAATGAAAGTAAAAGTGAAATTGATTCTCCTCACCTAGTAGTTTTTGAACGTCTTTAAGTTCTCTTTACATAGACCACAGCTGGAAGTTAGGGTTCCGAACAGTTGGACTTCAGCACCCTTAACTGCCTGCCTGGGGTTCCGGTTGCAGACTCATACAGGAGGGGAAGGTGGTACTGATGCGCCATGTGGCAAGATGGCAAGTGCGTGTGGAAGTTACAATATTTTAAGTGCCATGCATCAATCTTTATGTTCTCGTTACTCTATAGGTTGACCATCCATTAACTCCAGTTCCACCGTTGAGATGATTTCTCCCATTCACTCAAGAGGTCCTAGCATAGAGGACAGCAGCAGCAAACACACAGTAACATATTCACAAGGCAAAGGCAACTACATAGCTCTTTGAAATCATTTGTTCCTATTCAAAGATTTTGGTCCAGTCTAAATAAATTTCGTGAGTCAAATTAACTTCTCTGTTTTACCTTCCTGAACAACAATAACAAAACAAAAGCAAAAATTCTAAGGAACATTCAGCAATGAATATGCATTAACAGTTTTTATCCCTTAACTAGCCTAGCTCCCTGTGTTAATCATCTCCCTGTGTTGGTGGTGGGATGCCGGGGAGGGAGATTAATCAGCTGCACCTTGGGCTTAAAATGAAATCATCACCACAGAAACCTCCTTTTCACATTCCTTAACCATGAGCAGGACCTCAAAATTAAAATAACTATTTTGAAACCAACCAGTTACTATAAACACCAATGTAAACAATGCCGCTATGTGGGTAAAGATGGCAAGAATGAGCAGGAATGGCATTTTGGAATGCGAATTTCTTTCTTTCCGAATTTACACCATCAATCCTCCCTCCCTCCTTCTTCCCCCTCCCTCCTCCTCCTCCTTTCTCTTTCTTCTCTCTCTCCCCTCTCCCCTCTCCCCTCTCCACTCTCCTCCTCTCTCTCTCTCTCTCATAAAACAGCAAACATTTTGGGCCTCAACATTAGAACTAAACCTATTAAAATCTTTTAATTTTCAACAAAATTTCAGAAACGCATCCTTTGCTATTTCCTTGGGTTTTTTTTAAATAAACTGTCAACAATCTGTACAAGAGAGAAATCTTGAAGACTATAGGATAATGTAACAGCTGTGCCTTCCAAATCTTTCCATTTGGTCTCCTTCCCTTTGAATGGTACCTTCTTCCAGATGTTTGGGGTTATGGTTCTAGAGATGCACCTGGCAAGGTGACAAGTAGAGTCAGAGTTAGAGAGAGGCACTTGAGAGTCTTTACAGGATGCAAACATTGATCAACCAGGGGTCAGTACACCTTGGAAGAACACATAATGCTATTGCCCTTGAGTCTAGTGGATGCGATTTCTTTTTAATTGCATGCCTAGTGGGTTTTCAATGAGTATCTGCTCAAAGAAGAACCTCTGGTTCTTGTATTTGTGATATATATATATATATATATATATATATATATATATATATATACATGATCAATGGAATTTAAAAGTTTTCATTTTTTTTAGCTAAAAATTCCTGATGGAAACAGAATATACCTACAACATCCTTGTTTGTTATTTTAACTTTTTAAAATGTGCTTTATGATCTTGAGCTGAGCCAAGGCCAATATTTCTTTATTAGAGAATGGTTTTACACTCAGCATGCTCAGATGTGCTCATCTCTGCACTGCTGTTCTTTAGGAATGTGTATAAGTCCTATGAACGGCGTCCTCATTTCTTCTTTGTTCGGGAAGAACTTGGCTTTGGACTTCATGCCTATGGTGCCACTAACAGGCTTCGGGTAATAATTACTTTTCCAACTTTAATTTTGTGGTTCTGCTTTGTTTAGCTTTGCACTCACAAAGATGAGGATTCATTGGTTTCTGTCATGCTTTTAACTCAATATCTTACCAGGAATACCAAGTGCAGGCACAGAACACCTCAACCATTTCCCTTCCTTCTTCAGCTACCACCAATCAAACTGATGTCTTTCTCTAGATCTGTGGCTGTCAGCCTTCCTAATGCAGCGACCCTTTAGTGCAATTTCTTATGTCGGGATGACTCCCAGTCATAAAATTATTTTGTTGCTATTTCATAACTGTAATTTTGCTACTGCTATTAATTGTAATGTGAATATCTGATACACATAATATCTGGTGGGCAACCCCAACAGGGTTATGCCCCTTTGCTCTAAAGGGAACATTGTGTGGTGTTGGAGACCAAAGTTGAGGAACTAGATGACATGGATTCAAACCTGAGCTCTGCTACATCTTAGCTGGTGGTCATGGTGCAAGAGAGTGTTCTGGAACAAATGGCTCAGAGACCAGAGGCCTGGTCTACAGCATTGTGTTACACACACACACACACACACACACACACACACACACAGTGTTCCAGGTCAAAAAGTATTGAGATGTGTGAGTTCAAATGCCTGCTCCATCACTTCTGATTGACCTTGAATAGGTCTTTTTGTATTCCTAAAATTCATTTCCTCTCCCAAAGCTTGGCATATGACATTAAAACCGTTTTCTTTGACTAATATTAATATTATATAAATAATATTTAACAGTTTCCTAAATCTCAGTGTTCAGTATAATTATTATTTCTTATAAATTTTAGAATTATTTTGTCACATGCTAGCTTATTTGTGTATGTATGTGTGTGTTAGTTCCCCCTTGATGGAGTCAATTCTCTCAGGTGGCTCCTGGGGACCGAACTTGGATCTTCAGGCTTGTCGGAAAGCTCTTTAACTGTTTGTGCCCTTTGAGCAGTCCAACTTATGGGTTCTTTAGAACCCAAAACTTCAATTAGATTTAGTCAGAGATCTAATTGAGTATATTTTCACATCCCTGATTAGATAAATGGCTTAATTATTATCGATTACTTCAGAAAATTAATATAAGTATAATAATAATTTAAGTATTTGTTTGCTATGAGTACTAAAGTGTTTTTCTGCTTAGCTACCATGTCATATACCATTATCCATTTTTATCAACTAAGACTCCTACATACTAATAACATAATTCAGAGAAAACAACGAACAAAATATATGATAGAAGTAGATTCAAAGGTGCAATGTTCCCTTGCCTTTTGCTCCTTCTACAGAGAAAATTTCAGTTTAATCCCTTGATTCATTCTCATGAAGATTTATTTCACTAGAATAAAATTGTGGAACAAGGTCAATATCTTCATACACAAAGACTGTTTTGATCAAGTGTTGTCTGACGTGGTGATGGAGGGAAGATTGAATCTCAGCATCCTGAGGGCGTTTTGGAATTGAGGTAGGGTGGGGTCACTGTCTTATGTTTTGGCTGTTTTGACAATTCTGTAGCTGCACACATGTGTCACTGCTCTTGGGGCTGTGTATTGTGAACTTTAGTCTATGGTGACTCACACCTGTAATCCCAGCACTTTGGAGTCTGAAGCAGGAGGATTGTCAAAACTTTGAGCTTAGTCTGGACTGTATACTGGATTCCAGAACAGTGAAGGACTCTGTGTTGAAAAGTAAAGTAAAACAAACAAAAGATTCCCTTTACTCTATACTAATCATATTATGAGTTTTTAAAGAAAGGTTGGATTGATAATTCTGTTTTGTCTCAAGCTTTGGAGAAGTTAGTGGTGAAACCGATTTTTGTGTCCATGGGGTAATCAAGAGTCATACATTTGTACATTTACAAGGCTATCATCCAATGATAACATTAAGTTTTGAAATGAATCCTAGAATAGCTCAGCTGTATTAAAGCACATACTATACTAGCTGTGCAGATAGAAGACTGCACAGTCAAGAGTAAGCTACACGTGCAGTAAGTGTGCAAGGAATGAGATCTGAGGAAGACCTGCAGTTTCCCCTGGATGCACCAACCATGGATAATAGCAGACTTTGGGTGAGGATTATGAAAACACCTCCCATTGTATGACTGCAGCAATGATGTACTGGGGTAAGGACTTGCAGGGAAGGCAGGCACAGCACAGCCAAGGGCAAGCACTCAGCACCAAAGTGACTGGAGACGGCTAACAATGTCTGCAGCCAAGGAAAAAGCAATTCCTGGTCTGTGTTTGGTTCTCACCACCTAGTAAATACACAGTGAATTCCTTCTGCAGAGACATATATATATATATGTATATATATATATATATACATACACATATATGTGTGTGTATGTATATATATGTATATATACATATATATGTATGTATACACACACACACACACACACACACACACATATATATATATATATATATATATATCTTGCTGGGAAGTCTGAGTCATCAGTTGAACATAGGTGCAAAACCCCCAAGGCTCAACCCCACCCCTAAAACAAACCTAAACAAATGATAAGAGGGTGGCATGGCCCGGGGGCAGATGCCATTTGTGCTGTTGCTTAACTTTTCTTAAGCTTTTGTATAACATGAAGGGGCCTGCTTGTTGGGGTTTCCATCCCGCCTGGTACCCTGCAGCTGGCAAGCCCCAAAGAAAATCACACGGAGGTCTCCAGAAGTTATAAAACTGATTGGCCCATTAGCTCAGGCTACTTATTAGCTCCTGTAGCTTATATTAACCCATTATTCTTATCTATGTTAGCCACATGGCTCGGTACCTTTCTCAGCTGGGCAGAACACAGAGCCCAGACCTTCTTCGGTGGTCTGGGCTCGACTGGGAGGAATGGGCTTCCTCCTTCCCAGAATTCTCCTGTTCTCATCACCCTGCCTCTACTTCCTGTCTGTTTGACTCGCCTATACTTCCTGCCTGGCCAATCAGCATTTATTTAAAATATGATTGACAGAATACAGACAATTCTCCCACACTATTTTGGGATCTTTCCTCTATCAGGAGCTCTTTACCCAGTGGGCTGTTACTACTCTACAGTGTTGAACTTGCAAACTCATCTACTGTTTTCCTTATGTCCTTTCTCTGGGGTGACCTATTTTTGACTACTGATAGGCTATTTCTTGCAGTCAATAAACATTTAGGCTTCCTTCTTTTTGTTCTTTAAATAATGCACTGGATGTGTGGAATACAAAGACCCAGTCCCAAGAGGTTTTCTTACTACTATTTCTATCAATATCTTTACATCCTCTAGGTCAATATCATTCAATTTTCAGACCATCAGAATTACTTTGGGGAAAAAAAGTTTTATTTTATCAGTCAGTAATACTTACCACCCTGTAGTAATACTCTGTGGCTAGTGCTAATAGTCAATACCATGCCATATACCACTGAAATGTTTACCACAATCTACAAAAGTCTATACATACAAAAGAAATTGAATGAGCAGATTAAGTAGTTTTATTTCAGAAGAGTGGGGCCTATAGACATATTAACCTTTACCAATCTGTTTAAAAAAATAGGACTTGCCATATGCACAGGGCAATATTTTAGATATGGGAGAACTTGCAGTCAATAGGATGGTTGAAGGTTGGCCTTGTAAAGATGTATATCTCAGTGAGCTAACAGGCAAACAAAGAGGTGTTTTTTCATGTGAGTCCAGGCAGCAGGGTCTAATGAGAACATGGCTGAAACTGTGTTCCTTCAGCCTGAATTTCTCTCTGGTGAAATTACAGTAGTACAAACATTGAAGATCAGGAGAGTCCATTGGTTCAGTCTGGTGAGGAAACTTGTTATTTCCCCACAACACATGTAGGAACAAATGGTTTTCCATTGAACCAGGAAGGGAAGGAGTGGGGACCAGGCTAGCTGCTTTCTGTAGTCACTCTCTCTTGAGAAGTACCTCAATCTAATGCCCTGGGCCCGTCTCCCTAATATTTGTCTGCTAACACAACCATGTTTGTAACCAAGTCTCAAACATATAAACTTTTGGAGGAACACTTAACAGAGCTCAGCAGGAGGTAAACTGATGTGGGATTCTCCTCTATATGCTATGAATATGTTTTATTGCCATTGGCTAATAAAGAAGCTGCTTTGGGCCAATGGCTTAACAGAATATAGCCAGCCTGGAAGAGATATATATAGAGAATAGGTAGAGTCAGGAAAAGTCATGTTGCCACTGCAGGAGACAGATGCCCCTGCCAAAGCCCACTGGAATGAACTTTGCTGATAGGCCACAACCTTGTGGTGATACACAGATTAACGGAGATGTGTTAGTTTAGGATATAAGAGCTAGCGAAAAATACGCTTAAGCTATTGGCCAAACAGTATTGATATAATATAGTTTCTGTGCAATTATTTCAAGTCTGGCCAGCTGGGAAAATGAACAAGCAGTCTCTGCCCACAGTAAACAAGGCTGGTGAAGATGAGAAAGGGCATCTGCATTCTCTTCATTCAGATGCACTTACTGTTGAGAGATTCCCCAGTCACCCCATTTCTACCATTCAAGTTAGCTACAGTATGGCTCTTCATCTCTGAACACATCTGATTACATTCCTAATAAAATGGCTGTCTCTGTGTGTGGAAGATAATTTTATGTGTTGATTTGACTAGGCTTTAGAGCACCAGCATTTCCTCAGACCTCATTCAACGTGTTTCTGTGAGGGTTTTTAGATGAGATAAATGTTTAAATCCAGGGACTGGGTAAAGCAGATTACAGTCTCTGGAGGAGGTGGGCTCAGAGCAACTGGCAAGAAAAGCCTGGCTCTCGCTCTGAGAGAATTCTTTCTGTCTGAAGGTTTAGAACTGGGAGGTGAGCTTCCACCAGGTCCTTGGGCTCCTTAGTCTTCACAGTCACCTGAGCTAGGTGCTTGTCATCTGCCTCCTTCCAGAAATGTATCCCTGGAGAACTCAGACAAATACACCTTATCAAAGCACGGAACTTAAGGAAAACTGGGCATCAGTACACTTCCTTACTGCAATTTTGCTATAGTGTGAATGCCCTTGGCACCATGAATGTCTCTTTCTGCACCGTACTTCACAGTCACATATGATACTGAGCATCCATGTCTCTTTTGGTGTTCTTTCATCCCCATCAAATACTTCTTCTAGGCACCTCAGAAAAGTGTTTGGGATGTAAATATGAGCGCAATGAAAGTGGTCAACGAACGTGTTCAATGAAAGTGTTCCCTAATGAGAGAGTTCTGGGAACTGAGTAGAAAAGCCAGACTGCTACCCAGCCTTTCCTCCATTTTAAAGCATTCCTTGACGTCAACACACATTCAATGCACATTCCAAAGAAATGAGAAAGCACAATTCCTTTGCCCATAGTTCCAATGGTTGTATGGTCCCGAAAGAATATAATTGCTTCATGACTTTATGTTTCCTTCCCACCACATGAATGGGTACAGTTTCTGCACAGACGGCCTCATTCCGCGCCTTATTTGTTTATCTTTCATTTCTGCTCTTACTTCTGAGTACCTTCAAGATTGCGGCTATTCTGTCTGGAACTATGCGTGTTTCCGTCTTGTGAAGGAGGTGCTCACTCCCATATCCATCACTCCACTCCTCAACCCACACACGTACACCTTCTCACCCCACCCCCAGAGTAATTCTCAAGGTAACAAAACTTTCATAATGCAGACATCAAAACTCATATCGCCATTATTTACCTTATTGTTTATCTCCTGCCTTGGTTCCCGATGGGAATAAGCTTCAAGTCACATAAAGAGAAGTGATCAATAGTTTATTGGGTGATAAATAATGATTCTCTAACAGACGCTGTCTACTGCTATGTTTTTATGCAGACCACAAAACACGGTTTGATTTAGTGAGCCTACTGTGTACACTGCTACTGTGAAGGAAGTCCTAGAGATTGGTAGCCGGGTCTGTACTAGACATAACCTAAACGCACACTCACAATACCCAGTGTCAAATCCACAAAGGGATCACAGCTATCCAAGTTCTTCCAGTCCTGATGGACATTGTCGGTCTCTGCTCTGTGAGGACTGCCATATTCTATATCTAGATTGAAATTCCAATGACTGTCTAAAAACTTCTAACATGGCTAACCTTCCTTATCTCTGAGAGCACAGGAGCCTGTGGAAACAGCACTTCCTGCAAGGCATGAATAGGGAACACAGCTGATATGATTTATTTAACACATCTCCTGCTATAGCTGATACATGACCAAATCCCTAGACAGTCTGCATAGCTGTGATCTCTCTGTCCTGAACCATTAAGGCCTTCAGTGAACTTGCCAAGAAGATGCTGAACCTTCTATCACTTGAGAAACTGATTGGGGGTGACTGATAAGAAGAGGAAACCCAGGCAAAGGAAACAACAATTGTTTCACAATGACCAAGTCTGTGGGAATGTGATTTCATTCTCATTTTTTCCCATTACAGCTTTGTGCCCTACCCTCCTCATTCCCCGACTTTCTGGGGCATTATATAAGGCAAGGAATTTCAGCATGTATTTTAAGGGAATTCTGTCAAACAGATCCTCCTCTATCTATCTATCTATCTATCTATCTATCTATCTATCTATCTATCTATCTATCTATCTATCTAATTTGTGAGAATTTTAAATTCCAATTTTGATATGTATATAAATATACATACATATAAATATGTGTGCATTTATACACACACACATATTTATATGTATATATGTATGTATGTGTATACGGGAATGTAAAATAGTAAAGAGCTCGCACTGAGGGGAGGAGGCAGCAACTTCCAGCTAGGATCCATTTCATTTCTTGGTATTTTATTAGCCATTTCCTGGTGGTGGTTGTAAGCAAAGTGTTACCTGGAATTCTGCCAAATCATTCTTAGGCAATTTGTTGCAGTGAGTGTAGGTCATATTCTTTTGCAGTTGGCAGGTGTTCTGGGCTTGTCCTCATTCAAGAAGCCCCAGTTCATCCAGTTCGGTACAAGTCTTTCCTGTTCAGTTCTTGCTTCTTTTATACTCACGGACCTGAAATGTTAGCTAGGGTTGAACTCACACACTCGAAATCCCCTTAGTGCCAATTCCTAAGGACTGTGGGAATGTTTTTGAGAGCTCTTCACATATCTGCCTTTATTCACAGAAGATTTTTCAGTGGGGTGGCGAAAATAAAGGGAAGGGAAGCTGCAGCAGCTCCCGGTCAAGTGTTACCTGACTTGAGTGCACTCGAAATGTGTGTTCTTTTCACTGGTCTGCTGTTACATAATACTATAGACTAGCTTACACAATGGACACTTATTTCTTGTAGTTCTAGACGCTGGGAGGTTTAAGGCAAAGGTGCCTACATATTCCATCCCTAGTGAGGGTCCTTTTCCTGTCTTTGAGGGGCTGACTCACCATCACTGTGTCCTTTCATGGCAGAAGAGCCTCAGTTTCTCCTACTCTTCCCATAAAGGACACATATTCAGTCATGAAGGCCCCAACCTCATGACCTCATCTCACCTAATTATTTCTCAAAGACCTTATCTCCAAACACTATCACATATGTTGTAGTTCAGTGTGGTCTTTCTTTTCAGTGGGGATCTTGCTCACTGTATAACACTGTACAGATTTTTGGTAGAAACTCATTCAAGGTTGAATAAAATAACTTGCTTTAAAAGGCATCCTTCATCTGGAGAGGTATCTACTTTTTGCAGTAATAGTTCTAAAAAGCTAAAGAACGAAAGAACACCCCTCTGTCCTTGGCTAAGAAAGTATTGGGAACTGCCCCACCGTCCAAGGTATTCATTCATTCATTCATTCAGAGCTCAAGAGAAACAGATAACCTGTTCCACAGAAATTCTGTACATGACTTTTTCTAGAGACCACTCAGGCCGTGGGGCATTTGCAGGAATCTGTCTCTCCATGTGGTAAATAGTGCAGACCCAGGCGCAAGAATTCTACATCTCTAGGCCAGGACTTTCATGAGGTTCCAACTAATATTCCTTCTGAGTGAAGAATTCCAGGGTATATAGAAAATGGGAAAACCATTGTCTCAGACCTTGCTGCCTGTCTGACTGTCTGTCGTTATCTAACAACTTCTAAGAAGACAGAAAATCTCCTCTAATTATGACACCTTTGCTGAAGTATTCCAGGGGCCACCGAGGCAGTAAAATTATTATTTTGACCTATCATAAAAAGTGTTCAAATATCTCTGAAGGTAAAAGAGGACAAAAGCTTCAGGATGCTTCTAATGTGATTTAATTGGTTTATAAATCATATTCCTTTAAAAATTAATGTTACATAATTCGCCCAGACTAGACATATATCGATTGAGTAATAAAAACAAGCCCTTCAACCAGTATTTACCAAGTGCCTACTGCATGCCTCAGTCATTGCTTGTGGCCTGTATAAATGAGTCAAATGTGTTATCGTTTTTCAAAAAATCTCTAGATGGATTTTTTTCATTGGAATGCTTTGTTGACTTTGCCATGGCTTTCAGCGATTGCAGTACTTCCTCTATCAAAACCTTCTCCTTCCACCCTTATTTTTCCATGAAGGAGAAGACATTGTCATGCGTAAGAACTGAGTGACCCCTCACCAGACTGCAATGCGGCACTGATCACTAAGTACGAAATCCTTTTCTTCATGAACAGAAAACACAACCAATGTCCTTTAATGGGCAACAGTATTTAAAATCAGGATGCAGGTGCTATGGAGGCCTCCAAAGGACACCAGAGAAGTCCTGTTACTCCCAGGAGCCTAGTAAAAGACACTGACCCCTGGACTTGAAACCTGCCTAGCCTCAATTCTGTTCATTTCCAGCCACGTACTCTTTGCCAAGTATTTCTTGTGTATGTGTATATGTTTCTCCTTTCCATCAGTGGGGACTGAACCTGGGGGTTAACACATGCCTTTGTCACTCAGCTCTATCCTCAGGGCTAATCGCATCTCTAAATCTCAATTCCTCAACCTGTGAAGTGAGTTGTTGAAACCGCATCTATTCTGATGGGTTTCCTCCAGGCACTAAACTGCTTTAGCTGTGCCGGGAAACTCTACCTTCCAGCTCCGTTTCCATCAAGGTGGCTGACTGTCACAACAGGGCTTGTCCCTGGTGAGATGACGTCTCTGTGTGTCTCGGTGAGAGGAGGACACCAGAGACCTTGAGCAATCCTGTTGCTCTGTGGCTGTTGAAAGGGGAACTGACTACTAAGGAGTCTAAGTTCCGAGAATCTGCTTCACGGGAGCCAGAAACCCCAGCAGAAAGAAGGAAGGAACTCCAGAAGGTCACTTCATGGTCATGGCCAGGAAGTCTGTAGGGGACACATTTGTATTCTGGGGAGGGCTTTCAATTTCTCCGGCGTCCTCTTCCTTCTCAATTCCTCCTCTAGCCACATCTTTCCCTGTCTGGGAGGTATTTTTTCCGGCCACCTATGGACAAATGATCTAGAATGAAAATCCAAAGCTACATCCTTCAGAGAAACTGTCTGGGAAGAGAGTTCTTAATACTAGTGATCATCCTTAATGCCAAGGACTACTCCAAGATTCTTTGTATGTTTTCTTTTTGTAAAGAAAGCTCTTGGCCACTCCACGCTGTGTTCGCAGTTTGCACCCTCACGCGACAGATAAAGTAAGATGAGAAAAGCCTAGTGGGTGCCTTGTACTCACAGCGCTGCTAAGTGGCAAGTTTTCAATTCCACAGCAGGACTATACAGCTTGCTCTCGCCTTTTCTTCTGACCCAGGAAGTCACTGTGACCTCTTTAATTCTGTTTTCACCTTGGATTCAAATCTGTTTTAAGACCTTCCTGGCCTTAACCCTTGAACTGCAGTGCCGGGAGGCAATAAACTCTAATGGTCAAAAGGGTGAATTCTGAAGGCACACTTCCAGGGTGAGAAAATGCCAGATATTAGCTGCTTCATTTGGATGACTTATTTCATCTTTTTCTGTTTCAGTTTTCTCTACAGTAAAATAAAATTTAGATCACATAATTAACTCCGAGGGTGATTTGATGCTGAAATTAAACCAGGCAAAACAGGAAATTTCCTAACAGGTTCCAGATATATAAGATGCATTTATTTAAAAAATTAAGTCCCATTAGCTTTCCCACTTATAAGAAGCACAGCAGCTGAGCTCTGTCAGGAAGACCTGTGGCTGACTGGCCAAGTCTGCCACCTGTACCTCCTTGTCATGTCAATCACAATGATTCACAGGGGTTGGTGACAGTGGTACATCATTGTGGAAATCTGGGCTGGACTTCATCCCTTGGAAGACGCATGCTCCATGCAGTACAGCAAAGGCTGAAGTTGGTAATGGAACTGGGCGCGGTGTGGTGCTTGTCTTCCCATGTCCCTGAGCCAGCGGAGGGAAGCAGAGACTCCTGGAAGCGCAGATCTCAATCACCCACTTGCATTTTGGGACAAATGAGCTGTCTGGGTTCCACCAACTTCCCTTTTGATGAGGAAACAATAATCCGTGTTTGGTCCAATGTGCCGAGCAGCAGCAGCTGCAGTCCCTGCAGAGATGTGCACTCAGACTGCTTCGTGTGGCAAAATTCATTTCTCTCCCGGGATTTCATAAAGAAAAAAGAAGCCTTTAAATAAACACATTATTATCCCTCTTTTCATTCATAGAAATCACAAGAGCACCATATAGCAAACAACCAAAGCTTTCACAGTCCCTTTCTTTGATACTCATGACAACCCTGTGAAGGAGACAGGACAAACCCATCAGAAGGCTGTGTTTTCTCCCCATCTCCAGTGTATGAAATCTTCATGTTTGCTTCTTGTTTTATTTATTTTTTTAGAGTGGGATGTTGGTATCACTGATTATATATTGCCAAGTCCTTTGAGTTTTCAATGTTTAACCCTTGACCTCCTCCTGTCCTGTCTGTTCCCACAGCACTCCTCTTGGTTAAAGCCTCCAATTGGACTCTTTGGCTCAGGCGCAAACCGGTTACCACACATTGCTGCCAAAATCCTTGTCAGCCCCTGAAATTAATGACGTTTTCCATTTGGAATTGGTACTCCTGTCAATCATATTTTGTGATCTTTATTAAAAGATATTTTCATGAGACACACAGGAAATTCTAGTGTAAACAGTGCCTGTGACTGTGCCTGTCTGTGTAAGTCCAGGGGAGTCCTGAAGTACACTCTGGGGTACTCAGTTGCATAGCTATTCTACTCTTCGATGAAGCCTTCCAATTAGCAATGCGCTCCAATAAAACACGCTAAGACTATTTGTGGACTTTTATGATCCGTCACTTTTTCCATTCAATGCCATCAATATGTCTTCAATATCAATTGTTCAGTGAACACGTTTTCATTATTCGAGGCCCATGGAAGCCCACTTGTAAGGTAAGGGCAGAATCCAAACTGTTCTAGACCTTTAGAGAAGCTTTTGGGGGGGGGGATAGGAAGTTAAATATCACCTGGGGCAATTGCCTTCCTGGGCCTCCTCAAAAGTTCCCTCTTGGAGAGAACTGAGGTTTTCCAAAAGCAGTCAGTGACAGAGGAAAACAAATTTTGATTTGTAAGGAGAATAAAGATCTGTCTTTTAAAAGTGAGCTTTGGAGAACATTGGTTGTTTTCGTATTGTGTATAGGATATTTTAGGAAGAGTTAATTTTAGCAAACCAAAATGAAGCACACTTGATAGTTGGAAAAGTAAAAGTGTAAGGAGGTATCGAATGACAGTGGATACAGAAATGCATCCCACAAATGTCTTACAGCTCTCATTTTCCCTATATTTAATGCAAAATTTGCCTATTTGGTAGCAATAATTGGATGTCTAGCATATAGTTTATGGGAAGCTTTTCCATTATGTTTGCATTTTAAAATAGATGAAGTATGCATGTATGTATTTGTATTTCTATAAATACAGGTGTCCATGTTTTCAAAAAGAGAGAATGAACCAACCAAACAAACAAACAAAATCCCCCATAAACCTACAAATGGAAGAAGCTTAATATGCACGACTTGGAATAGCCCAAACCAGCCACATCAAAACACATCCTATTGTTAAAGACAGTGTTGAAGAAAAAAAAGCATGTTTCAATTAAATACAAACCCACATATTACTGATAGAGAAACAGTTGTCTCGATGGCAACACAGTTCTGGTCAGAGGCTGTGCAAGCCAAAGATGAGGAACTGACTCTGTCAAGTGAGGAGAGAAAATCAATCTGCCTAAAATCCTCTACCCAACAAAAATGCCTTTCAGGTATGAAAGCAGATGAAAAATTTTTGACAAGGAAAGCTCAAGAGAATTCACTGTCATCAGACCAGCACATGAAAAAAAGAAGTCCAATGAAAGTCTTTAAGTAGAAGCAACAGATACAGAATACACATTTGGATCTTTGTAAAGAATTATTGAAAGTGGAAAATATACAGCAAAATTAAAGCAAATCCCTCTCAATTTAATCAGTTTAAAAGCAATTGATTGGTTCAAACCCCCCATAACCATTCTTGTGCTGATAATATATATAAGAAATACATCACATGACAATAGTTCAAACATCCAGGGCATGGAGAGATGGAACAGATTGCTATAAAGTTCTTAAGCTATTTGTAAAGCAGTGTAATATATTATCTAAGCTAGAACGTGATCGAGTTAGATATTAATGTTAAGGCAACCATTATCAACAACAGCAGTTGAAATTTAATGAAGACCCTTTTCAGAGGCCAAGCATGTTTGTGGCCTTTTGAACAGTAATAAAAATCCAATAGTTATACCTTATTGCTTAAAAATAAGTATCACTATATGACAGCAAATAAATGCTTAAAAAATAAATGACCGATTGATAGAGAAGAAAGTCACTACTTGAATGATTTTTGAGGAGCTGAATTTGATGATATTTGGAACTTGATGCCACTGGGTAGTTTTTATTAACCATAAACGAAGATGTTTCCTTCATATGGAAAAAGCTGGTAGAAATTAGCATAAATAAATTGCCAAACTTAGCCTCCTTTGTGAAAGGACAAAGGGATATTCTGCGCCACTGAATGAGATACCACGAGCAAGGACTGACTCTGTAGTATCCTTGCCTTTATCTGAGAACCCAATCAAAATATGAGGAAATAACAGCCACTGAATGAGATCCCACGAGCAAGGACTGACTCTGTAGAATCCTTGCCTTTATCTGAGAACCCAATGAACATATGAGGAAATAACAGAACAAATTCCAAATGATGTGGGTGTTCTCCAAGGAATATACTAAATGTATGTTCTCTCTCTCTCTCTCTCTCTCTCTCTCTCTCTCTCTCTCTCCCTCCCTCCCTTTCTCCCTCCCTCCCTCCCTCTCTCCTCCTTCCCACTCTCCTCCTTGCCTCTCTCTGTCTCCCCTTGTCCTCCACTTTCCAGGGCTTGTGCATACAAGGCAAGCGGTCTACCACTATGTTGCCTCATCAGTCCAAGGTTCCCTGTGTTTGCAACAGCCTAGCTACAACAGAGCACCTTACCTGGAAGACAGAGGTTCACCCCCATCCCCAAACTGTAAACAGTTTGTCTGTGGTCAAAGCTCACCAGATACACACACACATACACACACACACACACACACACACACAGAGAGAGAGAGAGAGAGAGAGAGAGAGAGAGAGAGAATTATCTAGTGTATTCAGCTCTAAAGCCTGAGTGTTCAACTTTTTGTCAATATTTGTAATTTGTCAGGAAACCCTGTGGTCAGCTTGTTGAAGGTGGTGTGGGGATAGGGAATATAAGAGGACTTGCAGGGGTTTAAATGGGGGGCTGGGGATATGTAGTAAGAAGACTGCTTGTTGGTTCCTGGCTGCTCAGCCCCAAAATAATCACAAAGAAACTATATTATTTAAATCACTGCTTGGCCCATTAGCTCTAGCTTCTTATTTGCTAACTCTTACATCTTAATTTAACCCATCTCCAGTAATCTATACATGACCACAAGGTCAGGGCCTACCAGCAAAGTTTTAGTAGTCTGTCTCTCTCCAGTGGCGGCTCCATGGCTTCTCCTTTTGATTCCACCTTCTTCCAGCATTCAGTTTAGTTTTCCTCGCCTATCTAAGTTCTGCCCAACTATAGGCTCAATGCAGTTTCTTTATTCATTAATGGTAATTACAGCATACAGAGGAGAATCCCACATCAGGGATATGATGATAGTTCCTTGTATACATGTATGAAATTCTCAAAAGTGAAAAAACAAAAAAAAATTAGGTGAGAGAAGAATTTTAATCAGTGGTCTTCCAGAAATGCCATAGTTGGCCACCAAACAACAGGTGTCACTGATTTCAAGGAGCCCATTTATTTCAGATCACAACAGTGACAGGTGTTTTATTCTCTACCAAGAGAAGAAAGCAGGCAAACAGAGGCACCTGAGTCTGAAGTTAGATTGTGTCTATGAGGTCTGTTCTTTGTCTGACTCCCCTCATAGGCTCCCAGTTTTGGGGGAAAAGGAAACCAGGAAGTGGATGAGAAGCAGCCCCCAAGAAACAGCCCGTTTAACGGGAACAAAATGTGTCTGTAACCCTGTCTCCATATTTAGCTCAGCCACCATCCATCATTTGCCGAGGAAAGCATGAAAAGTGCCAGGTCTGTGTTGAAAGGGGGAAAGTGTGAGTGGCATCCTTGCCAGCGACGGTTGGAAGCGGGAGGCAGAGAGGGGCTCTATATTATACCTGAACTCGGATGCACTATTGCCAGCTTCAAAACTCGACTGGGAAATCAGAGCTAAAATTTTAACATAAGCTGAAGCCTCTTGAAGTGAGAGGGAATGAAAAGGGATGTGTGAACACGCACAGACGCGGTCCTTCTGTTCATCCCAGGAAGCTCCCTGCCTGTAGCTCCTGCAGTACCCACAAAAGGAAGAGACCTTCCGAATGAGGGCACGCCGTGGGGTTCCCTCTGTGAACAGTGTTGGGGGTTCTGGGAAGATGTAAGCCTCCTCTCTGGCCAGTTTTAGATTTAAGCGATGGGGCTTCCTGGGGTCTGTGATGGAGCAGCCTGGGTTGTCATGGACACCTTCAGACACTCCCTGGCACATTCACAGCGTGAAACACATTTGGCTCCCTGGCATCCTTTGACGTTTGCCTGTATTTCTGGGCATTGCCGCAGGAGCTCGGAAAGCTCGCTAAAGCTGGCTCTCAACAGGCTTTGCCTGTGGGGGCTTCGTTTGGATGAAACCTCCCTTCGGGAATTCGATTCCTGGGGATTCAGATTGGAAGCCAAGTTGTTAGATGCAGTATCATTCTTGTTCTCCAAGATCTGGGCCTTCTGGGTGATTTTGATGAGAAGCGAGAACCCAGAGCACAAATGCAGCAGACGGAGAACAAAGACTCCGCTTGTTTAGTAAACGGGAACACTGAATTCTCACCGATGCAACGGCTGATCCGAATGTTCAGAGCTGTGCTTCTTGCTGCAGTTTGCTGTCTCGATACTTTCAGGACGGAAACATGCAACGATTCTTTTTATTTACTCCTCAAGTCACTGAACACATTACTGTTTTTTTAATTTCATGGACGTTTCTCTGTGATCTTTTTGAAGTAATCGTCCCCATGCTACAGTTGTTCTATTCTATGTTCTAGTGACAGTAATGTCACAGCCATTCATTTTCATTGGTGGCCATGTTGCCTTCAAGATGGAGAAACAAACACCTGTTACTCATCCCACACACGGGGTCCAGATGTCACGATTCCATACTCCTGGAATTACTTTCTAAAATTGTTATAACATTTATTTATTTTCTTATTTATTTTATATGTGTATGAGTGTATATGTGACATGGTATACAGATGGAAGTCAGAGGACTAGGTGTGTGTGTGTGTGTAGCATGTTGTACATGTGTATGTCAGGGACAGTTGTGGGAGTGAGTTCTCTTCTTCTATCCGTGTTTCCCAGGAATCAAACTCAGTTATTTAGGCTTGGTGGCAAGTCCTTTAACCTGATGGTACATCTTGTTGGTCCAGGAATTTTTATCTTGCCATTGTTTCTACCTGCATACACCTTTCTCTCTCTCTCTCTCTCTCTCTCTCTCTCTCTCTCTCTCTCTATCGCACGCGCTCACATGCACACACAAACACACACATAAGAGGGGGAACCAGTGAGCATACTTTCACCAACTCATGCTAACTAAATGGAATAGTATTACAGTTTGGATGTCAAGTGTCTATCTCAGATTCACATGTTTGTACAATTGGTCCCCCGATGGTGGGGCTGGAGGTTATGGAACCTTTAGGAAGTGGATCCTAGTTGGATGAAGTGGGTCCCTAGGGGATGGGCCTAAAGGTTAATAGTCCATCGTTTTTGTTTTGTCTTCCTGTCCTGACTCTGTATCCTGGTCCACCCAGGTAAGTGCATGCTTCAAAGGCCACAAACCTTAGCAACTGTTGCCACCATGCCTTCTCCTCGGTGGTCAATGAATCAAAATGAATCATCCCTTGCATATTTGCTTTGTGTTAGGGATTTGATGACAGCAATGGAAATAAAATAACCCTTTTTCTATCCACGTTGCTTTGGATATTTTTTTATAGCAATTGAAAGCAAACTAATACAGTACTCTAGTGGAATATCACCTTAATTAGGCAAACATGTTATACCTTGCCTGCCTAAGGCACATGATTGCTCTAATAAAAAGCTGAATGGTTAATAGCTGGTAGAGGAGGTACATGAGGGGCTGGTAGGTAGTAAAAATAAGTAGGAGGAGGAATCTAAGCTCAAGAGAAGAAAACTAGTGTGACTGGGTTCTGACTGCAGACTAGGACTTCTTTCTTCCCAGAATTCTTGTTGTCCCACCTCTACTTCCTTCCTGGTCACTGAGAATATACTCCCTGCCTGGCTACTGGCCAATTTATTTAAAATACAAATTGAGAGAGTACAAACCATTGTCCCACAGCACCCCTCCCCTTTTTAGAACTTGCCTAAAGATGAGACGATCCTGCGGGTTCCTGTTTCATGAAAGAGTCTGCAGGATATTTTGCAGGACACAGAAGAAAGTGACTGACAAACTGCCAATATAGGTGGCACTGTCTTTTATGGGCCTGTAGGCTGAAGATGGATGCCCCAATGGTACAGAAGAACGTTGAGTGACTGTCGAGGCAGCAAGATGTCTCTGTCATTTCTAGAGGTTTGAAAGTTGTTTATTATGCACTTCCTGTTTACTTAGGTAATATTATATCCTTCTGGAGTCTTTGATGGATTTGAAGAATTTATAGTTGTAATTATAGTTTTCCTTAGTTATGATAAAATGAAGGCATAAATCACAAACAATCCCACATCAGTTTGGAATTATGATTAATAGAATGGTTGTTTACTTAAAGGGGAAAAACTTACAGATCACCATCCCAGACAACAGCCCTCTGCGCAATCAGGAAGGGAGCCTAGTTGCTGGAAGCCAGAGAGCAAGTAGAGGGCAGTTGCTGCTTTTTTTAAAGAAGGAGAGACCATGCCTCAATGGGCTGGTATCCCAGCAGCTATTGGCTGAAGTAGTGGAAGGAGCTCCTGCAACAATAAAAGATAAAGTAGATATAAATATTGTAACTGTAATTCTTGCTTGATAACTGTTTTGTTATATGTAATTTTACTTTGTTAAGGTTAAAGCCTTCCTTTTTGTTTAAACAGAAAAGGGGAAATGGTGAAGGAAGTCCTTCTGTATTGTGTTGCTTTCATTGGTTAATAAAGGAACTGCTTTGGGCCTGTTGATACTGCAGAACTTAGGTAGGTGGGGAAAACTAAATTGCATGCTGAGAGAAAGGCAGAGTGAGAGAGAGAGACACCATGAATCCACCAGAGACAGACGCTGGGAATTTTACCTGGTAATCCACTGCTACGTGGCAATACACAGATTAATAGAAATGTGTTAAATTAAGATGTAAGAATTAGACAATAAGAAGTTAGAGCTAAGAGGCCAAGCAGTGATTTAATTAATACAGTTTCTGTGTGGTTATCTCGGGGCTAAGCTAGCTAGGTGGCCAGGATGAACAAGCTTGGCTCTCCTTGCAACAAACAAGGGAAAAAGAGAGGAAGATACCCAGGGTCAGCCATCCAAAAGCTTCCAGCCAGCCAGAAACAAGTAGGACACACAGATTGAAAGAAAGGTAAAAAGTTCCAAGGTAAGATGTAGATGAAGAGAAATGGGTTAAATTAAGTTATGAGATCTAGTGGGAAATAAGGGGGACAAGCATAAGACAAGGCTGAGCATTCATAATTAATAAGTCTCCATGCCATTATTTAGGAGCTGGTTGGCAACCTTAAATAAAGCCTGCTACACAGCACTAACATACAAACAACCGTACAACAAAATTATAAAAATGTGTGTGTATGTGGTGTGTGCATACATACACGCATGTGTGTATACAGGTACACGTGTATGTGCATGTGGATGCCGAAAGTCAACCCCAAGTGTCATTTCTTAGGTACCATCTCCCTCGTTTTTGTTTGCTTGTTTGTTTTAGATATTATCTCTTCATTGCTGGCTAGACCATCTGGTCAATGCGTTTCAGGGATCCTCTTGCCTCTACCCCCAGCATTGGAACTACAAGCAGGGACTAACAAACTTGGCTTTTTACATGGATGTTAGAGATCAAACTCTGGTCCTGACACTTACAAGGCAAGCATCTTAATGACTTAGCCATCTCCTTAGGCCTATAATAATTTCTTGATTAGATTCAGTTCACATTGTTCTCATGAGGATGGTTCTATCTCTTTGAACACATAACAGGGATCAAACACGTAAGAAGGTGTAAATTTTGCTTTTGTACGAGGTGTGACTCCATCCTGAGCCTCTGGTGGGAAATTCTCTAAAGCCCCATTCTGGATTCATGTTGCCTCATTATTCTATAAAAATCATAGTTTGTGAAGTAGCAAGTGAATCTAGAAAGAATTTCCTGTGGTCCACTATTGCAACCTTCTTCTTAGTCTTTGATTTTCCTGAGATTTCTTGGGATGTGTCATAGAACAATAGTGTTTCCATAGTGTTCTGGGTCATTTAAATCCTAAGTTGCCATGGAGGTGCATCCTAAGTGATAGCAGTGCAACCTAAACCCAAGTTTTATATTTTTAACCCCTTGTTCGGTGCTGTGACATGAATAGAAAATGTATGCTTAGGGTATAGAAGCAACCTCAATTCCTGTTCCTTCTCTAAATAAATAGAGCAATCTTTCCATCTCCATGGTTTACAAGGGGCCTTTAACTAAGCTGTTTCTTGACCCCCCCCCCATATCTTTATTGCTTTTAACATAAGAGGGGCTGTTAAAGCAAGCATACTACAATAATTCTTATGCCACTCTGATGATCAGGAAGCTCAGCTTTTATGGGATTGGGGAACATGGTGGCTCCAAAGCTTGCTTTTTTTTACCTTCTCTAAAGCTCCTTAAGGGCATCCTAATACAAGACGAAGGTCTGAAATACATAGGTCCACTATTTTCTGCTCTATCATCCCTAAGTAGTCATGCACAAACATGTGAGCATGCACATGCACAGGGTTATGTACACTTAAATGTATTATCTGTCTATCAGCTATCAACTCTATCATCTATCAACTATGTATCTATCAAATACCTATTATCTATATCTATCTATTATTTATATATCTATTTTTCTATCATCTATCTTCTAACATAGATCTATCTATCTATTCCTCTTCATCATCACCATGATCACCTATTTTCTATCTGTCTATATGTCTGTCTATTAATCTGTCTATAATCTTCATCACTATCATTGCCACCACCATTATTTATCATCCATTAGCTATCATCAATCTATTAATCTATCTTCAGCGGCAGCATATATTAGTTATATTACTTGCCTATCTGCCTGTCCTTCTGTCTGTGTGTCATACACCTGAACACATATATACACACATTTGATCAATGTAGCTATGATAAGACTAAGAGTGATTAGGGCATGGGAACTAGACATATTCACTGGGTTGGGCTGCTTTAAGCTACAGCACCACCTTCCTCTGGGAAGATGGTGTTTCTAGAATTAGTGTTTCTGTCCATCCTTTTGAGAGTGATTTTTAGCAGAAACAGAGTGCTATAGCTGATGATAAGATGGGGCGCAAGTAGGCAGCATCAACAGCTCCATGAATGATGGTTGGAGACAAAGAATATGGTCCCTTGGCAGGCTGAGTCATTGGGAGAATGTGCCGGAGTGGCTGAGTCTGTGACAGAAATCTGATTCCACAGACCCTTCTCTTGACATACTAAAAACTGTCAGTGAGCAAAAAGTTATTTTGCCCAGAGAAGTCAATCTTTATTTCCTTAAGGCTTCCATCAACAGGAAGAGGCTCAGTGACAATAGAGATGATCATATACTTTATTCAAAGGCTATTGGTTTAATACTGACACAACCCACAAAACCTTTCAGAACAAGCCTGAACACATTACCTGGTCAAGTTGAGGCAGAAAAAAAAAATGAGTGTGATACTTCTTGACTCATTTCCTATGGAGCACCACCAGACATAAACCTTTCAGCCTTCAGCTGGGCCAAATCTCTTCCACACTTCAGAATGACCATGTAGGACTTGACTGCTGTACTCAAGGACTGTAGCTTGACCTTCCCTGACATCAGAAGACCATCCTAGCATGCACCACTAATTTAAACAAAGGTAAAAATTGCTGAATGCAAAGTGCAGCTTCTACTAAATGTGTATTGCTTTTGCACCATGATAAAGTTGAACTATAGTTAAGAACAGACTATCGGCCAGCTCTCCATGGTTGACTTTTCTTCCTCCCATTTCCCAGTCTAGAATTTAGCCTCCTCTGGAGTCATCCTCCAGTATCGCTGAATAGAAGATGGAGGTTCTTAAGCATTTTCCCTGGATTTTTTCATTGTTCTTAGTAATTAGCCGGGCAGAAGCTCAAGTCTATCACTGACTTTATCGAGATCACTGCCCGGGTTTTTGCCTGTTTTTGATCAGCTAGTTAACTAGAGGAAAACATAGCTTTAGATTTCCCATGCAACAGTCTGTTTGAGGAAATTCTCGTATGTTTGGTAACCTTGGAAATGAGAGAAGAATCATAACTTTGAGATATGTGTTTGAAGCACGGAGATTTGGGGAAAATCTTAAGCACCTGTCTTAGAGTTTCTATTGCTGTGATAAAACACAATGGAAAGCAATGTGGAAAGGAAAGGGTTCCTTTAATCTTACCCTTCATATCAAAGTCAGTCCCTGAAGGGAGGTAGGGTGTCATCATTTCCAGCACCCAAAGTTGCCAGTACTCTGGCGGCCCCAAGCGCTGGCACGTCCAGGTTCCATGGTCACACATGCTTCATCAAGCCTTCAGGCAAGTTACATAGCCACCCAGACCCTCAAGCTATCCATGATCTACGTGAAGCGTGGTCACGTGATCTGCGCATGCGATGACTATGTGCACCCCTGTGCGCATGCACTAGACAGCCTTTAAAAAAACGACACCACGGCTTCTTGTCCTCTTCTGGCACCAAGTTTCTGACAGGCGAAACAGGCGTGAGCACCTTTTTCTCTCCTCTTCTTAATAAACTCTTAAAAGTGGGGTCCGTTGTGTGTCTTGTGGTCCGTTTTCCGGCCTGGTAATTTCAGTAGGAACTCAAGACAGGAAGCTGGAGCAAAAACTGAAGCAGAGGGATGCTTGCTACACATGGCTTGCTAATCCTGCTTCCTTATACAACCAGGACCCCTTTGCCAGGGATTAACAGCTCTCAGTGTTCAGGACCCTCCCACATCCATCTTTAATCAAGGCAATACCGCATAGGTCTCTGTAAGGTCCAGTCTTTTGAGGGCATTTTCTCAGTTGAGGTTGCCCCTTCTCAGCTGAGACAGAGCTTGTGTCAAATTGACAAAAAACGACCAGTGCTCCACGGGAAAACATCCCAAATGAATTTCAAGATCACAAAAAAGAGCAGAAGACAATTAAGGAATGGGAAGAAAAGATGGAGGTCAGAAGCTCCCTAAGAGCATCGTGGGAGGAAGGAGTCATTGCCGTTCTGGTGGAAAGGATTGGGGACAGGTTGTGAGAAGACTAGTTGTTAGGTATGCTTATAACAAAGATTGAGAATGTATCCTGCTTTCATCCTAATAGACTGAAGTCTCTCAGCTTCCCTTGGGGGAAGAGTTTGCTGCTAGACATTTGCTATGTGATCTCGATGTGTGTGAAGTCTGATTGCACACAGTCTGGCACCTGCAGAACCTCCAGTTATTTTTTTCATCTCTGCTTTGCTTATTTTCCATTTATCATGAGCCATTATTAAGGCAAATTACGGGTAACTGGTTTTCCTGGTGTTGCACCGTTCTGAAGCTTCCTGTTGTTTTGTCTGGTTTGTTCATTTGTTTTTGTTTTCTGCTGTCTTGGTCCCTGGTCTTTGCTCTGTGTTTGTCCACCTTTAGAGCAGCCCAGTTTTGCACAATGCTTCAGAGGAAGCTTCATTTTTTTTTTCTTGAGTACAGCTACCTGCTGATAGTTGCCTGTGGCTGATGAACCCTGGAGTAAGAGCCTAACGCAGGAATAAGAAGCAGTTTTTCATACTTGTTAACTAGAACCTTAAATCAAAAACCCCAAGGCCAAGTCCCAGATGGCTGACTTTCTCTTTTGTTCCCAGCATCAGGGCAGCCTCCACGGGGGGTGACCTACTTTTCTCACACCCCATTACTCTTACGTTTTGACCCATCTACGTGTACAAAGTCTCTGTGATTCTTCCTGTCCTGCAAACATAATCCAGAAAGCCCCCCAAACTCCCAAACCACAGAGAAACCATTTCTCTTACTTATTCCATCTATTGACACAGTGCATGCCTGGAAATGGATTACATTGTAGTATAACCTGCATATGTATAAAACCTTAGAGGTGCTAGTCATTACACAGATGGGAAAAAAATTGGCTAAAATAGAAATATTGCTGCCCCCCAAAAAATTGAGTTCAGTGAAACTGACACAAAATTATTTTATTGTATGAATTCTTTCATCATTATCGTAGCAGCCAAACACTCCTACTGTATACTATTTGCTGACAGTACTTTGCTCATTGAGAGGGGACCAAAGCATTAGGATAAAATTCACAAGGAAATCATAGAGTCGTTCCATCTGCATAGCAAATCCGGGAACCTGAGACCTTCTTTGAAATGACCAGAAAATTCAGAAAGTTACAGGGCAGAGGGAAAGTAAAGGAAGAAGGTTAGGGCTTCCTCACCAATAGCCACTGGAGCCTAAGACAGAAGTAGTACATTCTGCGTGTAGACTGGAAGTAGAGTTGAGTGGCCGCTGGAGAGCTAATAACCTTAATACTTCAGACACACCAGTCTCCATGCCTCCAAGATATTATAAACTCTTTTTAAAAATGGATTTTAGGGAGCAGAAAAGCAACCAAAGTAACAGGCAGCTCAGTTGTGACAAGTGGGGGTTGCACCATGTAGCCGTTCCCAAGACAGTCAAGGGGCTGCAGATCAAAATACACGTAGGCACTCACTCATAGGCGCTCCATTTTAAAATGAGGAAGAGGTTTGCTACTTCCCAATTCATCCCTCCCTGAGAGGGAAGCTACCAATGGAGGAAGCTTGGAAGTGGAGCGAGGTCATAAACGTGTGACTCAGAACTGGACCACCAGTTATTCACCCATTATGTGTTATTCTTCTTCCTGTCTTTGAACACTCCTCACGCTTAGGAACGCAGGCAACCATGTGTGAGAATGCAGCGTGGCAGATACGCTCTGAGTTTCGCCTCCTCACCCTTTTGTGAATTTGGAGACTTGTTTAAAGTTTCTGAGCCCCTGTCTCTCCGCCTAATTAATAACAATAGTGGTCTTTAATTAAGGAATCAAGTAACAGCCAGCATCCAGTTCCTGCTGCGACTAGTTACTCACTAAAGTTTCATAACTCTGTCTCCAGAATTGAAGATTCCAAGTAACAAGAGAGAATATAAAGTCAGTCTTCCAAGATTATACTCACAGGGTGCCGGTGGGGACTCATTCTGTTAGTGCTTGGGAGAAAATATGAAGTCTACAAATAAGAAAAAAAAAACCATTACCTTGTCACTTGCTTTATTAGTTTTGACCAAATCTCCAGAGGCTGAGTTTTAAACTACAAGGGGACCCCGTCGAGCTGTCTCTGTTCAGCGTGCTTGATGACATGAGTCTCAGGTGTCACAATGAGTGTTCAGTCAGTGTCAGCAGACAGATCCTGTGGCCTCTAGAGTGAGTTGAGAGTAGCCATTTTCCTGGTCCCAGGCTATGTCAAAGACCCTCAGTACTGGCTCACGGCTTCAGACCCTAGAAACCAGTGGGTAACTCTGCATTGTGACTGCGCTGTTCTCCAAAAGGACATTGGTGTTAAAGGCCCTGAACTGAAGATGAACATAGGTGGTAGTATTTCTCTGTCCTCAGTCCATGTCTCAAACGACGGCCGATATGAGCAGGCATGCTGGCACACATTTATGATTCCAGCTAGAGGATTAGGAATTTGAGGTCATGCTTGGTGACATGGTGGATTCAAAGTTATCCTGGGTTACATGCGATCCTGTGTCTAAAAACAAACTCATGTTGCACTAGGTGACTGAGAGGCACCTGCCAGTTTAGAGGTGAATGTGTGATGATTATTACTCTAATCTGACACAGAAATCCAAGATCTCTGTCTCTTCATGCTTCTGGGCTGAATTAGTTTCCAATCTCTGCTAGAGTTAACTCCCACAAAGGTTTGGTTTAAAACACCACCAATGTATTCTATTCCAATTCTGGATGGGAGAAGTCCCACGGTTCTCTCTGGGGGAGAATGAAGGTATTCACAAGATCTATTTATTCCAGAAGCTCCAAATGAAAACCTCCTTTCTTCCCTTTCCTTCTCTAAAGGATGTATGTATTCTTCTGCTCATGGCTCATGGTCTCTCCATCATTCAAAGCCATCACTGTTGCCCTGTTACCCACCTCTCTGATCTCAGCATGACAGTTTCTGTAATTTGGAGGGCTCGTATGATTAGACTAGCTACATCTCTATTTGTCCAAAATCATCTCTAACTTGGCTTCTCTGCAGTGGCTTCTTTGAAGAACGAGTTAATAGATCCACGTGGGCTTCAGGAACTAGACTGCGAGCAGCTTTCTTAGAAGGAAGATATGTCATCCTTCTGCCTACTTTAAACAACTAGCCCAATTTGAACTTCTCACACAAACTTCTAAGTCATCTACAGATGTCTCTGCAGCACAGGCACCTGCTCTTCGAGAGGAGCTTGAGGAACTCTTTAGGGTGAACACTGCGGGAAGGCCTTGAACAGATGCTGTGGAGAGAGAGAACTTGGTCTTGCTATCTCATGCCCTTCCGTGATCTCACAAGAAGCAATGTCCCAGCATTGCCAAGGACAGTGAACAATTCCAAAAATATGGAGAGGGGAAGCTCATGGGAGTGAAGTAAAGAGTTCTAGAAATTGGGGTCTTTCCTAAGAAAGCATCTGGGAAGATAGGGAAGCCTTATGACGATAGATAGCCCCTCTGGGAAGATGGGTTTGCCAGGATTAGTGTCTGTGTGCTGTCATCTGAAGGCGGATGCACCAGAAACAGTATGGTATAGCTCTGACTAGGTGTAGTATGTGTAGGCAGTCTCAGAAGTCCCCAGGATGAAAGTTAACGACAATGGATAAAGTTCCCCTGCAGGTAGTGCCATTGGGCGGGTGCCCCATGGCTTCTTCTGTAGCATACACAGGGTTGATTTCACCCTTATCTTAAGAGCCTGAGAGAGGACAGTGATTGTCTGACCTCGGTGTAACAATTTTCCTTCTGAAATGCTCTGTCTGGTGTTCTCTGGGATTTGCCTTGGGCTCCTCTAGCCTGTCTTCTTGTGCTGCCGATGAGGAAGTGAACAACTGGGAAGTAAAGCTCAGAGTGGCAGCAGTGGGGAGGAAAGGGAAGTTGAAAAGGTGATGAGGTCTCTGAAGCAGCTTAGGACAAGTTTATCATCTCCTCTCTCCAGCTGTTTACTGTAACAGGCAGTGTTTCCAGGAGCTTGCCTCTTGGGGCGGGGCTGTCTGTCAGCCAGAAGCTCCAGGGAGGAAGTAAAGCAGTAATGATGCTGAAGGAGAATGTGTTACAGCTGAAAGAAGGTTCTAGAGGTGTGAACCAGAAATTATAACCGTTTTCTAAAGGAAGTACAGGTTTATTTTGGCCCATGGTTGCGGAGGTGACTGTTCATTATGGCGGAAAAGGTGCGACCCAGCCGTTCGCCTTATGGCTGGCTTCCAGAAAGTGAGGGGAAGGTGGCAGACAGATTGACAGAGACAGAGACAGACAGACGGATAGACTGAAAATATGCTTGCCGCCGTAAGCTTCTGCCTCTTCTTTAATCCCACTTGAGTTCCCAGCTTTTGAGATAGTGCTACCCTAATTCAGCGATGATCCTCTCCCGTGTCGATGCTCATAAACACTCCTAGAGGTCCGCTCCACTCATCCGCTGGCATCTCTCCATTCGCTGAAGTTCATCAAAATTGACACCTCAGACATTTTTTTTTTCTGGGAAAAGTGGCAGCAGTTTCAGTGTCAGAATCACTCAATTTGATAGGATTCGTTTTGAGAGTTTTTGAAAATGTTAGGTCCAGGCCTGGAGAGATGGCTCAGTAGTTAAGAGCTCATGTTGACCTGGGAGAGAGGACTCAGGTTTGATTCCCTGCATCCATGTGGTAAGTTACAAACATCTGTAACTTAGTTGCAGGGGCTCTGACGTCCTGACCTCTGCCAGCAGCAGGCACACGTGTGGTAAATACATACAAATGCAGGCAAACACTCCGACATAGACAATAAAATGTCAGACACATCTGAAATGATTACAATCAAACTGGCAAGTGGAGACACTGAGAGGAAGAAGGCAGTGACCTAAGGTGAGAACCATGTCACAACCCAGCTGTGTGACAAAGCATCTTCCCGTTTGGAATATGCACACTTCTTAATTGGTCAGTTACACTTCAGAAAGCCTGGGGGAAATCCAAAGTGAAGTCAGTCTTAATGACTGTGCTCTTGGGGGAAGTGATGGCTGCCTTTGTTGTTATTTGTATCGGGAGCATCCAGACAAAGACAAAGACTATAGGCTCGTCAATCAAATGGCCTCGATTCAAGCCCAGCATTATCATTATTAGGATGACATGACCACAGGTTTATTTTCCTCATCCCCCTCCCCCAAATGGGCACAGCATAACATATGGAGTTGTTATGATTTATTAAGATGAAACATTTAAAATAGTGCATTGCCTGACTCTTCACACTCAAAAATGTTTAGTGGGCATTTTACAACTAAATATGATGATGAGGGCAACTCTCATCTGCCAGGACTCGATAGCAAGGCGCATAATGTAGAAATTAGATGACAGGGAAGATGATAAGAAGCTGATCACACGTGGAGGGCACTGAAGAGGGTGTGACCGTGTGCCTTGGGATTCCCCTGGGCTGTTCTTCAAGGCTTTAAATAGTTTGGGGATGCAGAACACATCTGTTGTTCTTTTATCTAAGCCAAGTGTACACGTCACACAACAGAAACTCCTGTGCATAGCTGAGCAATGCAGCACATTCTGCTTTCCAAGGTGGAGAATCTGACTGTGTTTAACTCAGAGCAAAAGAAAAATGCCAGCTGAGGAATTCCATTAAACACTCCAAACTCTATTAATTCCACTAAACGCTCCAAACTCCAGTACTCCTTATCTTTAAGAAGAAAATGTGTGTGAGGAGGTGTGTGTGGGGGGTGGAATCATCTTTAGTATCCCACATCACCTCACATTCCATGGCTCTAAAATAATTCCAGGGTGCCAGTTTTCTCTTTATAGGAATGCACTCTACCTGGGGAGAGCAAGACCAGGGATATCGTGTAAGTCAGGTCAAGTGAGAAGGACTTCTCTTCCTGCCTCAGCTTCACTTCAGCAAATCATTCAAGCTGGCTTTTTTTTATTTATAACTCCGTAGAAGACCAAAGTCACTGTGCATCTCATGAGGATGCAGAGACACCAAACCTCGTTGTGGCGCATTGCTAAATGGTGGGTTCTCATTGACGTATGCGCTATCACAGTCTGTGCAGCTGTGTGTCACAGACTTCTCAGGCTTGATTACAAACACCCTCTGACAGACTGCTGTGGGAGAATGGTGGGGGAGCTGTTCCATCTCCAGCTCTAATTCTCTCCTCATGGAACAAAGGTTGGCGTGTTGAAGGACAAGTTTCATCATTACTCCTTACTAAGGAATGGGGAAGGCAGTTGGGCAAATGTTGAAAATCTGAAACAGCCATAATCAATTTTCCCTATTTGGGCTTTAGTAATTTTTTTCTTACTGGCAATGCCTAAGAGTCTTAATTTCTTCACAGGAAAAGCAAATAAACAAACCAGAATTCAGAATCAGATGGTCTGTAGCACTTGTGTAATTGTATATCCTTGACACTGGACTGTCTCCTAACCGTTTGCGATAGTTTCCTAGCTATGTTCTTTCTCTTTTATCTGCATCAGCAACAGTCTTCTTTGGATGGGGTTATAATGATCCGTGCTTACAGCTTTTGAAATTCATCCCATGTTTGTTAGTGTGTTACCTTATAGAATAAGTTCATTTAGGATAGGAGCTAATGTGAATGCCCATACTATATAGAGCACTCAGGGTATCCAGAACATATGAATAATGAGACAGTTTCTTCCATACCAAACATTGAGACACATGGAGATAACTGGACAACTGGTAGACTCATTGTGCTTCCTTCCCTCGGAAGACGTCTTAGTTCTAATGGGCTACGTCTTCAGTTCTCCCCAAACACAAAGCAAACAAACAAAACCAAAAATCCCCAAATCAGTGTCATCATGATGGTTTTGTATACAGTCTTCATCTGGTTTTTCCTTCTTAGTTCCTTCCTTATGACGTGAAGACAAACCCGGATATTTTTGGAAAGTTTCCTCTGCTGATTTAGACCCTTTCCCCAAGTGAAGATATGAGATGCAATGATTAAGATGTAAATAGCTCTCTGATTTTTTAAAAAGACATTTATCTATTTAGTGGGTGGTTATTTTTCTGTCTTTTCTTTTAGTGTGGCCATGTTATTTATATTTAAAACCCAAATTGCCGTGAGGGAATGAGGACAATATTCCCAATGCCACAGGTCAACAGGGGTAAAGCCAGACTCTGTAGAACACAAGGAGATATATGGTCACTTTATTTCTAGAAGAAGATGATATTTCCCTATCACCAAGTGACCATGGCCCCAGGACAGTATTCTCATAGCTGTGCTGTGTAAGGAGGCAGGATATTCCACCACTGATATGACAGACATGGAAAGATGGATTTTCATCTAGGTAGATGACTGGCAGAAGTTAATACTATCGACAGAGGAATTTATTACTTATCGTTTCTAAGAGAATTTGGAATGCTGTTTCCTATAGGATCACTGGGGACAGACCAGAATTAGTGAGGAGTGAAAGAAACTATTGTCCAGTGTCCCCCCCCCCCCAACCCACCTTTTTTTGTCCTGTCTATGTTGGTAGACTCTGGGCAGGTTCCTCCTATCAGTTGGTTTCTAAACTGAGTGGTTTAGTGTAGGGGGACACTGAGAATTCATTTCATAAGATAGCTGTAGGTAAAACTCAGGCTTGATTGGAGGGTCTGCAAATGGAGTTCATAGGTCCTTGCAATAAGACCTTGCAAGCATGTGGAGAGGTCAACAGCTTGGTCAACAGCCTCTGTGACTGACGGATACCAAATAGACACATACATATATATACCATAAGGGACACAGAGCCATTGTCCTGGTTGGTGAGGAAGAGCATTGCTGAATTTGGACTTTGGAACTCCTATGAGAAAGCCCATGACCAGCAAAGGCTGAACACATTAGCTTGAGTGCTGTGCTCCACAGCTCCCAGGCCTATTCTCAGCTTAGGGATAATAGCACCCCAGGGAACTGGAGTGCTCAGAGGCCTGGCAAACAAGGGCAGTGCTGAAAGAATATTGAAGAGTCATCTTTGAAATCAGTGGCTTGAAAAAGATTCCGAACCTTCCAGGTTGGCCTGGAGATGCAGAACGTCAGTGCTTTAGGACCTGTGTGGCTGTGAATGTCATCTCAGTTTTACAGCAGGGAGTTCACAGTCAAGAACAGAGGACACAGGCCTGTGCTAGCTACAGATTAGCCCAACAGGAGGTGACCAAACTGTCCCACTGGGTACCCTCCTGTGACCCCAGCAAGAATAAAAGGGGAATGATAATAACTTCATCTTATACCCAGTGACACCGAGACGGGTTGAGGGAAGACTAGCATCCCCTGTAGCCCGTTCTTGCCTGCTTCAAAACCTGTGGCAAGTCTCCTAGGCATGAGATGCCTTCCCTCGCTCGTTCTAACAGCGGGTCGGCGTTTGCATATCTCTCAGCGTGTTGCCATTTATGGATTTGGGCAAAATAACAAAATTGCACAGCCACAGAGTGTCAGACTCCTTCCCCCCATTTTTTCTTCCACACCGAGTTTCCTGTTTCTATGGCAATGAATAGGATGTTTTGCACCAAGAAACACTTTAAATGCCACTGGGGGAAGGTAAGAACCACACACAGCTCTCTACAGAGCAGGAAGGTAAAAATGGATACTAAGAACTGACTGAGGAGAGAGCAGAAGTAGGAAGGCTGAGGAGAAGCGGAAGGAGGGAGGTGAGAGGCTAAGAAGGAGTTTAGGAGGAGAAACATATGTCAACAACATGACAGCTAAGCACTGAGACCTCCTGGTAGTCTTTATGAATATGGGATTATCCTTGAGCAAGCTAAAGGAACTTGTTCATTTCAGGGGAGTGCCATGTAAAATTTACCTGGAGACAGGACTCCTGGATGCAGGAGGCATCCCGACAGTCTCTTAACCTAGGACCCACATGAAGGTGGCTTCAAAGGTACTCTATATGGTAGGAGAGTTCTCATAGGATCCCCTTCAAGTACCGTGCATTCAAATCACTAGGCCCCTCATCTGCGCACTGTGTTAGATCTAGAATCTCCTTTCAACCACAGATGCTTGTAGACCATATGCTTGTCAGCCATAGTGTGATTTCTTTTCCCGGGGAGATGGGAACAAATGTATATTCACTCAACACAGGGATGATAGACCAAAGCAATGGTGCCATTCAAACGTGACTCTGCCAGCCGGTGAGGTTACTGAAGTTACTTACAGGTCTACCGAGGAGTTCCTTCCAGGAGCATTGACTCAAAGGGGACAATGACAGATGGCAGGCTGGTCAGAACTTCCTCTCTCCAGAATTCTTAGCGTTTTTATAACCCTGAAGAGAGGCTTTAGGAATCCTATAAGTTTCAGGAGCTTCCCTAAGTTTTCCTTACCTGAGTCTAGAGAAGGCTTCCTCTAGAAGAAAATGTTTTAATTAGGAGGAAACAGCCACACAGCTTCAGTTCCCTAAGGTTCTCCTTTCTTCTTTTCCTTTTGTGTTAGCCAGCTTTCCACTCTGGTAACAAATACTTGAGGTAATTAACTCATAAAGAGAAGAGTTTATCTGGGGTTACGGTGCTGGAGGTTTCAGACCACGGTTATTTAGCTCCAGTTCTTTGGACACGTGACAAGCCAGTGTATGGGTCCCATGTGGTAAAGTACAAGCTATTCATTTCATGGTTAGGATATGAAAGAGAAAAGGGAAAGGATTTGGGCTTCATGATCTCCTGTTAGAGACCCCCCCACCCTCATAACATGACTTAAAGATTTATTACCAGGCCTTTCCTCCTAAGCACTCTACATTCCAAAACAAAAACAAAAAACACAACACTGTAAAAGGGATGCTGATGGAGCTCACTATACAAGTGGGTGACATGCCAGGTTGCCTTATCCTTTGGCATCTGCCGGTCCTGCCACCCTTACTACATCAAGACAGGCCGAGCTCTATGTAGCCCCAGGTTCCTAATCTGAAGGTTTTCCAGGTTATAAGGTGCAAAATTAAAGTCACTCCGTAGGAATCAGAGATCAAAGGGTAGCCTCGAAATAGGGAATCCAGGTAGAAGGCCAAGGCCGACATAGTTGTACAACTGCTTGCTGGACGCTCAGCCCCACCCCACACCTTTCTTGCCAGAGACCTGTAAAAGGTTCACCTACAGCTGCTTGTGAAACTGTCCCTTGTTAACAAACGTCCACCCGGAGTCCTGTGAGCCAATGGCATCTGCACAGAGAGGACCAGAGTGCCAACCAGAGCAGGAAATGGTCAGAGGCCAGGGTCAACAACTGGAGAACAGAAGTTAAGGTGAGTATCTGTCCTCGGATAGCATTGCAGGGCCCTGCTTTCCAAGGCCTGGGCCCAGGCAACCCGGGTTTATTTTCAGCTCATCTGGGTATGCCCTAATTTATTGTGGGAGCCTGAAATTTGCATGTCTACTTTAAGAGACCCTAACAAGCACACATAATAAAATGTTAATTTATGCCTTCTGTGGGGATTGGAATCGAGTGTGGTTTTTGATGCAACTGCAAAACAGAACAAATCTGGAAACCCTGGCAGGCAGGAGAGTGGAGGAGGGAACACGTACTTCTCTGGGTTTTAGAAGAACGGCTGAGAAGAGGTTGGGGACATGTCCTGGCATTCAACTCACAACCCCTGAAGTAACTTCCTACAATAGTCGAGGGTGGCCCTCTAGTCTCAGATCCCTGACCAAATACAGTATCTAATAGCACCACGTATAAAGTAGGCTCACGGTAAGTACTTGGTGAATTGATTCATAATTCTGAGAATGTCTTGAATGCTAACATTTCCTTCCATGTTTCTAAAGCTGCCAGGGTTTGCTTAGCTGCTTCAAAGTTCCTCACCCAGCTTCAGTCTTAAATAAAACAGCCCACACTTGCACACGTGTAGGATGCTGAGCAGCTCCATCCATACCCAAGAATGATCTGTGGATTCTTCAGATATTACCCAGCGCACACTGAACTGGGCAATCTTTCCCATATGCTTTTGGACAGAAGCTCTTCTTTTGGTGCCATTCCCATCCATGACTGGCACTCTACAGCAGTGGTCCTCAACCTTCTTAATGCTGTGACCCTTTAATACAGCTCCTTACCTTGTGGTGACTCCCAACCATAAGATTATTTTCGTTGCTGCTTTATAACTGTAATTTTACTGCTGTCCTAAACTGTAATGTAAATATCTGTGTTTTTCGATGGTCTGAGGTGATCCCCAAGAAATGGTCATCCAACACGCCAAGGGGTCATGACCCAGAGGTTGAGAAACTGATTTGGGATCTCTTAAACTGGCCCTATTATTTAAGAGAACAACTCTGTTTATTTACTTCTTTTCATTTATATTCACCTCAGGCTGACTTCACGATTAAAATGCAACAGCAGACTTTTGGTAGATTGATGTAAATAACTTTTGAAGCTCCTGTCAAACCCGGGACACCACATTTCTCCAAGAACGATTCCTTTCTCCACAAAAGGGAACCCCAAGTAACCAGGCTTGCCGTAACACATCTACTATGGTCATGGTTTGCATCAGGGTCCCACTTGACTCACACTGGGTAAGCATTATTTTCCTCATGGGAATTCATAACTACCATTAAGAAAGATGACCATAGGTTAGTATCTGTGTTTGGCACAGGCACAGACTTTGGAGGAACGCTGGCCATTTGCAAGAAGAATCAAGACAAGCCAGAACCTTCTTCTGGGTTCCGAAGATGATTTGACATCATTTATAATAATTTCCTATTTATTGATTAGGCTTCTTTGACTAGATTTCTGATACTTGCAACCAAAAGGCCTTTCAAAACTCATCAAGTTTTACCATAGCTTCAGTCTGCTCTGCATCCTTAACCTAATGGTCATTCTTTGCTGAGCTTGACTGCTCAGTGCCCAATGGTTTATGATAGCGCTATCACAACCCATGCTTAGATACACGGCACTCTCTAAATTGTCTGGCTAATCCAGATCATATTTCTCTCTCCTGTGTGGCCCTTTCTTGAGTCTCATGTTCTTCTTTCTCAGTGTGTGTGTGTGTGTGTGTGTGTGTGTGTGTTCATCCTCTGGTGCCATTTCTGGGTAGTTCAGATTGTTTTTGAGACAGGCTAACACCGGTCTGGAACACTCCAAATAGCCTAGGCTGGATGCTACTGAGCCTCAGGTGTCACCTCGTCCCCGCTGCTGTGATGACGAGCATACCGCCATTCTCTTCTTTTTATATTGATTCTGGGGACAGAAGGCATGCCTGTCTTCATGGTTGCTAGGCAAGCCCTTCACGTATTGAGCTCTCTCCCATCTCTGCTCCTCTTTGCACACCTCTAGCCCATGCCTCTGGCTTGTTTCCTTTTGTTTCCCCAGATCAAAGCCTGGGCTGGCATGGTCTTTCCTCTCCTCGTGGCCATACATGAACTCTAGATGAGGCTGGAAGCTCTATGTTTTCATGTAAAGCAATAGAAATGACCACATTGGGGAAAATGGACCCCTGGCGGGCACAACATATATTTACAGCAATGGAAAATTTACCCGATTAAAATTGGGTTTACACTGCTGAAGAAGTGAGTGAGATAAATTGTGTTTTTGGCTTATGGGGAGGAAATGCCTTCCCTTGGGGGAAAACTTGAATATTTTCTAGCCCCAGAGAAGAAGGCAAATAGCACCAGCAGTCTGCCAGATGTAAAGGGTGGGACAGGGTCTGGGTACATGGAAAACATGCAATTATTTATCAGACCTTTTTCTGTGTGGTCAGTGTCAATGAACTACATCATGGAATAAAGCAGGCATGGTAGAGAAGTCCACTGGATAACTTCGAACACTTATCCGTGAGTCGCTTGCTGCCCAGAGGCAGTCGCCACGGGAGGACGCTACTTCACTACGCTACTCTGCAAGCAATAAACATGGGGGATTTGATAAATAAGCTCCACCAGCCACCTGGTAAAACCCACTGGATGAATGGTTTTGACGGTCTGCTGAAAATAAAATCAGAGATGCTGGGATGTAGAAATGCATCAATGGTCAAGAGCACTGACGTTTTCCCCAGAGGACAGGATTCACTTCCCAGCACCTGCGTGGTAGCTTGCCACCATCTGTAACTCCAGTTTCATGGGATGCAAAGGCCTTTTCCAGCCTCTGTGGGTACCAGGGGTGCATGCGGTACACAGACATGTGTGCAGGAGAAATACCCACAAATAATAATGATAACAACAACAATGAATCCAGCGATGCTGAGATGTCGTTGGGGGGAGTCCAATGGAAGTGGAGACGCCGCTGGTGCACGTTCCAGGCATCCTTATTTTACTCCACGTAGCAATGCCATAAAATAGTTCACACAACATTTGTTACAAAGAGAAGCCCACGAAGTTATTTCTTTCAAAATTTATGTAGAAGAAACCCAGTCTGTACCTTGTGCCAATCAATGTCATGTCTCCCTTTGAGGCCGACTGTATGTGTTGCCCACCCCCGGGTCTTCCCACTCTTCATCTTGTGCATTTGCTCTGTCACATCTTTTCTGTTGTAGGAAGTGTTTTTCAGCATCACAGGAATGGGGAGGAATGGAGTGAGGACAGGAGGGAGGGAGCCGAGTTAGGGAAAAAAAATCAACAAAAAGAAAACAGTGACAGAGTTGTGTCCTGCACACCCGACATACGGGATCGTAAGAGTTTTTTGATGGCCACGCATATGGGGAAGGTCTCTCCCTGCTTACACTCTCCGCTGGATCTCTCCTCTAGTCCTTCTGGCTTCCTGTCATTCCTTGCCAAAAGAAATGTTTTTCTTGTCATTCTTTGAAATCATTTTAATTCTGTTTTGAAGTGGGCTCCAATTTGTTTAAATGCGGGATTACACACTGTTTCAAAGAATCACAATTTTTAAAGTTGCTGAGTAGAGAGCCTGATGAGAAATAAAGACCCTCTTAAGATCAAAACTTCCAGAAGGCTGAAGCCCACTGTAATACTGAAAACCTCACGGTAACTTCGAACACTTATCCCGCAGTGCTGGTTCTGGATTCTTCACCCCTCATACGACACAGCAAGAAGAGAATGAACATGATGTGTTTTTTTTTTTTTTTTTTAAAATAGATTTTAGTCGATTTTAGAAGGCAGAGGCCACCTGAAATGTTGGGAATCTAAAGAAAGTAGGCTTGTGATCTGTCAAAGACGCAAAGCAGTGGAGCCCGACTGAGCGGGAAACACGTGTGAAGAGGGTAGGACTATGAAGGGACCCGAGGGTCATCTGAATGCCTATCTCCGGCAATGGCTTGAGAAAAGAAGCAAGATCTGGGAGACATCTGGCTCATGAGTGTGAAGGAAATTTCTAGTAACTCTAGTCTTCCAAGTAATGCCATTGGGAAATCACGTCTGGAGAAGAGAGGACCCAGCCTAGATGGTTCCGAATTTTTGTCCTCCCGCGCCCCCTAGTGTAGGATATAGAGTAGTTCCTGGGTCATCGGGTTAATCCTGAAAATCTGTCATTCTTAATTACCCTCTTTGAGGAAGGAGAGACATCGGGTGTGGAAAAAAGAATTAGAAACAGATTAAAGATGAGCGATGGGTTAAATGAACAACTGTGAAAGTTTAGGCTATGCTTGCTTAAGAAAGGAGCTACCTTGATAAGCTCAGGAGCAAATTGTGAGCGAATTGGGCAGAATTTTCTGTGTGTAGATGAGAGCAATTGCAACTTAGAAAGCATGGCTGTGATCACTCGGAGACCTTGGGAACATTCAGACTTTCTATTGTTTCTAGATGGTCCTTCCACTCTGTGTCTTTATCATACTCACAAGAGAGGTGAAGGACATTGGTCTATGGATGACTCTTTCGTTTAGAATGCAGGGTGATGTCTGTCCTCAAGGAGGCCTGTATGGCTCCACCAGCCCTTCCAGCAGCTGGAAGCTTACTCTGTCATGGTCTTCTTATTCCTTAGCAAGCACTTTGAGTTCATCAGCTAAGTTTTCTGAACCCAAGAAGTATTTACAAACAAACAAAAACAACAAAAAACTGATGGTAATGGATTGTTCATCACCACCCGTTACCTTGTGATTCTTTGAGTCATCTTGATTTTTTTTCATCTAAGATTTGCAGGAAAATGGGCCGTTGTATCTTTCTGTTTGTTCTCTGGCTCCCGCCCAGGGAAGGCTGTATGAGAGCGCTCTACAAAATGAGTGTGTGAGTTTCTACCACAGACACTGGCCGGGAAATACTTCTCATGCCCTTGCCTAGAGTCAATTCTGAATCATGGGGGCAGAGTAGAAAGGTTGGAAAGGCCTTGGGTGTTGTAAAGGAAATCTCCTGAGCGCATCTGCGTAGAATTTGGACATCTTAGAAGGTTTATGATGAATACACCCTGGCCTTGGGATGTTTACCTAAGGCTCTCCTTAAAACTAAGGGTCTTCTTTTGACTTCTACTGAAGTTCATGTAATCACTCCATATGAGAACATCCAAACTTCCTATGCAGAGAAAGAACAAAGCAAATAGATGTGAGTAGGGCTCACTATACTAAGGAAAAAGTATTATGTGCCTCGAAGAAATGAAGATGAAAATTTCAAGTTAAGAAAACCTCGTGACAAAAGAGACTTTAAACTTTGTTTCTAAAAGTCTGCATTGCAATGGGTCATTTCATTGTAAAAGATACTTGACATGAGCTCTGCCATGAGAAATGGGCTGCAGTGCTGAGGGAAAGGCCAGACACTTCATGGATGAGTGTTTATGAAGGCCAGACATCCACATACCAAGTGGGTGAGTGTATTATGGGCCAGAAGCCTAGTGAATGAGTGTGTGTCATAGGCCAGAGACTCAGTGCATAAGTATGTGTTGGTGGACCTTTTTTCCTGTCTGCCAGTTCCCAGATAACTGACATGAGACTAAATATTAATTATAAATGCTTGTCTGATAACTCAGGTTTATTACTAACTAGCTCTTATCAATTAAAGCGGCCCATTTCTATTAATCTATGTGCTGCCCCAAGGCTCATTTACCTTATATATGAACTTCATGTTGCTTTGTCTGCATCTTGCTCTACCTTCTACTCTGCCCTTCTTCCCAGAGTCCTCTGTGTGTGGCTGTCCTGCCTATATTTATTGTCTAACTACCAGCCAGTTAGCTTTTTATTAAACTAATCCAAGTGACAAATCTTCACAGTGTACAAAAGGATTATTCCACAGCATTTCCCCCCTTTTGTCTAATTAAAAAGGAAGGTTTTAATTTTAACATAGTAGTAACAAACCTAAGCTATTGGTCAAGTGTTTGTAATTAACATTATGTCTCTGTGTCAGTTATTTGGGAACTGGTGGGTGGAAAAATAGTTTGCCAATGTGCATGTATCAAAGACACCCAATACGTGAGTGTGTAGCCTGACTGAGAAGGATGCACATGCAGGTGGCTTCCTGTAACACTGCGCTGGCTGTTTTAAAGTATGTTGCATCTCTGCGGTGGTTTGATTAGGAATAGCCTCCATAGATTCATGTATTTGGTTGCTTGGCCCATACGGAGTGACACTATTTGGGAGTATGGCCTTGTTGGAGAAGGTGTGGCCTTGTTAGAGGAAGTGTGTCACTATGGAGGTAGATTTTGAGACTTACATATGCCTAAGCTATGTCCAGTTTGGCAGTTGCTTCTGCTGCCCATGGATCAAGATGCAGAACTCTCAGCTCCATCTTCAGCATCATGTCTGCCTGCACACCACCATGAAGATAATGGACTACACCTCTGAACTCTAAGCCAGACCCAATTGAATGTTTTCCTTTATAAGAGTTTCCATGGTCATGGTATCTCTTCACAACAATAGAAATCCTAACTAAGACAGTCACTTGTTTGCTAGTGGAGAAAACACCAATGTAGACAATGGGCATAGATGTGATTGATCAGAAGCTAGCATCTGCATGCATTTACTGTCTATAGCTTTTAAATATTGGCATTAAGAGGTGGAACAGATGATTTCTGAGTCTGCTGATAAATAAGCTTTAATTATTCATTGAATCACCACATTATCATCTAGACCACCACAAATATCAGTTGTGGGAGGTTAGTCTCTGCTCCCCTTCCTCAAACAGGGTCTCCTCTCTGGCATCTCTGTGAGCTACCAACAACTTTGCTGAAATAGTTCCAGTCAAGAATGCAATCATCTCTTATTTTAAGGCATTTTCTATTATTAGAAAAATAATTTGTCATCACTGTCATAATTTCAGAAGGCAAAAGTAGAAGTATAAAATGAAAAGTTGTAGATACTTTTACCACTATCTCAGAGATAACCACCACTGGCAGTTGAAGGGATGCTTCTGCATCTTCCAGAAATCTGTTCATGTGTCGATTGCAAATGTAGAAACATTTTTATTTTGAAAATGTGTATTGTGTATAGTTTAAAGTTAGTTTTTTATCATTACTTGTTTTTTTACAGCATCATTTGAAAATGCTGAATAAGCACAGTTAACTTCCAAATACCTCTACTTAGCAGGACCTTTTCCTTTTATCAATACAAACTATTCCTTGTTCTCTGTTCTCTGGAGTCACAGGCAATAATATGCCAAATCCTTCTTCTCCAGGCCAGAAAACTGCTCTCAGGTCTCCCTGAATCTATTCTGTTCCTTAAAATTTTCTAAATAAAAAAATTTAATAAAGTATAATTATATAATTTCCCCGTTTCCATTTCCCCTTTCCTCCCTCTAGCCCTTCCCATCAGCTCTGTCTAACACCACCCTTGTCCCCTGATTCCCTTTCAAATTCATGACCTCTTTTTCTCTGATTATTTTTGCATGCAGGCACACACTCTATCTATCTATCTATCTATCTATCTATCTATCTATCTATCTATCTATCTCACACACACACATGCACACACTTTCACAAATAAAAAACCTGCTAAGTTCATTTAGTGTTGAGTGTACATGATGTCTATGTCTTTCTCTCACACACA
Organism: Arvicola amphibius; assembly: GCF_903992535.2. Lineage (NCBI taxonomy): Eukaryota > Metazoa > Chordata > Mammalia > Rodentia > Cricetidae > Arvicola > Arvicola amphibius. The sequence continues at coordinate 23,204,960 of NC_052054.1, forward strand.
TATACACACACTCATAAATAAATACAACCTGCTAAGTTCATTTAGTGTTGTTTGCATGTACATGATCTCAGGGATGACCACTTGGTACTGGATAACCAATTGGGGGAGGGTTCATCCCTGGGGAAGACAAATTCTCATGTCTTGACATTCCTTAGTTTCCTGTAGTTCTATGTCTAGGGTTGGGTCCCAGGAGGTCTCCTCATTCCACAATAGCACAGTCATTGTTCAGCTTTTGTTTAGGCAGCCATATTCCTGAGGTCTCATGGGTGTAGCTTCCCTGTCATTTCTAGGAGACCGGATCTCATATCGACTTCTTGGTCCTCTGGCTCTTGTAGTCTTTATCCCTCTTCCACACCGTTCCCTGGGCCTTTAGGTATGGGAACTGTGCAGCTTTAACAGTTGGGGCTGATCCCTCCATGAACAGTTGATCTCTGTATTTTGACCAGTTGTGGTTTTGTGTAATAGTCTTTGTCTGCTGTAAAGAAAGATAGCTTCTTTAAAAAATTCATTTGATATAATTTGATAAATAATAGTTGCATATAGTTAAGTAAAATTTTGAGCATTTGGCATGCTTTTGGACCAATGAGCCATCATGCAGTTAAGGTGACACTCAGATAAATTATTGTCAAAAAGTTTGCTTAGGTCCCTTTGTGTGTGTGTGTGTGTGTGTGTGTGTGTCTGTGTCTGTGTTCAGAAAACTTAACATGAACAATACTCTCTCAACTAATTTAAGCTTATAGTTCAACACTGTGTGCTGCAGTAGCTTGCTATGCTACAGATATCTAGTCTTTCAGCCACCTACTGTAACTGCAGTCTTGGAGATGAACCATATTTCCCCCTTCCCCAGTCCCTGACAACCACCACACAAATCTTTACATTTATGAGTTAGGTTGTTTTAGATGCCTCATATGTATAAATCCATAAAGGATTCTTCCTTCTGTGAAAGTCTTACTTAGTTTAGTACGATAACCTCCAGCTTCATCTATGTTGTGCCATATGGAAGGATTTTCTTCTTTTCAATGTTTAGTGGTATTTCATGACATGTATATAATGCATTCCTTCTATTCAACTCTTGATGGACATTTACTTTGGTTGGTCCTATATTTTGGCCAGTGTGAATATTATTAAAATGACATCTCAGATATGGAACTAATAGGTCATATGGCAGAGTTATTTTAATTTTTCTTGAAGGATATTTGACAAGAGTGCCAAGAATATACCATGAGGTGTGGGCATGCTGGCACATGTCCACAATTCTAGCCCTTGAGAAGCAGAGGCAGGAGGATCAGGAGTTCAAGGTCATCCTCAGCTGCACTGTGAGTTTGAGGCCAGCCTCAGCTATATGAGATCATTTCTTTAAAATAAAAGGGAATATGAAAAATGTGAAAATGAGGGACTTTTCCTCAAGTGGTGCTAGAAAAATGTATAGCAACATGCAAAAATAATTAATCTAGACCCTTTATCTTACAACACACACACACGCACACACGCACTCACACTCAGCTTATAAGAGATCAAAGACTCCTTTGGAAGTTTAATCTGCCTTGGGTTCTCAGGTCCCTTGTGGTTCTTGATTCTATCTCACTAGTCAGTCCCTAGATTATTTGTTTGTTATTTTTCCCAGAGCCAGATACAATGTTTTAAGGGATTACCACAACTATCTCATCCCTTTATGCTGGAAATTTGGATTGCTTCATCTACCCAGCGTTCGTTGTGCTGACTCTTGATATCTCGACTCACTGCTAATATATTAAATCTTGCACATCTTGCTCTCACATCTGCTGCTAGTTAGCACAAAGTGCTTCTCCTACCAGTCATTGTCTTATACATCAATCATTATAGGCCAGCACACTTGTGTTTAGTCTTTGACCAATCTAATATTTGCCCTAAATTTGTTGTGTAACAAGAGCTGCAATGGGCACGGGCACTAGTGTTGAGCAAGACAGGCTTGTTCTCCTGTTCTCATCAAGCTGTGATCTGCAGGGAGGGGCCTGGGAAGATGCCGCAGAAAACAGCAGAGGTGGTGCGTGGTCTCTCTGAGGCTGAAGAAGCTCATGCTAAAAACACATGACTTAGAGCTGGACAAATGGCTCGCCAGCTAAGAGTATTGTCTGCTCTTCCAGAGTTTCTGCGTTCTGATCCCAGCACATGTAGGGTGGCCTTCAACTGTCTATGACTTCATCTGCAGGCATAGGCATCCAGTGCCATTTTCTGACCTCCATAGGCACATGCATGCACATGGTACGTTCTCTCTCTCTCTCTCTCTCTCTCTCTCTCTCTCTCTCTCTCTCTCTCTCTCTCTCTCTCTCAATACTGTAATATTCTTACTCTTCTCTGTAATCTCCCCCTCCCTTATCTACTCCCACCTCATTTCCTACAAATCTCTTTTTCCTCATTCATGTCTCTATGTTCTGTTTGTGTCCCTCTGGGTTTGACAAGCATTATTGTGCAGCCTTGGAATGAAAACGACCGTTAGGGACCTCTGGATTCACTAGGGGTACACATTTGAAGTAGGCTCCTCCAGAGTCTGTCAGTTGTGAATAGTTCAACAGTAAGTGATTGGGTCCCATAAACTCATCCCAGATCTGTGATGACAGTTGAGTTGACCTGTTTTAGGCAGATTCAGTGTAGGTAATTGTGAATGCTGCAAGTTCATGATTACATTATTGTGTCTGTCTAGAGGATGGGAGTTCACTGCCTATTGGAGAAGGGAGGCTGCTTGTTAGTTCCTGGCCGCCTGGCTAGCTTAGACCGGAAATAATCACACCAAAACTGCATTAATTAAATCACTGCTTAGCCCACTAGCTCTAACTTCTTATTGGCTAACTCTTACATTTTAATTTAATCCATTCTATTAATCTGTGTATCGCCACTTGACAGTGGCTTACTGGCTAAAGTTTCCAGTGTCTGTTTCCCGTGGCTTTATCGCTTCTCTCTGACTGCACCCTTCTTTCTCCCAGCATTCAGCTTAGTTTTTTCCTCCTACTTAAGTTGTGCCCTATCAACAGGTCAAGGCAGTTTCTTTATTCATTAACCAAGACAGAAGGACCTCCCACATCTACTGCTCTTCTCCTTATCTTCCAGTTTGTATTTTCCTTCCATCCTTTCTTCAATGTCTTCTGAGCCTTGAGTGGATTGTGAATTGACTTGTTTAAAGTTGAGCACTAATTCTTGACTATTCTCAGCATTTACTACCATTCAGTACAAAGAAAGACTTCTCTGATTAGGGTTAAGAGTAGGTTTATTAGGGAAAAATCCATAAAAACATAGACCTAGCTATTGAGAAGGAAGTTTTACATTTTATCTATTTAGTTAAACACTAGTAGTAATTTCATATATAGGCCTTTGGCCTGCCTAGGCATGGGATTTTGGTCAGGTTCACGATACCAACTGTTGAATACTCTTTCCTGTGGAGCATTCTTCAAATCCAGTCAGAAAGTACTTGGTTTGCCCATTGCATTCCTACCGCTATTGCACGTGTGGCCATCTTCCTGGTAGGTTGGTAGCCTAATTTGTAGCGTTCACTGCTAGTTCACCCTGTTGCTGTCTACCCCTGTCCCCCAGAGCCCTGCAGCAGTCTGCATCACGTTATCTGGCATTGTGAAAGCTAGCTAGCTAGAGGGGAAGAGGTTTTCAGTTCGATTCTAGCTTGAGCTTCCTATATCTTGAAACCACAGTGTGTTCATTTGTTTTGAGGCAAGGTGTCTCACTTTTACTTGGAGCTTGTTCATTTGCTTAGACTGGCCTGGGGAGCACTCAGGAGGGACCCAGCCAGCACTGGAATTATGTTACAAGTGTGTGCTACCATGCCTTGCTTTTTTGTTTTTTTAAACTGCATTCTGGGAGTGGAACTCAGGTCCTCATGCACACAGAGCAAGCCTTTGCTCACCAAGTTAACTCCCCATGTCCCTGAAGAACTTTTATTTATGGCTCTACTTAAAGTGGATAAAAAATATGGTTAATATTAAATCGACTTAACCATTTTGTTTTATGATTCCTTGCTCACATGCCTTCTTATAGACTTACATCCTAAAAGGTTTGATCTTGGCTGGATGTGGGCACACTTCCCAAAACCCCCGATGCTCTGTAAGTGGGCTGTCAATCATGAGCTCTGGCTTAGGATGTGAACATCTGCCCTTTCAAGTTTCATAGCTCTCTGGGTGATGTCCTTAGGAATTGCTCTCAGCTGGATGATAAGCAACTTAGGCTCTGTTCTATTACATCGTACAAAATCCACTCCGGGGCTCTGTTATTTTTGCTCATAGTTTTATACTGCTTTTTGCTCTTTAAAATAAGTGTGTGCTCATTATTCCTCCAAGATCCACTTCACAATATCCAAAGGGACCAATTCAGTTCCCAAACAGCCACATATTTATCTGCACCACAAACATAAACAAGCGAGAGGCTGAATGAATGCTTCATTTTCAACCTCTTTTGACTCGATGGAGATGTGTATCGATCTTTCCTTGCTCGCCCCAACCTTCAGCATCTTCCAGGAAGGAAGGAAGGAAGGAAGGAAGGAAGGAAGGAAGGAAGGAAGGAAGGAAGATAAGAAGGAAGGAAGGAAGATAAGAAGGAAGGAAGGAAAAGCAGTATTTTCTAGTCCTAAGCCTAATTTCTCTCCCTGATTTTTTGCTTCATTTTATCATATATATGTGTTTATAAAGCAGATTGCAGGCTCCCAAAAGGAAGGGGAGCTTGTTATGAAACAGGAAGTGAGAGCTGAATTTGTCAAGCAGAGCCTGTGGTTTCTCTTTGATTGACAGCATCAGCTCCAGCGATGAACTAGAGAGAGGAGGGGTCTGTCATGAGCTCAGAGCAACTGCTTTTCTGAATTATATGCCTGATGCATTTTTGTGGAACAGTAATTTTTTGAAAATTGCTTCCAAGCTTGGTTTAAAAATCACATTGCCAAGAAAGCCAGACTACCCTTCTCTCATAACTCCATGACATCACTCCCTGAAATCATTTTTCAGGGAGCATCTCTGTTTTGCTACTGCTATTTAGTATTATCTAACGTTCTTCCCCGAATTCACTGGAAAATTAGACTCTTCTGTTTGGGTTTAAGTTGTGACATTACCATTTAAGCACATTCATATCAGGTCTGTTTTGAGAAAATTTAAATTTTAATTTTAGTAGTAGCATGTTATGACTTTGTGTGTGTGTGTGTGTGTGTGTGTGTGTGTGTGTGTGTATACAGAGAATACCTGTTCTCTGTCTGGCAGTGAGTCACAGTTTTAATACCTTGTACGGCTTGCTACAGGCTCCTTTCTCACATGTGAACTGCACTTTGAAATAACAGTGGGCTGAGCCGGCTGATGTGTTCTTAAGGTTAGCTCCTTTGCAGAGAACACGGAGAGAGGAAAGAGGGAGTGCATTCTGGGAGAGGCTTCAGACAAGGAGAAATTCTACTGCAGCCTTCCTGTTAGCCTGAATTTTTGACACAGAGACAGTGATTCTCCCTGATATCAGGCAGGAGAGAGACCCCCAGCAGGGGCCAGAGCATACTTCCCACTTTTTATGTGACACAGTGTTTAAAAAAAAAAAACACTACTTTGATGTGATTCTTAGAGCTTTCAGTTGCAGAAGAGTCGCTGAACGTTTGTGCATTTCCCAAAACATGCTATGTGTAAATTTATGACAATTTTCAGGTCAGAGTGCTACATTTTCCATTCATCTAAACAGAGATTGAGGTCTTCTTGCTGTTATTGAATACTTTACTCATCTGGGAAAAACTAGGCAGGGAAAATTACTTTGGCCCATCAAAAATATATGACTCATTGAATTATTGAAATGCAATATTTATTGAGTCTCTAATATTTAATAAGCACTCTCTTAAAATGTTATATTGAAATACTATTTAAACTTCTGTACTTTCAGCTATTGATATGTTTGTTTCTCCATTGTAGAATCAACAACTGAAAAGTCCCTCAGTGGACCTAGGAGATGTTAAAGTCCCTAGACACAGGCTCATTCTCAATCTGTCTGCAATCCATAGTCCACTCAGGAACACCACTGGAAAAACTCGAGGGGAACGGAAGGTGATGGGTGATGTCCCAAGAGGGCTCATTTTGTTCCTTACAGGCAGAGGAAGTAGAGGACCAGGAAAGCATCTCTAAGGGGTAGGAGATGCTAAGGCAAGACCATCCCACACAGCACAGCAGGGGTCACTAGATCTGACTGTCAACTGTATCTCAGAACATTGATGATCTGTACTGTAGAGGAGAGGTAGGGCATGAAGGCAGAAATCATCCCAGGGCCTCCCTGGAGGGGCCTTTGCAGAGTATGCATGCTGGCTATTGTTTTCTTAGGTTTCCTATGGTGCATCTCAACAAGAATATCATCAAGCAGAGGGGACAGAGAAGGCTAGTTCTACATAATACATGATAAAAGACATTTTCCTTTACACTGATAAAAATACCTTGGGTTAGATTATGTAGATCAACATGTGCCATAGACAGACACCTCACACATTAAAGTCTACATTAAACTCCCATGATAGTACAATAAAGGAGATGGTGAGAAAAATGAATGACGTCACACATTTTGAAGGAAAGGGGGTGGAGACCCACTGAAGAAAATTAAGGGATGTATCCCCATTTTTCTTTAGGAAGCATGCAGTAGCTTTCGCTTTCGCAGAAATGGGTGTATTCTGGCTGACCATATGAAATAAGGAACCACTGATGGAATATATAAATGTATGCGTATGTTCCAAGAAACACAGCGTAAAGATGGCTGGTGCACTGAAGGAGCCGAGGGACGTGGTACCGGCACAATGGAACATATGCGCAATGCTCACCAACAACGCAGCTGCGCTGCAGGTACCGAGCAGACGAGACGAATTAACATCATCTGTTTCTACTCTTCGTTTCAACGCACTTACATAAGTCTGGGCCAACTTTTAAAAGGAGGATTTGCTGAACTTCCTCCTCCTTGGTTCTCAATAAATAGTGAACCGCTGAGCGCTTACTGCTGAGGAAGATGAATCCTTCACAGCCCAGAGAGGGAGATGTGATGTGGAACAAGTGAGAGGTGACCCGAGCCACCAAGAAAGCCCAGTGAACAGAAAGGTCATGGTTTTGCTCTCCCAGCAGCAGTCTTTCTGAGACCATTGGCTGGTGGGACTCAGGATGTACCCTTGGGGTAATGGTTTCCACACCGCGGGAATAATTCTCGAGGCAATATTCAGTTCAGACATCCTTTTCTCTCCAAGAGTCAGGGTGGTCTCCGAAAGCCTTACCATAGCTGTGTGGAGAGGAGGGGAAGGTATTTTGTAACAGGCAAGTGGCAGCAATTCCACATTGGAGAGTCGGCCCTGGAGACAAGCCAGGCTCTCCACAGTCTTGCGTTTGCCTGAGTCTGTGCATTCTCAAGTAGGACTCGAAATAGCTCGAGTTATATAAAGACGACGGATGAAGACTCTGAACTTTAATGTGTGATGCTGTGAAATCATAGAAGACACCAGCAATTCTCCAAATCAGTCTTGAGAGAAGGCCACGTGTGCACTGGCGCAGAGCACGGGAAAGGTCCTGCCTTGTTCCGGGAGGGATAAAAGAGCAGGATCATGATGGAAATAACCGCCCAGTTGTGTCTGACCACGTTCCTGGCAAGGAAAGATGAGAAGCGATACATCAGACTATCCTGTAGCTCTATCTGCAGGCCGATTGTCATTAGTTATCGTGAGTCTGGGCTGTTTCAGGTAAGCAAGATGTTAAACAGCTGTGTGTCCGGTGTTCCACCACATCCGTCTGTCAATACTGAAGGGTCGATTGTGTGCACATGTGGGTTTACATACACGCGTGCACACATAATTTCCCTTAACAATCTAATAAAAAATCCCATCCAAACCTGCTCCAGGGAGATAAATGCATTAGATACGGGCTGCTGATATAGCCACCCCAAATGCTGCACTCCAAACCCAGCCCCAGCAGGGCAAATTCCTCTCCGGGAGTGCCAGGAGAGCGCCCACAAGTCTGTGCTTGTTCAGGAGATTCATGGAATGTTTCAGGACTGAAGCACACACCAAGCCTAAGGCTTTCTTGTATGGGCAAGGATGCTGAGGCCAGGAAGACTTCCAAAGGCACAAAAGGTTACCCCTGGTACTAGAACCCCAACCTCGAGAATATCCTCCAGGGTCTGGAAGAAGACAGAGGGAACTGGTGTTGTCTTTCAGTAGAAGATATTGTGCAATGTAAACATGTTATCTGTCCCCAAAGGATTGCATTTCCCAACCTGATGACTGAACCCTGGACGTCAAACAAGCGTGGCCAAGAAGTCAGAGCCTGTACTTAGAGCCTCTCTCGTTCCTTTATTTCATCCTGGTTATTGGTGAATGGCAGAGCCATTCAGCATCGCTAGGGAACCACAAGTCTGAAGAGACAGATGGTGAGAGGGGACAGTTTAGAAAGCGGCCTGATGGAAGCTAAAGTGTCTCCTTCTCTAGTTGGGCACGTGTGTGGCCTGGCCACTTAATTAGCTCTCAGGAGGAGCCAAAAGCTTCTGTTCCTTCCTGTCTCCCTAGTCACAGGTAAAGCTACTAGACTCCACATGGTCCCAACCAAAAAACAGAGGGAAGGGTGCTTTATGTATTACTAAAATATAAATCTCCTTTGAAAACATGTCACTGTTTCTAAAGTCAGGAAAGTAAGACCTTTTAGAAGAGTCATGGTCTCAAAGAATGGAAACATAATATAGGAATCTCTTGCAAGAAGTGAGTTTTATGAGCCAAAAGCCAAATGCTTTCCTTAAACACAAGGACAAATTCTGGAAATTCCAAGCTGTCCTCAGAAAGCGACAGGAAATCTAGAGGAGTTGAAGCAGGGAGAGATGCGTGGGAACTCTGGTACAATCACGTGGAAGCTAGCCAGGTCCTTGGACGAGTGGGAGTGTTTGAGGAACCACTTCCTGTTCTCCCACATTTCCCCACTCCTGCTGAAAGGAGGTGTTCTGGGGAGAGGTGCTCCAGCTGAGAACAACCAGACGCTGCCTTTTATGGAAATAGACTAAATAAAGAAGAAAGGCAAAGGCAGTCAGCAGGCAATGGTGGTATCACAGGCTACACAGGGACACCAACGACCACGATAGAAGCTTCTCCTGACAGAGTGCATTTGGACTCATTATTTTTTTCTAGAATATTCTCCACTTAGCTTCTCACAAAGATACCCTTCTTTTTTATTCATTAATCGATGAGTTATTTTTTCCAAGACCCATCAGTTTTCCCTCCCTCCCTCTTCTCTTCCCAGTTCCTCCCCTCTAAATGCCCCTCCCCCAGTCCCCTCTTTCCTTTTCAGAAAAGTGTAGGCCTCCCATGTGTCAGCCATGGTATATGAAGTTGCAGCAAGATGAGGCACCTCCTCTCCTTTTAAGGCTAGACAAGGCTACCAAGTAGGAGGAAAGAGTCCAACGAGAAGGCAACAAACAGCCCCTGGTCCCTCTGCCAGGATGCCCACAGGAAGAACAAGCAACACAACAGCAACACTGTGCAGGGAGTCCAGGTCAGGCTCATCTGAGTTCTCTGCCTGGCAGTTCAGTTTCTGTGAGCCCCCATGAGCCAAGGCCAGTTGACTCTAAGTCTTTTTCCTGAGGTGTCCTTGGTCCCTCTGGCTCCCATAATCCTTTCTCCCCATCTTCCACAGGCTTTCCAGAGGTTCACCTAATGTTTGGCTGTGGGTCTCCACAAAAGAGACCCTTCTTTTCTATGGCATCCCCGCTATCCCTCTCTTCTCCTTCAGAGGACCCTATTCATTTCCTTCACAACACCAGTCACAACGGTAGACTCTTAAAAGTTTTGGTCATTTGATAAGCATTTGTTGAGAACCCCTTTTATTTCAGGCATCGGTCTCAACCCTGGGCATGATGATGAAGAAGCAAATGACAGACTTTGGTCCTTTGACCCTCCAACACAGTGCAGATGGGAGTATGTCACACTTAGAAAGGCTGACCTGAAGACACATATTGTAACTCACTGTGTGCAGAGCAGAGTAGCTCACTTACTCTGCTCAAAGCGCACACAGCAAGCAAGTGACAGAGGATCGGGGAGAAGGTTCAGACTCTTGTCCTGAGTCACAGCTCATTCATGAGCCCTTGGCGTTGCTTGTTTGGGATCTATTTTTTGTGGAATAGGGCTACACAGCATCAAGGTACCTTGGTGTCTTCTTGTCCATGATACCAGCATTTGGTACATAGGTCGTGCTTAGAAATGTTTCCAGGGGATGGTTAGCATGTGGCTAAGTCATAGATCTAGCACACCATAGATATAGATATAGCACACAATAAAATCCAATAGAACTTGGATTCTATTCCCAGCTTAGCAAAAAAAAGTTATTAAAAATTAAGTGTTTATAGAATGAATATAAGAAAATAGTCCTTAAAAATACCCATTAGGAAATTTCTGGACTATTTCCATTAAAAGAAAAGCAAATTTAAGAGAATGCTATTTCCACCCATGTTAGTGATGTGGTAGCAGAAGCATCCTAATTTTGCTTCCAATTTTGAGCATGTTCTTTGTGCAGAGAAGCATCCTATTCTTTGGCTGTATTTGACCACTGCATCCTCTCCAGTTAATACTTAAATTGAAGCTTAAATTCCTCTTTTATTACAACCTCCTGTCTACCTGTTTATTGATGCCGCTGTGTTTGGTCTCCAGGAAGCTAACCCTAGTTCCTAAAATGAAAACCACCTCCCCTCAGCTTGGCTTTCAGCTGGATGACTCAGGGGCTGGCTCCCACACCCTGGCATCAGAACTCTGAAGCCAGTCTTTTGGAAGAGATTTTATTTTGGTATGTAAGTGAGAAGAAAACACCTAGTGCATCTTGCCAGTGCTCAGGAGGAAACAGAGAGAAAGCGTAACAATAAAGATGGTATCTCAGGTGAAGGTGATTCCACTTAAAAGCACATACGCTGTGCAAACTCTGCCTTACTGAGCTGGTCAGGATGCTCATTCTCAGTTTCAAGCACGCAGTTCTATGTTGACAGTGGATTCCTATGTCTTAGCACAGCCCTGGAATGGCCGTGAGGCAGGAGGACTCTGAGTCTGTGGAGTAATGAAATTCACACATGTTCCAACAGCATCAGGAAGGGTTGGAAAACTTGCTGGGGAATGAAGCAAACTAAACAAAGAGGAAACCTCTCAGCCAGCAGTGTGTTTATTGAAAGCTTACTTAGTAAGTGGACAGAAGATGTTGCTACCAATAAAAATGACAGGAGCTACATCGTCATCAACGGACACAGGGCTTAAGTTTCCATGCACTGGCTACTTGGTTCTTGCAACAATTACAAGGCAAGGAGGATTGTGGTACCTGGCCATATGCTCACTCAGCCTCTCTCCAAAGATGTGATTCCAACACAGGTCTGATGAACTTGGGGATCTGGCCACAGCCCTGCCTTTGACAGGATGGCTGTGAGGGTGGTGGGGGGATCAGCCGAGTGAACAGTTATTACCAGAGTCTCTTCTCACTTGATCTGGGGTTCACGTGGGTTGTTAGACACTGAAGGAGGAAATCTTTAGAGACTTGCCCCTTGCCCGTGCCATCATTTCCCACCCTCTTCTTGTGTTCTAGTGAGTCATTTGCACAGGAGAGAGGTCTGTGTGGGAGAGGTTAAGATACTCATAAATACTTTATGAGGAAGGTGTTTCTATCCTCTGTTGCAGAGAACACAAAGAACAGGATAGGGACTAACCCGCAACACACCACACAGCTTCCAAATGGTAGGACTCAAGCAACTGAACACGATGGCTTTCCACCCATTCCTTTGTTTTTTTTCAAGACCAAATTCACTTTATTGCCCATGGAGGGTGTCTTCTCTCTTCACCTGGTACATATATGGTAATGGCTCTTTGCTCCTTGGAAAACATGGGGATACGCATGCCCACTCGGCCCACACTTCCTTCTCTGCAGCCTCTGGGTGATGCCTCTTGTTTCATTTCAGACTGTCTGTTGAGCTATAAATCCATTTCCCCTAACCTGGGGCACATGTGGGGTACAGAAAGGATATTTAAAGTGCCAGCTCCTCTCAAAGGAATTCTCCTTCCTTGGGTTTCTTTAGCTGCCTATGCCATCCCTGCTTTGAGAACTAGGGCTGGAAGGGAGGGCCTGTATGGAGAAAGCCATTTGCTATATTCTTTCCCAAGAAAGAGAAGCAGCACTTGATTCTGGACGCAATGAAGTACCCAGTCTCCATCCTGGTTTTGCTGGGTTCCATGCAGAGCAGAGACAAGGACCATGCCAGGAAATTATCAGTGTCAGCAAGACAGCGGGCTTTTCCTGAGTGAAGACCTAAATGCAAGAGGAGGGAACCATGGGAACCATTTTGTAATTTATCCTAAGGTCTGTATTACCCAGAGTGTAGGATGTAAAAGAACTAAAGCCACCATGCACCATGGGGCCCTTGCTAGAGATCTCCACAAAAGGTAAAATGGCCTTGCAGCCAGGGACGGGCCCTAGGGAGTTTACTGAGGTCAATCCAGCCAGAGACAAGACTGCATTCCCCAAGTGTTACAGCAATAACTCCTTCCCAAACATACACCAAAGGCCTGCTGGGCCAGACAGCGGTTTGCTACCGCAGGAAAGCATTCTTCAGTGTGATCCCCTCATTCTTAGGGAATCCGAAAGAAGGAAGGAACAATAGCAAGAGCTTTAGTTTTGTCTAAAGGTAAAAGTTAAGTATGAACACACCCTGGTTTGTGAGTCTTTGTTGGACGACTTACCTTTCTGGCCTGCTGAACATAAAGATAGAAATGGAGCTTTCCTGCTTTCTGTGGTCTTTTCCCAATGTCTGGTTTCTCTTTCACTCCCCCTGTCTCCTCTTTCCCTATTTATTTCATCATTCTTTACATTTTCATCACTCTCTTTCTCTGTCTTTCTCTCTTTCTCTCTCTTTCTCTCTCTCTGTGTCTTTTCCTCTCTCCACCCTCCCTCTTTTCTCCTCTCATTCAAAAAAAAAAATTTCATCCAGCCACCATGGTGAATGTATTGGTCAGCTAGTACTTAGTACCTTATCAGAACATCTGAAGCTGAGCCAGAACAGAGAGCAAGAAAAGAGACAGCAAAAGGGAGTCAGAGTAAGACTAGCACATGCCATTCATGCCGAGTCCTCCGCCTTCTCTAGCAGGGCTGGCCTGTCTGCTCCGAGTGTTCTGGAGCTCATGGACAGCTGGAAGCCAGAAGGGAGACTAGATGACTCAGTGTAAGCAAGATAAGAAGAGCAAATGGCAAAGCAGGCACCATCTAGAGAATCACCCAGACCAGCCAGCGGGTGTGTTTTAGTGCTCAGGACAGGAATGGGGTCCAGAAAAAAAAAAACACTTTAGGGCTCTGAAGAGTTAACAATTATGACAGTGACTTTAAATTTCTTAATAGATGGGATAGGATTCCTTCCTCTTCAAGTCCCAAGATTTTTCTGATTCTCTTGGCATGGACAACATTATGAAGTAGCTTGTGGGCTTCCAAGGAGAATTGGAATAAACTGTGGCTCTCTGCTAGATTCTTCAAGAGCTCTTTGCTTTTTAAAAATAGCAGTCAGCATGTTACTGAATGCCAAGACTTATCTGGATTACAAACCTGTCATCTTGAAGAGATTCAGGTGTGGTGTTGAATTTTGGAGAAATAAGGCCTTTATTCTCGCCATGTGACTTAGTCCTTTAAGAAAGGCGATATTCACTCGGAGCATGTGATTCCGGGCACAGCAGCGCTGCGGAGTGTCTGCTGGGTTCCTAGTCATTCTTAAATTAAGGCTCTGCAATCTGTTACATAAATCTCTATTTTCTTATTTTAGGTTCAGCCAGCATTTTGCTAGGGAATAAATCAGACATCCAGATGTCATCTCTCCCAACTAGATATAAATCACAACCACAAGGCTCATTAGGTTTGCCAGAATTGCTTCACATGTCAACAAAATCTAACGTTACTGCTCGGGATTTGTCCCTCCACATTCCCAGCCCCGAGCTGAGGAATAGAGAGATCATTGCCACAGGGAGGGCATCAGAGAATACTCCTGCCACGTCTGGGGATGAGTAGTGAAACCCTCCCCCAGACGGTCGGGCTTCAGGGTACTGGGAGCATCCCTTGCTCAGGGGCAGGGAAGAATAGCTTCCAGGGCATTGCTTTGTCTTCTCATGAGAGGCTGTAACTGAGCAGCACAGTGGGCCAATTACTTCACAGGACTCCAAGTAGAAACTGGGTAGAGTCTGTCTTTAACAATCCCCTTCATCTGCTGTGTTAGGGAAGACTGTGCCGGAAGGAGGAAGCCCCACCCCCAGCCAGAGCCTTCACAGATGTGCATTTCTTAATGTCTCTCATTCAGCATCAACCTACCTCCCTTATGTCTCCAGAGGTCGACGAGTGGCCCCATCATCGCCCCATCATCTCTTCCATCCTCTTGAAAGAGGTGCCCTAATCCGGGGCAGCTGGGTAGCCCAGAAAAAGGGTGAAGTTTGCCCAGGTTTGCACAAGGTGAGGCCCAGAAGGGCTTATTTTCTCTCCTAGGACTCAATTTCTTGACTCCTTCAGACTTCCAGGTAGGCAGAGATGCAGTTTCTTTCCGTGCTCGGGGGAAAGAAATGAGTCTGTAAGCATCTGGCCAGCTCTGCCTTGGAGGGCAGCTCTCTTCTCCCCCACCCCCAAGGCGTCTCGGTCCTTGGTGCTTTGGCATGACTGTCGATAGTTGGGCATCAGGACCTCCTCTGGGGAATCTCAGTGTTAGGCATGTGGCCTGGAAAGAAATGTAAAAACAGTACCTTTTATATATTTAATAATCACTTAAGAGTTAAAAGTCTGGGGAGGTTGGTGTTAAGAGTGGTTAAGAGCACCTTCTACTTTTACAGAGAGAGGACGTGGGTTTGGTTTTCAACACCAATATAGTGGCTCATAACTGCTTCTAAATCTAGTTCCTGGGGGATCTCTTGCCCTCTTCTGGTCACCACTGGCAATTGCATTTATATGGTGTGCACACAGACATGCAGGCACGTAAAAAAATTTGTTATAAAGTTAGAAATGAGTAAAATATGGCTGGCACGCCATATATTATTATTTTCTAAAGAAAGACAGAAAAACTCTTGATGTGGGAATGAAGTATTTCTAAATGAACTTAACAAAAATATTTTCCACAGTCACATGCATATGGGAGACATAGCTAACCTATCATTGATTTAGCAAGAGAGAAAAAAGGTTTTGATGAATAACAAACAACAACGTAATAAGTTCAAATTTCCTACCTTAAAATGAGCTTCTTAAGTGGGGAAAGTCACATTCCTATCTTTACCTAACATCTGTGATGCAATTTTCATACATAGCTGTGGCTCATACAGAGCAAACTAGAAAGGTCCACCCGATCCATCGGGAATCCTTAGTTCAGGTGTTATTTCTGCATCTCCCGAGGAGGAGGCGGGAAGCCAATCCCTGTTGCCTTCAAGGGCCCTGACTGTGGCTTCCATTAACAGTATATAAGTATTCTCTAAGGCCAAGCCTCTGATCAATGCTGCCTTCCTCACAAGGATTTTAGTCAACAGATTAATGCATTAGTCAAAGACTGTCAAAGGAGACTGGAGAAATTAAGAAATGCCTAGCACATAAATTAGAGAAACGCTGCCTCGAAGTCCAGAGGAAGATTGCAAATTTAGTGAGATAATTCTTCTGAGGGCATTGTCTTGCTATTTAGTTACCTTATTATAAAATGTTGCCCTTATAGATTTCTCAGTTTGATGAAAGGGAATCCTAATATTTTTCAGAGTCATTTGTTTTGGTTTTGTGTGAGACTACCATCATTAAACCGTTGGATTTTACCAATCATTTTAAGTTTTCGAAAACGGTTCATAAATTCTTAACTAAATTTCTTTACCTTTACTGGCTAAGCCCAAGATCACAAGGCTATAAGCTTCCCCCCTACACCGGCTGTTTGCTGCAGCTGGTGTAAAGAATTCCCTCCACTGATCAGTGCTCCCTTGACTGGAAGTATTGGTAGGGTAAAGTGGAGGCTTGTTGACCACACTATCGTCAATGTCTAAAGTGATAGTTTATACATATCGAGCTCTCCTAAATACTCATTGGAGATTTGGATGGATTAACAGAATCAGGGGATCGTCAGAGTCTCTTAGGCCTAAGTAGAAGTTATTGTGACATAATATCCTGGTGCCCTAGTTGGCGTTCTGTTGCTATAATACCCTGGCAAATGCAGTTTGGGGAGAGAAGGGTTTATTTCAGCTTACATTGTCAGGCTACAGTTAATCATTGAGGAAGTTAGGTTGGGGGCTGAAGAACCAATTGAAGCAGAAACTACGAAGATATTCTACTGGTCCTCTTGATCAGTGGTTTGTGCTCAGTTATCTTTCTTACATAGCCCAGGACCACCTGGCTATGTTGCCTCTTCTAGGAGTTTCTTGTCCCACCTGGCCTCCCTTCACTCCTGCTATATTCCAGAAAAGTCAAGTGACTTTTCTGCAAGTGATTCTAATCAGCAATTGCAAAACTATCCATATACCTCCAGCCATTCAATTCAACACATCGATTATATCTGGCAGGGTCAAGAAATATGAATGGAAACTATTCTATGATAGTATAAATCTAACAGTCTATGTAGAGGATTCCAATAAAATAACCGCATTAAAAGGAAAATAATTTAAGAGCTTAAAGAGGTGAGAGGTTATTGCGTAATGGCCATTGACAAAGCAGATCAATCACTTTGAATATAGCAGTTCCTGCTAGTAATTTATATGAATGGAGTCATGCTGCTTTATGTTGGAAGTGAGGGGAGGAGGAGAAAAAGTACCCACATTAGGGCAGGGGCATTTGATGAATATACATCCTACAGAGAGCATGAGATGGAAGATATGCACCTCTTGTACCCTTAGGGGCTCCCTCCCCAGGTTTCAATGACAAGCTCAAGGATATTAATTTCAAGTGTGGTTTTACAGAGTTAAAAAATTAATACTGACCAAGCTGACTTTAATACAGGAGTCATTCTGCTTCGTTGGCATTTGACAAGAACAGATGAAGAAAGGCAGGTTCCTGAGGGAGAAATGACCTGAGAAATATGTGACTAGGGAAAAGTGAAATACTGGGCCATAGGGCGAGCACGTGGAGACATTGGAAAGGGACTTTCTGAATTGAATTAAAAGCCACACATTTGCCCATCTGGAAGTCAGTGTCTCTAAAGCACTCAGGATTAATCAGACTCCGGGGTCATTCCACTTTCATAAGCCAGATACTATAGGGAGAAAGACATGAAATAAGAAGTGCTGGCTGCGGGCTGCCCCCAACTCCCAGCTTTGTGTCAGGCTCTCTCTGCCCTTTCTTCCTAGTGTTCCTGGAAAGAAGTGAAATGGGAGGTGTATGGTCATGAAACTATGACTCGATGCTGATGCAAAGATGCTCCATGACCTTGCTCCCTTTGGGGTTATTTTTCTCTTTTCTATTAGTTTGGTGAGCCCTTACTCTAAAGCATGTCTTAAAAACAACAGGCAGGGTAAGAGAGTTGAGAGTCGCAATGCAGGGCAAATGATTGACCTTTCTGTTTCCCATCTATATTTCTGGCTCTGTCAAAATATTTTCCCTAAGCCTTCTCTTCCCTAAGACAGTGGGTAGTTGCTCCAAAGCCTCCCTTATTTCTGCAGACCTACCCTCCCATTCTATCTCCTCCCCATCTTTTACTTCTGCTTGGCAACTTACAATTCACTGATGGCAGATAGGTCCTCGATTGTAGTCAGTCTTCCCCAACAACAAACCTGCACTTTATTTTTGGTTGTGAGCCTAGCCTTTCACAGCTGATCCATCTCTCCAGCCCCAAACCTGCCCTTGAAATGAGCGCTCTGTGTCCAGACCCCAACTACAGCAGCTAAGGATAATGATTGTAGAGATGATGGCAATTTCTGGGGGTGGTATTTCTAAAGTCAGAAATGCCACTTGGTGGTTACCACAAATCACAATGATTTAAGGGGTTACATAATCACTGTACTCTTTCTAGTGGTGGCTGATAGAGATATAAATTGTTTATTGGTGGACAAGAAGCACTGAGATTCTAAAACTGAGAAATGCACAGTTCTCCACTATCTATCTCCTCCATGTGTTTTGAACCTTTAAATGATATTATGGCTAATCTTTGTCAGCCTGAATGGTTTAGAATCACCCAGGTGACACATTTCGGGGCATGTCCGTGAAGGTATTCCTAGAGTGGTTTAAATGAAGAGGGAAGAACCTCATGTATTTGAGAGCCATCATCCCAAGAATGTAGTCACAGACAATACAAAGTGACAACCAGAGGATGCTTGACTGGGTATCAGTGTATATCTCTCAGTATGAGCACAATGTGACT
This sequence comes from Arvicola amphibius, assembly GCF_903992535.2. Taxonomy (NCBI): domain Eukaryota; kingdom Metazoa; phylum Chordata; class Mammalia; order Rodentia; family Cricetidae; genus Arvicola; species Arvicola amphibius. The sequence continues at coordinate 23,223,263 of NC_052054.1, forward strand.
AGCTTCCCCAAGAGTGATGGTTTGAATAGGAATATCCCCCATAGACACATGTGTTTGAATGCTTGGCCCATAGGCAGTGGCACTATTAGGAGGTGTGGCCTTGTTGGGGTAGGTGTGGCCTTGTTTGAAGAAGTATGTCTTCTGTAAGGATGGACTTTGAGGTCCCGTATGTTCAAGCTACACCCACCTCCTGCTGCTGCCTGAGGATCAAGAGGTAGACCTCTCAGCTGCTTCTCTAGCACCATGTCTGCTTGCACTCTGCTAGGCTTCTCCCCTTGGCAATAATAGACTACGCCTCTGAAACTGTAAGCCTGCCTCAATTTAATGTTTTCTTTTATAGGAGTTGCTGTGGTCATGGTGTTTCTTTACAGTAATAGAAACCAGGGAGTGGGGGTGTGGGTGGAGGGGAGGGGAGGGAAGGGGGAGGAGGAGGGGAGGAGATGGCAATTTTTAATAAAAAATAAATAAACTGGAAAAACAACAACAACAACAAAAAGAAACCCTACCTAAGACACCAAGCTCCTGCTGTCTAAACTGAAGCCAGTCTTTCTGCTATGCTTTCCCTACCACAAGGGACTCTGTCCTCAAACTATGAGACAAAATAATTCATATCCTTAAGCTGTTTTTTTTTCTTATCAGTTTGGTCATAGTGATGAGAAAAGCAACAAATACAAACGTTTTCCCATAATTATAAAACACGGAGCTGGAGAGATGGCACAGTGGTTAAGGGGGCTCACTGAGCAATCATAAGGATCAGAATTCAGATCTCGGCACCCTCATAAAAAACAGGGCATCCCCACAAATGTCTGTAAAGTTTCTTCTGAAAGTGGCATAGACAAAGGGATTGTTGGTGCTCTCATTTTTCACCTTCTTCTAGCCTCTTTACATATGTATGTGCATATATTCTCTAACGTACAAATAAACCAAGAAATATTTTTAACAAATTATAAAACCCACAAAGGAGAAGAACAGGAAAGAACCAAGACAAAACTGATAAAAAAAAATAACTGAGTTTCATGAGAATATAGGTTAATTGAATAGAAGATACCAGACTTATCCACAGAAGTCATGTTAGCAGTTTGGAGGGATTTATTTCAGGCCTGCTGACATGAGGGTATTTCTTTAGGGAAAAAAATACATCATAACAACTCCAGTGGCAACAACTGATGTATGCTTCATTTCTGGGTTTTAATGCAGATCTGATTGCAGCAATGTGCATTGTCCACGTTTCTAAAATTGGTCGGCCTAACAAACTCAAGTAATTGCAATCAGCTGGAGCATAGGATAAGGTCAGCAAGTTATCTGATAGGGAAGAAAAATCTGTGGAGGACTGGAAAAGGCAACCCTACCATGCTGGAGTATCCCTTTCTCCCCACACTCTGTCTCCCCGCCTTTCCTCCCTGCCCCTTTGCCTTCCTCCACAAAAGCCCCGTTCTTTGAATTCAAGTCGTAAAACAGTTCATTAAGCTCGATAACACTAAGAGAACAATGAAAATGAGGCTCTCTAGGAATAGAGACCCAGCAGGAAACAGAGGCTGACCTAGGAGCAGGAAGGGACAGAGCAAAGGACAGCCTGTCAAGGAGCTCCTTGATGCTCTAGAAAACACACAAGACTCTCTAGTCACGTGTGTATGAGCAAAACGGAAACTTCCACAAAGCATTTCTAACATCCTTCAGCGTGCGGAGATATTGACCCCGAGGGGCCGTTCTTTGGGACTTTTCATTCACCAGATAACTCACATGAAAGTGATCCAACAGAAAGAGCTGGGTGTTGAACGGTCCCTTGGAAAGATAAACAAAAATAACATCTAATAGAATGGAAAGCAAATAGGACCCGTTAGCATTTGAGGAGTGATGGCCCAAAGAAATTAACGTGTTGTTAGTGCAGAGAGAAATGGTGAGTGTTTGGGAGGAGGGGGACAGAGAATTTGCACATGTGTTTTAATTTCAACTGTGGTTCCGATATCTATGAACTTTGAGAAGAACATGCATTGATTACAGAAACTTATGTTATTTTTTTGCTAGTATTTCATTATTTTTAAGGTAACTGGTTTGAGTTTATACATTGTTAAACACACTTCAGAGCCTTTCGGGGGTTCTGTGGAACAGTGCAAGGAACATGAAAGACTAAATAAGGGTTGCCATGGGAGCAAACAACAAAGAGCCCTCCTGTCTCCACAAAAAGCTCCAATAAGGACAGCTCTACATATGTGTTGTACTTCATTAGGCTTCCAATGAGCGATGCTTTTGAACAGATAATTCTGCAATAAAAATGAAAGATGAAATAAATCTGGAGAGCTTTAGAGGTGGTTAGCAATACACTCTAGTATATACCAGTTCCAGCTGGATTGCCTATACACACAGTGGATTCATTTGGTTCCATGGACCCGTATCATGAGCTGTTTCTTTAATCCTCATCTTGGTACTTTGCTTCAGTTGATTGTGTAGGAACTGTAGGGAGGGGGAGACTGCTACTTCGAAGAGAAGATTTCCCTCTGGATAGTCCATGCCCAAACCAAATACTTACCTTTAAGCCATTCAGAAAAAGTGTTCAAAATATGAAAATTGGTAGAAAAGGAAGTTGTCCTTTGAATCCTTTCTCTTGGTCTCCCCCAAGAATTAGTTAGTTCTGTAGAGGATATGTCTTTGTACCTTAGTTTGGTTTGCCATTCATTTTGACTAGTACCTACACTGTGTCACTGTGGATTTCTTAAGAGCTATTAAAAGAGGGGGCTGGAGAAACGGATACTGTTCTTTCAGAGGATCCATGTTTGTTTGGCAGCACCCATGTCAGGCAGCTCACAACTGCTTTTAGCCCCATGTGACACATCCGGCCTTTTGCGGGGCGGGGGTGGGGGTCCCAAGTGCACATACCCACCCACAACCCCACCCACATACACATACTTTAAAAAACAAAATATTTAAAAAGGCACAAAAAAGGTCAGCGATCTAAAAGCTACAGTTTTATGGCCTATTGGATATTATGATGTTTTAATTTTCTTTGGGTATTGCACACGTATTTCGTTAAAACACACTCCCAAAGTGTTCTCAGTACCTATGTTACCTATGTTAGTACCTGATCGGCCATTCTTAATTAATGAGTAAAATGCATTTGTATGGATCATTGGTGTGGTTTCTAAATCCTTGTATACTTTCTAAATTTGTTTATCCCTTAACCCTAGAATTGGTGGTATTAGAAACTAGGGTCTTTGAGAATTGACCAGTCCATAAAGACATAACTATTATGAAAGGGATCAGGTCCCAGTGTCTTTGTAAAGGAGTCTCCAAAAGGTGTTGCTTTGGATAGATGGGTCATTTCCAGAAAACGAAGGTACGAAAAGCCCAGTCTTGGGTTTCCTAGCCTCCAGAACTGCGGGGAGTGCTTTTTTGTCTTTAAGTCACCCAGTTGGTGACATTTTATTAAAGCAGCTGAATAGAACATGCTTTTAATCTTTTCAAAGTTATACAAATTGTAAGCAATAGATTTTGAGGTGGTTGTATTAATATCACAGTAGAATTGCATCAACTCAGAGACAATCAAATAAACTGTTTTAAGAGGAGCCGAGAAGATGGTTCAGTGAGGAAAAGCACTGGCAGCTCTTCCACAGGATGAGGGTTCAATTCCTACCACCTTATGGTAGTTCACAACTATCTATAACTCAAATTTCAGGGGATTTGACAGCCTCTTCTGGCCTCCATAGGCACCAGGTATACATACATGCAGGCAAAAATACTCAGACAAATAAAATAAAGCAGTAAACTATGTTGTAAGAGAAATACTGGTCATGTGGTCCTTTAGGCCAGGTGGTCCTTCAGGCCAGGCACATTTTTTGGGGGCTTCCTCAAGTTAATTCATAGTAGCAGTAGAACCTTTCCTCTGTTTTATCTTTTTTTCTTTTCCTCTTCCTCTCTGTTTTTATCTTTAGTTTCTCGACACAGCTGTTGGCTTACTGATGCATGTTTATATCAAGGCCAGAGTTTTACTCTTTTATAGAATCATGGCAGTGATTAATAATTATTAGCTCGCTGGACTGGCTATGACTATAAAAGGAAGAGAATCACTTGTAAAGACATTTGCTGCTTGGCTACTGTGTCTTTCTACAACTGGCTTCAGAGACTTGTGGTTACCAGGGTACTGGGCTAGACTCAACTGAATTCTCAGGAGAGCAATATGCTTATAGAATATGGCTTATATGGAAGTAATAACCCATTGCCTGTTGGGGACAGTGATAATTGAGTCTTTTCTGAGATCTCTTATTGTGCACTTATCCCTCTTTGGTGAGCAGGAAAGGATTGCTTTGGTCAAGTCAACAAAGAAACTGAGATGACTGGTCTTTTGTGTGTCTGATTTTTATTTTAAATGCATTCTCCTTTCAACAAGTGCTAATAGATTACATACTCTCTAAATTAAAAGAGTCATCCTTACAGGTTTATGGAGTCCCATTTACTTGATTGTCTCAGACATTCTTTACACAGTACTTTGTAGTTTCCGTATGTGAGTCTTGTGCCCAATTTTTGTTAGAGTAGTTTTTTTGTTGTTATTATGAATGATATTGTTGGTTTCAATTTCTAATTATTACTGTTATAGAGAAATGCAAATGATTTCTATATATCATTTACTTATGATTTATCTTCATTAAACTCCCACTGTTTGAATATTTTTAGTGGATTACAATTTCATACAGAGACCTGGAAAGTATATTGTCTATGAATCTTTTTTCTTCATTTGCATGTCTTATTTTGCCTCCCTTCATGCCTATTTTCTTGCCTTCTTGCATTCTTTAGTATCTCTATTACAGAGCTGAATGGTGGTGGTAAGAACATGTATCCTTGACCACACTGACTGCTCTTTAGTTGACTGTGCTTAATTTTCTCATGATGTTACTATTGATTCCTATTAGATGTCCTTATTAAGTTGAGGAAACTGACTTTGTGATTTATAATTTTAAAAAGTAATTAGTGAGTATTCAGCTTGGTCAAGTTATTTTCTTTATGTCTCTATAGAAGGGCATGTGTTTTTATTTTATAGTTTATTAATATGACAAAATACAGTAACTGATTCTTCTGTTGTTAAACTTGCGTCACTGGAATGAATAACATTTCACCATGGTAACGATCTTATGAGTTGCTTGTCTAAACTTGTTAAAATTATAAGGATGCTTCTTCCATATTCATGAAGGATTTTGACTTGTAATGTTCCACTTGGTACTCTACTTCAATTTATGACAGAGGCATTGGTCTTTGGTTTTTGGTTAAGACGGGCCTCATTAAAAGATCTGGAGGGCAGATCTTTTCTGGTATCTAGCGTGGTTTGTGTATAATTAATATTGTTTCTTCACTGAATGTCGAGAAGAACTCCACAAGTAATAAAGTGTTGACCCAAAAGTATCCTCATTGGAAAACTTAACCAAGGAATTCAGCTATTTCTATGTACTAATCTGAGGCAAAGGCGGAGCTTGCCTCCAGGGGGCCCTTCTTTCATGGAATGCATACTGTTTTTGCTTTTATCCCATGTTCCATAGGTTGTATCCAGCATCCCATAGTTCAAGGCAAAGAGGAGAATCCCGTCTCTGTCTTCCATCGGGATGAGAAGAGAAAGAATTTTGTTTCAGTGTGCTCACCTCTTGAAGTATGTTCACAAAACAAGAAGAGTGTTCCACTTTAAAGACCTCCCGGGGATGGATTAGTTTTAGAATAGTCTGTCTGTTTTAAACAAAATCTTTAAAAGGTATTCTGTATTCACTGGGCATTTTTTTTTCTGGAAAGCAGGGTCTTATTATGTTGGCAAGATTACTTTCTGTGGCTCTTAACGACTTTGTAATGTCCTTGTCTTTTTAAACAAGTAACAAAACTTTCTCAGCCATGGATTCTTGTGGTTTCTTCTAACTCTATTCTTAAAGTTTATTTTAAAATACTTTTGTTATTGTCACTTTAATTGAATTGTATCTAAACTGGGTCAGTATTAACCCTATCCTTCATGGTTCTTGTGCATCAGTGTTCTGAATCAAATTATCCTTCCCCTCTTAATAGCACATTTAATTTATTTAATAAGAATTAAATAAAAAAACTTCAAAATACTTTTTATACTTAAATGTACCTTTGAGACTTGTCCAGATAGATTTTAAAAATCATAAAGACTTTACCTTTTATGTTATAAAAGATGATAATAATTAGTGTTTTTTGTATATTCTGTTATTATTAATCAGTTCAACATTGTATGCAGTTCATGGAAAAACTGTTAAATAAGCAGCTGAGCTTTCTCTAAGCTAATATTGTGCCTCAAAAAAGCTATTAATACACATACATGTGCTTCATTTTTAATTGTTAAAATATATTTATTTATTTTCGTATTTGTGGATAGGGTGGGGGTATTGTGCCACGGTTTAGCAGCCAATGCATTTACTTGCTGAGACATCTTGCTGGTTCATAAATGTGTTGCATGCATTATATATTTTGACAAGATGGATTAGACGGTCTTAAAATTTGTCAGTCTGTAGTACATTTTTACTTGGAATAGGAATAATAACCTAATGCAGTTAACAGACTTACACATTTTATTTACTGCAGTGGAAAGTTTTACTATTTTTCCATGACAATGGTACTGACCACTTGATGAATTAACATCTAGTCAGTCTTAATTAATGACAGCAAGTTGCTCTGACTTTCCTCTCACGCTTGACTGAAGCCATACATTTGCTTGTTAATGAAGGGTAGGTAGAGAACTTCTTACTTAATGTTATGAGTTGAATTATCATTCCCACAGCCAATTCGTATCTTGAAGTCCTAACCTCAGCAGAATATGGTTGGAAACAAGGTCTTTAAGGAGACAGGATGGTAAAGAAAGGCCATCATCTTGAGGCCCGAGGTGGTGTGCTTGTTATCCTGAAAGAAAGAGATCAGGCTACAGACATCAAAGAGAGACAGCATGCACACAGAGAGTGAGATTGCAGAAGGCACTTACCTCGTTGACTCCTTGACCTTGGACTTTCTGTCTTGGGGAATGTCAGGAAATAAATGTCCATTGTCTATAGTGCCAGTCGGCAGGGCTTTGTGAAGGCAGCCCAAACAAGCTGCTGTGCCTAACCGTGGTTCTTACAATGGGGACTTTGGAACTGACATGCCTCAGACAACCCCCACAAAGCCTTTCCAGAACTCCTGTCAGTCCAGAATAAATTGATTTTATGAAAGCAGCTGCCGGCAGAAACCTGATCAGAAAAACATTTATTAACTTGGATTGAAAAGAAGGGAAATAATTGTGCTTCTTTGCTTTGAAATATTGATATTGTTTTAATGTCTCATGTTTAACTAGATAGTCCTCAAGTCCAAATCCCTTTCTTCTTTCTATTGATAGGTCTTTCTCAATTTAGTATGGAATACTTCTGAGGCTTAATATAAAACATTCTTTGAAAGTTATTGTTTCCTGACATCTCAGAACACAGAAACAAGTATTTTTATTTGGTTTCCTTGCTTTTTGTGGCAGTATAGTTATTTGCAGAAGTTCAGTGAGGGTCTAACCACTTTTTCAACTGGATATATTTAGACAAATCTACTGTTTAACAAAAGCTTTACTTGAAATAGTGTGTTTGAGAATTTACTTGGCCTAATACCTTTGTGGTATGTCCATAACTAGGAACCAAGACATTTATTCTTAATGGAATTGGTGCCAATAAAGCTCCCACTACAAAACTAGTTGAATACCTGCCCATTCTTGCAGAGTTCTGGCATTAGAGGTAGGAAGGAAGATAGGTTCTTTGCAGGCACATTTGTAGGCACTGAAGTCCTGCAGGAGCCAGGAATTTGCCTGTATTCAGACTCACTTCCAATGAAAGTTTGTAAATAGAATTGCTTGGGATGATTTCATAACATCCAGGGGTTAAACAAGTCAGCAAACTTTGTGGCTCTCAGAGAGAAACACAGAGGCAGATTCTCATACACACCTCTCAGAAGGAATCTACCCTCCTTTACAGATATTTTTCTTGTTCGGTTTTGTACTTTAAAATAGGGTCGCATGTAGCCTAAGCTGGCCTCAAACTTCTAATGTCATCAATTGTGAATCTCTAACTCCTGATGTTCCTGCCCCTCTTACCAAGTGCTGGGTTCCAGATATATGCCACCACTTAGAAACCTCAGTCATTAGAATTATGGTGTTACAGCAGCCTTAGCAAACCAATATGTCTAGCTAACCACATGATAGTACCTGATAGTGTACATATGACAACATACAACGTGTTTACATATGACAACATACAACATGTTTTCCTGTATTCTTGTAATATAAAGATTTATAACAGGGGACCCTTGTCTTGGAAGGGTTTATATTTACATAATGAGGTAGAATATGGTCTTTTCAAACTGACAGCATTAAAATCAGGACAGAATAAAGAATGACCCCCAAATTATTTAACGAAATTGATCTTATAAAGGTTAAGAGAAAAAGATCTTATAAAGATTAAAAAGAGAAGTTTTTAATGATAGAGCCCTGGAGAATCAGCTGCATTGGAAGCTCTGGTGGGACTACAGTGTTTTATAGCATGGAGGGGTCTGTACTCAGGCATTGCTAAGGGCAGTTTTTACAAACCTAAGACAAGAGCAAATCCATGATCATAAGCATGCCAAGGACAAGAAGAATAAAACACGAGTTAGTATACCGGTGAAGAAAAGGGAGGAAGCTAGTACACGCAGAGTGCCCTTCTCTTGCTCGACATGGCAATGAGCTCGTTTCACATTCTAGCACACTAAAGCTTTTCGGATCTTAGCAAATGTCTGTTTATCACTTACGAGACTGGAGGTTCACAGAGGTCAAGAGTTTCCCATGTTACACAGGCTCAGCTAACAAGCCAGAGGAGAGAGTTTTAAACCCACACTACGTGGCTCCAAGACACATGTGCCTTCCATACCTTGTAGCTATGTCTACTGCATTATGATGGGAATGAGCACAACACCCGGACATGCTTAGGGGAATGACCATGGCTAAGTCAGAGCATCACGTCGACTCTCTCTGGCACACAGAAAACTGATGTTTCTGTCTGTCTTTCTTGTGGTCGGACAGACAGTGGGTTGGTTCTAATGCCTATGAAGGAAGGCAATCGGTGTCACTGTATGAGTTGGATATTTGTCACTAGACGACAACCAGCTTAGTCCTGCTTCCTCTGCATTATCAATAGTGGCAACTTGTATCACAGTAAGGACTTTTGTTGCCCAAACTCCCAGGAGATGGTGAAGATCGAAACTCCCCTCCTGGCCCACTCTGGATGCACAGTGGTAGCAAGAAGTAAATGCCTACTAGTTTAAAATTATTGCAACTGAAAGAAATAAAAATATGAGGTAGAAGAAAAGAAGAAATTAAATTATTTTTTCTATAAAAATCCTATGATTTCCTGGGCAGGGATAGAGAGGGGTGGGAGTAGCACAAGCCTTTAATCCCAGCACCCAGGAGTCAGAGACAGGAGGATCTCTCTGAGTTTGAGGCCATCTTTGTCTATAGAGTGAGTTCTAGGACAGCCAGCACCACACAGAGAAACCCAAGCTCCGAAAACAAACAAATTAAAAACAAAACAAAACACACACACACACACACACACACACACACAATTTCTATGATCCTAGGAAGGTTTTGGTATTAAAAGTTGTGATTGCAGCAAGCATTATTTGTAAGTCTATAGAAGTGATCACATGACAAGTTGGAATGTGACCTTACATCATTTGTTTATTTGTTTGTTTTAGTTTTACACAAAAGCTAGAGCTCTACACGTGTGTGACCTGTGGCACACTCATGATGATCACACGTGCAGCAACTCTCATAGGTTGGAGGCTTAAGCCAGTGGTTCTCAACTTACGGGTCTTGACTCCTCTGGGAGTCACCTACGACCATCAGAAAACACAAATATTTAAATTCTGGTTCATAATAGTAGCACAATTACAGTTATGAAGTAGCAATAAAAATAATTTTATGAGTGGGAGGTCACCACAGCATGAGGAACATAGAGGGCCCCTGTTTTAGGAAGGTTTAGAAGGTTGGCTTAAACAGAAGAGGTCTTCAGAACTATAAGATGCTTGCTGTGAGCTTCAGATGGGCAGGACTTTTTACTAGACAGAAGAATGGGAAGAGTTGGAAAGAAGCAGAGAGAAATAAAGAATTTAGCTCTCACACATGGGCTATACAAGGCATTAGACAATGAATCTCGTCTTGGAAGAGCTCTCTGGCAGCAAATATCTCTAGCAAGAGTGGTGTTCAGGAATGGTTAGGAGACAGAAGAAAAACTGAGGGGTTCAGGGAACTAGCTAAGCATGGTTATGGAACTCTGGGGGCCACTAAAGTTTGGAAGACATTTGTAAGAGGCTGAGTAAGAGAAAAACCAACTCAGAGTGATACGAGAATAAAATATTCCAGAAGGAAAGACAGTCAGTCAAATGGGGAAGGAATGAGAAAGCATGGTGGATCTAGTTGGTCACGAAGTGCCAGAGTTCACTAGTGAAGTTAGAGGGTGTGACCCTAAGATTTAACTTCGGCCATCTCTGCTTCTCCGGAAGAGAGCTCTGCTTTTGCAGACTGTGAAGAAAGTTGGCTTAGACTGCAAGCATGCACTCCTGACTGTCTTCACATGACCCGTAGGTGGCATGATGATCTCCATCTTCTCCAGACGGTACGTGGTATGTGGGATTCAGTGCCTGCTGCTCATTGGCATTGTCAAGAAGCTACCTGAAGTGGGTAAGGAAGGACAACCTTTTGAAAGAAACTTCAGGATCATCATGTTAACCTAGAGAGCTTTGCCTGCGTACCACTCCCTGGAGAAAGAATAAGCGTGGGCATCATACCAGAAAAAATGAAGTCTATCTAAAGAAATTTAGGCTGAAGAATGATCTTGGTGATGTCTCACTATGTCAAGGAAAGGCTGCTATCTCCAAACTGTCAAAGTACACAAAGATAAAATCCTTATGAACAATGTTTCTTCCTTTTTTCACCCTAGACAGATGATGTCAGGAAATGAACTCCACTCTGACTTTATTTGGGCTCCAGGACAAGCAGAGCAGAAGCAGACCCTCACATACGGCCTGGGTGCAGAGAACCTGCTCACCCATCTACCATGAATACGATACCAATCTCTTCCAGCATGATACTGCACATGGAACATCACAAGCTCACCTGAGCGGACTTCCTTGAAGAGCTTACCTTAGAGGACTTTGTTGAAGAGACATTGTTGCATTTCCCCCATGACCCCAAGAAGGTGCTCTAAGAACTTCCAACGCTTCTGCTACCAGAGAGGCAGTAGCCATCTGCTCCTGCTGGAGATTTGTTTTGTGCTTACTTCTAGACTTATTTAAAAATCTCTCTCTGCTCTCTTTCATATGGCTTGCGATTAAATTATCCAAGTTAAGCAGCCAAAAGCAATCAAAAATGATGGAAATAAAGACAAGAAATGGCTTTATTTACAATGCAAATGATCTGGTCCATGCTCAAGTAGGAGAAAAAAATGAAATTATCTGCTATTTAAAAGGTGAGGAAGGCACTGTCAGGAGCCACCGGCAGCCATGGGAGCAGGGCTCTCTGTGGCTTGTGGCTCTGGGGAGGGCTCCCAGCACACATCTATATAGCAAGGATCTGATTCACTGCATGTAATTGGCGTGATAAAAATGAATAGAAACTCGCTCCATTACAACATGACAAAATGCAAGTGCCAAGGGGTTGTCAGAATCTCCATGCACAAAAGACAAATGCCCTGGGGGAGATGATTCAAATTAACAAGGGTGACGCTTATGTTACTGGTGTGTCTACAGCCTTGGGTGCTCAGCAAATGGTTGTTTTACTTGGTCTGGTGTTTCCTCCACAAATGGAAAGATGAGCCCAGAAGGGGTTTCTTAAATGAAGAGGGTTTTGCTGAGGGCTTAGGCGAGGAATGGAAATATTCTCTACCTTGAAATTTTGAGAAAATGACCATTGTTCAATGCTGCTTCTTGCTTATAAATAAGCTCTCTCTATGTTATTTTAAGTTTCTTTTATAGTTTACTAACACCTCCTTGTTAGCAGAACAGGCAGTCTTGGTACAGAAATATACATAAACTATATATACTAAATATATAATATATTATTACATAATTATATACATTATATTATTTGTATATAATAAATATACAATATTTCTATATACAAAAATATAAATATACAGTGCAGTGATGACAGGAACATCTCCAGAAAGGATACTTCCTCAATAATCCAGTCTAGGAATATTCTTTGTTGATGGAAACTTTTCTTCTTGTTCTTGTTCCTCCTCTTCTTCTTCCCCTACCTCTCCCTCCTCCCGCCTCCTATTTTCCCTTCCAGTAAGGAAGTCAGTCTATCAATCTGCACAAGTTGTTGTGTTTTCTTACATAGCCGAAGGGGATGCTTGCAGCAATTCTCATGGTGAGAGCCACTTTCTAGAAGATGGTGGGTGTTCACATTCTGCCGTAACTGAGACCCAGGGCAGCTTGGATTTGAAGATTCTGGAGCCTGCTTCGGGAACTGTGACTGCAGGATAAGCTTCTAGTGATGTCTGGCCTCAGCGCTTCATTATCTTTTTAGTGCTGCACTTGAGAAAGGCCTAGAGTCAGAAGCAATAAGGTCTTGAGCGAAAGAGAGAGATGGGGAGAATTGCTCAGCTCCAAATCTTCCCCCAACTGCTGCCATCCTTGGAGATCTTGGGGAGGGAAGAAGATTGGAGCCATGGGAGCAGCAACTCTCTATTACCTGCAAGGGTTTGGGCTTAAACTTGTAGCCACCTCCTAGGAGAAAACGAATTGCCCTGTGCACTACTTCTGAGAACTCTGCTTCTGGGAGTGGATAGAGTCTGCACCCCAATGTTGGGAGCAGTGAGACCCCAGATCCTGAATTTCTTGTAATCCCCTGATCTGAGTGCCTACAGCTGTTCTGAGCACGAGACCTTCAGGAGTTCCTGATGGCAGAGTGGTTTCTGGTGGGTTTGGCTGGGGCGTGGCAATGGCTAAATAATCTGCCCCTGAACACAATAACGGGGGCATTCTTGGGGAATTCAAGGATGACCCGTGTCTCTGTCTGTGTGTGTCTGTGTATTTTAACCTCCAGCCCCTTGACTGAATCTCGCGAACTGGGTGCCAGCGCATAGAACGCAGATACGGGGGCGCGGTGCACGGCAATTGGAGGTTCCCATTGAGATATCGGCAATTGGAGGTTTCCACCGAGGTTTCAGCACCCCAAGGCTCTTCTCTGCAGTGGAGAGGACAATTTTTCCTTAAGCAGCTGATTACAGGGTCTTCCCACTGCAAGGGAAAGGGGTAATTCAAGTTCACCCAGGAGGGGTCCCAAACAAAATAAAAAAAAAAAAAAAACATTTCTTGTGACTTCTTTATTCTTTTCTGTGAATGTTCCACGTCCACTGTTCAACTTTAACATATTTCTCCTTTCTCTGAGTTTTTGACAGTGTGGAGTAAGTGTGTGCACAAAGGTTCAAGTAAGTACTTCAAGTGTTTGTGGAGGCTGGGGCGCTCACCTCCTCCCATGGGATCTGTGTGAATCATCGGGCGAAAAAACAGGTGTTTTGTCTCTCGTCAGCTCTCTCAGATTTCAAGTTCACCTTGGAACCTAAAGCTCATCCACCAGCTAAGACTAGCTCCGTGCTTGAGGTGACCTAGACAGAGCTGACATCACTGTTTCAGTAATTAAACTCTCTGTTGCTCACTTCACAAAACCACCCGCATCGCAGTAATTGTGGTGACTGAGCAATTCATTTCAAGCTTGAACTTGGGTTCCTAATAAGAATTACTTTAGGTAAAGTCTCTGTTAACATAATATTCCTGACAAACTTTCAGATAGTACATCTATGATGCTTATTGTACACCATGAGAAGCTTGCCAGTGTAAGATATCTGCACTCTGTTATTCTGAGACCCTAACTTTTCATGAAAGCATTGAATGAGGTGTTGGAATGTAGTTCATTCTGAAAATAAAGAAATCAAGTGGAAAATATTATACTCCAAAGTTTGAGGCCCTTGCAGCCTAGGTAGAACCAGGAGAAATAGAAGCAGCATAAAGACACAGCTAGAATGAAAGGGACTACAAACAGAATCCATAGTGACTTGAGAGAAACATGTTCATGAAAGGCAAGCAAAGCCCTGGCTGAACTTTCACAAGGAACTGGGAAAGGCTTGAAGAGTGGATGCAATGCCCAAGAATTAAATTGAGCTCTGTTTTGCTAACTGGGAACTGTGTAATCGGGGGAAAAAGATAGTAACACTGCCTCATAGAATGGGAAAGAAGCCTTCATATTACCAATGTTCCCATTACAAAATGACAAGAGACGTTTTAGAGTAGGAAAAGTCTCTTCCAATTACCTGAACTCTTCTCTCCAATAAGTAGAGAAAGAGGGTCTCAAAGTGACACAATTGTCTGTTCTTCTGAAGCATTCCCACCAGCTCTTGAAGGAATTCTTTCTATGGAAGGATCTCAAGGATGGAAAGCTAAAAGCTCATCAAAACAAAAGCTTAAGTCTACTAGAAATATGGTGTTTCACCTTGATTTTAATTATTATGTTGTAACTTGAGATGAAATCTTTTTTTGTTTGTTTGTTGTTTTCTTTTCTCATTTTTTTATTAAAAATTTCCATCTCCATCCCTCCTCCTCCCCCTTCCTTCCCCTTCCTTCCACCCATAACCCCACTCCGCCCCTCTCCAAGCCAAAGAGCCATCAGGGTTTCCTTCACTGTGTTAAATCCAAGGTCCTCCTAGCTCCCCCTAAGTCCAGGAAGGTGAGCAAATCTTTACTAAATTATTTAAATGATAAAATGTTTTAAACCAGCTGTGGAGGTTGAAAGAAAATGGCCCCCAAAGGGAGTGGCACTCCTAGGAAGTATGGGCGTGTTCGAGGAAGTGTGTCACTGTGGGGGTGGGCTTTGAGATTTCTTTTCTCAAGTTTCACTTAGGGTGACAGTCTATTGACTTCCTGTTGCCTCTGAGTCAAGGTGTAGGACTCTCAGCTCCAGCACCACATGTGCCTACATGCTGCCATATTCCCCCATCCTGGACTGAACCTCTGAAACTGTAAGCAAGCCACCCCAATTAAATGTTTTCTTTATAAGAGTTGCCATGGTCACAGTGTCTCTTCACAGCAATAGAAACCCTTACTGAGGTATAATGAAAACAGAAGGCCATTTTTATTTCAGTTCAATAAAAAATATGAGCACGAAACAAGATAGTTTTCTAATAGCCATTCAACACACATTCAAGAAACATTTGTGTCTTGCTGTCCACAGGCTGTTGTTTTAACTGGAAGCATCAGAGTTAGGCAAAGAGAAAAAAAAATAGCATAATGTCATAATGACAACTGTCATGAAAAGAATTGTAGTGGAACGGGAAGGGCCGCTTCCCGCCACCCTGCTAGCTTTACACCCAAAATAATTACACGGAAACTGTATTCATTCAAACACTGCCTGGCCCATTAGTTTCAACCTCTTATTGGTTAATTCTCATATCTTGCTTTAACCCATATTTAGTAACCTGTATAGCACCACGAGGTGGTCGCTTACCAGGAGAGATCTTAACTTGCGTGTGTCTCAGAGAAGAGAGGCATGGTGACTAACTGAGACGTCTGCCTGACTTGGCTTCTTTCTCCCAGCATTCTGTTTGTTTACTCCACCTCCCTAATTTTCTGTTCTATCAAAGGGCCAAGGCGGTTTCTATATTAACCAATGAAAGTAACACATAGACACTCCTCCATCAAAGAATAGGACAGAGGTCACACAGAACTAGGTGGAAGAGTCACCAAGCCATAGGGGTCAGAAAAGTCACATCAGAGAAATAGCTCTGAGAGATGTTTGATAGTAGGGACATTTCAGTGAATATCAGTGTAAGATGTAGGAATGAGGATTCACCTTTTGGGGCAAAATAAATTAATAATAAGAAGAAAAAAATACCAATGCTTATGGAAACAGACTGCCAGTTGTTGAACCCCTCCACCACATTACATTTATGAGTGAATGAACACCGCAGCATAGTGTAATGAAGAACTCATTGTCTCTAATAAACATGGGGAGACTGAAGTACACACACAGTTGGTAAATAGTTTGAACTCGGTTTTCTTGGACTCCAAAGTCTCCAAAGATTTCTATCAAAATAGGGGAGACACAGGTTGTATTTAAGATGCCTTGTGGAGTGGGAACACCTTTGGTTAGAAGTTGTAGCAGGCGTGCCAAGGAGAGAAAGCCAGGGATTTCATCCAGTTAATTCCCGTGGCTAATACTGAAATAGCTGACTATGGTACAAAGTTTCTACCTATTAAATATTCTGCTTCGAAAAATCCATGAACAGTCGAAAAATGTAAAAGGTAAATGCATAATTCATTCTCTTTAATAATCATGGGTTGAGAATCACTTAAAGTAAAAAAAAAAATAAGCCACTTTGAATTATAACATGAAGCTAAAGCCAATATGGATGTGTCGAAAAACTTAATGTTATTTACATCTTAAAAATTAAATATGTGTGAAATCTGGCTTGTGCTTCTCAATGGGCCTCTCACAGGCTCCATCCAAAAAATATTGGAAGTAATTTTATTTGCCTCAGCCTTGTATCACAAGACATTTTGCCTTGCTTGTGCCCAAGGGACCGAGGAGAAGCACTCAACGCCCTCCAGTAAATCTGTGGCTGCTTTACTGAGAAGACACCTTGGAGCTGCCAGGTGGGGATCCAGCCTTAAGCTGCCAGCATGCTGAGCGGAAGCACGCCCAAGCAGAGCCTTTCTTGACCTTTCAGTTCTTGAATTTGGCTTTGCCATTTCCCTCTTGCTGAGATGAAAAGCCAGATTGCCATCTGGGAACCCTGTGTTAAGGTTCTTAAACACCCGTTCTATTTTTGTTGTTGTCGCGGGTGCCACGGATGGAGCCAAAGAACTTCCTGAGTGACCCAGATGAATCTCCAAGGCGATTGGTGGCTTTCCAGATCTAGCTGGCCAGGAACAGGCAGACAAGGATCTTTCTGGTTTGGTGAAAGAGCAGCATTTCCCAAAGGCCACAAGGGACTTTGGTGTTATGGTCCAGCGATTTCTCCCCGGCCTGGGAGTGCAAGAACTGAGAGCTGTATCTGACAGCTCTCTGCTGCAGATGGGTCTGACCTGTTCTTCCCACCAAGGATACCCTGTAGGCTAAGGGTTTAAATCCCAGGACAGCATGCTTGTAGATATGCCTGGATGACAGCAGAGACATACCTACCCACCTGGCTGAAGATGCCATTAACTCTGTCACTCTGGTTCTTCTTCCTAATGAAGAGTCAGCTGTATTTTGTGAAGAAGAGTTACAGTCACCGTGGGGCAGGTGAGTGAGCTGTGACCCAGAGACAGAAGTGTGACCCCAACTCTAGGCCTGCCCAGTAGTAGAACAGATTCAGAAATTTCCAAAATCTCTTGATACCAGATTCAAGTGAGAAGTTGCCCTGATGTTTACAAACTCCTTGGGAGTGTGAGGGTTAAATGTGGAAGTGTTTGAGGATCATGAGGCACAGGGCAGGTATTCATTAACCCCTCTGGCTTTGACTGAATGCTGCCATCCCTTTGAGCCAGTTACAGAGGCATCATTCATGTCTTTTCTTTTGTCTCTACTGGACAATATATTTTACCTAAATGTCTTTTCTCTTAAGAAGATGCTCACACCTGGCAGGAACTTAGTTTTTCCTTTCTTCCCCTCTGCTTCTTGCCTGGAGTCAGAGTCATCTCCATAGGCATGGCCGTCTCTAAGGCATTTAAGACAAAACCAGCAAGAAGCTCAGGGTCACATTTTCTCTGTATCAGTGTTTTTCTTATTGCCATGGCAAATACCCAACAAGAAGCAATTAAAGGAAAGAGGAACCTACGTCGTCATACAGGGTGAGGAAATCATGGCCGAGAATGCAGGGCAGCAGAAGTATGAGATGGATAGCCACAGTGACTCTAGAGTCAAATAACGGAGACTGCACAGAAACTGGGGTCAGACGAGACCTCAAGGCTTTCTTGACTCACTTTCTCTCCAATGAGAATTCACCTACTAAACCCTTCACAACCTCCTAGGACAGTCTTCCAAAAATAAATAAATAAATAAATAAACAAACAAACAAATAGAAGAAGAAGAAAGAGAAAGATCAAGAAAATAAACAGTTGGGGATCAAGTGTTCAAACACGTGAGTCTGTTGGGGACACTCACATTCAAAACATAATGGTTAAATGCTTCTGTGGGTCTTTTTGAGGAAAGGAATTTAGGGTTTAGGGTACAAATGAAAGAAGAGTGTGTCACGTGAGAGACTTGCCATCCATGTGAGGAGTCAGGGAGTGTGTCTCAGTTCTATCCTCTAGCTTCCTTCAGATAGATGGGGATCATCACTGAAGCCCGTGGGGAGTAGTGAGCAGGACATGCATTTGGCTAGTCTTGGGCAAGCAGTTTGAGAGGTTGAGGGAAAATAAACAAGAGGAGGCATTGTAGGAGAAGATTCTCTCCAAATGCCGTGTGTGTAAGTGTGTGGATGTCAGTGTGTGAGTGTGCTGTGTGTGCATGTGTACATGTGTGCATGCATGTGACTGTTGGTATATATGCTTGTATGTGCGTATGCATTCATATCATAGTCGCTACCCCTTATTGCTCAACCGGCCAATCCTACTTCTAACTTTACTCTCTTTGTCCTTCACACAATGTTTGGTCCCTGAGGTGTGCCTTTTTTGGGTGCATTTTTTTTTCCTTCCTGAAGGGGACAGGGCATTGTGAACATTTTGAATTTCCTTTTCTTGGAGGGGAAAAATACAGGATTAAACTTGGAATAAATCCTGGGATAAAAGAAATTCAGAATCACTGAGAAAAAAAATAGCACAAAGAAAAGAAAAGATCTTGTGTCTAAGGCCCGTGGATGCTCCTGGTCCAATAGTGTATTCATCCCATTGTAATTTTAGGTGTCAAGTAAAGTAAATACAGCCCCCCACAGTGCTAGCTGTAAAGTGACTAAGCATTAATGTTGCCACAGGCAGCCTTGACTCTGTTATCAGAATGTGTCACTAAGTGTATTACATTCCACAAAGGTTTGTTCAAACTCTCTCACCCAGCAGGAAATCACTCAGCACCTTAAGCATTCAGAGCTGTGTACGAATAGCCATGGAGAGGGACCTTGACTCCATGGCAAAACTGTAGCTGCAGATGAGAAGGGAGATGGGCAGAAAGTTGCATCCCTCTTCTTTCTAGGTGATAAACAAAAATGGAGAAGCATCACTAATGACTTGCAAGAAACAGATGGGGGATGAATACGGCAGAGGCATGGGGGAAAGAAAGGTATCCTGGAATTCACAGACGATGAGCAAAACTTCATGCCAGTTTAGGATTTTTGCTATTCCTGGGCTATAGGGAACCAGAGTCCATTGTCAGGATCCTTTAGTTATGATTTGTTGCATCCCCCATACTGATGCTTTTTCTACCAAAGACCTTTGCTCAGGCTGCTTTTCCTGCTGGGAAATTTCCTGCACTATTCCTAGCCTGCTTAATGTCTAATTATATTTTGCATCTTAGACACCAGTTCCTTAGACAGTTTTAACCTATGTGTATGTGAGTCTCTGGAAACAGTTTTTGTGGGCCCACTGTCCATATAATAACTTACATTAAAAATGTGCTATAGGGACTGGAGAGATGGCTAAGTGCTTAAAAGCACTTGATGTTTTTTCAGAGGACAATTTCCAGTACCAATAAATACAGTGGCTGACAGTCTACATCTCCAGGTCCTGAGGATCGTATGCCCTCTTCAGGCTCCCATAGGAACTTCACACATGGTGTTCACACTGAGAAATAAGTGCACATACACATAAATAAAAATAATTTAAAAACTTTAAATGTGTTTTGTTATTGGAGCAAGAATTCAATGAGAATTTTATGGCAAGTGTGGGGAGACTGCCACTTATTTGTGTAGTTTCTCAACAGTGCATATGAAAAGTCTTTGAGGTTTCCTGGCATCCTCACTCCCTACTCAGCTTTAGGAATGTGACCTGGGCTACTAAATATTCTTGAAGTTTGAATGACTGGATATTATCCATTATTGTAGGGTGCTTGAAATCCAACACCTAGAGGAGTTCATATCTTTAAGGCTCCCCCACGTTCCTTACTTCTCAATGAACATTAATTGTTGAGTTTTCAATATACCTTCAAGAACTCCCAAAACTTTCTCTGGGCTGTAATGAATTATGTAGCACTCATAGTTTCTCTCTGTAACTCACTACTCTTCACGTTGAAGCTATCCTTAAAGAAAAAGCATGTGTAACTGAGCGGTGGTGGTGGTACATTCCTTCAATACCAGCATTCAGGAGGCAGAAGTGGGCAGACCTCTGAGTTCAAGGCCAGCCTGATCTACAAAGTGAGTTCTAGGATAGCCAAGGCTACACAGAGAAACCTGTCTCAAAGTGAGTTACAGAGCAGCCAGCACTGCACAGAGAAATCTTGTTCTGAAAAAAAGGAAAGGAAAGGAAACCATTTGCAATTTTGTCTCCATTCAGTAAACTGACAAATCTTGTCTATAGCCCATCAGTTTGACACTGGTGCATCTCCAGCACTCAGTGTTATCTGCTCAACAGTGACACACCGATGGTGACCTCCCAAGCCTCCGAAACTCAGACTGAGTAGCCTCTGGAAACCTGCCCTTGACTGGACAGGGTAAGGGCTGACCATTGTCCTGAGACAATTCTGAGTGGCAGGTATTTTCAGTATCATTCCTGCCCATCAATATGTGTCTATGGTTGCATGTAAACAGATGCCCATTTTGTATTTTATTTTTGTAATATAGGATTCTAGTATAGTCATCTGGGTCTGGATGTCAAGTATGTAAATATCATTATCAATGATTGAAGGAGTCCATTTGTAAAACTAAAGTGTTAAAGTCATTTCTCAGAATAGATCATCTACATACCAGAATTTCCTCCCAAATACCTTATGACTCTTGAAGGAAAATACAAACTCTCCTTCTCTCTGATAAAGTTCTAGATATAAAGAAAAAAAAGCCCTGCCCCTAATAGGTATAATTTTGCAGAACACGTAGGACATGCTATTCTTCACGTTTTTGGTAGCTCACATTGTTTATTGGAGGAATTATTGAACAGAAAATGAAAGTTGTGCCTTACCTATTTTTACAAACAAATTATGAAAATAAAGTGGAAAATAGCTGTGATGGTTGGCTTCAATTGTCAACTTGACACCACTTAGAATCACCCAGAGAGATAAGACCAAAGAGGGCTCGTTTATAGTGGAGTTGGCAGTAGGCATGTCTGTGAAGGATTGCCTTTATTCTATTCATTGAGTTTGAGCCCCAAGTTTTATATAAATGGAGAAAGCAAGGTGAGCACAAGCATTCATGCAGTCATTGATCTCCATTCCTGTCCATGGATGTGATATGGACAACTCCCCCAAGTTCCTACCACTGTGATTTCCCTGATAATGAAGGATTGTAACCTGGAACTGTGGGTTAAAATAGACCCTTTCTCCAATATGTTATCTTGTCAGGGTATTTTATCATATCATCTGAAGCAAAAGTAATGCAACAGCTATGATGATAACTAATCATCTGGGTCAAATTTTGTTCCTAGGCATTTGGTCAAGCATCATTCTGGCTGTGTCTACGTGGACATTTCTGGCTGACATCAGCATCTAGATCAATATACTGCATAGAAAAGGTTGCCTTCTCTAATACAGAACCTCATCACGTTAGTTTTGATCTAGAAAAGCACAAAGTCTGACTCACCAATGAGAACTCACCTTGTCTCACAGCCTTCAGCTGGGACACCAGCTTTCTTTTCTTTTTCTTTTTTCTGTCTTTGAATAGAACTGAAACATTGACTTTTCCTGAATCTCAAGTTTGTGGGCACTTGGACTAGAATTATGCCACCTCTCCTTGGTCTCCTTGACTGACACTAGATTCCAGCATTTGGAAATTGCCATTGTCTCTTGAGGTACCAAGGCATAGGATGCTTCTGTAAAAAAAAAATCTACCATTGTGGAAACAATCTTAGAAGTGGGTGGTGGGTAGAATCTGGAATATTCTTGAAGTCCTGGATGAGAAAAAGTACAGACTTCCATGACGAGATTATCTGTAGACACGTGAGTGTTACATATCATACTGGTAAGGGTCATATTCTTCTCAGTACAAAAAGAGACAAGTTGGAGAGCCATCGCCCCCCTTCTAAGAGAATCAATAAATACTCATGAACAGCAGGGTGGTAGGAGTATGGGTTCTGAAGGTCAATCTGGAGTCACTTAGGTGAAAATGAGGAACATACTATTAGAAACCAGGGGAAATCGATACTGATACTTGGAGAGGAGCAAAGGTCTTGTTCTGTGGGAAGCGGCATTTGCAAGAATTGAAATTGGAACTATAGCTTAGTAGATATCCAAACAAAGTGTTGGGAGATATGTATTTCTTCCTCTTGACTACTCACAGTATTATATTATATTATATTGGCTTGGAAAACAAGCTGTTAAGCCAAAAGGAACCAAAGCTTGATGATTCAGAACTTTTAGCATATTCATAATTGATGTGGGAGAGTCTTCTGTTTGTGCTGATTTCAATAAAGAAACTGCCTTGGCCCATTTGATTGGCCAGCCCTTAGGTGGGCAGAGTAGACAGAACAGGAAGAAGGAAGTGAGGTAGATGGCTCAGTCAGATGCTACGCCTCTCCTAAGTTAGTCAGACTGCCGTGCCTCTCCTCAAGGAGACAGAGGCGATGAAGCTCCAGCCCAAGATGGACGTATGCTAGAAACTTCCCGGTAAGGCACCACTTCGTGGTGCTACACAGATTATTAAATATGGGTTAATCAAGATGTGAGTAAGAGGCTGGAACTAATGGCCAGGCAGTGTTTAAAAGAATACAGTTTCTGTGTAATTATTTTGGGGCATAAGCTACTCAGGAGGTCGAGAGCCGGGCGGCGGGAAGCCAGCCCACAGCTAATCACTACACATAATAGAAAAAAAAAAGATCTAAAACCAAAGGAAACCAAAGGAAACCAAAAACCACTGGAAAGTGCGTTGAAGAGAACAATGGCTTGACTTGACTATCATATGCTTAAAGAGGAGTGTATGAGCAGAAGCAATGCCAGCTTAAAAAAAGGGGATGGAGGAAAGGGAGGCTGTCAGAATTCGTGGAAGTGAAGGTACATTATTCTTCAATGAAAGGGGGAATGACCATGGAGTTGATTAAGAAACAGACAGGACCATCGCTCCCACTAGAAGCCCAGGGAACATGATGGTCTTTTTAGTTTCAGAGGGAGGGACCCTGGTAGGGATCTGCGTGGGTACTGCCCTTACAGGTTGCCTCCATAGCAGGGCTATCTCCAATAGGAGTGGGGACAGAGTTCAGAAAGAAGCGAAGAGCTATGGCCACGACAGTGCCATCCCAGTGGGCTTAGACTTTGAACATCAAGTCAAAAAGACATGGTAGTTTGAAGCTCCAAAGGAACTTCCTTCCTAAGTTATGGACTTGCTCGGGGCACATAACCTCTTTCTTTCATTGAGAATGGCAAAGCACATCCCGTTTTTGTTCTATCAAGTATTTTGGAAGCCCACAGATTAACTAGCTTTAAAGTTTTATAGCTAAAGAGAAATTTTGCCTCAAGATAAAGTATACCTTGAGTTACCCCATATTCTGAATTAAATGACATTCATATAAGACTATTTTAGACTTTAGGGTTGATACTAGAATAAATAAAAGTCTTTGGGGTTCAACTTTGTAGATGAAATAAACACATTAGCAGCATGGATTTGGGGGTGTAGCCCAGAAAGTTATTGACTGTGTCTTCCCTATCCAACTGTAATTTTGAAGCACTGATATCTATTTTGCGGAGGCATGTGATGTGGGAAGTCCTTCTGTGTATGTGTTGCTTTTATTGGTTAATGAATAAAGAAGCTGTTTTGGGCCTGTGATAGGGCAGAGTAGAGCTAGGCAGTGAAAACTAAACTGAATTCTGGGAGAAAAAAGGCAGAGCCAGGGAGAAGCCATGAAGTCACTGCTAGGGACAGATGTATTGAACCTCGCTGGTAAGCCACAGCCACGTGGAAATGCACAGATTAGTAGAAATGGGTTAAATTAAAGTGTAAGAGCTAGCCAATAAGAAGTTAGAGCTAATAGGCTAAGGGGTGATTTAAATAATATAATTTCTGTGTGATTATTTGGGGAATCTGAGCAGCTAGGAAATGAACAAGTGGCCTCCTACAACAGGCATGGGTGTGAAATAGTCAATAAAGGTTTCATCTGCCCTAGTAGGGCCAAAGGTCTGTATAATAGGAAGAATAAGGCAGAACCCAAGCACACTCATGTTGTACTTGCTTTTTCTATCCCTATCTCTCTTTCTCTCTTGGCAGGAAACTGACTGAAGACATTGTTCACACAACCAAGTGTGTCCTCACTGGAAACGGAAAGGACCACACTTTTCTCTTGGATGCCCCAGATTCCATGATCTCTGAGAAGTTTGTTTCAGTTGTTTACATCACCTTGCCTGTGATAGTTTGTTTCAGCAGTCTGATACTAGATTTCTCTCAGATGCTCTAAATGGTCCCTAAGGAAAAGGCTGGCAAAACCTGTAGTGGTTCTGTGCAGGATCCCAGGAAAGGGTGTATTCACCTTTCACCTTCTGAGCGGGTAAATTTCTGGGCTGGGGAACAAGTGAGGGTAGCTGCCTTCTGGTTTAAAGTGCTGCTTCAAGGTGTCTACACTGCGTGAAGGAAGCAAGTTGCACTGCCTCATCCTCTCAAAATCTTTGCTTGTGAGAGCTATACCTGTGTTTTCTATTCAGCTTCTCGTTTCCCAACCTAAGAAATATGGCTAGAATCTGCCAAGATTTTAGGAGATGGAGGGAAAGAATGACCAAAGGTCTGGAAAACGAAGTCATGAGGTAGTTAAGGAGTCAGAATCAATTAAGAAAATGTGTGTGGCAATAAAATACCTTTGTTTATACCAAGGCCTACTTTTAGCAAGGTCTGGGGCAGTCTATTTCTTATTCTACCTGAACAAAGAAGGTGATACTGTTGGATTGGGAGGGATTTAAGCTGGCAAAAGAGCTTTATGTCTCCCTTGATGCGCCAGTATCTACTCATAAGACAGATGTATGGGTGCTCAGTCTGCCCAAAACATTTACATTGTGGCTTCAGTCTACCTGGTGTGGCAAAAATAACGTGTACCAAACATATATGTAGCTCATCAATACTAAGTACACAAGTACACCTGTTTTGTTTTGTATACAAGGAAAAAATAGTTGCTATAGATATTAAGCCTGAATTTTCTACCTGGTTTCAAATTTCTGGTTGGACCTATGAAGGGTCCAACCTGTATTAATCAAAGCAGATTTGTTAACCAGTATGTGGCACATCTTACAGCAAGAGAAAGATAACAGGATCTTATTGCCAAAGGATTTGTACAAAGCTTTTCTAGAGATAAAAGATTGACTGTCCTCATGACTCCACAGTTCATGGATTATTTTTCAATGCAAATAACAACTTTAGTATTTTGTAGAAAATAACTTAGAAGGATAGAATTTCTGTACCACAGCAGTGAGTGATTGCAAAGGTTTTATTTCTGGCTTTGATTGTAGTTCATTGGTGGAACATTTGCCAAGCATGCACAAGACTTTCAGATCCTCCCGTCCTGGAGTAACCAAACCCAGAAAAGACACAGATCCACTCTCTACATGTACAATCGTCCTAGCTCTTTTCAGCAGAACCAAGTAAATGAGAGTCTCTGTAAGGCAGAAACAAATAAAACAGACTTTAAAAAGGTAATGCAGACCTCTAAGTTGTTTAAAAGAAAGCTTTACCACCAATTAAATTTGTTTGTACATTACAGAACTTAGTACTCTATCAATTTGGGTATGCTGAGCTCCATTTTAAAGATTTCTCTCTTTTAGGCTTCAAGATGGGAGAGTTAGTCTTGGAAGGAGGCTGCCGGGTTCTGAAGCTAGCGCTCCCTGCTGGTGTGCTGGCTCACTGTCAGTTTGAGGCAGTGCCTGGGTCTGCATGCATTTTCTGTCCCCAGATCCTTCTTCCTGTCTCTTGCCTCAATGAAGAAGGTCTTTTTTTGTGTGTGACAAAGGACCTGTCATTCCGGTGTTAGAGATAGTAAGAGTGGGCCATCTTCTTCTCTTTGCGCTCAGTTCCAGCAACATGGGTTTAGGCCTTCAATGTGCTCCACTTGCCCTCACTTTGTAGCTGGTTGTCTTAGACCAAGTTGCTGTGAGAACCCTGCGGCCCACTGAGTGGTGGCTTCCGCTCACAGTTCTGGAAGTATGGCAGTCCAAGATGAAGAACTGGCAAGTTTGGTGTTTGCGGAGGGGCCTTGTTTAACACACACACACACACACACACACACACACGCACACGCACACTCACACACACACGCACACACACACACCATAGAAGATTAAAGAAGAACATGAGCTCTCCAGGATCATTTGTGTAACCTGCTAATCCTGCTTGTGAGAGCTCCACCCTAATTATCTCCAAAAGGCTTCACATTTTAGTATTTTCATAAGGGAGGTTAGAATTTCAGCATACAAATTCTACTGATATTCAAATACCTGGTAGGAACAAAAGATTTTGCTTTGGGACTGTCTGCCCTTGGGATTGCAGCCATTAACATCAGACTTGAAGACAACAGCCTTGGAGAAAATACTTCACCAGCTCTCATAACTAACCCCCTACCCCACCCCGCATGCTTACAGACATAAATCTCCTAATGGCTCTGCTTCACTGGTTGAACGGTGTCTGAAAGACATAGTAAACGCTTTCAGGAGAGCTAGAGAGCAGGTGAATGTTTAATGACAGGCAGCAATGCCTCTGCTAACATTAGAAAAGTACAGGCAGTAGACTCCCAGATCCTTCTGTAATCAATCTGCTTCCTTCAACTTTGCTGGAGCCAAAGCACAAAAGATGAGCCGATATGGAAAACTCTTTAACGTTATACATAAGGCCATTTGGCCCTAACTTTTAAATATTGATAGAGAGATACTCCCATCTCATACATAAGGCAAACAGAAGTTCAAACGCTTGAGTAAACTTGAGCCCCTGGCTGTGTCAGAAGGAAGTTCAAGGTTGAGATTTTATGATGCCCATATGGTTCCAGTTAGGGTTGGATGGATGCAGGAAAGCCATGATGATTATCAGCCTGACTTCCTGCACTCAGAAGGAAGGAAGTCACTTACATGATGCGTGCTAGCTAGATACTTGCTGATTTCATTCACAATAAGGGACAGCAATGAACTTTCTACAATTTATAGTAGAAAAACAGGCTCAAGTTGCACAGGAGTCAGAATGCATTTGATATGTACACACAGTAACAGTCAATATTTTCATAATATGTGGTGTGTTAATCAACTAGTCATCAACATGCCAAGCAACTAGGCAATATTATCGCTATTTTATCAGAGGAAAACAAGGCAGTGCGGTGGAGTTTGATCTTGTGAGATGAGGTATCCTGGAGACCAGTGCAGTATGGCTTCGAGCATCTGTACCTATCAGCTGTACTTTGCTACTTTGCTGTTGTCATTGCTATGCAAACTGAGTGTTTGCAGCTCTCTGAACTTGACCATCACAGTTCTTTATGGTCATGCTACAGATGGTTTGCCAGCTCTGTTTTCTTCCTGTCCCTTAGCATGTCCCCTGTATTTCAGTACACCATTCCCCTTCCCACAGTTAGTTTCTCTTTGTTTCATTGGAGCAAAGAGAAAGCCAAGTTGATTTAGATACTGGTCAAAATACCTTTCTAACTTGCTAAATCTCAACTCAGCCAACTTCTCTCTTCCTTTGCCATTCATCTTTATGACATCCTACTTTCTGGAAGGCTTCACTTCCCCACCCTCACCCCGCTCCACGCTGCTGCAGTTTCTAGAGATATTCTGCCTGCTCTTTGTAGCTTGTTCAAACAGCTCTCTCTTCATAATATGTTCTCTTACCTCCCATCCAGGTGTGGTCACCATTACTGGTCAGTTTTGACAGAATCTATAACTATCTTGGTAACAGGTATCTGGCCACGCATGAGGGACTGTATCTTGGCTAACTATGTTGATGTGGGAGGATCTGTCATGATTGTTTGGGATTATTCCATGGGCCTGGGGTCCCGGACCCAGCACTCTCTTGCTTCTTGACCATGATGGCAAACTGTGAGTCTGAATAAATCCTTCCTCCTTTAAGTTGCTTTCATCAAAATAGCTTATCACAACAAAAGGAAAAGCAATTGAGACATCAGTGGAGTTCTCTTCTTACTCCAAGTGTTTGTGACCTTATGTTTTCATAAAATATATGACTGGACAAAATGAATGCACTGGTTCAAATTTTTAAATCACATTTTAAAATCATATCTCAGGAAACTGGTACTGTATCTCTTAGTCTGTAGCTATTCACTGCCTCTGCTGTCACATGCAGAATGACACTGAATGTTTTGGACATGAACCTTCCTTTCCCAGAGCTATGTGGAGATGTGATCTTTGTTGTTTTCTCTCTTTATACATAGTACAACCTTTTTTTTGCCTTCTCTCTCTAAGTACTTTAGACATCTGTACATCATCACTTCTATAGTTGCTGGTCACATGTTTTATTTATTTCTCTAGCATAATATGACATTTGATAATCTCTGATTAGTACCCATCCTCCAATAAAAACTAACTTCCTTGAAACTAGTATCTTACTTTATTCACCTCAATGCACATCATGAATCTTGCTTGGAACATGCATTGTATATAAGGAATACCAATAAGAAGTTTCTTTAAAGATTTAAACTACACTATATTCATCTCACAATCAAGGTGCAGTCCATCACACACTGGCTTACCAATAGGCATGGAGGAATGAGGAACAGTGCCTGGCACTGAAGAGAAGTTTCTCAATTATATTGTTTAGACTGGCTAATATATAGAGATTTTAAAAAAACTTCAACTTTATTTGGGTTGGTTTTATTTTTCCTTTAAAATCTCTACAGACAATATACTCCCATTTGTCCAGAAAGGAGGGTATAGCACATCATGGGTGCCTGTCCTTGAACATTAAGGCAGTCAGTCTGGATGTTCTCAGGTCCCTGATTCCAGGAAGCCACCTACCTACTTTCTGCAATGCCAGACTATGCTTTTCTGTTCTAAAACACACAAATTAAATTATATAGAACTCCTTCACGTCTGTTTTCTTTCATTTAGCATGTTTTAAAGATCTACCCACATTCTTGTGTGCATTTGTAGCCTACTCCCTTATATTGTGTAGTAATAGTCAATAGAATAATGACATAACACATTTATTATTATTTTTTATTAATAATTTCTGCCTCCTCCCCGCCTCCTCCATGCCTCCCATTTTCCTCCCCCTCCCCCCACACTTCCTCCCCTCACCTTCCTCTCCAGTAAGGGTTCCCTACCCTGTGGGAAGTCCACGGTCCTCCCCTCTCCATCCAGGTCTAGGAAGGTGAGCATCCAAACAGACTAGACCCCTCCATAGCCAGTACATGCAGTAGCATCAAAACCCAGTGCCATTGTCCTTGGCTTCTCAGCAGCCCTCATTGTCTGCCATGTTCAAAGAGTCCGGTTTTATCCCATGCTTTTTCATTCTCAGTACAGCTGGCCTTGGTGAGCTCCCATTAGATCAGCTCCAGCATCTCAGTGGGTGGGTGGGTGCACCTCTCGTGGTCCTGACTTCCTTGCTCATGTTCTCCCTCCTTCTGCTCCTCATTTGGATCCTTGGAGCTCAGTCCTGTGCTCCAATATAGGGCTCTGTCTCTATCTCCATCCATTGACAGATGAAGGTTCTATGGTAATATGCAAGATATTCATCAGTATGGCTATAGGATCGGGCCATTTCAGGCTCCCTCTCATCAGCTGCCCAAGGAACTAGCTGGGGATATCTCCTTGGACACCTTGGAACCCCTCTAGAGTCAAGTCTCTTGCCAACCCTAAAAAGGCAATAATATATCTTAATTAAGACATATACTTCCCTGCTCCCATATCCACCCTTCCTTTATCCCAACCATCCCATTCCCCCAAGCTCTCCCCATCCTCCTCTTCAACCAAGAAAGAGAATTACAGGCCAATCTCACTCATGAACATCGACGCAAAAATTCTCAATAAAATACTAGCAAACCGAATCCAAAAACACATTAGAAAAATTATCCACAACGATCAAGTAGGCTTCATCCCAGAGATGCAGGGCTGGTTCAACATATGAAAATCTATCAATGTAATCCATCATATAAATAAACTGAAAGAAAAAACCATATGATCATTTCATTAGATGCTGAAAAAGCATTTGACAAAATTCAATACCTCTTTATGATAAAGGTCTTGGAGAGATTAGGAATACAAGGGTCATACCTAAATATAATAAAAGCTATTTACAGCAAGCCAACAGCTAACATCAAATTAAACGGAGAGAAACTCAAAGCCATCCCACTAAATTCAGGAACATGACAAGGCTGTCCACTCTCTCCATATCTCTTCAACATAGTGCTTGAAGTTCTAGCAATGGCAATAAGACAACATAAGGGGATCAAGGGGATTCGAATTGGAAAGGAAGAAGTTAAACTTTCGTTATTTGCAGATGATATGATAGTGTACATAAGCGAACCCAAAAACTCCACCAAAGAACTCCTACAGCTGATAAACACCTTTAGTAACATGGCAGGATACAAGATCAACTCCAAAAAATCAGTTGCCCTCCTATGCACAAAGGATAAGGAAGCACAGAGGAAAATCAGAGAAACATCACCTTTCACGATAGCCACAAATAGTATAAAATATCTTGGAGTAACTCTAACCAAGCAAGTGAAAGATCTATTTGACAAAAACTTTAAGTCATTGAAGAAAGAAATTGAAGAGGATACCAGAAAATGGAAGGACATCACACATTTTTAAGCATTCTCTTTTTGATGTTTTCTTTGCCCATTATTGACTGTTTAAAGTAAAACTTTTATGAATAGTATTCTACTTTTCACACAGTTTTCTTGTTAACGGTACATATAACTTGGTAAGAAACTGCAAATTATTTTTTCCTAAATAATTTACTGCCCCATTCTTTTAGACTCACAAGGAATGTCTAAGAACTGTAATGTCCTCAACATTTGCTACTCATTCTTTAAAAATTTTAGGTGTTCTAGTGGGTGTAAAGTCATATTGCATTGTTGTTTTACTTTATAGTTTTCTGGTGACTAATAAGATCGATATCACTTTTCACATGCTTAATCTCCACTCATATGTACCTTTGGTGAGTTTTAAACTACTCTGCTAATTAAGAAAAAAATGGGTTGTATTTTTTCATTTTAGAATTCTTTGTTCCTTAAAGAGAAAGGTCTTTTGCTTAGAGACATTATAAGCTTGGAATTTTGTGTGGGACCATGGTCTGTATTTTGTCAATTGTATTGTAAATAAACACTGATTGGCTAGTAGCCAGGCAGGAAGTATAGGCAAGACAACCAGACAGGAAGTAGAGGTGGATCAAGGAGAACAGGAGAATTCTGGGAAGGAGGAAGCCCATTCCTGGGGAATCCTGACCCGATCACAGAAGAAGCAAGATGTGATTGCCCTGCTGAATAAGGTACTGAGCCACATGGCTACACAGATAAGAAGAATGGGCTAATAATGGGCTATATAAGTTCTAAGAGTTAATAAGAAGCCTGAGCTAATGGGCCAATCCATTTATAACTAATGTAGACCTCTGTGTGATTTCTTTGGGATTTAACAATTGTCGGAATCAGGCAGGACAGAAACCCCAACAACACAATTTGCCTGCTCATTTTCTTTCTTTTTTTTTTTTAAGATTTATTTATTTATTATGTATACAACATTCTGTCTTGATGTATGCCCGCACGCCAGAGGAGGGCATCAGATCTCATTACAGATGGTTGTGAGCCACCATGTGGTTGCTGGGAATTGAACTCAGGACCTCTGGAAGAGCAGCCAGTGCTCTTAACCTCTGAGCCATCTCTCCAGCCCAGCTCATTTTCTTAATGATATACTTCAAAGAAAAGTTTTTAACCTAATAAGCTTCAATATATTAATTTTTTCCATTTTTTATTGCTTTTGTGTTCCACATAAGAGTTGCTTGTCTACCCACAGTCGAGATTTTCACTTACATTTTATCCTAAATGTTTTGTAGTTTAGGTACATGATATGGTTTGAATCTGTAGCATCTCCATACACTCTTCTTTTGGACGCCCCTTGTCTAGTTGGCAAAGCTGTTTGGTAAGGCTATGGCATCTTTAGAAAGTGGGGCCTCACTGACAGAAGGTGTGAAGAGTGGGACTCTTATATGGCCCCTGGTGCCCACCTTTCCTTTTTGTTTCCTGTTCCACCGTGGTGGAATAGCCACTGCCACTCACCCCACCCTGTCCCAGAATGAACCACTTTGCTATACCTTCCCCGTGATGACCGGAAACCCTCTGAAATCAGGAGCTGAAATAAATCTCTTCTCCTATCAACTATTTCTGCCATGTGTTTTGTCATATTGGCACAGGACTAATTAACACAGTACGTCTTCAGTATATTTAGCAGCATATCAGTAAGATATGAGGAAAGATTAGAGATTGATTACTGCTCTTCAGAGTCCAACCACTTATGTTAAACCTAGAATAGTTTCCTCTGTTTTTGTGTGTTAATATCTTTCTCAACAAAACAGTTGACATGTGTGAAAGAGTCTATGTTTACATTTCCTATAAATTATATGTCAATTCTTTTCCTTTGAATTATATGTCAATTCTTTTCCTTTGACTTATGTGTTAATACTGATTCATTGAAGTCCTTTCTGGCTCATGTGCCAGTATCATTTACAGTAATTTATACAGCTTTTTTTTTTTTTACTATGTCTCAAAATCCAGCACTGTGTACTCTCTAATCTAAATTAATCTTTTTGAAATTGGACAATTTTTGTAGGTTTACATAAAATTTAAAACTGGCTTTTCAACTTCTTCCTTAAGATATCCATTTAAAGTTTGACAAGTAGTGAACTGTGTTTACAAAAGTTTCAGGAAAAAAAATCTACATCTTTTTTTTATTAACTTTTATCTGCATTTATTTCATGTTGAATTTATTCCCGTGCCAGAAGTTTTTGTTTCTTCAGTTTCTTTTGGAATATCTTTTTCTTCTGTGCAACCTCTTCTTCTGGCTTTGGAACAATCTGTTCCTTTTCAGTGAGGATCATCTGGATGTGGCAGGGGGAGCTCATGTATGGGTTAATCCGGCTGTGAGCTCTGTGAATTCGTCGGCGCATCTTAGGTGCCTTGTTCACCTGCATGTGCTCAATGACCAGAGAGTCTACATCTAAACCCTTCAGTTCAGCATTGCTCTCTGCATTTTTAAGCATGTGCAGCAAAAATTCCGCACTCTTTTTTGGCCACCGACCCTGTGTTCAGCCCCACTGTTTGGCCTGGGCGCACCTACCGACTCCACCATGGTACCTTCGGAATGGCACACACTGCTTCTTCAAAGTGACATCTTTCAGATACTTGGTGGCTTTTCGGATATGCATACCCTTGATGGCCTGGGTCGTTTCACGGGTGTTCTTAAAGTGAACCCGAAGATTTGATCCTCTCGATTTGCATGATTTTGTAGGGTTTTCTGGGTCAAGAGAGTAGCGAACCATTTTCACGGGTCACCTCTGGCCGCTTACAGGAAGAGCAAAAATCTACATCTTAATATATAAACATGGTATATTATTCCTCCCGTTTAGATCCCCTTGTTATTCCTATCATCACCTTTTGCAGTTATCAGCATACAGAATTTGTATGCAGTTTTGTATTACACAGATGATGCACAAAGGAAACACATTTCATATGTTTGTGTGCTATCTTGCACATAGGGCATTTGAAATTTAAAATGTAATTATTTCTAGTCAAAATTTAAAAATATGTTTCTTTTATGGATATGAGACCTTCCTTTATATCTTGAGAACTTGGTAAACTCATCAATGAGACTTTTGTAGATCCTCTGAAATTTTCTCTGCACACATCCATTTTCTTCTCTTTAGGGGCCTAGAGACTTTTAATTAACTCTTATTGCAATCAACTGTGGACATTTTATTTCTATTTCTTGACTTATTGGATATCACATAGAAGATATTAAATGTAACTGTAGCTTGAATATCCTTTACATATGATGATTTCAAACAGGTTTTGGATTTTGGAATAGGCAGTTCTACAAAATAAAGTGTTTTAGGAACCAAATCAAGCTTCACCACATTTCATATATACACTGCAAGTATTAGAAGCATAGTTAGAAGGCAATTTTAGACAGTCTTTCTGATATATGTCTTAGTTCCCATCTATTGTGTGATTGAGGTATGAGTTTTTCCACTCCTTATGTCATATCATCTTTCAGATAGTCTTGGATTCTGGATTTTTTTTTAACTCTTGGAAATTTTTTTTCTTTTTTTTTTTTAATTAAAGATTTCCATCTCCTTCCCTTCTCCTCCCCTCCCTTCCACCCATACCCCCTTTCCACCCCTCTCCAAGACAAAGAGCCATCAGGGTTCCCTTCACTATGTTAAGTCCAAGGTCCTCCCAGCTCCCCCTAAGTCCAGGAAGGTGAGCAACCAAACTGACAAGGCTCACAGTGAGCCTGTCCATGCTGTAGAGTTCATGTTCATTGCCGTTGTCCTTGGTTTCTCAGTCCTCCTCCGCCGTCAGCCACATTCAGAGAGTCCGGTTTGGTCCCCTGTTCCATCAGTCCCAATCCAACTGGACTTGGTGGTCTCCCGTTAGATCTGTCCCACCGTCTCAATGGGTAAAAGCACTCCTCACGGTCCTGACTTCCTTGCTCATGATCTCCCTCCTTTTGCTCCTCATCGGGACCTTGGGAGCTCAGTCCGGTGCTCCTATGTGGGGCTCTGTCATTTTCTCCATCCAATGCCAGGTGAAGGTTCTATGGAGATATGCAAGATATTCATGAGTATGGCAATAGGATTTGTACATTTCTGGCACCCTCTCCTCAGCTGCCCAAGGAACTAGCTGGGGGTGTCTTCCTGGACACCTGGGAACCCCTCTAGAGTCAAGTCTCTGCCAACCCTAGAATGGCTCCCTTAACTAAGATATATAATTCCTTGTTCCCATATCCACCCTTCCTATATCCCAACCATCCTGTTCCCCCAAGCTCTTCCCATCCTCCACTTCACACTTTTCTCTCCCCATCCCCCACTCCCCCCCATCCCACCCCACCCGCATTTTCCCATTTTTTGTCCGGCAATCTTGTCTACTTCCAGTATCCAGGAGGATAACTATATGTTTTTCTTTGGGTTCACCTTCTTATATAGCTTCTCTAGGATTTTTTTTTACAAATTATAGGCTCGATGTCCTTTATTTATGGCTAGAACCCAATTATGAGTGAGTACATCCCATGTTCATCTTTTTGGGCCTGGGTTACCTCACTCAGGATGGTGTTTTCTATTTCCCTCCATTTGCATGCAAAATTCAAGATGTCATTGTTTTTTACCGCCGAGTAGTACTCTAATATGTATATATTCCACACTTTCTGCATCCATTCTTCCACTGAAGGGCATCTAGGTTGTTTCCAGGTTCTGGCTATTACAAATAATGCTGCTATAAACATAGTTGAACAGATGCTTTTGTAATATGATTGGGCATCTCTTGGGTAAATTCCTAAGAGTGGGATTGCTGGGTCTTGAGGTAGGTTGATCCCAAATTTCCTGAGAAACCTCCACACTGCTTTCCAAAGCGGTTGCACAAGTTTGCATTCCCACCAGCAATGGATGAGTGTACCCCTTACTCCACATCCTCTCCAGCAAAGGCTATCATTGGTGTTTTTGATTTTAGCCATTCTGACAGGTGTAAGATGGTATCTCAACGTTGTTTTGATTTGCATTTCCCTGATTGCTAAGGAGGTTGAGCATGCCCTTAAGTGTCTTTTGGCCATTCGAACTTCTTCTGTTGAGAATTCTCTGTTCAGTTCGGTGCCCCATTTTTTAATTGGGTTCATTAGCATTTTAAAGTCTAGTCTCTTGAGTTCCTTATATATTTTGGAGATCAGACCTTTGTCTGTTGCGGGGTTGGTGAAGATCTTTTCCCAGTCAGTAGGCTGCCTTTTTGTCTTAGTGACAGTGTCCTTTGCTTTACAGAAGCTGCTCAGCTTCAGGAGGTCCCATTTATTCAATGTTGCCCTTAATGTCTGTGCTGCTGGGGCTATACGTAGGAAGCGGTCTCCTGTGCCCAAATGTAGAGTACTTCCCACTTTCTCCTCTAACAGGCTCAGTGTGTTCAGATTGATATTGAGGTCTTTAATCCATTTGGACTTGAGTTTTGTGCATGGTGATAGAAACGGATCTACTTTCATTCTTCTACAGGATGACATCCAGTTATGCCAGCACCATTTGTTGAAGATGCTTTCTTTCTTCCATTGTGTGCTTTTAGCTACTTTATCAATACTAGAAATTCTAGTGGACCTCAACTTTCTTTGTTGGGAGTTTTAAACTATATATTTAATTATTTGTAATTATTAATTGAATTATTTTAAATAGTCTACCCAGGTTGTTTATGCCTTCTTGTATGAGCTTTAGTATTTTTATTTATATGTTTTAAGGTAAATTTTTAAATTTATGGGTTTATATTCTTTCATAATTTCTTCTTAGTAATAGTTTTACTTATATCTATAACAATTATAGCACTATTTATATTTTCATTTTTGACATTAATAATTTACATTTTTCCTAACATTCCTGAATTGAATTTAACTTCTACTTTTAACTTTATGTGATTTAAGCTTGGATAATTGATTTACAAATATTTTTGTGATATAAATTTTTAATGCTAAAACAATTTCTTTAAGCATGAATCAGCCATGTCTCCTGAATTTTTATATATTCTCTTCTCATTTACATTTAATGGAAAATAAATTCTTTCTCTTGTGACTTCCTACCTAATTAATGGGTGATTTCACAATGTGTTGTTGTATTTTCATGTTTTGAATGGTTACTTGAATAGATTTCTCTGAATTAATAGTTGAATTCCGTTAGGATAGAAAACACTCTTTGAATGATTTTAATTACTTTTAAATTTATCAAAGCTTGTCTTCTGACCACAAAATATGATCTGTCTTGGTGAGCATAGCATATTCACACAAAGATGCATTTTACTTCCCCTCCCCATAATTTTTTAAACGGTGTATTGACATTCAGCTGTGTTTCTTGAACTGTTTCATTGCATTTTGTAAAGGACCAACCTCTGTACTTTAGTAGGTTTGTTTACACTATTTCTCTTTAAAGTGTTTTACTTGGGATGTTTACACTATTTATCTTTAATGTACCAGATTGATACTATTCATTAAAGTCCACCCCGCAGTTTCATCATCTCCTGCTTGTTCTTTACTGTTTCCACCCCATCTGTCATGTTGACCTGCTTTTGGTTTAAGGACTTTTAATTCCATTTTTATCTCGAGGATCTGTTGAGTGAATGTGAGTTCATTTCATTATTTATATTCTTCCATTGGATCTAATCTGTTCCTTATGTCTGTTTAGATGTCTTTTGAGAGCTGTTTTTTGTTCTCCTGGTGAAGTCTGAGATTTGGGCAGCTGTATTCCCAATCCTGGGAGTGGGACTCTTAATTTTGCTAGCTCTGGTTATAAAGACTCAGTAGTTGTATAACAGATTCTTACCTGCTCTAAAGGCAGGGGACTTTTCATCTGGTCCCATCTCCCAGCTGCAGTGTTCTGCCCATCAGGGGTTTTTCTATAGAGATGATGAGGTACAGATGTTCCCATCCCTGAGCCTGCTTCAGGAGACTGCCAGTGTCTCCTGCTCTGACGTCATCATTCTCCTGAGTACCCAGTGAAACTGACAGGATGGAGGGACACACATTTTTTTTTTTTTTTTGTATCTTTGGCACTCAGAACTTCTATGTTCTGATACTAGTCTGACAAGCTCTGGCCTTTAGTAACACATTAGGGACCTCCCTCTAAATTGCCTGCTGTGCATGGTTTCCAGCGTCTTTTCCTTCCACACTAGCCCATGGAAAGAAATGTTTGCATTGGCTTTTGGTTATTTGCCCCCCTGCTCTGTGATGACTTCAAGATTTTGCACTGTGTAGATTATCTTGAAATTTCTTTCTGATAGACTGGAATGATGCTATTTTCAGTTTTCTAGACCTTAACTGGAAGCTGGGAATCAAGACTATTTGCATTTGATATTATTATTTAAACACCCAAATTTAAACCTTTCGCACTGCCATTTGTTTCCTATATTACCCCTAAATTCTCTGATACATTCCATTCTATTTTCTCATTTTGGATTGAATATTGCTTAGTATTTTATTTTATTCCCATTGTTGGGTAATTAACAACTTCAGTTTTTTGGGGGGTAGTCTTGAGTTTATAGTCTGTACCCCTCATTTTTCACATTTGGCCTTCAAGCAATTTCACGTAATTTCTAAGACCACTAGGTCACACTACTATGTCTCTGCATTTGCTCTCTGTGGCATTTGCTGTCTGGTGTTGCCCTTCTGAGTACACTAGAAATCTCACAGTGCATTATCATGGACAGCCCACAACCTTCAAAGAAATGCAAAAGCAAGTATAAATACTGTGTTCTTTTATTTACATACCGATTTTACAAGTGTTTTTCTGTTCTTTCTGATCTGGATTTAATTTATTTTATTTTGAAAGTTCTGTTATCATATTTTTAATGATCCAAGTGTCATTAAAACTTTCTCACAGTTCGAAGGATGCTCAGTTAGATTTCGCAAGGCCAAAGCGTTGAAACTCTTTGTAGTTTGGATTTTCTTGCAGGTAGTGTTACACTTCATTTGGTAAGCGAGATACATAGAAGAGACCTCTCTTTAAGAATTATTCAAAAAAATATTCAAACTCTGTTAGCTGGTTCATCTAGAGCTGATTTTAGACCGACTTTGGGATCATGTCCTGAGTATTGTAAGGAATGCTTGCCTATCCTCCACCTGGATGGATCCCAAGTAGCTCACTTAGTATTCTGCCTTATTTTCTAGTTTTTTTTTTTTTTATGAGAATAGAGTGATTCTGATATCCTGCCTGAGCTCTGCCAATCACTCTGCATAGGACTTCCCATTTGTTTCTCTACAGAAGTTACCACCCCCTCCAGCAACCTTGCATCAATACCTGTGTTCCTTAGGCAGATACAAGAGTGTGCTACTCATATTTGGGGGTTGTTTTATCTGCCTCGTTTTCCAATCTGGGCACTTGTTTCTTAAGTTCCAGGCTGTCTGTAGTTTCTCAACTCCAAGCTCTGCATTCTTACCCACAGTCATCTTCTCTGTCTCTGTATTAGGGTCTGGAACTAAGGACACCTGAACAATTTTAGAACCCACCTCATTTTCTTTTATGACTTGCATTATCACAATACTGGCTTACCTATATCATTTGCATGCCATTCCTTCTTTATTCTGCCTTATTTTCTAATTTTTTATGAGAAGAGAGTGATTCTGATATGAAGTATTCCATCCTATCTAGCAGCGAGACTTGATCATTTCAAAAGCGCATTCTAAATAGATGTCAGTCCTTGAGACGAAACTGTAAAAGGCTGGGAAGATACAAAATGCTCACTAAAGATTTATGCCCGTAAGTGGGTGGAGGGCGAGTACATCTCAACCTGTGAGGCTTACTTTTACTTCCCACGTTCTCAGTGGGATTATGATCATTATTTTTGCAAGCTTTCCCTAGGCATAATGCCATAAGAGACCCCTGACGCACACTTTGTGAGGCACATCTGGAGTTTGTCAATACTTCAGTTGGATCTTCAAGTCCTATCTCATGTTCGGATCGACTATACACACATATAATGAAAGTTTACTGGGCTGTATTTTTCTCTCATCCCAGCTTTCCCAAGAGATTGATGAAAAATGAAATAGACCCCATTGGCATTTTTATAACTTGCAAGGCAAAAAAAAAACTATTGTATTTTTAGAGGGTAAAAAAGGAAAAGAAGTATATTTTTGGTTCAAGAAGTCAAAGGAAACAGCACTGCCATGCCTTTCTGTGTCCTTCTCCCAGCTGTTCAGCATTCCAGGGAACTGCTTTGGTCTAATGCTTGGAAGTCAGAAGACAGTTTCAAAGCAACGGATGAGACTTTCGCTTCTAAGAAAGGCTCTTCCAGGGAGCCATGTTTGCAAACCTAGAACTGCATATGACTGAATGCCCTCTGCCTGGAGAGCCCTTCTCCATCATTTCACACATTCGAAAGATGTTCAATATGTGCGCTCTCTCCCTTTGTCTCACTTAAAAAAAACAGCTTGTCACAAATGTCATTTCTTGGTATATACTTAAAAATCAAATGTGAAGTTAGTGCTTTAACTGGTAAAACAACATTTCATAGTATTGCAGAACAATATACATATGTGTGTGTGTGTGTGTGTGTGTGTGTGTGTGTGTGTGTGTGTACGCTCTGGATGCAACCATGCCTGCATATTTTATCTTAATAAGTTGATAGCTTTATGTCAACTTGACACAAGCTAGAGTTATTTCGAGAGAAAGAACCTCAATTGAGAAAATGATCCCACCAGATTGTCCTGTAGGCAAGCCTGAAGTACATTTTATTGATTGATGATAGATATGGGAGGGCCCAGCTCACTGTGCGCAGTTCCATTCCTAGGCTGGTGGGCCTGAGATAAGAAAGTAGGGTTGAGTAAGCAACCCTCCTTCTTGGCCTCTGCATCAGCTCCTGCCTCCGGGTTCCTGCCTTGGCTTCCCTTGGTAGCGCACCATGATTTGGAAGTAGAAGTGACAAAGCCCTTTCCTCTTCACGGGGCTTTAGCTCATAGTGTTTCACCTCAGCAACAGAAATCCCGACTGTGCACTAGGGATTATAAAGAAGATCTGTAATGGTGTTTGCCTGTTGGTCAGGCTCATTCCAGTTTGCTCTGGATACTTCTGACAGTCATGCAAGTGATTTACACCAGAACAACTAGATTCTCTGACCTTTCCTGAGACCCAGTGTGGGAGCAAGTCAATTACAAAGCACACCTTGGTGATAGCAAAATGATATAAAAGGACCTGGGTAACAGAAAAGGAGCTGTGTCTTATGTAAAATATAATTATGTAGCTCCCAGTCATGATTTTGAAAGACAGTAACTCAGAATATCTCAGAATGGCTTGTCTAAACACTGTTTACTGAGAACACTTACTTTTCTTGGCATCAATTGCTACGGTCTTTAAACTTAAAAGATAGATCCATAATTCTCCGGATTTCTTTCTTGTGTGTGTGTGTGTGTGTGTGTGTGTGTGTGTGTGTGTGTATACACATATGTGATGGAATGTACATCCTATGTATGTACAGTGGAGAGTGTCTTCCTCTATCCTATCCACCTTATGTTTTGAGCACTGATCCTGGTGCTCGCTGATTGGTTTTTCTGAGGAAAGCATCAGAGAGGCCTCACTGCTGAAATGGAATTTATTCAGAATTTCAGGAACTATCAAACACTCTACTCAGTGAAATGATTTTTAAGTTGTTTCCTCTCTGTCAGTTTCTCTTATCCTATCCTTTCCTTTTTCATTTCAAGCATCATTTTCGATCCAATCTAAGCAGGTTATTTCTTAGCCTATATCCTTTTGCAGAAAGGAAGAAATACACTTTTCTTTTTTTAATTTTTTTAACCTTTAATTTTATTTATTAAAAATTTCCACCTCCTCCCCACCTCCCATTTCCCTCCCACTCCCCCTCTCTCCTCCCCCTCTCCCTCCCTCTCCAGTCCTAAGAGCAGTCAGGGTTCCTTGCCCCTTTGGAAGTCCAAGGTCCTCCCCCCTCCAGCCAGGTCTAGGAAGGTGAGCATCCAAACAAACCAGGCTCCCACAAAGCCCGTCCATGCAGTAGAAGCATAACCCAGTGTCATTGTTCTTGGCTTCTCAGTCAGCCTCCACCGTCGGCCTCATTTAGAGAGTCTGGTTTGATCACATGCTCCAAGTAATGATGAAGGTTGACTTTTACATGTCAGAACTACCTAATGCAAGCTCATAAGGAATTTAAGACACAAGAATTAAAGGAAGTAAGAAGTTGTAAAAAGAAAAAGATGGTGTGGGAGGCCCTTCTGTCTGTGTGTTGATTTTATTGGTTAATGAATAAAGAAAACTGTCTTGGTCTATAGCATGAGAGAAAGAAGGTGGAGTTAGGGAGACGCCATGGAACCTCTGCCAGAGTCAGACAGACGCTGGAACTTTAGCTGGTAAGCCACAGCCACATGGCCATACACAGATTAATAGAAATGGGTTTAATTAATATAAGAGTTAGCCAATAAGAAGCTAGAGCTAATGGACCAAGCAGTGATTTAATTAATACAGTTTCTGTGTGATTATTTCGGGTCGAAGCTAGCCAGGCAGCTGAGAAAAACAAGCGGCCTTCCTCCAACAAAAAGAGTCTGACTGAAGCCCCTTGGCATTAGTAGTTTTAGTTATGGGAGGTGGTTCTTTATTTAACTATTATACTACTATCTTCGTTGCATAATGATCAAAATATGTCCTGTTTTATCAATCTCACAG
Source organism: Arvicola amphibius (assembly GCF_903992535.2). NCBI lineage: Eukaryota > Metazoa > Chordata > Mammalia > Rodentia > Cricetidae > Arvicola > Arvicola amphibius. Next base: position 23,265,706 of record NC_052054.1, read on the forward strand.
ATAGATATGATAGAAAGAGCAAGTAAACTTACATATATTGTGCACATATGTGTGTGTGTCTCTACACAGATTATCTAGGCCTACTCACACATTTCTCACAGAACTCCATAAAAGAAAAATTGAGAGACATCTTGGGACCAAACTAAGCATAGAATGATAATGAAATGAACAGCTGCTTTCATGGTGCCTCCATTGTGTTATTGCATCATTATACCATTCTAATATTCCTAATATTATTAATCACAAGGTTAGATAATTTTACCACCTGCCTAGTTGAGGAGGACTTGAAGCCAGGAGATTGTATTGCCCTAGAAACAGCGAGGAAGCTCAGAGGGGATGCAAACCAGGTTAGCCTGGGGACCAAGTCTGTGTTCTGTATATAACCAGCCATATCCCTCTATTGATCCCTGCATCACAGAGTCAAAGATGTCAGCATGACACTAAGGAAAAGCAAAAGACTTCACCCGAAAAGAAAATTTTCTCAATAACACTGACAAGAATAAGAAATGTGAAAATGATATCTGGTTCACATTATTAAAGAGCCTATTGGAGATTAGTTATAAATTTAAAAGTTGGGAGGGTGTATGCATCTGAGTTGTAGTAGTCCCGGATCCTTTTCAGTCACGCACTATATAAGGACAAATTGGATGAGAGAAGGCTTCAAAGATAACTGCATCCCAGTCTTCCCAAGATCTATTCCAAGGGCAGGCAAAGTCTGAATGCTGTGCTTTGACTCAGTCTTCTTAGCATCAGAGGTAAAGGCTCAGTAGACTTTGAAGGGAGGTTTAATAAATGACTACCTCAAGGTACATTGGATTACTCAAATAAGTTAGCAAAAAAATCGTCTGTACAATAAAGAGATTGAAATGTGTAATAGATATTTAACATCAGAGGCCACCGTAGAGAAAAGGAACATCACATCAATCAATAGTCTCACTAAATCACATGTTTTAAGTTAATGGTGAAGAAAATTCAATGAAAACTTTAATTGCTTTGTCCAAGAAGAAATGAAATGCAAGTAATTAAATCAGGCAAGCACTCATCCATTGCTTGGCATGAATTTTTAATAATACTTATAAGGATATAGCTCCATGGTAGATTTCAAGGCAAATTTCCCATGCAAGTTTAATTCTGTAGATAGATACAATTTTTACTTGTATTGTGTGGAAGAGATAATTTTAAAGTGAATTTTAGGTGGAATGTCACCTAATTTTAGGTGACACATGAAGTCGAGACATTGCAAGCATGTTCTGTGGGATCAAGAATATGCGACAGCTGGGCTTTCTGGGGCATTGCAAGAATGTTTTACTAGGTTAATGTGTCAATTTGTTTGGGTCTACTGAAGCTGTCTTATTCAAAAATAGTGTGAAAATAGTGTATTATTTTGAGTTATAAGCACATATAGTCCTTATCAGGTCAAATTATATTTTAGTTAACAATATTTTCCAATGTATTTATTTTTTAAAATATGTTCCTGGAACTAGCTCTTGTAGACCAGGCTGGCCTCGAACTCACAGAGATCTGCCTGCCTCTGCCATTCCAGGACAGGCTCTAAAAAAGCTGCAGAGAAACCCTGTCTCGAAAAACCAAAAAAAAAAAAAAAAAAAAAGAAAGAAAAGAAAAAAGAAAAAAATATGTTCCTCCCAAATTAAAATGCAAGGTCAAAATATCACTTCCCCTCTCTTCCTTTCTTTGTATAAAGACATATATTTGTATTAGTGTATATATTCACAAACACACATGTGGATACATGTTCATAGGTTGACTTTTTCATGTGTGTATCATAATCAACATATTCAAAGTAATAGTGCTTGGTCATAAATATATCACCAAATATTTGTGAACAATATGGATGCTGATTTATACAAATACTGAAAATACTATACAAATGATTAGCGTTGCCTGTTTTCTGCAAGCAGCACTCCTTGTTAGAGCTAATGTGTATCCTGGGTCAGCTTTATAGAGACGAGTCATGGGCATTCTTATGGATAGGAGGAGCTCTCGAGTTCCCTTACCTCATTTAAACTATGCCCTCAACTCAAGTATCACAGACTCCAAAATTAAACTAACGGAGAGAATATAACAAGTCTCTAGCTGCAGCTCTAAAAAGAAAAACTTGCCTTGGCGAAGGATTGATTCATTGATTCCTGGGGACCTGATTATGAATTATTTATCAGCCATACGTTTTCTCCCGCGCTAGATGAGTGAGAGCTGTACAAATATACATGAAAGGTGCACAGGAAGGATTTGGTCCATGAGAGGCACACTTGCCCCTTTCCTTGTTAGAAATCTGGCTGGAAAGACAAGTCACAGATGGCCTATAAGCCACCTAGAGCGCGCAACTTGATAGCTCAGATTGTGTCTCCTGACTTTTATTCAGCTTTTAAACTTTTAAAGCATACACTAACTTACGGTCTTGGAGGTGAAGCTGCAGGTGACATTTCACAGGGAATAGGATGTAGTAAAGCAGAGACAAACTTAAGAAGATGACCACCCATAATGCAGAGAAGTAGTGGCACTTCTTTAGACTTTTAAAAATTAGTTGGAATTGGATGGGGGTGGGGTGGGAGGGTATGTGGAAGAAATGGGAGGAGGGGAGGAAGTGGGAACTTGGATTGATATGTATAATGAAAAAAGATAGCTTGTTTTCTTTTTTTAAAAAATAAAAATATAAAAGGGAATTGTTTTTTTTTAAAAAAAAAAAAATTAGTTGGAATTCTGCATTCTAAACAGAAATCTCCCAGATTTTAAATAGTGACTGTATTAATTGTATAGGTCCTCAAAATTACACTGGTGGGATTTTGGTTGTTGTATATAATGTTTCTAGCAAGTATTTTGGGGAGGGGATGCTGTTAAAAATATTGACAGTGATAGATTAAAAGAAAGGCCTCAGAAAGGGCAGACTCGGGGATGTCTGAGTAGGAAGAGGACCTGGTCATATATGTGAAAATGTCTATCATACCATTTAGTGAGCTCCCCAAGGATCTAGCAAGTTACGGGGAGAATCCAGAGGAGAACCCAGGGATGCCTTTGTGGCCTTTATTTAAACTGTGTCATTACCTGGAACCCCACTCTTCATTTACTCTGTTGCCACTGTCTAGGAAAACACAATAATTGTACTTTTACATTTCTGTTGTAGAGTAGATCAGAGGAACAATGGGCAGCAGAGTGGCTTGACACATCTCTTGCACACAGCACACACAAGGGGAGAAGAAGCATATGTAACCTGCTCAAGGAGCACCATCATTTGCTCTGTGTATTTATCTGCCTTATCAACCATCTCTGTTGAGCACAATTACGCAGGAGGAAAAGGAAAGATGGGGGGGCAAAACGCCTTTTCTGTTTGGTGCTTCCTTACACATCAGTGGCCTCAAGGTAGAAAGCAGTGGTAGACTGGATAAGTTTCAGGAATTAAAAAATAAAAGTAAAACAACCAGTTCACTCTGTGCCCCATTTCCATTCCTCTGGTAAAGACAAAATACATATGCATGTAAACGTTACAACACAGGAATTTTATGATTTCGGGGCTTCTGCAGATCAATTAAATGCTGCTGTATTCCCCTTTAAAACTCACTGAACAATGTAAATCGAAGTGGTGAAACTCGCTTTAATGAAAAGTTTTAATTTTTATTTTCTTAGCACAGCAGCGAGTAGAATTTAAAATACCACAGCTCCAAAGGGAACAGCTTTACACCTCAGCAAAAGCTTCCATTGACTCTGTTGTTCCTGCCTTTTACCAAATAACTGCTGGGGCATTGTGTTCCACCAGCCCTGCAAAGGAAGGCGCTGACTTGGCTTAGCCTAGTTTGCATCCATTCTCTTCTCTTCCAAGTCACAATACCTCACTGTGCTCCGCCGTGGTGTACTAGTTTGCATCCATTCTCTTCTCTTCCAAGTCACAATACCTCACTGTGCTCCGCCGTGGTGTTTCAGATTTTAAAGGTGATGATTATAAGCTTAGAACAAGGAAACAAGAGAGCCTTGTTTAAATAGTTTTCACTTTACATAAGTTGTCATACCCATAATTTCATAGCTAATATTAATGGATTCAGTTTTGCCCATCTTTGGTTATTTTCTGGCATTAAATCTCTTAGTGCCCTGCTCATGGAACAAAATGAGGTAGGTACAGAGACTCACATAGCTATTTATGTTAATTAATGCTCTTTGAGCTGCATCACTAAGACACTGTTATCTGCTACTGAAAAAAAATAGGGGAAAAAAAGGAACACTTGGTAGAACCTGAAATGCGGGAAGGGAACATTCTGGAATTTCTGTTGAGTTAATGAATAAATAAATGAACGGGCAGTTGTTCCACAGCCGACTAGAACACCAGTGTGGAAAGAAGGCTGTGTTGTTATGTTTATGGATCACTGCCACCCTTAGTCACTTTACCCAGCACTCCCATGTCGCTTCTGAAGGGAGGTGATTCTCTGCGATGGTGGTCAATCTTGTCTGTCAACGTAACTATATCTGGAAGCAACTAAAGTCAGCTAAAACCAACTAAAAGCAGCTCAGCACACCTGTGAAGACTGCTCTTGGTTTGGATTCTTCATCACTTCTCTATTGCTATGACAAAACACCATGATCAAAGAAAATTATAAAAGAAAGTGTTTGACTTGGGCTTATGGTTTCAGAGGGTTAGAGTTTATGACTATCATGCAGGGGAGCTTGGCAGCAGGTGGGCATCGTATTGGAGCTGTAGCTGAGAATTCACATCTTCAGTCACAACCACAAGGCAGAGAGAGACCCGCTGAGAATGGTACAAGTCTTTTGAAATGTCAAAACTCAGCCCCAGGAACATTCCTGCAATAAGGCCATGCCTCCTAACCCTTCCCAAATAGTTTATGAAAACTGGACAAAGTACTCAAATATATGAGCTTCTACTCATGGGGCTATGCTCATTCAAACTACCACAATTACATCATTTGAAGTGGGAAGATTCACCCTAAATCTGGTTCATTTGAGGTTAAGGGGATCACCCTAAATCTGGGCCACACCTTCTCATCGCTGCCTACATGAACAGTCATGGAAGAAGGAAGCTTTGGGTTTTTTCCATGCTTGCCTTCACTCTTGCTTTTTAGTTCATCTCTCTTAAAGCTGAGGCACTCCTTCACCAGTGCTAGAAACCACTTCTCCAGGATACCAGTATAGACTGAAGACCAGCTGAGATATGCAGGCTTATGGATCTTGACCTTTCTTTTAGGAAACAGTTATCATTGGGCTGACCAAACTACAGCTGGTGAAAGCTTTTTATGTGGCTACCAGCTCACAAAAAAGATATGAAGATTTCTTATTAATTATAAAATCTTGGCCATTAGCTTAGGCTTGTCCCACTAGCTCTTATAACTTAAATTAACCTTTTATTAATCTATTACATGGCTCAGGTACCTTTTATCTATCCCATATGTCTAACTTGTTCCATGTCCCCTTTCTTAGATTCATTCCTCTGACTTCCTTTTTCTTTCTGCCTGGAAGTCCTGTCTGTCCTCTTCTGCATAGCTATTGGCTACTCATCATTTTATTACACCAATCACAGCAACACATCCTCACATAGGGTACAGATATTTTGCAACACACAGTCTGTAAGCTACTGTAATAAATTATCTGTTTGTCTGTCTGCCTGTGTGTATGTGTACAGGAATGCATACACACACACACACACACACACACACACACACACATTCTAACACTTCTTTTCTTCTAAGGAAACCTAGCTAATACATATAGTATGGCTAACTTTACTAGATTGAATTGATCCCATGATTTCTTACTCTTAGACACTCCTTTGCCTCAGAATGAAGGATTATACAGGTGTGTGCTATACTTTGCCTGTAACACAGACTGACAACCCTCTTTATTTTCTGCCTGAGGTCTTTGTTGACTTTGCCTGTAGGTTTGGTTAAATCCCACTGGACAAAAAGGCAGCTTACATCTTTCTTTCAACTTGGTTTTTCCTTGCACATGGGAAATTATTTGAGCCTTTCTATATGCTAATATTAATCTAAATTGAACAACTGTGCACATCACATTTTATTCATTAATTTCTACATCTATTTTCCATATTTACCTTAACAGATACATGTCAATGCAAATGTATTTATATTTCATATAAGTTAAGATCATATTCACAAAGATGAAAAAGAATTGGGGATGAGAGGACATACAGGCCCACATTGTTCAGGAAGTTAAATCTGCATGGCTAGAGTTCAGGGGAGTTATATAAAAATGAATTTTCTCAGTGATAGCTGGTATCCTGATACCAACTGAGATTTCCATGGAATATGAACAGAGGAAATCAGAGAAAAGACAAAGAGCTAAGTCATTCTTTATTGCCAACAGATGCTAAATTCTTCTATTCATCCCTTGCTATGACACCTTGATGTCTCTTTCTAGAATGCAAAAGCATTTGACTCAGCAAATGAAGTCAAAACCTTGGTCATGCTTTCTGTGACTTTGTAAATGCGTCAATAATGAGACTGCTTTTTGTAAGAGGCACTTTATACCCCTACATGGTTACGTTCTGAGTTAGAAGAATAGCAATAATAATAATTAATGATAATAATAGTAAGTAATAGTAAATTGTGATTTTTCTATACCAGTAACTTGCAAGGAACAATATGCACATGTGTTGTTATATAATCTACAAATTAATGATATAAAATTGATAACATTATTTTTTTAAGATTTTATCTTTGTATATATATGTGTGTGTGTCTCTCTCTGTGTGTGTGTGTGTGTGTGTGTGTGTGTGCCTGTGTGGGTTCCTATGGAGGTCAGAAGAGGGCATTAGATTCCCTGGAACTAGAGTTGCAAGTGGCCATAAGCTGCCAGATATAAGTGTTAGAAACTGAACTTAAGTCTTCTGGAAGAGCAGTAAGCACCCATAACTTCTGAGCCTTTTCACCAGCCCCCAAGATAATATGTTTATTTCCACTTTACATACAAAAATAAAATGCCTAAACCCAGGGTGGTGATATTAACTAATCCTTCTAACATCAAATGACAGCAAATGGGCAGAGTGAGGATTCTCACTGAGGGGAAAATAGGAGCCATTGGACACTACCCTCAGCTCCTTTCCCAACTTGGGTGCTTCTAGAAGGTCCATGGTTTTATTCACTTTCTTACACCCTCATCTCAAACACTGAAGAATCCAAAGCCTGGTTTAAATAATAAGCAAAATATTTAATAGCTATTATCCAATGGACATGCAGATCTGAGATGATTCTAGAGAAGAATGTAGAGTCTAAGGAGGGGCTGATAAAGTAGGGCTTGACTTTTCATAAGTTACCCTGGCTAATTTGGCTTGAGATTTAATTAGTCTGAATTGTCCAGGCCTAGTAAAACCTAGTATTGCCAGTCCAGTATGCTAATGAGACCTAACTGAAAAGATAGCATATCACCCTGCTGGACTAACCTGTTCTTCATTCTTCCACATCATCAGAATCAGGGATAAGTAAATCTGCTGGTTCTGAGAAAGGATGGGGTAGTATACCAGGCTTGTAAAATGTACCTGTATTATTCTTTCTGTCATTCCAATAACAGCTATCCATGGCTTCATTAAAGTCACTGATTCCCTCCCTGTCCCTCTTTCCCTTACTGCACACCCTCCACATGGGTAACCACAGCGTCTTTCCCTTGTTCTGCAGTTTCCTGAATATTTTCTGCTCCCCTCATTTCTACATTAAGACTTATATCATGAGTGTTATCCATCCTGATTGTCTGACATTTTCCTCTTGCCCTTAATATACATTGCATATGATAAAATTAAGATGCCAATAGAAATTAAAGTGTCAACTCAATGAAATTTCAAAAAGAATCCTAATCACTAATTCTTTTGCACATGTCACATGCCTATCTATATTTCAACTCATGGTCTGACATGCAACAATCCATTGCCAGGATGTTATCTGAAATGAATTAAAGTAAAAAGGAGGCTGGACCTCTTGATTATGACATTGGATACAGAAGACACAGTCTAAGCAGTCCAGAGAATTCTGGAGCCCCAGGCTGCAGAAGAGGAGAGAAGGAAATTCCTGAGAATTAGTCCCTCTTTCTTCACATTTCCTACTAGTAGGTTTGGGGTTCTGAAATTCTGTCCTATGCAGGTGTTGATAATGCCTGGTTCTTGTTCGGTTTGAGGGAGACATTCTTAGAGGTTCTATGGTGACATCATATTTAGATTAAAAGGAAGAGCTAGAAGATGATTAGTGAAAGTTTAATCATTTCAAATATCTCATAAGAGCTCTCCAATCTCTGAGCTTGCATAAATATTTGGTGCTTTGATATGTCTTAATACTTTATTTATCTGCGTATTCTAGCAAAGTAGTGAGAAACGATAGTTTATTGAAACATATTTTTAAATGGTGTGTTACTGAGAGACAAACTAAGATGTAAGACTATTATTCCATGATATAGTCAACCAGCTGATAGTTTTCAGCATCTAGTGTGACTGATTCAGCTGGATAGGGAGTTGAAAAATGAGGGGAACTCACAGGGCATAATCAGTGAATGAACTGTGACATCACACAATGGAAGAATTGAGAAGCAGCGGGGATGACCTAGGAAACTCTAGTTTCAGAATCAAACATTTTAAAGAAGAGGAGTTCAGACACGGATGATAAGTAAATACAGCTATGCAATACTCAATGGAGTATAATTATCAAAATGCATATGGACATATTTGAAGTCTCCTTAAAGTTCCTGTCTCCAACACACTGATGGAGTGAGGGAACCACAGAGAGACAAGGCTATCTTTGACTCTGGTCCACTTAATGTCATCCCAAGCCATATGCCTAAGAACAATAAAAAATAAAGACTGTTCTAGACTCAGTATTCATACTCTTGGGGTACCTCATAGAGAAACACAAAACACAACATTTTACCTACTTCTCTCATTTCTGTGATAAAAAATAACCCAACAAAAGCACTGGAGGGTTGAACTCTGTCATGGAAAACGTGGTGGTAGGAGTTTGAGGTAGCTGTTTCATTTTGTCCACAGGATACAGGAAGCAGAGAATGATGAATTCATTCTAGAGCTCACATCACTGACTCGTCTTTCAGTAGTCCAGAACCGCAGCTCACGGGATGCTACAATCGATCCACAGTTAAAGTGGATCTACCTAGCTCAGTTCTCCTAATCTAGAAAGGCCCTTGTGGGTAGATCCAGAGGCTGGTCTTGTAGGTGATCCTAGATCCTGTCAAATTGTTGATCAATACTTACCATCATACATGTTATTTATACTGTTAGCTTAACTGATTACACTTAGATAGCACACCTTTTTCCATCCCAGCCCATTTTTATTGTTGTTTTTGTTTTGTTTTGTTTTTTGGAAGGTAGTGTTTTTGTTTTTTATTGAACGGACCTTGGAGAGTACCAACTTGTCTGTGCATTTAGAGCCTGGGACATCTTTAGTTCCTCTTCTAACACAGGGTGAGTCTAATGTTTAAAAACCATCCATCCCCTTTCCCTTTCCATATTTTTGGCCTTGACTTGTCTGAGCTTTGTCTATTTCTGCTCTCTTCCCTGGGGTAGATGATCTCATAGCTTTAGTCCTCCACCCCTGTATAACTGCATTGTCCAACAAACTCTTTGGTTATAGACATTAGGCTCTTTTTTTCCAGTCTAATAGAATTTGGATAACTCAAATGTTATCCCAGAGTTCTTTTCCAAAAGTATCTGCCCCCCCTGACTCTTAGTTGGGAAGGCCTAAAAGTGAGTTCACATTTGCAGAGTTTGACCAATATTGAGTGTTTACTTCCAACACGCTCAAGTGATAGGCCTTATTGGTTACCATAACAACAAGAGATCACATAGACAAGAAGGATGATGATAGGATTTTCCTTGTGTTATCATATGAGAATAGCAGGGAATAATGACAGGAGATAAGTCATATTAACCTTGGGTTGACTATATCAGAGCAGGACCAAAGTAGCCTGGGCAATGAATTAGCCTAGCAGATAATATCACCTAAGAAATACAGCAGCTCTGAGCACCTAATAAGGAAGTACCCAGATGACTTTTCTTCCTTGAATGTTGCTGCATTAATTTTACAGATCTTTCAGGGACCGTGCACAAGAAAAATACATGCAAAGAGAAATTTCTTTATATGTCCCATTCTCAAAGAGATGTTCATGTGTATAGGAGTGGGGGCTTGTGCACATGGAAGCGGGGAGCAGGAAAACTCTACTGTCAGATTGAACGGAAGTTTCCTGATATTCAGCAGCCAGCTACGCAGGAGGCCAGAGTCAATAGACTTATCCATGTTTCCAGAGGCAGCTGAAATAGAAAAGCAAAGAAACACTTTTCTTCTAGTGAAAGCTCCAGGGCATGGAATTGAGGGATCTGTGAGTTTACTTGATGCAAACAGAACTATTTGGTTTTTACTTTTAGCAGACTTCATTTTTCCTTCTGGCATAATGTGTGTGGTTTGAGAATTTTGTTGTCATAGTGTTCTTCTTTGCTTTGATGGTTGTTTCTTCAGCTCTGATCTGACATTGTTTTGTTTCTGAACCTGGTGAGCAGTTTGGATCCTTCAGCTTTTCCTAGTCCATCAGGGGAAATGATTTAGGTGCATGAGCATTTATATAAATTTTATATCCATATTTCTTCATATAAATGGAACAACTCGTGACTCCTTTTTGAACGGAGATCTACTCTTGGATCTTATTGCCAGAAAGAAAAAAGGCAATGTCCTCTGCTCTGCAAAGGCAGCCTGCCCACTGGTCTAAGCACAGGAGTCAGAGCACTTCCCAGCCTTCTCTCTTCCTTTATCGTCCAGGTCTCGTTCACAAGACACTCTTCCCAACTTGGCAAGAACTGTTCTTGACACAGACGCATTGTTCCTTTGAATTAGCTTTAGTTTCAAGTTGTCAACATTCTAGTTCTTACACGAGATGAGAAACTTAATTTTAGAATGGTACCTGGGAAATTTAGTCTAGGAAATTAGCTTGGAAATATGGGATACAGTGATTTTCTTTGAAATTTAAAATGTACATTATAAACTAAAGGTTATAAAAATTTTTACCACAGTTAAATCTCTTGGGCAATTTAAATCTAGTTTCCAACAATTCTTAAGACATGAGACTGTATTTAGTTTGTTTGTTTTAACTAAGACCTGCTTTCTTTTAAAATTTTTAAGACCCACTTATCTTGCACCAGACTTGATTATTAGTAAACCTGGGAACACATGGTGAATACTTTGTATGACTGTGCTAATGTCACATGTGCCTTTAGTCCATCTGCCTATACTGCCTATGCTGAGGCATGCTGGGATGTTGTTCTGGAAGTTAGTCTTTTAATTAAGATTTATTTTTATGTGTGTGGATGTTTGCCTGGTATATGTGCACCACACGTGTGGTGGCTGGAAGAGGGAGTGGGACTCCTAGGAGTTTGAGTTATAGAGAGTTGTGAGGCACCATGCGGGCTTTAGGAACCAAACCCCCATGCTCTGCAAGGGCAGCAAGTGCTCTTAATGACAGAACCTTCTCTTCAGCCTTGGAAGTATTTTTATTAAACTAACTGAACGATGGATTTAAGGAAATGTTCATTCCAGTCCACTTTTCTGTTTATGAAGACTGGGGGGAGTGTATGTATCCGTGTCTTATTCTTAGGAAAAGATAATTAATTAATTTTTATTTGTTTATTTATTTTGTTTTTTGAGACAAGATTTCTCTGTGTAATAGCCCTAGCTGTCCTGGAACTTGTTCTTGTAGACCAGGTCAACCTCAAATTCACAGAGATCAGCCTGCGTCTGCCTCCCGAGTGCTAGGACTAAAGGTGTGCACCACCACCGCCCGGCATAAAAGCACGCATGCTTTTGCTTTATTTTCATCCTTTTAGGAACTGAGTTGAACTGAGATTCTCAACATACATCATGCTCACTAAATTCTTTTCTGGCTCAGTTCAGCCCAAATGTTTCTTTGCTTAATGTTCTCATTTATTTAGTTATTATTTTTCTCATTTTTGTGTATTCATTTTTGCAGACTGGAATGTATTTGAATTGGCATTGCTATAGATGGGTATGAAATGTCTTTTGAAAATTCATGGACTTGAGCCCTTGTTTCCCACCTTCTTTGAAAACCTCTATGGGCTGGAGTCTAGCTGGAGAAGGTGGATCTTGTGGAGGGCTGGCCTTGAGAATTATGGTGCAGACAGACCCTCTTTCTGTTCTATTTTTGCTTCTACTTTCTGAACCAGCATGACTTTCCTAATGTGATGGACTAAGTTCTCTCAAACTGTGAGTCAAAATAAATCTTTATTCCCTTAAATTGATTCTGCTACATATTTTATTCATGGAAACAAGAAAAGTAATATAGGTATAAAACGTCAATTTGTATTCATATTCTTTGTTTTGAGATAATTAGAATGTTCAGTTTCTGCTTGTTTCAGTGAGATAACATAAGCAGCTTGAAAGATCATCAAAACCCAGAAGATACTCATATTAATAAGCATAAAACAGTTTTATCTTTTATAATTAAATCTACGATCCAATTCAGATGAATTTTAACATATAATTTGTATGATGCCATACACATATCAGTGCTCCAGAAGAACTTACTGGAAAGATTTTTTTCCATTTAATTATACTGGCACTTTCAACAGACTAAATGGCTCCTAAAGGCATCAAATAATAATCGGTGGAATCTGTAGTAACACTTTTACAGATATGATGAGAAGGTTATCCTGACTTGTCTAGGTAGGCCCTAAGCCACCATAAGTGTTCTAAGGAAGAGGAAAGAGAACAGAGACATTGAGAAGACAGATGGAAGGCTGAATATTAGAACACGGAGCTTTTTGAACATGTTATAATGCTGGGTTTCACTGGAAAGGAGGCTGTGAGGCAATGAGCTGGCCCCACAATATAGGAAAGGCAAGAATAGGTTTCTTTTGAGTTCTACACTTTGATGACCTTAATGTCTTGTTTTTAGCCTAATGATATTCACATTGGGTTCTGGCCTCCTTAATTTTTCTATAGGAATTAAGGTAAGAGAAAACATTTGGTTGTGGCATAAATTACAGAGCAAGAAAAAAAAAATGAAACCCAGCTCGAAAGATGTTTCTTTTGTTTCTATAAAGGACAGGAGAGAGTTGAGTCTGGGAGGCAGGTTAGATGATTATAGACAGGGTAGAGATGCTGTCTTGTCTGTTTGGGGATCACCATATCTCAACACCCAGCCCTGTGGCAGGTAGGAAGGACACAGAGCAATATGAACCTCAGGCAGTACATGTCGGGACTCTGGAAGCTGAGAAGGCTGCGCTCCTCTTCCTGTTTGTAATGGAACTCTCAGATGCCAGCATTGTGTGGGCATGGTCACAGCCCCAAGAGCTAAAGAAATTTCTAGGAAAGAGGACCCACAAGAAGATTCCGGGAAGCTTCAGAAAGGCAAGGGATAGTTTCTGAGCACTTACAGAAAATACAGAAAAAACCAAGTGGCAGAATTTGGATGGAGACCAAGGGGCTGTAGATGGCAAGCTGATCTTATCTGTAGGTAGTGACTAAGATACTGTGTATAGTGACAGGTGCTGGCATCATGTCAAAAGGCCAGCATCACGGGGATCAGCTGGAGACTCTCAGTGATACGGGAGGTCCATGTCCAGAAGTTAAAGTGATGAGGAATCTAAAGCTTAATATATCCAGTCTCAGGAGTGAGCATTGTATGAGCCTCACTGGGAACCTAAGTCAACCTTGAGAGTAATAACAGAGAAGAGAAAAATGAAGAAAGCCCTCCAAAAACTGGCTTCGTTCCTCTGAGTGACTAAGATGACAATTTCATCTAGAAATCACTAGTTATTCCAAATGTACTAAACTCAGTAGAATCACAATTAATAATAATTTTCCAGCATTCGGAGACCAGAACCTTTTAAGAGTACATACACAAATAAAGCTTCATTTAGACAACTATTAATGTGTGAATTTTAATCCTCATACCTGTGTACCATCACTCAGTTCGATTACAACCTAAAGTAGCAGAGAGTCTTGTTTCAGGGCTGGTCGACGTCAGGTCAGCACACCAAGAGAACTACACACGTGCACATGCTTAAACAGGCAGAATTAAAATTGTGGTCTGACTCGTTGTGTCTTTTCCATTGTTAGCACGCCATACAGAGCATCTGAAGCTCATTTACACCAGAGAGGCTTCGCTTCACTTACCTCAGACTAACGCTTTAAACAAAGGTCTTTTCCAGACGCAAGAAGTTATAACTCTATTATGTGCCCTGGCAAAGGGAAGTCTGGAAGCTGCATTTCTATTAGGTGTTTTGAGAGTCACCATCTTGATTACATTAAAGTCAAAACATGGGAAAAAAATGAAGGAATTGCACCAGAGTGCAAGGGAAGGATTAACCCGTGTCATGCTCATGTCTCCCAGTTGCTGATACTCTTGTGTTTGTCCCTGAGAGTGGGAGTGGGCTGTCAGGCAAGCTTTGTCTGTGGATGAGAAGAAATAAAATAGCTGAACTTTTAGAAAAGGATTTTGTAATGTTTGTTTCTTTCAATGCAGGTGGTGAGAGACAGCTTCTACCAGATTTTTGACAATTATTAAAACAACTTTGCAGCCAAATTTTATTGCATAGTTTGCACTGGAGACGTCTGCTTCAATTATAACAAAACAAGGTGGGAAAGAGAATTGGAACTATGTAGATATTTCTTTTCTGTGTGAGTCAGGCATTATGTTGTGACAGAAACACACACACACACACACACACACACACACACACACGCCTTACACATGAAAGGATTTATTTCAGTTCACAGCTTATTTTCTTTTAAAATATTAATTTATTTCTTTTTGCATTTCAACCACATTTTCTCCCTCCTACTCTCCTTCCAGTCCCTTTCTTTACTTCCTCTCTAACCCTCCCATCCACTCCTCCTCTCTTTCTATTCAGAAAAGGGCTGGCCTCCCACAGATATCAACAAAACATGGCATATCAAGTTGCAGTAAGCCTAAACTCCTCACCTTGTACTAAGGCTGAGCAAAGTAACCTAGCATGAGAAATAGGATCCCAAAATAAAAATCAAAAGAATCAGCAACAGTCCCTGCTCCCATTGTTAGGAGTTCCACAAAAGGACCAAGCTACACAACTGGGTTGTGTCATACAGGTCTGTCTCATCCAGACTCCCTGGTTGTTAGTTCAGTCACTATGAGCTCTTATGAGTCCAGGTGAGTTGATTCTGTGGGCTTTTTCATGATGTCTTTTACCCCTTTGGCTCTTACAATTCTTCCTCTTTCTCTTCAACAAGATTTCCTGAGTTCCAGCTAATGTTTGGCTATGGGTCTCTGCACTGGTTTCCCACCGGTTGCTGGATGAAGCCTCTCTGATGACTGTTGTAGTAGCTATCTGTAGCATCTATGAGTACAGCAGAACATCATCAGGTATTGTTGCATTGATTTTTTTCTCCAGTCTTGTTTGGTTCTCTCCTAGGTCTCTGGGTCACCCACATTGTGTCTTGGTGCTTCAGGCAGTATGAGAGGAAGGTTCACTCTTGTGGCCTTGGTCTCGGGCTGTACCAGTCATTGGCTAGCCATGCTCTGTGCCACCCTTACCCCAGTACATCCCGTAGGCAGGGCAGGCTTTGGTTGAAGATTATGTGGCTGATTTGGTGCCCCAATCCCTCCACTGGGAGTTTTGCCTGGTCACAGAAGAGGGCTAATTCATGTTCCATATCCCCTATTGCTAGGAGTCTTAGCTGGAATCATCCTTGTAGATTCCTGGGAGTTTCCCTTGTACCAGGTTTCTACCTGACCCTAAAATTACCCCCTTTCCAGTAGGCTCTTTCTGTATTCTCTCCATCCCCCCAACCCCCCACCAGATCCCTCATGTTCCCATCCTGCCCCACCCCTAGCCCACCCACAAAATATCTTTCATTTTTTCCTTCCCAGGGAGATTCAAGTGTCCCCATTGAGCTCTCCTTGTTATATAGCCTCTCTGAGGCTGTGGATTAAAGCCTGGTTATTCTTTACTTTATGGCTAATAACCACTTGTGAGTGAGTACATACCACATGCCATGATTGTCTTTCTGCATCTGGGTTACCTTACTTAGGATGATTTTTTTTTCTAGTTTCATCAATTTGCCTTTGAATTTCCTGATGTCTTTTTTTTTAACAACTAAGAAATGCTCCATTGTGTAAATCTATCACCGGTGTAGGAGGTTCTTCTGTCTATGTGTTGCTTTCATTGGTTGAATAAAGAAACTGCCTTGGCTTTTTGATAGGGAAACACTTAGGTAGGTGGAGTAGACAGAACTGGATGCTGGAAAGAAGGACAGACAGGCAGACACCATGAATCTCTGGCCTGAGACGGACATAGGTTAGAATCTTGCCGTTAAGCCACAGTCACGTGGTGAACACAGATTAGTAGAAATGGGTTAATCAAGATGTGAGAATTAGCCAAGAAGAGGCTTGAGCTAATGGGCCAAACAGTGTTTAAATGAATACAGTTTCTGTGTGATTATTTAGGGGGTAAGCTAGCCGGGCAGGATGGAACAAGGGGCCCTGCTCCCTACTACACATCACTTGTGCTGTATCCATCCTTTGGTTGAGGGACATCTAGATCATTTCCAGGTTAGAGCTATTATGACTAAAGCTGTTATGAACATGGGTGAGCAAGTATCCTTGTGGTGTGAGTGAGCATCCTTTGTAAATGCATTTACCATCCTTTGGGTAAATGCTCAAGAGTGGTATAGCTGGGTCTTGAGGTAGATCGATTCCCAGTCTTCTGAGAAACCACCATAGTGATTTCCAAAGTGGCTGCACAAGTTTGCACTCCCAGCAGCAATGGAGAAGTGTTCTGCCTGCTTCACATCCTCTGCCACATGAGCTGTCACGTGATCTTCATCATTTTGACAGGGTATAAGGTGGAATCTCAGAGTCATTTTCATTTTCATTTCCTTAATGGCTAAGGATGCTGCAGTTCCAAGTTTCTAAAGCCACCACTTACTTCTTCACTCTATCACAGTCTGGATGCAGACAGAAGAGTGAGTTGAAGGAGCCAGGGCAAAAATGTAGCTTCCATGGAAATGTACCCAACGACCTGCTTCCTCCAACCAGACTCTGCTTTCCACAGTTCCATCACCTCCCAGTAATCTACTTAAATATTTAGTCCACCAATGGATTAAATCATTCATCTGGTCAGAAGCTCAATATCCAATTGTCTTAGAAAACCCTCACATGGAGATGTGTTTTATTAATCCTCAGTCCATTCAAGCTCACAATGGTTATTAACTATCACACTTCATTCTAGATTATTATATTTATTATCAATAAATAGTGTATTCTTCAACTAATGTAATCAAGCAGTAGAGATAAAAGTTAGGTTGCTTTAAACAAAGCTCCTCACACTCCACATTTTCCCTGCATTTCTATCATCTATTTTTAACTGCTTCTTATTTAAATACAATAGAGTTTAAAGTCATCATAAGTGGTTGGGAGTTCTTTTTAGGTGTGTTAAAGGTGAGGCTCCAAGGCCTTTCTTACACTGTGTCTTATTAGATATTTGCATTCATTCTTAATCATATTTTCCCTAGTTGAAGTTTGTCTTTCTCTCTATCTGCTTTTAAATTGCTTTTATTATTTCTGCCTTTTAGGTTTTATACACTGAAATTTGCTTCTCCAAACCTTATCTTGATGCCCTAACCCTTAATGAGAAAGGATTGGTTGCCCTCCTAAGAAGAGAAAGAGTGGAGCTTGGGACGTGGCTCAGTGACAGAAATGTTTCCTGCACAAGCTTGAGGCATCAAGTTCAAATCTCCAGCACTCCTCTAAGTACCAGGTCAACTTTTGATGTCTGTAATTCCAGTGCTGGGAAGTCAAGACAGGAAATCAATGAAGCAAGATGGCTAGTAGGCCTAATTTTATCACCAAGCCCTGTGTTTAGCTGAGAGTTTCTGCCTCAATGAGTAAAGTACAGAGGTAGTGAGGAAAACTCCTGATGCCAGCCTTGGTCCTCCACACACATGTGCATACTTGTACGTGTGTATTCCCACACATGGGAACAACCATATGCACATGCATGCACACCACTAACAGTTATTTTAAAAGGAAAAGACAAGAAGAGGCCAGAGCACTCTCTATTCACACAGCTCCATCCATATGAAGACATGACCAGAAACTGGCTGTCTGCCACTCAAGGAAAGTGTCCCCACTAGACAGTGACTCCACTAGTCTCAGATTTCCAAAGAAAATAAATTAAGGCTATTTAAACCCCTCAAACTTTGATATCTTCTTTTAGCAGCCTAAGCAGAGTAAGACATTAGCAATCTGCTTATGTTATTAATTGATAGAATGGTTTTCATTCTCTATATATTTGGAGCTCATTGAGTCTCTGGGAAATGTAAATTTATCATTTTTTAAAATGTTTAATATTTTTGCCATTCATTTTTTCCAACCTAATATTTTTATTGATTATTTGGAAATTTCACACAATGCATTATCCCATTACAGTCATTTTCCAGTCCTCCCAGGTCCTCCCACGAACCCCTGTGACATCCCTCCTAAGTAAAGAAGTATAAAGAAATATAAAGCAAGTCCTATTTGTATTGGCCCTATATTCACCGGATCATGACCAAACTCCCAGTGGCCAATCCCTTAAAGAAAACTGAGTCTTTCCCCACCTCCAACTGCAGCCAGAAGCCTCCAACTGTGAAGAACTTCACTTCATCTTTACCACAGGTTTTAAGAGTTCTCTTTAATGGTATCCTATCCAGACTGTTTGCTTTTGAGGGATGGGAGTGGAGGTATGGGGGAGAGGTTGCCATAGATGCCTCTGTCTCTCATTCTCAACTGTGAGTCTGTAGTCAGGGCAAACAAACAAACAAACAAACAACAAACAAACAGCTTCCTTGCCCCTTACAGTCATCAGCAGCATGGATCATGGACTTCCACATGGTTTCTGATGACAACATGGACCATGGACATCCACATAGTCTCCAGCATCACCATAAGGCTTGGATCTCAGCATGGTCTCTCGTGGCAGTACAGACTATGGACATCAACATGGCACCCACATCAGGACCATTTCCTCACAGTTCTCAGCTATAGACCCATCAGGATGCCCTAGGGATCTCTGTCTTTGTGCAGACAGCCTTTCCCCACCATCTGCCCTGCACACTCTCCCTGCCTTAGCCTGTCTAGTGTTTCAGCTCAAAAGTCTCAGCATTCATAGGTATCTGTGTTTAATCAGAGTTTTCTACCCTGGACTATGATCAGAAAACTCCTTCTTAATTGCATGTTGTCTAATTCATAAGGTTTATTTTTGTCTTTATCTGATAATTGCTACATAGAAGTCATGATTTCATGTACTTTCAAATGACTCTTTTTTTGTTTGCTTGCGCCATTTTGGTGAAAAGAGAAGTTAATTTAATCATATTTATTCTTGTCCTTCACCTTATAGTCACAGATATTTCATTCTATCCTTACTAACCTCCTTCCCTCTTGTTTTAGCATAAACAAGTTCAGTTCATTAATTGTCAGAGCCCACAGTTTTGGATCAGTTCTGTCTTGACTAAAGGTCAGAGAGTTCAAACCTATTCTTGTTCCTCCAAGATAAAAAAGAGTATGTTTGAACCAAGGTGTGGCTACTGGATTATTTGCTCCTCAAAAGCCAGACATCAGGATTTATGATTTAGGGTATGGTTACTAGGTGTTTTTGAGATGTAATTATATTTGCTTGTTGTTTGTACCATGGAAGTCTTGCGTCCTCCCCTTTTGATTGGAGTGTATAAGGACTATGAGTAATAAACTAGGGGCCTTTTGTTACAGCATTCACTGGAAGCCCTCCCAACTCTCTCTTCCGTCTCTTGTCTATTTCTTTCTTCAATCCACACTCCCCTTCTCAGGAACATACAGACAAGCTAGCTGGTCCTGACAATTATAAATCTTCAGAGAGACATAACTGATATGTAGAGAAGAGAGTGGATGACGTAAGTACAATAGTGACATAGATATATGTACGAGAAGGGCTTCTGTATGGGAATGGCTACATAGCTGTGTGGCACAGGTCCCTTGATATGTTGGCTACAATCTGGAGAACAAGAACAATAGTGTCAGTTCTGAACCCGAGAATGGAGCCTGAGAACCCCAAGGATCCCGAGGATGCTGAGGACACCGAGGGCTTTTGTTTCTAGTCCATGACTGGAGAAAACACAATCCCAATGTCCACAATGTCCAAGAGTCCAAGAGCAGGAGAAGATATTCCAGCTATGAGGGAGAGAGAGATAGAGATAGAAAAAGAGATAGAGAGAGACAGAGACAGAGGGAGGGGAGAATGGTATAGGATGTTTTTCTCTATTTGTGTTGCTTTCATTGGTTGAATAAAGAGGCTGCTTTGGCCTTTTGATAGGGCAGCCCTTAGGTAGGTGGGAAAGACAGAACTGGATGCTGGGAGAAAGAAGGCAGGCAGAGAGAGCCGCCATGGAGCCAGCTGCCAGGTCAGACATGCTGAATCTCTCCCGGTAAGCCACAGTCACATGGTGATACACAGATTTAATAGAAATGGGTTGAATTATGATGTGAGATTTAACCAATAAGAGGCTAGAAATAATGGGTCAGGAAGTAATTTAATTAATACAGATTTCCGTGTGATTATTTCAGGCATAACCTAGGTGGGCAGCCAGGAGCCTGGCGGGACACGGCCCACTCCTCATACTATAGGAGACATATAGGAAGATAGTTATATAAAGAGAGGGAAGGTATATATGAGAATCTTTCTTCTGCTTTTTTTTGTTCTGTTGAAGCCTTTAGCGAATTGGATGGATAGATGGTACCCACACATCATGTTGGACAACAGTAGATCTTTTTTACTTAGTCTGCTAATATAAATGTCAATCTCTCTTAGACACATTTTCATAGACATATTCAGAAATGATACATTGCTGATGAAATTAAATTGTACCTAATTAACCTTTATAGTTAATAAACTTTTAAGGTTGCTTTGGCACTTTTCTAGTTTATTATTGTCCTTTTTTTGTTTTCTCTGTCTGTTTGACTGTCTGTCTGTCTGTCTCTCTCTGTCTCTCTCTCTGTCTCTCTCTCTCTGTCTCTCTCTCTCTGTCTCTCTCTCTCTCTCTCTCTCTCTCTCTCTCTCTCTCTCTCTCTCTCTCTGTGTGTGTGTGTGTGTGTGTGTGTGTGTGTACATCATGACAGCATGCATATGGAGGTCAGAGGACAACTTCTGGAGTTAGCCCTATTTTTCTGCTATGTGGGTGCCTGGGATGGAACTTAGATAATCAGGTTTAGTGACAGGTCTGTTTACCCACTGAGCCATCTTGCTTGCTTCAGTACCATTTTTTAAATGTTGCTCTTAAGACCCAGATAAATTTAATCTTGCAATTAATATTTCAATTTACATGATTCTGAAGGCTGGGAAAATAGACCAGTCTATAAAGCGCCTGTGCGTTTCAATTATTTAATTCTAGATTTTTCTTATTTGATATAGTAGCTAGTTTCCCTATATGGTTGCTGAGTGTTACAGGTCTAAATTGAGATGGGTCTTAAATACAAACACCTTTAAAATAATTTCTTACATCCGTTAACATTTGAATGTATTTTACATATAGTTTTATATTTCCTTCCACCCTTTCTTTAGTGTTGAATGAGTGTGTTAAAAAAATAAAAAAAATAGACTGTGGTTTGCATTATATTTCTATTGAGTGGTGCCTTCCAGAACAGTTTGGAAATAACTTGAAAACATCTGTTCCTCATCCTAGGATGGAAGTCTGTGCTTGGATTAGAGAAAATGTTTGACAATGCAGAGATGACTTGAGTTGTCAGCTCAGCTGTCTAAGAAGACATCCAATGGCTTTCACAGTAACCTTGCCACTTTCCCATGGCTCCTATTTTCGGCCCCTTTCACCAGGCAATCTTCATCTAGCCTTGCACCTTCTGTGCCCTGCCAATCTAAATACCCTCCTAGAAGAGTGCTTCACCAAGTGTGGTCTCTGCTGCAGCAACAACAGAATTATCTGGGTATTTGTGAGACATGGGTATTCTAACACAGAGGAGATTCAGAAACTGCTCAGGTAAGGCCTGGACCTCCCACTGTATAATTGTGATTCATACCAATGCTTAAGGAGCCTCTTCTACGAACTGGTGTTCAACCTACCTAACACTTGTTCTCCCTGAGTTCCTCATTTCTATTAGCCTTTCCTATTATTACCAAGGCAATCAATCCTGGCTCTTAAATTCAGACTCCACATTCAACAACTCATCAACTCTACCCAGTCCCCCCTCCCCCAAAGACCTTAGCTTGAACTGGGATGCCCTTACTTAGGTTTCTGTTGTCTTCCTCTTTACTCACATTTTGCTTCTTTCTGATTAAACTGAACTTTTTTCTTCAGTACTCCCCCAAAGATCCATCTTCTATTTTCCCTGCAAATTCCTGTCTACCGATAAGAAACTGTGCTTCCATTCTTAAGAATCCACTGGAACCCCTGTTCCTGAAGCTATGCTGAAATGCTGCTTCTGGGTTGGTCTGCATTTCCCCACCCACCCACATCCTATTTTGCCAACTTAAAGAAAAATACCTACCTCTTTTGAGTTAGAATTTTCTTCTCCTTCTTTTCATTAGTGTGGCTGCTTTTCTTGAAGGAAGGATTCAAGTCTGAATGATTGTGTTATTCTTGTTTGCAATTGAGGAAGATAAACTAATACTTCCCCCATAGAGCCGATTGACCTAGAGATTTTACACTTTCTCTTGTGCCTCAAATATCCATCTCCCAACATCCTCCTGGGTCTTTTCTTCAACTGTTTTTAGTCTCTTTTTAAGCATCATCTATTAACTAGATAAATCTTGACCCTATACCTTTCTTTAAAAAGATCTTTTTTTTTTCTATTTTCGGCATGCCACTTATTTCTTCCAGGTTCATATTTTTTCAAGTAATTGGAAATACAATTATTTATGTGTGCATTTATGTTATGGAAATACACCACATGTCATAGGATCTTGTACATCATAACACATAATAATCAAAAACCGTTGTTATTGCCATTACCATTTTTT
The DNA here is from genome assembly GCF_903992535.2 of Arvicola amphibius. Lineage (NCBI taxonomy): Eukaryota > Metazoa > Chordata > Mammalia > Rodentia > Cricetidae > Arvicola > Arvicola amphibius. The sequence goes on from NC_052054.1 coordinate 23,288,702, forward strand.
ATGTAGACTGTTTTAAGATTCCTGCTCTTCCTCTCTGACATACTTTATCAGGTACGGTAACTTTGGATAATGAGTTTTTGTTCATCAAAAAAAGAAAAAAAAGTAAATCATGGCTGGATGCATAGCATCAGTCAGCACATGACACAACCTAGCTGGATTTCAGGGTCTTGATCTGTAAACAAAGTAGTGAAAACCTACTACATCCTTTTGGCCCCAGTGTCTGATTAGGGACACTCTTGACAGAATAGGCTTCTCTTAGTGACTCATTCCCCCTATGAAACTTTACAATATCCTCAGAGAGATACAGTCATGTGCGCTTCTCAGATCTGATGTTTACCAAAAGGCTCTAAATAGCCTCTTTCCTTTCTCTATAAAAATACATACGTATAATTGTCTCCATTTCCTCCTGATTGAACACAGCTCTTTCTGTTTTTCTGGCCCCCACCCCCAATGTATTCTCATGATAAATCAACTGACTTTTTATAGACCATGGAAATCTTGGTATTGCTATGCATTGTGCTTCAGCGTTTCTGTCACACTGTGTGACAATTGGGGTCTGTCAACTGCATTCTATATTAGGGATTCCAAGTGTGTTCACAAAGCCAGTTGTTCTCAGAGCTAGGCTAACATTCTGTCTCCACTCAGCCCTAGCTCTGTGCCCATCTCACGGGCAAGCAGGCACTCCTCACTGCTGAAATTTCAGTGTACTTTATTGCCAGCCCCTGCAGATTCTGCAGTCTGTCTATCTGACCGAAGACGTCTTGCCAGTTTTCATATGCCGTGCCACGGTTTCATCACATAGACGGTAGCTTGGTTGTTTGGGATGTGACCTTTCATTTGGATTTCCAGAAATGTCAGTAATGAGATCTGAGTTGTAATTGATTTGACCTGTCTTGAACAGAAAGCAAGCAAATGGCCATTTCTGACTAAAAGGAGATTTTCTTCTTGGAACACCTGTAATTCTAAGATTATAGATGTCACCTGAGATGGACACAGAGGGTCAGAGCAGCATGTCCGGAGGATTTTATGAGTCAGAATGGTGACAGAAAATTGAAAAGAGGGTTCGCCAAACAATTCTTTGATTCTCATTTGACATCCCTATGAGCCTGTGAGATTGATACTAGAGGACAAGACTTACATCACAGAAGATTTCCATCCTATTCCATTGTCATATCTGATACTATTCTTTGCTTTAAAGATATTAATACATTAACCACATGTATATGTATAAATATATTTATGGTTATATATGCTTAATAATATACCTTGTCAAAATATTCAGATGAAAGTCACTTAACATACTTAAGTGCTCTATTTTCTCTCAAGAACAAACCGTTTTGAATTTTTATCTTTTCTCCACTTTGTCTTCTTTGGAGCTGTTCCATTTGACTTGAAGCATTCCCTCTTGAAGGAAGCAGAGACTCTCACATTGCAGATGAAGGCTCATTAAGTTCAGAACGTCTCAAGATCTACATGTTTCCTCCCCTGTGTTCGACTTCAGATAGTAATTACTTCAGAGAGGAGGCTCTCTGGGCAGCACAGCTTCCTGTGAAGTGTTCAAGGCAAGAACCTATGTGAGCTATCATCCATGTCTGGAGGGGCCTTTGGTGATGCAGCTGATGCAGTGATGGTTTTTTGGTGATGCGCGGCTGATGAAGCCATGGTCTTTGAGTCATCCCAGATCCTTGAAATAGCTCAATAGCCTTACTGGCTCTCTCATCTGTACAGGGTGGGATTAGTTCCTAAGCCTGTCCATTTATTTCCTATCTGGGACAAATAGGCATTTGTTCCTGTCTCCCAGGAAAGGCCGCGCAACATAATCTTGTAAACTCGTTTCCAGTGGCATCGATTACTTTACATGTTGGCATTAGAAAATCCACATGGAATTTCATCAAGTATACTTTCTTCCACTTAGAATTTTCTAATTTGCTGTTCTTTCAGCCATATCTAAATTTCTGAGGTTGAAATTTGCCTCTGTAAATTTTAAGATGTTTGGTTTATTTTTGTGTATTACACTTATTTGTGTGTGTGTGTGTCTTTGTATGTGTGTGTACAAACCCAAACTCACAGGCATATGTGTGTCCATGTCATAGCAAATGTGTAGAGGTCAAAGGATAAATTTGGGGACTCAATTTTCTTCTACCACCATGTCGGTCTTAGGGATTAGAGTCAGGTCATCAGGCTTGGGGGTAAGCTCCTGAGTCAAATTGACCATTTGGCTGTCCTGCAATATTTACTTTTTCTAAAAATATTTTATGATAAAATATATAAGCTCATCTAGATGTCTATATTTTATTATATGGTATCTGCATTAAATCTATTTTGGATCCAATAAAATTCATTATGAAGCAGATAATGGACCACTTTTGCTTGATTCTTTAGTAAGCTTGGTAGGATAATAATGAGTTGCTTTCTCTGTATATTTCACAATTGGGTTATTTAAAGGATTTAACAATTTTATTATTAATCAGTTTCTTTCATGAGAGTCTGATCACATTGTATACCATGAATTCATTGTTCTTGATGGAACGAAGAACCAATATGGCCAAAGTTGTGTAAGTGCAGCATATAACCGCACCTTAGACTTCTGCAATGTTCATCTTCAATGTAATTGTCTTTGGAGCTTGTGGACATTCACTCAACCCATGTTTATTGAGCATTGTATATGTCGACACTCCACTTTCAACTTATGTTCGTAGACCTCATAGGCGGTTGGGAAGAGAACGCAATGTCACTCATTTTAACATCTGATGAATGGTATAAAGAAAAGGCTAGGTGCAAGGGATGTGAAGCCTGACATAACCTAATGGCCAGAGAGGACTTTCTGAAAGAAGGCTATCTGACTGAGCCTGAAGGATAAAGAATAGCTACCCAGAAGACAGGAAGGGGAGGAGCGGTAGAAGGTATGGAATGATCGATAGATAGAACATTTCAGGAGGTTCTATTCCCAAGTCATGGAGTGAGTGGAAATCTTGACAAGGGATAAGCTTGGAGAAAGGGGACAACTGAGATCATGGAAGGTTACATTAATTATGATCAACTCTGACATCTGATTACTAGGTGATGTGGGAGTCCCCTCTGTGTGCTGTGATTACCATTAATGAATAAAGAAACTGTGTTGGCCTGTTGATAGGGCATAACTTAGGTAGGCAGGGAGGACTAGACTGAATGCTGGGAAAAAGAAGGGTAGAGTCAGGGAGACACCACGAAGATGCAGGAGACAGACTGCTGAACCTTTGCCAGTAAGCTACTGTCACATGGAGATATACAGATTAATAGAAATGGGTTAAATTAATATGAGAGTTAGCTGATAAGAAGCTAGAGCTAATGGCCCAAGCAGTGTTTTAATTAATATAGGTTCTGTGTGGTTATTTTGGTTCTGGGCTGCCGGGATGAACAAGTGGCCTCCTCCTACAACTAGGTACTGGTGAAATGTCATAATTGTTTTTAAAAGAATGAATACTTTAAAAAGAGTGACATAGTAGACTCTAAAACCTATAAAGTAAAAGAGTTGAAAAGTTCAAAGTTGGAAACACAGAATCTAGTGAGGGTTGTCTGATGGACTACATCCACTTAAAAACCTAAGAGGGCTTAAAAAGGAGAGAGAGAGAGAGAGAGAGAGAGAGAGAGAGAGAGAGAGAGAGAGAGCTTAACATAGCTTTTTGCTGTTTGCTAAGACATGCCATAGAGAGATTTCCTGTTTCAGCAATAGCAGCAGAAAAAAAGCCGGTCATTTTAAAACGTGGCTCACTGGGGCTGTACAGCCAGTGCAAACTCTGGCTTTAAAGCATTTCAATGGCTTTTATGGGACTGGATATTTGTGTTCCCGCTTGCTATCTGAAAGAAAGTACTCTGAGACCATGCCAATGGCTCAGCGCTCCCCGCCTGCACCTGGGCAGACGGCAGGATCAGGCTTAGGTAGGTGGGAGAGCATGGAAGATTTCTGCAGCCATACAGAGAGATGTTTCCAGGCTGTGTAGTGCTCTGCCTGTCAGATTTGGCTGTAACTTGGATGAAAAGAGTTTCTGTGCCACACATTCAGTCTCAGTTACAGTGCTGAGTGTGGCTCCTACCTGGCAGCCCCAGAGCTAGTAGAAAATGGTATGTATTCCATTTTGAAATTGGAGAGAGGTGGAGCCAACATCCAGAGTAGCCTGCTGCTCTGAGGTGCAACTGATTCAGTCACAAGCACCTCCTGCTCCACTCTGCCATGCTGAACTGTGCTGACCTCAGGTGGGAACTATTGTAATTATAATAACAGTGCAGTTAAGGTTTAGACTGGGCAGGAAACAGGTAGTACCATATTACCTCTACATGGTGCAACTTAAGTTTTTAAGAAGTGATTAGCATTTTAAGAATTGCTCCTGGATAGTAAAAAATTACAGATTCACAATAGGACAGATTCAGACATAAAAGACCTTTAAATGGGTCACAGTGTTGAATGAGTGTACGTAGGCTTGAAAGAGAGAAGAAAAAGAATGTAGAGAATAGAGTTAATGGTTTTTATAAAAAGGGTAAAGTCTTTAAAGAGACAGAGTACAGATAGTTATAGATTAAAAGAAATAAGTAAAAATAAGCCACATAAAAATGGAAAATTCACAGAGGGTCTGGATTATGTATTTTATTGTGTTTTCTTTGAATTTTTTGACTGTGAAGGAGCTAAGTACAGAGAGGCATTTCATTATATGGGCTGCCAAGCTAGACCAGAATGGATATAAGGGTATAACTTCAGAATTTGTATCTAAGAACATGATGCTTTGGAAAAGAGTTTCTTCTTTTGTTTTCACAGAGGATAAGACCCTGTGGATTGCTTCTATCCCAATATGGTATGATAGATCACGCCCTCCTGAAATGTTGCTGTGAACACCCTCAAAAAATTACTTCACTCAACTGCCGATTGAGATGAACCTGGCATACAGGTTACACTATGAAAGATCTGATTAACAGTGCCCCCATTCAGCAGGAAGCAGTTTGGAGAGAAATAATTGTGCCCATATTCCCAAATGTTGTTTATAAATGTTCTTTTACATTTAAAGGGGGATATGATATAGATATGGATAATTTGCATTGGTATGGATTTTAAGGTCAATTTGTTATATGTATATGTATTTCTGATATTGATTAAGGTATTGTGATTGTGTAGTTCATTTAAAAATACAATGTATAATTAGGAAATATAGGTTGTTAATGGATATTCATTGATAATAGTCAAGCTTGTAGTCATGTTAGTTAGATTTTCTAGATGTGTATAGATATATTTCAGATAGGCATTCTTCATATCTTTCAAAGACTACAGAATATGGTATTTTAAATGTTTTAATAACTTAGGGCTTTTCATGACAATGAGACATGTCTGCTCCTGGCAGCACCAGCTACTTCAAGAGGAGCATGGGCATCGAAGAGGCCCTTATGGAGTTTGATAGCCATTTGGGCAAGAAACTGCTCTTGCCTGGATTGATGCATAAACTGGACATAAATAACCCACAGAGAAAGGACTGCTGAACTTGCCTAAAGGTGAAATGGTCCTTTGGGGTTCCTGACTCATGAAAGAGTCTGTGAGACATTCTGCAGGACACAGCAAAAAGGAACTGAACTGTCTTTGAAATTTTCTGCTTCATGGAAGAGTCTGCTGAATACTATGGGCCTGAAGGCCAAAGATAGATGCCCCAACAGTACAGAGGAACTTTGGGTGACTGTCCAGGCAGTGAGATGTCTCTGTCATTTCTAGAGTTTTGTAAGTTGCTTACTTCTTGTTTACTTAGGTAATATTGTGTTCTGGAGTCTTTGATGGAGTTGAAGAGTAAATAGATAGTTATAGTTTTCCTTAGTTATGATAAAAGATAAAATAGATCTAAATATTGTAACTGTAATTCTTGCTTGATAACTGTTTTGTTATATGTAATTTTACTATGTTAAAATGAAAAACTTTTTTTGTTTAAGCAGAAAAATGGGAAATGATGGAGGAGGGTCATCTGTCTATGTGTTACTTTCATTGGTTAATAAAGAAGCTGCCTTGGCCCTTTGATAGGACAGAAAATTAGGTAGGTGGAGTAGACAGAACAGAATGCTGGGAAGAAGGGAAGTGAGGCAGTCGCCATGATTCTTCAACCCGAGATAAATGTAGGCTAAGATCCTTCCTGGTAAGCCACCATCTCTTGGTTCTACACACATTAATCAAAATGGGTTAATCAAGATGTGAGAGTTAGTCAGTAAGAGGCTAGAGATAATGGGCCAAGCAGTGTTTAAATGAATATAATTTGTGTGTTGTCATTTGGGGGCAAAAGCTAGCTGGCAGCTGGGAGCCAGGTCTCAACCTACTGCTCTTAACACTACATGTATGGCAGAACCAAAACTGGACTCAGGTAGATTGATGAGAATAATATTTTGGGAGTAAGACCAATTTGGTGGCTGAGAAGATGAAACTCTTTAGGAATATCTTCACTTAGAATGATATTTACACAAGCCAGGCGGTGGTGGCACACGCCTTTAATCCCAGCACTCGGGAGGCAGAGGCAGGCGGATTTCTGAGTTCGAGGCCAGCCTGGTCTACAAGAGCTAGTTCCAGGACAGGCTCTAGAAACTACAGGGAAACCCTGTCTCGAAAAACCAAAAAAAAAAAAAAAAAAAAAGAATAATATTTACACATTGAGAGGGACTTGGTTTTGCGTCTCAATGAGGCAAAAGCTTGTATTTAGTAGAAGATAATACCATGTGTGGTTTACATAAGCATCTCTTGGGTTCTCAGTAAAGTCTTTGAATTCATTTATCATTTTTCTGACTTAATGTCACTTTATCACAGCCACCTTAAATCATGTGCTGCCACCCTTTAAGTTAAACTTTTGTGGGCAGGAGAGAAGAAAAGAAGAGATGGGAGAATTTGTTCCTGAACTTCAACCTAGATTCTTAAAATAGAGCAAAGATTCAGAAAACATCCTAAGTTAGACAAAAATCATAAACTTAATCCTTTCTTCTCATCAGAGAACATATGGACCATCTTAAACAGTATTGTCCATTCCAATTTTATATCTTACAAACCAAGTCAAGCGTTTAGCAAGGATTAGGAGGAGCAGTGATATTTTGCAATACAGACATTTGAATTCATAATTGTGAGACCATAATGAATTCATTTGTCTGCAGAATCTGTTGAGTTGTGAATGGGAGCTGCTCAAGTCTTCTTTGCACAGATATCAGAGAGGGAACCATTTGCTTGCCATGTAGTCAGAGCAGAGTCCCAGTTTTCAGCGGATGTTCTAGCCTTACTGTAGAAAGAGAGTGAGATAAAAAACAGTGCATAGAAACCACGGTTTTAAATAGTGATTTTTCCGTGCTGTATTCAGTGACTCGGACCTGTAAGCTTAGTCTTGTGGAAGCTAAAACAGTAGGATCATAAATTCAAGGCATTCCTGGTATATATAATGACACCCTCTCTACAAAAAGAGAGTATAGATTTAGAGATAAAAAATGGCCACTCATTCTCTTGAAAAAAAGAAGAAAAGGTGGGGGAGAGATGAAGGAGCTGGCCAGATGGTTCAATAGTTAAACACATGGTGCTTTTCCAGAGGACTTGAGTTCAGTTCCCAGCACCCACAGCAGATGGCTCACAACTGTCTGTAACTCCAGCTATGTGGGCGCCACACTCATGGGCACATACCTGCAAACACATAATTTAAACAAATAACAAAAATTAATCTGGAAAAAACCCCACCCTGTCTCTTTTATGAATGTATCAGATCTTAATACCTCATTCATAATCTTTACATTTTGGTCATTTAATACAAGGTTTCCATGTAGGTTTCAAAAGAGGGTATTGATTGGCATTCACATATTTCAATCTCTCGCCCATAGGACGGTCCCTCTAGAGTTTCATATGGAGGTCTCTGTCGGATTAGAAACAAAGTACAAAGCCTTCTCTATGCCTCTGACTCATTTCAGTGGAGGTCCTCGAAATGCTGGCCGAGTATCCTTCTCCAGGGCTTTTATTAAGGGGAATAGTGCTCTGACTCAGGATAAATAGAGAGTTGGATATCAAAGGGAGGAATTAGATCCAGGGAAATCAGAGAAAACACTGTGAGAAAAGAAGCTGTAGTGTACTGCCTGACAGTTTTCCAAGCTGCTTTTGGTTTTAAACACATAAAACACAACTTATTTTTTTTTAATATGTAGGTGTTGGGAAGCATTTCCTCCCTGGGTGGGGGCAATTGGCTTCTATTTGCTCCCTCCAGGGCTGTGAACTCCCTCTAACTTGGAGACTAGTCTCCTCTCACTACATATCATTTCCAAACTTCTGGAAAAATGAGGTGTCAGACACCAACATGATTTTAATTTGGCAAACAGTTCGGGAAACTGATTGCTTTGAATATCTCCGTTCTGAACAGCGCAATTGAGCACCACAGGAATGACTATTCATTTTAGAACAGGAAATCTAACCAATAGCTCTGAAGATGTTTTTGAAGTTCATAACCTGGCCAAAATTGGTGTCTGTTCCCCTTCATGTCATCCTGAACACACTGCTTCTATTTTCCATTTTAGTTCTGGATATATACCTACAAACATTGACCCTCTTCCTTCCTTCCTTCCTTCCTTCCTTCCTTCCTTCCTTCCTTCCTTCCTTCCTTCCTTCCTTCCTTTCCTCTCTCTCTCTCTCTCTCTCTCTCTCTCTCTCTCTCTCTCTCTCTCTCTCTCTCTCTCTCTCTCTCTCTCTCTCTCCCTCTCTCCCCCTTCTGACGTTCCTTTTTTTCCATGTGGCTTACGCAATGACCAATCCATTCCTTCTGGATACAAATGAGGGAAAATGATATTTCTAAGACAAAGAGTCTGAAAATGGAAAGAAAGCCTTTGGAATGCTAGGGGAAAGAGGCATGCTTATAAAAGAATGCAATTTGGAGCAAAGAGGACAGATTCATGATGTAGTCATAGCTTCATAGCTGGGGATTTTCAGACCTTCAAAACCAAGTAAATTTGACTTGAATGCTTTCTCTTGAGTTTTGTGAGTTTCTGAGAGGCATTTGTGCTGTTTCTTAGGGATCTGCAGCTTGGACTTTCACCTTTGGAATTTATTATCCCAGATTTTTAGCCTATAGTTTTTGTTTATCTCTTTTGTGATGTCTTCCAAACGTGCACTCAACCTCTGTTCTTTATTTTTTTCTACAGCAATTCTATTCACAACAGGCCTTCATACACACAGCACATTTTGCCAACTGTGACAAAGTTTGATTTTAGGAGCTGAATGGACAGTGCTATTTTTGTTTATAAAGATATCTTCACCATCTTTTCTGCATTCTCCTATCCTCTCCTACTTCTGACTCTTTTATACAAGATCGACAACCGCAGTCAATCAGTTTTAGCCATGATCAGGCTTTATTCTTGTGTTAAGTGCTATTTTTTGTATCAAGCTATTAAGCTGAAGATTTCTAATTAGTCTTTAGATGTGATATTCCTTGTTCAGGTGTTTTGTAAAAGACAGGGTAGAAAGTAGGTTTGCAGAATGAAGAATTCATCCGCCTCGTAGGTCAAAACTGAGACTGTGGAGCTCTCATAGGTGGAGGTGGGATAATGACACACATCCTCTGAACCGGTGAACAGGGGAGGTGACATACCAATGGCAAGTGAAGACTGCAGGAAAATGAGGTTTTAATGAGCTGTATTGTAGTGAGAGAGACTAAGATGGGTTCCCTGGCTGGGCTCAATGTCTTCGAAGGATCCCAGATCCAGAGACATACAGAAGAGTAGAGGAGGGTGAGGCAGAGTGAAAATGACCAGACTCTGCAGTGACCAATTAGAAGGTGGAGGATGGAACCGTGAGCTAAGACACGTGGGCAGTCTCCAGAAACCGGCAAGCACGGGGAAATGCCTTCTCCGCTGCGTCTGGGAGAAAGAAAGTCGTGCTTGGAAGAAAATTTAAGGAAGGATGTGTTCATTTGGCTCATGGTTCCAGCAGACACAGTTCATCATGGCAGGAAAGCCACGGTGAGGAGCAGGAGGTGGCTGGTCACACTGCACCCACGATCTGCCATGGGGGCATCATACCGGGTACACAGACAAACACATTTGTGTCTTCCTGAAATGTCAGGAACTATTGAAGAGCAATAAATTCACAAGGCTTATGGGTTTCGATGAAAACAATTTGTCATATAATCTGCCTACTTTAGCAGCCTGGCCCAGGTAGACACACACACACACACACACACACACATACACACACAATCTTCCCTCAGGCTGGCTGTCTGATATGTTCTTGGACCTGGTTTCCCTGGTACGTTTTTTAACGCATCATGTGTTCCCTGCGGTCTTAATTTACCCCAGTGAACCCACCGGCCACCTCTGTTTCTACTCACACAGCATGCCAATTCTGGCTCTGCTCTGTGGCTGCTCTTATCCTTCTCCTTAAAAATGGGGCATAAAATGGAGTCTCCTTCTGAAAAAAAAAAACAAACCAGTTTTCTACAACATGGAGAAACGTAGAGCAGGGTGTAGTCGGAGTTCAAGAGTCCGGAAGCAGAGAAGGATGGCCTTAGATTTCTCCTTTCGATTAGGTCTCCAACCCCAGTACCACCCACATTTAGGGTGCGCTGTCATGGAGACCAAAGGGCCAGCACTAATGTATTACCTTGTTTCTTCTGAAGGCCGCTTCTTGGCATGCGGATAGCTGACCTCTCAGTGTTTTCTTACATCAGCTCTCTGTCCTCCATGCTTTAATCTCCTCTCCTTAAAGGGATATGAGCAGCTTGTGTCAAGACCTGTCTTAACATTTAACTTAATTACCTCTTTCAATGCCCTTTCACCAAATGTAGTCACTTTGCAAGGGGCTGGAGATTAGGGTGAATAAGACATTGGGATTTATAGGGCTCAATTTAGCTTAAAATAATGGGTAACTGTTGCTCAGGTGCAGGCAATGCGGGTCAGAGAAACAGCTGCAGACCATGCCAGTCAGAACAGATAGGTGAACTCTGCAGAGGCTCCCTGCTAGACTAGAGACCACACAGGCTGCCAGAACTCCAGATAGGTGGCCAACCCTGGGACTTCCTCCACTCTCTCTGTGCCCCCCACAACACTATCCCTAATCCCCACTCCCCTCCTTATCACTATGTTCCCCCCAATTCAAAAGAGGAACCCATGCTGGACCAGAGGCCTTGTTAGTTGCTGGAAGCCCAGCCTCAACTTGGATAGAGACTGACTGCTAGTTCACTACGGGTGCCAGAAATCCAGGTCACAAAGACCAGAAGACCAAAGAAGAAGCAGAAACCAAAAAAGAAACACATATCCAAAAGGGACAAACTCAGAAATCAGCACCTAGACCTATAATCATCCCAAACTCAGATGCCTAGATGCCAGTATAATACATAGTCAACACTAACCAGGACAGTATGTCACCACCAGAGTCCAGCTAACCTACTACAGCAAACCCTGAATATTCTAACACGGCTAAAGCACAAGAAAATGACCTTAGAACCAGTTTTATGAAGATGATAGAGGTCCGTAGAGAAGACATGAATAAATCCCTTAATGAAAGCCAGGAAAACACAAATTGGAGGAGATTAATACATCCCTTAAAGAAGCCTAGAAAAAAAAAACCAAGTCAACAGTTGAAGGAAACAAATAAATCTGTTCAAGACCTGAAAATGGAAATAGACGCAATAAAGAAAACGCAAACCGAGGGAATTTTGGAAGTGGGAATTCTAGGTCAGTGTCTTAGTTTGGTTTCTATGACTGTGAAGAGACACCATGACAATGGCAATGCTCATAAAGAAAACATTTAATTGTGGCTTGCATTCAGGTCAGAGGTCCAGTCCATCACAACAGAGAGTATAGTGGCCTGCAGGCAGCCGTAAAACTGAAGAAACAGCTGGGTATCCTACATCTTGCAGGCAACAGGAAGTCAACTGGCTGTCACACTGAGGGAAGCTTGAGAAAAAGACTTCAAAGCCTAGCCCCACAGTGACATGCTTCCAACAGAAGGTGTGGCCCAGGTTAAAGGTGTGCCCTTCAGGCTCGAGGCCTGGATTAAAGGCAGGTGTTATCAAGCTTCCTCCAAAAACACCACACTTTCCCCAAAAAGGCCACACCTCGTAGTAGTGCACTCCCTATGAGTTTATGGGGGCCAAATACATTCAAACTTTCACACTAAGCTAACAGGCACGAGAGATGCAAGCATTACCAACAGAATACAAGAGATGGAAGAGAGAATCTCAGGCATGGAAGATACGACAGAAGAAAGATACACATTATTCAAAGAAAATATTAAATCTAAAAAAATTCTAACACAAAATACCCCGGAAACCTGGGAAAATGTGAAAAAGAACAAAGCCTAAGAATAATAGCAATATAAGAAGCAGAATAATCTCAGCTCAAAGGCCCAGAAAATATTTTTAACAAAATCATAGAAGAAAATTTTCCCAAAGAAGGACATGCTTATAAAGATACAAGAAGCTTACAGAACACCAAATAGATTGGACCAGAAAAGAAGTTCCCTTGCCACACAATAATCAAAACACTAAACACAGAACAAATAAAGAATATTAAAAGCTGAAAGGGACAAAGGCCAAGTAACATACAAAGGCAGATCTATTAGAATTACACCTGATTTCTCAACAGAGACTCTGAAAGCCGGAAGGAATTTCTCTAGTTTTACATCTTACTTTGTTTGTTTTATGGTGACTTTGATAGTTTTATTTGAGATTAACATGTTACTAAAAATTTTTTTAATTTATTGAATTGCTGATGTAGATTATCTGTAAGAAGTTATGAAACAAAATAATCATATCGATTTAGAATTTCATGGGTTTGGGAAGATCGTTCAGTAGTTAGGAGCACTTGTTGCTCTTGCAGAAGACCCAGGTTCAGATCCCAGTACCTACATGGCAATTCACAATGCCTGTAGCTCTAGTTGTCGGGAATCCGATGCCCTCTTCTCAACTCTGTGGGTACCTGCACACACACTGAGCACACACACACACATGCACACACACACACACACACACACACACACACGTACACATAAGAATAAATTTTAAAATCTCATATATTTACAAGACATGTTATAAATCATACACTGAGACAATGTGTGCTTAATGTGTTTAGAAAGAAGTCAGAGTACATGGCATCTATTGCAAACAAGTTACAATAACTAAATAAATAGTAAAATGTTGAGGATCATTTTGAAGCATCCTTAGAGGGCTATGTGGAAAATATTGAGAGACTGTAATCAAAGAAGAAAGAGAATAGTAGCTAATCATTAGTAGAATTCTGCATATGTAGATCTGGCAAGCCGTTAACTTACAATGATCCTTCTGCCTTTGCCTCCCCAGTTTGGGGCTTAAAGGTGTGTACCAACATTCTCAGGAGTTATTTTTGCATTTTTAGATTTTAATTTTTCAGAAATTTGCCTTTCTCTTAAGTTCTCCCTTTGTAACTTTGTGGGTTTTGTTTATTTTTGCATGGTGACCATGGAGTCATGCTTCCTTTAATGCTACTAAAAAAAAAAAAAAAAAAATGGTATATGCACTTTTTTATTTGTCTGTTTTTCAAAGACAAATTTTTCTCTGAAAATCTTTGGAACTATGTTTATATTCACACCTACTGATGAACCAGAAGCCAACTCTCAGCAATAAAAAATCAGATGGTCCTGCAGGAATGTTATTTGGTGTTAGGCAGGCCTTCTGCTAAAGACACCAAAGGGAAGATTGCAAGGTAGTTGGCTGGAAATTGATTTTGTGCTTTCTCTAATAGTTTCTTCACATGCTCATGTATATAACCTACATAAATATGCTTTACTTAAGCCTAGGATTAATGTACACAGAGTAGTGGATATGTTCAGTCCTACCTGAGAAAACCTGAGAACTGGCAGTTTCTTTTGTCAACTCTGAAAAAACTCTGTATTTTACTCTGTAAAAATATTTGAAAATATAACGAGAAGGTGTCAGACAGAGATACTTTGTCAATAGGAATACATAAGTTTAAGGAAATGAGTTAGGAACCCCCTCAAGAACTTACTGATCGCTCTCTTGCCTTCCCCAACCCCGGTGCTCTAACTTCCCATTGACTGATTCCTTCCCAGAACTCCAACCTGGTGAGTTCCAAGCACACAGAACAGCTTGTGCCTTTGACTATGGGCTCTCTGAAAAGTGCTGTGTGCTTGAGCGGGGTGATGTCATTTCCTGGAGAATTCAAGGAGTCATTTTCTTCTAATTCTTTTTCCAACACTTCCAAAATGAGCAAGGATTTTCTGCATCATCCTTTATTCTGGGGTTAGCATGACTAAAACATCTGTTAACAGCAAAGGAAAACTAAAGCTCAACAAAGCACAAACTCAAAAGCCAGGCTCCCGCTCCTCACGACCAGGAGTGAAGTCTGTCATGTGATTCTGTAGCTGGAAGGGCTGTGAGGGGAATTTCAGGTAAGCTTTCCGCTGACATGAGGTCAGTTTGTCAATTCCATCCACACACTTGCTTTAAAGCTGGATCAATGAGATCAATAGCATTTATCATGATGCCCACTACTTTATTTGGCTTTCATGCTGGGGGAAAGTCAGAAACCTGGAAAAATAGGCTTTGCATTTCAAAGGGTCTTACCATACCCTTGGAAAGAGCCTGCTTGCCTTCCATGCAATCTCCCTTCTGGCAAACTGCAAGTCCTGCAGGAGATTGGGTGCTTCTGGGGAGGGTGAGCCTAGAGCAGCATGGAGGTGGTTTGGAAGACAGAATAGGATGTGGATTTCAGAACAAAGAAGTGACTGTCTCCACCCACTTCAGAGAAGGAAGTGGTTTAGTGACAAACATCTCAGGTGTGGGAAGGGAGCAGCAATGCCTGCCTTTGATTCTGTAGTGTGAGAATAACAGGCTCCTTATCATTCAGCTGCGCAGACTCCCCCGCCCTCTCTCCTGCTTCCTGTCTCCCGCTCTTCCATGTATGCCCAGTCCTTTAGAAGCAAATCTTGGGGCTCCAGCATGCAATGATGTGCCATTGCTCGGCAACAGTCGGGATCAGGAAAACAGCTCATCAGCAATTTAGATATTAATCATAGGTTCTGAACATGAAATAGATGCCTGAACTCTGAAAAGTCTTGGCTTAAATAAATAAAATGTACCTAAGGGATTTCATCTGTAGTTCAAACGTTATCTTGTTCATTTGGTTTCCAAGGATGTGCATCCACATATGTTCTCTGGGGGCGCTTTGCATTTCGGTACTGGGGTTAAAGCAGGATGCGGAGAATACACAAGGTGGTAAGGTACCTCATTATGTAAAGTCTGTGAGATTCAGGAAAAAGTGCTGCACTGAAGTTGCTCAGGGTCTTTCCTTCTAAGGCTGTGGGATTCACACCCATTGATAAAGCAGAAGCTGACCCTCAGCACTGGGAAAGCAAATGGTAGCGTGGGAACTTTATTTAGTGCTAGGTAGGACTCTTATTCAAGAGACCAGAAGGGAGAAGGCAAGGTAGCTGGCTAGAAACGCAGATAAAAGACGTTTCCAGAAGGTGGGGGGACGGGGGGCCGACACTTAGCATTTCCTCGTGGTTGCTAAGTTATGTAAGAAGCAAGATCACAATCAGAATACTTCTGTGGCAAACACAGAACTAAGTTTGAAGGGGGATGTGAACGGTCCTATAAAGAGTTTTTGCCTAAGATGAGCAGTCTTGTTTACAGGATGAGGCCTGAGGGTGGCAATGGCCAAGAGTCCGCTCCTCCAGTTGTCCAGAACACACTGCCAAAGACTGGATCCAGCCTTTCTCCTAGCGTTGATGCAGATTGTCTATGGGCGGTTCATTCAACTTACTTTCTGAAGTTTCGAGCTCAGCAGATTTACCCAGCAACCCCAGAAGGTTGCTGACTAGGCTCTGAGTTAGTCCTCCTCAACTTTTGGAGCACTGACATTTGAGAGGGGTTGCTTTGCATTAAAGACACCCTGCGCGTTATAGAAAGTTTAGCCTCATCCTTGGCTTCCCCAAGACGGGAGCTGTTACAAGCAGACACCAGCATAAGACAAGGGCCCGCTGGGGTTCCATGTTTGTGTGTCCCTTGGGCAGAGAGAAGCAGATAGGAATGGGAACAGAGACAGTGCATCATGTTTTACCTGCATTTTACCCTGCATGCCCCTTTAGTTCGGACCTGTATAAGTCAAACATAGTCGGCACTCTTTCTGCGCATGCTCTTTAACATTCCAGTCTTGGTGGGGATGAGTTTAACCTGTTTTCTTCTTCTGTGTTAATTTTGTCCTCACTTTTTGCCCTCCTGCCACAATGCCAATACCATTCTCTCCCCCATCCCACCAGGTCTTAGGCAAAACAATGGGTCTAGCGTTTCTACGGCAATTTTGTAAGAAACCAGTAGACACTTAAAATCTAGTGGATGTTTTAGGGTGTCATGCCTCTTTTTCTGCTGACTTACTGTAATCCCTACAATCTATTTTTGAAGAATCAGAATTCATTGTTTCAAGCCTTTAGATTTCCAGTGACAAAGCACGGAAGAGAATAGAATATTTGATGCAGTGTTCAGTGAGATAGGACAAAATGCACACTGTGCTGATCTTTTTTTATGAGCGGCAAACCTAGTCTCTAAATCAAATATTTATCTTTTTTTTCTGTCTTCATGCATTTTAACTTCAGTTACCTTCCCTCGCTTGACACCATCTCCACCAGATGCTACCTGCTACCTGCCATCTTGTCTACCTGATATTCGCCCCAATCTGTTCCCATAGTGCATTTTCAGGCAGGCACCGTTTAACAGTCTCAAATTCTTCAGCCTGCTTTCTCTTTACGTTAGTCATTTTTTGAAGAAAAATCTGGATGCCTTCTGAGGGGAAAAAAAAGTTCTTTCTTTGCTTGAAAGCCACTCTTTTTTGTAGCATTGAACACATTGTATTGCCGACTTTCCCCAGAGAGCGAGCCACTTGAAGACCATGCTGTAGATATGTTTCACATCACCAAGTGGTTAGCTTAGGGGTGACACTGCAAATGTTATGAAGTGGATTGGGGTAAGTTCAGCTGCAATTGGAAATTCATGAAGACTGTATCGTATACCAGAGGCTGCAGCAGAACCTGACTGGCTTGGTTAGGAGTCACTGTGACAAACTTGTCTTTCTTTCTCTTCCCACAAAGCCCAACTCCTCTGCTTGCTCCACTTCATATGCTCAAGGGCAAAGCAGCTTTGGGAATTAGGGGCTGATATGGTAATGTAGAAGTCAGAATTGCCTAGGTAGAGATAAATTCTATCCAGTTTAGAATGAAGAGTAGATACAAAGCTCAGATCCTTAAATTATAGCTGATTTCAGATTAATACTGCAGGAAAAAAGATAAATATTTCCCTCCCTTGTCTAAAATACAACAAATTTTTGCATTTGTGTGTGTGTGTGTGTGTGTGTGTGTGTGTGCATGTGTGTATGTTTGTGTATGTGTGCCTGTGTTGGAAGGCCAGAAGTTGATGTTGGGTGTGTTCCTCAGCCCCTTGGTGAATATACACCTAATTGGGGTAGTTTAGCCAGTTTGGTATGAGTCCTTAAGTCTGCCTACCGAACACTGGACCTATAGGCACCACACTTGTTAGGCATATACATGGATCCAGAGAAACAGAACCCAGTCTTCATATTTATAAGGCAAAAGCTTTCTTCCCATAGCTATCTCCCTGGCCATTCCACCTAATGTTTTTAAAAGGCTTCTTGTAGTGTTCAGGAAACAACTAAAACTCAGAGAATAGTTAAGGACAAAGCCTGTATGTTACTGAAAAGAAACTTAGCGTCTAAGAATAAAATCTGTAAGAGAGGCTCAAAGGGTTGCAGAGCTCTAGAACCGAGTAAATAAACCTGGTTGCCTCACCTGCAATGTGAGCAGTTAGAATGAATGACTAATGAAGTACATCTTTGCTCCACATCCCCTGAGATTTCGAGTCAGTGGAGGATGATTCGATTTATCAAATCAGATAAATCAGCCAGCCAACCAATCAACAAAAAATTTCCCCCAAGGCTCTGCCATTCCTCCCAAGTTAAAAATAAAAAATTAAACCACTTTCTCATAAAACTTCTCAGGCACATCTGCTGTATACTCTAATAACTCTGTGTGTTCTGATCAGGTGTCTCTGACAACAGTCGCGCAAGTTTGAGAGCTATGCTGGCTAACACAGGTGTTTCTTCGGAGGAGGGTAACTTGGCAGGAATCTATAAGAGCAAGACAAATACCAGGCATCCTACCTGGACCGAATACAAATGGAAAAAAGAGAAAGGCAGCTGAGTGCTAAGGTTCCCGGCCGTTGGTGTGCTGGGATAAGAGAGAGGCGCTGCTATGGGGTGCTATGCTATGCCATTCCACTCCTGACCACTGTGCCGATGTAATGATTGTCTGCGCAAGATGGATCCCATGGCGGAGGACAAACATGCCTTCAGACAGAGCTTTCATGGTAAGGAAGTTTATTGGGAAGGGAAGGGAGGAAGACAAAGAAAGAGAGACAGAGAGACAGAGTGTCCTGCCTCCTCAGAGAAAGGGCAGAAAGGAAGCCGGTTGACAGGCAGTACTGTGGGCCCCAAAGCTTTTACTCCTTGAAGTTGTTTCTTGTCAGGCTTTCAGCCACAGCCACATGAAAAGTAACTGATATAGTTATCAAGGGCTCAGAATCATAATTTTTGTCCTCCATAGAGAAAGAACATTTCCAGTTGAGAGAAAGCCCGTATCAGAGGTTCATCAGGTATGGCTTATCATACAACAGAGGATCATGTTCCATTACATATCACTTCCCTAGGGAGCAGGCTCAAAATCAGATGTCTATTCTACTCTCACAGATTGCCATTTAGAAAAAGAGATGCTGAGCCCAAAGCTTAGTACGTTTAGCCAGCCATCCCAATAGTTCCAAAGCAGGTGGTTGTCTTGGACAGATCCGGTCTAGAAGTTGGGTTGATTCTTGCTTCTCCTCCTTGGCGCAGGCCCTTCAAATAAGACCCATTTACATTTTTTTCATCTGCTCCTATTTTGATGAAGCCAGTTTTAGAATAATAATTTACTTCGAGCATGTACTTACTGTTATTCAAAATAGTATCGTTTGGCAAAGTGGAAATGATTTTGAGAAGAGGGAACATAAAAAGCTTTTGGAGAGAAAGCCAGATCATAGGATGGACTATGAAGCAGCAGGAATAGATACAACTTTGAGGCAATGGAGGAGTGTAGCCAATGGTCGCTGTGAGGAAGTGACTGAGGGAGGCTTGAGGAGCCAAGGGGAAAGAAGGCAGCAATGTGCTCTCCTCAGGAGTTAGATCAAGTGTTTGTTCTGCTAAAAAGCCTTATGACACAGGGGGAGCCAGGTGCCTGGAACTGGGGCCTGCTCAACACAGGCCTTTATTCACTTAAGTGGAAACCAGGCCAGCTGGATTCTGGTTTCCAAGCCGGGAAGGAACATCCAGGGAAAAAAAGCTGCCTGGATTTACAGGAAATCGAAAAGCCTTTCGTTGGCATGTTTGGATCTTTGGTCAGAAAAGCTGAGCGACAGATATGTGTTCCTCATTATTAGAGGCACGCAGGGTGTTTAATGATCCAGGAAAAAGCCTTGGGCCAGCACACGAGGTGTGACAAATATTTGGAAGGAGCAAATTACAGACAGAGAGACATTTGCCTCTCCTTTTCCGTGATAATAGTTTTAGTAAAACAAACAAATACGCAGATGCATATAAATTGACAGTTGGCTAAAATATGCCAAGAAACATAAAGACTAGGACAAAGGCAGAAGAATACGTCTGCAGACTGTTCTAGCAAGAACAATATTTGAATGCACAGTCACCCTAGGCAATGAGGACTAATTCTTATTGACACAATTAAAAAAAAAAAACAGAGTGGGGAAACACTCCCAGTCCCAGTCATCCCTTTGTAATACCCACTTAAAAAGGAAAATCTCTAGTTACTGTTGGTAAATCTCTAGTAACTTTTAGTACGTTGCCTTGGTCTTCACTGTCTCTAGATCGCCATCTGATGGTCACTACTGACACTGCACTTTCTTTTTCAAGTCTGCATAAAGTCCATCTAGTTTCTTGGAAGAAAGACTGTCCTGGGTCTCATTTCCAGAACAAGCCAGTTGTTTTCAAATACTCTTAGCAATGGTCTCTCTCCTTAAACAGCATCTCACTCAGAATCCCAGTTCATAAGACGGGAGGGAGAAAGAGAGAGCGAGGGAGAGTGACTAGATATTCACCTGTTCTCCAACTGGATGCAGCTCCGTAGGGCACGGCTGGGTAAGCCCTGGGATGAAATACAGGGACAATAGACTGGTGCTGGTCGTCTTAACAGACATATTCTTTTGTCTGAAGGAGCTGTCGTCACAGAAGCATGACTTCATCAGAACTCTTTAGGTTGAAATGAGCAGAAACCAAACTCAAGCTATTTAAAGAATATGGGAATCTTTTAGTTGCGAGAGTGTGTCCTGAAGGAGAATATGTGTAAGGACCTAAATAATGCATCATTTTGCCTTTGGCCTTTTTTTTTTTTGTTCTTCCACAGCACCCTTCCTGGTGCAAGGACACAGGGGGTTCTGGTTCAACCCCTCACTGCATGGGATCCTGGGTGATAGTCTCACTGAGGCATGAGCAGTGCTCCCCTGTGGAAGAAAAGTCAGCCTCCTTTTCCCTTTTAATTATTGGAAGGTGATGGAGGACTCTCATTGGTTAATAAAGAAACTGCCTTGGCTTTTTGATAGGGCAGGATTTAGATAGGTGGAGTAGACAGAACAGAATGCTGGGAAGAAGGGAAGTTAGTCAATCGCCATGCCTCTCCTCTCTGGAACAGACGCCATGGAGCCAGCCACCAGGTCAGACATACTGAATCTTTCCCGTTAAGACACCACCTCGTGGTGCCACACACATTACTAAATATGGGTTAAAGAAAGATGTGAGAATTAGCTAATAAAAGGCTAGAGCTAATAGGCCAAGCAGTGTTTAAAAGAATACAGTTTCTGTGTCATTATTTCCGGTAAAGCTAGCCAGGTGGCAAGAAGCGGCCCGCCGTCTCATCACTACAGGAAGGAATAGATAATATAGAGTGAGTGCAGAGGGGATCCAGAAGTCCACATGACTGTTAGATCTGCAGCTCCATTTCTGGGCTCTTGGTACTGCCTTTTCATTATTTCTGCTTGGTATCTTTGATGATGTCACATGTGCTAAGATAGCTGTGAGGGACCCTCAGGCAAGATGCTCTTCATTCAAATCACCTAGCAGAAGCCGCAGGCTCGGGCTTCTCTTTAACTAGATCAACCCAGGAACACACATATGTCTGAGATGACCCTGCTGGGAAAGACTGGAACATAGCTGGCTGATATGAAGGGCTCAGTGGATGTCTTAGTTATGAGCTGGGAGGAAAGGAAGGAGGGGAAAGTGAGCTGTTCTTACTGTAGCAAGAAAGCCAACTTCACACAAAGAACAGAAGCCATCCGTGTTTGTGGGAAAAGCAAAAATGCCAGAAAAAATGTATTTACGAAGATTTCTTATTCCTGTTTTGTGAGCAAGGAGAACAAAGCCTGAAGACTGTGCGTAATTTCTAACCAAAATCCAAAACCAAGTAACCACAAAATCCCAAAAGAAACCAACAAAACCGTCAAAGATTGCAATCCAGATCTGTTTGGTCATAAACTTTCAAATTACTTTATGTGTGACCCAAAGAAGTCACACCCTGTGATAACAACCATCCTTACTGCCCATTCCAGATCAAGACTGTCTCTCTCAAAGCCTTACAGGAGCCATGCCTTGAACTCCTCAAATGGGAGACAGTTTTAGGAACAGGTTACATTCACCACTTTTGACGAGAGTCCCTGAGTGCAGGAAGCCTTTGGTCTAAGCCAGTTTGGAACATAGTGGCTGGGTGATGATGTTGGGAACCTGGAGAACAAGTTTTCACCATAATCTCGGAGCAGAGAGCTTTAGCAAATGGAAGAGGCTGGAGAATTGATGTACAATATTAGCGAGACTCCCCAGTATTCTAAAGGGATGTCTAAATTGGCAGAGTAGCAAGAGAGACCTTCCAGACAAACAACAGCTCTCAGGCTTCCTTCCTTCTTTTTTTTTCAGGGAAAGAGTTTCAAGCATCCCTCAGAGGAAGCTGCCATCCTCCAAACCCCAGGGAGCTGTTCAGTGCAAGTGTGGCTGCCTGGGGCTTCTCCCTCCATCCTTGATGGCAGGATTTGCCCTTCAGGCTCTTGAATTTCCTGGGGGTTATCTCTGCATAATTACTCTGTGATCCAAATAGCTGATTAGAGACCCTGCAGTCCTCCCTTTGTCACGCTTGCTGCTGCCAAACACAACAGCTTTTTTAAATTATTAAAATGTTCGCCATGGTAGCATTTAAAGTGAATTTCAGGGCTGCCATAGTCACATTGTGAGAAAGGCATGTGTGTTTACGTGGGAAAGTGTTACCCCTAGTGACTTCTCCTTTGTCCCAAAGATTCTTTCTAAGGACAAGTAACTGTAAAGCTGCAACAACGATCACAATGACTCTCTCTCTCTCTCTCTCTCTCTCTCTCTCTCTCTCTCTCTCTCTCTCTGAGTGTGTGTGTGTGTGTGTGTGTGTAGAGGAGCCACGTTATCCCAAAGTTCATCTGGTAGCATCCTCCCTCTGTAAGGATTCAAAGGCGGGGGCCTTTGGGAAGTAGGGTTAGTATCTTTATGGGAGACCCCAGAGAGATCTCTTATGTCTCTGTCATGTGACATTAGTGTAAATAGATGGGCAAAGTGGTCTTCATCAGCCACAGACTCTGCCAAGGACTTGACCTTTAACTTAACTGCCTCCAGAACTACGAGGGGTAAACTTCTCTGTTATATAGGAATGTACCCAATCTGTCTGTTTTGGTAGTTGGTGATGGAAGCCCAAACTGAGGAACACAGTAAATATTATTGGTATCTGAATCCTTTCTAATCAAATTTCAGTAATTTGAGAGTGTTCTGTTGTTAGAATAATACCCAAAACTCATTATAAACATTATTTCTGTTCTGACTGTATGTATGTGTTCTTGTTTATGTGCATATGTGTGTACATGCATACATACATGTGTACACATGTCTGTGGAAGCAGAGGGTGGTATCAGGTGCCTTTGCTAATTGTTCTCCACTTGGTTGTTTGGAGAGAATATCTCTCATAGAAACTGGAGCTCAGTGATTCACCTTGACTGGCTGGTCAGGAAGTCCCAGGAACCTCTTGTCTCTGCTACACCAGAACTAGGATTACAGGTACACACTGCCACACCTGACTTTTGAAGGGTGTTAACACAGAACATCTTTGATAGACTGGTATTTTACTGACTATCCTGTCACGTAGATGCTTATGTCTGATTTCTATGAAGAGTCAGAGGGAAATTATTGGGAGTAAATTAAGCAGAAAAAGGCACTTTTTTATTTTTAAAAATGTTTTATTTTCTTATGAAGAAATTCTGGCCGAGGGAAGTTGATCCAAAGACAGGGAGAGGACTCACTGTCTTTTCCACAGCTCATCTATTCCACCCGGAGACCCAACACTAACGCTTGGCCATAAATGACTAGCTGATGCTTCTGTATTGATTTGTGGTCTATAGCAACCTTGCTTCCTCCCCTCGGTGACATCATTTTCCTGTTCGTTTCCCACAGTTGCATATGTGGGTTTATGGGATGCAAGCTAATCCAACAAATGGAAGAAATTATACCTCATGTCGGAGAGCTTTCATGCCCAGACTTTGGAACAAAGGAGCCAATACCTGACACATCCATAAACACCCAGAGAGCGGTGAGATAATGAGGAAGGCTTCCAGGCCGGGGATGAAAGAGTCCTGCTCGCCCAACGTGGAAGTGAGTGGTGTGGGGGTGTTCCTTATCACCTTGGGTCTCCAGTCTCCTCAATATGGACTTCTGGGTCAGTGGACACTTTGGACTAATGGACAGATGTTTATTCCGCAATGCCTAGAGGGTTGATCAGGACTGAATATCCATCAGCAAGACTGAAGAAGGCTTCTTAGAGGCAATGTGGTGTGGTTTCAATGAACTGGAAAAGAATAAAATTCCAGAAACTAAGATAATTAGACTTGTGGAGAGAGACAAAGAACGTTTAGAATGTTCTGTTCGGTCAAAAAGTTTTTACAGCAGAACTTTCTCAAGCTTCCAAAATTTCTGGAGTCACCAACTACAACAGCTTCCCTCTTCCGTGATTCCAGAAGCAGTCTGAAGTATCAGGGGAGTGTCACAGATGTCTCTGGACTAATGGCTCTTATACGGAAGGAGTCCCCCTTCTTTATTGTCTTTTTCTGCTGCCTGATGCCCCTCTGGAGACTGTTGGCTGAGGTCTTCTGCTATACTTGCTCCTGGCATTCAAGCACCACTGAACCAAATCTCCGGCTTTTTGCAGTGCGTCATTGCTATTTGATGTATACTCATACCTTAGGGTCCTCATGCATGAGACACTATAGTGCCAGGAACTAGATGTACTTTCCATTCCATGCTAACTGCTTGCACGAAGCCCACTTACCAAACTATTTTCACTCAGAGCTCGCACGATTGTCCAAAAGGAAGAGCACCTTTTAGAAGTTGGTGTTAGAGCTCCCCACATGATGTCTTATTATCATGTGGCATTCACAGAGACTTAGAAAGGTGAGTGTCGTGTGGTATGGAGCCTTGTTTGACCATGGAAAGATTTCTGGGTTATCAGTACATGAAATAAGAAAACTAATGATTTAGGTATCAAGTTCCCACAATACCTATAAGTCATCTGTGATCTGTGCAGTGTAGGACAATGTGTGGCATGGAAGACGGCATGAGACACAGTCTGGATAGGGCCGAGCAGGGATCTTCAGGCTGGGGCTGAGATACTCTCAGAGGGGATAGCAGGCGTCCTCGCAGCTGATGGAAAAAGTACCGCTTTATGCATCTCTCTAACAGGAAGCGAAGTCACTGACATCGGGAGGGAGAGCTTTGTGGTGGGCTTCAGATCTTCACTTTACTCACCTATAAAGTGGGATAACTCCTACAAGATCAAAACAAACATCAAGTCAGGCAACTGCAATTGTGAAAGCATTCATTTAATGGTTAATACTGTCCTGCAGATTTTCCTGTATACTCTGTAGATGTGTCAGTAAACACATGTTCATCTTCATCAGGTAAGGAAGGAAGATTCGGAGGAAAGAGTGAACATCTATTCAGTACATAAGGCAACCATTAGGGATGCCATGCTATCTACTGCGTGTGCTTACCCAGTGAGGTGGGAGTCTGTGACTTAGAAAACTTGTTTGAATCTCAGAGTACTCAGAAGGCAGTAAGGGACGAATCCATGATTTAAATTCAAGTTGATCGGATCCCCTAGCCTATGTTTTGCCATGATACTCCCACCCTGTGGTAAGTGAAAATTGGGTGAGAAGAGTCTAAAATGGTTGGCTTTTCTACTTTTAGCGTTCAGTTGGGGGGATGTGATTTTTCCACCTGCTTTCAAGAGCCTCACATGAGAGGAAGGTGTGGGAAGCATCACAGCTAACACCCTGCAGCTAGTCAAACTCATATTTGAACCAGTTCTTCTCCTGAGGAAGAAACACTAATATCTATATTTCACTATCAGGATTTTACTAAACTCCCATTTTAGCCATCTTAGAAGCACTCAGGCAACCGTAAGACAGTTTTTTTTTTTTTTTGCAATATTTAAAAGATAAATTTGCAAGTATTGCTTTTTCCAAAAAGCCTTCCTTGTTTTTTTAGAAATAAAAGAACTATCTATGGGTACACATATAAATGTATATATGTTACAGAAGTTAGTTTATTCCTATAATTCAATTGCTTTGCCAATATGCTGATAGACAGGCAGACAAAAAGACAGATAAACACACAGACATATAAGCTAACATGAGGGGGTGAACAGGAGAGAGAGAGAGAGAAAGAGAGAGAGAGAGAGAGAGAGAGAGAGAGAGAGAGAAAGAGAGAGAGAGAGAGGGGGAGGGAGGGAGAGAGAGAGAGAACTCTATTCTAGAAATATTCCTGAGATATGTTATAGGGAGGAGGCCACTTGTTGGTTCCCAGCTGCTTAGCCCCAAAATAATCACACAGAAACTGTATTATGGTAATCACAGCATACAGAGGGAACTCCCATAATAGAGACACACTCAGAAATAATGTTTTATTAGATACCCAGGAATTCATTGGCCTTATTAGCATTAATACAATGTATACATGCACATAGAATATGCATGTATATCAAGAATATACACATGCATATATATTTTTTCCTGTATTTTATGATATTTAAAGACCTAGGAAAAAATTTTATCTTAATAATGTACATACCCACCCATTCCATTTTGAAAGCATCTGTTCTACCTGTTAACACTACATCTGCCTCTAGGCAATATGCTTCCAGGAAGATGACCCTGCACTTTTGTTTTGGCAATGAGATTATCTGGAGGCTCTTCTTGAGCAGAATCCCTCTTATTTCATTTCAGAGACACAACAGGTGTAGTCCACTGCTAGCTCTGATGTTTAAGTGAGTGTGGTGCCTCAACTTTAAATGAAGAACACATGGAGTTGAAGACTGGCCCAAAACAACCAAAATGCAGTCACTTCTGAGCTTCTCCACTTGTTCTTCCTGCCCCTGGACACTTTAAGAAACAGAATCAACTATCCAAGTTCCAGATAAGGGATGGAGGTGACGATGGTTCTATGCCAATTATAGTCTTTCAGCATCTAACTTTTTGGAGAAGCTTCTATTCTCTGTCAAGGCAGGATCCATAGAAACCACCACAGCCACTACCACTGACAAACTGTACATTGAATGATGCCCTGCATCTCATCACCGTTGTTCCCTTGTTATCCGCTCTAGGATGCTGTTGACAACTTGTTTTGGGTAGATCATTAAATCTGAGCTGACTGCATCAAACCCTTTCTACATCGTGTATCTTAAAATATTTCATTCTTTATGAGTTGTCTGCCTGTAGCCAGGATTTTCTTTTCAGTCTCTTCCCTTAGAAATGGACAACTTTTGGTGGGTGGGCCTTGAGCCACATGTGAGAGAAATGAATAGACCAGAGCTGACTATTTACTTCCCCTGTCCTCTGAGAATATGAATGAGAATGTGAAGTTCAGACTTCACCCCCATGACTATCAAACACAATTAGGTGTTTGCCGTCACCATCGCCACACTCAAACATAACTTGTGAGCAAGGTAAGGTGTAACGGAGCTCCCAAGATTCAACTACTGTGACTTCTGTGTCATGATGAACTATCACCCATGATCATGACCAAATAAACCCTTTCTCCCTTATGTTGTTTTTGTCAGAACAGTTAGCCATAGATGCAAGGAAAGAAACTAAGAGAGAAACTGGTACCAAGAAGTGGGGCCATTGCTATGATAAACTGCACCACAGAAACTGGACCACATAGAGGATCACAAGGTCCTACGGAACAGGTTTGTTGAAGGAGTTTGGAACTTAGAAGTTCTAAGCAGTCTAAATGTATTTAAATACTGGTAGCAGAAATGAATGGGCCTTTCTATGGTGAGCTTTGATACTAGTGATGTTGGGAGAGACAAGAACATTAAAGATCCTGATCACCAGGTTTTAGAGGGTAACAAGGACTGTGCCAGGAACTGGGCTAAGGGTTGTTTCTTGTGATATGTTGGCCAAGAATCTGGCTTCATTCTTCCAGTGCACTGAGTTTGAATGAAGTTGGATGTGAAGTTAATGGGCTACCTTGTTTAATAAAAGAAAGGGAGGAGGGAACCTTAAAGTTTCAGAAAAGGAGAGTAAAGAGAGCAAAACATTTGTAAAGGTTGAAGAGACTGGGGCCATTAAAGAGAAACCAATCACTGTCGCAAGGCAACAGGAAAGCGTTCCCAGGGTTATCACAGATACACTGATAGGAACGTAGTCTAAGGCAAGAAAACAGCTACACCTTGAGCCGGCAGCGAAATCTGGCAACAATGTCTACATGATGTGGGATTTCCCTCTGTATGCTGTGATTACCATTGATAAATAAAGGAACTGCTTTGGGCCTACAGCAGTACTATAAAGGAACAGAGCTAGGTGGGGAAAACTAAACAAAATGCTGGGAGAAAGAAGGGCAGAATCAGAGAGAAGCCATGGAGCTGCTGCCAGAATCAGACATGCCGAAACTTTGCCGGTAAGCCACATGTGGTGTTTCATGTGGTGAAACACAGATCAATAGTAATGGGCTAAATTAATATGTAAGAGCTAGTCATGAAGAAGCTAGAGCTAATGGGCCAAGCAGTGATTTAATTAATACAGTTTCTGTGTGATTATTTTGGGGCTAAGCGGCTGGGAACGAACAAGCGGCCTCCTTCCAACCTCTACATAGCCTGGTTTTTGAAGGCAGAGATAAAATATTGAGGTCATCATGGATGGTAGATGAGGCCAAGCACTGCGTGGCAGGGTTTGACTTTCTTCTGTAAGGCCCAGAAAAGATATTACATGCAACTGTGAAAGTGAAGCTCAAACTGCCGTGGAGACGCCAGGATATCAGAGATGCCAGGACCACAGAACATCCACTAAGGCGGGCTAGAGGTATAGAGTGGAGCTGGCCTACGCCTCAGAGAGAATCTGTATGCTGCAGAGCTGAAGGAGTGGGCTACACAATCATTTTGGAGTCCACTTAATTACATCACAAATGTCAGATACTAGATATGAAGCTGTAGAATATAGTGTTCGCCCTGCTGGATTTTTGTGATGCTTTGCTTTGATAGTTTCTTGTAGTGCACTGATGATTCAATTGACCTTGTAACAGGAGGGCTTGCTCTGTGGCACTGTGTCCTAGAGGTACATAACTTGGTTTTCATTTTGTAAGAGCTCACAGTTAAGAGGATGGACTTTTAGAGAGTTGTCCCTGTTCATAAAATGACTACAGAGACAGCTAAAGTAGGGCTGAGTGTGTTTTTATCATGTAAGATAATTATAAACTTATGGGAACTAAGGGTGAGCTTGTGGGGAAAAGGGTGAAGAGTATGGGTTAAAAAGTTATGTTTGGAAGTCAAGTTGACAATGGGTGGGGTTGGAATGATTAACATTGACTGTAAATGCCACACCTAGGAGGCAAGCTTTTGGGCACAGCTGTTAGGGGTTGTCTTGCTTATCTTAATTGGTGGGAAAAAAGACTTTTTAAATCATGGGCAAGGCCATTGGCTGGGTTAGAGAGTCTGCATTGCTCCAACTGGAGAGAGCAACCTGAATACTCACATGCAAGCCATTCATTTGCTATTTTTATTATTAACTGGAGATGAAATATGACCACTTCTCTGAAGCCACTGCCACGATGCGACCTTGCCACGAGGGACTCTAAGCTGGAATTGTGAGACATGTCACTTCTCTTTTTGGTTGCTTTTGTTCCTATTATATCACAGCAACCGTAATGTAAACTAAGACACAGGGTTTGCACACAGTCAGAATCAGTCACCTCAATGCTCAGTTCCACGTTGCTGGGAGATATTAGATCGAAAGAGTTTCCTGGTGCTTTGCCGTGGGTCCAACACCACATGAAGTTGAGGACAGAATGGTCAAATCTGTTACACGCTTAATTGGAGCTTCATGCTTGTTTTCATATCACACATACTGAGAAAATGACATTCTGAAAAAATGAATAAAGACACCAGGCAATTAGCCCAGCTCCTGATTTTTACCTGCCTGCCATTTACAGGATGCCTTAGCCCACTCATAGCTTTGTACTTTGACGATATTTGAGAAACACTGATCCAGATCATCGATTGGTATTCCACTTCCGGTGGTTTGACTTAGGAGTTCTCAGCTTTGCAGTGATAATGTAGCTTGCATTTTTTTTTTTTATTTTCCGCCATGTGCAGTGGAGCATGCTTTCTGAAGATGCTGGGAAAAAGTTAACTGTAGTTTCCACTCAACCACCAGATCATGAGGGGTGCACACTTGATGTGTTGTGGGGTGCTGTCTTGCAAAATAAAGACACTTGCTAGGTTGTGCAATATTATAATATATTAAATGCATTTCAACTTAGGATATTTTCAACCTATTGTGGGTTTGTCAAGAGTGAACTTCATATTAAGTTAGTGAGCATCTGAACATATTGAAGCATGCATGTACCTGCTGAGAAACCATTCAAACCTATATCATATTTTATATGTCCCCCAAATTAATGAGTGAACATAAATTTTCTCCATACTCCTAAGTGTAATTATTGTTCTGGGTTTTTGGAGTTTTATTGACCCTGAAGGCACAAGGAGACCTCAGGGAAGCAGGGAATTGGACCCAAAACATATACTGGGTATTATTAAACCACAAGCTCCTAGTTTTCAGACTAGTAGAATTTTGCTGGATATTTTCTGTTTAATTATCTCCAAAGGATAAACCCTAGGTGAGTCCAGAGAATAAATCAAGTTGACCTCAGAGAGAGTCTTGAGGAGAGGTGGCCACAGAGCTTTGTCAAGAGTTGTTCCCACAACAGCAGTACTCAGGGGTTGTTTATCATGGCTATGAGGGGGTAAACGCAAACCACACCTTTCAGAAGAGTATTTATTGCTCAGGAAAGTCCCTAGGAGAAATTCAGATTCTGCACAATAGAAATTTATTCTCCATAGTTCTGCGGGCTTGAGTAGTTCAAGGGCAAAGTGCCAGCATGGGTGGTTCTAACGAAGGCCTTCTTGGGGGCTTCTGACTGCCACTCCTCCAGGGTTCTCAGACAGGAGCAACGAATGTGCTGGTCCAGAGCTCTTTATTAAGATTCTCACCTCATTTGTGGGGCTCCTCTCCAATGACCTGATTACTCTCCTCAGACCCCACTCCTAATGACATCATTAGAGGGCTAGAACTTGATCATATGAACTCAGAGAGGGCACACACACACAGACCGCAGCGTCTAACAAGACATCCTTCAAGAAAACGATGGAGCTGCTTCCCCCTAACAATCTCCCCTTCAGGCCTTTCTCAAGGAGCGTGTTCTTCATTTTATAACTGTCCTTCATGTATAACGTGGCAGGTGTGTTTTCATGTACCACATGGCAGTTGCATCTTCATGTATCACGTGGCAGCTGTGTCTTCATGTATCACGGGACAGTTGTATCTTCATGTATCATGGGGCAGCTGTGACTTCATGTATCACGTAGATGTGTCTTCAGAGTGCACACTGCTTAAGGACTGGGACCATACCTCATATACCTTTTAATCCAAAAAACTATCAGATAATAAGGGACGTGAGATTTGATGCACTCTGTCGGATCCTAGGTATCATGTCACCTCGGCTGATAAGCTGACATGCTACAGTAGTTACAGGCTGCTCACTGTCTACAAGCTTTCCGGTCTGAGTATTGGCTTCATTAAGTCATTTGTAGAGAACCTGAAGCTTCTTTAATTTATTATACATACCAGCCACCGTTTCCCCTCTCTCCTCTTCTTCCTTCCCCACCCCCACCCACACCTTCTCCTCACTCTCTCCATTCAAATGGGGTAAGGTCTCCCATGGGAATCAACAAAGCAGGGCATTTCAAGTTAAGGCAGGATCAAGTTCCTCCCCACTGCATCTTAGAGAAACATTCTAGTCATGGTGAGTAGCTTCCTACTTAAGCTATGCAACTTACAGTAATTTAGACTGTTAGAGCCTGAAGACTAAACTAACAAGTTTAAAATCTGGATCCAGGAATGGCAATATCAGAATGTGTCTGTCTGCTCTTACTTGTACGTGATTGCTTCCTAGATGTCTTAGGAAGGACTCTTTGATAATCTACCATTTATCTTAAGGCATTGTGTTTAGTCTCGTCTGAGATCTAAGCTGTCCCTAAAAGTGCTGAACTTTAAGAATACCCCTACAAAACCCATCCTAACATAGATTTTCTTGGTGTACAACATGTCATACATGTGCAGGACATGTTAATCAAAACGAGCTGCACAAGAAGGAATGTCTTGTCTACTAGAGGGTCACTTTAAGTGACCACTGAGATTAGTCCTCTGGGCTGCTCCGACTCTACAGGTTCTTCCTGGCTTTGAGGAGCTCTGGGCTCTCTCAGGGCTCTGTTATTTCATTCTGCCTTTCCTGGAAACAGAAGAGTGTGTGCTGCCTTTAGCCTGGGCAGCAGTGACCCTGTGCGCCCCGCCTACATCATTTATTTATAAGTCGGCCAGGAAGATGTCTGGTACTTTCTGTGCTGAGGGAAGCTGACTAACAGCCCCTGCTCCGACACAGCCCTGGAATGTGGATGCTCTCCACCTTCAAAGGGCAGCTCCAGCCATGCCTGTGAGCAGTCTGGAGGACCCTAGGGCTTGAAGGCTTGAGTTAATGACACACCATCACATGGCTGTGGTTACGGGCTGCCTTGCCAAGGTTGTACAGCTGGTAGCCTGTGTGCTGGAAGACGCCGGTGCCCCCTGCTGTACCTGGAGTTGCCAGAGGAACGGTTTCAGTGGAGTTTAAAGAGAGCTCAATTTATCTTTTCTCTGAGGCGCCCTTGTTCCTTGGCTTCTGGCAGGCCTCAGTCTGCTCGGTTGCGGTTATGTCTGTGTTAGCTACTAAGCCATCTGTCTTCCCCAGGGGCAGGGCTGATTTATAAGGCGAGGCTATAGACAGTGGTTGGCACTGTCCTAGCTTGGATTTTACTTTAGACTGGAACCTCCTGAATATTCCACACTGTGTTCACTTTCTTGCATGGGACAGGCGTTCCATGTGAGTTGAATTTTTTTTCCAGGATCGGAGAGTTTCAAGTGTTTGTTTCCTATAGAGTTATATACACCACTGTAGCCATTTTTTTTTTTTTTTTTTTTTTTTTTTTTAGTTCTTCTGATCTTCTCAAATGAAGTTTCTTTTTACCTGCTCATCAGATTCTTTCTCTACAGTTTATGGAAGCTCTTCAATTTATGCTTTTATTGAATATTAAAGCATACATTTCCAGGGAAGGAATATGTTCTTTGCTCAGAGTAGGGCTGGCAGATGAATCTCCTCCACTGGATGGGAGCTGGCTTTATGGAAGGCTTATGATGAGTCGTCACATAATCCACCAGGAAATAGAGATAGAGACGGCTCTGTGTTATTTGAAGTTTCAGAAAAGTCTTTATTCCTCGAAGATGCTTGGTATGCAACAGCCTGGCCGGGCCATGAAATTCTAGGTCAACACGACAGAATTAAAGCGGATGAATAATGCATGCGGACTTAAAGGAGTACCTGTACCTTCTGAAGAAGTTGGTAACATTTAAATTCTCGCAACCCGGGCACACATCTTACTTTCAGTGACTGGGTTCCCGCATGCAAACTTTGCAAATAAGAACGACTTTATCATTTGTGGGAACAATTTGCCCCCCACTGTCGACTGAGTACCAGACATGTGCTTAAGCCTGGTAGTAGAGAAGGGAAGGATCAAGCTACAGTGTAAAGAAAGGTCTCTGGGATTTGGCTAGTGTGTCAAAGGCCCTGTCTAAGCTTACTAGGGCATCCTACGTTTTCTGCTGAGCTCTCCCCTGTTTCTGTTCACAGTTCCCAGGATAGGCATTGCTACATCTTTACAAGGAAAACACAACACAGAAGATGTGCTTTGAGAGAAAAAGAACAAATAGGACACAGGTGTCATTCATACATGACATGCACTGTTGTATGTATGCATAATAGAATGCATTATATATACATATATGGATATTTATCATAAGATATTAGCCTGCATGATGGTTAATCTCTCATCCACAAGCCAGAGACTCAGTGTAACTGGTGGTATGACTGGGAGGTCTGAGAGCCAATGATAGAGTTCTGGTCTGAGTTAAAGTCCCGAGAACCAAAGGAAGACCTCAATTCTAACTCGATCATCATGCAGAGTGCACATTCATACTGCTTCTCTCTTCGTACTCTGTTCAGGCCTTCAGCTGATAGGATGAGGCACAGTGAGAACCCCCATCCCCACACTGTCCTTCCCAGTATACCAGTTTAAATGCTCAGCAATGCTTATCTTTCTGGGAAATGTTACCCCAAACCTACCTAGAATTACTGTTTGGTTCACATTCCAAGGCCCCTTCAAGTTGGCACAAAAAATTTACCAGGAAAGGAGAGGAAGACAGGAAGTTTGGTGTCCAATAAATAAGCCTCTCTAGAAATTCCAGGTTACTTACATATAGCAAGAGAAAGAAAACAGTCTTCAAATAATCGCAAACTAACTTACTTGACGCCCTTTAATATATCATGCATTTAAACGTCCTAAGATGACAGCTCAAAGGACGTGGTCATGCCAGTCATCTGGGAAACCTCCCTGTTCCCACACCAGTCCCTTCCTCATTACTCACAGGTTTACCCATCTGCCTGGACTGAACATCATGGGGGCCATATTGATCCATGGCTGGAGATTAGTCTTCTGGTTACAATGTTCAGCCCTGCCCTTGAGGTCCATTATACAGTGCGCAGACACCTGCTTTAAACCTTGAGCCAGCATCTTGCCTGCCCCTTCCAGACATTTAAGAAGCTCTGTGTTTACTCTCAGCTCCATCCCCATGAGTAACTGTTCTTCCCGCTGCCCCTCGTCTGTCTCTATACCCTTACAGTGCCTCCATTTTCCCACGTCTATTTTCTCTCATTTTTCACTGCTGGGTCTTCATTCCAATACACACAATACATTCTTTGCTTGCTATACAAAAATATCTTTGTAAGATATGGAATGACTTAAATTAGATTTAATTCTTTCTCTACCACTAGTTGTTACACATTTCTCAAAATCTTCAACCCAAAATGATTAAAGACTCTCAAAAAGCTACAAAGCAATTTTTGCGTGGGGTTCACACACTTCCTATCACCTTAGTTTGCTTATTTTTTTGTGTTATGAGGTTCTCAGTGGCTTTTTCCTGGGATCTCAAAAACCTTCCTCCTAGAGCAGTGGTTTTTCAGCCTTCTACTGCTGTGACCCTTTAATATAATTGCTCATGTTGTGGTGACCCCACCCATAAAGTCCCTTCCATTGCTCCTTTATAACTTTCAGGCTGCTGCTGTTAGGAATTGTATGTGAACATCTGTGTTTTCTGATGGTCTTAGGTGACTCTTGGGAAAGGGTTGTGAAACAGTCACTTGACTCCAAAGGAGTCACAACCCACAGGGTGAAAACCACCTCCTAGATTAAAACAACTCCTCTGAAGTGTCAGCTCCTCTTCCCAGAGCAGACCCCAGCGCTGAGGTTCTGTGTCTCATGTGTGATCGCTGCCCTGGAAAGTCTAATGCCTACCATGCCTCCAAAGATCAGTTTCCAGTGACGGTGAATGATGTAGCATCTTTGAAAAAGTCCAGAGTAACTTTTACAGCAACATATGTCAATGCAAGTTTAATTCCACACAGAGATATATTAAAAACAAATAACTTTTCTCACAGTCTTTAACTAATCTACTTGAAGAGATGAGCGTTTACACACACATCAGTTCTGTGTGAGGGTGCTAAGTGAGGTGTGAAATCACACAGCCCTGTCAGGAAGAAACCAAGAAGAGCAGGGAAGTGTTTGAAGGTGGAAACAGGGATGCGCAGATGGAACTGGGAGAGCAATAACAGGCCGAAGCCATCAGAGGCTGGCCAGAAGCAGCGTGGGTGTACAGCTCTATCTGGGAATTCTCCCAGTGTTCCCCTGGACTTCAAAGGAGGGAATTAATCAGTAGAATTAGAGGAATGAGGCCATGGATGGAATGGGGACATAAAGGGACAATTCTGAGACAGTGAGGTTCTTCTTCCATGATGGCTTACCAGCAATTTATAAGTTTGAAAAATAATTTTCTATCTTTAATTTCTCTTGATTGATGACTAATTTAGAGTATAGACATTATTGGAATTAGTATTTCCCTAGGGGTCCATTTATGTAGGTACATATCAACATGTTTAATTAGACCCTCTGCCTAGTGGGCAGACAGATTTATGGTAAGGTGCAATTACCATTTAGCCATATAAAGCCACGAAGTGAGGAATACGAAAGCCTTCTCCTTTCCTAACATCCTCATCCTGTATTTTACAAATTTTTCCATAGTAGATGGGAAAATACAGTGAGAGAACCTCAAATAATAGAGGTAAAAGAAATGAAATGGGGTTTAAGAATTCCTTGGGAAAAACCATTGTCTAAGATGTCAGAAGATGGGCTGGAGGGATGCCTCAGCAGTTAAGAGCACCGACTGCATTTCTAGAAGGTCCTGTCTATTCCCAGCACCCACATGATAGCTCACATCCATCTGTAACCAGAGTTCCAGGAAAGTGGAGGGACTTTTTAGGCTCTGAGGGTATCAAACGCACACATAGCATACAGATATACATGCAAGCAAAATACTCATACCCATAAGAAAAAAATCAAAATAATTAATGTTAAGCTCAGTGGTGGTGGTGCATACCTTTAATCCCAGCATTCAGGAGGCAGAGACAGGCAGATCTCTGTGAGTTCAAGGCCAGCCTTGTCTACAGAGTTCCAGGACATGCTCCAAAGCTACAGAGAAACCCTTGTCTCGAAAAACTAAAAGAAAAAGAAAAAGTCAGAAGATATAAGAATATACAAAATCTTAATAAATATTAACTTTATATTATTTTATCAATGTGTTACATGCATTATAATCATGCTGGCAGCTGGTGTGTATTCTTGAATGTTCTGGAATGCCCTTGACGGTTCTCAGAATGTTGTTCTAAGTTATTGCCTCCTAACAATGGAACAATCTTCTTAGAGCATAATTTTCATCTGCAAAAAAGATGATACACATTTTAAAGAACTTTTCACCAATTAGAATACAGGGCCAGTAACTGATCACATAATGAGAGATAGGGAGATACATAAAAATGGGGCACATTTTTGTAGGATGAGGACAATGGAGAGTTCTATAAGAATTCAGGAAATTGAAGAGAGATGTTTTGTTGTTGTTAAGACTGAATCTGGTCTCTCACTGAAGGAGTCAACAGCGATTTCAGTCAGCCTAAGCGTAAGTGCCTAGGAGCATGATCAGGGCACAGAGTGACAATTCTTGATCTCTGAGCTACTGACCCAAGTATGACCTCTCCTTCCGTGTGTCATAATTTCACAGAGTAAGTTGTGATCATGATTTACTTGAGTGACAAATGTCATGAGACTGCAAATAGGATATAGATATCAGTTTTTGTTTGTAAAAGAGTATACCATATTAAAAGTACGGACTAAGTCCCTAACTCTACTTGTATAACTGCCACTAGCACTACTTGTATACTTGCTCCCAGTTTCTCTACTACTACCCAACTGAACCCTCAACAGTTTTCTATGGAGTAATCTACCAGTCTGGATTCAGTAGGGACTGACCTGGTATAAAATGAAAAATATTAAATTTTCCCTGTTAAATGATGCCCTACTGTATTTCATATTGACTCAATAAAATAATTAAGCCATTAAAATTCCATCGTTCGTGAGTATGTTCATAGGCCGTATCCTATCAAGGCAAGGCATAGTCAACAGAGACATATCCCAAGGTCCTTCCTGAGAATCTTTATTGGAGCTAACTGTCGTTAGGGCAAGACACCAAAGACCTGGGCTGGGTCAGAGCCAACAAACTTGGAGCATTTTGGAATTTTGGCCCAGTGCTATTTATACATATAGAGAAATTTTGGGTTCTACATTTCCACTGAAAAAATTAGCAATCAAGATAGTTTTATTTCATTTTTTTTTAAGATTGAGTTTTGTATTGTTCAGCTGACTGTAGGTACACACACACAAAAGTGAGAGTTTCTGCAGAGGCCAGAGGACAATGTCAGATGTCCTGGAGTTGCAGGCGGTTGTGAGCTGCCTGATGTGGCTGCTCTGAATGATCAGCAAGTGCTCTTGCCCAAGGACCTCTCTCTAGAGCTTCAAGGACTGCTGGATTTTATAGAGTGTCTTTAGACAACTTCCCCTTGGGGAGCCCATATCCACACTTGGTGTATGCCTTAGTCTCTGTATGTCTTTCTAGAGAAATCTCTGCCCATCCTCATAGGTGCCTTGCCTTTCTCCTGGGCGTGTCTCCATCTCCCAACCTTCTTCTTTATGTCTAGGTTAAAATACTTCATCAACCCCCATTCTGCTTCAGTTATTTTTGAAGAAAAGCAGACACCAGAAACATGAAGACTAGAGGATATTTTTGACTTGGTGTAGAGGAAACATTGCATTGTAAATCAATATGAGAAGTCTATATGTAGGCTTATTGAAAGTAGATGTTGAATTTTTAAATTTATATCTTTTATGCTTAGGTGAGTTTGGGGACTATATTTTGAGGCAATTTCAGCCTATTCAATAAATAAATAATCAAGGAATTTGGAATTTAGTGTATTATAGAAAAGTAAAAGTCTATTATTCATTTATCTATTTCAAGATATAGAACTTGTGTTGCAGTAATTTGTATGCAGAATTGGGAATCCCAATAGTTTTGAACCAGTGGTTAAACGGAGGGGAGAAATTCACATTCAGACATAAGACAGCAGCATTACCTCATAGAAGCCTCTCGCTGATCTCCTTAATTTACCCAAAGTGGCAGAGCTATTATGAGTCAGACCTGTACTCACATTTTCTGGGTCTCAATTTATCAATTTCAAATTTTATATCCCGCCCTCACCCTGCCTGATCCTTTGACTCTCTCTGTAAGATCACTATGAATCTTCCTCTACACTGCTCTCTGGTTATCTTTCAGAGCAGAAACTCTGGATGTTCAGTACTTCCCTGCCATACACATTTAAATCAGAACATTCGTATTTGCTCGAGTTTGTAACTTTAAACTCAATGATGTGTATGTTTCTTAAACTAATAATTGAAAATGAGAATCATATGTCGCTCCAAGAAATGCTGGTATAGACACACAAATGAACTTAATCTTTCATGTGTATGGTTAAAACTAGTAAATAGTATTAAAGTAGTATCGTGTTACCTTGGGTTGCTTCGGCAATTAATGAATTGCCTGCCCACTGTGGTTGACCTACTGTTTTCATACACCAGAGGGAATTCTTGCTAGCTTCTGTATCTATAAGCGCCTAAACTCTGTTAGCTTCCAGGGAGTGGTACAACACTGTATTCTGGAGAGGCGTAGGAAAAGGAGGGGGACTTTGTTGATGGCAGTGGACCAGTGCTGGTCCCAGTTGGCCTGAACTCAATGTCATAACAGGATTTTTGAGACTGAAGAAACAAGACATAAAGGCCCCTGGCGCAATCTCACCTACAACACAGAGAGAGGGAAGAGTTCAGAAGGAAGAGGTGGTGGAAATGAGGGCTGTCTGACAGGAGCTGCTGCCTCCCTCTCGGAAACAGACAAAACTGGGAGGGGGAAGAGGAAGCCTAACAACCTTGAGTCAGTGTGGCAGCAACAGGTCAGGACCAGGAGAACCCAAACTTGTCTTGCTCTCCATAAGGTCCCGTCAGAGTCTTCCTGCAGCAAGGGTGACAAAGGGTTTAGGATGTAAGTCTGGTGATTAGGCTCTGGGGCCCTTAGAGAGGAAGGAGAGTTGGGAAGCAGTGTAGACAGCCACGGGCACTCGGAGCTTGTGAATGTTGCAAGAGGCCCAGACACCTTTGTCTCTTTATGATGTCTTCACTGTATCTGTTGACAAATGTGTGACAATTATGTTCTAAGCCAAAAGCTCTGCAGGGCACAATCCTGTGGCTGATAACACACTGCCTTCTGAGGAGCAAACGCTGCTGTCTTGAACATGAGGTTTGGGTTACCACCAGTCTAACCTGCTTATCCACTGATTGCCCTGGGTCCTTAGGTATAGGGCTCAGAAGGAAGACTAACAAGGAATTGGTCACTTCTAATTTTTTTAGGGAAGCACAAGAGTGGAATGAGTGTAGCAATAAAAAAAGGGAGGAGTTGTTCCAACTTAAGCTTCTATCTCTTTATAGTATTGGAAATGAAAGAGTCATTTCTAGTCGGATTTCTCACAAATGAGCTGACAATATTTCCTTAAAGTCAACTAACCTGGGCTGGGGATATGACCCAAAGGTAGGTTGTCTGTAGAGGGACGATTTGAGTTTAGATCCCTAGCATCTATGTTATAAAAGAAAAAAAAATCCTGGTGAAATAACACCCTTCTCTAACCACAGAACTGGGGTTGAGGAAAGCAGGTGGATCCATGGGGCTTGCTGGGCAGACGAAATAGGGAGCTCCAGGCTGAGAAACCATGTCTCTAAAAAATAAAGTTAGGGAATAATAGAGCACCCAATTTGTTCACACACTACAGACAGACAGACAGACAGACAGACACACACACAAAGAGAGAGAGAGAGAGAGAGAGAAAGAGAGAGAGAGAGAGAGAGATCCAATTAAACATCCCTCAGACTGAAAATAATTGCACACAATGGTTTTCTCATTTCAAATCAAGAGTTTCAGGTTTGTTTGTGAGAAATCAATGTAACCACATTTATCCTTGGCCTAGTATTAGAAAAAAAAAACCAGAGTTACAGTAAAATGATTTTGGTCTTTTGAAACTGTGGGTAACTTGAGTGATTCTGACAGAATGGAAATTTCAGACTTGGGAATATGAAATTGCAATTCAGTAATGATGTGGGATTTTCTTCTGGAAGGTACATTTAATCTATAGCTGTGTAGGTAATTTATTTCCAAAAAAAAGTAACTAAGTAAATCAGGAAAGGATGTGACCCTGAGATGTCCATCGTGTGGGCTTGGCCACATCTCACAGTCCAGCATACTTTTAGTGCTATTAAATAAATGCTGAGGAATAAGGATCATGTTGATGACGGCAAGTCTTGCGAACACAAACCCAGGGTGTGGTGTTCTCTTTACCTCCTCTCAGAAAAGGGTGCCAAGCACTCATTTGCAATCTGTGTCTTAATCTGTTTTTCATTGATGGCTCAAGTGAGAGAGTTTTTCACTTGGGGAAAGTTGAGCAGAGTCAAACTTCATGCTCAGCAAACATAGAGTGGATATTAAAAATTAGAATTTAAGCATATGCTTTGAATTTAGCAGGGGGATGACAGACTGAAAGGCAACTACTATCCTTAAATTACCCTGGGTGCGCGTGCGCGCGCGCGCGCACACACACACACGCACGCACACACACACACACACACACACACGCACGCACGCACACACGCACACACGCACACACGCACGCACACGCGCACACACAGGCGCGCGCACACGCACACGCGTGCGCACACGCACACGCACACGCACACACACACACACACACACACACCTTGAACTGCCATCTCAGCACTGGCTTCACAAGTGATCCCTTGACAAGGCTAGTGTGACAGTTTAACAGGTCCTGGCTGTTAGGGATACACAACAGATAAACTCACTCTAAGTATGCTCTGAGAATTTGTACAAAGTTCAATAAACATATCAAAGATTTCCCTAAAGTACCTTTAATACTTAACATTTGAATAAATATGTCATTTTAAAATAAAAACAGGGGCCTAGAATAGAAAATCCCGAAACCTAACACATTCATCCCCAACTGCCGTGTGCATGAGAAAAATGGCCTGGATTTGGATGAAGAGCAGGAATAAGAGGAACCCTTTCTAGAGTTATCTTGTATCCATTGCATGGTCGGTTGAATTCAATAGCAGCAGCAGCAGCAGCACTGGCTGCTTCTTAGGCTCAGGCCAGGGAAGGTCTACACACCAAGCTGGAGTTTCACGTTGTGTTTTCTATATGTAACGTGCATCTGTACTTGGTAGATACTCTGCTGCTCTCTCAATGGATAGTGACATGCCCTCTGATGATAGATGTGTGGGGCTGGCATGTCTCAGTGAGCCTTTTCTGTAGCAAGTTACTGCCCCCTTCTACAACCTAACAAATATTCTTTTATCAGCTCCGTAAAGTGGGGCATGAGGTTTAGGAGATGTGGCCTTGTTGGAAGAAGTATGTCACTGGAGATGGCTTTAAGGTTTTGAAACCTTATACCATTACCAGTTCTCTCTCTCTGTCTCTCTCTGTCTCTGTCTGTCTGTCTGTCTGTCTGTCTGTCTGTC
Organism: Arvicola amphibius; assembly: GCF_903992535.2. Classification (NCBI taxonomy): domain Eukaryota; kingdom Metazoa; phylum Chordata; class Mammalia; order Rodentia; family Cricetidae; genus Arvicola; species Arvicola amphibius. Next base: position 23,330,526 of record NC_052054.1, read on the forward strand.
TGTCTGTCTGTGTCTGTCTGTCTGTCTGTCTGTCTCTCTCTCTCTCTCTCTCTCTCTCTCTCTCTCTCTCTCTGTGTGTGTGTGTGTGTGTGTGTGTGTGTATGTCTCCATCACTGTCTGTTGTTGGTATTTCTGTCCTGCCAGGTTCCTGCAATCATTAAGTCCCAAAGAAATCACACAGAGGTCTACATTAGTTATAAACTGATTGACTCATTAGCTCAGGCTTCTTATTAACTCATTACTTATATTAGCCCATATTCTTATCTGTGTTAGCCATATGGCTCAGTACCTTATTCAGCAAGGCAGTCACATCTTGCTTCTTCTGTGGCTGGGACAAAACTGCAGAATAGGACTTTCTTCTTTCCAGAATTCTCCTGTTCTCATCGGCCTGCCTCTATTTCCTGTCTGGTTGTCCCGCCCATACTTCCTGCCTGGCTACTAGCCAATCAGCATTTATTTAAAATATAATTGACAGAATACAGACCATTGACCCACATCATCTGTCTCTCAGCTTTGTGCTTGTGGTTGAAGATGTGAGCCTTCAAGTTCCTTCTCCAGACACCGTGTCTTTGCTCCGCCATCATGTATGTTAACTCTCTGGAACAATAAGCCCAACTAAACTCTTTCCTCTACAAGTTACCTTGGTAAGTATGTTTGATCACAGTAATAGAAGAAAGGGCAGATGTAGAAGTTGATACCAGGAATAGGGTATTTCTGTGACAGGTGCAACCATTTTCTTTTTGTTGTTGTTGCTTGTTTCATTGTTTACTGTTGGAGAGTAAAATAAAGGCAAGAAGACACACTGGGGAGCTACTTCAGTGATATGGGATTCCCCTCTGTATGCTGTGAATACCATTGGTTAATAATGAAACTGTCTTGGGCCTGTGCAGGGAATAAAGGTAGGCAGGGAAAACTAAACTGAAGGCTGGGAGAAAGGAGGCAGAGTCAGAGAGAAGCCATGTAGCCCCACCAGAGCCAGATGGAACTTTACCTGGTAAGCCACAGACACGTAGTAATACACAGATTACTAGAATTGGGTTAAATTAAAATGTAAGAGCTAGCTGATAAGAAGTAAGAGCTAATGGGCCAAACACTGATTTAATTAATATAGTTTCTGTGTGATTATTTCGGAGCTGAGAAGCTGGGAAACAACAAGCAGCTCCTTACAACACTTCAGGAATCCAAGAAAGAAAATGCAGTAATTAAAACTAGAGTTATGCCATTTATGGAAATGACTTTACTTCTAAGTAGCTGTAGAAGTTTAAATGAGAAAAGTCTCCCATAGTCTCTATTTGAACACTTTGTTTCCAGTTGGTGGATTGGGAAAGTCTGTGGGACCTTTAAGAGGCAGAGCCTCACTGAAGAAAGTGTCACTGGGGGCAGACTCTGGGGGTTAGAGCCTCAACCTGCTTCCTGTTCTTTCTTTCCGCTTTTTGTCTGTGAAGAAAAATAGCTTCCATTATGAAATCTTTGCCCATAAATGCAAGCTAAAGTAAGTTCTTTGTTAAATTGCTTTTGGTCATGCTATTTTATCTCAGTATCAGAAAGATTATGACATTCAACATCAGCTTGGAAGTCAGCTCTGTGGGTCCATCTTCCCTCTCTCCCCATACTGGGACAAGTGTTCCTGATATTTGCTACTTTAATTCCATCTGTACTTCTTATATTATTTTAAGTGTGCCATTATATTTGGATTTATACATGTGCTGTCTTTTATAAAGCCTTCAACCAAAAGTTATTATGAATGTTCAGTAATAAACGGCCAAAAGGGAATTAAATGTTTATTCCCACTGTATTGAGTAGTTGCTTTTAAACACTGGTTTATGAGGTGTATCTCTGATTTGCACTGGCAAAGAAGGCTGAAAAATGCCAGAAGAACCATCCTAGAGAAAATACTCTGCTGCTCAGGATGTATACTACTTCTTATAAAATGTGAGCCAGATAGGGAGGGAAAAGATGTATCCTATGTTACTGAAAGGCTGGCTCATCTGTGGACTGCTCTTGTCCATCTCCTCTTTGACGTAGCACCTCACAGAAAACAAAGCATCCATTCTTTCTAGAATTCCTTCACATCTGCTTGGAACTGTCTATCTCACTCTGAAAACCATTTCTTATCTGCATGTCTTTAATTTGCCAAGATTTTTGGAAAAGATTTATAGGTTGTCAAACAATTCATGTTTGAAGGAACTAATATCAGCGTTGTGTGTTTGCTGAATATTTAAAGTGTGAAATTAAGTGCTAAAAAGAAGATGAAATCATCTTTTGAGTCTTTCAAATGATGAATTATGCAGGAATATGCAGTTCTTAATCTGCCAGGCATTCTGATTGTTCAAGAGGTCTCTTAAAATGATCAGTGTTTCAAACGCCCTCTCTCGCTCCTTCATAAGTTATTCCTTCCTCTCATAGTCCCTTCATCCTCGACAAATGGGAAGACATAAAGAATCATAGATAATAAAAGGCTTAGCTTTGGAATGATCAGAGAATCAGGATTAAGAAGATCCTGGTTACAGAACTGGGGGTGAATATATGGAAATCTAAGGAAGTTGAAGATCCTTGTATTTTGTCCATGTAGTCTATGAAGAGAATCCTCTCTATAGAAACAACCCAAGCAGGTAGGACAGAATAGGGCAGTTGGCATTGTCTATGCTAATTAAAGGTCAGCATTCAAACAATAGTGCTTGGATTTCTGGAAGACGGAATGAAGTTCATGCATGGAGCCATCAAAACGATATCCTATTTCACATCACTGTTCTAACCACTCTGACAAGAATCCAACCAGTGACAGAGACAAATCTCTGGTGGTTTGACCTTCCACCTTCATTCAGTAATAGCATTAACATTTAATACCAACCACTTACTTAGTACGATGCTGAGTGTATTAACATCTTCTACTCTGTGAAGATTTTGGAAGGAATTAATCCACATTTCTTATGCAGGCTTACCTTTCTTGCCAGCAGAATGTCACTATCTGACAACTAGAGAGTGACTAAAACATTAGCATGTCATTACCCATAACGGCATGGTCAGCTGTACAGCAGAAAGTAGGTGAGTGTTCTTACTGTATTTTGCAGAATCAAATCCCGTCAGACCAATAGCGTGACAGAAACCTTGGAGAAGGCATAGTTGAGGAAAGCTGGGTGACATAGCCTAACAAGAATGAGACATCAGCCTTCCAGATGTATGGAAGACATACACTAATAAATAAACAGTATGTGGTTCTGTATATCCCCAACAGGTAAACTATATGAGAACCAAAGCAGGGAAGCAACGGTAACCTCTGTTAGCACCAATTAATAAATGAGTTCATGAAATTTGAGTCTAGCTTAGACTCTGTAGGGTTTGAGGTCCTGATCCCTAGTGGGATATTCTTCTGTCAGGGAATACAACAGACATCCGTTTGAAGACAAGGCTAAAGCTACCATTTGGAAGCACAAGGCTCTTCATGTTGAGAAACCAGTAAGTAAAAGCCTATTGTCTTCTGAAGGTCATCAACACTGGAACTGGTTATATACAAAGAAACAGAGGGGGTATGCCTAATGTCTTACTTGAAAGTATCCTGAACTTCCACCATCTTTGTTGATAAGTGAAAAAAAAATACATTCAGCTCAGTCTAATAAAGGCATGGTGATGAGGGCATAGACTCATTTGGAAAAAGAGTGGATGCTACTGTGCCTTAAAAAAAAAATCTTTCACCTTCTTGCTAGTCTGAGTTTTCATGGCCAGCTATTATAAAGGGAAAATTAATATATAAAAGAATTGAATATGGATTGGTGATTGTGATTGTATTGTTGTGTTTTATATTTAATTAAGTGATTAGTTTAATAGAAAAGTCAAAGGGTACTTTAATAAATATTTATTATTAGTCATTACTAAAATTGGCATTACTTTTACTAAAATGTGCTAGGAATAGGAAGTAAGTATAAAGAAGTAAAATAACAATGTCCTTATTTTCACAAGAGCTCACTCTAGAAATACACTGATTTACATGAAGGGGAGTCAAGGGTTATGCTGAGAAAAACTCTGAAGAGATAAAATGGTGAAATAATTCACCGTCTGCAGGGCAACTTCCTGAAAAAGAAAGGGGAAGCTTCCTTGAGCTAACTGAAATAAGGGCCCACAGCACAGCCATCTCACAAGAATCATGACGTAACTGACCCAGTGAAGCACACTAAAGGACAACAGCCAACTTTGAAGGCTGATGTCATAGATGACGTCACCAAGGATGTTTTGAACTCATCCATAAAAGAGGAGGGCGTATCACACAGGTGGACCTTGAGCAGACTGCATTCCAGACTCTAAAAGGCAAGTGAGGTAGATCACCAAGGAGTAGAGGAGGAAGGAGAAAATCCTGCCTGGCTCATCTGGGCCAGAGGGGAGGCTCTGAAGAGAAGAGGGAGCAGCCTGGAGACTCAGGTAAAAGTGAAACCTACACGGGGAAGACTAGGCTTTCTACAGCATGGATGGGTAGCCACCGAGGAACTGTCAGTAGGCCAAAAGCATGAATGTGTTAGAACTTTAGAAGCACACTCTGATGGCTAGGCAGGAAATGGGCTGGAGATGGCAGAGTATAAGGTTCTAACTGCATTTCACAATTAAGGATCCATCTGAAGAGCCATTTGGAATTGAAGGATCATATAAATGGTGTTTTGTATGTATCTCACTTGGTTTTGTTTTTCTTTCTTTCTTTTTTTTCCAGCAACAAACTCCATTCCATTCTTATAGTGACCTCCAGAGGCTGGTTGTTTGAGTATGGTTTGATTGTGTCCTTTCAAAATTCACACCCTGGAATATGTACTCTCAGTAGCTTTAAGTGTTGACTTATTTGGAGATAGGGTTATTGCTGATACAACTTGTAAGGATGAGGTCATATTTGAAAAAGAGTAGGTTTCTCATGCAATATAGCTGATGTCCCTGATATCCTTATAAAAAAAAAAAAAAAAAAATGTGATCACAGGCGTGCACACAGAGAGACTACCAAGGAAGATAAAGGCCAAAATTAGGGTCAAGTGGCAGAGAAGCAAGCCACAAAAAACGGAAGTGTGGAAGACATAGTCCCTCAAGGTCTTCAGAGGAACTAATCATGCTGACCCTTTGATCTTGAATTTTAGCTTCTATTGTTTAAGGCAACCAGAGTTGGACAATTTGATATGGAAGTCATAGCAAAATGGGTGTAGTCACTTTCCTCTGTCTTATGAAAAAAGAAAATAAAGTAACATGCTCCTCAGATGCAAGGAGAATCTAAACGTGAACTGACTCCCATCTTATCCATGACTGTCCCCTTCCCACACATCATAACCATGCAACTAGGAACTGTGGATGCTGGATTCTTAGCATCCTAGGGAGCCACTATGGTGTTAGGATATGTTTTTCTCTATAGTTTAAAGAACTATTTCATGTCTGTGAAAAACAGTATTGTGATTCGGTACGAGCTTCACCTAGCCAGAGAGTTTTGATTTTTGTCCTCTGAGAGCACCCTTTGCTCTACCTAAGTGGCACTACAAGCCACTCAAATCAATGAGTGTGGCAGGAGGATGATATTTAATTCAGCTCTCTCATTTCCATGTCTTTAGGGCTTTTGTTCTAAGCCTTGGGTATGATGCCAGCAAACACCAACTTTGAAGATGGCAGAGGTTTCCTGTTTTTACCAAGTTTCTTTCTTTCTTCAAAAAAAAAATTCCTTTCCTTTTGCACATTTACAAACCTAAACTAGCACTTCCAATTTCCTGTAGCAAGAAGTCTGTCTCTTCGCAAATAATATGGCTTGCTTTAACGAAGCCCCCAGAGCTTGCCAGCTGTCCTCCTTTATTTCAGATGGGTGGTGAGAGATGAAGCAAATAGGTGATTGATGGGCTCCTGTGGGGAGAGCAGGAAACATTCCCAAGTTTAATTTATTAGGCTTCTATTGACAAAGAAACTGTAAGCTCTTAAACGCTTATTTCATTCACATATTATTTGGCCGACGAAAAGTCTCCTGGTTGCCAAATAAACATGCTTCCCTTATTTCTCCCACTTTTGCTGACATATAATTTCTTTTTGGAAAGAGTTAATTGAAATCAGAAAGCAGCTGATTCCGCCAGAAGTGTTGATGGGGACAAGGTGTTTGGTAGCTGGCTCGGGCTCGTGATTTTGCTTTTTTTTAAAAAAAAAAAAAAAAAAAAAAAAAAAAAGATGGGATTTGCTATCGATGGAAATGAGGAGGTGCAGCTCTTTGGCATGAATGACCTCCCTTCACCTTTCAATCCTTTCATGATCAGGGAAAGGTGAAAAATGAGAGCTGCATGCTCAGCTCCTGCCAGTGGGTACTGGTGACCGTGGGGTTTTCAGAAAAATGAACCTTAGACTTTACGGTTTTTGGAATAACTACTGCAGTGGGAAAAAAAATCAATCCCTTATTAGGTTTGTGTGTGTGTGCGTGTGTGTGTGTGTGTGTGTGTATGTGTGTGTGTGGGCATGTGTGGGCGTGTGTGTGCGCGTGCATGTGCATATGTGTGCACAAATGAGTGCAGGTATCCACAAAGGCCAGTAGAGGGCACTGGATTCTTGGATCTCCAGGAGGTGGAATTTCAGGTACATGTGAGTCACATAAAGTGGATGCTGGGAGCCAAACTTCTGTCCTTAGGAAGAACAGCGAGTGCCCCTAACCACCAAGCCATCATTTCTAGTGCACAAAGTGCATTTGAAATCTTTCAGCCTTTCACTTAGACCCAGAAAGAGTTAAAGATTCAGAGAAAATAATCACCTTCTGCGATCATGGGGTTTGGAGACAAATGTGAGCTTGCCCGTGCAATGCTGGCAAACTCTGACCTGTATGTAATTCTTTCTTGTATGATTGCTGTTCTTGATACTCTTGTAGTGAGAGCAATGTAGACCGTTCACTTGAGAAAATCAAATGTGTTTTTGGGGCTGGATAGAGGGACTGTCTTCAAAACGAAGGTAGCTGAAGGTTTGGAAACAATTGGAGAGGTGTGCAGTGCCAGTCATTCTAACCACCAAACAAAATCAGCCAAGTGCCAAATGGAATTTTTTTCTTTTCTCCTCCAAAACATGGCTTCCTTGAGCCTCTGTTTCCCATTCTGTCCTGAAGATCTAAACTTTTTCTGTGTGGCTGATAGCTTTTGTGTGTAGCATCAGGCTCACACACTCCCTCTGGCTTCACCTCAAGTTAGCACCTCCAACTGTCTTGAGTTTATCGTGAATGTTTACAAGAATGGGGGGGGGAATTCAAAACAGTGGGTTATCACTCTGTAGGTGTCTCGTTAAGCCAGTAAAATTGCTTCCAACCTGGGGTGGGATATATGGCCAGCCTTCATTATGGGAGTGTTGAGCATCCTGGGGTATAATCCCAACCTGTTCATCCTCTTGGGCTAGCGGGGACAAGCTCTTCTTACCTTTAGCCTTTTTATTATTAGTCACTCATAGAGTTTTTAACTCAAAAAGCCAGGTTTCAATAAACAATAGATGTCATAGATGCAGACCAAGATGTGGTAGGAGTTAAAGATGGATATCCAGCAAATAAATGAATGCTTTTGTTGAGGCACTGAAGACAGGCCAAATAAACTTATGTCATACTTAAGTTTTATGAAAGCAAAACAATGGGTTAGTCGAGCTATCAGTTCAAAATAAACCAATGAACCACCGACCAAGTCAAAAGGAGAGCTGAGTCCCAGAGTCACAGAGTTTTTCTGGTGCCTACCTGAGGAGTTGGACACAATGGCCTATGCCAGTACCTGGTATTGAGTGCTCTGGTGAAACTGACTTGCTCTTGAAATACCACATTCATGCTAGAACTGTGCGTACAACATAGCTTTCCTCTAAAAGAGAATAAGACTTAGATTATTCTTGAGGCATCCATGAGTAACCCTAACCCAGAAACATGGATTCAGTAACCTCATATAGCATGTTACGGTGCAGAAACAGCTTCACAAAGCTGTTACAGAACAAAAGAAGCCTATGAATCAAGGCATATTTCAGATCCATTAGCAGGGATCGTGGCGGGTTGAATGAAAATGTCCCCATAGGACCATAAGGAGTGGCGTTATTAAAAGTTGTGACTTTGTTGAAATAGCTGTGTTGGAGGAAATGTGTCAAAGGGGATAGGTTTTGAACTTTCAGAAACTCAAGCCTGTCCCAGTGTCTTTCTCTCTTCCTGCTGCCTTCCAATCCAGATCTAGAACTCTCAGCTCCTTCTGTGTGCTGCCATGCTTCCTACCATGATAATAATGGACTAAACCTCTGAACCTGCAAGTCAGGCTCAATTTAATGTTCTTACTTGTAAGCATTGCTGTGGTCATGGTGTCTCTGCACCGAAATGAACAATGACTAAGACGAGGATATTGGATCATGGATTAATAGGTTAACTCTGTTCTAGATGTTATCTTATCTGTTGATGTTATCTCAAACATTACTCATTCTTTGTTTCACTGAAGCTGATGGTTTGGTAATAGTACAATCCAAAAGGCTTTGCCTGATAGAAGGATGTTAGGCAAGACATGGAGGTGGTCAATGCCTGGCTAGTAAACAGACTAGAGATAACCCAAGATAATCTGGATGTGGACCTGCAAGATTCCAGCTCCCACAATCATGAAGAACTTTCAGAATAGGTGTGTATTTTTGTAGACACTTTGGTCCACAGCCAAAGTGATATGTTGCTTCCCCTTGCTGTGTCTGTAAAGGAACACGCTCTGTTCCTGAAATGGGGTACATAGACTTCATACACGTGTTTCCCCCTTTGTTAGACTTGGGTACAATTTTAAAATACTGAAAATTATAAAAATGTAAAAACATGTATCTCAGGCGAAAGAAGACCCTCTTGCCCCAGGGATGCAGTGGGAGCTCAACACCAGAGCAGCAGGAATGCAATCCAGTGTTAAGGGGCCTCAGGGCTGGAAACACAGCTCTAAAAGTAGAAAAGTGAGTATGGGTGTCATGCCAGGACAGATCCCCAAGGTTTTACTCTGTTTTAGGGTGCCATCACAAAGCAAATAGCATAAATCACTGGAACTTATTCTGTCACAGTTCAGAGGTGAGGGGTCTGAAATCCAACGCTTCAGGAGTGTTGGTTCTTTCCCAGGTCCTGAGGGGAATGCTCCAGCGCTTACCCAGTTGGCTTCTGCCTGCGGCTGACGGTCCTTTGTCTTCTTTCCCTGTGAAATCCTGGAAAAGTGGCCATCCACTAGGACTCCAGAGCAGCTGATCTATCTTCAAAGAATGAATGGTGAAAGAAAGAAAAGCTAAAGGAAGAAAAAGGGGATGGAGAGACAAACGGGGCCAAGTAATAGGAATTACAGGAAGGAAAATCATTAGCCACCTCTCCCAATGGACAAGTGTATAAAAACTGATTAATCATTAACACATTAATCTAGAAACACATCTAGCACAAAGGACAGCTTAGCTCAGAACTCAAGGCCAGCTCAGTATTAGAATCTGAGTCTGGATTCCCAGCCTTGTTATCAAAAAGACAATGAATGAGAGCCTGTAATCCCAGCAGAGGTGAGGTAGAGACGGGGATTACCTAGAGCTTGCTGAACAGCCAGTCTAACTAAATCACCAAACCAGGTTCAGTGAGAGAACTTGTCTAAAAAAAAAAAAAATGAATGTCAAGGGACTGAGGAAGTTATCTGACATAGATCCCTTACCTCCACAGGTGCACACATATGCACACACACGTGGAAGTGCAAACACATACACACAAATAGATGCAACTTCACATATACAAATACTTTAATGTCGTAGTTAATATACAAAGTTTTGAATTAAATTGAATGCCCTGAAGTGATTGCATGCACACGTGCGCGTGTGCACACACACACACAAACGCACACACACACACACACACACACACACACACAGGGGCACATAATGAATTATGGATACCCTTAACAGATCGTTAATGAACACGTGGAGAATATATGACATTTCAGCAAGTAATACCTCCATGAGTGAAATATTCAAGTATTTTTTTATTCTCTTTGAAACAGTTTCTTGTGGTGTAGGCTAGGCATGCCTCAAACAAGTGCTGAAATTATATGTACGTGCCACCAGGCCCAACTTTTGTGTTCAAGTTTTCCTGTAAGGTCACAAATAACCTAAGGATGCCAATTACTTTTGTAATTGGCAAAAACTTTTATTTTTGTCTTAACTCCATGCTGAACTTATTTTAAGCTTACAGAAACGTTGAAAAATTAGTACAGAGATTTTTCTCCATTTCCTCCCTGAAGCTGCACTGATGACAACACCTCATATGAACACAGCACAGTGAACAGCATCAGACATGAACACTGGCATGTTCACCCAGATGAAGACTCTTAATTTCACCCGCTGCCTGACTCCTTTCTCTGTCCTCACTTCCTACAGGGAATTCTACACTACATTTTATGGTTTCTACGATGGTATGTATTTTAAGTGACATTTCCTGCTGCTGTAGTTAAATGCCATAATAAAATTTTGATAGATTTAATTGGATACACAGAGCATTTTACTTGAATGAACATTAGAAAAAATATTCTTTCAATCCACAGCACCAATATATTTTCTGTTTATTTGTATCTTCTATGGCTTCTCTAAATTATTTTACTTCCTTGACTAAATTTATTTTGAATTAATTTTGTTTGATTGAATATAGGAAAACAGAGGTACTAAAGTACTTAATGTTAAAATATGCTGTAAAGTTATAGTCATCCAAACAGCACTGGGATGACAAAGTCAGACAACTCAATGGAACAGAATTGGTAGTCAAGAAATAAATCCTCATATATATAGCCAAATGGTGTTTGGTATTATTGTTTGACATTCATTGTCAAGGACGCACATTACATAAAGGATAGTTTTTAAATAAATGATATCTACATTCCAAAAAGTGAAATTAAGTCATCACTTTGCACATCATATAAAAATCAACTTAAAATGAACCAAAGACTTGCATGCAAGATGTAAAATCATGTTTTCAATGAAAACCAAACATAGAACTAAAAGTTTGTAACATTAGACAATTATTTTTTTTTAAAAGAAATTCAAATACAACCTCTAAAGTACAGATGATAAGGGTAAAGATAAATAAATGAGATTTAATAAAATGAGAAACCTCTGAATGTAAGTAGAAACAGTAATGAAAGAAAGAGTCATCATACATAGAGAATGTAATAAAATGCTTGCAAACTATCACTCCTAGTGATGCGCTTCCTTCAGCAAAGATTCATCTTATGTAACATGAGGGGCTACTTATTGGGGTTTCTGTCCTGCCCAGTTCCCACAGCCGGTAAGCCCCCAAAGAAAATCACACAGAGAGTCTACATTAGGTTATAAACTGATTGGCCCATTAGCTCAGGCTTCTTATTAATTCATGTAACTTATATTAACCCATTTTTCTTATCTATGTTAGCCACATGGCTTAGTACCTTTCTTAGTGGGGCAGGTCACATCCTACTTCTTCGGTGTATGGGCCAGGACTCTGGAGGTAGCTTCCTGATTCCCAGAATTCTCCTATTCTCCTTGCTCCACCTCTAGTTCCTGTCTGGTTGTCCCACCTATACATCCTGCCTGGCTAATGGCCAATCCATGTTTATTTAAAACATAATTGACAGAATATATAATTGTCCTACACCACTTCCCCCTCTTTTTTTAAAAAAAAAAAGTAAAATAGCCACGTGGGTGCCATTCTGTAACATGAGGGCCTGCTTATTGGGGTTTCTGTCCTGCCCAGTTCCCACAGTGGGTAAGCCCCCAAAGAAAATTACACAGAGTCTACATTAGATATAAACTGATTGGCCCACTAGCTCAGGCTTCAGATTAGCTCTTATAACATATATTAACCCATTTTCCTTTTATAATGTTAGCCACATGGCTCAGTACCATTTTCAGTGGGGTAGGTCACATCCTACTTCTTCCGTGGTCTGGGCGAGACTGAGGAAAAGCTTCCTTCTTCCTAGAATACTCCTGTTCTCATTGCCCCACCTCTACTTCCTGTCTGGCTACCAGCCAATTAGGGTTTGTTTAAAATATAATTGACAAAATATAGAACTATGCTGTAATGCACATGTGTATGTTCCCCATCACCCCTGAATTTAGTTAAGAGAAAGAAGAAAGCCTGGAATTTGTAATAACTTGAAATATTCTCTAGGACATTTTAAAAAGTAAAATGAGGCAGAAACAGAAAGGAAAACATTATGTGATGTTACTTACTTGTGAAATCTACAAACACCAAACCCATAGAAGCGGTGTAGATGGTTGTTGTTGGTTTGTGAAGGGAAGACCAGAGGGGATGTGAAATTTTGTTTACATAGGGGGGAAAATGTTGGAGGGCTCTACTGAATGCCATGGTGATTATCTGTAGTAGCAATGTATTATGCACTTGAACTTACTATGGACAGAGATTATATCTGCTGTCACAGCAAAGTTGGCTTGTATGTGAGGTGATACATACATTAATCATCTTGATTTAGCTACTACTCAGTATGTATATCTTAAAACATATATGTAATTCTTTTTGCCAACTAAAATGAATAAAAAAGAAATACTCCAAATGAAAGTTTTACTTATGTGATTTTGTGATTTGAGTTTGAAGCAATTTTAAAAAACTTTATACTTTTCATAAAAGGATTACATGCCCTATTTTGTTTGTTTCAAGCATTTATTGTTATATAGAGAACCCCTCAAACTCCAGTCCTAGGGGATCTGATACTCTCTTCTTGCCTCTGTGGGCACTGGGTACACGCATGGTACATAGATATGCATCCAGGAAAATCACCCTTATACATATAATTAAAGTAAATAAAACATTCTTTTAAATAAATTATTTACCATGGCAGGGATATAGTCCAGTGGTAAAGGACTTGCCCAGATGAGTGAGGTCCTTGGGCTCAGTTCTTAGAGCTACAAAAAATAAAGTTTACCAATCATGTGTTCAATAGTTACTAAATGCATCAATGCATTAAAATGTTCCTGGAGGCTTATGTAGCAAAGTATCCCCATTTTCCAGACATGTGAATTCATGAGTGCTTTTTTACATTTTTCTACTTTTTAAACTTTCTATCTTGTTTAAATAATTCTTTACATTTATGAAATGAAAATGTATTACTTTTAATTTTTAGGTGTTGTTCATGGAGTGGGAAAGGTTGTCTGCCTACGTGATAAACTCCCACAGCCAACATGATGCCAACATGGCCCAAGTCCTCCGCCACTCACCCTAGCAGAGAGCTTACCCTCCATCTCTCACACACAAAACACAACGTCAGTGTTAATCTTCTCTGAAGCAAAATTATGTCCCTACAGTGCGAGTCCTCATCTGGAAGTCACATAAAAGTGTGACAAGAATGTGTTATTTTCCAGTCCAGATCAGGAAATGGATGTGCCATGATCTATGTCCGGCCAACATTGAAAGTCTTCAGCGGTTGGATGGCTGCTCCTTCAAGTGGGAAGCTGCGGGCTATTTATTTGCTCATAAAATTTAATCTTCTCCAAAGCAAGAATAACATTAAAAAGAAGACTCGGTCTTCTAACTGAGAGAAGGTAAAGCTGATCAATGTACTCTGTCTTTTTTCTCCCTTAAAAAAAAATTTTTATTGAGCTCTACATTTTTCTCTGCTCCCCTCCTTGCCTCTACTCTGTCTTAATACAGCATCTACAGCATCTTTGAAAGGCCACTTAGGATTATCCCATGATGGGAGTTAGTGTTTCCCAGTTTGACTACCTACAGGTAAAAGTAACCATTTTCAATTTCATGTGCTTAATGCCCTCCAACTTAGCTATCCTGCATTTCCACTGTAATCATCTCCAAAATTAGCTTCCAATAGAACACAAGCTTCCTCTCCAAATATAGCCTCCACCACCACCAAAATAGCAACTTTTTCTCCTTTCCTAATTTTCTTGGTCATAATCAGAGAGGAGAGAATATAGTAAAATTCTTCCCCGTGAAGAGCATACTACTATGTGTAATTCAAATCCCACTGGGAAAACGATAAATTGTTACAGATGAGTAGCTGGCAGGTTTCTACCTATTAATACTTCATATGGTCACGGTTCCTACAGCTCTAGAATGGAGTCTGGTTAACTGTGTGGACTTTTCTAGAAGCCAGCTGATGAAGACGAGGTTCTCAGTTCATTTCCTCCATGTTTTGTTATTGTTACGGGCTTGAGGATAAAACCAATTTCGTGATGCAAAGCTTTGCAATGAGGAAGGCATGAGTAGAAAACCAAATTTAAAAAGTTGAGTAAGAGATGAGAAGAAGTGGCGCATTAGTGGGGGTAGCAGAAGTGTTAACATTAACTATAAACACAAACACGGAAGAAGATGGAGAGAGCAATTTTATCAGATAAGGCATGTTATGTGTTGGATGACTGGCTCATTCGGCAAATGCCAGCTGTAGCCAGAGAGCTGTAGGTACAAAGGAAAGCTTTACAGAGGGCTCCCATGATAGAACATTAAGAACAGAAGGCAAAAGAGCTACCAGACCTCGTGCAGACTCAGATGCAGTACCTTTTTCTACCCTTAGAAGGAGGGATATCATATTGGAGCCAGCAGAAGAAATGCAGCTTTGGGATTTAAGAAAGCTTTGAAAGGACCTTCTCAGGGTGATTTTCTTACTCTACCACATGCAGAATACTGATGCTTCCCCAGTGCCTCTGCTCCAGCCCGAGTCTCTGGTTTTTCTTGTGTGAAACGGGCATGGTAGTTCTCATCCCTGTGGCATGTAATGTCTGAAAGTGTACATTTCAATGCTAGATCTATGGCGAATGGTCACCAAATCAAACTTATGAGCATAGCAGAGCCTTAAATGTAGCTTTCCTTGAGTATCTCTGTTTGGTTTGACTTTGGAGAATATAGTTTGGAGGGTATTTTAATGAATGTCACAGTTGGCATTCTTCTTTCTAAAGAAATTGGACATAATTCTTTATAAATAAATATGTTGGAGAGTCCATATAATGCATAGATGAGTTGAAGCATCATGATGGGTGTTAACTACTTTAAAAATATAAGTATATTTGTTTTAGTTTATTGTCGCTGAGGCTAAAAATAGGAAAGAACAAGATGAAAGAGAAAAGATAAAGTTTTGCATTTGACTTGGGAGATTTTTTATGCCCCATCCTCTGCTTGCCTATGTCTCAGCGGTCGTGAGGTAGGACATCGTAATATCAGGGCACATGGGAGAGAAAGCTGCTTACTTCATGGGGGCAAGAATCAGAGTGAAGAAGGCACCGGGAAATTGATATAACCTTCAAAGTCCCTAGTGACCTGGTTCCTCCAACCAGTCCCTACCTCCTGGAGTTTCCACAATCTCCCCAATGTCATTTCCAACTATGCACTGATTCTCTGCCACACAAGGCCGGGAAAGATGTTTCATTTTCAAAATATAGCATTACACCAGAAAGGCAGGCTCGTGGCCACTTTGAGATGTGAAATGCATTTAGTCTGTCTCCAGGAGTCCCCAAAATCTTAATGATTCTAACACTGCTCAAAAGTCTACATTTAGGCTCCCCTGAGATTCTTTGCTGTGAGGTCTTATAAAAAAAAAAGTCAATGACAAATCAAATACTTCAATATTCAGTGCACACAGCAAATATTCCGGTTCTAAGAAGAATGGACAGGGCAGTGGTAAAGAAGGATTGCATCATACTAAGCCTGAGATGCAGGGAGACAAGCATGCGATCCTGTGCCTACATGTCCTGCAGCTGGGCTGGCAGTGTCATGACATGAGCAACAATGGGCTTGGCCAGCCCCACCCTGACAGCCATGCCATTTGCTCGCCAAATGTCCTTGTCCTGGAGTGTCTCCACTCATTGTCTGGTCTGCAGCTTTTCTTGGCAGCCCTTCCCAGTTCCTGGCACCTCCACTGCCGTCTAAGCTTCATCTTCACAGCTTCACACATTGCCTTCTCAAGAACTGTCTCCAAGGACTCCAATCCCATTACACACTGCCTGGCCTTCCAGGCCTGCTGTTGAAATGTGGGTAGAAGTCTCCGTGACCTTGTAACTCTGCACGTCTACACAGGCTTCACATGGACCATGCCAAGGCCTGTTGCCAGCCTGCCCAGTAGTTTCTTGCTTTGGACTACGACTGAAACAGCCACTGGTTAGCTTAGCTTGACCACAGTAAGAAGAATAACAGAGAAGCAATCTCCTTGGCATTTCTGGTACACAAGACTACTTGAAAACGCTCTCTCCTCACAGGAAATTCCTTCGAATGAAGCTCCTCTTTCATGATCCTGACCTGCAATTGGCAAGGTGTGGCCACTCCCTGAGATGTCTTCAAAGCATTTTTGCTATTGTCCTCATACAAAGAGCTTAGATTCTTTTTTTAACACCAGTAATCTCTTCAGAAGCCATGGTTTCCTTAGGCCCAACTTTCCTCCAGACTTTCTAAGCAAAATGAAAAATGTAAAGGCCTCTCTTCTCTGATTTTTCTCCCTCCCAGTCCTTCTTATAAACATAGCAGAAATACTGTTTTTTTAGCCCAAATTATGGGACTTCTTCACATTTTAGTTTAGATATATGTTGGCGACCAAATTAGTTACATATGGGTTGTTATGACAAAGCACCTGAGAGAAAAATGTAGGGAAAAAGGATTTATCTTAGCTCCCAGTTTCTGTGCTTTCAGGTCCTGATTGCTTGCCATCACCCTCACATAGACAGAAGATGCAGAACAGGATGGCAAAGAGGAACATGTTGGGGAGAGGCTTCGTACTTTATGGGGGCCATGACACATAAAATAAGGAAACCATTGGGAATCAGGTATAACCTCCAAAGTCATGCTCCTTAGGCCCCACTTCCTTTAGTTATATTACATTCTCACAGTGTCCAAAAATGGCGCCAGCAGGGAAGGACCAGCATTCAACATACAACTGCCTGGAAACAGTTTCATAGTCAAACCATAAGAGTGACCGTGAATAGAAAATGATGGATTCATGTCTTCACCTTGGCTGGGCAGAGTTCAATGCCTATAATAAACGTAACCAAATGGTCCAAGAGGAAGAACTCAAATGTCTCATGAGAGCATACACCCTCAGCGACTTGCCTATCTTTCACTAGTTCCCACTTCACTGAGGTTTTACCTTCTCATAACACTCAGGGTGGGAACCAAACCTTTAACATCAAGCTGTTGAGTAACAGTCAAGATCCAACAGACAGAAAAGTAGATGCGCATGTGCACACAGTGATCTGTCCTGCTGATAGGAATGAGTAGTGAAGAGGTTGCACACCAACTGGTCTGATCAGTGAGGCTCCTGTTTTTTTTTTTTTTTTTTTTTCAGCCCCACAGTGTTTGTGATTATCTTGTACCATTGCTTGTGTCTAACACGACCAATTAGGATTGAAGCAGGAACTGCTTTATGCCACACTCTCCAGGTGTCTCAGATATGTCCTGGAATTACTCATGGGCATTAAGCAACTGCTTGGATAATATCTGACTTATCATGTCTTTCAGTCTATTAATTCTCTCCTTTCAGCCGAATTGACAAGGCCACCAACCTTCCTTTCTTACATCCCTGATCTCACAAGTTCAGCCCAAACTGTCACTCATATTCCTACCTGTCAATTTTTCTATAATGGCTTCCCACTTTCCAGCCCCAGTCATTCCAAGTTATTTTTCTTTTACACATAGCTCTATCATAGTGTTTCTCATGAGGCACCTGGAAGGGACGCCCTCCAACCTGTTGAGCTGCCTGAAGGCTGTGTGCTTTGCTCCTGGTTTCCCATCTTTTGTGAGCTGTCACCCTTGCTGGGGTGGGCTTTGGTGATGCAGCTGTCTTAGGGTCATTTCTGCTCCTGTAAGTAACCCCTCAACCATGTTTCTGTAAATTACCACAATGTAATTCACTGGTTCACCAAGTTGAACTTTTTTCCATCCTTCAGTCTGTCATGGGTCCTAACTGGAATGAGTAGACATGTATGCTGTCTGCTCCCGGGAAATGTTTTTCAGGCAACACTGACAGAATGAGGTCCTGAGTTTGATACTCAAGAGGGAAAAAAAAGTCTGGTGTGATTCCACCCCTGGGAAGGTGGAGTCAGGAGGCTCCCTGAGGTCAGGTGAAAATTCCAGGTTAGTAAGAAACCCTGTGTCAAAAATACAATATGGATAGCAGTTTAAGAACAAAAGGCAAGGTTTTCCTTTGTCCTCTACATGAACATGAACACACATGCACTTGCACATGAATACATGCACACACACACAAACACACACACACATACACACACACCTAGACACACACAGAAAACATGTTTACAACTTTAAAGGAGTACTTAGCATCTCGTACTCTCCTTTTAAAAAATTGATACCACACCATCTTTTTGCCTTGGAATGAGAATATGGGATTGCAGAGCTGCACCTACTGTTGTTAGGTAATGCTTGGTTCCTCTCAAAGCCAGCAATTTATAACAATTACGAATGAGAAGTGTTCTTAAGAATGAGGCAGCACCCCGGAGCATTGTTGAAGTTAGATGTCAATTTTAGCAAATAAGTAAAAGATTAGGGAAATCATCTTAATTAAAGTGCAGTGAGGGGGGAGGGGAGTACTGAAGAGCAAACTCAAGGCTTTATGCAACTTAGGCAAGCACTGTCCAGCTGAACTACATCACTGCCTTAAATGCATCTGTTTTGACAGCTGTTTTAAATGAGTTTCCCTTCAATTTCTCTGTCTCCACATGAATATTTTAATGTAGCCATTGAAATTTTTCTATGAACTTAGTAAAATTATTTACATTTTTAAATTATTTTATTTCCCTATATTTTAATCCTGACATTTTCCAAGGTCCGAGAGTAGCAGTATTACATTTAGTAATTATTTTAAGAATTATCTCATTTTTGTATTTTCTCATGAACAGAGGTTGCTCATCTCTTTTCTAAACTTGAGTGTCCAAGGATGTCATTGTGGCTAAGAAGTTACTTGAAGGTTCAGTTTCAATGCTGAACATAAGAAGGGGTTGTTCCAGTCTTTAATTTTAATTTTTGTAGATAAGCTTATAGTTATTGTAAGTGTTAACATCTCTGAGGGGAAAGTTTGCCCCAGTACAAGTATGGCAACTCTGAGGGGAGAGGCTTCCTCTATGCAGGTATCACAGCTCAGGGGAAAGCTATTCTGGCAGTCTGGAAACAAGGAGAGCCACAAAGTCACTCGGCACAACAAAACTCACACAAGAGCTTTATTGAGAGCACACAAGTGGGTGTGCTCAGGTGAAAAGCAGCAGGGAACTGAGCAGGGGACAGGCTTGTATAGGGTTTGTTGGGGGAGGAGTTTTCCAGGGTGAAGATTTCCAGGGTGAGGATTGGTGAGATTTCAAGCTCTGAGTTTGGGGCAAGTTCAGGCATTGGTGGGATTTCAAGCTCAGGGTTTGGTGGGTTTGGGAAGGTTTTTCAGATCTGGAAGTGGGCTTAGACCTTTTACCCTACAAGGAAAACATTCCTGTATTTTTCACATCAGATGACTAAGGTAATTAATGGGATTGCAGAAATTAAGATATCAAATATCATTTGTCTGTAATAAAACTGGTATTAGTTAAGAAAATGTCCACCTTATAGCATGGTCAAGTGTCCATCTGGTACTGAAAAGAGGTCTGAGTCATTTGTTTTACTCAGGGACTTTGGGGAAAGAAAATTTCACATGGATGACCTACAGGCGTGGTCACACTAATAGCTGAAGAATCTTCCCATATGCTCATGCATACTTCAGCCTTGTAGTAGGAGAGACACAGGATTTTTCATCCTATATCACAGATGCTAAAAATTCAGAAGTGAATAAAACCGAATAGAATACTCTCCCCCAAGAAGTTTCCTATCTAGGTAGATAGGTCATGGAGAACTTACTGCATTCATGAATATAATTTTATTTCATTTCAAACATCTGCAGCATCACAATGGAAACTAGGAATCTGTGATGTCAGAGAAAGCAACCTTTGGATGTGGTAGTGATAATGAGATTAATATATGCTGTTCTGAGAGAATATTCAAACAGGTATGTGGAAGTTTCAAATGAGAAAGTCCATTACTAGGGCTTCAAAGTCAGGAAGAGTAGAAGTCAGGAAGAGTAGACTAGTTGGAACAGAATGAATTTGACTGTGGTGAGAAAAACAGACCAGAAAATGTGACAGACAGACACACAGATGTGTGTGTGTGTTTGTGTGTGCATGTAACATATATGATGTATTTGTATGGCAACATATTGTGATGATAAGTATACATATATGATTCAGAAATATCCCATTTCTGTTAATACTACCTGGATCTAATTGTGAAAAGAGACAAATCAAAATTCTTCAAAACAAGTGATATATGATCTTTTAAAGTCTCAACATGAAAGAAGATAAGGAGACGCTAAGAAATTATTCTAGATACAAAAAGCCAAAATAACATCAATGAAAGGCAATGTATAATTTGGAGAATGGACTCTATATTAAGAGATATAGAGTTGTTATAAAGTACATTGTTGACAAACTGACAATTAAAAGGTAATATAGGTGCAGCATTGTTATATATTAAATTTCTAAGTTTGATCATTATATACAGGAATAATTTTTAAAGATATCAATGTTCTCAGCAAACTGAAAAATGAAGTATTTATAGAAAGGCATGAGAGAACAGAAACATGAGTGTAGGGATATAAGTCAGTGGTATTGAGCCTGTCTGATAGGTATGGGTTTGATCTCTATCACTAGAAAAATAAATGTGGTGAAATATTAGTAATTGATAACTTAAGTAAAGTTAAATAGGATTTACCGAGGTATTTCCATTTTTCTCTGAGTTTGTTATTAGTTCCCCTCAAAAAAAGGTAAATAGACCTTTGCTCAGCTATTAGGTGGGGAGTCTAAGAGAAGAGTAGCTGCAGAAGAACCAGAAGAATTTATTTCGCTGTAGTCCTTCACTGAAAGTGTCTCCATCTATGGTGATATCAGTAGCAGCAGAAAGGAAAGGGGTAGAATGTAATATCTCAAAACTTCTTGAGTGTTTGGTGGGGTAAGACAAGGAATTAAAGAAAGGGAAAATATATAAACATCTTGAGTTAGTAATGGTACAAGGTCTCTGTTGAACACGACTGTGCACATATGGGCTTGATCTTTGAGAGGAACTGGATTGTCCTGTCAGAGGACACAGTGCCAATGATGGAGAACGGGAGACCATTCTGGTAACCAAGTTCTCAAGGAGAAGAGAAAACAGGATTGAGTAATACGTGGAGGGGTTGTCTTTCTGCAAGAACAATGGTATTCTCAATGCTGTGGTGCCAGCAGAGTTGTATGGGCAGGATTTCCTGATTCTTCTGTTGCTGGCTTAACCACAAACACTTCAGAATGTGACTATTAGAAAATAGGGCTCTTCAAAGAGGTGATAAATGATGCCATGTGGGGGTGAGGGGCATCAATTCAGTGTAACTGGTGATATCATAAGAAAATATTGCCGGCGTTGGGGATTAAGAGTACCGACTCGTACTGCCCTTGTAGAGAACTTTGGTTCAGTTCCCACATGGCGGCTCACAACCACTTAGAACTGCAATTCAAAGGAACCAGTATCCTGTTTTGGCTTTTGTGGGCACTAACCATGCATCTGGTGCCTGTAGACATATGCATGCACTCACATGTAAACATAAAATAAATAAATCTTTATTTTTTTTTTAAAAGAGAGATCCAGGGCCGGGTGGCGGTGGTGCACGCCTTTAATTCCAGCACTCAGGAGGCAGAGGCAGGTGGATCTCTGTGAGTTCGAGACCAGCCTGGTCTAAGAGCTAGTTCCAGGACAGGCTCCAAAGCTACAGAGAGACCCTGTCTCGAAAAAAGAGAGAGAGAGAGAGAGAGAGAGAGAGAGAGAGAGAGAGAGAGAGAGAGAGAGAGAGAGATACAACCACAAATGCACACAGAGAGGGCAATAATCATACAGACTTGCTAACAACTTCACCTTGGACTTCTAGGCTCAGATATTGGGGAAGAAATTCTTCTGTTTTCTAAGACATCCAGTCTGCGATGCTTTGTTGGGCTAGCCCTGGATGTCTGTTATCTACTGTAACAGAAAAAGAGCATGACGAGAGATCCAGGCCAGTGTATAGATCTAATGATAGGAAGTGAGAGGAGTTCCCATATGATTGTGTCTTTGCTTTATGAGACAGGAGGTCAGAGCATCGGTTGAAAAATAAGGATGAGAGAGGTTGTTGAATATTAAAGGAGGGAGGATGGTCAATCATGAAAACAGTACTTGCTAATCTTCAAAAAGTCATTGAAAAGATGTTTCTCATAGGGTATTTTTATTATTTTGTGTATATCCCTTTTTTTGCAGACAGGTAAGAATGCACCCTTGGACTAGAACAGAAAGAAATCCTCCCTCCCCCACCCTGCTTTTTGCCACAGGCTTTTACTAGGTAACCCTGGAGTGCTTTTGGTACTCACTTTATTGATCAGGCTAGGATCAAAATCAGATGCCCTGCTTCTGATTCTGACTTAAGTATCTCAGAGACAGAATATGGAAATCCTACCTCCTGTCGTATGAGCGATGCACAAGTCAGTGTGTACACAATGTTTACAAAGCGTTCTTTGCATGGACAACAGCTGATAGATGCTAGTTAAAGAGGTGCCCCCACCACTATAGCACAAATTAAACAGCACCCAGGGTCCTGTAGTTATGGATGTAGAAATCCCAATAACCTTTAGAAAGCTGTTTATCTGATCATCTGTTTCAGTCTTTCTCCCAACAAAACATTTCATTTCTTTTTAATGATATGTAAGACTACTAAAAACTTTTCTTATTATGCACACATACTTAGAAATTGTGGGTGTTTTCCCCGGTGTCGTGATTTTCCCTTCATGGATTTAGACATATGAACACTCTCTGTGGCTGTTTGTGTCAATAGTTTATTAATGGCTCTCTTTCCTGTCATGTCCCTATCTAGATCTCACACTGGGCATGGTACTCCCAGTGCCAGAAACTCATGGAGAGTGTAAGGATACATGATTGGAAACCAGTAACAAACAATGTCCAGACACACAAATTGGGGGTGAAGAAGTCTGGACAGTTCTGTGCCCACCAAAATTTTTGCAACATACAAAATGGCCTTGTTTCCGCAATTTTACAGTTATTTTTAATAATAAATGTTACAGTTATTTCTCACTCTGCTGTTGTGTGTAGCTTGACCTGACAACCCTTATGAACACAATAAGTCAGCTGAAGGGGACCTGGACAGAAGTTATCTTTAAAGGTACATCGCATTTCATTCTGTACAATCTTAATTTCTTTTATATCTGTTACCTATAGCTACATCTTGTTTCTATAGTTACAGCATCTAAGTAAGTTATGTCTCCAATCCTAGATATAGTGTTATATTTTTTATGTCTTATCAAAGAACATTAACCTTGGGGCTTGGGGCTAGAGAGATGGCTCAGGGGTTAATAGCACTGACTGTTCATCCAGAAGACCCAGGTTCAATTCCCAGCACCCACACGGCAGCTCACAACTGTCTGTAATTTCAGTTCCAAGGGACCCGATGCCCATGACGAAACACCAATGTGCATAAAAATAAAAATAAATAAATACAAAACATTATATTTTCTGCCGAGAAGATATGTTCATAAGCAGAATCACTTGACCCTTTGCGTCAGGCAAGGATAAGGGATAGCTTTGCAAGCCAGGATTCACACCTGCGGCAAGCAACACCTCCCCCAAACCTCTCACAAAACAGATCCACCATTCTCTTTGCCCTAATAACTACCAATAGCTCCCTGATGACTCCCCTTTGCAACAAAGGAGTCTGGAAATATCCTGGAAATAGAGGCGCCACTAGTCTCTCCTGACCTTACTTGGGGTGAATGCACAGTGAGTTCAACTTTGTCTTCTGAGTGAAGTGTTTGCTATCTTACACATGGAAAGGATTGGACATGGGAATGATTAAAATCTAATGCATCATGGGAAAGGACATGAACTGTGAATAGCTTATATGACCCATGTCTATCAATCAATGCAGAAAACCGTTGCACCCCCTGCTTATCAATTTCTTCACTTCCTAGATCCGGAAAAGGGAAGCCCTGAGCAATACCTCAGGGTGCTTAGGCAAATCATACTCAGATACACTGCAGCCTTCAGTGTTCTCTGTATTTTAGTCTTGGCTTTTAAATAAAACCCCTTGCTGCTTTGCTGTTTGTGTGCACTTCTTCGGTTTTTTGGATAAGAGGTCAAGAGCCTGGAATCCTTCTTGTTCAGTCAGTGATCCCAGTGGCCCAGACATCAATCTATTTGGTGATGTAATTAGTATCTTCTCACACTTTTCATGAGGAATGTAAGAATCCACAAAGTCCAATTTCTCTTAAATCCATGCAGCTGGGAAGTGGTGGTACCACACTCAGCCTGATCCTCTGTGTCCCACCATTGGAACGTTGGGTGTTACTATATTAAACCTAGTATTACAGTAATGGAAAAATCGCCAGAGATGCCAACCTAAGGAGAGATGTTGAGTGTATTTGTTGTTTGCACTGATAATGAGTGTCACAACTGGGATTAGAACACACGATTACAAATGAATAGCACTTATTCATCTACACCGAATTTTCTCCAAATCCCAGTGGGTTAGGTGAACTGCAATACTTAAAGATGCATTGAAATATTTAAAAGTCATGTTCATTTATTTAATAAAATTGCTATTTGTTGGTAAAAGATGTTCTTTTCTAAAAATCTAGGATATTTTAGCTTTTCCATTAGTATGGGCAAATGTTTGAGACTAACAGCCTCATATAAAGTCTTCTGGTCAAGTCTTAATTTTCAGATGAAAATGTCCACATGGAAGAATCCATATTCCACAATTGGAGTAACAGGGATTTAACTTATCCACCCACTGGAAAAATAAGGAAAGAATTAGGAAAGATATAGAAAGCACGGGTTTTGTTTTTTAAAATCTCTTGACAAAAGACAACTAGGAGAATAATTCTTGAGACACAAGAATAAATGAAGTCATTTTTATGACTACCTCAGACTGTGGTTTAGTGGGATACTACCTATGGTCTAATGATGATATCTCCCCAAAATTCATATGTTAAAGCTTAATATCCAAAGTAATAGTATCGATAGGAGAGACCTAAAGGAAATGATTAGGCCAAGAAAGCTGTTTTCCTGAATGGAATCTGTGCCCTTAGAAAAAAGACCCAAGGAAATCAGACAAGAAGGAACAAGATGATATCTGAAGTAGAGCAAAACCCCTCACAGGACACCAAATCTTCTGACACCTGATATTTTATCTAAAAATTTTAGAATTGTATAATATAAATTACAAATATTTTGTTTTTATGTGTATGTGTGTGTGCGCGTATGTATGTCCTTCCCTACTCTCCCCTTTCTTTCTCATTTTCTCTCTCTCCCTCTCCCCTGCCCTTTGCCATCCCACATCTCTTTCTCTTTCTCCCTCCCCCCCATCTCTGTCTCTGTCTGTCTGTCTCTCTGTCTGTGTTGCAGATAGAAGCCCGAAGAGGCCATTGGAACCACAGAAGTTTGCATTATGGGCAGTTGTGGGCTACTTCACATAGGTGATACAATCTGAACTGCACTTGTCTGGCAGAGCTACAAGTGTTCTTAGCTACTGAGTCATCTCTCCAGTGCAGTTTGCATTACTTTTAAGTTGCTCAGTTCATGTGACTTGGATATAGAATCCCAAATAGATGAAGACAAAGGTTTTTCCAGGCTGTGGTGTAGGAGAGAGGAACCTCCAAAGAGCAGAAGAACCTCAGAGACTGGGAGATGGAACTTAGAAGCGGAGGGCTTCTAGTTCTCAGAGAAAAGTGTCAGTTGGAAGAGCATACAGCACCGGGTATGAATTTGAAGGTTTAAGAGTCCAGGTGAGGAACATGCTGATCAACTGCATGAAAAGAAACTACCGGAAGCCATGAGGACGGGCTTATGGGAGAGCTTCAAAAGAACTAGTCTCCCCTGCTCACATGGGGCCAGGAACAGTGGGTGTCCAATGCCACCAGTCAGACTGAGAAACTGCATCATTCATGAAACCCTTTGCCAAATACTCAGAAACTCTTGATTAGCTTTAATGAAATAATTAACCTCGTAGCAGATGCTGCTGTCTTCCATTTTAACTTTAAAAGTGTGCCATTCAAGGATCGAACCATTCCCAAGTAATTAAGCCATATTCTGGAATAAAGCTCAAGAATTTTTATGAGCATATCAATTATTCCATACACAGCAGTGTGAAATTTAGTATCTCTTGTTTACCGAACATGATATCGAGATTGCAAGGAAGCAAGGCCCATACTGAGGAGAAAAATACATTACATCCAAAAAATGGTGGAATCAGTAGAATAGGGCATGCTAACAATCGTAACTGTGTACCATGGGCTCAAATGTCAAAGAGAAACATGGTAGCTGTGAAAACAAGAGCTTGGTGAGTTTTTCAGCCCAGTCTCCTCAGGCATGGCTACTTCTGCCACAGTCTTCTCCAACAATGTATCCTAGCCAGCAACACCCAGCCCATTAACAGCTCCTGGAAAAACCCATTGGCCATTTCCTAGTGGAACATCTCTAGGCTAAGAATATCCTCTCCAGAAGCTTTTCCTGGCAACCAAGAGATGAAATTCCAGAAAGTTCCATTTGTGCAGTTCCATAACGACTTTCCTACCTGTGCTGAATCACAGCCATGCCCTCTCCATCAGATGCTGATTGTTTTATTTTATTTTTAGTTTCGTTGAGACAGGGTGTCACGTTATCCCAGGCTGGCATCAAACATAGTATGGAGGTGAGAATGACCCTCATCTCTTGATCCTCCTGTCTCTTCCTCTCGAGTACTGGGATTACAGGCACATATTGCCATGCCTAGCTATGCACTGATCTTAGCATTGGCACAAGCCTACTCCTTGGATGCTATATTTTCAGTCTATGTAGACCTGCTGCTCTTTATACTTTATTTGTTTGGAGTTGTTGTTAGTTTGCAGATTATTTTAATAGTTATTAGGTTTTCACTGGAACAAGAAAGTTATTTGATAAAGAACCAAAAAGAGTATTGTAAGTCTTATTCTTGAATCACATAAGATTGCAGATTATAAAACCAATGCACAAGATGAATGAACAAGCAGAAGATGAAAATTTTAAAGTCATTTTAAAGCACCAATTTAGTGACAAACCAGGTAAGAATGGGCCAAGACTTGAATTGTAAAATCTGAAAAAAAAAATCTTGAGTTAAATAACAAAATTTTAAGTACATATAAGGATAAACCATGTTAGTAAGTTAGTTTTCAATATTGAGAAGATAGCAATTCTTCTCAAAATAGATCTGCAGATTCCAGTTAATGCTAAGCAGAATTCTAGTAGGTTATTGGGCACATGTCTGCAATTGGATTCTACACTCATTCAAATGCAAGCAAGAAAGCTGATCTAATGCTAATATGAGGACGAATAAGAAATTGATGTCTCTGCTGTAGCTATCTCAAGACTTACTATAAGGTGACAAAAATCAGCACAGCACTGTCCTGAAAATGGTCAAATAGAGTGATGTATGATGTCACATTCTGATGATTGTAGCACATGAGAAATGGAAACAGGATGATTTTTGTGGATTCGAGGCCAGCTTGGGATACATAACAACATCGTATCTCAGAGAGCCAAAGGAAAAAGACCAAATATATAAATGAACCAGATAATGCTGATAAATGGACCATTCATTCTAGACAATGGCTCTCTGATGCAGTTATACAGGTAGTTCAGGGAGGAAAAAATACATCAAACGATGCTAGAGCTATTGGATGCTCCTACACTCTTTTTCTTAGTATGGCCTTTGAGCAGTACATCCATAGGCAAAAATAGGTCACACAGGATCAGAGACCTAAGTCAGAAACCTGAAATTATAAAACTTCCTGAAGAAAATATAGACAAGAGAAAATAGTTATAACATATTAGGCAAAGATACTGTCTTGGCTAGGGTTCCTTCCTTCCATTGAAGGCAATTCTTAAAAATTGTAATTGGGATGTTGACGAGTATTACTTCATAGATGATAGCTTTTGGCTGGAGTGGGGGTGGGAAAGGACTTGATGATCTTTAAGTGGCAATCTGTGAGTTTGATCATGCTCCAGTGAGTATTGGGCAACACAATTTGGACTTGGTAATTTTTTTTTGTTTTCCTTCTTTTGTTTTGGGGAGGTGACAAGGATTGTGGTTAGACCTAGGAAGACTGGGAAGTGAATGTAATTGTGGTTCATTATATGAAATTTCCAAATAATCAATAAAATATATTAAAAAGAAAAGAAAATATTGCATGTTTAAAATATGTAATTAAGAGGGCCTAGGGGTATAGTTTTATCAGTAATCTTTATCAGCATTTGCTTGACACCCAAACATAAGAATCTGAGTTCAGTCCTTAGCAGCCATGTGAAAAGCCAAGTGTGGCAGTTCCTCTTTATAATCCCAGCATTGGCAAGAAAGAGACAGGCATATTCCTGGGGCTTTCTGGCTAGCCAGCATAGTCTATTGCATGAGCCCAGGTCCTAGAGACAGACTTTATCTTAAGAAAGAAAGGCAAGAAGGGAGGAAGGAAAGAAAGAAGGAAGGAGGGAGGAAGTGAGAGAGAGAGGGAGAAAGGAAACTGATGTCACCTGAGTAGAAAAGGCATCCCCGGTTGAACTCTGTTGACCTCTTTCTTACATCCACACACATGAGCACAGCTGTGTGCATTTACACACATGCAGACACATAGAATCACTTTATTAAGAGACTGAAATGAAAAACTAAAGAAAATTTATAAGTTATTAAAGATAAAAGACTTTATTAATTATGTATTGAATCACTCATAGCTCAATATTTTATTAAAAATCAACATCTAAAAAATGGGCAAAATAATTGAACAGACATCTAAAATATGCTTAGATTATAAATAAGCACTTGAGAAAGCTCTCTTTAGTCACGAGGGAAACACAAACATAAATATAATTGGATACTTCTAGATACATAGTGGAATGTCTGAAATAAAAATGTCTATACCCAGCATGTTCAATGATGTGGGGGACTGGAATTCACCTTCCCTGTTGAGAATGCAAGAAGTGTGATTGTTTTGAAAAAGTTTGCCTGTTTCTCCAAAACTTATACCACATGACCTGCCATCCTCTTCAGCTGTTTAGATATAAGAAAAGAATGTATGCACTCATACAAAGGGATATACATAAATGATTGGGGCAGTCCTATTTATAGTATCTAAAAATTAGGAGTAACTCAAATGCTTAAGTATAGTTCAATAAATATTCTGTGGTTTCTTTCTTAAAATAGAAAACTATGCAGCAATAAACAGGGATGAACTATTGATCATCACTGAGGAATCACATAATCATTGTGCTGAGGGAAAGAAACCAGACCCAAAGTCTGTAGGGAAGGTCACCATTATAGAAAATTAGAGCAGGTGTAATCTAATCCAGAACAACAGAGAACAATTCAGGGGTTGCTTTGGAAGGAAAATACAGTACAAATTTGGAGATATAAAAGCCTTGGACAATGAAAGGAACTTCAATAAGGAGGGACATGTTCACTATCTTCTTTGTGGCAATGAGTTCACAGCTGGGCGCCCATCTCTAAACTTTAAAATTGCATATATTTCACAATAATTTTTAATTACATATTTTAAATATGTGCGTTTAATTGGCTGCTAATTACCCCTCCAACAGATTATGAAGTGCGTGCATTAGTTCACAGGTGGGTGGTTTTTGCCTTCAAAGATGGGCAGTTACGTGTAGGCAGACACATCCATGGGTTATTTGTAGTAAATTGCAGTTAGCCTGAGTTCTCCTCTTCTTCCACAGACTGCTAGAAGGTCTGTTGCTCTTCACCCTTGGCTCTTGTTGAAGATGTGTTGCTTTCTACGACTGAGTTCATTGAGTGGTGTGAAGTCAAGCTGTGTGTCAGCCACCGTGACAGTCTCTTTACTTCAGGACTGATGGTCCGAAGGTCTTTTAAACTTAGCTACAGCTTCTTTACAGTTGGCTTTACCTTTAATAATTCATAAAGCAGACAGCTGTCCTGTTACCTGGATATATAAAATAATAATGTTAGGAAATAAATGATACAATTTCTTAATCGTTGTATTTGCTAGGTGTCTTAGTTAGGGTCTTTATTGTAGCAATGAAAGACCATGACCAAAAACCAAATTGGAGAGGAAAGGGTTTATTTGAATTATACTCCCATACTGGCCTTTATTATCAAAGGAAGTCAGGACAGGAACTTAAATAGGGTAGGAACCTGAGGGCAGAAGCCGACACAGAGGCCATGGAAGGATGCTGCTTACTGGCTTGCTCAGCCTGCTTTCTATAGAACCCAGGACCACTAGCCCAAGGATGACATCACCCACGGTGGGCTGTGCCCTCCCTGTTGATCACTAAGAAATGCCTTACAATTGGATCTCAAGGAGGCATTTTCTCAGTTAAGGCTCCTTCCTCTCTGATGACTCTAGCTTGTGTCAAGTTTACATAAAACTAGCCAGTACCTTAGATGTTGGAAATCATAATTTTTAACGCATTGTATTTTTGTATTCCCCTAGCAATTACGAGACAGTATTACCAGTGACTATTAACAGGAAACCATTACAATCACTTCACCAAATAAGATTCATTCCAGTACAATATACAGGGAAATTAAATTGTATTCTCTAATCCCCAACCCATTCGCATCTTGAAAAGTCAAGAGGTGTTAAGAGGTTGACAAGGAGCCGGGCGGTGGTGGCGCACGCCTTTAATCCCAGCACTCGGGAGGCAGAGGCAGGCGGATCTCTGTGAGTTCGAGGACAGCCTAGTCTACAAGAGCTAGTTCCAGGACAGGCTCTAAAAAAGCTACAGAGAAACCCTGTCTAGAAAAACCAAAAAAAAAAAAAAAAGAAAAAAGAAAGAAAGAGGTTGACAAGGATATGGGAGACCATAGCTCCTCCACACTGACAACGGGTTGTGGAGATTTCAGTGTGGAGTGGTCACCCTCCACCCCAGGCTTACGTGTTTGCACACCTGGTCCCCAGCTGGTAACACTGTTCGGGAAGTGTGTGGATCCTTGAAGAAGGGAGAGCCTCACTGAAGGATGGGGGTCACTGGTGGAAGGTCTTGGGGTGTTACGGTCCAGTCCTGTTTTCTGACTAGATGTGAGCAGCCAGTTTCCTGTTCTTGTTGACCCTACTCCCAGTCATGATGTGCTGTGTCCCCTTGGAACTGTGACTCAGAATAAGCCCTTTCTTTCATAAGTTGCTTTTTTTTTCAGAGTATTTTATCACAGCGACATAAATGTAACTATGATAGAAATGAAATGCACAGATGTTCGGAGACTCATATGGCCACTTGTAATAAATTTAAACACGCCCTCTCTCAATACTCCTTTCATATCCCAGAGAAAGGAGTAAATATTGATCAAAAACTCTCCCATTTGTAAAATACCAAACTGGGAACATTGAAATGTCAATCAACTAGAGGAAGGAAAATGTGAGCTCTGCTGTGACTTTATCTCATGGGAATGCTACAAAGTGGGACAGTAACAACAACAAAGTAACTAATGCATGGTGTGCCGCAGAGACTTTACCATGAACACATGCAAAAAGGCACATATACATCTTTGCATCCATGTGAAATTCGAGTACCTGTGTCTACAGAAAATAGAACAAATTTCTTATAGAGGTGAAGCTAGATGGCGAAGAACATAAATGCCTTTCGGAGACCATGGCATTTAATATATGATCTGGTACATGATAGAAATCGAAATCATTGAAATTACAGTGACTGTTTTAGCACACATTTGTTTTATATCTATCATCTATCTATCTATCTATCTATCGATCGATCTATCTATCTATCTATCTATCTATCTATCTATCATCTATCTATCTATCTATCTTTCTATCTATCTATCTGTCATCTATCTATCTATCTATCTATCATCTATCTATCTATCATCTATCTATCTATCATCTATCATCTATCTATCTATCATCTATCTATCATTTATCTTATGATATCATGACCTTGCTAGCTGCTTCCTTTGCTTCCTTGGAAAAGAGCAATCCTGCTTGATTCCTCTGTAGTTCTCTGAATCATTTCCCTCTGCCTTTGACTGCGTATCCTCCTATTGCCAAAAAGCCAGATGCTCTGTCTTTGATCTGTGTTTGTTCAATGCTTGTATTGTGCATGCTCTTAATTAGCCGGTGGGGACCTATAATATTTATTTCTTCATGAGCCAAACAATACAAGTTCTACTGGGGGCAGAGAGCAGATGTTGCTGTATTTTTGCCTACAGACCTTATTCTGGGATGCATCTGCCTGCACTTATATTAATCTTTCAAAAGCAGAAGTCAGTTGTCTCATTTTTTTTCATTGCTTTGCCATCCACCTTAACACAGAAAACTCTTGAAACAATTTTACAAAATAAGGTTGATGATGATAAGTGTCTGTCCATGCATATGTTCAGGCTTTTGATATGTGCTTATCTTTTTTTAAAAGCCAAAAAACAGATTTGGTTTAATATTGCAGCAATAGAAAACAAACCCAAGCTATACACACTAACAAACATACTACAACCCAGGAAAGGGGGCATGCAGAGGCTACAGTCATAAGCTAAATGTTTATAGGGGACCACAGAACTGCCTATGACCCCTTTGTGGTGGTGGTGGTACAAGCAAGTACTATATCTAGAGATGCCAATTCCCACCCCAGCCAAACCTTATTTTCACACAACAGTAAAAGACATAGTCGCTTAAGAGTATGCAGTCCTCACAACGAAGAGGTGGACCTGCTGCGTTTCGGTGGCTTCACTGGCTCTTTTTTCCAAGCTGCTAGTACTACAGCAACAAATAACAAACAAGGCCTCATGGCTTCTGGCCGATCCGGGCATTTTCAAGGGCACAGATGTGAATTTCCATCAGTCTCGGTCTTGGCTGCAGTTCCGTAACTCACTCCAAGGAGTAGGTAATGACAGCAGCTAGCCCACACCTGAGATTCCCTTTATCCTTGGAGGCTCTTATTTAGGACCTTGTGAACACACGTGGGGCACAGCATGTTGTCCTCCAGGTGTGGGGGTGGAAAGGTGCAGGCTGCCAGCAGGAAGAGGGCAATCACTTTCCCCTTCTTCTCAGGTACCCAGGCTTGTCCAGTGTGGAACTGCAGCCGAACCCAATCTGTTGAGTCTGCTGGAAGACTTCCCCCGTGAACTACACACCACAGTTCCCCATAGGTCTCAGGTGTTGTAATGGACTGCAAAGCCTCGATCTTGTTAGCATTGGCTGCAATTCTGGACCAAGACGCCAACACTGCCTCAGAGGCAGTTGTGGTCACAACGGTCGTGCTGACTTCTTCATATAGGACAGGAGGCTCAGTAAGGGCGGGCATCTGCTTCTCGGGTACAGGGACCATTTCCAGAGGAACTATCACCTGAGGACAAGACTCTTGTCCCTCCTCCTTCCCCGTCTTCATTTTTTTCTGACGTGTCTTCACCCTGGCCTCTTTTGGTGTGTCAGGAATGTTCTCTAAGTCAGGCATTTGTTTGGGGAAAGAACTTGCAAGGAGTCGTTTGTAAGTCTCTAATTTCTGGCCTTTGCTGCTTAGCTTCTGCTTCTTGCACCATTCCTGCAAAATGTCTGGGTGAATCAGGTTCACTGGGGGCAGATAATCTGGTAGAAGAGGAACTGGTATTTTCCTAGGAGTGGGTTTTGGAGTCTCAGCATCTCCTGCTTTCTTCTTTGATTACAATTGTCCTCTTTTGCTGTCTTGTTTGGTTTTTTTTTTCTTTGCAGGGGGCTTTGCAAAGGACGTGCTCGGTTGACCAGAGGATAGGCAGTCCACTTCTCTTGGCTCTCTTGTGCTGCTCAACTCCTTGATTCCAGCATCCTCCATCTTCGAAGTAGATGAAAACGCCAAAAGAAAATTCTTCCAGCTTCCAAATGACCTCTGGCCTCAGGCAGCTTTTCGATATGTGCTTATCTTAAAAATATTCTTAGGTGATCATACCCCAGAATCTACCAGACAGTACTACTGAACCTTTGGTGCTGATCCCAATCCAGACATCCCCACCCTCAGCAACACTTCTTATCAGTGCCTGGTGTTTTTCTGCTAGTCCTTGACTGGAGAAATCCTCAGGTCTGTCTTCCTGTTTGCATGAGCCTCCAAATGTAAAGATACGGGTACACATGTCCAAAAAAGTAGACCTCTTTCTTCACTTGCAAATGGAAGTCAGCTGGAACCACCACAACTCACTGAGTAGCAGAGTGCCAAAGAATGAGAAAGCTAAGAAAAAACTGACAAGCCAAAATTTTTGGTTAATGTCCATCCATTATTGTGCAAACAGGCTAAAAATTGGGTGTATGAGCCACTTAAGGCAGCTATATTAGCCATTCTGTTACATAATTCATGTATGTGGTGCCCAAGCCCTTGTGTCTGGAAGACATCTGGACGGTCCATGGGGCTCATTCATTGTGTTTTTAGAGTATTTTTGGAAAGAGCTACTTTTGACCTGTTCAGAACTAAGGCATTTTCTATAGTCTTCAAAGTCTCTACAATGATGACTGAGTAGGGAAAAATAAAGTAGGGTATTGAATTAGAAAAAATTCACATGTAAGAATAAGTGTGAAGTTCTTGCTTCACCACCCCCATCCAAGGCCCAGATTCTTGAGTTCTCATATTTGAAGAAAGTCTACAAACTTTTTCCTTAGATGTGAAACAGTTTGCTCAGATGCAGTCTAAATATAGAACACAAAAAAGAATTTTATCGACTATTGCTTCTATAAAAGATAAATGTATAGTTTTATGAGGAAGTAATAAGTTTATAAAAGAAAAATTTAAAAACAGGGAAAAGAAAAAATTCTCATAAACATAAAAGAAGTAAACTACTTTGGACCTTTGGTGCTATTTTCTGTGATGGATCATTTGTTTTTCAAAACCATCTGGCAATTCCTCTAGAACCTTCCTTATGATAGAAAATTTAAACATCTGCTTTAGGTGTTATGTGGATCTTGGGGGAATGAGAGAGTAAAGTGAGGCTTGGGGTGTTGCTGAAATGTCTGTGAATCCCAATAATTGCTCCCTGAACTATCACTTAATGTCTGTGGGTCTCTTGTGCCACTGATAACAGTCCTAACCAAGCATGGGTAATGTGTGGACAACTATAGGACCTGAAAAATTGTGAACACATACACATGCATGTGTGCACATGCAGTAGAGAGAGGGAGAGACAGAGAGTGATAGAGAGACAGAGATGGAGAATATAGATTTAGAAGATGAACAATAATCTCCAATTGTTTTCATTTGTGGCATCAGAAGCTTATTAGGTACACACATATTCTGTATTAGGGATAGTGGCTTTTACCTAACTTTAGTAATTCATTATAATGTTCAGTTTGACTATAGATATAGAAACATCTAAGAGACATACCTTTCAATGGATGATATTGGAATGAGGGCATTTCCAAAGAGAACCCAATTAGGAGAGAAGATACCCTAAATACAGGGGACACTATCTCATGGGTTGGGAACCCAGACTAAATAAAAAGGAAAAAAGTAGAGATGGAAAGCCTGAAAATTAACAACATTCCTGTCTCTGTGCCTTCTGCTGATTGACACAGTGTGTCACTGTCTACCTTCTACCCTTGGGTTAGCTTAGCTTAGCACTGAAGAACCATTAAAGTACTGCTTCCTGTTCACCGTGCCTATTTTGTACATCTCAGAGAGATGGAATTAAAAAGTCTATGGAGACAGTGTCTGTAGGTGAGCAGTCTCAGGCTGGAAATGTTCCAGGGGTGGGAAGTTGCAGTTGCAAGTTTTATCATAGACTGGCCTATTGCTTGTAAATACTCATATGCTGACTGGAGGAAGGGTTTACTATTTTGAGCCTGACTTGTACAGGGAAGTCTTTTCCATTCCCATAGGTCTCGTGTATTGGACGTTTGGTAAGACCATGATGATAATACACATCACTCATGACTTCATCCATCCCTGCAAATTCACTCCAGCCTTCCTTTGCTTCCATTATTAAGGGAAAATTATTTCCTTCTCACCAAGAGAATGAAAACCCTGGTCTGATTAGAGCTGTAATGTTCCAGTTGGTCAGGCCAATGACCAGTTGTAGTGAATGACTGTCACCTAAGCCAAGCAGCCATTGTCTTGGCGCATTCAGCTGTACCTTCATGCAAAAGATCATCTGAGCTGGGCTTTTAGACAGCTTAGAATTATACATAGAAGGGTAGAGGGTGGCATGTATACCCGGTGATCCCCGCTACCTGTGGCATACAACCCTGTCTTAATTGCACGTGGCCTAGGGAAGGAACTAAAGTGTTGGGATGAGGCAAAGGATTAGATCTTGGGATCTAACTATGCAGCTCCAGGAAATCCCCCATCCTTGCTGGGTAAAAGCTTCCCAGGTGTGGCCAGCTAGGGTGGGGAAGAGTACCCATATCCCTGTGATTTACCTTTCCCTTGTGCTCTGCAAGAAAGTCCAAGAAGATCATTAGTTCTTCAGAATGAACTTTGATGGAATCATATCTCAGTCTGTTGTTGGTGTTTTAGGGGAAGAGGTAGATGCTGCTTACCTAATACCCTAGGAAGGAATTTTAGGAACCCATGGGTAAGGGAGCACTACCAGGAAGGCAGGTTCACCTTAAACCATGCTAAAGAGGTAAGAGGAATTATAAGATTTTTTACATGAAGAAATGTACCTTTCTTTCCCAGAATTTCTGCCCCCAGAACATTCTCCGCAATCTGCCACGAGGTTTTCACTGATCTGCCCAACTTCTGGAGTCCTCACTCAAGCTTAACCTCTTTTTTTTTCTCTTTTCTGTTTCCCTCAGATGCTGTCCAGAGCCTAAGTATGATCTCCCTGGCACTGTGGGCTTCTTTATTCATTGCCTATCATTTCCTTGACTGGTGCAGGGCTGCTTCTCTGCTATATATCTAACCTCCACGCTCAACTAAAATGTGTGGCTTCCTCTCCATTCTCCTCTCAATGCAACTGCTGAGATTAACAGCCTGCCTCCCTGAGGCTTTTTATTTTAAACTTTAACAAACACTGTGCCCAAACTTCTGTTTGAATCCATTCCTAAGTTGTTTTATTAATGAGAACAGAATCCCAAGGAAGGGGCACTTCCCTCCAGCATCACTTGCTACCATGACTTTCTGGGCGTAATAGTCTCAAACTCCTTAACCTGTGGGCTCAAAACAAACTTAGCTTCACTTCATTCTTTCTTATCAAGTATTTGGTTCAGAAGTCAGAATAGTAACTAATTTAGAAAAACAGTTCTAAGAAGAGACCATTGGCTGAAATAGTCTTGGCCATGCTTTGAAAATTGGTTGCCAAGAGGATTATGGAAAAGTTTAGAGCAAAGTCCTAGAGTACTAAAAAGCAGATCTCAGGGGAACATTCTGGTGGGAGATGAGAAGCCAGAATCCTGATAGAGTCACATACAGAAATATTATACTCATAAATTTTTAAAAAGGAACAAGGACTATGCCAAAAACTTTGTTAAAGTCTACTTATGTTACATTTGGGCAAATAATCTACCTCTATCTTGAAAAACTCAGGTGTGGTTGAATTTTAAAGTAGTAGACTAATTTATTTGGCAGAGGAAATTTTAAGGCACCATGCAATTCAGGCTTGGTCCTGTTAGCCAGGCTTACTGTGCATGTATGTGTGCATGTGTGTGCGTGTGAGGGGGGCAAGTAGAACAGAAAGATTTGAAAGATGTGCATTAATGCATGCAAAGGAACTATAATTATTAAAAGATAGTACCATTAACTGGAAGACATGGACTTTGCCTTGGGACAATAGGAAAATCACTTTGAGGGCAAGAACCTACCAAGAACTCTAAGAGTATAACCATGCAAATTTATGTAAAAGGAAAGTTCCACAAAAGATAGTTTTCAGAGTATCCTGTTGGAAAACTGATAACTGTGGAAATATTTCACAAAACTTACCAGGAAAAGGCACACAAAGTTCACTAGAGGTTTAGCCGACGAGGGCCAGGTTGCATCTTGATTTGGCGACTCATTATGGTATCCACATGTTGCTGGTTTCTCAGCCATGCAAAACACAAGTGATGGATTGATGGAGGTTTGGGTCATAGTTTCTCAGAAGGCCTCTGAGGCAAAGCAATGTGTGACAGGGTCAGATTACTTGAACGAGAGTACCAGAGTCCATGGCCGTGAGTTTTGAAGGTAATAATCATATTGCAATGAAGAGTCCAAGGTATTTGAGATACAAAAATCTGGGGCATTTGTCAAGGAAAGCTATATCTATGAAATAGAGCTTATCTAAGAGAGAGGCCATACACCTTACAAACAACATAGCTGAATTGTTGGAGTTTCCCAAGATCATTGGAGTCCAGATGATGTTATGAAAACCCAAATGCCAGATGTGGAGCTACAAGATTTGACATTTGCCCATCTGGATTTAGTTCTTTTCTGGTACTATTTTTTCCTATACCTCCATTTTTTTTTGGAATGTGATTGTTTAATCTGTACCATTGAATGATAGATATATGTAAGTCCAAAAAAAAATCTACAGGATCTCACAGTTAGGATATTACCTTGAGTCTCAGAGAATACTTTGTTAGACTTTTGCGTGTTGTTGGACTAGATAAGACTACTGGCAACTAACTGAGTGCATTGTTGCTTTATAAAATGGCCGTGAGATTTTGAGGACCAGTAACGGGATGCTATGGCTTAAAAATGGGTATGTTTCTGTGTCAAATTGACAAGTGATGGCCTTGTGCTCATTAAAAATTTTCTACTTGATTGGACTTACTATCAGCTCAGAGACACACCTCTGGGCTCATTCTGTACATGGGAAGCATCATCCCAATGGCTGGGAACTAAATCTGGAAAAATAGAGAAAGTGAGAAAGCCTAGCCTGTGCTGGGATTCTCTTTTATTTTCTGCTAAAATATAAAATAAAATAATAAAATAAAATAAAATGTGACCAGCCACCTATGCTACTTTGCTACCAGGAAGGACTGTATTCCTTCTGACTACAAGCCAAAATAAGATCTTTCTCCCTTAAGTTACTTCTTGACAGGTATTTAGTCACAATATTAAGAAAGTAACGTATGTGCTCACCAGTATTTGAATACAGTAATTTCTATGTATGAGGAACTATTATAAATGCCTTTTAAATGTCTATACACTTACATATTTAACAACCTATATAAAAGTATTCTTTCAGAGATGCATATCTTGTAATTAGCAGGGCTGGGACTCAACTATTGGTCCCTGAATCCATATTCGCAATTTTCATTCTATACTGGCATTTGCTGAGTTTTTACATGTTTCTTGTTTTAGTCTATTGCTCTTTACAGTAGTTGCCAACCCTTTCAGGAGGTGACTATGAATGGTAGCTTTGTTATCTTCACACAACCTAGAATCAGTGACAAGAGAGTCTCAGTGTGGAACTGTCTTGGTTGAACTGGCCCATGGGAATGCCTGTGTTTGATTATTTTTAGTTGGGCTAATTCAGGTGGAAAGGGTCACCCTGAGTGTGGGCAGCACCATTTCATGGGCTGGATTGTGAACTGCATACAGGTAGGGTCATTGAGGCGAGCGCAAGCAAGTGAGTGAGTGAACATGAATTCAGATTCATTTCTCTTTGCTATTGATGGTAGATGTACTGTGACTACCCCTGTGCTGTTGTGACTCTCACTCAATAGGGGACTGCAGCCTGAACGGGTGAGCATGTAGACCAAGTCATACCACGTCTGAGGCATGTCAATTCCTTGTGATTTGTTGTGACCCGAAATTATTTAAAATTAGAACAATAGAAAAGGAATCTCTATGTTTTCCAGGGAAGAAGACAAAATACAGGGTTGTAAGCCAAAATCAAATGCCAATAGCACAAAACTGCCACACACTGCTTTTAATAAAATGTAAAATATCAGTGTCCCTCTGGGGAGTGCTTTTACTCAGAGGCAGCAGGCAAGGGTTTCTAAGGAGAATTTGGGGTGGAATTTCTCAGTGTCCAGTGATTAATTGTGTGAGTCACTGGGATAAGGAATTTACGGATAGCTGAGAAAGTGTCTTTTATGGATGTATATATAGATGTTTCTGTTAGAAACCTACATTTGAATGTGAAGACTTAGCAAAGAAGATTGCCTTCACCAATTCAGATAAACAGGACCCGAGCTGCTGAGGGTCTGCACAGAACACAGTGGCAGAGGAATGGCAAATATTTCTCTGCACTTGAGCAGATATATCTATACTTCCCTGTCTGTAGGCCATCATTCTGGAACTTGGGGCCCTCAGAGTGAGATAGGGGCACACACCATTGACTTTCTCCTTTAAGACTGGCATGGACCTGCACCACTAGCTTTTTTAACCTCTAGGGAATATTCTCTCCTTCTTCTCTCCATCTCTCTCTGTGTCTCCTCTGGGGAATATTCTTTCTCTCTCCTTTCTCGCTTTACCTCGCCACTCTACCTTCCTTCCTTCCTTCCTTCCTTCCTTCCTTCCTTCCTTCCTCCCTCCCTCCCTCCCTCCCTCCCTCCCTTCCTTCCTTTTGTTTCTTATCATTATTTTTCTCGATTGGATTGAAATTATATTAAAAACTCTTCTCAGATTTGGAAAAGGGCAAGTCATACTCACATGAGGTAATAACACCATTGTTAAGTACCTACTTGGTACTATTCTGCGAACTGTTTCTATTTCTAATTTACAAACAAAATCACTCTAGAATGTAGTTGGTATTAATCCTATCTCACAGATATTGACAGGAGACTTCCAGAGGTGAGGAATTTGCTCAGGGGCACATAGTTAAACTGAAATTAGAATGAGGGGCAAAGGGAACCCAAAGCCCTGCAGTTTCCCCAACACCCTAGGGTCTGTCTCAGAAACGCTGAAGACATCCAGGTTTGCTGTAGATTTGGTTTATAAAATGGAGTATTTCCAGATACAGTTAATTAACTCAAGGGTAAATTGTTATTTCCCCTAAGTTCTTGGCCGCACTGACACTAAAGAGGTGTTGGATCCTGACTTTGCTTGTGAGCCATGACTGCAAAAATAATTTTTATGAGGCATGTGCTCTTGAAACCATGGCTCCAAAGAGCCAACAAATGAGTTCGTGAAATGAAAGCAGCTATGCAGTGATCTCCTTCACCCACCTACGCAGTCTATAAAACATCTTCCAAGCAGGTGTCATGGAGGGGCACCACTCGGAGAGCTCAGCACTGAGTGCGTCCAGACATTTCTTAACCATACATTATACAGATCCCTGAAGACCAGGTACTTGGAGCTTTCGCTTTCTACTAAGTAATTAAATCAAATGAAGTTCCCTCGCCCACATCGACTCCCACATGCACACGTGGGTTTTGTTAATGGCAACACAAAGCACTTTAATGTGCTTAGCAGCACCAGGTGTGGGGTGTAAATCTATCTACAGGAGTTAGAGACAAGGCGTGGAGGAAGAAACTTCTTCTTGTGTCTTTGACTAAGTTCCAGGAAGAGAGGATAATGGAGAAAAGGCTTTATTCCAA
Organism: Arvicola amphibius; assembly: GCF_903992535.2. Classification (NCBI taxonomy): domain Eukaryota; kingdom Metazoa; phylum Chordata; class Mammalia; order Rodentia; family Cricetidae; genus Arvicola; species Arvicola amphibius. Next base: position 23,371,923 of record NC_052054.1, read on the forward strand.
CTCCTCAGTGCTTTTCAGCAGAGAAAAATCTCTCTAGGCCAGGAAACTATGAGGCCCATGGTACTCTGGGTATTGTATTAACACCGTTCACTTGGTGGAACCACTACGGAGATCTGCACAGACTCACTTGTTACCTGTCTAGCAACATGTCTGAATTCATTCTTGACCTTTCCACCACTGCGTTGTGCTCCTTTTGGCAGGGACATCACCCTGGTTGTGTGGAGGTGTGTCATACTGCGTTGGGTCCTTGGAGTCGCACTTGTTCTCATGTAGTGGGATAAATGGAACTTAAGATTAGCTGCCACCCTAGATGTCAGTGACCCTTAAACAGGAAAGTATGGGAAGTAGAATAGCGACATTGCCTTTGAGACAGGTGGAATATGACAGGTCTCCAGGCCGCATCAGGTGCTACTGTAGAAACCCAGAGTTTTCCTCCCTCTCTCTCCATCCTCCTTGCCCTCTCCCTAGCACCTTCTCTTCCCTTTTCTCCCTCTTCTTTTCTATTTTTCTGACTTCTCTCCTCATTCCCTCGTCCCCCTCCTTCTTTTCTGTGACTAGGGAAAAGAAGGAACCCAAGGACTAAATATTAGAATTAGCAGTTGCTGGTTAAAGAATCACAGAAAGATAGAAACATTTAAATAAAACAATTACTGATAACAGGAAACATAATGCTCAAACATAAATACTGATAATACATTTTGGAGTTTATTTCTGCTTGTGGGCATGCATGCAATACCATCGACCCTTGCTAAAAGTTTAACTGCAAAGTCATTGTGATTTACCCACTATTTGTCATGAAATAATGTTAAAGTTTAAGCACAAAATTATAGTATTTTATTGTGCCCATATGAAAACTGTATTCTCGTTATGTTAACATAATCATTTAAATAATTTAATTTTTTATACAAACTGTGAGAACAGCATCAAAGTTTTATGTAAGACTTTCACTCAGTTCCCAAATGTCAACATCTGATCACATTTTTTTTTATTCAAGGCTTTTTTTCCTCTGCAGATGACTGATAACTAGATAGCTAGATGATAGATAACTCAAAGGAGAAACCTCTTCTGCTGTAGACACCAATGGTCTGCCATATCTGATTCCCCAAATCATGGGTTTCCTCACCAAGGAATTTCACAGTACCCTGCAGATACCAACTGGGTGACTCCTGCTTCAACTCCATCACGATTTCAGTCCCTGAAGACTGTCCCAATTTCATGTGCCACATGCATATTTCAAGTCTCTTGCTGCCCTTCTCTTCTACTACATATAAATTAGGGTTCTAGGACCCCTTCCTCAGGTTCATTAATTTGCTCTGAGTTCACAGAAATTGAAAAGCATTCTACTTACATTCATCAGTGTATTGTGAAGGAGAAAGATGATGGGCCTGATGAAGAATTATGTAGAATGAAACACAAGGAAGCACACGGCTCTTATATGCCTGTACCCAGGATGCCGCCCTCCCAACATGTACATGCGTTCAAGAGCCAGAAATACCCCATACACCTTCTTTGGGGAACTTTAAGAAGGTTCTGTTATATAGGCATGATGAATTAACTGGTAATCCACCCCTGAATTAATCTCCAGCCCCTTTCCCTTCTCAGAAGTTGGGGTTGTGGGCAGAGCTAATAATTTCAACCCTTGGATGCCATGATTGGTTCATCTGGCAAACAGCCCATGGCCAGAAGTTACCTGGAGGCCTTAAACGGGCAGTCAGCTCATTATCATATGAGAAGAGACTCGATTTCCCACTGCAGAGATTCCAGAGTCTTAGCTCTTGTGCCAGGAAATGAAAAGTAATGCCAGACATTGTAACAAAAGATGTTCATAGACTGCCGTTTCCCAGAACAGTGTACAATAACTTAGGAGATATGAACCAGGAACTAGAGACATAAACCAGCAACTAAGTTGTTGTGTATATGTGTGTGTATCTATATCTTTATGAATATATATATATATTTAATTATGTGACAGTGTCTTAGAGACATAAATTTCCCCCCATCATTTGAGAGTAGGCTGTAAACTGCAGCCATACCGCTAATTTAATCATGAAGACTTCAGTGTCTGTTTCCTAAAAGTTCACATATATTATTACAATATAACCATCAAAACCCAAGCAAGGGATGATGGCACATACCTGTAATTCCAGCTCCATGAGAGACTGAGGAAACAGGACTGCAAGTATGAGTCCAACCTGGGCTCTATAGTGACTTTAAAACCAGTCTGAATAACTCATGGGGAACTTGCCTCAAAGTAAAGATTAAAAGGGGATGCTGTAATTGAGGGGTACTTGCCTGGCATCTGTGGCGCCCCTATGCTCTATCTCCACATCACTAAAAATATATTTTTCTTCTTTATTATATATTTTGTTATTTAAAACATTTTTAAATTCAGCTATATTTTAATCATTTTCCTCCCCTGCCCCAAGTCTTTTGAGAGCCTCTTCCCACTCTACCCCCCCCAACTTTAAGTTCTATCTCAAAAAAATAAAAATAAAAGACACTGAAACCCAAACAAAAAATGCAATAGCAAAATCCCCATAAAACAAGAAAACAATACCCAAACAGAAAAAAAAAATCACACCAACAAACAAAACCACCCAAAGAAGCCCTTCAAACTGTAACCAAATAAAAGCACATAAAACAACAGCAAAAGAAAACAGCTGTGGAGCTCATTATATGTTGGTTAACTACTGAAAATTAAAACCTCTTTTAAAAATAGAATATTAAAAAATAACACCAAAGCACCCTGATACACCTGGCTGACCCTGCATAACACCTGAGGCGTGGGTTCCGTAAAGCTGAGCAAAGAACCAAATGCTTGGCTTGACACTAGAGCTGACACCCAGTGTGCACTTTCAAACATTCCATAGAGCACGTCCTTCCCATGGGGAGCAGGCTCAGCATGCCTGTGGGCTTTGGAAGGACAACATACAGCCACACACCTTATGCTATTTCCTCGATTTCCACTTCCCTTTTCCCGATGCACTTTGCCCTTTGAGTCACTGGCCATTTGGACCCAGGACCCACTTCAAGCCTGTGTGCATAAAATTGGATTTTCCCGTTATGCCACACAGAGAGACTTCAAAGCCAGTATGTATGCAACATCTGCCCCTGGCCCCACACATTTTTATGTAACGGACCTCAATTTAAAAAGTGTTGCTTTCTTTGGGGCTGGAGTGATGGCTCTAATGTTAAGAACACTGGCTGCTCTTTTATATGACCCGGTTCAACTCCAAGTACCCCCACAGGGCACTTCACAACCACTTGAAACCCCAGTTCTGGGACACCACCCTTCCTCTTATGGCCTCTGTAAGCACTGGGCACAACCATGGTGAATGGAGGAATGTAAAAACCAAAGTATCCAAGTACAGGAAACAAAATTTGTTATTTTTATAATAATTTTAATACTTTTTAATAAGTGTTTGTCTCCAAGATATATACCTGATGGAATTGCTTCACTTTGAAAGCCGGCAATAACCCTCTCTTGCACTTGAGGGAAAACATACTCCCGAACGGACCTTCAAGCCCAGCATTTCATGGTTCCCCTCCCACCTCAGTGGTCACATGCTGTTGCTTGGACTCTACTGTTTCTCTCCACTAAGTATTCTTTCTCCAAATAATGCAATTCACAATGTGAACAGAGTTAGAAACTGTTCCAAGACTTACTGCACAAGACACAATAGGAAATAGAAGGGGCCAGGAACGGTCCTTAGCCTGAGGAAAGAGAACAGCAAGTCAATAGACAAAGAAACGGGTAGGCAAATCCCTGCTGAGGTGATTAATTTTATAAAACAAATAAACGTGACTATTTGCTCCACCAGGGATCAATAAACCTCTCAGCAAATGTTTTCAGTTTTGTACTGTTTAACTACTGCATCAACAGTAGGCAACTAAAGAAGACAGGTTGTGTTCGCATGCATGCTACGAACTTACAAAGGTTTGGACCTGGTCAAAACTGTCCAACCTTGGTGCTACAAAATAAAGCATAATGTATTCTTGATACTTGCTGTTGGATCAGCAGAGAAGACCCACCTGGGGAACAGTGTTGGAGCAGATACTTTCAGGCAGGCCAGCTTGTTCTGAGAAAAGAAGAAGCAAGCATAGGGGCTCTGGCTGTTCCAAGGCCTGCCAGGTGGCAAGGATTGGCTAGAGCGTGGTCAACTAGTTTCGATTAAAGAGAAACAGAAAACAAGGAATATCTGCAGGGTTTGAAGACTAGCGTTAGGAATGTGGGTTTTCTTTCAAGTGCAAAAGGGAATTACTGAAGGATTTGAAAGTGGAGTCTAGCATATGTACTAAAAGATTCCAGTCTGTGGTAGAGAATGGACTGGAAAGAGACATGAGGGAACCAAGGGCCCAGGATATCCTTGCTTGAATCCTGTGAGCCTACTGACATTTATTTGGTGTTTATATACTGATTTCATTTATCCTGTGAGAGCTTATCGTTCATGCAACATAGCTGCAGCTTCTCAAAATTAAGATGTAGGGAAGAAACCTGTTTGTCCAAAGTGACCAAGGGAGGAAGACAAGTCAGAAAGTTGAATTCCAAAGTCTGAGTCACTGCCTGCAATTTTTGGTGTAAGCTGCTTTTCCCACCACTGTTAACAGCTGTGTGGTTGAACAGTTTGCAGCATCACCTTTGGCTTTGTGGTTTTTATTGCTGAAAGCCCGTGTTTGGTGTCCAAGTGCAGAAGAGCCAGTAGTGGTGGCATCAGCAGCCTTCTCATTCCCGACATGGTGTGCCAGAGGAGGCGCTTCACCGCAGCTACTTAGAACTCCCTATACTGGTCAAACTACTAGTCAGCTTCCAAAAGAGCCTGAGGAAACCTAAGCCCCTAGGAGATAGAGAGAGGAAGATAAGCAGGGAAATGAAAGAGAGAGAGAGAGAGAGAGAGAGAGAGAGAGAGAGAGAGAGAGAGAGAGAGAGAGAGAGAGAGAGCGCACAAAATTGAGGGGATGTAGATCAGGTGAAGGGGTAGGAAGATCTTGAGGAGAAGGGAGTGGAGGGGAGGGAGGAGAGAAAAGGAGGGAAGGAGATTTTCTTTAACTGTGTTGAGCATCTGAATAAGTTTTTTAAAAGGAAGGAAAATTTGCCCTGTCAAAAAATGCATTAACTCACCTATTCTGATGCTTTATATTTACATAAAAGTAAATAAAGACCTAGAGAGATCAGACAATATGCCAAAGATTCTGCAGAGTCACTGTGAGAATGAGGACTAGAAAGTAAATCCAACCTATCACCCTGTGGACCCTGTGGTATCATATGCCAGGTCATGTGACTAATGACTGATTCAGCCCTCCCTAGATGAGCAGTTGAGCTGGCCATTTTGCCTTGGGAAGACTCTCTACTAAGAAATGGGTTTTAGCCCCAAGTGACAGCTCATGCTGGCATGGATGTGGAGCAAAGGGAACACCCCTCCATTGCTGATGGGAGTGTAAACTTGTACAGCCACCATGGAAATCAATATGGGGTTTCATATTGGGAATCTATCTACCCCAAGACCAGTTATACCACTCTTGGATATATACCCAAAGGATGCTCCATCCTACCACAAAGACATTTGCTCAACTATGCTTATTGCAGCTTTATTGATAGTAGCCAGAAACTAGAATCAACCTACATGTCTCTCAACCGAAGGATGGATTAAAAAAAAATGTGGCACATTTACACAGTGGAGTATTACTCAGTTGATTTAAAAAATGACATTATAAAATTTTCAGGCAAATGGATGAAATTAGAGAAAAATCATCCTAAGAGAGGTAACCCAGACCCAGAATGACAAATATGGTATATATTCACTTATAAATGGATGTTAGCTTCTAAGTAAACGATAACAAAGCTACAATCTATATGTAGACCCATGGAGGTTAGCTAAAGAAAATGGCTCAGTGGGGTCTGCATAGATCTCCTAAAGAAGGAGAAATAGAATATATTTTGCTGTCTGACTGGATCAGACGGGGAAGGGAGCCAGAGGAATCAAGTGGGGTGGGGTTTTGTGGAAAGAGAGAGTGTAGGGAGAGACAGCTGTGTAGATGGAAGTTTCTGTCCTGCCTAGTCCCACAGCTGTTCAGACCCACATAAACAGACAGAGGCTTATATTAATTTTAAACTGTTTTACCTATTAATCAGACTTATTACTTACTAGCTCTTGCAACTTAAAATTACCCATAATTCTTTTCTATGTTTAGCCACATGGCTTGATACCTTTTCTCATATTGCTTCCTCTGCATCTGGCTTGCGACTGTGTCTCTGCCTTTCTTTTTCCCAGAATTCTGCTAGTCTTCTTGCCCTGCCTATAGTTCCTGACTGGCTACTTACCAATCAGCATTTTATTCAGCAAATACAAGTGAAAAATTGGTACAGTATACAAGAGCATTATCCTGCAGCATGGCTGAAGATTGCTCTCTGCAAATAAACAACAGGGTCCCATTACAGAGTACAACATCCATACAGTTCACTGAAGGCAAAGAGGTCAAGCTGCTACCTGCATGGAGACTTTGCCCTGACATTCTGGTCTTTTTGGTGTGAGAAGGTACTCCGCAGGCTACCAAAAGAGAAACATGGACACCAACCCAGCCATAAAACCTTTGGCCTACAATCAGTTCTGTCTGCAAGATGTGCTGGGGCAATGGTGGTGCAGAACTTGTGGGAGTGGCCAACCAATGTCTTTATTTAACTTGAAGCCCATGCCTCAAGAGGCCCATGCCCAACATTGCCTGAGACTAGATAGCTCAGAGACCTAGGGTAGAACTAAACATGACTGGTCTAAAAAGAAAAAAAAATTATCAATGAAATGATTGGTGCCTTGTCCAGCATCAGACAGGCGATGATGGCGTCAGAGAGACTTCCTCTCTCAACAGATGGGAACAGATGCAGAAACTCACAGCCAGATATTAAGTGGAGAGAATCTAAATTGGAAGTCTCCATTGGGTCTCTCCCCTCAGAGCTCAGGGAATCTCTCAGAAGAGGAGCAGGAAAGAAGGCAGGAGTCAGAGGGGATGGTGGACACCAGGAGCGCATGGCTCACCGAATCAACTAAGCAAGGCTCAGATGGGCTCGTAGAGACGGAAGCAGCAAGCTGGAGGTCTGCATGGGCCTGCGCTAGGTCCTCTGCATATATCATGTGCCAGTTAGCTTGGTATTTCTGTGGGACTCCGAACGTGGAGCAAGTGCGTCTTTGGTCTTTGACTCTGCCTGCTGTTGGGATTGTTTTCCTCTTGTTCAGTTGTCATGTTCCGTCTTGGTGGGAGGGCTTTTGCCTTGTCTTATGCATTTTTTTTTGTCATTTTTGATTGCTGTCTCTGGGAGGCCTGCTCTTTTCCGAAGCAAGACAGAGCTGGCGTGGATTCAGGGGAGGTGAGTGGGAGGGCAATGGTCTGGGAGGAGTGGACGGAGGGGAAACTGGGGTTGTGAGGTATTGAATGAGAGAAGAATCTATTTTCAATTTAAAGAGAAAAAAAAAAGAAATGTACTTTGATTGTGTTTTGTTTCCCTTCCTTTCAGTACAATGCTTTTCTCTCAGAAATGTGATTTTCATCAAGTAGGGAAGGGCAAGATGAAATTTGAAGACAAAGTCTGGTCATTTGCATATTCACTGGGAGCAGGAGCCTATTTTTCAGCTGTTTGATTAAAGGCTGCCAGGCTGACATTGTGCAGTGGCTACCTCTACTAACCTCCTAGGATGGAAGGACCACGGTGGTCCAGGGATGTTAGCCCATTGCTAGTAGTGCAGTGCCATCTGCTGGCGATGTCAGTATATACAGTTAGCTACCTGAAATTGATAATCCTTGAGGTGATGGATGGATCCTCTTTGTTTTTAATATTGCTTTAACAGTGTTTAGAGGAGCGACGGGAGAGATAGGATAATTTTGTTGTCTTATAAAAGGGATCCTCTTAATTTCCTGTGAAAAATGACGGGGCCTGTGCCCTCACCAGAGAGAGCCCAACCAGCCAGAGAGAATGTGCCTGAGTGTTCAGATGATTTGCCAGGAAAAAGAGAAGCTGAAAGGAGGTAGCAGGGCGCCACCCAGTGGACCCATACAGCCTCAGCAAGAATGGAAGGGTGCAGGCTGTGTTTCACAGATCTCCAAACCTTTGGAGAAACAAATAAAGCCCGTGTCCCTGTCTATCTAGACTGCCATATCTTTAGAAGCGATATCTTCCCCACTTCTTGTTTCCCAGTCAGTTTTTGCTCCGTTAAGTATAGCGTAAGGGTTTTAAGGCAGACTGTCGACAAGCGAGGTTTCTCTGGATTCATCCATTGGATTTTATTCAGACATAGATGAATCTAGAAAAACCATCGAAAGTAGCAGGAGCTCAGAAAAACATTAATTCCAACAAGTGCTTCTTTTTTTTTTCTCACTTAAGAAGTGTTGAAATTTCCCAGTCCTGTCTTGTTAGGGTGCGGCATCTGTGAAGGAGGGTCCTGGCTTAACAAAGGACCTGTGCCGGTGTGGTTAGATCACAGTTTGAGATGAAGGCTCATCCTGGAGCAGTGATTCTCAACCTTCCTCATGCTGACACCTTTAATACAGTTCCTGAGGTTGAGGTGATTCCCCGACCATAAAATTATTTTTTGTTGCTCCTCCATACTTGTAATTTTGCTACTATCATGAACTGTAATGTAAATATCTGTTATTTTCATGATCTTAGGCGACCCACTGATTGAGAAGCAGCTGTCCTACATTGAACAGGTGGTGGTCACTGTAATCACGAGTGTCCTTGAGAACAGGGAATAGAAAGAGAAATATCAGGATGTCGACTGTGAGGGTGGAGGAAGAGGTTGGGAGCAGATGGTCAACCCTGCCCAGGCCTCAGCAACCTGTACTGCTAGAGGCAAAGACTAAATCCACCCTGGCATCCTATGTCTTGATTTTATTCTTGGAAAATCCACTTTAGGTGTCTGATTCCTAACGTCAAGAGAATAAACTTTTGCTGTTTTAAATCACTGAGTCTGTGGTGATTTGTTTCAGCAATGGAAGGAATGACTATTGCATATCTTCAGTAAATCAAGGTTTCTACCTAACTGTTATGCTGTCACAAGATTATGAATGTCTCATTGCCAGCAGATATTGTATTCAAATTTCCTTGATTTTATAGGTCTGCTCATCTGTTGATGTCACCACCAATTTAAGATATCTGCTCTTCCCACTAGACCTTGAGGGGTCCATCTGTCTAGAAGCAGATTCCTTACAATGTCTGGGTTCGAACATAAAAGTGTGCATGCATGCATGCGTGCTTGTGTGTGTGTGTGTGTGTGTGTGTGTGTGTGATAAGAACAAGCAGATTTAATGCTGGAGCACTTCAATGGTAGTTTTCATGAGCCTGGCTTACGGTGGGCAAGCACTCTACCATAGCACTGAAACAGAGCCCAAGACATCAGAGTAGGAATTTTTAGTGTCCTAGAGATTTATCTTTAATCAAAAGAAAGCATTGAAGCTCTGAAACAGCAGGCTCGCACCACAGCTATTCTCCACTTCCGATAAGTTCACAACACAGCTATTCTATACTTCCGGTTCTGGTAAGTATGCACCATAGGTACTCTCCACTTCTGCTAAGTTGGAGCCACAGCTATTCTCCATTACCCATAAGTTCATTTCTTTTACAAGGAGATAACCATTCAGGATTTGCCTTTGCATAGGAAGTTTATTGCTGGTTGAACAAGTTCCAGGCCTTGGATGCAGGGAGTTCTTGTTTCTGTATTGTGTGTACTCGATGCCATGATGTTGTGGTGTGTAGTGCTGCTTAGGATTTTTTTTCATGCTAAGGGCTGTTCTTATAAGGGATTGTGGTGACAGTAGAATGAGAAATGAAATGGTGCCCTGAGCTTTACCTGAAAACGTCTACTTCCAATTTCTGCATACCAAGCAGGGGGGTTCATGAATTATCCCAGGTGTCATATAATTGGCCAAACATGAGAAGCATTGCTTACATAAATTGTAGACAATTTATCTACAATTATCTAGAATTTTAATTGAAACTGCCTCTGGAAAATACTATGAATTCTGTTTTGTCATATAAAAATAGAAGACCCAGAGGAAGATAGGAACGCTATCTAGATCACTTTAGAGGGAAGGAATTCCGATTGTGTTGGTTATCTCAGTGTTCTGTATCAGACATGTAAATATGGATTCAGGCTCTGTAATCCATAGTTGTATTTGTCTTTAAAATGGGTTTTCTAGTGGAGCACACCTGTCAGCTCAGTCTGAGATGTAGTCTCTAGCCTGGAGTCAGTTGTTTCTATGGCTGGGTAGGAAGCCCAGTGCCTGTGTGTCTACATGAACGAATCCTGAATGCCCAGCTAAGTGCAGGGCTAAGTGCAGGTTGAGACCAGGCTGCCAACAGGAACACTTTTAATCAACTCTGCCACCCATGTCTTGACATTTCTTCCATGGCCTAAGTTTTAAACAAAAAATGCTATCATCATACTGAGTCTGTAAGTACAGAAATGTCATCAGAATCACTATGGAAGTTACTTGTCTTTTCCTGTCAATAAACACAGTTTAAGTAAGAACACACTAAAACAATTTTCCAGACACTGAAGATATGTTGCCAATCTCTGTGCCTGAAACACAGTTAGAAAAAAAGTAAGTTTTTTTTTTCGAGACAGGATTTCTCTGTAGCTTTTTAGAGCCTGTCCTGGAACTAGCTCTTGTAGACCAGGCTGGCCTCGAACTCAGAGATCCGCCTGCCTCTGCCTCCCGAGTGCTGGGATTAAAGGCGTGCACCACCACCGCCCAGCTCAGAAAAAAAGTAAGTTTTTGAAAACCAACTAGGACCAGTGGTTCTCAACCTTCCTAATGCCTGCAACCCTTTAATACCGTTCTTCATGTTGTGGTGACCCTCAACTGTAAAATTATTTTTGTTGCTACTTTATAACTAATTTAGCTACTGTTATGAGTTGTAACGTAAACTTCGGTGCTTTCCGATGGTCTTAGGCAACCCCTGTGAAAGGGTTATGCTATCCCAAAGGGGTCATGATGCACAGGTTGAGAACCACTGAACGATGATACTAAAGTAAACACTTGGCACGAAGTGCAGGATTTTTGCTTGTTCGCAGCCCTCAGATGGAATCCAGGGTCTTACACATCCTCAACAGCTGCTCTACCACAAAGTCACATTCCAAGTTCCAGAAGTTATTTTGAGCAGGACTTTTTATAACTCTTCACTACCCAGAGATTTAAAAAAATTATCCTAAAATGGGATATCGAGTCATGTACTATCTATAGCATGATAGGGTAGAGAGTACACACAGGTAAGTGAAAAAAAAAATAGCAAGTTGAGACAGCGTTTTTGACAGTGTGGAGAAAACAGAGGTCATGGCCTGGGAACTGCCAGGAAAGCAGGCAGACATGCAGGCAGGGGGGAGGACACACTGACCTCTGGAGTGACTTAAGCAGGTGTGGGGAAGAAAGGTCAGCCCAGTGTCAGAAACAATAGACTACCAGGAGGATAGAGTGAACATCTTAGAAGCCTAACGTGCAAAGTTGACCAAAAGTAAGAAAGACCATGCATGGTGCATCTGAAAAATTATGAAAGCCTAAATCTCCCATTGCCTTGTTCCTTATCTTGAAATTTGTATAGGAAAAAAAAGGAATATTGGTAAGAGTTACGAAAAGTTACCCTTGTAAGTTCTGCTACTTCTCTGCAAATGTCTTTCTTTTGTTTAAAGGTTACTTCAAGAGGATAACACTTGAAACATTTAAAATCCCATTCTGAAGGGTTTTTGTTTGTTTGTTTGGTTCTTTGGTTTGTTTGATACAGGGTCTTACTGTATCGCTCAGGCTGGCTTTGACTGTATGGCAATTTCCCTGCTTCTGCCTCCTGTGGGCCAAGGAGTGTAGGAACCATGCATGATTTTTCCCTGAAGCATCCTTGTTTTTGTTTAGGGACCCTATGGGCTAATGTTGAATTCTCTAATATATTTATTCTTTTGTTTAAGGATAAGTATGTCCATAAACACTTTTATTCAAGGAGTTATGGGACTAGGTCCAAATGAAGCCATGAACCCAACGTACTGTGCATATGAATGCCCTGTAATGGTGCTGGGAGGGGCTTCTTCAGCTGCTGTCACGCACTCAGCTTGGCAAAAGACACAGGTATCATCAGGTCAGGTACAGGATCTACCTGGACATTGGCTACTCCCATCTTTGAATGGCTGACTGAGAGCGCTAACAGCTGAGAGTGGGGCAAAGTCTGTCTAACCATAACTTGTTCTTTGCATTTGATAGGAGTGGGTTAAAGGTCTATAAAATCTGAGCATATTTTTGACCCTTGGATTTGTCTATTCTCCCTCATTTGTCATAAAAAGATTCAAGGAACCATGGGGTCTGGTAAGAAAGAGAAGAAAAAAGACAGTGATCAAAAGTTGCATGTATTTTTCATGCAGGATTTTTATGACTCCCTTTATCAGAAGAAATTTTAGCTTATTGATTTTATTTTCCCCAGAAGATCATGCTGTAATCCACAGAAATCCATTTTATTAGCTTTAATCATTGATCACTAAATGCTGCAAAGGCTTCCTGACCTGTCTGAAATCAGGAGAATAAGCTCTGCAGTGTTTTATTCTCGTTTATACTTTAGCACATATATTGTAAAAGAAAGCTTGCAAAGGGTCACAAGTAAGTCCCCAAAGTAAAGCCCAGGCCAACAGCTCCTCTAGAAAACTGAAGAGAACAGAGTGCTGGGCACCAAGAAGAAAAGGCACTGTCTTTTCATGCATGGATCACTGTTAGTAACCGTGGTGAAATACACGAGGAAGGGACCACAAAGGATGAACAGGTAATCTGGGGCTCAGTTTCAGGGGTTCTTATCCATGATAGTTTGGCCTGGTGCCTTTTATACCTCTATTGATATAGTACATTCTGGTAAAAGTCTGTGGCAGAGCTTACCTCTTGTGGCAAGGAAACAGTAGTCTTCAAAGTATGCATCAGTGACCCACCTCTTCCAATAAAACCCCTCCGCCTTAAATTTCTGTCATCTTCCTATGGGGTCACAGCTGAGAATCAAACTGTCATATGGACATTTGTGTAACATTCCAGATACAAACCATCCCACTGTGTGGGATGACTGCTGAGTTTACTTAGAAAGAGTTATCATCTTTCTTTAAGATATATAGATATAGATATAGATATATATAGATAGATATATTCATATTACCAATATTTATAAGATTACCATCTACCTTTCTTTTATCGAGAGAGATTGGGGCTTATCCTTATCATTTATTTATATATCTTTCTATTTATCCATCCATCCACCCACCCATCCACTCATATTCATCAACCATCCATCCATCCATCCATCCATCCTTCCATCCATCCATCCTTCCATCCATCCATCCATCCAGCCATCCACCAAGTCACCCAACCATCCATCTATCCATCCACTCACCCACCCACCCACCCATCCATCTACTCACCCACCCACCTATCATCTATCTACTGATCAATCTTTACACAGTCACATACACACATAGTTATATAAACACACTTATACATGCACATCCTATTGTTTCATTTCTTATTTGAAGCCAAAACCAGTTAAACATTGTATTATCTAATATAATAAATATGTGGACACACACTCACACAGTTCCATCCATACATAGACTCACACAAATACTTTTACACACAGTTGAACTCATACACTCAGCCATACTTATACACCTATAATACTCTCACACTCTAATACACATACTCTTAATACACACTCACACAGACACACACATACATACATACACTCTGTCATTCACAGTCATTCAATCACACATACACTTACACACATATACGCACTCACACACACAGTCACACATTTACTTCAACAACTGAAATGAACAAGTCTGTGGTCTTCACATGATGCCAAGGTTGGCTTAGATTAGGGGATATTAAATTAGATTAAGGGGACAGATGATCCCTTCCAGGAGATGCCAGCTTCCCCCTGGTGTCCTCAGGCTTCAAGTTCAGAGTAGGAGAGTGAAGGCAGAAATTTCCTTTGGGGATCAGCCCTGCTTTACTATCCACGAGGGACAGGCAACTGTCCTCTGCTGAGTTCCCAGGCTCTAGCGGACCATTGTCATAGGCTTGAACAGTATGCAGCAGTTGTTAAAAAGAAGCCATGTTTCTTGAACTCTGTCCTTCCTAGGACTTTTGTCAGTGTGACCCAAACTAGAGCTGTCTGAGCAGAAAGAACAAGAAGGAAGGTCTGTCTTCTACTTGTGAGTCCTGGCACATGGGGCCACATCAGCCCAGAGTCTGAAGTGAGGGAAGATGTAACTGAGGAGGGGAAGCTAACAGCAAGGCATTTCGAGCTATAAGAGCTTTTGCTGAATAAATACAGACTGAGTCAATGCATAGAGGAAATGACAGAGGAACGATCTGTGGAGACAAAAGTATTTACCAGTGATTTGGAAAAATAAAAGCCACAGTTATGTTAGCCATCCCTTAAGAGGCTTTGTGGGTTAGAGAAGAAGACTCAATCCTGCTTCAGAACTGCTACTGACTTCTCCATTACTGTGGCAAAGGTCTAGTAAAAGATTTTCTTAATTTACTTGTTTGTGATACTTGCTTGGAAATATTCTGGAAAGGAGAGTGTCATTTTAGGATTCTGAGTATCCAAAGCTATTTTTGAAGATTTTTCTTTTTTTAGTCTCGCATTGTTTTTAGGGGGTATCGCTTACCACACTGGTCTTTTACTTGTATATTGTGGTTTCTGATTTTGCATTTTTATAGGATTATGTGTCTCTGTGTGTGTGTGTGTGTGTGTGTCCCCTGTGAAGGTGTGTATGTGTGTGTGTCTGTGTGTGTCTATGCAAGATGTGTCTCTGTAAAGATATGTGTGTGTGTCTGTGTGTCTCTGTGTGTGCCCCTGTGAAGATGTGTGTCTGTCATGTATGTCTGTGTGTGTGTCCCTGTGAAGATGTGTGTGTGTCTGTCATGTGTGTCTGTGTGTGTCCCTGTGAAGATGTGGGTGTGTCTGTGTGTGTGTCTGTGTGTATGTGCGTGTGTATGTATTTCTAGTGTTTTTTCTTTGTTTCTTTTTGCTTGTTCATCTTGTTTTAGCCTTGTTTATTTGTGTTTTTTATTGGCCTGTTTGTTTTCTTAAGAGAGAAAAATAACTTGGAGTTGGAAGGGTCAGGAGGTAGGAAATATCTGGGAGGAGATAAGGGAGGGGAAATAGTGATGAGAATATGTTATATTTAAAAACCATTTATATTCAATAGAAATATAATAAAAGATTCTAAGTGCTATTCTAAAGATTCTCTCTGTGTTGTAAAACATATTTAGTATTATGAACCAAAATCTTTGAAGAAATGAGTTACTTTCAGATGAAAATACTAGCTAGAAATGGGTTTGTCAAGGTGCCAAGCATTTGTTCCACAGGGCATACTTTACCCCTAAATATTAAGCCATTGAATGTGCTGATTTCCTGGTTGTTTATACATCTTTCCCATTCTACCCTGCTTACTTGCACAACCATAGACCAGGCCCTGTGGTCATGATGTCTGTAATTTTGCATTTGAAACAACTTCCAAGGAGATGTTCTGAGTCCTGAAAGCAAGCCCAGTGGCACACAGCATTGGCCACTGAAGTGTTCCTTGGATCTCTGGCAAGCAGTTCCATGGAAATCAATGCCCCAGAACTTATGCACAGCTGTCTCTAGCTTAAAGTTCTTCAGAGGAAAAAGTAAGAGCAGTTCTCCCTGCCATGATGCCCAAGCTGTGCGCTTGCTAAATGGTATCCATGGATGCTAGATTCTCACTGGACCAAGGGCATCCCTCCCCCACAATGACTACCTGGCCTATTATCTTTGCTTCTCCTCTTGCTGTTCTATGCTTTTCCTTGTGGACTTTGAGCCTTGTTGTAATCCACAGCCCGTGGGAAGAAATGGGGTTTTGACTCCGGCACCCACTCGGCAGTGGCAGCTTGCTAGACCCTCGTCTTCTCTGCATCTGGGAGTGAGTCTTCCTACAAACGCGTTCTTTAGAAAACAGCAAATATGCCTAAGGAACTAAATCATGTGTGCAAAGAAGACACGTATTTTAGACATGAAAAGGTATAGAATAGATGTATTCCTTGGGAAAATCCACATTAAATAAAATTAAAACGCCTTATTGGGTATTAGGCTTTCAGCCGTTGTATTTTGTGTTTCGATGGGAACTATGAGGATTTAAACATCTAATGAAATTAAACATCATCACGGGCATCCAGTGCTGGACATACCTATGTTGTCCTTCTTTGCTTCATAGGTAAATTTGTGCTGAGATGCACAGCAGGTAAGAGATACAGACATCCTACACTAAGGAACATTTACTAACAGAGTAGATGTTTTATACAAAATGACTCTGTGACATTTGTTCTGCATTATGTGACCCCCTTAATAGTAAACGTGCTGTTGGTTTTAGCAGAATGTGGGATCACTTTGCCTTTCTGAACCTCACAGCCCTCGTGTTCAATGCTTTCTCAAGTTCCTCTCATTTAAGTGGTTAACCCAACATTACTTACCAGCTTCCCTGAAGGCTGTAATGTGGCTTTCTCAGACACAGAAACTTCTAGACAGATATTAAGAGAACCAAAACAAACATTAGGCTGAGACCTAATTTAGATTTAATTGCAACCATCTATCTAATATATATATGTTTACATTTCATTATACTTATATTATTTTAAATAATATATCTATATAAATACATATATTTAACGGAAGTTCACCCCAGACTGTCTAAGAACTACTGTATTTTTTGTTCTCCAATTGACCATTGTTCTCTAACCAAACAAACCACCAAATTCTCAAGAATTTAAATTTAGAGATCTTCAAACCATCATTATATGGTATTGAGAACCAGACCTAAAAAATTGTGGTTAGGATCCAAGACAAACTTGACAACATGGTTCAGACTTCACAAAAATGTAGCTATGAGATGTGGAGATGGTTCAGTTATTAAAGGGTTTGCTTTGGGAGTGTGGAGACCTGGATCTAGATCCCGGAACCAATGTAAACAGCTGGGTATGGCGGCACATGCCTGTAATCCTAGCAAAAATGAGATGGGAGGTGGAGTCAGGTGGGTCCTTGGGAACTCTTGGCCTATATGGTGATGTTCCACGCCAATGAGAGATCTTATCTCAAACAGAAAGGTGGAAGGTACCTGTCATGGTTTTATTGTAAAATGTTCCCCAGACCTTATGTGACTGATCATGCTATCTACAGATAGTATGTTGATCATGCTATCTGTAGCTGGTAGTGCTCTTGGGGAAGGTTGTGGGATCTTCAAAGGGTGGAACCTTGAGGCCACTGGTGGCAGGCCTTTGTTAGGGAATATTATTTTAAGGTGTGTTACTTTTGTTTATTTTGCATTTGCTTAACTCTGTGAAGCTATGTTACTGAGCCTGTCTAAAACACCTGATAAAGAGCAGAATGACCAATAGCAAGGCAGGAAGAGAGGATAAACATGAGGAGAAATCAGAGAAAAGCAATCTGGGAATGAGAGGAGGAGGAGGACTTCAGGGACCAGCCTCCCGGCCACCCAGCTACACAGTCAGACAAGGAATAAGAAGAAAAGAAAAGGCATACAGGAATAGAGAAAGATAAAAGCCCTGAGGCCAAAGACAGAAGGGATAATTTGAGGAAAACTGGCCAGAAATAAGCCAAGCTAAGGCTGACATTCATAACTAAAAATAAACCTTTGAGTATGATTTATTTGGGAGCTGGGTAGTGCCTCCCCGCCCCCAAAAAAAGCCAAAAGAGTAATACGAGTAAAATATCGAATGGGCCTTGATGCTTTATCGTTTGGCCCCACTTCCTGTTCTAACTTTGAGTGTGGATGCAGTATGAAAAGCAAGGTGCCTGATCTTGCCACCATGACTTCCCTTCTGACTGACATGTCTTCCCTGCCAGATGGACTCTGTCCTTCTGGAATGATAAGCCAACATAAGCCCTTTCCCTGTGAAGTTGTTTTAGCGGAGGTATTTTTTCATAGCAAAGAGAAAAGTAACTAAGATAGTGCCTGAGGACTAACGCCAGAGGTTGTCCTCTGAGCTCCACATGAGTGTAACCATACCCTATGGATGCACACACACACACACACGCACACGCACACACACACACAGACACACTTATGACAGAACAGAAACCAAAGGCTGTAGGTAGGGCTATGGTCTGTTGCCAATGTGGAGAAACAAAAATTAGTGAAAACCCTCCGGGGAGCTGGATGGTTTAGAAATTAATTTGTTCTTGCAGAGAACCTGCGTTTGGTTCACAAGTGCCTGTAGCTATAGCTGCTTCTTCTGACTTCTGTGGGCACCTGCATGTAGGGGGCATTACACACACACACACACACACACACACACACACACACTTTAAAAATCTTAAGCCACTCTCCAATCACAACTTTGTAAGGCTGGTGGTAGAAGCTAAATAAGCCAAATATTCTCCTGTCATGTGACCCACCATCATGGCTTCATGTTTTACCCAAGAATATGAACGATATGTCCACACAAAAACTTGGACATTAGACAATTACAGCAGCTCTTCTCATAGCTGCCTGAATTTGGAAGATGCCAACATGGTTTCCATCAGGTGAAGGTTTGCCTGTGGGAAGAAAACTTTAAATCTTCCTTTTTCCTTTATAGCCTCTCAGAAAGTAGACTATAAATGAAAAAATTTGAAAATTTCACTTTTGTTCTTACTTTTTTTCTCAAGGGAGACAGAAAAGGAAAATGTAACACAAATCATTGTTCCTGGAAATGAAGGAAGGAAGGGGGGAAATATATAAAGATGGGCAATGAAGTGAAGGGACAAGTATGGAGTCGGGGGAGATTAGTCAGGAGCTGGTGGGAGAGAGATTGGGCTGGATCTGAAGGAGCGGCATGTTATTTAACTGAGAACACCAAAGCCTGGCCAAGGCGCTGCGTTTACAAAGCCCAACTCATACAGACTTCAGAACTGCTATAAACATGGAATAGCATGGAACTCAAACAGGAGTTTCCTGTGAGTGCCCCACTGTTGCTCACCCAGGCCTTCAGAAGTGAGTGACCTGATCACCCAGGTCTGCAGATGGGCCTTGAGCAACTCCTGTTTTCTTAACATGACTTGGCGCGGAGTTGTAAACCTTGGCTCAGGAGGTCTGGTTTTGCAGTGACCTGCCAAAGAGCCTCACAACTTAGTGCTGGGCACACACTTTGCTGAGGAGCACCGTGAGCCAAAATGGCCTTGGCTCTGCAGAAACGAATGATTCTAAGTTACCAGAGGAAAAAGGAAGTGGGGGTGCCTTCGTTATGATCATGCAAGTAAAGTTAACTAAAACGGACCAGTTTCCACATCTCCCATAAGGAAAACAGCAAGTGTAAATGTGAGACATGTACCTCAAGCCCCAAATTCTGCATATCACTACGATGTTCCTTTCCATTCTTTATTTTCATTTTTATTTTCTGCTTTAGTCTTTTCTTCAAAATAATCATGCCTAAATTATGTTTAAGCTGCCATACAGCCTGGCTGTGTATCAGTTATCCTGAGAAATTCTAATGTCAGAGTGCATTAATCCCAGAATCTGGATCTTCGTCACATATTCATTCCTAGTGTTTTGGCTAAATCGCCCCATGTCATTGGATTTATTGGTGGCAAGGTTATTTTCCAGTTGTCAAATCACTTTTTTTTCCTATTTAAGAGTCAGAAATAGAAACATTCACTCATAAAGGAAGTGAATAATTTGGAACATGAACAACATAAGTATTTATTTGAAAAATCATTTTCCATTTCAGTTAAAATGGCAAATCAGCGTTAGCAGTTTTCTCACTGCTAATTCTAGTATGCCCTCACAGTTGCTTCTTTCCATAATATTCAAAGATACTGCTACAGAAAACTGTTTCACAACCTTTCTGGAAAAAAATACAGTCTTTCTAATAGAAAGTTCATTAAAACAATAAAACCGGGCAAAAGGAAGCTAAGGTATTGAACACAACTGACATGAACACAAATAAATAAATATGTACAGGAGAGACATTGCCAATGACAAAGAAAAGCTTTACACCGCAGGAACCAGTGACAAGAACGGAGATTGTCTCAGGACCCGAGACTAAAGCTCTAATGCAGCACAGGGAAGAGAGAGGGTGGGGAGTGAGAAACCAGAGTATGAACTGGTACTGTCTTACAGGCGGGTGGAGGCCAGAGTCTGGCCTTCCAGTGGAATTCCTGCCCGACCGAGTCTTCTGAGGGGCCAAATGCACATGAAGCCACATACTTGGCACTGAAGGTAGAGTTTGGATCAGGCTTTGAAATCTACTTGCACCTATTTCTAGTCTGGTGTTTCTTCTTCTTACCTTGTCATCAAACCTTTTTCAAGTGGAACTGACATTCTTGCCAAATATGAAGAAGTAAAAAAGTTGTCTCTCTGATCTGAATGCTTGTAAGTGGAAATGAAAAGCAAAGGCATTTTTGAAGCTAAGTCATAACTTTTATTCACTAAACACACCCTTTGTGCAGAGGCCTCACAGTCGAAACCTAATGAACATCTATCGTCAACACCTAGGTTTGGGGGAGAAGGCGAATATTTCGTGACTAGTGAATTTAGAGTTTACCTATATGTATGTAGCCTCTGGCACAATGAACAGCCTGTTGATACAAACCACAAGGGAAGGCCTGGCTCTAGTACAGTGAATCTTAGTGACCTTACGATTTACTATCCACTTCTCCTAAATGGCCTCCTCCTCTGTGAAAGCCAGGCCTAACAACATTCACGTCCACCAAAATGCCAGTCCAGGCTATTAGAAAATGGAACAGCAACAACAACCCACTACCACATTCTATCACCTTTGGCAGCCTGGCAAATAGCTTCCTGATTGACACTCGGTGAGAGGAGAGGACCCTTCAGCTGTTGCAGAACCTGCAAGGTCCTATATATCTTAGCCAAGCATGACCTGCTTTCTGCACAGAGGTTTAGGTCTGGCCTCTGCCCTCCGACTAACTCTGTTAGACTCTCCCCCTTTGTCAGTCCTGTTCCACTGTCCTGCCAAACCCGGAACGTGGCAGAGAACCCTGAGCAAGGCTAACACCAGCACATACTGAGGCTGGTGGAGAGGATTCCATCACTTGAGAACAACCTATACCCTCCTTAGCAAGCACACCTTGTTTAGGGTCCTTTTGGAGTTAGGTGAGCTGCTGAATGCTTTGCATGACATGCATGCTGCAGTCCGATCCATAAATATTACACTATAGAGTAGTATATCTCGCCAGCCCTCCTTGGGCTCTTAGACACTCTGATTGCAGGGCTCAGTGCAAATAGTTTTTAGACTAGCCGTTGTAGATCTACATATTTCTAAGTTATTTTGATGAACCAAGACAGTTGTATGTTTCACGGTATGTTCTTTAGAAGAAAATTACCCCTGGGGGAAGTCAGAGGTCTCAGAGTTTATGGGATCTGAAATGTCTTAAAGTCATTAAAGCAGGATAGGCTCACATAGTCTCAAAAGTGTGTTCTCTCAGTGGTGAGAGGTCATGGCATACAGGGTGCTTAACTGGAATTCTCTTTCTTCTCTTGAGCCTGTGGGCCCAATGAAGAGTGAAGGGGGACACGAGAGGGAGTGAGAGAGGGTACACCTATTTGTTCTTAACTCCCAGGAGGCCCACTTTATGCCAAGGGCACATTCAGCTGGATTCATGTGCTGGAGACGATAGTGATGCTTAAGCTCTATGACTTGAGATATTAGAAATTTATACAGCGTATTAATGAGATCAAATTTCTGAAATACTCCTTTAGCAAGTTATGTTCATGAAAGTTAAATATTTGACATAATGGGAAAAAAATCACATTTAATATTATATGAGTCAAATATTAAACATCTTTTCTACTTACGGTTCAAATTTCACAGAAAAAAGAGAAAGAGATGCTGCTATGTTTGTAGGAAATAGCATTGGAACAGAACCCGTGAGCATCCAAAATCACTACAAACATTAATTAGTGTTTTTTCTACTTAGTCTTTATGAAAGTCAGGCCACATCCGAGCAATCTTACATCCAGGTGAGATGGGGTAGATGCGATCTAAACTAGAATTCACTCTTGGGTTTCTTCCTCTTGTATTTTCTGATTTTAATGCCTTTCCCCTCAAATTCTGATGCGTTGGATTCAGTTACTCATCCTAAGAAGTCCTGTCTCCTTGCAGTGTTGAGCGTGTTTTCTGAAGTGTGATGACTGAAGCTGGTCCACAGAAGAAATATTCGGAAAAGATGAACGCTGGATCCCACGGGAGCTTCTCTAACAAGATCCAGTCCTCAAGGCTCTGCAGTTGCCTAGGGAACAGCACACTGCCTTCTGTTGGGCATAGCTTTCATTGCTTGTAAAGGTTTACACTTCTCCAGACAGATTCTTTCCCCCCTCATACATTAAAACTTTGTACTGTGGCTGAATGTATCTGACAGGATAATATTTTTATAGAAGTTATCTGAATGAGCATTACAGTAACCTTTGACCTTATCAATAACCTGATGGACAGGGATGATTGACGTCTGCTCTCCACCAGAGTGGGTCAGTTTTGACAAGGACTTGTCCATGGAACTGCTGTCTGTAAGAAATGATACGAGAGATTCAGTTGCAGGACGAGCAAGTGACAAGGTTGAGACATGACATTCAATAAGCACACCAAGGAGTGGGTGCCCTGGGCTCCCTGACAGGTTCGGGAATAGGCAGACCTCAAATACAATCCCCCTTCAAATGCACTTTTAATATTATTGAATGTCAACTTACTTTCAGGTAATTTCTGTCATGGCTTATTACAACAAAATGTTCCCCCAAATGCTGTTTTTCAGAGTTAATGAATAAAAGAGTTGAACCTTTTTTTTTCCCCAAAATGGCCCCAAAGACAGAAATGATTTAAAAATTGAATTAAAATATGCTGAAATACTCATTAAAAATATGTGAGATCTGAGATATGTTTTACAAATAATATGGAGTAGGGAAAAATGAAAATATAGCTACCTCTGAGTTCACACTTGCAAGGAGACTCACTGCATTCTACTTGATATGTAAATTTGACACTGCCATAAAACTTTTTTGACAAAATCTAGTTGAAGTGTTTTTGGAGGATAAGTGTGAATTTAAGTAAACGTGAAAGACTACTGAGTGCATTTCCTCGTGATTGCTAGTTGTGACTTGAATGGAAGAGAACAGAAGCATTATTGTTATAAAATCAAAATTCTCTTCACTGGACATATTCCAGATGCAATAATATCAGAGCTATCAATAGCAACTGAGGACCACTCAATAAATGTTAAGAACTTTTCTGTCTTCGGTAAGTATATACTAGCTTTCTCCAGATTCAGAAACTCTAAAATTGGTTCAGGTAATGCTCTGAAAGTTGAAATTCATACCACTCTTAATATCTATGGAAAATTTTGTGTTTCTATGAATATAGTAAGTGTCTGTCTTCCCCCTCCTGGTACACTTTGGGAAAAGTTTTACCCCCTGATTAACCAAAGTACAGACTTCAGGGTGATGGTAGAGAGAAACATGGCTCCTTTATAGTCACATCTCCTCCATAGTTCTGTGAGGGAGGCAAGAAAATGCTGCCCCCAAACACTGATGTCAGTAGCCAGAGCTTCCTCCAAAATTGCAGTATTCATGGCAAGCCTTTTATGTTTTGAGTAAGATGGACCCCCATATGTGAAAGGATCTGTAAAGTGCATCAGTAAGTGACCGAAGTCAAAGTCATCTTCACGGTCTCTGCTGCTCTACTACTGTTCTGTCTGGGGCAAACACCAAGTCAAAAGTAGCCTAAAACAGGAAATGGGTGGTGTCTTCCCCTACTAAAGGCAGCCAGGGGGCAGGAGAGATGATTCATGGGAAGATGGGCTTGACAGAATGACTGAAGCGCACCCTAGCACTGATTAGAAAAAGCCTGGAGGGGCCGCAGATAAGGTCCTGCCCATGAAGCTCTCCGCAAGCTGGCTGATTTTGTGCTTCCTTTGGGTCCCCACATTCTCTAGCCACTGGTTTTCTGTTGAGGATTTTTTTCTTAAATAAGGAATAATCTGTGCTTGACTTTTTTTTTTTTTTAAATCAAACCACAGGTCCTTAGAGAAATGTTGAGGATGCATCCATTCTTCCTGGACAGTTTCCAAGGGCACATATTTTTAGAGACTGTAACTGGCCCCATTCCAAATACACGATTACACTGGATGGCTCTCCATACTCTAATAGAGTAGAACTGTGTGTTTATGTATCAAATACATCATATTCACACACAGTGTCCCATGGCTTCTGGCTAAATATCACATTATGAGTAGCCAAGCTTTAGATTGCATATCTGAAAATCAGGGGCTAGAGATATGAACCATTATTTGACATCTACTGAAGGCTCAAGCAGATCAAAATAATCACCACAAAGCAGCTTGCCATCGACAAATTTCTCATTCAGGACTTCTATGAATGTACCATGGCACACCCAGTAATCCAAAAGATATTGAAAAGTAAAAACAGAAAAAAAGTCACATCATAATAAAAAGTTTATTATGTACTTCTTTTTTTATATTACATGATATGTGACCCATTCTTCTGGAGCATGGGGCAGATGGTACATTGCTTAGAAGGCACGGCTTGCATACCCCATGCAGAGAAGAGCTGGCACAGCCCACTACAGAAATGTCAGATTCCAGCTCAGTGCAGGAGTACCCTTGTGCTAGCTGCAGAGTACTGTAAAGAGTAAGCCATGTCGCTGGTGCAGCAAGACCCTTAGCTTAGTCCATGCAGACATTCTCATTACCTTGTACAAATTCATGCATCCAAGAGGAGCAGTATAAATTACCTGAATATTCCACTTTTGTTGAAGGAATTCTCTTAGGAGAAGTTATCTACACCATAAACATACGAATTTCTAGATCAATTCCAAGAAAAAAACCAACTACGTATTTCAGCCTCTTTTGACACACCCCAAGCCATCCTCAGTAGACAGCAGTCCCAGTAACAACTGGCAGGGATTAGACTTGCAAATAAACTATAACTCGAGTGTTTGCAACATGGGCAAGTATAGACACCTCACATATCAGACTCCTTCTTTAGAAAAATGTCAAATACTAGTCGGTTCAGTGCCACACACCTCTGCTCATGGGTAATAACTAAGCAGAGTAAACATTTTAAATGTATTTCTTTAGGAATACAGTGTGTGCCAAGACACTACAGCTGTCTGTCAAGGGCTTAGTATTGAGAACTAGAAATCCTATCATTTTCCTTTGAAGTTACACGTTTAAACCTGTCACATATTTCACCATCCACCTCAAATCCTGCAAAACGTTCTTTATTTCATTGGAATTATTTGTGTATATGCTAGGGTCAGAACATGCAGCCACGGTAGCTGTACTGAACAAGCAGGACACAAACCAAAGCGACATTTCTGAGAGTTCTTATTTTAAATTTAAAATTTACATTGATGATGAATAAAGTCTTTAGATGGATTGTTCAGTTCACGGGAATGTACAGCCACCTTCTAGCAGGGATCCACCCGTCAGCATAAGTCAGTTTTGTGATGAAAATGGTTCGATGGGAAAGAACCAGGGGGAAGCTTTACATGGCCAAGAATGACTCACATGAGTGACTGTTTCTTTTGAAATAGGTGGTGGAGCTGGATTTTGATTTGGATGTGAGGTATGTTGAGTTGGAGCCAATGGAACTTGAAGATAAAGATTTCCCCAGGTTATCGGAGCTCTTCTTGATGATATTGGTAGCCGTCTTGCTCCAATCTGAAAAAACGAAGGAGTCCACTTTATTAGCTGGCTTATAGAAAATACAAACTGTCTCAGAAATCCATCACTGTGTCATTTAATCTATCAAGAGCAGCCAGTTTCCTAGTACACTCAGCGACTTAAGAGATACTAACATGGAAATAGTAAGAGGCTGGGGACAGAGAACTGTCTTGTTCTGACCCCATGCACAGGGTATTTCGTATCCCACTTCAATATCCTATAGGTGAAAAATAGTTGCGGATGTTTAAAAAGTTAGCGGCATTTTCCTTCAAATGTTATGCATCCTGAAAACAGTCTCTTCACCTAAAATTCAACTAAGAGTCTAATACCATGGCAAGGTGGATCTACTGTAGGGGAACCTGCAGACACAAATTGTCGAATTAGATGTCAAAACTTGAGCAATTTTTAAACCTGCCCAGGACCCCTGTTTCTTCTCTACAACATTCAAAGATGGAGCCCAATACAGAATGTTTCAAGATTCCAACTCAGCATCTTCACATACTCTGTTTCTATAGCCCTCTCAGTGGGGGTTGCTGCTCTGACAGCGTTAAGGTGGGATGCTCATGGTTTCAACTGCTTCTCCAAACCCACTTACCCCCGTGCCCTTACCTGAATTGTCTGCTAGCCGAAACCTGCCACAGCACAGATGGCGCCTCCACTGTTTTTGAACATTCTCCTTCATGGCGCAGTGGAAGATAAATATAAATAACCCTATGATAAGAGAACATGTGAATACTTAAGACAAATGGCACATTTTAAAGGATAAATATTACTAAGTCTATGGAATTCTCTTGTTATTTTAGAACTAAGTCACTGAGGGACAAAGATCTTAAGAAATGGAATCTTAGTGCATGCAGTAGGCAGTCCAGTCTTCTACAGAAGAACACAGAGAGCTGTGTAAATTCAGGATGAGTCCATGGACCTGGCTCTGTCTTTGCCTGTTCAGCATCCCTTATGACTTAACTACACACTCCTAAGATCCAACAATGCTTTTCATCCTTGACTTCATTCCCATCTCTCCCCAACACACGATTTCAACCCACACAGCTTCTAGGATGTCTTGCCTAGACATCTCAAGCTTCAGATTTTGACAGAAGTCATGACTATGACCCCCAACCACATGAACATTCTTCTGTTACTCAATGAATAAATAAGGCTTGTTCTCACCAAACACCATCCTGACCACTCTTTCTTCAGATATTTTAGTAATAGTCGTCTGCCTCAGACTATCCCTTAACTCTCTAGAGAGGCCACTGTCTGAAGTTGTAATTCATTCTTAATTCAGTCCCCTACTCTTCATCTTTTGTGCACACTGATCAATACATGGTGCTTTTGTATTTCTGTATGGCCATTTGCTTTTATGATTATCTGTTACCAGTGGGCAACAAAGCTCCAAACAGAGTTGTTTATCTGTTGCTCTGTGTGCTCTAGATGTTCCTCGAATGATGCTAGGAATCGTATAGCAAATAAATGAGTGTTTCCTTAATAAGTGAATAATAGCAACCAGGCTAATGAGATGAATTCAGCCTATGTTCAATAAGTGAATATATGCTCATTTTAAGGGATGATATGTGATTAGAAGTAGGGAGTTAAAAATAAGACCTATGTATGGTCTGGGGAGATTGCTGAGTGGGTAAAGTACCTGCTTTAAAACCATGAAGATAGGAGTTCAGTTCCCTAGATCCTCAATAAATGCTAAGTGGACAGGGTGATGGAGCCATGGGATCCCCAGAGCAAGCTGGCTCATCAGATTAGCTATTCTGATTATCTTTAGGTTCAAAGGAGAGACCCTGCCTCAATGAATAAGGTAGAAATCAAGTAAGATGTCCAGTGTCAACCATGGGCCTACCCAGATGCACAAATGTGAGTGTGTGCACATGTACGCATGCATGTGCACATGCACACCCATGCGTGCATACTAGCTGACAATGGTGCAGTAGCAGTACACCCAAAACATTGAAGACTGAATGAAGAGGGTAAGTTCAAGGCTAGCCTGGGCTACAATGGGAAACATTGTTCTAAAGCAAAACAAATAAAAATATAACAGACTGAGTTTCATGTGAATTAAAGGATATAGGACGATAATGACAATGCTTTTAAGGCAAAAGTTTCTGAAGAACACACCAATGAATTTGAGGTAAAACCCTTGTTTTATGCTATGCTAGCAACAGTGATGGCATTTCTACATGAGGAAGGGCCTTGCAGAAGATGCAGGCTGGAATGGAAACTTTAAAATGATTAGAGTGGAAGGGAGGTTAAGGAACGTTCCAGAAGGTTAGTTTGTGCAGTGACTATCTTCAAAGCACTGAATTTGACATTGGGAATTTTCAGGAAGAATAAGGTTGATACTTAATTTCATGAATCTAAGAATCTTGTAGAGTGTCATAAAAGTAAAATTATTATAGTATTGTTAAGGAACAATTAAGCTTATCGGTTGCTTTTGAATATGGAGTATTCCTTAAGACAACTCAACTATATTCTAGCTGCATAATTTTATTTCTATATATCTAATGTCTAGCTGCATAATTTTAAAAGTCCAGGCAGGCAAGAGAGATTGCTCAGTGAGTAAAGCGCTTGACACTCAAGGCTGGAGACCGGAGTTTGATCCTCAGAATTCATGTAAAGGTGCAAGGAGAGCATCAACCCCGTAAAGCTATTTTCTGACCTCTGTGGGAGTCCCCTCTCTGTGCAGTTATTTCCATTAATGAATAAAGAAATTGCTTTTGCCTGTTGATAGGGCAGATCTTAGGTAGTCAGGGAAGACAGAACTGAATTCTGGGAGGAAGAAGGGAAGAGTGAGAGGAATGGCATGGAGCCACCAGAGACAGATGCTGGGAATTTTATCCAGTAAGCCACTGCCCCGTGGCAATACACAGATTACTAGAAATGGGTTAAATTAAGATGTAAAATTTAGCCAATAAGATACTAGAGCTAATGGGCCAAAAGTGATTTAATTAATACAGTTTCTGTGTAATTATTTTGAGTGCAAGCTAGCCAGGTGGTCCGGAAGAGGCAACAGACCTCCACGTGTGTGCTGTTCAACATGTCTGTGCCCCTTAAGCATACACACATGCACCAATAATAAATAAGATAATTTTTTAAAAGATAGCATAAGAAAAGTTTGAAAGTCTGATATGTACAGTTAACTTTGCAAAATATGACATATATAGTAGTTACTATCTTAATGCCACAAGATTCAGATTATATTTTATAATAAATGACAACAGGGATAAAGCCCTTTGGATTTCTGTTCTAGCCTTGACATTAATGGAATATCTCTGGCTGTCTTCCTCTGTGCTTAGCTACCCTGTGTCCATCAGACAGCCCCAAACACGATGCTTAAAGTAAGGACATGGCTGGAAATTCCTGCTAATATGTCCTATTGCCTATTCTGACCTGTGGAGATATGGTAATATGAGATAAATTGATTATCTCTTTATCACTGATTCTAAGCAGGGGGATTATCCTACTAAAAATTCATGCTAAATTCAGGCATATTTATTTTAAAATTTTTATTACACTTATTTAGTATGTGCTTTTATGTGTGTACATGTGTGGGCACATGTTTGGAGATCAGAGGACATCTTGCAGGAGTCTCTTCTCTCCTTCCATCCTATGAGTCCCAGGAATGAAATCAAGTTATGAAGCTTTGTTAAAGGTCTTTACCTGATGATCCATCTCACTAGTCCCGAAGACCTTTACCTTTGAGAGGTTTTAAAAAAGGTATCCACAAGACATCAGGTAAATAGTATTATCATACCATCATATAGCTTTACTTTGGTGTGTGTGTGTGTGTGTGTGTGTGTGTGTGTGTATAAC
This sequence comes from Arvicola amphibius, assembly GCF_903992535.2. Lineage (NCBI taxonomy): Eukaryota > Metazoa > Chordata > Mammalia > Rodentia > Cricetidae > Arvicola > Arvicola amphibius. The sequence goes on from NC_052054.1 coordinate 23,401,465, forward strand.
TAAGTTATATATTTATGTGCGTTATATATAAAAATAGGTATGTATATATCTTATTACATATATATGCTATCTCAATATAATATCATTTATTACTCATTTGTTGGTGATTATGAGTGCATTTTTTTGAAATGTTCTATCAGAGAGGTTAAAGAAGTTCTAAATCAAGTTTATCCTGAATCAGAAGTTTCACCCGTACTGGAGAGCTCTCACACAGCTAATAGGTTCTAAGCATGCTACTGGGGAAAAAAAGGAATCAGCAGCCTTACTGAGCTATGAACCCTGTGAAATCAAATAATATGGCATAAAATAAACTATAACCACTGGCAACTGTGCATAAATGGCACCAGAAGTTAGCTTCACAATCTTAATGGGGTTTCCATTGCATTCTAAGGAGTCCATTCCATTTCCCACCCAACCTCCATCCTCTATCCACATGTTTCTGCCTTTGAGGATATTCATTGCACCTAGGAAACGTATGATCCCCAGGTTTCTGCAACGAGCTTCATCCTGTGGCTGGAGTAGTAATGAGAAAGTTTCACTCCTCTTGGTCCCTTCAGCTTTACTGAGGACTAAGAGAGATCTCAGTGAAGTTTGGAAGCCCATATAGCCAAAAGATTGAATTCACAATTAAAGCTTTTGCTTTAACTTGATTGGTAAGTGCTAAGTTCATGAGTCCTTCCTGTTACACAGCAAACAATACCAATAATAAACCAACCAAATGAACAACAACAAAAACCAAGGACCTACAGCTGCCCATTGTCCATTTTGGGTGAATTTAAGCCTAGCCTGCGAGACTACCACTCAAAGGAATCCAAGCCAGGATTCCTTAGCAACAGTTGCTTCACCTTGTAAACTACCTTGCTTATCTAATTCACCTACTTGAAAACCACTCCATGCTAGGTGAGTGAACAGATTGCAAGCCATTCCTTATTCCCTCTTGTTCCCTCTCATTTCGGTCACTCCACGCCTTCCTTAGCACCCATCTTCCAGGAGATACTCACTTCACACCAACACACCACTATGATGCGAGAACTCAAAATTTCTTAATTCCCAGTAAACATGGCAATGTTTTTCTATCTTAAATTAGTAATATTTCCAGCTGGGCTGAAGAAGGACAAATACTGTAATGCTTGTGGGGAAGCAGGGCTCTCTATGGGGATTCTGAAGGGAGAGAATGTAACAAACACTACCTTATCACGACCTTTTAGAAGCTGGGCTAGCTATGCAAACAGTGCAGGAAGATGGTGAGCGCTCTGACTCTGGGGAAAGGAAACAGTCTAAATAAAATAAATAAATAAATAAAATAAAATCTTCTGAAGGAGTAGGTTTTGTTTCTTGTTCTTAATCCTGTCATCGAGTCCAGAATCTTAGCCCCTTAGAAAAGAAATAAAACCCGGCTTTTAAATTCTGGCATCATATTCATTGTGGATTATATGACTTGCCTTTAATCTTGATCCTTATGGAGCTATTTATCTATTTGGGGGGAAAAATATATTTTTGTTAGAAATTTGACTCCCATGTAGAATTCATTCCCTTTGCTTCACTCAGGCAGAAACATGGCTTTTAGGAGTCCATGTAACATGAGTAGCTACTTCTGATGTTGAGTCCAATTATCAAAAAAAAACTTAAAAAGAAATGCCAGAAAGAGTTTCCCTAGATATAAGGGGGTAAAGTTGAAGTCAGTTAAGTGGCCACCTGTCACTGTTTCAAAAGGCCTCATGCAAGTCCAGATGGAGAGGAGATGATAGTTTTGACTGCTCATCTCTGAGGGTGCTTTAGTATCTAGAGGCGAAAAAAAAAAAAAAACCACCAAAGAAACAAAAAACCAAAACCAAAACAAAATAAAAACTTTTCAAGAAAGTAAACAATAAATTTGTGCCAAAAATGGAAAAGCCCAAATTCACCTTTTCTGAACCTGAATGACAAACCTATTGAAACACATATCATCATATAAACAACTTCAGGGGTTTGAGAGAGGGTCAGGTGAGTAGCTGTGGGTGACTGGGTCTTAGATCATGCCTGTAAATTTTAGACTTTTGATAGAAAAATCAGTCAATAATTCATCAAATCAGCTACTGGGAAGGAAGAAGCAGTGTGCACTACATTCCTGCCCATTGGTGAAACAGCCTGGGGGGCTTCTAAGCTCTGGGGTGACTCTACACACAAGACTGACCACCTCCCAGCTGTGCTTGTCACTCAAACAAAGCCAGCTATTGTCAGTTGGGTTTATGGCTGGTTTTGGAACTGTGTTTTGGGTCTTCCTTTCATACTACAAAGATTCCCTTTTCAAAATTATTTCTCTGTGGCATGGAATGCCTGGTCCAAGGATGAGCAATCTATTTCCTTGCAGTGTGTGTCACATTGCATCCCACTCGATGTCGTTTCGGGTGTCTGGAGTTGAAAGGCGGGCCATCTTTACCTTGGCAGCAATTACACATGTGTATTGTGTGTGTGCTGCTGTGGCATAGCTTAACTTGCATGAGGCTCCAACCGCGCAAGGGAAATTCAGCTGGCAATTAATTTAGTGCATCTCAAAATCTAACTTAATGTCTCAGTCTGCCTGTGGGATTGAAACTAATGACAGTTCCTGTTGAATAACAAATTAAATTCCCATTAAGTTATTAAAAGTGTATTTGCTAGCTTTTTAATAAATGGAGGTAGATAGTCACTTCCTAAATGAAGAGATTGACATGAACTGAGGGGTAATTAAGGAATTTGCTTTAGTTATTTTTCTGTTGAAAACTATACCTTTTATACTCTGTCACCTATTAATGTGCTTTTTAATTGTCATATATATTATTAATATTTCATCATCAGATGCAAACTGATCTTGGGAAGGTCACTGACTTTCTTACCGTAAGTTTACCCATTAAAAACGAGACTATATCCTTTTTCTGAAGTTCCTGCTTTTCAGACTTTTGAGCCTGATAGTAAAAGCACACACGTTAGATAAAAATATTTTGTTAACTCTCATGCACTACAAAAACGCACATGATTTCTGTTGCTCCAGGGGTCTTAATGTTACAATGTGAGTAGTGGCAGATGTGTGAGCAGACTGATACTCCTTTATTTGTGTGTGTGCCCCATAGCAGCTTCTGATTGCAGAACTATGGAATGCATGAATTATGTTCTCACATTTGGGTACATGAGAGGGCCTGGTTGTACTTGACTGCTAATGGATACTGCTGTCTAGTTCTGGAAATAGAAAATGGAGGATCAAGTTTCAGGCATGAAACTGTTTAACTTGTTGAACTTGTTAGGAAAGTCAAAATTCTCCATATGTTGGAGAAGTATCAAAGGGAATGGAACCATACAGAATTTAGACAGTAGTTGAATCAAATCATCCTTTCTTTCTGATGTTCTTCATTTGAGAAAAAATAGAATTTTCTCAGTTTCGTTGCCTCATGAAACTTACTCCATGGCCCCTTTAAAAATAGAGCCTCTTTATGTAACTCAGAATGACCCAGAAGTCAGTATCTTTCTGTTCCTGCCTCCTGAGTTCTGGGATATCCACCCCACAAGACTCTACATGCTTCAAATAGAGCATAAAGTTCTTACAAAAAAAGCCTCATGTCGAAGGTAAAAACTAGCTCACCAATAAAAGCCATTAAAAATCTATATACTGTTCTAGAAAGTTTTCATTTGGCCTGGCTGGTGAAGTGATTGTCCACAGAGTCATGTCTTCAGTATCCAGGTCTCTGCATTTAAAGTTTGTTTAGGGGATGTTTTCAATATCCCTCGACATGGATAAAGTTGTTCTGAATGTGTATGATTTAAAAATCAATCTTAAAGTCAGTGATTTACGAAGAACACTGACTTGATGACGGCTGACATTTTCCCGTCTCATCAGGAGACCCATGCTAGGAAAATCAAAGCATCCCACTTCTCATGAATAGAAATGGCCTGCACAGACAACTGCAGCTGCTGAAGTTTATGCCAGGAAATTCTAACGGCGAACCAAGGTTGGGCTGGCAGATGACTGTGCCTTTCATGTACAGTCCTGAAACATAAAACCATGGAATTCCTAATGCGACTGGACACTCCTGTCAATATTTACTTGGGCACTTTTATGTAGTGTATCATAAAAGAGATTAAATGGAGGAATACTGCCTTTGCTGAGCTGGATCGCTGTTTAGACATATTCATACATTATGAATTTAGCTTCCAACTTAAGGATATACTCTTGAGACTTATTATTCTACATATTCATGATAACAAGCCTGCACATTTTGCCTGTTATTAGCCTGAATAGCTTTGCTGAATTAATTAATGAGTATTTATGCCAGAGGCATCTCAGATTGGATCTAGGCCATGCCTAGAAGAAGATCCTCTTCTTTCCCTCACCCAGAAATCCATCTATTTAACAGTCACTATGCATCTACTTTGTGACAATTGTTTCAGTTCAAAAACCAGCAGAAGTTTCAGGGCGGTGAGTCATACTTTCCTTCAGATAAGCGCAGACATCTTAGATACAGCAAGAGGGAATACCCAGTAAAGTGACGGAATTTTGAGAAGTACAACACTGCTTTCTACCCCAGCTCAGATTTGTTTGGATTTATTTAGGTGTTCTTCCGCATATTCATAGCTGTAGGAGCAGTGGAGTAGCTTCAGCAAAACTGAAAATAGCCCAGGCTCTGAAGGTAGGGATGCTGGAGGCCTATAATCCTAGCACTCAGGTGACTGAAGTAGGACTTTGAGTTTGAGGCCAGCTGGGACTACACAGTGAAATAGACACACACACACACACACACACACACACACAAACAAACACACACATGAGGGGTGGACATTTCAGACCGTGCCATTTAATTTCTTATGATGTGTTGTCCTCATGGTGCTTCAGTATGCAAAAGAGTTTTGTCATAAGAATGGAGACTGGTATCTTCAAGAATGTTACCGAAAGACTCGGAAAGTAGTTCAGAGATGGACGTGTGTGAAGACCTCGGCTTAATCTTCAGCACCACAAAGGAAGGAAAGCTGTTAAATTTTCAAGACGTAACTGACAAACTGACGGAAGTCCATTTAGAGGAGACCAGACAGGGTGTCATGGAATCAAAATTATGACTGCGTGGTCAGGTGTGTTGGTGCAGTAGGCAGAGGCAGGTGGATCTCTGTGAGCTAGAGGCCACTGGTTGATATGGCAAGTCCTAGACTAGTATGACTACATAATGAGACCATTTCTCTCTCTTTGTTACTCTCTCTCTCTCTCATTGGTGTGTATGTGTGTGTGCGTGTGTGTGTGTGTGTGTATAATATATATATGTGTGTGTGTATACATAAATATAGCTTATATTATCTCTAAAGCAGAACATTTGATTGCTTGATAGGTTGAATTAATTTCTGTATCTCATAAAAAGACAAGTTTCTGAATTAGAGTTGGATTTCATTTTTAAACCTGGGGACCTTAGGAGGTGAGGTGAACTGCTATACCCATGAATGGAAAACCTACACAGTTTGCACGGAGGCAGCAGCAGCAGCCTGACCTAGAAAGAAGACAAAAGTTGACTGTGAGCCCTTAAACCTCTGGTTAGGCCCTCAGCGAACACTTCATGCTGCTCCATATTCCTTTGCATGATGCTATATTGAATACCTACGATCTACCAGGCACTGTTCTAATGTACCTGGAATATTCAAAGCTTTAGAATGAATGTTCATTTGTGCCTGAAACTGTGCTCGACATCTACAATAGTGATAGAAAATTAACCTGTTCTGTCAAAAGGGAAACGGTCCGCAAATACGATAAAATAAGAAAGCAGCCACTTCTCGGGTACCATTCATCTTACCTTGTAAAGAATTGAAGATGGAGAAGAGGTACATGAAAGGGATATTTAAAGGTCCCCAAGCAAAGAAAGCAAAACCCCATGTCATGCCTAGCAGGAAGGTCAGGCTGACCACGCTACGCAGGTTCCTTAAAACCTCTTCTCTCAGGGTCCGGTTGCTTCTCTTTCCGTTCCTCCCGCAGATTTGTACCATGACCACAATGAACATGGCAACATTCAGGAAAAACATGACTCCAAAGTACCCAGCACAGCTCACATAAAATACCACAGGATCCTGAATCCAGCAGCTTAAAGGAAAAGAAACAAGAACATGATAAAAGAGTTTGCCCACCACGCCCTGTCTACCCGTGACTTTCCTCGACCTGGTTTACACAGCTTGCAGTGTTCTTTCTGAAACACCTATAAAAAGTCCGCTCACTTCCGTGGACTCCAGTTTCTGCTTTGATCCTTTCAAAGGTGTTTTTTTTTTGTTTTTTTTTTTGGTCCGGGTAGTTTTGGATCATGGCTGTCTTAATCTCCTTATTTAAGTCAACATTAAAAAGCAAATGAGGTTGCTTGTTGGATTCTGATTGGTATGAGTGTATGCTGGTTTGGCTGGTCCTAACCACAATGACCCTCTTTCTCTTGTGTGTCCTTAGTCTAACAATGGGGATTTTCAGCACTCAGTTTTGCTGTCCTTTCCTGTCAAGGGGTGGCTGTGTTGACACCATTCTAAAAAAAAAAAAAAAATAACACGGAAGCAGAAGCCTGCTCAGAGATTTTTGTGAGAGCCATTGTATTACAGCTGTGTACGTCTGTCGATGTGAAAGAACCTAGGAGAGTTGCTAAGAAGTTGGCCCTGGTGGATTTTAGCCACAACATCAATGCTAGTAGTCGCCTATATTCCTAGTGCATTGTCATCTACGATCAGCAACTTTATACTTCTTTGTCACACTGAATTGAGGATTCAGGATACAAAGCGATTATTATTTATATTACTGTTCTAGTTGCAGCAAGGTATTGTGGAATTAAAAGATTCATGAAGAGATATTTCTTGCACATAACTGTAAAGCATATGTAGATTATAACACATCTTCATTAAAAGGATATACTTGATTTTCAGAAATATACCAGATAATAGAAGGAAGAAAAATTCTAACTACTCTGTGTTGCAAAGTCTAACTGGGGTAAAGTTGAGAAACGATACAGTTTGCAGATGTCCTAGTGTTTCTTTAAACTATGGAAAAATTTAAGAACCTAAGAATTCAATGATTTCAGGAAATTAAATTCATCTTAAAATGTATTATCCACATTCTGGCTACTGAAGTAAATGCTTTCTGGAACATTCTATAGCTCAACGTGATTTCTATCATACAATCAATGTTGACTAAATGAGATTTTGTGATGGCACAACTTTAAACAGAGCCTCAAAATCCTATGACACCTGAGGAAGATAGATTTTCCAGTCAGTCATTTAAAGCTGATTTAGTTTAAAATTTAGCATTTCTTATAAGGGCCCCCTAAATAACACTGCATGTCTGTGGCACTAGGTTTTCTTTAAACATGGAAGTGTCACAAAGATCCTGGGATTCTTGTTACAGGTTTAACTTGTTAGGGTTCAATTGTGTTGATTCAGAAAAACAAAGAATGCGAGGCCACGAGGGAAGAGAATGGGTTAGGTATAGAAGCATTAGCTATCCCTGAAGTTCACACAGACATGACGTATTGGGGTCTCACATAATAAAAAACAATGTTCATTAAGCAATTAGTAATTCTTCAAATCCATACATGTTGATGGTCCACAATAAGCTTAATGAGGCACTTGGGAGTTAATTGCTTAAACAATATAATGACCTTAATCCCAATCACATCCACTTGTAAAGGAAAGTTTTTTCCCAGGAACTCAGGATCTCCCTGTTTTCTGTAAAACGCTCATATTGACATTGGGTCACTTCTTCTACTGTCGATATGTCTGAGTTGAGAATAATACAGAATCCCCTCACCTGAATGAGTTAAGAAGAGAGTTTCTCAGGGGTCCGCACTCTCCAGACCATGGAGTACAGTATTATTAAAATAAAGAGAGGCAGCTCTGTGCACGGAAATGCTAATCTGGTAGAAGGGCTTTTGACAGAATCTCACAGGTGAACTAGAGCCTTCACAATGGGGGCATTACTGTCACCATGCTAACTTCTATTAAACCTCAGGAAACAAAGCGCATATCCCATCACAATCTCCCCCCAAACAGGTTTTACTCACAATTCATCCTCCTGCTCTTTGCCATAACTTTCTTTTCCATACACTTCATCTTGCTTTCTGCTCGCTAGAATAATTGACACCACCAAGGCTGGCAGACCTGTTATCAAAAGACCATGACATTGAGAGAGTTCCTGAACTCTGGGACTGCCTCATGGGACTGTTACTGTTAAGTAAGTGAGAAAAAGAAAATCCTCTACAAGAGAGACTCAGTTTTCTTAGAATGGCCAAGTTGTTTAGTTAAAACCAACAGCAAAATTCCTTCCTCAGTGTGTGACAAAAGACACTAAGTGGCAATAGTTAAAAAACCTACTCTTCAATGATAAGATGCTTGAGCCTTCTTTTGGGTCTAGTGATACTGGAGATTGAGACTGATTCTGTGGGATGCGGCACTGGCTAGTATGGTTGTTTAAATAATGCTACATTGGGCCACCAGCGTTCCAAAAGATCAGGTGAATGCAGCTGCTTTTATCCTTTTTATATATGAAACAAACACTTTAGGAAAAGTGGGGGTAAACAGCAAGTGTATGATGTCTTTTCTCTTCAGAGAATCAGTAGTGCTACTCCCATATCCACTTCATTGAGTCAGTTCATGCTTCCTCAATTCCCCAAGAGATTCTTTGGTTTTTCTCACGGCAGGATGTGGAAAACTAAGGAATGGCTTAGCCTTGAATATTGCTATCTGAAAAAGATACGTGATTGAACCTCACAGTGCCTAGCTTGATGCCAAAAATCCCAGAGAAAGAATGATTCTGAAACTGGCTAATATGGATGGCCTTTGGATATCTAACCAAGGATCCATGCTAAAAAGCTAAAGGCAGTGCTTTTTTAAATGTTTTGGTTGTACACATGAAAATAATGCTCTTTTTCTGGCTCCCACAACAGGGATGAGTAGAGCTAGGCGTTTAGCCGGCAACTATATTTGGAAGCTTAATGGCCTGTCAGTTGCTTCTTTAGCCCTGGGTGGGCTGGCGCTGGGCTCAGGAAATGAGTTTGTGGTGACCCAGGAGCCAAGGCTTTTCCTTTTACTCGTGAATTTAGTGACTACTGGTGAGGGTTTCAGAAACATGTAGTGTGGGTAATGAGGATGTCCCTCTGTCCCTTCTTCGGGGTTTTCTTATCTGATGCAGGTTCATAATCACAGATTTTCTAGGGGTTCTATAATGCATGAGGACCAATGTCTGGGGGAATCTCTTACCCCAGCCAATGATGCAGAATTTTAGAATATACCGGTGGATGTAAGTGTTAAACACTTTCACAAGAGCAATGTACATGTGGATGGCTTCTAGCCCCATCCAGGTGAAGGTGGCCAGAAGGAAGAAGTGCAGCAGGGCAGCCACAGCTGTACAGAGGCCAGCCACATCAAAGGAAGTGATCCAGCCATCCAGGAGGAAGATGAGATTCAGGAAGAGCAGGGCCGAACTCAGGTTCATCAGGATTTTGGAGGGATAATCCCTGCGTAGTTTCCTAAGGATGGAGAAGAGAATTGTATGCAAAGAGCAACACTGAACACCAATGCTTAAAAACAGGAGGCAATTCCTACCATTCTCGGTATTGGTAAGTCCATACACAAGACATGGCCCCACCATGTGGAGGAGTGAAAATTTTATGAATATTTGCCAGGCTACAAAGACTGTGATTTTCCTTTCTAAACTGTTTTCAAAATTCTCAACTTGTTTATACAGAGTTCATATTTATTTATTTATTTGTTTTTGAGACAGGGTCTTCTACTGCTGCTCAGGGTGTCTTGCAATTCACCACATAGCCCAGGCTGTTCTCTACCTCATGGAAACCCCTCTGTTTGAGCCTTTTGAGTGCTGGTATTAAAGACATGAGCTATCACACTCACAACTTTTTTTAACTTAGGATTTTTTCCAGAGTGATAAGCATTACATACTGAATCAACTAATTTATATGTTTGTTCATGTGTGTATGTCTGTGTGTATGTCTGTGTGTATGTGCATCTTCATGGGAATGCCTACAAAATCCAGAAAAGTGCATTAAAGACCCTGGAACTATAGTTACAGATGGTCATGAGCAGCCTGAAAAAAGTGGCAGAAACTGAACTCAGGTCCTTCTGCCATAGGAGCCAGCGATCTAAACTGCTGAGTCATTCTTCTAGCCCGACATTTTTATTTAAAATGTAATTTCCCTATAATTGTTTGACGTTTCTTGATTTTTAATGAGTCAGAGATCCCTTTCAAAAAAATTTCCTGTTTCAAGAATGCTTTTTTACAATTCATGAAGCAAATATCTTTACCTTTTACAATGTAGCAAGTATTTCATGTCATTTTAATTTACCTAAGTGTTAATAATCTTAAACAGACTTGGATCCATTTTTACAAATAGAGATACAGTAGTTATAAACTAAAATTCTATACCTGGAAAATTCTTGGTGTATGATCTTATGGGAAACATTCAAAGCGAGACACCAACATGATTCATCATAAACTGTAGAGTTCTTTTTAAAGCTGAGGCATTTTTTCAAGGCTTGCATTTGCAATTGTTAGCATGGATCACGGCAGTTGGAAATATACTTACTCAAAAGCAACATACGTCAGGAGAGTTGCTGCTGAGAAAATGGCCGATATTCCGCACCCAATGTAGGTGATGAAAGTGAGGACCTTTGTGTTCCTTCCATCTATTTGTGAGGCACTCCTTGGGAGATCCTAACAAAACACGGGACACAGCTGTAAGTCTCATTCCTCCTCCATGACAGTGATGCTTGATGTCATCAGAAACTTCACAGTTAACACTAGAACGGTTCAGTCTCGGGGCCTAGAAACAGCAATGCCCGCCAACACTGATTGATACAGACACTTGCTGCACTCTTATGGACCAATCCAAGAAAGAAAAATGAAGCATTATTGTGGAAGTAAGTGCACCCTATTTTAAATCAGCACGTCCTTGTCTAAGTTCTTGGTAACCTCATGAAAAGTCAAAGAGTGAACCCACCTGAAGCCCCAACAGAAATGGTGGACGGTACAATTGTCTTGTATGATGTTAACAACCACACCTGCTTCTGCAAGGAAATGGGCTTAGGTATAAATGGAAGCCACTATGCAAACATGGACAACTCCTAGGGCCCTAGATTGTTTGCTAGGTGAGAGATGCCCAGCCAGGAACAGCCAGAGGCTGCTATAGGTGGTATTGGGGTTTCTAATGGCCATCTCAAAGCCTGACATGTAGAGGGTTGGGTTGATTTGTGAAGCCATTTTTAAGAGTGAAGCATTTTTAGTCTTTATATATCTAGAAGGATTTAATTTGGAGTGTCGGGAGTTGGGTAGAAGGGGAAGAAGCCAACGTGGACAAACATGAAGCATTAAGTCCATATGTTGTAGTGAACTTGAAAACTCTGACCTCACAGGAAAACCTTCCTTCACCTCCTAACTGAAGGATTAGGTCGGAAAAAAACCTGAGGCAACACCACTAACCTGTCCTGGCGCAGGATGAAATTCACTTCCGACGTACAGGTGTGTAAGAATGAAGGAAGAGATTTGCTGAACATACAGTTTAAATATTTCGATCTTATGGCTAAAGTAAGGTTTTCTTTCTATATGTCAACTTTTAATTTTTATCAAATGTCATGAAAACTGCAACTTTCCCACATTCCTACAGAAGCAGTCTCTCTCTCTCTCCCTCTCTCTCTCTCCCTCTCTCTCTCTCTCTCTCTCTCTCTCTCTGAGTATGCATGTTTACATATGCAAAATGAACAAACAGGAGTCAGTTCTAGATACAGCTAAGGCAGTAAGCATGCACAGTAGCTTGAGACACTGGCAAATACGCAGTGGCAGAAACCAGCAGATTTGGAGGCTCTGGGCCAGGAAAAGCCTCCCCCTTTCTCAAAAGCCCAGGAGCCCCTCAAAATACAAGAAAGACATGTGCCTATGGCACATGCGAGAGAGTGCAAGTCAGAGCCACTAGACTTCTGAGGATCCTATCTGGCACACTCGCTGCAGGATCAGCTAGAGTAGAGAAATTAGGGGCTCTGAAGGATCACCAACAGTGATGAACTCTTCAAAGTACTGTTTCCACCTAGGTAGGACAAATGGCTGGTGACTAAATAAAGAATTTAAGAAAAAAATGAAGTAATTTTATACACTGATAGCAAGTCTCACTCAACTCTTATATCCTGTGGTGCTTTCTGAGAGTGATCACATGACAATTTTATCCTTCTAAGTCAGTCAACGTGAAGATAGAATAATGCAAAATAATAGGAAAGTCACTTTTCTTATGGAGAAATGTAGGAAAGGACATTCAACATTCTTCACATTTATAGATTAAAAGATCTAATTCTAAGTTTATGTGTCATGGGAAGATTTAGACTATCTTCTACAAGTGAACAAAGAGTTTGTAAATCTAGAAGAAAAAACTCTGACTCAGTGTTGGTGGTTTGGAAGAGCTGAAAGGACGCAGACACATTGCCAGAAAGGATGAAAGTGTTTCTTCCAACAGTTTATAATCTTCCAAAAAGGCCAAAAAAGAAAGTAGAGGCATTCACTAAAATGCAAATCCCCACACAGTTAAACTTAAACTTTTACTCAGACAGCAATAGAAAACACAATGTGCATTTATAAATCTATAATAAAAAATTAAACAACACAGAGTGAAACTGGCCATCAGAGTAATGTGCAGGTAAAATCTGGCTGCATATAAATAACCTTTGAGAAGTCTATTACTTACTAGAATCTATTTATCTTTTAGAAACAAAACTCACTGTCATTTTCAAATGTACATGCACACTGTTGAACTATTTAAGCGAATTAAGGTAATATATCTGAATGACTAATTATTATGCAAGACAAGCATTTTCTGAAGAACACCTCTAGTCACTTTAAAAGAAAAGATGAGAGGACATATGAATTTCAGAACACACTATAGTTCAGTTGTTTTTTTAATCCCTTAAAGAAACAATGTATTTTGAGAACAATAAAAAGTTACATTAAGTGATTCATCATGTTTGCCAATGACTTGTTCTTCATGCCCAGAGATTTGTATCCAACGTTGTCAGGAAATTCACAACTTGTGGGGTTGTAAATTTGTATGACAATGGTCATTTGCATAGGCCAAGTAGTTCATCAGCCAAATACTGCAGCCCATGGTTGCTCACTGTTTCCTCCCAGACCCCACAGGAAGAAGGCCATAAGGCTTAAGGGAGGAAATAAATACAACCTCATGTCTGGGATTCCAACTGGAAAACCTGTATCACTTCAATTCCCATTTCCCCAATCTTCTATGAAAGGGCGGGTGTGGTAGATGCCTTCATAGAACCCTCAAAACAATGACTGTGGTACAGTCTAGATGTTTTGCATAATGAATAGGTTCTTACATAACACAAGCATACCAGATGAAGGGTAGTGACTCGTGGGTGAGTTCCAACACACCCTTGGCAGTAAGACGAGTCTTGAAAATTGAATAGGATAAAACAAAACACTGATTTGCTCTAAATTTTTGTTCAAACTTTTGTGTATACTGGCCAGGTAGATTTTTTTTTAAGGACAAAAGCAAGGAAGACTAGAAGGAGTTGTATGAAATCCCCAAAGTGAGAGAAGACCTCAAGTGATCATTTTTCTTGCAGGACTGAAGTTACTGACTCAAACTACTAGCTGTCTGAAGAGACTATCGTCTTCAGGGGAGAAATCAGTTGGCACAAGACACAACATCAACTGGCAAGCAAGCATATTAAATAGCACATAAGGAAGAAAACTCTTGATCTGACTATTCATAGTTCTGTCCTTTGGTTGCAACACCCAACACTTCCTTTTTCCCATCGCCCTTCCCCTTTGTCTCTATCTCACCAACACTTTCTCCCTTAACTAAAGGGGTTCATGCTTTATTCTTCTGGGTTCTGGAATTACTTCTCAGCACTGCTAACGCGACAAGGAAAATAAGATAGAGATCTTTTGTATGACGCTGTCCACTTGATGTAAATTTATGACTTCTGTTAATCGGATGTTTCTTTAAGACTCAAGATCTAGGGTACACAAGGGTATGACTGGGAAACAATTTGCACGATATACAATCTTTAGAAAGTAGATTTACACAGAAGATGTGTGTCTTCTAAAATTATAATGTGTCAAAATGAGCCGAGAAAGTCCCCTCACCATCAGGACTCCGAAGTGAGTGAAGTGGTTGCACAGGCAGATGGTCTCGCCAGCATTCGAATCCGAGCTCGCGACACATCCTGAGGTGTTCCAGCCTCCAAAACTTGCTGGGGGAAGAAACAACAGCTCAGTCTCCTCTGTAAGGGGTGAGCCCTTCTTCTGCCTCGTTAAGACAGGCATCATTCTTGAAGCCACCAAGGTGTAGAATGATTTAGATTCCTGGAATCCTTGAATGTCATCTCAGGATTATTCAGGCAGTACTTTCAAACTCTGTTCCATGGAAATACCCTGGGGTTTCTGAGGAAGCTCATGCTGAATTTTTACTAAAATTTGAAATCAACATCTATAAAAACTAAGATTCCTTTTCAAATGTTATGTGCTACTGAGCTCTCTGAAGACCAAAACCCTTTCCCTCCCTGGGATCAGACTTTTTGGGTAGATATCTGAGATCGGCTTTCTTAAAATATTCTGTGATATACGCAGTGTCATCATGAAGAAGGCAAGGGCAAGTGGCTTGAACGTAACATACCTTACTTTGTGGCATAATATTAGTCCATTTATTTAAATATAAGTTTAGGCATGAGATAATATGTTTAAGCAAGTATACAGTCAATCAGGATCTCAAAAAGGGTGCAACTACAGCACAACTCAACTATCTGTCTGCAATAAGAATTGACGAAAAAAGATTTAGGAGACCACTGGGCTGCATTTTTCATAGGCAAAGCAGCCGGTATGGCATCACAGTGGACTTAGTAACAACATGGCGTTAGGGATCCAGAGGGAAGAGGACCCTTAGGGGTGAACACATGAAGTTTCCTTCTGCACATCTCTTGTTCATTTCCACACTCTCCTCTGGGTGATTTGTTGATTCCTTACATGATCCCTCTTGTCTTGATCGCTCAGATTTTGGAGGTCATATTCCCTTAAGTAATCTATGTTCTTTAATCCCTCCTGTGTTTAGCTTTTCTCAGTAGGCTCTTTCACCCACCTCTTAATTTTTATGACTTATGAATGTCAACTCATCTCACCCAGTATGTAATGGAATGAGCTTGAGCCTATGCTCAACTGAAAGGAACTGTAATACAAATTGATGCTACAACCTACATATCCCTGAAAGAAAAGTGGTCGATTCTTTCAAACTGTGAGTCAAATTTTTTTTTTTTTTTTTTTTTTTTTTTTTTGCAGTGACAAAAGTTACTTTAAAAAGGCGCACTGATTTCCCAAGCTATCTAAACTATAGTTTAAAGCTCAGTTGCCTTAATAAGTTGTTTGGGGTAAAACGGGCATGGGGGCTCTGAGACTGCTTGGCAACACTTGAAATTCCATTAATCTATATAAAGTCCTGGTTGCATTTTACAACTTACTATTTTTGTTCAGATCCCAGAAGGCGCAGATGGGACGATGCACTTCCTGTGTCAACAAAAGAATAAACATGCAAAACTGTATTTTAAACTGTTGAAAAGCCACAACTGAAACGCAATGAAAGAACGAAAATGTCAAGGACTTCACAACGTTACCGACCAACCAGACAGACAAGCCAGTACCACCTGAGGAGGTCAGCAGCCTGGGCGGACCTTCTCTCCTGGAGAGGTCACATGAAACTCAACTAGGACCCCCAGGAAGACTTACACTCACTTTTCTGCAGGGCACCCACTCTCTGTTCCACTCAAAACACTGAAGCTCCTATCAGTCTTCCTGCCTAGGAAAGATTTTTTATAACTTAATGTTCATAACGTCTTCAAAACTCCCCCGGGTGCCTGAAATCAAGGCTTCCAGAGACAGTTGTATGCCCGCAGCCAGATTACGTTATTCACAAAAAGGAGTCAAAAAACAGAAGCAACCCAAATGAGCATCGATGGATGAATAAAGAAAATCTGTTATGTTCCCATCATGGAATATCAACGGGTCTTTAAGTCAGGCGTGCTAGGCGTCTGCTACAACAGACACTGCTAAAAAAAAAAAAAAAAAAAAAAAAAAAAAAAAAAAAAAGTAAGTCACTTATGAAGAACAATTACTCAGGTGCTCTGAGGTGGTGGTTGGAATCAAATTAGTACTGCAGGAGAGTGGAATGAAAAGAGGTTGCTAGAGATTTCTGGAAGGTAAGAACAGGGAATTGATTTTTAATTGGGGCAGAGTTTCAATTGGAAAAGGTTTAAAAAACTAGTGGAGATGGATGGTATATCTGTTGACAAAAAAAAAAATGCAATTGAACTGTATACCTAACAATGGCATATAATCCACCAGAAGCCATAAACCAAAGACCTCCTTTAAGGCCAAAGATGAGCAAGATTCACGACTGTGGTGAATCTTTACTGTTTCAACTCCAGTCCTCAGTCTTTATCAGCCTGCTCACTTCCTGCCTGACTGTTATGAGACCATACCCTGGAAGCTCTACAGAAGTGGGAAAGCTTGTTTGTGAGCTGCCGGGGACAGTATGAACTCCCGTCTCCTTGCAGCCTGTAACTGGATGGTAGAGAGGGACCTACGGTAAGACACTAACACTTGGCATAACTTAAGCCACGGCACATCTCCCAAAGAACAAGTCTGCACAATGTTGCCCCCCTGAGCTTTCCCAGTTCGTTATCTTTAACTTTAAAATCACAAAGAGACAATCACACAAACTTGTGCCTGCATCCCTGTATTTGAAGATGATCAAGCCTTGTCTTAAGAGCAGTATCCCTGTTGTTCACTTCCATTCCCTTCTGATTCTTGGGTACAAGGTAAGACCAACCCACTGGTTGTTGCTGTCAATCATGTTATTGAATACTGAGTAGTGTCCCCAGCCTGATCCGTACATCTCCCTTCTAGAGGATGGATGTTGTCCCTCATAAAGTGTGTTGGTTGCTCTTCATTTTGTACAGTTCTCTGAGACAGTGTGCACTCTCCAATTACTACTATCTGTGGCATCTTCTTACCTGAGTTCTGGTATGTTTGATTTTGATTTGAACTGGATCTTTCAGATTCTGGATAGTGATGTTTCCAATGCTACACGCCATCACATAACTCACTAGGATTTTTCTTTGAGAGCCAACATCCTTTTGAAAGACATGAACAAATCGCGTGCATTAGTCATAAGTACACACTTTTGCACTCCAAAATAAGCAACCCGTCAGCAACTTTTCCACTTAAGATCTTCAACTCTAGAACATCCTGTTTATAACTTCCAATTGCTGGCTTTCCTGAAGGGTCTATGCTATTTCCCTTATTATAATAAATACATTGCAGGGAGAGCAGGAACTAGTGTTATAAGGGAATGTTCATACACCATTCTCCATTACTGGGATTGATGTCAGCCAATTGACAACTGAAACAATACGAACTCGTAAATCACACAAACTCATAAAAAGCTGTGAAACAATTAGATCATTTCCCAACTCTAGAAAACAGATGAAGTTATTTACAGTGTAAAAATTAAGAAGCAATTCATCATTCACACCTATGCCAACAGCATGACATGTTTACCAGCGTATAACTAATGTAATTCTGTTGGCTTGTAGTCCCACCCAGAACTCCTGCCTTCTGTTCTTGTGGACTTGACAGCAGATGCAGATTTTGCACAGATATCAGGTGGCTAGAGGGGTCCCCGAATCTGTGCTTGCCAATGATATGGAGCACTAGCCTGCCTTTCTAACAAGTTCTCTAGACTTCTCTCCCATCTGGGTTTCTTGTCAAACCATGAGTTGCTCTATACCACAATTTATACATCAGTTGTGCTAAAATTATTATAAAAATCTCTTACATTTCAAATATAGTTCTAAAATATAATTTTTGACTAATTTTGTATGTTTGTTACTAAAAACACATTTGACTTGCAATGGAGATAACCATTGCTTATTGAAAATGCTCCTATCTTTTCTAAAATATGGGAAGAATACAACAGAATCTTTACCTTTTATTTTTTTACTTTTCTGTAAGTTTACTTTTAAAAATCCAAAAAAATGTACTACCATAAACACTCAAAATATATACAAATATGAATGGAATCACAAAATAATAGGGAAGACCAAACACCAATTACACATTTTATGTTACCAAGTAAACACTTTTAGTGCCAGAAACTGAGTCACTAGCCAAAGTGGCCCCATGGAAACTCTAAATATCACAGGCTATCATCAAGCCTATTGATTGCTCTCCAAAAACTGTGGGCAGGCCGTATTGCTGAAGACAACACCTATCTCATCAAGCATGGAGAAGTCAAACTGCTCCCTAACTCAAAGCTTGTACAGAAGTCTAAATTCCATTTGTATTATATGTGAATGTTTTACAAAGGCGAATCCTAAAACATTTGTAGATTATGTTTTTTAAGCTTTGAAACTACAGTTCACCATATTCATCCCCCATTCATCTCATCTATCTATGTATCTATCTATGTATCTATCTATGTATCTATCTATGTATCTATCTATGTATCTATCTATCTATCTATCTATCTATCTATCTATCTATCTATCTATCTATCTATCTATCTATATCTCTATGTCTTTTTATCTCTATCCCTCTCCTCTTTTTGCCTGTCTCCCAAGTGCTGAGATTACAGAAGTGTGGCAAGAGGCCCAGTAGTTTTCTTCTATAACTGAGTGATTTATAGGGTGGCCATATAAGAAAAACTCCCATGGGTCTGAGACTCAAAATGCTCTCCTGCACAGGGCACACAGCTAGACAAACACTGCTGTCTTGAATTTAAGTGGTAACTCTTCTTCTGAGGAAAGGGTCCAGCAAAATGCTCTCAATGGGGCTGTCCTTTTCCAGGCCACCAAGGGTGACTAGGGTTTTCTGGCAGTGGATCATGTAGCATATGAGCTGATGCCAATAACAATGATAATATGTACTCAGCACAATGCCACCCTACTCTGCGGATATGAGAATGCCAAAGGTCATTTGAAATACTAATGGGAAAAATGATTAAAGCCAAGAATGCCGCTCATTATGTAAAAGGTGCTTCCTGCTGAGTTAAAAAAAAATCCTTTCCTTTGGTGCATGAATGCTTTAACTATAGAGGCCTGGGCGGGGGAGGGGAGCTGGAGAACAAAAGGATTAACAAAGAATAAATAGTGGTGTCATAACTAACTCAGTTCCACATTATATAACACAAATCTTAGCCTGATAATTAGTTTTTTAAACTCAAGGAAGTAAACACTGTTAAAAGGGACATTCATTGAAATAAAATATTTGAACATTTACATTATTTTTTTAATCTTTGAAAACATAGCAGATTCATTTTTCCATACCTGCTGGCGTATTTCAAAAGAATCTGAACATTTTAGCCTTTGAGCACAGATAACTTCATTAGAAATTGGAAAAAAAATTAGTGGGTTCTCACCTGGAAAAGTCCAGTTTTGTTGAAGAAAGTAAACTGTGCTCTTCTAACTAATACGGAATCTTCTTGACTTAAATTCTCCAGCAAGTTCGGAGGTAAAATCACAGATGCCAATGAATCTATTTGTCCGTTCTCAAAGTCCATCTGCCACACACAAAGGCACCGGTGGGAAAGTCATCATGAGGCTCAATGGTCAGACTGTGTTAGATGAGACGTCTGAAAGGGCCACCTCAGCCAGAACCAGGGCTGCCCTTGACCTCTGCCGAAGTCTGGAATTCCTGGATAAATCCCTTGCCACTAGGCAGAGATCGCATTAGGGATTTACACAAGAATACCTTGATCATAAAGCACATTGGCAATTCTAGAGACAAATTAATATTTTCATCTATGAAGGTAGGATACAAAGGTGTCAAATTTTGATCTTTTCTCCGTTCATCTCACACACCACAAAGCAATGATTATGGGCATAGACTAACTTTTTTAACAGCAGTGGTTAGTTACCTCTGCAAAGGAGTGATAGTTTTGTTTTGGTTTTGTTTTGACATTGTAGTCTTCATTTGAAATGAGACAAGCAGAGTGACACACTTTGTATGAAGGAATTATACATCACATCTCAGCCTTGATTAATCATCCTGCTCATTGCTTTATGGGCTACAGACTGAAAAAGAGCCAGTACCATGAATACTGTAATATACTATTTTTCTTGAAACTATAACTCAGGCCATAAATACTTCCTGGACTTAGTATGAGCGAGGCACTAATGAAGCTTGTACTGTCTAAATATTAAAAAAAATCCTTAATGCCCCCCACCCATCAGGGTGGTGCTGTATTTACTGTGTTTGCTCTGCTTGCTAACAGTGCCTGGAACAGTAGAAACTTGCAAATTTCTGGATGAACGGTGACTTTAACATATCTAAGACAGTTAATAGAGTCCCAGATGACTTGTTCAGCCTTGTCTGTCACCTGCCACTGCCAAGTCTCTGCATTGTGGATCTGTATCACATGATCCATAGATCAGCAGTGTCAGTAACAACTGAGCCCTTGATTAAGCTGGACATGTCAGGGCCCTACACAGAACATCATCTTAGATGCTCTGAAGGCAAGGTCCAGAATTGCTCCTAGCACATCTTCCCTGCAGCACTAAAGTTCATTTTTACAAGCAGTGGCAAGAAGACAGCTTCTCCCTCATCTAGTCTAACCCAAAGTTCTTTAGTAAGACTTATCTTCCAATATGGTGATCTCTACCCATGTGCTAACATTTCGCTCTACCTCCCCTCTTTTAGAAGGTACCATTCATCATATGAACTATCAATCATATGCTCTCTGTACTTCTGTTTTACCTGTGGATGCTGATGTCATATTAGTCAGTGTTCAGATCTGTCTACCATCTCTTGGGTTAAGACTTCCTTGAGGAATCTAATATTAAAGAACCAGTAAGAATGTTCTTTGTGTCTTTAATTAGGCAAAATGAAAACAAACATGGGTTTGTTACCTGGAAATAGGATTCATTATTGCTTGGAAGACCAATGCTAAAATTTGAAGGTGCATCCGTCCCTGGCATCAGGGATGATACTCCAAGAGCCAAATTCTGTGTTGCAATATTCACGTGTGGTGTGCTATTCAGGTCTATTTTGAAGGCTAGCTCATCAATTGTTTTTAAAGCTCTAAAGAAATGAAAATGGCATCATAGTTAAATTACACTGTGCTTTAGGTACTTGCCCCATGACACAATACTAATAAAAATTATCTTTAAGTCCTCTGATCTTAGCATATAGGCCATAACACCACCCCAAACCCCAGGACTCTCAGCTAGAACACAGAATCAAAGTAACTGATGGATCCTCAGAAACACACTTTAAGCAAAATCAGTAACTAAGTCGTCAGAAGTTTTGTTTGCCACTGATATTGTTTGAGAAGCCAGAAGACACTGTAAAAGTTATTGTGTGATATTTGGTTTGTGTTCTAACATATAAAGTTTGCTTGGAGTCAGAAGGCGGACCTAGCCACTAGTTAACCAGAGAGGTCTGGAGGTCTGTACAGAGAGGAGACAGGATGTGATAATGTGGGGCAGAGACAGGATCTCAGCCCTTTTGGACTGAGAAGCTGCAGAGGTAGGAAGCAACTGGTGGCTACTTCCCTGCTTCTCTGATACTTCAGGTTTGTACCCTGATCCCTGACTCTTGGTTTTAATTATTAAGATTAATTAGATTTACGCTTCAAAAGGTGTTTGCAGTTAATGTGATAGAGATAAAATAATCTAGAGAATGTGTTTAACAAACACATTTTATCAAAGAAATATTATTTAAAGAAATGAACGAGGGGAGCGGAGAAAAATATATAGCTCAATAAAGACAATAAAAACTAAAAAAGCATTATTTAATTTTTAAAAATCAAAAAAGGAAATAGAAGAAATTAAAGAAAGACCCTACTATCAAGTGGAATAATAAAATATAAAGTAATGTACTCCTACCTATCCTAGGCATTTTTGTTTTGTTTTGTTTTATTTTTCAAGACAGAGTTTCTCTGTACACAGTGCCCTGGCTATCCTGGTTCTTGCATCGTAGATCTAATTGGCTCAGTCTTAGAGTTCTGCCTGCCTCTTCCTCCGAGTGCTGGGATTAAAAGCATGCGCCTTCACACCCAGCTGGACATGCTCATTTTAGAAGCTCACATAGCTGTGACAACGTGTAGAACTTCGTGTCAATTCGCAAGTGGCCGAGTTATTTTATATGCGGCCGGATGAAAACCCTAATAGCTTTGTAAACTAGGCTTCTGAAATAATTAGAGAACTTTCAAGTTTACTTAGAAATGACCTTGGGAAATACCCATGCACCTTCTCGAGTTGTGAATCATGGAGTGTGGACACAAAGCGTTCAGAGAGGGAGCAATGCTCTCACGACACACAGAAGGAGCTTAACTCTCTGTTATACTTACTCAGAAGACGACTCAAGCAAATCACTATCCGAACTGCTTAGGATATTAGAAAATATGTTCATTAGAGTGGAGCCAAGCGTTATATCAATATTTTCTTCTTCGCTCACTATCCTTTTGACCTCCTCTACAATGTTGCTAATATTGGCTGAGGACAGGTTCTGCCCATCACCAGTTAAATCTAAAATAGCCTTGGCCTTTTGATTTGGTTGTCCTAAAAGGAGGAAAAAGAAATAACACAAAGTTTGTCTGGGATTTTTAGACATTTCTGGGAACAGACGGTGTGAACAGTTCATTATACAACTATAAGAAATGGGATTCCCATGCATACCCCACCCCCATCTTTATAAGGCAACATTTCTTTATACATTGTGACAGATTTCTTAAATATGATACAAATGACTCAAAGGGTTCGGTGTTCCCTGATGAAAAACATTGATATAATAATGCAGAAATATGAAAACCATTGATAGAAGTAGCAACTTGCACACTACTTTTAATCTTCTACATAATTTCCTTACCATTTTTATTTCCCTAGTTTATGAATATGACCGAAATGTAAAATGCGGAAAAGTATACTTTCTACCAAAAACATGTAAAAGATTCATTTGCCTGAGTATTAAAATTATATTAAATCACATAGCAGAACATCATGTCTGCAGAGAATGAAAACCTCGATGATGGTGATGAGGTTGTTACACTTTGATTTGGGAAATGGATGACAAATGGCACTCACTTGAGCAATTGGAGGCGTCAACGGGGCTCCAAAAGGTTGATGTTGCATTAGAAAGGCTGCAATAATTTCCAGACAACAAAATAACATTTAAGTATATGGCACCCATGAAAATTACAATTAACAAAAGCAATTCATAAGTTTCGGGATTTGCCTCGAAATCCAGCTAGATTCCCTTTTAAAAGAATACTAAAAATGAGGATAAAAATCCTCATTGAAAAGTCAGTCAGGACTTGCACTCTTGAAGGGAAGCCCTGCCTACATCCTGCGTCCTGACCTCGCGTACACTGTCAAGTGCTGCTTTAAGGACTTTACTGGAAAATTCACATTTCAATTTCACATAACTCTGGAAAGCAGATTTCAATCCACGTTTTTGAAAAAGGAAATGCATTTTAGAGAAGCCAAGGAATTTTCCCAAGAACTTGAGCCAGGAAGAGGTAGGGCCACATTTCAAAACTTGAGTCCATAAATCTCCCAGCACTCGTCTCGCCTCCCCACCGCGTGTCAACGACAGCCCTCGATGCGGAGGACTCACACTTAGGCACTTTCTGTTCCTGAATTCCTTCCCAAATAACTAGCTGGGCCCAATGCAGAGGGTGGAGAACTAGACATGCAGGGAGTCTTGGCGGACCCCTCCAACTGTCTATCGAAGGCTTACTAGATGTGTAGGGAAATCCTGTGTCTTGGCAGTCTATGTCAACAGGCTGCCCAACCTGGTTCTGGTCTTATTCCCCCTTTTGCCAGTTCTCTCTTCCCCACATGAGCAAGAAGTTCTGGGGGTCAGGTGCCTGTTCTGAGACCAAGGTGGCCACAGTCTCCTCTGCTCTGGAGCCATAGTTTGGTTTCCAACTTCCTCAATCTTTTCTTGGAGAGAGCTCAATTAGCTCACAGCTCAGAGGAAAACAGCCACGTGGGTTGTTCTTTCCTCATCTCTATCCACCTATGAGTGTGTGACTGCTGCCCAACTTCTTAAATCAGTTCGTGAATGAGTTCTGCTTTGACAGACAGAGAAAGCTTGGACATGTAGCTTGCAAGTCAATAAAAAAAATTACCATGTCCGTGTTATGTAAGAGCCAGGCTTGTTTGGGCATGGTTGTTGGGAGGAAGAGAATAAAGAGATGGCCGGCCAGCTAAAGCCCTCTGGATCCTCCATGGCACTACACGTACCTAGGAGAAAGTAAGAGTCAGCATTAGACAGACAAGTCCTTAATTTTTCTGAAGTTAAAGGTATAGGATGAAAACCAATGACAGCCCTGGGAATTCAGTAACTATTACATATACAACTAAAATACCAGTGTTTTATATTTAGAATTTTTAAAAATTATGAAAAGTAAACATATATTTCAGATAAAAATTACTACATCTTACAAAGCCATCTTATAATAAAAGGATGAAATGTAATAATGAAATATATGTGATCATTCATGTAAACCATTAAGTTATTAGTAAATGAGTTTTATTTGGAGAGTAAAGATGATGGGAACTGAGAAAACACCTGAAAATTTCAAAATATGTTTAAAACAGGGGAGGGGGGTCCATGAATGAATAGCTTCATTGCTGAGTTGTAAGCACATTTTATGGAATATTTTCTAGCTGTTTTTTTTTTTTTTTTTCCAACACAAGGTTTCTCCGTAGCTTTGGAGCCTGTCCTAGAACTAGCTCTTGGAGACCAGGCTGGCTTTGAACTTACAGAGATCCACCTGCCTCTTCCTCCCGAGTGCTTTGATTAGAGGTGTGCGCCACCACTGCCCAGCCTAGCTGTTCCCCTAATGTACAGTCTCTACAAGCTTACTAGAAAAGGGAAGCAAGGAAGTTCCCCCTAGCCAGCCTTAGTTGTCTTGCCTTCTGCTCTCGCTCTCAAACCGCTTCACTTTTCATGTGAAAACACTCCAGCTAGTTGATCGCAATGGCAAAAAAAACCGATTCAGACTTTATCATTTGAAAACGTGAAAGCCACAGCAAGACAGCAACACCTACACTAAAACTTTCTGAGTGTGAAAGAGCAGCGAAAGCACTGAAAAATACACGGTCCTTCGGAGGACCCGTAGGCACCGAGTAAAAATTCAAAGGACTTTTCCAATCTACCCTTTGAATCTGGGAGGTCCTAAGCTTTTGTTTTCAAGTGCCACAAGCCGTTCTTCCCAGAGTCACGTCTAGAGACACAACATAAAACAACAGCAAATAACTGGTATAAATAAAATATCCATGTATACACAGATGGCTGTCCTAAGACTTTCCAGCCTTTCAGGGCGGATGGGGTTGGTCCCTCAGGGTTGTATGGTGAGATCATGACTGCCATTTGTCATTGCTTCTTTGTAGAGACTGTTTGGGTATGAGAGGAGAGCTCTTGCTCCCCTCTGTAGAAGCCCTGCTTGGGAGAAAGCGAACACTTTTGCAAAGCCCCAGATACTGCTTAGTAGGAATCAGCACCACTGTGGCTTCTCAATGCTTACCCACCCCTCTGAGGGTCTCTCTAGCTCTGCATGTTGACACAGTAGACAGAGATGAGCAGGCGCTCACGGAAGTGGGGGTTCACCATACTTGGATGTGGTCTTGTTTGTTCGCATGCTCTAGAAGGTGGAGAGCACCCACATTCCCACTTCAGCTTCCTTAATGTATTGGAGGCAAAGCAGAAAAATCTTTTGTCCCAATTCCTACTGAAGTCTCTTGTCAGACTCTAACTTTCTACCAAAAAAATAGCACCAGAGCAAATACTGTCATTTGTATGTAGTTTTAGACATTTGCTTGTAAACATACCTGTAGTGGCATTTCAATTGTATTTTAATTGTAATTGTAATTTAATTAAAGCTTGCCTGAAGATCTGAGATCTTGCCTGGCCATGAGGTCGAGGTAAGAGGCATTGGCTCACCGCTTTGCTTTTCAGATCTTCAAGTTAAACTCTAATTTCTCTCTCTGAGTTTTTATTAACCATACTTCAAATACCCCCATTAAGATTCATCCATTCATTGATTCATTCAACAAGTATTCAAGTGCTGGAGGTTAAGCATTAAAAAAAAGATGCTATCTCATGCTAAAGATCAAGATACTTAAAGAAAACTCACATAACTCCACAGAAAGATGATAGTCTTCCAAGGTATATGAATCACAAGGTATCTGAGCAATGTGAAGCAGAGGCTCAACAATGGAGATGTGTATTATGTATGATGATGTCAGGAAGTCCTTAAAGAAGAGGTGGCTGTGTGGCTATCATCAAAGATACGTAGGCGAAGGTGAGAGGGCAGGTATAGTAGAGGGTGTGCACACTACCTGGCTATGAAAGAGCATGGGAGCTTGGGAAATTGCAAGCTGTGCCATACGTTTCCTGAAAGCTTAGGACATGGAAAGTTTGTTGCTGAGAACTGATTCTCACTTCAAGATCCCTGGCTTATTGCTATGAGGGCAATGGCATCATTAACGGGCAAAGAATACAACAAGAAGAGATGCTTTATAATAAAGAATGTCTCTCATGAGTAATTTCATGAGAGTTCTTGTAAATGCATATATGTATTTTTTTTTTAATCTTGTAAGTGGAAGCCAATGATGGTCAAGGTTATTTTAGGACTCTGCTCCTTTGGGGATGAGAAAGGATAAATAAAAACTGCCTGGCTCCTTCACTCCCTTAGATTTAGAGGTGTTGAGATGATTTTTACACAATGTTACATATTTTTTAAACAATCCCTGATATAACTAATTTCATCACTAAAATTCCATCAAAGACAAGTAACAAACAAGACTGTTTGGGCTGTTCCATGCTTAACTCTGAATGTGTAAATCACACATACTGAACTCACGTACCCAGCTTATTCACATTGACTTCGTGGAGCCTGAGGCCTTCATCTAGCGATGCATTGTTGGATTTAATCTTCTCTTCGATCTTTGCTTCATCCAGGTTGGGATTATTGGTAGCATTGTAGACTAGAAGAGCCCACAGCACCACCCTAGAAAAGATGTCAGAGAGAACTACTGTTCCCAGTGTTGCTTGTTTTTGTCTGGGAGAAACAGAACCTGGGTGCCAGGAGCTATTAAGACTGAAAAGACGAACTAAGAAATCTTGGCTTTTCTTTCTCTGTCGTACAGATTATGATGTTCAGTCTGCCTCATCTGGAATAGATTTTTACAACATAATTCTTTAGAATTTTTTCATAACACCCCACTTTTTCAAAAATATTTAAGTAGTATCAACAGTTCATATGCCATATAATAATACTTTAACATCCACCACAAGGGGACATAGTATAGTTAATTCTATTTTGTTTACTTATAGGCAAAACTTAAAATGTCAAAGAAAATTGTCGAATTGCACATTGGACTCTTGAAACTGTTGTGTGTCATGGTTTACAAATATGGTGCACGTCTCGCAGATGGAGTTTTTCCAAGTCCTTCCTATGGTGAAAATACGTAAAATAAATCCTCAAAGTGTACCCAGTTTGGCTAGTAAATGGTTTTAGGAAGTCTAACCCTGAAAATTTCTTTATGGGAAGTACAAATGTATATTTTAAGACGACTGTCAAAACATACAGCTAAGCCACGCTCACAGTTCTTATCGATAGTAAGATCTAAAGGCAATTCCATACTGAAGCAGAGGTACATACTGCCATTTTGTCACATAAAGGAGATTTTTTTTCTTCTTTGTGTGAGAGTGCTGCATGTGTATTTCCTCTCTATTCTGAGGAGAAGTGAAGAGTACAGCAGACATCACGCCATTATCCAGATGGTTGATATTCACTTGTCAAAGGGAAGAGGAGGCCTACTCCCTTCTAGAGGACAGCACACTCTACTGATGCAATTTAGTCAGTGAGAATAGCAGTAAATACAGACATAGCACATTTGTGGTGCTAACGAACAAGGAATAAGTTAAGTATTTGTTACTTAAGGTGAGGCGACATAGCTGGATTTTTGCCTACTTAGTAGCTAATCAGTCAGCTCAAGGACTCTTCTCAAGTGTACTCTTCTCCTCTTTGACTCGGGAAACATTTTGCCTCTAAAGTGATCTGCTGCTTAACCCTCACACATCAGCCATATCTTGGGATGAGGCGAATATAGAGCCCAACATGTGGTGAACCCTTGGACCATTTTCTAGATGGCATTCGGTGAGGTGTCCTCCGATTCAATGACCATTGGGAGAAAAGCACTGCCACCGTGGTTCCTGAGCATCCCCAGCCGTGTCCAGGGCAGCGTCAGCACCATGTATCTTGGCTGTATTCAATACACAGGACTCAACCATTCAAGAAGGAGTCTGCGTTTTCACAAGCCCTTATCATTGTTATTTTTCTTTCCCATCTGAAAACAGAAACGACTCTATGGCTCCACAGTGGCCAAGCTCTATCTCTTGTGGCCGTCGGCCATTCATCATTTGTTTAAGTCAGTCCCTCTGTGGTTTCAGGTTCCCTGCCTGTCTAGGCATTGAAGCACAGCAGCATTATCAGCTGCCTAAGCTGCAAGTCTGAATTGAAATGGAGAGTTCGGGGGGGAAAGAATGAATGAGAAACTAGTAGATTGTGGTGTGAGGCAAAACTACAAGAGAGGCTACAAAACCTTGTCAGTAAACATAAGAGTAGACAGAATAGGTTTTTCAAGAGAGGGGGAAGCTATAAAAAAAAAAGGACAATGCTGAGAATTTATAACAAAGGAAAACGAAGAAAGTGGATTTTCCCACGAGCTAGAGTGGTTTATTCTCCCTATATTTTTTGGTGACATTATTCACTGGTTTGACAGACCAGGAAACTGAGATTGTATTTATTTAAATGTCCTTCAAACAAGAGCTCTGAGTGGCTGGCATACACCAGCTGTGGCTGATTTTGGTGCCATCAGTAATAGAATAACCTCCTGAGTAAGCTGATGGGATGCTCAACTCCCACGGGCACTACTGTTTCCACTTGAAGCTATTCTCATCCCAAATGCTATGTAAAGTACCCGCAGAGGATCCTAGCTGCTGCTGGATTCATTACTGGAGTCTCAACATAATGTAGTAGTAGATGTGGGAAAGGGACATTTTCCTAGGAAGAGGAGAAAAGCCTTGTCATTTACTATCCTAAAATAAGTTATTCTGTTTTCAGATCTTAAAGGAAAACGAATGATGCCAGAATAAAAACCTCCCCTAATCAAACAGTGTGATGCCATTTATTGAATTTAAGTAGAAATGACAAGTTGATAGTTCCAAACATTTGTTTTCTATATTTCCAATATTAAGTAGAAAGGGAAATTAATAAAGTTCTCTGGTCAACTCTCAAATACAATTTTATGTGTATCTTCTTATAGTAGCAATACATGATGGCTGTGCTTTCAGTTTTTTTAAAAAAATCCTTAATTATATTTTGGAGTGTGCTTGTGCATGTGTGTGTGTGTGTGTGTGTGTGTGTGTGTGTGTGTCTGGTGTGTATGTGTGTATCTGGTGCGCACGTGTTGTGTTGTGTGTTTCATAGAGCACCCGTGGAAGTCAGAGGACAAGCTGTCCCGTTCAGTTTTCTCTTTCCACTATGTAGGTACTGGGGATCAAACTCAGGTCAGCAGGCTTGGCAGCAAGCGCCTTTGCTCAACGGACCATTTCATTACCCAGTGGCTACATTTTCATAATACCTAGTCGGTAAATTAAAGCCTAGCAAGGTTTCTAAGACTATCAGCCTTTCCAATGATTTGTTACAAATTTATGGAGATACAACATACAATCCTAAGACAAGTATTTGTTTTTCACTCCAGGATTTAATGGTTTTTCATTTTGTAGCATTTCGAAAATCCTGAGCCTTATATGTCAACTGGTTGTGCATGCTGGGCATAGCCATTAATCACCTATGTGTTAAGTTATGATCCTGATACTAATTTAAAAATGGAGACTTTAAAAATGGATATAATTGTATATACTAAAAATATTTGGCTCATATTCTTTATATTTTTATATGCTATAACATGTAATTATGATCTTACAGTGGGGCTGGGTGAAGGGCAGTTCTGTGGCTAGAACCCAGGACCCAGGACCCAGCACATCCTAGGCGAGCGCTATCAATACGCCACTGAGTTTTACCGCTTGCTCTAAACTTTTCCCTTTGAAAAGTCTTTTTGGAATTTTGAATAAAGGATGATGGATTTTGAAGACATAGAAATCTAGCCAAGCTCACCGACCCCTCTCAAGTGCTCTGCTTCTCAAGGACTTTTCTTAGACTTACATTTCAACCCCACTTACTCTCTTTCTGTCTCAGATAGGAGAAAAATGTGATGTGCTTTCATGCTGAAGAAATAGTGTGAACGTGCTAGGCAACCCAAAGGTTTTCCTCTGACCATCATTTCACCTTTTCCCCAGACAGTCAAAGCAATGAGCAGGAGAAAGATCACTACACTTTCCAGGTCTCCTCAGTGTTACCTTTTGTCATCATCCAGGGTATCTCTCTTGACTTTAATCCTGTCCTCGCCTGTGTTTTGATGAATACTGTAAAGACAGACAGGTGTGTGTTATGAAGCTCAACCAGTGCATCCAGTCAAAGACAGATATATGTGTCAACTATCAATCCCATTCATTGTGTCCAGTCATAGACAGACACATGTATCCATGATCAGTTTCTCACCCATTATGTCCAGCCCTCTACAGCAAAACTGGGGACGGGGAAAGAAGCAGTCAGAATGGATATTCTAAGACTATCTTCCCAAGTCTGTGTTCTGCGGTGCCCCGTCTGCAGAGCTGGCTAATTGCATCTGTGCTCTCATGAAGATCCACGGTGCGTTTTAGTAGACCACAGGCCCTAAGACACTCTGAGAAGGAACCTGATTGTGTTTGTTAAGTGAGCTACCTCCTAGACTTATG
This sequence comes from Arvicola amphibius, assembly GCF_903992535.2. Classification (NCBI taxonomy): domain Eukaryota; kingdom Metazoa; phylum Chordata; class Mammalia; order Rodentia; family Cricetidae; genus Arvicola; species Arvicola amphibius. The sequence continues at coordinate 23,432,354 of NC_052054.1, forward strand.
ATAATTTGATGTCTTTCATGGGCTTTTACAACTCTGATATTTAAGTATGAAATTACAGAACACATGATTGAAGGAGCCTGTGTGGGCATTATTTAGTAAAAATTTTAAGTAGAAAAAGTAATAAAAGCTAATTTTGAAAAAAGGTTGCAATAAGACTGTTGATATTTTATTTTGTAGAGAAAGTGGTCTCTAAAATGTGGTGATGTAAACAGAGACTGTGCGTTCATTTTCTGGACACCTAGACCCAAATAATTACACAAAAACTATATTAATTACCAGTTTGGCCAATGGCTCGGGTATATTCCTAGATAGCTCTTACATATTAAATTAATACATCTCTATTATTTTATAATTTACCATGAGGCTTGTGGCTTGTTACCTCATATCTTGCTTCTTGGGCAGCTACATGGTGTCTGCTTGACTCCACCTTCTTTCTCCCTGCATTCAGTTTAGTTTTCCAAACTACCTATATTCTGCCCTGCCATAGGCCAAAGTAGGTTGTTTATTAACCAAATGATAATAAAACATATTCATAACATACAGAGGGGAATGCCACATCATGGTGACATACCCAAAGCATCCTTACTGTGATCTTTTAAGGAAAGCCAAACAATTTCTGACTATGATTACCTTCTTGTAATTTTGTTACATAAGAAAACTTATTATATTGGTTCAGTTATACACATAGAATCAATCACACAGGTGCTAAGATACAGTCTGAGAAGGAGCAGTAAATTAAACATTTCTATTTCTCAGATAATAATTGCATTTACCTGATATTAACCACGTAAACAGTGTAGTTCCAGTTCTGGAGGGTCGAATTGAGCTGGAAGACACAATGGGAAAGGATGAGTTTCAGTAATGCTTAGAAACATTCTTTTCTGAGTCAAGGTTGTCCCTCTTCCAAAACATGAGCTGTCATTGGGAAAGAAAAGACCCTGGGAAAATGCTGCAGAACCGCAAGGGTGAAAGATAAAGGAAGGGTTGGTTGTTGGGCCAGAAAAGCCAAGGAAGTCATGAGTGCCACTTCTTTTCATCCACACATTAGTCACTGAAGAAGATACTACATTCCCACACGAACTCCACACTCTTGCTTATGAAGAAATAGAGTCTGGAGAGATGAAATAGCTTTTTCATAACCATCTGTTAATCACCAGCAGATCTCACACTGGAACTCAAGCTGCTGTGGTGCGAAACACTGTCATTTCCTCTCTAGCTAACGGTCTACAAAACCCCAATAAACACGGTCATTTCCTCTCTAGCTACCAGTCTACCAAACCCCCATAAACACTGTCATTTTCTCTCTAGGTAACAGCCTACCAATCCCTTGATAAACACTTTCCTTTTGTTACATTAATTACTGAGATGCAATTGAACATGTTTTGTGGTCATTGCCATCTCATAAGAACATCAGTGGTAAGAAAAAGTATTTAAGTAGAAAAAAAACATCTTTGCTAAAGCCCCATGGTATTGGGATGAAGCCAAAGTGGTTAAAAGTGATCGTATGGGTCAGAATATAAACAGCAAATTTCTATGGTGCCACCACATGAAATCCTGTTACCTTTAAGTATCTCGCAAGGCTAATTTAGTCATATTCCATACACACCTTTAGTTTTGTTGTAAACATTACTAAAATGCAATGTAAATTTTTTTAAAAATTGGCAAAATAATGACAACTATTTTCTGTGTACTTATGTTGGGTGTGCTTTATCTAAGGTTGGTACTTGGAGCCAAAGTCTTTCAGATTTCTGATTTTACCCCCCAGATTTAGAATATTTGCATGGACTTCCTAGTTTATCATCCTTAACTCAAATACTCAAGAGATCTGTCAGATTTTGAGTTTTCAGGTCAGATGATCTCTGTAAAGGGCGTTGGGGTGTGACGTTTTCAAACATCCTCTTTGGGAACTTGCCTCACAAATGAGAAGGAGCTAATGAATCTTAGCCTCCAATGGCAATGGTGTTGGGAAGAAAACTACACAGGACAAGATGAAAATGTAAAATTGCACCCTATCTAATGCAAGCCCACCAGTTAGTGCTCATTTCATGATTAGTAATACCAACCATGGCTTGAGAATGAAAAGAAATAATTTCATATTTAGAAATCATTCTGCCCATAAAAACAATGAAAAAGAACAGTGTGGAAAGAAAATGGGTTGCAAAAAGGCATCCTTTCTCCACAGCTTTTTCCCTGTCTCATCACTGAGCACATAATTCCTGTTCCAATCCAAGGAGACTATCCCTCTTCGTGTACATAAACAGAAAGCCTTGTTTCTGTCTAGTCGTATACTTTTTAATTTTATTTCTAATTATGTGTACGTATATGTGTCTATATGGGGGGTAAGCACATACAATTGCAGTACCCAAAGAGACTAGAAGTGGGTTGCTCCCCTGGAGCTGGAGTTGAGGGAGTTGTGAGCCACCAGATGTGGATGCTGGGAACTGAAGCTGGATGGTCTTCAAGAGCAATACGCACTGTTAGCCACTGGGCCGCTTCTCTAGCACCCCATTCATATATTTATAATGAGCATTACTTGTGCAGTAATAGAATCTACGGTTTCATTCATTATCTTTCCCATCTGTAAAGAAGCTGAAGTTTTAAAGCCAGAATCAAGGGAATCAGTTCACTTACCCACTCTGCTACCTTGCTCTGTACTTTTACTTCAGGGTGATTAAGGTCGTTGTGAATCACAACAGATATTCTATACATTATTCCATCTGCACATTGGAAATAGGATAAAATTTAATTATTTTTTACCCTTGGAACAAACAATGCAAATTCATAATCACATCATTCCACATATGTTTAAGCACACAGGCACAGGGTGTTTGGAATAAGTTTGATGTTAAAATTACTCTTGCAACTGCTTAGAAGGAGCTACTGAATTGTTTACTCATAGATACTTTCATTGCTTCTAAACCACCACTTGGCTATGACCATTGTAATGCTTGCAAGCTAGTTTTTAATTCTATAGACCTCTGGTACCTAAAGATGATAAAATGAATTTTCTATATGAAGTTTGGTTTTAGTTAATAAGAAAATACACTTTTTTAATCATGGTTAAAAATGGTAGTTTGGGAACGTGAAACACTAAGTGATTTGAATCCTTGGCAAGATTGATACTGGAAATAACCAGGCACACGCATGCCCCCTCTCTGGTGGGTCTTTCCTCCCTGCCTGCTTTGCTTCTCCTCAGAGAAGTATTGCATGAAATCTGAGCAAACTTCTCTCATTTAAGTTTCTAAGTATAGCCCCTCTCCCAAAATAGAGAGGAGGAAGCCTAATATTTACAGGGAGAATTTTAAGTGGTTTAATGAGCTTTATAAAGAAAGCCATATTCGAAAAGAAGGTTTTGTTTTTCATCTTAGTGGCTCTTTAAAGTAGTTGAGTCTTTAAATGAGTTCGGGTGAATGAACTCGGCCGAAAAGTTTTGTTTGAGTAACTGGGTGCCACACAGGAGCTAACTGCACCACACGGGACATGACTCAAAGTAACCAATGGGAAAAAAAAAAGAAACACCCTTTTAAAATTGAAGTTAAAGTGACGGGGAAAACAGATATCTCTTAGTGTGAGCCATATTTATGCATACTTTTTGGTAAGCCTTAAGTACAAAACATGAGATATCTAGAAATATATAATTAAACAATGCTAAGGAGTACATTCAATGCAAATTTGGGGGAGGCAGTGCTAAACTATATATAAAAGCATGACTTTGGAAAGTCCCAGCTGTACCAAAAATGCAAATCCTAGTTCTGTAAGTCCCATGTGAAATAGTAGGAATTTCTACCTTATATAGTAACTCAAATATGCAAAAATTAGTTCAAAGACCAGTGAGCTTAGTTTATACAGACAAGTTATTTCAATGTCTAAAACCCCCATTGTTTTAATGATCTTGAATTTTTTATTTCTTCAAAACATGTTCTGAGTGGAAACTATTTAGACTCATGTAAAAGAGATGACATTAACTCTGTTTTTTAAAAAAATAACCTACACATAACAGGACTCCTCACATGAAATCATGGACCTGCTGAGTGCTTAGAGGAAATTCAAGTTGCAGAGTGCAATGTCTCAGTATCCTGGGCTAGTCTATGAAGCCAGGGAGGCTTGGAGTGTTTCTAAAAGCTACCACTAGATGGAGCACTAAATATAAGTCATTTTTTTTCTTAGCTTGAACATACTACAAAATGGTAAAAATGTAAATATTTTAACCACTGACATTTCTAACATTTTATGGAAACATCCAAATATTTAGCCCAGTTTCTTTCCATTTTAAAGGTTTCCTGCCCTACCTTTTTCTTCAGTTCATTGTTTTCAGAAAATGAGACATTCAGCATCAGACAACCTTAGTACTTTTTAGCACTATTTATGAAAGTTGTACCTAGATTAAGATCTCAAATAAACTAGTGTCTCATACTAAGGTTCTTTTGTGTTACGAAGAATTAGTCTCTGCCCAGAAACCACAGAATTACCAACTTAGTTAAAACTTAGTGGGGCCTGCTTGTTACTTATTTAAATTTTTTTGAATTATGGGTAATTATGTGATACTCAGGACAGGAACCAAAGGAATTAAAAAAAATGAATGCCTACTGGTGGGCTGGTGACAGGGATTTTTTTTATTGAGAAATTAATTTGCTTAAACACTGTTACTGGGTATATGTCTAGGCTCATCATGTTATCAGAGCAGCAAGTCATGTCCTATAGACAGAAAATGATATTCTTGTATCATGGCCATCCACAAATCTTCATGAATTCAAAAGATGTTGTTCCAAAAATTTCATATAGACCAGAAGACCCTCTGATAGACTTAACCAGGAGGAGGAGGAAGCTGACTAAATAAGTATGTATATATTTAATTTCCTGTCAAGTACCTCTTCCAGTCATATCAAACTTCAGAGAGCTATTGCAGATATAGTATTAAGCAGTATTTCATACTGTAGATCTCCAGTTAACTATCTAAGTTCCTTGAAGATTATAAAAATTATCTCCAAAGTTATGAAACAGGATTGAGATGATGAAACTGAATGTATTTATTTGAAAAAAAAATTGAAATCCAACTAGCATGCTGATTTCACATTATTCCTCCAAACTGACAAGGAGGCAATTAGGTCAGTTGCATTTATACTATGAATGGCAACCTGCCTGCCCTTGCATGTCCTGTTTCTTTAAGATATCTGGCGTATAAAGCTACAATGACTGCTGGACCCACACAAAGGTCCTGCAAGCAAATTTGTTATTTGATTAGCTGAACATATGAGAAATTGGAAGGAATATTGAAACTTGCACTTGTGACTAGGATTTCCACAATAATGAGGACCAATGGAGCTAATACTTAGTTGGGCTGCATGTGCTTAGATCATAAAAGTTCACCAGTTAGTAGGGTTGGTGTTGATGCAAGCAGAGACAATATCATTGGGAATGGAAATAATCATTATTCCAGGAGCAATTGGGGGAAGGCCAAGGAGATTGGGCAAAGATTCATTATTTGTGGGAACACCTGGACATCTCTGACATCCTGAAATACCTGTGAAAAGCTGCCTAAAAGATGGCTCTCATGGTATGTAATGTGAGGTAAAGAGATTTGCAAAGAAAAATAAGATCATGTCACAACAATCCGAACCAATCTGGGTGCTAAAACAAGGCAGTATATCTGATCATCAAGCGATCTAGCTCTCTCCCTTAATACATTGGTAGATTATTATTGATAAACTCAGTAAAATTCTGATAGCCCAGAGTTAAGGGAACTGGACAGAGTTAAGGGAACTGGATAATAGACTTGACAAGTTTTCCCAATCTTCTTGACAATGGAAAAATAGGATTTACTAATAAATCAGATGCTAGCCTGAGAATGTTTACTGTACCAGTTTCTCAAAGAACAAGAAGTTGCTGGTAGCACGTGAATGACATTGGAGACTCCGCGACATGACACGACTGTGATTTTATTACAGTGGAAAAACTCTCAGTCATTTAAAATTTGGACAGAGGGGAAAACCTTATTTGAGTTTTTTTTTCTTTGCAGTACGTTGTTCCATACTTTTTAGAAAAGATAACGAAAGGCTCAGATAGTGGGGCCTCCGCAATCCAGTAGACTAGAAGAGATCATTGTGGAACACTATGTATGGCACTGCACTTATTTCAAGTTTTCATTTCTGTAGTTATGGTTTCTTTATATAATAGTGAAATCCCATGTAAGTAGAGATAAAGAATGAGTCAGCCATCGCATGAAAAGCACATGGTAAAAATTGCTAGGATGACAAAAAATAATTGGAGCACAAAAGTTTGAGATGATTTTCGCCACACAGTGACCTAATACCGAATGGCTAAAATTATATGTTAAGCACAACAGTCATCTGAATTCGCTTCTTCTTTATTAATGTGGTCGAGATAAACCATTTTAATGGGCTGCAATATTTGCCTGCTTTGTTGAAACGCCAATGAAAGTTATGACGCAGAGATGGACGGCCTGAACAAGGCTCCCTTCAAGAGCGTTAGACCCCGCATGAATCAGCGGATACAGCTCCAGTCCACCAAGTTACGGGCTCTGAAGCACCCATGTCAATGTTCTTGGGCAGCAGAGGACGTGCCAGTTCTGAAGGGAAGGCGCCACAGAGGCTCTTTGTGTGCTCGTACAAAGAGGGAAATACTTAGTTAGAATTGTAATATTCCCATCTGATGGCAGGAGTCCATGTGAAGTACGCACTGGGACCCAACACTGCTGCTGCTTGCTGTGAGGGAAGGGGAGGGGCCGGAATCATAAATATCTGCATTTCCTTGAATTGATGTCCTTATAACCGTAACAAAATGTATATCCACGTTTCATGTAAAATATTCCATACTTCTAATGGGAATGTCCTTACAAAGGAAGTTCATGTAATCTCTAAAGCTATAAGAAAAAGAATAAACTATATGGGTTTATTTTTCCCTGGATTTTGGGTTTCTGGTGATTACAGATGTTTTGACCTTACAAGCTACAGGCCTGGATTTTATAAAAGCTTTTTGCCTTTAGTATCTCATATTTGAGAATATTACTTTGTTGAAGGCAATGGGGCAATCACTTGATTGGAATGTGTCTTTATTTTAAGACTCTGAAATCACTAACTTCAAATAGCAAACAAAATGTGATCCATATATGAGACAGAATTAAATAAAGAATTGGTCCAACTGGTTTTCCCTTTACTGGCTTCCTACAAGACATAGCTACCACAGTTGAACATTATAATTACTACTAATAGAAAAACATAAAAAGAAAAAAATAGCAGGAAATGCTGGAATTACTTGAAATTTTATCATTCAGAAATTGGGGCTCTAAGGGGAAATCAGAGTTAGGGCACTTGCTTGGTTGGTGAAACACTGGATTTAAGTCCCAGTACAGCAAAACCACCCCCAAACTGATTGGTAACTTGACTGATAACCCATCCTCACCAGCGTTCTTCAAGAAGTGGTAAAAAGGTGTTAACTGTTACCATGGCCACCAATACAAATCTCACAAGTGTGTAAGCACAGAGCTGACTTCCACGAAAACTTAAATGCCAAGAATCAGGTGTCTGGCACATGATAACATCCTTTAGAAACCTGTTTCCTCAGGTGGTACCCTTTGGAGTGCATTGAGAAATCCTAGTTCTCAAACAAACAGAAAGTTCCTCAGGTGTGCTAATTTGACAAAACACCATAAAAAGCAAAGCACCCCTTTCCCCGTCTCGAACATATTATAGTGAAGGTAAACTCGTTCTGATTAAATATCTTTTCCTTAAAATCTTCTCTGAAAGAAAATAGCTCAGAGTGAAGAAAAGAAGTATTCGGCTCTACTGGCTCAGCGGGGACTCAAGACACAGTGATGTTTGTTTTACTAGTCTTTGGATGGGCTAATGAACCAAGTGTTGGCAGTTATAGAACTTTGCTGGAACACTCTGTCTTTCCACTCTCAGAATACAATTTTACATACTGTAGACACCCCACACACAGGATCTTACCAAACGAGTCTTACCATTCTTTGGTTTATGGATTCTGTTAGTAACAGGGATATTAGTGGTGACAGTGGGTGGTGGTGTAGTACTAGGAGGGTTTACTGTAGCTGGCAATAAAGATGAGAAAGATGCAATTTTAAAAGGAGCATAAAACAGTTAATATGGACAAGCAATCTACAGCTACTATATGAAAATGCACAAAAGAATTGAAACCATTTCATGCTACTAATACAGAAGACTAAAAGCTTGCAATGCATAAAATGAAGCAAGGCTTTCTATGGTACATTAAGAATCAGTTTGCATGGCTTTGGTGCTACATTGCACAAAGGCCCAGAACTGACACAGAAGGACTGGAGGAAACACAGTTGGATTCTATACCTACATCTGCAATTGAGAGGCTAGTAATCCTATGGGAAATTACTAACTCTTTCCAGAAACTAGTTCCCAGAGACCACTGAAAGAAAGTTAAAAGCAGGCAATCTGCATAAATTTACATCTTAGAAGTTATCTAAACTAAGTCAAGTCTGGACTGGTGCACAGAGACAAGAGAAATAAAATAGCAAAATAAAATGTATCTCTCCTTGAAAAGATAAACGAAAAAGAAAAACAAGGGATGATGTGGGTGGACTAATCCAATCATTTGGAGGCCCTGGAAACTTCACAAACCCTAGTGGGTAGGAAATATTTTATAAGGACAACTCATAAGTCCTATGGCTAAGCTGTTTGTCTGATACTTGAAAATGCACAAACAAGAAATACTTTTGCATTGTTTTGACAGCTTCTTTCTTGGAGATTGTATGCCCCTGTAAGAAGAAAACTAACCCAGCACACAGCTGTCCTTCGGTTTATCTTATGGATGTATTTGTGTTGGAGCATAATCATGCATACGATGATTATGTTATATCTTTTTAATTGTTACTTAAGTATAAAACAGGGAAGGGATGAGCCAAAAAATCGCCTTCCAAAGGCGCCAGAAAAAATGCTGAACTCCTTGATGCAAAAATGTGTGCAGTGACAATGATTTTTCCATTGCAGAATAATATAAAAACTTAAGAATGGGAACAATTTTCCTTTTTGTAAATCAAAACTGGGAATAATTGTGTTCACCCTAATCCAAATGCATCATGAAAATATTTGTGTTCATTAAGGAAAAAGCAGGAAATACATGAGGAGAATGCTGAGTTTCTGGTCCTTTGGTTCACAGAATGAGTTCTTTAGATACTTATATTAAAATAATAAAAAAATTAATGAATTGTCAAAATCTTTGGATCAAAGGTCTTCTGGTATGTTTTTATAAATCTGTTTCATAACTTCATGGAGTTCATGGGAAAAAACACCAATGTCATTTTCTTGAGGAATTGATTGGTAATAATATTCATGTTATCTTAGAAGGGAAATCCAAAAATAGTGCGTTTCCTCCTTGCCCTGCCTGGCTGACCCTCAGACTGCAAAGAGCCTAAATTCTACTTGCATGATCTTACTTTCAATCTGTCGCCTCTGTGCCATGATCCTCTTAACAAAGCCACCTTCTATGGGAAGGCATACCCATGATTCTAATGTGGAGCATAGAAGATGCTACTTTTTATAGAGGAATTTAGCATGACAATGGAAAAAAATTAGAAAGAGCAATGATAAGTTTAAGCAATATATTTTTGTTATATATTGTATACATATGTAATTATATTAGCATACAGCTACTTAGTACATAAAACAATTTATCTACAATATAATCATCAATCATCAAAATAACATAGTAATATTAACATTAGATTACTTTAACAATTTTTATCAAAATATTGAAGTTATAAGATATAACACAAATTGCCCCATTGGTCTTATCTTCAAATCTTATCTAAATTATTCAAATAAGCTTTTCTATCAATTTATGGATATGAGCACTTCTTCAAGATACTGTCCAACTGCATATCCAAGACACTTGCAATAATCTTGAGAAGAAAAATGGGGAGAAATGAAACCAATCCATTCAAGCAATATATAACCATTCACATTTTGAAAACCCTGCTGCATTTTATGGAAATACAGCCAATGTGGCCATTATGTCCTGACAACGTTATTTGTGCACACGGGTAGTATGCACTCACACAGCAAAAATACACCCGATATTCTGTTTTGCTGTTTCTGTGTTCCAGGTGAAAATTAAGAGACAAACCAAAGCACTGACAACATCGTCCCTAAACAGCAAGCAAAAGAACACAAAAAAAGTTCAGGAAGATGACAGCGACTTCCTACCTTGACAGAGAGTCCCCAGATCTGAACAGTTCGTCAGCTCAGCTGTGGGCAGCGGGACCAGGTAGGAACCTAGGTCAACACAGAAACATTATCCAAATTTAACTTGTGATTTGCTGATATTATCTAAAGAGTCAATATTATGAATCATGTAATTGGTAAGGCAAAAACAGTCCTCAGAGAGTCAATCAACAGTGTTCCAACATGAAAGGTCTTGTAAGGTTACCTTAATTTCCTCAAATGCACAACTGAATAATTAACATTGCCCTCAAAATCTTGAGCTCTAATTTTCAGTCATTCACACATGAAAGGAAAGAAGCACAACTGTCCCTTTAAATTTGTGTAAAACCTTTTGGTGTCTTTTTAAATAATGAACTATGAAACTCAGATGCTCTCTGTTGATCTAAATCTTTGTGGGATAACTATGGGCTTAACTTATTGCAAAATAAGGCATTTGTTTAAAGAAATAATTAATCCAAAGATATACATTATACATACATCATACATATATACTATATCTCTAAATTTGAAAGATGTTTATGTAGTAGTGAATTCATTCAAATGTTTAAACATTTGTCCAACTTTCCCATGGGAAAAATATGTGAAGGCAGAGCAGGTGCATGAGCTCACAAAGTATGTTTAATTAGGTAAGTGATAGACACAAACAGAAAACATCTAGCTTAATGGCATCTAGGGATGTATGGTTTCCTTCTTTTCAGGTGCCGCAAGCTCCTGGCTCATGGGAAGAATTCTAGTACATCAGAAAGGACCAGCCCTGCAGGCAGGCCTATGATGTGATATTTGCTGGCAAGAACTACATCATGGATCTCTGCAACAAAGACAGACACTTTACCTACAGTTGATGACATGTGGAGAAAAAAATTCCTGCCACCACGCTGACTTTCACAGAGACACCAACAGAAGCTAGCCTCCCTGTAACATATGCCAAAGTACCTAGGGAAGAGAGTCAACCTTGGGGTGGCCAACAGGAAGCTGTGTCATCAGCTTGGTGAGAAGAATGAGCAGGAAACATAGTACACAGGCACTGAGGTGACAAGAGCTCTAAGGCCACAGGATTTCCAAAACATGTGCCTATGTGGTACTGGAGAGAGCTGGGAGTGCACACTCTTGTCACTACTGTATTAGAGTAATTACAGAAAACTGAGAAAGACCAGATATATGTCAGCGCAGCATGTTCAAGACCTTCTAGAAAACAAATGGCAAGAACACTGAGGCCCTTAAGTCTTTCTCCCAATACTGAATCCCATACACAGTAGATGCGTGCTCAAGCTTCATTAAGCAAATTATGAATGAGTTAATCCCAGTATGAATGACAGCTAAATTTAGGCTAAACTCTTTTTTAAAAAGCAATGGGATTAAACGAAGGGGTGCTTGGTAAGACTACAGACTGTGGTTTGAAAATAGCCATTTTGTGGCTCTGGGCTCTGATTGTTCTTCATGGACGGGCTCTGTGGGAGCCTTCTCAGCTTGGTCGATCACCTTCCTGGACCTGGGGGGAGGTGGGAGGACCTTGGTCTTAGCATAGAGTGGGGAACCCTGATGGCTCCTTGGCCTTGAGAGGGAGGGAGGGGAGGTATGGGTGGAGGGGAGGGGAGGGAAGGGGGAGAAGGAGGGGAGAGAAGGGGGAGAAGGAGGGGAGGGAGGGGGGAGGAGGAGGGAAGGAGATGGAAATTTTTAAATATAAAAAAAAAAAAAAAAAAAGAAAATAGCCATTTTGATGTGGGAAGATGCAAGAAGGTAAAGTAATATTAAACATTCAGGTTTGATATCACATGTCTCAACAAGATAGACTGAGAGAGAGAGATGGGCACAAAGAATATGAAATAGATTGTGCAAGATTCAGTGACTAATTGGAAAGAGGAAGAGAAAGGGAAGGAGGGAGAATACTTTGCTGAGAAACTAGGCATGATGACATCGTAAATGGAGAAAGGAAGCAGAGAGATCACGGATTATCTTCTGCTATGTCTGGCAAGGAATGCCATTTGCCTGTAGGATGTCTATAGTTCACACGTGAGAAGCTGTCTTTCTATAAGGGGACCAGTCAACAAAAGGTACCAATGAGACTGTGCTCACCCCAGTGTGGGTTCAAGGAGAGAACAGATTAAACTTTAGCTACTGCTATATTTAAGTTTCCAATGCAGAGATTTGGGGGGGGGGGGGATAAAAGCAGCCCTTGGTCAAGGTGGCTTCACAGAATTTAAGTAAGGAAAGTTGAATGGAGGGTGTGGCGACAGAGAGTGGAACTGGAGGGTTGAAGAGATAAAAGTCTGAAAAGCCCTCTAACTCCTCTGTACAAGAATCAGTGCCAGTCTTGTGGGAACAATGAAAGTCAGGCTGAGGCTTTTGGAGAGTGAATGTGGCAGGAGGAAGCCTGGTTGTGCAAGGAAGCAGAGATAGGAAGGGGGAGTTTTGAAGATCGAAAACCTAAGCAAGCGTGTGCCCTGGGAAAGGCATGCGATGTGGCAAAGTTGAGGGAAGGCAGAGACAGAGGGGAAACTTATCTTCAGAGTTTTCTGCCCCTTGTACAAGTCCATTTTTTTTTTTCAGACCCTCCACTTCTACAGGCACTTTTAGCAAGGACTTCTGAAAACTAACAAGCCTGTCAGACTCATGTGACTGGAGAAATCTCAGCCATTGTAACAAACAGTGGAGACCCTTGGATGAGGTTCCCGTAGTTCTCAGATTACACACAATGCTGGCAGTCCAGGGCTCCTGAGAGGCTTCAGAAACTGATATGGTATCTCTCCAAGACAAAGAGAGATAAGGGACAATGTTGTGGGAAAGAAGTTTCTAGGCGAACTACATTTCCACCCTAGTATATCTAGGAACTCAGAGGTGGGAATGTGGGGAAACATCGGCCGAGGGACCATGATTTAGAACAAGATCTTGACCGTTTTTTTTTTTTTTTTTTTTTTTTTTTTTTTTTTTTTTTTTTTTTTTTTTATCAGAGTCATTGTATACATTTCAATCTGTGGCTTCCTTTCAGGGAAAATTATAAACATTTGCTTCTGAATATTTTAATTATCTTTCTATGGGAAGGTCAAGTTTATCAAATTACTAGTGTTGTATAAATACTGAATAGATACCATTGTATTATGATTTTGGGAGCAATAGAAATTACATCTGGAATATTTTACATGCAAATGGCATAAAAGCAAGTGCCATGATTCAATTAGAAGGACATCACACTGGTAAAGGAAATTTCATATTACAAATACTTTGGACTATGTAAACAAATACATGAAATACAAAAAGTAAACAGTGCTGGGTAGGGGAAAATGCCATTGTAGGTTTGCTACTCAGAAGGTTGAGGCAGGAGGATGACTTGAGCCCGGGAGCTCAAGGCTAGGCCGGTGAACATAGCAAGACACCATCTCAAATAACTGAGTAAATACCCAAAACATACACAAACATAACATTTCTACTCATTTGCACTTTGTTACCCAGTGTGCTAGGTTTACAGATTTGCAGCTGGGAGACTGTGACAGAGGCCAACTGGTCTCTTGGGACAGTGACCTCTCAGTCATCAGTGGTGCTTATGAGACCTCTGCATGGGTCTGGCTTTTGAGTCTCCTAAGGGTATTTAAAGCTTGTTACCTAACAACAAAATTTAGAGTCACATTTTATTTATTTTTAAAAAAATCTTACAAATGGGACATTAGGACTGGGTTTACAGCTCAGTCAGGAGAGTGCTAGACAAGACCCACCCCGTGAAGCCTTGACTTCCAGTCCCACTGCATGAAGCTGGTATGGCAGCATGCATCCCAGCACTTGGGAGGTAGAGAGATAGAACCCATCATAGGCATCCACAGGGACTTTCAGAACAAATCAGTTAGGGATCTTGTCTCAAAAAAGGAAAAAGGACAATTGAAAATGAAACAAAACACCATCAAGGGCTTCAGGCTCCTCTTTCCACGGTTCTTCTCCCAGCCAGGAAGGATCCTGACAGGAGTCACTCCACTTGTGCAGGTCATGCTAGCACTCACTAATGTGTAGCCAGAAGCGTATCTCACAGCCTAGATTAATAATTATAAAAATAGGACGGCAAGTTAAAAACAATTTGGAAAAATATAACCCTCTCCAAGTTTCTCTTTGTTGGTGTTACTAAGATGAATTTCACAATTTTCCCTAAGTAAATGTATTATAAACTTATTTTATGATTTTAAAATCATTTCCCCTTTTTGTACTGTGTTGTGTATGTTCATGTATATGTTTGTACAACTATGTGCACATGTGTATGAAGGTCACTTAGTTGATGCCCGGTATCTTCCTGGACCGCTTCCTCCCTTATCTTTTGATTTGGAGTCCCTCATTCAACCTGGGTCTCACTGATTCCCTTATACTGCTTGGTCAGTGTGCCCCAGAGATCCTCCTGTCCCTGCCTCTTTACTGCTGGGATTATAGGCTTTTTCAGTTAGTGCCAAAATCCAAACTCAGGTCCTCTGAGTCATCTTTTCAGTTTTCTTTTATGATATTTTATCATTATTTTGTATTTAAAATTATTTCTGAAGATCACCTATGCTCATGAGGTTGAGCACCCTCTACGAATAGTGGGATGTCATGATAAAGTGATTATACTTTCCATTAAAAAATGATCTAATAATTTAACAATGATTAACTCAGTCGTTTGTTGTGCATGGAACTAAGGACCAGCAATTGAATTTCAGAGCTGTGAAAGCCAGGACTGTAGTTTATTAAGTAGATAATTATAAAAAGGATGGTATTTAGAGAGTAGTGGGGCCTTAGTGATCAGGAGTAAAATTTTAGAGAGCCCTAAAGTCCAGAGAAAAATTCATAAATTTTTAGAAAAGAGTAACAACCAAGTTGGGTACTTTGGAACTTGTGTCTTATCTCATCTTAGTCATCCACAATGACTAAGAGATGAAAGCGCTTTAGAAATGCTAGATAAATAAATGTAACTTGCTTGAACTTGAGCTGTTCATTGAGTTATCCTGTACCACTCCTCAGGAAAGAGTAGCAATCAGTTAAGTAAATAAAACTAGAGAGAAAGTACTGTCTGTTCCTTGTGAAAATTGATGGGCATTAGCCAATGTCTTAAATGTAATCACAACCCAGGCAAATACTTGTGCCTATAATTAAAGGGTCAGCAAAGGAAATGACATGTTCCTGAGGGTCATAAAACTGGATATGCTTGAAATGTGATCTAGGAAAAATAAAGATGCTATAATGTTAAAAAAAAAAAAACCTATCGATGCTACTGCATTTGTAACGGTAAAGAACCGACCAGATTGACTTGATTTAGAAAAGATGAACTAGCCGAAAAAAAAATTCTTAAATCAGAGGTAGTCTCCAAATACTTAGAAAAACATAAGAAAACAAAGCAGTGTGATTATAAAATTACTGAAACAGTTACTAATGACATTGGTTTTACATTTAATACGTAAGATAAGTGACAGCATACTTATATATTGAATGTAATCTGTTCTGTCTAACCCCCTTACTTTCCCTTTGTATAATGTATCCAGCAACACACAGATGGAAAATGTATTTATTCATTTCCTTCCACAAGTGGATACTAGAATAGTCAATACTTGGCAGACATTGCCAGTCTACTGGAATGCAAGGAATGAGCCTGCACTTTCACATTGGTTACTGTACTCATTGAAAACGTGTGGAATTATGATGACCATAAGCAGCAAACCACAATATTTTCCAGGGGAGGGAGGAGGTTAAAATGTTAATAGAACACACTTTATTTTTTTCTTGGTTATTGAAGTTTTGCTCAACCAATGTGGCCCGAGATACAATCTTTGTACAGGTATTTCCCGTCCCTTCATAAGTGACTTGTATTCTTCAGCCCCAGGCTGATGATTAAGTAGCAGGAAATTCCTTCTCCCACCAATCTGACAGACACGGCAAGACATCTGGGCGCATCTGGTCAGGAGGGGGGCAGGGAATAGGTCACCCTGCAATGTTAAAAAGACAGCTATAAAGTTAGCGAGGCTCAAACGCATTGAGTCTGTAAGACTGCGCGCTCTTACGATGGAATCATTTTGCAGACTTACAGATGACTTGCCGATATGTGAGCCTGCATTTGATACATTCTGGTAATCTTAAGATGAGAACCTCAAAGGTGGTGTTTAAGAAAATAGAAGGAATGCATGCTCTCACTTACGCATGGAATCCCAAGAGGTTGAAATCATAGAAACAGAGGAGAACGGTGATTCACAGGGCCTGGAGGGCAGAAGTGGCCCACCTGGCCTTTACCAGCAGAAGGTGAGAAGCTCAGGAGTGATCAGTTTAGAGGATCTACTAATCTGCATAAGGGTTGTAGTTGAAAGTGATGTAATGTGAGTTTAAAATTGCTTAGAATGTGCTGATGGTATAACCAGTCTCTGAGTTCCGTCCCTCAGATGCAAAACACTAAAAGGGATTTGGTGAAGACTTAAAATCTTTTCACTATGAAGAAATGACAAAGTATGATGCTGTAAGTTGAACTAGCCACTTTGCATGCATATAGCCAACATCATGCAACATGAATACATAACAATTTTACCAATTATAAACAGTATTAATTGCTGGGCAGTGGCGGCACATGCCTTTAATCCCAGCACTCTGGAGGCAGAGACAGGCAGATCTCTGTGAGCTCGAAGCCAGCCTGGTTTATAGAGCAAGTTCCAGGACTGTCTCCATACCTACTGGGAAACCCTGCCTTGAAAAACCAAAAAAAGTATTAATTAATTAAATATTTTTTAAAAGCTGAGGTCCCTAGGTATGAATTAATGATGTGTGTTAGCAAATTGATGTGTTTTTCTACTCTTCATTTTCTTTCCTATTTAAAGCAAAAAGAGCAGTCTAAATTGGGTTCTGCACACTTAAATGGCAGCCAGGGTGAAAATGTAAGCCTGGAGAGGAAGAAACAAACTAGGAGGGGGGATATAAAGGTCATGAAGGCTGAGGTGAACTCTAAGCCTCTTCAATAGGAATAGCCACAGCTCATCTCTGGCGGTGTAATCCATGCAGAGATACCAACGAGGTATTTGTGTTTGCCCAAAGAATTGAATCGTTCATTTTACGGGAAATCTAATCTTTTGATGTTAGAAATAATGTCACCACGGAAACTCACAACGTGCAGGCGAAGAGCACATATCAATCTATCTGCCCCTCCCAAGTGTAAGGGCACACAGGGACTTGCTTTCCTACAGCTGGATGCCTTTCCCACTGCTGCTCACAGTGCAAGTCTCAACAGCTCTTAGGGATCTTTGGGCTAGTCTCTGGCTCAGTAAACTTGTTCACGAAGATCAACAGAAAATATTTTAGGATGATCGGACTTAGAGGAATTGACGGCAAATATTTTAAGATAATGGGCCATGCCGTATCTGTCAGTATTGAACAATTTGGCCCTGTTAGCATAATCATGGTGACTTAAAGTATATAAATCTATGGACATAGCTGTGCTCCTATAAAACGTTATTTACAAAGCTAGTTGTCTGCTATGAGTCCTCCCACTTTGCCAAACCTTAGTCTAAAGGATTTTTTCTAATATCACATATGAATTCTTTTGAATAAGAACTCTCTCTGTAATTAAGATGTATGCTACCAGCACCTGAAAATTCATGCTATGACACCTAAATCAATAACAGAACCATTTTCTGTAGGTGTTTAAATCGGTCCCATAATAAAACCTGACTTCTAGAATTAATTTCTATGTTATAAAGAATACTGAATAGAAGTCTATTTAATATACTTTTTGTTACATATAATCATTTTCCATAATAACTTGAATTCAGCTATTTCCAGTGATGTCACGATTAAAGCCTCCTAATACACAATCTAGAAGGAAAGAGCATTGGAATGAACCTCAAATGTTTGCTGTCAAACAAATAGGGATGAGTTAAAAATGCAGTAATTCTAGATTAATCAAAAATTACTGTACAAGGACAGCTGGATATTTGGCTCTGGCTGAATAAGTGACTGTCTATTTAGGTAATACCATAGAAATTCTGCTCCAGAATTAAAAAGAGCAGTGCATTATGGGAACATTTTGGTGAGTAAACTTTACAACTTTGTGAATTTCTTGGGATTCAAATCTAGTGCTGAAGTTTTCATGTGTGGGCCAATCCTTTTGAACATTTTGCTAATGATAAACGAATAGTGTGATGTTTTGTGAGCCAGGGAATACTTAATGGCAAGCCCACTTTCACTGAGTAAACATGGTTCATCATCAAATACACCCTGTAAATGGCTGAATTGGTCACAGTTTAAAGCTGAGAGATCTTACTGGTGGTTCTATATACGCATATGTATACATCATTTCTTAATGATGAACAGATTCAGCGAACAACGCTAAAGTCATGAAGCATGTTAAGTGTGCACAGACTTACCGCAGCTCAGGTTGTTCTCGGCTTTGAGAGCCTGGGTTGAGATGCTCCAAAAGTCATTGTGCCAGTCCACAACATTCCCGGGCACACTACAGCTGAGGTTGGCGAGGACCTTCGAATCCATTGTGAAATTCCAGAGTCGAAAGTTATAGATGCTGCCCTTTAGAGAGGCAATTTCATCTCTGTCGGAGCCCAGCAGCAATGCCCCATCCCCAGGTACAACTGCACTCATGGTGGAATCACATGGAACTGTTTCATAGCTCTTCTTGAAATTTACACCCACAGAGCCCCAAGTATTATTCCACACAAGACAGAGCTGCTCGAAGTTTTCTGTGAAGATGTCTTCATTTTTCTTCACAGGCAATGCACTGTTCAGCAAGCATCTCGAGCCAGAAATGGAGAGGAAGTAACCATTGTTGGCCTTCTCAAAACTGAGAAGCTGTGTGAGGGACTCATCCGAGTAGGAGAAAACTATCCAGTCATCATCTTCGCTGCCAACTTTGGAAGCTTCAAAGCAGAGCGTGAAAGCACTGAGCTCAGGAATGGAGACACTTTTCGCCACTGATACCTGGTAAGCATCTAATGTCTGGGGCAAAATGACCTTTTGATTCCGTAAGGACACAGCAACTAGGAAAGAAACATAAAGTCATAGCATAATTCCAGAATATGAGCCAAGATGCAAAACATCTAGTGTCTCTTGGTTCTATGCCACTTTCTTCAAATTAACTTTTCACTGACTCTGTGAGCCTTTCTCATCTCCTCTCTGCCTGTCCTCTACCACCAACCTTTCACCAATGCTCCTACATCAAAAACAAGAGTAAACAATCCCACCTGGCCTTAATTAGGATTTCATTTCACAATGAAACGAGCGACAGCCCTGTTTGTATTTTTTAACTCTGCACAAAACTTTAATAATTAAAAACCAAAACTTCTGAATTAGGAAGACCTAGCTTCAAGATGATTTTGTTTGAATATTATGGATTTTTAAAATTTTTGTTTTTTTAAAAGAAAACAAACTATCTTTTTTTCATTTTACATACCAATCCCAGTTCCCACTTCCTGCCCTCCTACCATTCCCTTCACCTTCCCTTCCACCCCACCCGCCATCCACTCCTCAGAGAGAGTAAGGCACATTGCTTTGGAAGAGGTCCCATGTACTCTCTACTATATCTAGACTGAGCAAGGTATTTGAAATACACTATGTTTTACATTACTTTCTGAACACAACCTAGCTCTACTTGCACTAACAGTTGCCTGTCACTCTCTCAAACATTTCCAGACAAATCTCATCCCATCAGAATATCTGTTCCCTCCGCTTTCCCTTATGTACTAGTTTTCTGTTTGTCCTCTAGTAAAATTATTTTAAGGGAAGCATCTTATATATGTCCAAACTAAAATCATTTCTAAATGGGGGTGTTCAAAATTTCTAGTGGAGAGGTGTTAAAATTACAGATTTTCATTATTACTATGAAACCCCCATTTTTAAAAAAAATTTATTTTTATTTTACACTGTGCTGGGCATGTGCCATGCTTGAAAGGAATAAGCTAACATGTCTCTGTGAGTTTGAAGCCAGCCTGCTCTCTTTAGCAAGTTCCAGGCCAGACATGGCTATAAAGTAAGAACTGACTTTTAAAAAAATGAAGCTGGGGGCTGTAGTGGTGTACACCTTTAATCCCAGCACTCGGGAGGCAGAGGCAGGAGGGTCTCTGTGCATTTGAGGTCAACTTGGTCTTCAAGAGCTAGTTCCAGAACAGGCTCCAAAGCTCTATAGAAGCCCTGTCTCGAGAAACCAACAAAACAAGCAAGCAAACAAACAAAAAACAAAAAATGAAAATAAAAGTGTTCTGCAGACAGACAATCCAGAATTCAGCTCTTTTGAAACCAGCATTTGGATGTAGTAGTTCTAGTTTGCTGCAGAGGATTCTCAGGGTCTATTAATAGGTTCTCACCCTTAAATTCCGACCCTGACCATTCACATTCACATGAGAGTGTAGTTCTGTCCTCCAGCCTGGTCTTTACCGCAGCACATGTTAAGTGGAAGCAGAAGCTTGGCACCATCTGTGGTTTACATACCTCTGATGTAGCTGGCGTTGAAACCTTTCTTCTGGATGCTAAAGTCACTTGAAAAAGACACATGCATCTCATTCACAGTTGAGTTAAATGACAAGCCTTTGGCAGTTGCTCCACAAAATTTTGTCTGGCTTTCTCCATTATCAAGGGACAGTGAATCATAGATGCAATTGGGAGCTTCTTCAATGTCGAAGTCATTAAACGTTATCTGAATGATGTAGCCGGTAGGGGCTCGGAGGGTCCACGAGCAAGACTGGGTGTTAGGGTAGTCGTTAGGGTAGCATGGAGAAGTAAAGGTTCCGGAAGGATTGGATAGGACAATCCTGCAGTTGCTACATCCCCACACTGTTGGTTAGAAACAAGAGAGAGAGAAGGGCTGGGATCAAATAATGAATAATAAAACAAGGATACCCCTTACCGGGGGCAATCAAACAATAAACATTAAAAAATATCATGAAAATCAAGAGGAAGTGAAGCATCTCAGGGAGGAAAAGAAATGCCGAGAGTATTCCAAAAAATAAAGACAAATACAAAATTTCAGAGAGCAAAGTTTAAGGTTCTGAGAACCCAGCGAAGGGTAGAGGAACTCTCTCTTGCAAGGTTCCACACGTGGCAGATGATTCCTAAGAGTATACGAAGACAAAGGAGTCTTCGGGAGATGTCACTCAAGTTTGCCAGGTATGCTAGGAATAGCTACCTCAGAGAGACACTTCTGGGGATAAGGGGTATGAAACCATGCAGGTAGTACTCAATATTATAAATAAATATATATTTTATATTTATAAATATATATAAAGAGAATATATATAATATATGGAAATATGTGAAGAGTAACTCTTGGGAAATAAATGTTGAAATATAAAGCAGAACAAAAGAAGCATAAAAAATTAGACAGGTTATTTTTTAGTAGTTTACTTTTCAAAATCAAAAAACACTTATCACTGTTCATTTTTTATATCATGGTTCATGATTATCACTTATGTGATGATCTCATTTACTCATACATTCAGCAAATAGTTATTGTTTATTACATGCTAAAAATTGTTCTATACAGAATACCAAGAATTAAGACTGACCGTCTTTACATGAAAGATTAACATTTCAGGGTTAGATCTAAAGAATATCGAAAAGTGGTATGAAAGTTTTAGTTTTCAGATTGACACAATCCAGAATCACCCAGGAATATACTCCCAACACAGGCCTGTCTAGACCAAGAGAGTCTGTGGGCTTGCTTCGGATATTGTCTTATTATGTAAATTGAGGTAGAAGGACTATCCAATGTGGGTAGCTCCATTCCCTAGACAGGAAGCACTGAACTATATGGAAGAATAGAAGGAGCTAAGGACAAGCATGCGTCCATTAATCCATGCCTCTCCACGGCTTCACTATGGACGCAATGTGATCAGTTGTCTCAAGCCCTTGCTACTATGACATCCCTGCAATGATGCTCTGTAACCTGGAACTGTTAGCAGCATAAACCCATTCTCCCCAAGGAGCTTTTGGTCAGGGTGTTTCACCAGAGTCAAAGGAAACACAACGGAGACAAATGGTGACAAAAGGTTGGAAAAAGAGTAAAGCAAGGGAAAGATGTGATAAAGGGGACATTGTGCAGTTCTCCAAAGGTGGCGTTTTAACAGAAATCCCACTAAAGTCAGGGCACTTGCCATACGCACTCTATGAGACAAACAATTCAGCCTAAGGACACAGCAAAAAGAAGGACCATTGTCAATGAATATTTAGTCTGACGTAGAACTGTCATTTCCACAGGCCAAAGGCAAGGTCTCCTTTGCACACCACTATTTTCTCAGTGTGCCAGGGGAGCTCACAGTCAGTGTTACTTGAGTGAATGTACGCATGTAAGAGAGTCTGGAATATTGAAGATCGTTTCTGGTATTCTGAACTATATAGCCTGGCTACCAGCTGGAATGAGAAAACAGGGTTTCCTGAATCCTCATCTACAAATGTTTCTTTAGTTAATATTCATGCTTTAAAAATATTTGTAGAAATAAGGCTAAAAATCTTGTTTACACAACATTCTAAGTAAATTACTAGAAAACCAACACATGAAGCTTTAAATAACAACACTTTAATTCTACCATGTAAACCGCTTTCCTCCCTCTTTGACCAGGTAAAGCAGAGTGATTACACAACAGCTATTCTCCAGGGGCAGCTATTACACGTGTCATTTATTCTTCTACAATTCAGTGATGCACTCAAAGCCTGAGAGGTGTTAGCCTGCCCAGCTCAGGTTTTCCCTGCTGCTATTCCCAAAGCTGTTGTGCAGCTTTGTAAACTCTGTTCCCCATTCGGTCACTCTAACCCTTCCTCTATTCTTTCTGAGTCTCTGACAGCTTGGGCATGGTCCAAGACAGAAAAGTGAAAGCAAACTATGATTGTCAAGTGTCTGTCTGAACCTTCTCTTATCTCTCCTGAGAGCATCATGTTCCATGCCTGTCTTTGTAGCACTACCAGGGGAGGTCGTGTTACTTTACTTGTGGGATTATTTGCTCACTGTCTGTCTTCTCCCATAAGTCTATAAACTCAACAAACAAAGGCTACTTACTTGGTAAGTTAGCCAGGCTTTTGGAAATACTCCAGAGTGTTCCTGACATATGAGACATCAGTGGTCAAGTTTGTAAAGACATGGGAGAACAGTTTAAATGAACAGAAATACGTCCAAATTAAAGAATGACTACACACAGTGTATAAACCCAAGTCAAAGGAAATGCATGCTTGAAAAACGGATGAAGAACGTGGGCTGTGGCACGTCTCCGGATAGGGTTGGGACTCTTTCTTATAATTAATTCATGCATAACCATGACTAAGATGACTGGGCCTCTCAGACAACCTGAATTTCTTACACTAGATCCTGGGCTCAGGAAAGAAAGAAGTCATCCTAACCTATAATTTATGCATAGTAATAGACATCAGAGTTTTAAAAAAAGGAAAGCACAAAGAAAAAGAAGAAGAAGAAGAAGAGGAAGAGGAAGAGGAAGAAGAATTTAATATGCAAGCAACAACAAAAAACCCAACCAAGTTCTATGCTATCAGAGCATTCAGACGGGGGCATTATTTATCTAAGATGAGATACATTTCCTTATATCTAAGACCCAAGTTAGATGCCACACTTCCTGCATTCACTCATCAAATTCTTTAAAAAAAGGAAAGCACAAAGAAGAAGAAGAAGAAGAAGAAGAAGAGGAGGAGGAGGAGGAGGAGGAGGAGGAGGAGGAGGAGGAGGAGGAGGAGGAGGAGGAGGAAGAAGAATTTAATATGCAAGCAACAACAAAAAACCCAACCAAGTTCTATGCTACCAGAGCATTCAGACGGGGGCATTATTTATCTAAGATGAGATACATTTCCTTATATCTAAGACCCAAGTTAGATGCCACACTTCCTGCATTCACTCATCAAATTCTTCCCTAAAAGCTGATTGGAGAGTATGAAGAATCAAAGTTTGACTTTTAAAACTGTCTACATATCTTGACCTAATTTTAAGAAATATTTGTGGTGTGTGTTTGTACGTGTGTGTGTGTGTGTGTGTGTGTGTGTGTGTGTGTATGTGTGTGTCTATGTGTGCATGTCACAGTAAGCCCGAAAAGGACATAGGACAGCTTCCACTTTCCTTCCCCTGTGGGATCTGGGAATTGAACTCTGGTCCTGGTTTGTATAACAAGCATTTTTGTCCACTGAACCCTTGCTGTTAGCCCTTGATCCAAGTTTGTGCCTCAGTTTCTCCTCTTTTGCACCACAGGTAATAAAGAACTAATACCACTCCCAAGGTTGTCAGGAGGGTGATACGGGTTAATAGTCAAGCATCTTGGGACTTGTGTAAGGCATGTGGTACTAACATTTAAGTGTTGAGTATCCTAACACATTACTACAACTCAAAATCTATGCATAATTTACAACAGCTAAAATAGCACCCCCCTTGGTAGACTCTTTTTAGCCCTCAGGAAGTTATTTGGAAAAGAGACAAATAACATAGCAGTAAAGAAAATTAAAATTAATTATTTGGAAAAGAGACAAATAATTTAGCAGTAAAGAAAATTAAAATTACTTTAAACCATCCTTCCATGTGACCCACCTTCAGTGACCAGACAGCATCCCCAGATAATGCTATTGCGAAGCCATTATCTCAATGGATGGAATGCCCCATCAGTAACAATAGCAATATGATCATCAAAGTAAAACATCACTTCACTATGAATGGTTTTTGCTATATATTTTCTTAATCAACATCATAACAACCATGGAAGCTGTGCCCACTTCCACCTTTGGTTGAAATAAATACCACTTACAAAGATTATGTAATGTTCTCAAAGTTACAGCTCTACTGTGCAGCATAATCAAAATTCAAACCAATTATTCTAAATAGGAGCTTAGAGGATTTTGTGGAAAACAGATGGGCACAATGAAAACATACAGAACAAAGTAGAAAGGGGAAATAGACATTTTTAATGGGGAAGTTCCAACAAGTAGAGTCATTGTATAACATGAGTATAAACTTGAAATGTTAGAAATTTTACAATATATTGTTTTTTATTTGACCATGGAATAATCAAATGTTAGTTGATTCCTATGCTTTGAATTATTTCATTAAAAAATTAATTTGTGACTGGAGAGATAGCTCAATGTATAAAGCACTTGCTTTTTAATCATGAAGATGTTAGTTCAGATCCTCAGCATTCATGTCAAATCTGGGTACAGTCACATGTATCTATAGCTTCATATGCTAGAACTCTAGAGACAGGTAGGTCATGGAGGTACATTGGCTAGTGAGTCTTCCTGAAATGACAAGATTCATTTTCAGTGAAAGATGTTCTAAGTTTGGGAAGTAACAGACGAAAACTACCAGCATCAGCTTCTGTCCTAAACATATGCAGCAATGAATGTATTCCTACATACATATGCACCCACAAGCATATCTCTCTCTCTCTCTCATTCACAAACACACGCACACACACACGCACACTCACACACACACCATCTACACACATGTATATACAAGAAATTAATATATTCTCTTATAGAAAAGTCTTCCTAACAAGCTGGCTACTTAAGTAGCCACTGAGTGGGTCTTTGGTAAAACAACAGTTAAAATGTCTCCTTAAAAATTCTACCCAAGTAAAAGTCTCCAACTTACTGTGTTCTCAAAGATATATATAGTAATGTGCTCTCCACTCTGGTTAATAAAAAAATGTTTTCAGGTAATGTTAACAATAACAAACCAAAGCCCACACTTAGCTCTTGTGTGTTAGTGTGTGTGTGTGTGTGTGTGTGTGTGTGTGTGCGCACGCGCGCGCCTAAATAAATGCCTAGCACTTACTGGTCAGTACCTTAAGAAAGCTTATTCTTCAGTTTGTCTTAAACCATCATCAGGAAATCTGTGTGCCAGAACTCTCCTGAAATAGCACTTGAGGAAAGACTTACTGACTAAATCACCAATTTTCATTAAATTTATTTACTATATTTTCTGTGTGAATGCATGTACATATGTGCACCATGTATGTGTCTTGTGCCTGTGGAAGACAGAAGAGGGTATTGGAGCCCCTGGAACTGCAGTTACAGATGGTTGTTGAAACTGTATTGGTGCTGAGAATTAAATCCTGGCACTCTACAAGAGCTTCAATTGCTCTTAACCCCAAGCCATCTCTCCAGTCCCAATGAATAGTATCTTAATAGTTTCTTTTTTGAATTTCAGAATTTTTTTAATCTTTCTTTCTGTAAAATCCAAAGCACATGTTCTTTAAATCTTTCCTCGAGAGGATTCTGAACCCAATTGTTAAATAAGTCAAATTAGAAATTATCTGTAGTTGATTTTTTTTTCTGGTTTTTCGAGACAGGGTTTCTGTGCAGCTTTAGAGCCTGTCCTGGAGCTAGCTCTTGCAGACCAGGCTAGTCTCGAACTCACAGAGATCCGCCTGCCTCTGCCTCCTGAGTGGTGGGATTAAAGGTGTGCGCCACCACCGCCCGGCTCTCTGTAGTTGATTTTTAAGATCTAATTTTTCTATACTGTGCTAAACAGTAAACAAAACCCAGGTGTCAGAAACACCTGTGATCCCAGCATTTGAGAGGCAGAGGTAGAAGAGTCCAGAGTTCAAGGCCAGCCTTGGCTATATAGAAATGTCCAGAACATCTTTTGCTCCATGAGACCCTATTTCAAAAGCAACAACAAGAAAGCAAACAAAATGAATACACTTAGATGTTTTTATTTGAGTTCTCGGATAGCTGGAGTTATTGGTCTGAGCAGGTGTTCATAAAAATTATGTCCAGCAAAATGCAACTTCAGTTGCTTATTTCATTCATAACTTTCAGTCACTGTTTGCAATATTTGTGGTGATATATCAAGCTGTGAGGAAAAAGAGCTCATTTGTTGTTTTGTAGATTTAAAATATCTAGTAGCTCTGGCTGCTTCCAAAGATCAACCCTAAAAGCCAACGGTTGGGAATTCTAGTGCCAGTTTAATCCTTGAAGGGTTAGGATAGTCACGTGTTTCTCCCAGTTCAAGTCAACAGCTGCCAGATGGAAGTCACATCAATGACATGTAAATAACATTCTAGATGTTGACATGGCCTGCATGTTGATAACGTTCAGAATGGACAGCTTCATCAGAGCACCATTTAGTTCATTTGTGATGACTAGGCACATTTTCAGGATGGGAAGGAACCTGAAGGCAATCTGGCTGTGACATCTGGGATTGTGTTAATGTGACAGACTTGGAAAGGAACACAGCTCACCCTCACCACTCTCCTGAAGTTCTGCTTTTGGAGAGAGCATTCCCATACTAGGGAGGGTCTCTGGCTCACCAGGCTGACACTGGCCATTCTCATATTTTACTGGCGCTTCCCATGTGACGACACCGCTTCCCTCCCATACCCTGATGACACCCGTCCCTCCAAAGCTAACCAGATGATTGTTTCATTTCCTCTCATGATTATTCAACCTCCAAAGCAGCATTCATAGGAAGTTATCACAATGATTCAAGCATGAGTTCAAGAGGAAATCATTTACTTGGATAGGTTCAGTTAGGTTTGACACAAGGAGAAACCTAACAAGACATGGAACTGAAAGTTCTAGGATGGGGCAGTCTTCAGCTTGATAATGTTTTCAGCTTTTAAATATATTCCCATGCACCCCACCCTCAAACGCATCTTGGTCTTCTGTATCATTGTTCATGTTTCAACTTCCAAACTTGTCTTGCGTTAATCCCCTTGTCAAAAGAACATTCCATACTCAACAACAAAAGGCAATGTTTCATTAAGCAAGTGAACTGTTATAAATCTTACTAGAGTCATCTTGTTCTGTAGATACACTGGAGATGCCTTAAAGAGGAAGAGACACACAAACAAGTGAGTATACATACACACACACACACTCAACATTTACTCTCATGGACATCTCTTCTTCCTCAAGTAAAGGCTGAGTCTGTCCTGTCTTTCATTAAACAGATAACTTGAACTGAGTGTTATGTTACTTAATCTACTTCTTGACTAGCATATTCATGTACATCCCTTCCTTATTCATAATCATAGCCTACAAATACAAAACTCTGGATTAATCAAGAACCTTCTACCAGATAATTAATAAGCTTCTAAAGTACTGCCAAAGAGACTGCTTAGATTCATGATGATTCTTCATATTGAAGCTTCCAGTCTTGTGTCTCTCATGAGTCTGTTCACCTACTATCCCCTCCTACCTTCTCAGCCCCCACAGCCTTCCTTTACTATGCTTCATCTTACTGCCCTTGTTACTGAGAGTATAGCCCTCAGGCCATCAGCAATAGCATCATCTCTGACACTAAGAACTGCCCAAACAAAACTTTCAGGTTAATATTTCCAAGCAATTCTAAAACATGTTCCTTTAAACAATAGCATGAGACATACTTGCTCTGAAAACAACAGAAATCTACAAAACACTTCCACACCTAAGGTTCAGGGAACACTGCAGAAGAGATGTTGAAAGAGTGTATAAGCCA
This sequence comes from Arvicola amphibius, assembly GCF_903992535.2. NCBI lineage: Eukaryota > Metazoa > Chordata > Mammalia > Rodentia > Cricetidae > Arvicola > Arvicola amphibius. The sequence goes on from NC_052054.1 coordinate 23,460,974, forward strand.
GGGTATCAGGGAGTTTGCTGCAAGATTGTCTCTTAGTAATGTCAGAAGCTGCCCACATAAAGTCTCACCAAGGTGACTGTGAGCTGAACAAGTATGACACCAATGGACATGACAAACAGGACGGAGAAAAGCCCATGAGCCTTCAGTGCTACTCAAAGAACTACAGGCAACTGATGAAAGCTGGGAATAGGAGAGGTAACTTCCCCAGGGAAGAACACACCAACTGGTTCTCCAGAGGCAAATGGCAAATGGTCAGCCCAGAAAACATACATGCAAGTAACATTATATGGATTGAACAGGTATATTTAGGATATATATATATATATATATATATATATAAATATATATATATTTAATAAAAAAGAGGCTATGAATTTGAAGGAGAGTAGGAGCATGTGTATGGGAGGGTTTGGAGGGAGGAATGGAAAGAAAGAAACATTGTACTTATACTCTCAAAAATAAAACTGAAAAGGGAAAAGGAAATAACAAAAATATCCCTAAAGCTTCAAAGGAAGTAGGTGAAAGTAGACATAACAAGGTTTCATCAGAGACGACAGAACAGCTCCTCCCATTAATTGGGAGTGTCTGTAACTAACTCCTCCTTTGTTCACGTGGACAAGGACGTTGTCATCTCATCACACCCATGAATAAATGAGCTACATCTCTCGCTTCAAATTCTGGAAAGAGGAACTCTAAAAGATCAGCTATGCCCATGGCTCGGCTCCTTCCTATGGAGCAGGGCTCTGCCCACTGAACCAGATTATTGACAGTCTCCAGGCACAAGGTTGCTCCTGAACGTGTCTGTTTCCTCTGTAGCTCTTACTACCATATTTGCACAGCTTGCCCCCGGGGTGGACCCTGACCTGATGGGAACCAAATCCCAGACTTCCTCAGTTAGATTTTCTTTCTGAGAAGTGGGAGATAGAGAGACAGGTCATTTATTTTGCCAGAGAATGAAGCCGACAGGCTGGCCAAGAAAGGGCAGTGGGGTGGGGACGAGGGGGTGGACATAGAGAACACAGACAGCGGTGATGTAGACGCGAGAGGCTGACACGCTTTAACTGCAGACATTCAACGCCATTGCAGCCAAATGTGCTTGTAGCCACCGTCCAATCAAGCACCCCTCTCCACCCAGCTCTTTCTCTCTACTCATTCTCCTGCATGATCACACATGAGCAAAGACTTCCACGGTGTTCAGGTGCCAGCAGCAGACATCCTTACCCTTGCCCCTGCTTGCAAATGTCTGCTGCATATCTGTACTGAGATATCTCACAGGTTCAACAATCCAAACACCATGCCACAGCTAATTTGTTTGCATCTCCTCTGATACTGTGAGTATCATGACAGCCATCCAGGCTAGGACTCAGTGTATCCCTTCTCGCTTCCTTTCCCAACATTTCACACGTTATCATTTATTTTATTTTTGCTTAGCAAATCCACTCCCTTCATCTAATTTTCTTCTATTACCATGCAGTTTAAGCTTCTTATCTTTTCTCTCTGGGATTAGTCTCTGTAGCTAGTCTCAGAGTTACTTAATACTCTTGCTACCTCAAGCTCACCATCCATATGACCACCAGAAAGACTTACCAAAATGCAAATATAAATTTGAGAGTTTTTCCATATCTTTCTCTAAAATGCTTGGGTTCAACAAGTGAATAACATACCCAGCATGTCATTTCTGCTAAGGTCATACTTCCATCCCCTACATCCACTCATTCAATGAATACTTCTGAAACCTCTATGTGTCTGCGAAGTCCCAGGTTCTAAAGGTATAAGATAGCATTCCTGACTAAGTGGGATATAAAAAAATAAATAATTCTATTACTTTAACTGAACAAGTTGCTGAGGGCAATAGCCTATGTTTAAACTTTGTAGAGGTGGTGCCATAACCAGGAGGGCTGGTGAGATGGCTCAGCAATTATAAGAACTGGATTCTCATCCAGAAGAGCTGGGTTCGATTCCCATGCCCATATGGTGGTTCCCAACTATCTATACTTGCAGTTCTAGAGGATCTGGCTACTGTGGTGAACACAAGGTACACAGACAAGCATACAGACAAACACATATACAAATAAAATAACATAATTTAACAAGAAAGAAATGGTGTCACGGGGCTTGTGATGTGGACCAGGGGCAGACCATTTCACTAGCACTTGTAAGACCCTAGATTTGATCCCCAGCATTAAAGAAAAGAATAGAAAAAGATGAGTAAAAATGAGAAAGAGGAAATAGAGGAAAAGGAGAAAAGAGAGGAAAGAATTAAGGGATGGGGGGAAATTTATCTAATGGATAAACTTAAACCTGAGGCATAACCATGCAGTTTTGGAAGTGGACCAAGTGTAAAGGAAAGCAGGGGGAGCAGAAAAGTTCTAGTCAGTTCGGTTTGCAAGGATAAATGTCTGTGTGTAAGAAAGCTGGATTGCTCCAGGAACAGAAAAGGTTAATTCAGCTGAATATAATGTGTAAAGTGGGGAGAAACAGTGGTAATAGACAACAAAAAATAAATAGAGGTGGAGTTTGTAGGATTTTTTTTACAAACCCTGTCTCCCCAACAAAATCACTAAAAAATAAAATAAAATAAAATAAAATAAAAAGGTTTAATTATGGGAAAGTAAAATCCTCAGAGTTTTGTTTAGCAACAATTGTTTACATTTTCCGTAGTAATATGAACACAATGCTCCCAGGGAGCTAAATGCCTTTTATAGTCACCGCCACCTTATTCTGAGGACTTGACAGAGGATAAAAAGTCAACTACCCTGAAAATCTGCTTTAAAAAGGAGATGGTGGTCTCAGTAGCAGGGCACATTAGTTTCATAAAGGCTCAACTCACCAAAGTAAATCCTGGCCACTCACGGACAGTAAAGTGACATTTAAATGTTCATCAAAGGTCTGCTGTACTTAACGTCTGTGTGTCTTTTTACCCACAAAGAGAGACTGAAGAAATGATGGGAGACATTCACCTAATTTCCATTTCACCTGACTACATCACAGAGAGAAGCTTTCCATATGCATTATCTGGGCAGCTGTTGCAGGAGCACCTTCGGCTCCTTCAGCCAATAGCCGCTGAGATACCAGCCCATTGGGGCGTGGTCTCTCTCTTTAAAAAAAACCGTGGCCACTTCCTTCCACTCATGCTCTGGCTTCCGGCTCTGCTTCCCGCGACTAGACTAGGCTCCCTTCCTGATTGCACAGAGGGCTATTGGCTGAAGGAGCGGAAGGAGCTCCCGCAACAGGCAGCACTGCAGGGCCAAACTGGCTTACCTGAGAAAACACTGCCAAATCGCACCACCATAAGTTGCACTCCTCATTTCATAAAAGTTAATTGCCGCTCTTAAACCAGGAAGGCAATGATGTCATTACTCCCCACACAGGCCGTTACTAACTCGTGAGCTTATGGGTTGTCCACCTTGGAACTACTCTTGGCCTGCAATGGCTGCTCAAATGTAGCATTATAGAGATCCTTCCATTGTGGTTGTCATTTTATAGCACAATTTGTTAGCTATCGTCATTTCTAGCATTCACCCACCCACCCATCCATCCATTCAGCTTTCTGGGTGCCTGATTTCATGATGGTCAGTCTTCTTTTAGACATTCGCATGCGGCCAACAGAGTGTGGTCAGAGGGGAGGTGTGGGCAACACAAACTTTAAGAGCTGGTGACTGTTATTACTTCCTATCTGTTCCATGTAATGCGGTGCAGGTGACGAACCTGAAATTAACAGCTAGGGCAAATTTGGGGTTTGCAAATTTACCTTCCCAATAAGGTGGGAGGGCATGTGTGAAGACGGGAGTTGGTGGGATAGGGCTGGAGGTTAGCTCAAGTTTTCCACTTGAGCCTTTAATTTGAGGCCATAAAAACGCCACTCCAGTTTGTGCACATAAGTGGAAGCACTTTAGACAGTGAAGGTTTAGAGGAAAGCAAACTGCAGGTACCATTGAAGTGCTTTGTCTCATTATGGAATATTTCTTTTTGCAAACTTCTTAGCAATAGGGGAATCTGGTGTAAAGATCCTATAATACAGACCTTTAAGTAGGATTTTTATTCAATATAAGCATTCTATACACAAAGAATTATTGTTTAAGTATGCTATCCATTTGTATTTGTGCATCAAATCAATTACTTTGTGCAAAGAATCAATCACTTTAAAAATACTGAATAATATTAATTTTCCATATATAAGTATGAAGGCTGCTTGTCTGTTCCTGGCTGCCCAGACCCGAAATAATTACACAGAAGCTGTAATAATTACAACACTTCTTGGCCTATTAGCTTATGCATATTTCTAGCTCACTCTTATCTCTTAAATTAACCCATTTCTATTATTTATATTTTCCATGAGGATCGTGGCCTACCAGCAAGGTTCCGGCTGGTGGCTTGCTTCTTTCTCCTCTGGCAGCTACATGATGTCTCCTGACTCTGCCTTCTTTCTCGCCAGCATTTAGTTTAGTTTTCTCTGCCTAGCTTTGTTCTGCCTGCTATAGATCCAAAGCAGTTTCTTTATTCATTAACCAATAAAAGCAAAACATATACAGAAGGACTTCCCATACCACACACACACACACACACACACACACACACACACACATTTCTGAAGGTTTCTTCGGACTTTATTCTAACTATATCACAGGGCCTAGCTGATACTAAATATTTTCCATCACTGTGAAAAATCACAGTGGGGGACAAATGCAATCAGGAAGCTGAGCTGGAAACTCCACAGCTTTTCTCTGGATCAAAAATATCCCTTTGAAGGCCCGGTCATGGAATCCACAGACCACAGTCATGGAATCCCTACCATACTCTCATGAGACACAACACAAGAGAGGCAGAGAAATTAAAATGACAATAAACAGCATTTAGTGAACGATTACTGTCCTTCAGATGAGCGAAGGCAGACTGAGTCAACTTGAAACCATCTATGTGGACTGTGGGAGTCGGCCATATTACCAGCATATCACAGAACCTCTGATTTTGGCTTTTCCATTAACCCCTCTTCTAACAGTAAGCAGCCACAGAAGACTCGGTTTCCAAACCTCAAAAAAAAAAAGTTTTAAAACCCTGGTATGGGTTATAGGTTCAGTCTTTGTGCACAGCAGAGCCACAGCTGTTTAGTTGCAGGAAAGAACATTGCAGAAGAATTACAAGGATATCTGGCATTTCCCTAAGGAACAGAATCATGACACACAGTTTAGAAGGTCAGAAGGCAAGAGGGTCTTTTTGAGGGTTCATGGGACCCAGCCTATTTATGTTCATCTGTCTACTTTGAAACCCTAAGTCCAAGTCCCGAAGGGACAGCCAATACAGGTTGAATACAAGTGAAGCTAACGGCAAGCAAATATCCTGGCTCCTGGGGTACGTCGCTGCTGCTCACGAAATTTTCCACATCTTGCTAACAGTACTTATTGTGCTATTTTGAATATTGCTGGCTTGGAATTATAGAACATGCCATGACAGATCACGAAGATTTAATGTGTGGTTACATCAGGAAAAAAATCAGCTCCTTTCTACTTAATATAGCTAAGTTAGTGTGTTCTCCATGCCAACCAGTTCACTTTACAAAGAAAATGGTTTATGACTTTCATGGGGTTAACATGCCTATTAAGAAGCAGGCTGGACATGGGTCTGCCACACCATGGCTGATGGTTATCTAATTACAGGTTGGGGGCCAGGTGATGGAGGCACTAACCCAGCTCCTGGCAGGTCACAGACACAGAGGCAACCCACTAAACTTGCCTGCATTTCGACTGCTTTCCCTGTGCCCCAGGCTCCTCCACATCAATGCCAGGTCTGCAGCAAAAACACGCTTGAAAAAGTTCATACAGGTCATGGACGTTTATAATTGTAAGTTTCCAGGAGAGTATAAAAATCTACTTGCTTACTGTCTTCTTCAAGCCAGTTGTATTTTTAAACTTCAGGAAAATGCTCGGGAGACTCATCCTAGATGGGTAAGGTCACACCTGCAGGCAAACAGGACAGAAGCCAAACCACCAAAAGTGGGTGGGCTGGGTGGTCGACCGAGCAAACAGCCTAGCGTGTTTCCAATTGAGGCCCAGGCCTAAAAGCAGAAGCTCATCAGAGCCTGGGCCGTCCGGGTGGAGGCAAACCTCACGGTTGCTAGGAGCGAGTGTAGGAGGGCTAAGCTACAGACATCTGTTTCCCTTTCTGCAGGGGGAGGTGAATTTACAATTTCAGCCAAATCACCTCTGTGCTCTGGATTACCATTTAGGTTTGTGGGGGTGTTTGCAGAAAGAAAAATATTAATAGATTCCTTTCATGGTCCTCTTGGAACATTAAGTAGGAGAGCGCTGGCTGGTAGGAGCTTCTGGGTTGGGACAGACTGTAACACAATCCAGTCTCCCCATTCTCCACGATGGTAAGCAGATGAGAATGGGCCCCACTGTTTCCTGGAATTACACATCATAATTATATACTTGAGATGTTTGTGCATTATGTAGGGAGCTTCATCTTAGAGTATGAATGAAAGGAAATTTCAAGCAAAGGTAATTTTGTTTCCCATGTAATGACAAATTTGAGGCACATATATTGTTTCCTTTGGGGGGCTTATGATGCCTTTGATGGCAAGGATACTCAGCCATCAAATCTTCACAAGAAAAGATAAAGAACCTGATACAGGGATTCTCCACTAATAATGAAAATAAATAGGTATTGACATGACATGTCTTTCTGAAAGTTATATGTTAAAATAATAAGTTCATTCTCTACCCACAGAAATCGATATGATTTTCTCATTTCTTTCCACACCCTCCTGTCTTGTGTGTGTGTGTGTGTGTGTGTGTGTGTGTGTGCGTGCGTGCGCGCGCGCGCGAGCGTGCGCGTGCACGTGCCTAGATATAGAACCTGAGGCCTTTAACATGCTAGGCTTTCATTTTGTATTTGTATTTCCCTTTGTATTTGATCAATCATATTTCAGGTACACAAAAATCCCTTTGTAAAGGAGACTATGCAGGGCGCCAACTTTGGGGGCGTCTCACCTCATCATTTCAATCTTCTATATTTAAACATCTGCTCAGAGGAGAGCTACATATTAAACACCTGTGGCTCACATCCACCAGTCTAAACTTCTCTCTGAACTGCTCCTATGTTGCCCCAGCTTCAACATCTCCACAGCTGCTTCCAGCATGGGACGTCTCTGCCACTTGAGTGGAAAGAGCCCACTGCCTGCCTGGAGCTTCTAGCTCAGTGTTTCAGTGAAAGACACCACTGTCTTCCAGAGCACATTATTCAACCATTAGATTCGGGCTGCTGGAGCTGGAGACAAAGGCAGTACTATGCCCTATCTCCCTCTACCCATGTGCTCCGTGAGTGATGTCAGTTTTAGGTACTGTCTTTCAATTCAAAGCACGGATTTTTGTACAAGTTCTAGTGATGTTAAAAGCCAAATAAAAAGTGCACATCCTCTCCTGCGAGTCACTCTTTGTTTGAAATAAAATCTTAAACTCTATCATTCTCTTGAAACAAGACTATTAATAAAGGCAAATTTTAACATTAATAATATCTTAATAGAAGAACCTAACAAATCTTACTCTGATAGGTACTATATCCAGGAAATACTCATAGACAGATCAATGATAGAATAAAAGAAGACAGAAGTTAAAAATAATAAGTAAAGGATGATAACAAATATCAGGGGATCTGACATAGAATTTTAGGGGAAAGCTGGGAAACCTTACCCAATAAGATTTTTATGTAAATCATTATTATATCATTGTAAGATGAATTAATTTTGTTATATGTCATTAGACTTGCATGATGGTTGAGTACAACATCGCATTTTACTTGTGATCTTCTTTAGTCATTTCTATATTCACAGTAAGAATATAGGAGATTAAAAAAATAAATCTTGGGCATAGATTAGGTGGGAACTCTTTGCTGTCTACTTTCCTTTTGCTTCTCTGGGTTTTAGCCAATCAAAACAGAAGCAGAGGAAAAAGAATAAACAGCAAGTAGCTATCTAAGAGATAGCAGTGGTGTTATCCCGAGTTCACACTGTGACATTGGATGATGCCAGAACAGTTTCAGATTTCCTTGTCCCACAGGGAAAGCCTGGAGGTTTCTTGTATGAGGGAGGAGGGAAAAGGAAAATAGAGATTATCTAAGCACGGTGCCACACTCTCTCTGAAATTGAGCACAGCTTTCCTTGGCATGCTTCCCCTAATTTCTTTCTTTCTTGGTTATTTTATTCCCTGATTGAAGACCAAAAACTCATAGAAAGAAGTCGGGTTTTAAAAGAATTCTTTTAAAGGAACTTGTATGCTTTCAGGATGTACTGAGGTGCTATGAACACTTGGTTAATTTCTAAACATCCAGTGCTTGACATTCTACCTGACTTTCAAATGTGTAGCAATTGAGAAAAAGTATCAAAATATACATTTCATTCACATGTTTCTGCAATTGATAGATATATATTGAAAGATGTCTTTGAAATACAAGCTGGGATTTTGTATTTGATAGAAGAAATAATGAAGTTGATAATATCCTCCTTCTGCTGGTCATAATAGTTAAGTTGAATTCCATCCACGATGGACACTATATTTGCTTTTATATAATGTGCACCTATCCCATTATAGTAACTTATGCATTCTCAGAACACATATTTACAAAGGCACAGTCTATAAATATCAAGGAGAAGGATTTACTGTGGGAAAGACAGGAAGCCATGGGTGTAATGCTGTGAACCTCCCCAGCAGAGAAGGGCCCATAATTTAAGGCTGGCTACTAACATTGTTTTATCTTGAACCACAAGACCTCTACCATCAGCAACAACTAGTTTGTTTATTTTATTTTTATTTAAAATATTATATCATTTCACTCTTTTCTACCCTGTTTAACTTTTCCCATAACCCTTGCCACCCATTCTCAAATTTATAGTTTCTTTTTCTTTAATTATTACTGCTAGATAAACAACACACAGAATCCTTTTAATTTTGCTTATATGTATATGTTTTCATGGATGACTAGTTGGTATTGACTAACCAACTATGGGGCTCATCCCTGGAGAAGGGTAATTTCCACTCCCTTAGTTGTGACTGTCTATAGCTCTTCATCGGGGGGGGGGGGTCTCTGAGATTTCCCTCACCCACATTGGCATGTCAAATGATATTGACATTGTTCAGGTTTTACTTGGGTAGCCAAATTGTTAAGGTTGCATGGGTGATGGGTGCAACATCCCTGGCAAATCTAGAACACAAAATCTTGCAGCAGACTTCTTGGCTCTTAAAATCTTTCCTCCCCTCTTCTGTGATGTTCCCTGAATCTTACATATAGGAGTTGTGTTGTAGATATTTTGGGCCTGGGCACCCCATATTCAGTGTTCCTCTGCTTTTTGACCAGTAGTGACTTTATGTAATGGTCTGTACCTGTTGCAAAAATAAGCCTCTTTGATGAGGGATGAGAGGTACACTTCTCTGGTATCAGAATAAATAAGTGTTTATAATTTAGTTAGGAATTATATTGGCTTAGGAAAGTAGTAGGTTGTTCTTCAGGATCCATGACCTCACTAGCCACAGACACATTAACCACAGAGAGTTGGCTAGCTTTACACTGTAAACTTTACAGTATCAGGCATGAATTTCCTTCCATTGAGTGGGCCTTAATTCCAATCAGACAGTCGCTAGTTACATCCAATATAAGAGTGCCCTATTACTTCTTCGCAATAGCTGGCAATGTTGGTCATTACTGAGGTCCACAGGCATCATAGGTAAGACTATTGATTGCTTTCCTCAATTGACTGTTTTGGCAGTCTACACAGCACCTTCTGGTCCTATGAGAGCTAGTTCCTAGAAAGGAGGCTCTCAGATCAGAGCCAGCTTGAATTCTCTGAGGGTTACATTTAAAGTACACAATGTCTTCAGCAATAGTGACGTGCCTTCTGATTCTGGCAGACAACCAAAGGCAGCAGAAATAACCTATATTATTTTGAGTGTCTCTTGGATTGCCCTGACCAACCACAAAAAAAGAAGTTTCTCATGCCTTGTACAAAGAGATGAATAGGAGTAATAGGAAGAAAAACATATAAAAAGGGCAGGGACTTTAACTGAGGAGAGGGTTAGGACAATACAGAGGTAGAGAGAGGGAGGTGAATGAATAACAGTAAATATGCTTGAAAAGGACCTAGAGAATCATATCATCTTATATTTACCTAACGTCATATATAATACATGTAAGAATACACACACATACATACAGTTTAAATGAAATTACGTCATTTGGGTTGATAATTCTTCCCTAGGAACCATAGCCTACCTAACACTTGTCTGTTATTGTTGGGGTATAAAGCTGCTTCATGGAACTGTCATCTCAACTTCACAGGTAAGAAGGTTAAGGTCCAGAGATAATCTACTGACCTGCCTAAGGAGAAAGTACTAATGGAAATAAAAATCACAAATAAGGTTACTGTTTTCTGAGGAAGGTCAATGTAAGGTCTAATATTCCTATTTGTATTGAATGAAAACAGAGAAAATAGACCTTAGAGTTTCTAATAAGTAATCTTGCTAGAGTAAATTAAATTATTATAGCCTCCATATACAGTGGGAAGTGTTAATGAGAAAATGGTGTTTGCAATGAGTTATTTTGCTTCTTTAGTCTAGTCTGTACCCTAAAGTCAGGGATGATGTCTCATGTGGTTTAGTCAGTATTAAGCACTAAATCACTCTCTCATGGTGGTAGTATTGTTGGTCACAACATTAACAAAGACAACACTTCAATAGTCAAATTTTCTCCAGAATGAAATGATTCCAAGACCCTTAGAGCTGAGATCATCCATCACTCCATCTCTTATTCCAAAGCAGCTTCTAGGAAGAGAATCATGAGCCTTGGACTTATAATATGATTTTCTGCAAGTCTAATTCTGCCTGCTTTTAGAGCAGGGGCTTTTGCTGTGGTTGCTATATGAGCAAACATTCCATTAATCCAGGCAGTGGACACACAGGCACATAGGCCAGATCAGGATTCCAGATCTTCTGAGACTGATAGCTCACGGTTTAGTATCCTTTGGAAGATGGCCAACAAAATAAGAACCACCACCCTTAAAGAATATTTCCTCCCTGGAGAGCATCCTACACAGTGACTGAACAAAGCAGGGAGTTCAAGGCCCAGTACCCCTGTCTAAGGAGTTGGTCCAAAATTCTTAGCTGGCAAACCTCCATCTTGAAGTCTGGCATTCCTGAAATTTTAACTTGTAATCTCTTATTATTTGGGTCCTATATTTAACTGAAACAGGAGACACCAGGAATGATCATGAAAGAACTCTGATCAAACTACAGTAGTGGAGAGGAGAGAGCAACTTGAGAACCAGAGATGTGAGCTCTGATTCCAGTCATTACTTATAGCCTGGCTCACACCTTTAAAAAGGATTTAAAATAGGATAGCCTTATAACTTTGACACAAAGTTTAGCCCTCTTCATTTTAGAACTCTCTGTATGCCCAATGGTTTTCCTCAGACTAAGAAATTCTCCTATTCAAAACATGTCAATAGCTATATTTTTTTTTAACAAACCTTAATCCATGCTTACAACAAAAAGTTCAGGATGTTTGTTCAATGATTTGGAACATAGAATTTGTATATTAATTTAATAATTAATTCATTAATGATTAAATTCATTAATTTATTGTAGAATACTGTTATAATTGACACTCAGTATCAACTTTATGGGATTTAGATCCCTCCAAGGAGACAAAGCTCTGAGCACGCCCAAGCAGGACTATCTAGAGTCACTTCACTGAGGTAGGAAGATCCATTAAGTGTGGGTGGTACCATTCTATGGGCTAAGGTTCCATAGTGAATGAGTGAATGAAAAGGAGCACATTCATCTCCCTCTGTTTCTTGGCCATATAGATTATATGACCAGGTGTCTGGACTTCCTGTCTCCATGATTTCCCCACCACAGACTATACTCTAGGACTACGAGCCAAAACAAGCCATTCCTTCCTTAAATTACTTCACTCGTGCATTTGTCACCTAAATAAGCAATGCAAATATTACTTACAAAGAAATAAAGTTTCCTACGTCTTTATCAAGACTGAATTTTAAGATAGCATTTTTTCTGAAAATCATATCAACAAAATATTTCAGATTCAAATATTGTTTTGATCAAGATCCAAAAATACATCTTTTAAAGCATATACAGGGAGATAGTTACTGAGCCATGCTTTGTATTCATAATGAGGAAGCAGATTCTCTTCCAATGGTGCTATATATAAATGAGGAAGGGTCTGGTCTAATAATGTATGGGGAACTAGAAAATGATGATTGCTTGCCTTCCTTTTTAGCTAATCTAAACATAAACAGCATCAGCCCCCAACTCTGCAAAGAGTAACTTATCTCATGCTTGTACGGAAATATGGACTTGCATATCACATCTTCTAACATGTTATGTCCAGTTCAATTATAAGAAGGCTCAATTGATTAAAGTTGAATTTGCATGTCCTTTTGATGTATCCTCTGAAGGGTTTACCAAATCCCATTTTAAAAATATACTGTGCCTAGAGCATCAATTTATCACTCATGTTGGTTTTTTATTGAATTTCTGGTAAGCGGGTACTGTGATGATTCTCAAAACCTTCATTCCACCACTCCATTACCATGTAGCTAATGGGTTCAGAAAAACCCAACCACAAAAAACATAATCACAGTAGCCCTCTGTAAAGAGGTACCTGAAACCTCATTGATTACAACACTTAAAATGTTCCCCTTGAAGGTCAAACTCAAAATATATTTATGAAAAATAAACCTTTATGTTTATATATTAAATCTGTTGGCCAGAAAAAACATGGCAGTTTGGGCCCGAGTATAAAAAGCTAACATAGGATTCAGGAGAATATTTAGCTACTTTATTCAAATAGAAATTTGTCAGCACTTGGGAGCCATGATGAAGATTTCCCCAGGAACAGAGGTATCGCATTGTGCTTTGATTACTAAAAGTTAACTAATCTTCACTGAAATCAACAGACAGCTGTAAAAGTCAAGACTCAATGAATTTACTAGTCATTTCCACAAACAATATCTAAAGCAGCAGCAAGCAATGATCCAGATTTTATGGACCACTGAGAAGATCAAGCCTTTCACCTGGTGGATTCTGAAAGCTCACTTGGTTTGTCAGTATAAAAATTGGTTTGTCTTGACTGCTATTCAGTTTCCTACATAAACAGGTCTATTACTCCTGGTTCCTCTATAGTGTTATTGTACTTTATTACTTAGTATCAACTGGCCCATTAAAACTTGGTTTCTGGAGTAGAGATGGAAGCCTCATTCCAGTGCTGGAAACACAGGTAACAGCAAATATACTTAACAACCTGAAAGAGCATGGGCGAGGATCTTGATTAACCAGAGTAGATGCTGACATGGAGGAAAGACCACTAATAAGACTGCGTATCGGATCTGTCTACAAGGTTTCCTTGACTTGTAATTAACGTTTGCTTCTTCACCATTGCTCTCCTCAAACATTGGGCCTGTGAGCACAGGGATTTTGCTTCATTTATTACTGTTTCTTCAAGAAGAATGACGGGTAAAATGCTCACCCTGAGAATTCATAAACAGATACATACATAATGCCATGCACAAAGTTTAGTCTAGCTCAATCTACATTTATTGAATGATGTCACTCTTACCATCTTGTAATTTAACAGAAAGGAGGACTCGTCTACAACAAGGTCTCTGGAGGAGGAGTTTACTCAGCATCTCTACATTATGCTTCTCCACTCAGACACGGGCAGTTGTCCCAAGATCATACAGCCTTTATTTGACTACAAACCAGAAGGAAAATAGACCCAGAATAACCTTTAGGACTCAAAGCCCCTCATCAAAGGCATTGACTAATGTCTTTTTCTAAACACAACTTCCTTTAAGTCTAAATCTAACTAATTTAATAGATTAATGTAATAAGCCATTTTGCTCTCAATTAAAGTCTGTATAGTACTTACATGTTTAATTGTTGAAATAGTCAACATTACCTATGTAGCAGGGGAAACTTTTTTCTTTTTTAATTTGTTGTATTTTAGCATCACCCTTGCTGCAGTCAGGAAATATATTTTTAGTTGACGAAATGACTTGATCATAAATTTACATTGCACAAAATAAACTATCTCAGAGCATAGTCCAGAACATACTGTTGGAAGATGGAAGAATGAATGTTTATGATATTCTGTTTCCGTTCTTTGTGCTTGTCAGAAACACCCACTAAAAACTGATGCATTTATCTGACATGTAAACCAAAAGGCCTATTTTTGAGCTCATAGCTGATCGTGTTGTGAATAACACTTCTCAACCAAAAGGCTAGTTCCTTAATATAGTATTTAATTTTATATTTTCAAACTAAACTTTTTTCCAGTGTTTCCATTATGTATACAATGTTTATAGTCATCAAGCAGTAAGTATGGATAGAGCAGACTTTTCTTAGCCTGCCAAAGATATCAAGATACTATTTTCAACTTTCTCATGTTTTCCACTAAGTTATTTCCTAAATGAAAATAAAGATAATTAAAGATAGAAGACAGTTGTTTTTGTATGTGTTTGTGTATGTCTGCGTGTGAGTGAATGAGAGAGAAAGAGGAAGGGAGAGAGAGGGGAGGGAAAGAGAGGAGGGAGGGGGGAGGGGGAGAGGGAGAAGGAGGAGGAGGAGGAGGAGGAGGAGGGGAGGAGGAGGAGGAGGGGGGGAGGAGGAGGAGGAGGAGGAGGAGGAGGAGGAGGAGGAGGAGGAGGAGGAGGAGGAGGAGAAGAAGAAGAAGAAGAAGAAGAAGAAGAAGAAGAAGAAGAAGAAGAAGAAGAAGAAGAAGAAGAAGAAGAAGAAGAAGAAGAAGAAGCGGTCCTACACGGCACCTTGCTAAATTGACTTGCAAGAGTTAGTCCTCTGATTTTGTAGCCTGAGCCATCTGGCCATGCCTGGCAGTTAACATTTTGATATTAAAAATATTAACTCCTCAGTGAGTCTTTGGTACACATCTTATTCCTTTGCTACTGCGTTGAAAACTTTTGTGGTGTGAAACTTTAAAAATACAAAATAAATATTCCCCATATTCCATGACCTTAATAATCAATGCTACTTTAAATATCTATTATTGAATGACCCATAATTTTGAACTTTTTTGGACAGACTGGATTCTCAGTTCTTTACATGCACACTCTGTCCTTCCCATGTTCTAACTTTCAGGGCTTGCAATTAGTGGAAGAATGGGTAGAATCAGCTCATTTCCTGACATCCCTACAGATAAGGAGACTTTTAAACATCCTCATAATTATCACTGAATCTGTTGCAAAGTCAATGCGTAACTACAATCAGATGCACCTTGAACATCACTGTTTAAAACATGATTCCTGTACAAGTACTCTAAGACTCTTTCCTATAAACTCTCATCCTATGAATTATTTCTTCAAACAGAATGGAAGCAGTGATTATCCTTTACTTTTTAAGGCATTAAATTACTTTAATAGATCAGTTGAAGGCTGAAGAACATGCTACTATATCACATAGTATTAGACGTCTAAAGAAACCATCATAATAAAAAAATGTTTAAATTTCCTAAGTTTTAACAACCAGAGCACTTTCTCCTCCTCCTCCTCCTCCTCCTCCTCCTCCTCCTCCTCCTCCTCCTCCTCCTCCTCCTCCTCCTCCTCCTCCTCCTTTCTCTCTCTCCCTCCTTCCCTCCCTCCCTCCCTCCCTCCCTCCCCTCCCCTCCCCTCCTCTTTTTCCCTCTATCTCACATGTCTGGCTGTTTTGCCTGAGTGCACATGCATCATGTGCATGTTTAGTGCCTGAAGACCCCAGAAAAGCGCATCAGGTCCTCTGTAACTGGAGTTATGGATGGTTTGCGGATGCTGGGAACCAAACCTAGGTTTTTTTGCAAGTGCTCTTAACTGCTGATCCAGCCCCATTCAGAGTGTTATAATTGTTCATTGGTACTGCTTTATTTAAAAAAAAATATGTTTTTAAAAAAATCCAGTTATTAATGATTTTGAATGCATTCTAAGAACCAGTCGCATCAAAATTATTTAAGATTTTGCCTGGATAGATTGAAAACAGAGTAGACATAATTCAGAGTCCCAAGGTAAGTTTGCTAAAACAGTAACATGTGCAGACTAAATAAGTGAAATTTTTTTCTGACTACTACAAAATTATAGTGAGAAGAAAATCTTACGTGCATCCTAACACCCGTTAAACAGGTTTTCCCAAGAATTTACTCCTTTTACAATCTGGGGCTCTCATAATATTTCTTATCACTGATACTTTGGAAACAAAATAGCCAGTGACACCACTTATTGCATAACTTTTTTTCACATTTCACAGAGCAATAATCTAGAATAATAAATTATATAAAGCATGTGAGCTGGATCTCTCCTACATCTCTCTGAGCACTCGTTCAGTCTTTCAGCCAAAAGAAAATCAAGTAGGAACTGTAACTATCATTCAGCAGAATTTTCTCTCATACATTTCATGAGGCATTTGGACAAGCTCTAGGAACAGAAATCCCATGTTGTGAATGTCAGGAATTGATGGACTGCACCAAACTAAACACTGCAGGGTACCATGGATCTTTGTCTTTCAGTGCTGAGGCATATATAATGAGAATGCCCCGCTTGTAAATTTTGTTTCCTTTCATTAGACCATTTTTCTTAAGTTTTGACTTTCAGTACATTACTGAAACAAGTGAACTACACATTTCCATGGCTTTAGATTTGTCCATGAAAAAACTGTGGGAGCACTATTGTTATTATGCTTAAAACTAAATGTACTTTAGAGTTACTTGATTATTTCTCCTTTCTAATGTGAACTGTAATATTAATAATGTTTTCTTATTATTCTAATTTTAAAATCTACAATTTAAAAGATTTGTAAATTCATAATCTCAGAAGCAAATTGAATTTAGAAGCATATAGTAAAATATGCATCTCCAAATGCTGTGACTATTTCCGTTTTCCATCTGAAAACCAATGTGACAAAAAATAAGTATAAGTCTTTATTTGGAAATATTGATATCAAGTCTCTTTTATTAAAACAAATTTATGTAATTTGTTTTTCTGGATGTCATGCTAACAAGATAGAATTTATTATTTATCAGCTTCAAGCTGGTTCATATCCTCTTATAAAAGTCCTTAAACATATGTTAATTTCTTCCTTTTGTGTGCTTATTTTGCTAAGGTATCCAAGTCGTTTTTGTTCTGTTCTTGATGACAATGAAAATGCAAAAGCACTCATTTAGGTGAAAGAGTAAAAAAAGTAGAATAAGTGAAAAATGGATATTTTTGTCAGAAATAGACAGCATATCATCTAGAGATATCCTATGTTTTATAGAGCTAAACCGATATTTTATACAGTTTAAAATAAATAATGTAACATATGTACCTAGGCTTATATTGCAATATATATAAAATTAATGCAGTGTGAGGAATGTCAGCTGTATTAGCAGCAGAAACTTTACCCACCCAAGTGTGTTTTTGAAATAAACAAAATTCCATTACTTAATCCCTTAAAACAACGTTGAAAGATAATAATTTATGTCAGATGTGCATATTTTCATTTACTTTCCAATTGTGTGGTTGACTTTGTTATGGAGTTCGGATCATTTTAAACTCTCTTAAAGGATTTGCAAAGTCGTAAGGAGATTATTGCAAGATCGCACTGGAAAGAACAGGGTCATCAGCATGTGGCTTTTGAATATCAAGCTGAGGAAAGCAGCATCATGGCTACCATTCATGGTTTTGTTAGGTGGCAATATATCAGAAATGCTGAGCAAATTCACGGCCTCAAAAACAAATGTTTAAGTTAATGGTAAACACATCTTAAAATCATTTAAGAATAATATATATATTTAAATGCTTATACAGCACACATAGATATATACATATATAGGTACACACAGTTCACACACACATGTTATTTGAAGGAACAAAAAGACAATAAAAGTAATCTGCACTTCCTTGTTAGTGTGAGCTATTAAAATTCCCCATTTGAGGAAAAGTCCTAGCTGTGCCACACAGAAAGTGTGGTCCAGAAGAGCATCGTGGAAATGGACCTCCTTGGAATGCATCCCTGAGGTAAACTTGGATGCTCCTCATCTTCCTCTCCCCTGTTCTCTAGCCTCCTGGAGAGATTTTCTGCTTGGTTAGGCCATCTCTCTCCACGGGCCACATGGCCCCGACATTCCCTCTCCCCTGCTCACATTTTACTCCCCTCCATTCCTCCTCTGCATGCAGGCTCTTCCTTAGAATCTAGAACTATGTGCATCTCAAGAAGTGACTACAGAAAAAAAGTATTTCCTAGACTAACTTTACATAGTGACCTTGGGACATGGAAAAAGGGTTCCAGATTCTAATTTTTCCATTTAGAAAACCAAGTGTGCCTGTGCAGTGTGGGGAGGGGGAAGAAGAGGGCAAATTTCAACAAGCCAGGTTTTCTATTGGTCAATTTCTATAATTTATTATTCATTTGGTAAAATGCATACAGAATCACAGAATTCTCATTGGAATAGAATTAGAAAGCATAAAGGCAGCCATATTTGTGTTTAATTCAGCAGGCACTGGAGGGGGAAGTCCAACCTGCCCAAGGTTACATAATCATTTAGTAGCATAACTACACTGGGGATCCTGCTCACTTCAGAAATATTCAGGAAAATATTTCTGAACAAGTCACAAACCAATACTATGCTTTCCCATCAAAGTGTATAACAACCCTACTAAACAGCCATATTTGGATTAATAAATCTAATGTATGGAAGAATTAAGTAATTTCCAAGTCACAATTCAGAAGATGTGGAACAAGGATTCAGACTCCATGAGTCTAGCTCTTGATACTTCTGCCTTACACAGTGTCGCATCCCCATTGCTATGGAAACACCACCGCCACAAACTTAGAAAACCAAAGTTAACTCAAGACTGTCCTTTGCTCTCTAGGTATTTGTTTTTCCTCAATGGTCTATAACAAGAAGGTTACCATTTAATTACATTTTCTTTTAATATTTGAAGCTCATTTGTGTGTGTGTGTATACAGTGCACGTACACACATGTGCATGTATGTCTGTAGACGTGTGCACACACATACATGCTTCATCTATGTGGAAGCAGAATAAAAACTTAGTCATCTCCTTCTTCATTATATTGGTCTTAAGGACCAACCCCAGGTACTCAGGTTTCTGCAGCAAACATCTGACTTTACATCAGCTCTCTTTTTATTTTTTTGAGACATTATTATATACCTCTGGCTGTACTGGACTTTCAACATAGACCATGCTGGCTTTAGACTAACAGAAATCTATCAGCCTCTGTTTCCTGAGTACTGGGGTTAAAAGAATAGGCCACCCTCACCCCAGCTTCTTTTTAATTTTTAAAAATGTTCTTTCCTGGCAAATTTCCACATACACTGATCCTCTCATTCCCGATACATATTAAAATGTCACAATCTAAGCAATCCTACAGTGTCTTAAAGCCCAAGGTAGCCAGGAAATGATGTAATAAGCAGTACTCCAACTCACTGTGAGTCTGTCCTCAGAGACCTTGGCTAATTACAGAACCCCAGACTGCAGAGTAAGACACAGTCTCTAAGTTAATGGAAATTACCTACTTGTTGAAGTCCAATAGTTTCACCAATTAAGAGTTAAAGATTTATCTTATTATAATCAGAGAGGCTGTAAATTTGAAAGACAGCAATGAGGAGTATAAGGGTAGAGTTGGAAAAAAGGGAAATTTTGTTATTATATTATAATCTCAAAAACAAGGGAAATGATAAATAAAAACAAAACAAAAAGTATGTCACTTACAGAGTTTCAGAAAAAAAGAGAATGGAGATCTCTCTGCAATGGCATTTTAATTGTATTTTAATAAATAAAGGCTGCCTGAAGATCTGAGAGTAAAATAATCCCACTGGCCTGGTGTGGGAAGTCTTTCTGTATATGTGTTGCTTTTATTGGTTAGTGAATAAAGAAGCTGTTTTGGCCAATGGTTTAGCAGAATAGAGCTCAGTAGGGAAAACTAAATGGAATGCTGAGAGAAAGAAGGCAAAGTCAGTGAGATGCCATGGAGCCGCCAGAGGAGAAAGACTCAAGCTTCCAGCTGGAACCTTGCCAGCAGGTCACGAGCTCGTGGTAAAATATAAAATAATAGAAATGGGCTAATTTAAGAGATAAGAGTGAGCTAGAAATATGCATAAGCTATTGGCTAAACAGTATTGCAAATAATATGGTTTCTGAGTGATTATTTCGGGGCTGAGCAGCCGGGAACAAACAAGCGACCTCCGTCAACACTGGTCAGCCTTATAGACCAGGTTATGGTAACACACACCTTTAATTCCAGGAGCCACATTAGTTGCCATAGAAACTGGGTGGTGCATGCTTTTAATCATATACACCTTTAATCCCAGCCCTAGAGAAGATTATAAAACGGGAGTAAACGGCTCTCAACACACAGTCTCATTCTGAGATTCCTAAAGGCAGGATCGCCATTTCAGACTGAGGTCCAGGTAAGAGTCAATGACTGGCTGTTTGGCTTTTCAGATTTTTAGGTTGAACCCCAATTTCTGACTTTGAGCATTTATTAATCCTGCCTCATCTCTCTTTACATTTCATCTTAATTATGAAATAAGGACGCAATTGAGATGAATTTACATGCTCTAGACACACTCACAATTATATGTTTTGAAACTGTATGTATCAATATTTGCATGAATTCTTCCTCACTTTGTCACTATAATAAGCCTGTTAAATTAAACATAAATACTGGTACTTGAATAAATACAAGGCATTAATGATCATGAAGATTTGTATTTGATATTTAGTAAACATTTGGCAACAAATAAATTATTGTGAATGGACTTCTTCCCGAGAATACATCTGTATTTCATGTTGTTTTCTCTGCAAAACAATTTACAGTTGTTGGTGCATCAGCAAACCAGCCCTTGTTAACCTAACTCGCACTTCTAATGTTCTTCATTCCACAGATATGGAGTGACTTACAGGGGAGACCGCCTGGTTCAATTGTGTGCAAAAGCTCGGGTTAATATTCAGTATTTTTTGTTAGCAAAGTAAAATAAGAACTTCATTAAGCACACCCATCTACATCTCATATTTGAAGACATTTGTGTTTTTGGAACAGAAACCTGAATTCCCAATGCCAACCACACCTGCAATACAGATGTGCAACAAGCAAACAAAGAAGGGAATACTCAGCCTACTATGTTGAAAAGCAATCCGGTAGAACCGAAGGGGGTAAAAAAATAATCACATGGTTTCTAAAGTTGCCATGATGAAATGAAATCCAGACACAGCCACCTGGTATTCAATGTAGAAAATTGCAAATAATACTTGATGCAATCCATTCCATTTTAGATTTTCTTTTGAACACAAATGATCTCTGAACCAAGAGCACTCTAGAAATGTGGATCATCTGGAAAGACCTGCTTACCCATGCCAAGTATAAGAGCACTGTGTCTGTCTAGCCCTTGTTACCATGAAGGGATTGTGTTTAACAGCATGGCTTGCTCGTGACAATCCACAAAAGAAATCCTGTTGTTCATACAGTAGATAGCAAGAAATGGCCAGATTCATATCTGCTCTCATTCTTGGCAATGGGAAGGAGAGGAGGGATTTTATTGTTTTTTTGTTTTTTGCTTTTTGGTTTTTTTTTTGTTTTTTGTTTTTTCGAGACAGGGTTTCTCTGCGGCTTTAGAGCCTGTCCTGGAACTAGCTCTTGTAGACCAGGCTGGTCTCGAACTCACAGAGATCCGCCTGCCTCTGCCTCCCGAGTGCTGGGATTAAAGGCGTGCGCCACCACCGCCCGGCGAGAGGAGGGATTTTAATTTTTATGTTGTTTCTGGAAAGCTACAACATCCACACTGATTGAAGGACGCTTGGCAATTCCTAAGCAAAATCCTAATTTCAGTGCACATCGTGCCATTTTCACTGTCTTCAAGTCTCCAGTTTCTTTGGAGGCATTCTCAATGTTGGCATGCTCTGAAAGCTAATGGGCAGTCTGTAATTTAAGTGGGCGTCTCTGTCTGGCCATGTCTTATGTGTACCTGCTTCAGTGGTATTTTATGAGAAGGTAAATGATCAGAAGATCTTGTGCATAGGAGGACACTGGGTTCTTAAAAGCAAACCTCATTTTAAAATATAAATAATATCATTAATTGACAGTGCTGGGAATGGAACCAGACACTCACACTTGTAAATATCCAACTACTGAGCTGTATTCTCCCCCACAAAAAACCTCAAAATTTATATAAATAGTAAATAAAATTAATATCTCAAATTGGGCATGCTTGTAACCCCAGAACAGGGAAGGATGAGACAGGAGGTAGTTATTAGTTTAAGGATAGCCTGAACAACATAGCAAAACCCAATTTGAAAAGACAAACATTCATATGTGTGTGTATACACGAACACACACACACATATGCACCATATATGCTGAAATGTGGACTTGTACTGTGACTGGACAACATAAATTAAGAATTAATGACTACCCCAGGGGGGATAATTTAGGGATATAAAAATAGAAAATTCTTCCTTTAATTTAGATTGTTGGCACAGTATAAATTATACCATGAAAAGTATGGAACACATTGTAGGGATTAAGGAAGAAATGTGATAAATATTAGAGCAATTTGTTAGCTGCTGAAAGAAAACTGGATTTATGTTTTGAATGTTTTCAAGTATGTGGGGGGGTTGAGGACTGGTGGTAGAAAATGGAAAAAATAGGTGGATAGATGAGTGTGCGTTTCTGTAGATGAAGTAACTTTAAATTCTCAATTATATAGGAGAAAGAGGTAAAAAGATCACAATGTACTTTATTTCTTTTAGAGGGTAACAAAATCTTGGGTACAACAATGTGACATACTGCTGGAGTTTGGATGTAAAGTATCCCACAGACTCAGATGTCTGAATCATGGATGCAGAATGTTACCTACAGCTGCTGTTCAGATGTAAAGTATCCCCACAGACTCAGGTGTTCTGAAAGCTTGGTCTCCAGCTGGTGGGTCTTTTTTGGGAATTTTTGAAACTTTGGGTGTGTAACTGGAGGTCATGAGATTTATGGCCTGCCCCCTTTTTTAATCCTGTCTCTACATCCTCATTTGTTCAAAGATCAGGTAGTTGCCTCTTGCTCTTGCCACCCCTGAGCCTCCTGTTACCCTAACTCCACAACATGATGGAAATTATCTCTTTAGATTGTTAACTAAAATTAAATTCTTCTCCCTTAAGTTGCTTGTGAGGTATTTGGTCACAAGAACAAAAAAGTTACTAATAAAACTACTTTATAACTACTTATGACATGGTAATTATTTCATTAAGATTTTATTGATTATACAACATTTAAAAATCAGGTAAAATAAATTTTGACATAGAATTTTATATCTAACTCACAGAGATCCACCTGCCTCTGCCTCTTGAGTGCTGGGATTAAAGGCATGCGCCACCACCAGGCTACCAGAATCATATTTATATATGGCCTGATTAAATATAAATTATTGACTATGTCTGTAAGGGTCCCTGTCAGGACCTATTCTTCTTTACTAAATTTCAGACAGAAAAAGAAATTTAAAGTAGGTACATAGTTAATCATTATGTTTCCTTACAGACCTAGGCTTAGTCCTAAGCCTAGAACCAGGCCCCACAGAGTTCTGACAGCAACAATTCATACAACGATATCGACAGACGGGTTTGAATAAATAAACTGGAACACACTGGAATGTACTGGAACATACTGGAATGCACTAGAATGCCCTAGAATGTACTGGAATGCACTGGAAAGCATAATCCCCCCTGCCTTGGTGGGCAGATGCATCCTTAAAAGAAGGCAGACAGGCTGTACTGTTCACAAATGACTTTTCATTCAAGCACCCACTGCTCTTTCCCCATCCCCCGACCCCAGGACTGAAAGAGCTCCCTTCACAAGATTTGCTATCAGCTTAAAGCTGTGTCTCCCCTAATGTCCCCCACTCCTGTTTACCTAATTTGTTTTGGACTTCCTGCTTGAGTCAAACTACAACATTCAATCACACAGTCCCTATAAGATTAAAACTGAACAAATGGTTGGTTGTTTTAATTCAGCCTTCAGAAGACAAGAGTATGAAATACTTGTAAAATCTGCTAGCAGAGCTGGGGAAATGGCTCAGTTGGTAAGGTCTTTGCTTTGTATGAGTGAAGAAGCATATATAGTTGCTGCTGTTTTGAAAATGAGCTATTTGAACCAGTTTATTTCAGTTACTTTCAAAATCCTGGGCAGCAAACAATAAGGACCGAATATGTACACACTAATCGATCAGGACCTTATTTGTATATTTGAAAAACAGTTCCAAAGTCATATGGAAGACAAGGCTATTCTACACAAGACAGCATTTCAGACATAAATGTACATGTCTGTCCATGTAATGCCCATCATCTACTTCTCTCTCCTTTAATGAAGCTTGGTCCAAGACCATATAATGATCCCTAGTTAAAGTCTATCCTTGACAGAAGCATGAACTGCCATGCAGTGAGGAATAGTTTATATCTGGGCAGAGAGAAACACAACAATTATGCAGCAGGGAAAAATGAAGACTCATACAAAGTGCCTTAGAATAGCAAACGTCTCCTAATTTCTTCTCTTGCTATGGTATGCTCTTCCATGTTTACCAAATAGTATTTTCACCTGTGTTTGAAGCTCTTGGGTTAGCATGCTTCTTAGAAATGGACATCTTGGGACATTCTTAACTTCAATTCTTCTGTTTCTTATTCCCACCTTTGCTGGCTTCTCGGAAATCCCATCTCTTGGTTTCTCCTTTATCCATCGCAGTCTGTTCTCGCCGTTTCTGAGTACCTCCTCCTCCTTTACCCCTCTCTTCACCTGCTGCCCATCCTCCAGGTCAGATGTCTCTTTTCTTTTTCTCCATACGTTTTGCCTTTGCAGCTTCAACAGTTTTCTTGACTTCCGTTCCATTTGCCACAAAATTCCTGAATCCATGCCTCAGATGCCCTATAACTGGCTCATTTACCAGTTCTGCCTTGGGAGCTGCTAACGGTTGAGACAGGCTTCCTTGCCGCTGAAGTTTCCAAAATTCTCCTTCCTCATCTTTCTCATTTCCTGAAAGCCTGCTCTGTCTTCTCAGATGTTGAATCTTTCTCTTTCTAATTCTAAAACTTTTCTTATGGCTCCTCCCGTACAGCCTGACCCTTAGCACTCACGAGGAAGTCCTTACTTTTTCTCATCTAGGTGCGTTATTCTCGTCCCTTCCAATCAGTCCCTTATCTCATTTACTTCCTCATTATGACCTTTGCCTCCTGTGGGCTGACAGGGAGGCTGCCAAGCCCACTAGCTTTTTTTAAATGTGGTTTCTGGGGCTCTGAGCTTCACCTATCACATTTACAGGGTAAGTACTTTATCTGCAAAGTCACAGCCTTAGCCTTTTGTAATTTATTCATGCGTTTTGGTGTTTTATTCTGCATTCTCTTTTTTTTGTTTTTTGTTTTTTGTTTTTTGTTTTTTCGAGACAGGGTTTCTCTGCAGCTTTAGAGCCTGTCCTGGAACTAGCTCTTGTAGACCAGGCTGGTCTCGAACTCACAGAGATCCGCCTGCCTCTGCCTCCCGAGTGCTGGGATTAAAGGCGTGCGCCACCACCACCCGGCTATTCTGCATTCTGCATGAACTTTTTTCACCTGCTAAGATCACACAAACTCCAACCGAGAGATTCCTCCATGTGCTTGTGCCCACTGCCAATTCTTAATTCATTCTTCTGAGACTGATGGTTGCCGTCACCTTTCACAACAACACTTTCAGAAGAATCTCATACTTCATTTTCCCTGCTAAAATAGGTCACCTTGAATTCCATCTCCTTCCTTTTCCCAAAGATTGCCATGGCTAACCATATTTGCTAAGCTCAAGTCTTCCCCAGTGTGCAATTGAGAGATATTTATGATAATCTGTGGGAGTTTGAATATGAAAGAAAAATAAGGTGTAACCAAAACAACAATAGAATCATGAATCTTGGCAGGGGACCTTCAGATTCTTCTGATTCAAACTGTGACCTCATGCTATAGCCCCTCAGTGACAGCCCAGCCACAGGATTTTTTGAGCCACTACCTGATGCTGTGGTTAGGGAGAGACAGCCAGGAGAACAGGAAATTCCATTGCCTGCAGCTTTGCCTTTCCCTGGGCCAAGACATACTTCCTGTAACCTTGCCTTGTTCCTCCCAGCCTCAGGTCTACAAACACCTGATCTTTTCCTCCTTGTCAAGTTTCAGACTCACAATAGTGCTCCACACACAGAAGCTATACAGTAGGTGGTCTGGAGGTCCAGCTACCATATCTGGTGATGTTGAAAATTCGTTTTGCTTTCTATTCTGTTTTTTGTTTGTTTGTTTTGTTTTATGTTTTTTCGAGACAGGGTTTCTCTGTAGTTTTGGAGCCTGTCCTGAAGCTCACTCTGTAGCCCAGGCTGGCCTTGAACTCACAGAGGTCTGCCTGCCTCTACCTCCCAAGTGCTAAGATTAAAGGCGTGTGACACCACCGCCTGGTCCTATTCTTTTTTCTTTATTTATCATTTTGTCCCTATCACTAAATGCTCTGTTTTGATTTTTCTGCTTTTAACATGAAATATTTTTTACTTTTTCTAACACCAAAATTATTTTATTTTTATATAGGTATGCCTTTTTTTAGTGGCCTTGCTACTTTTAAATTTCATGTTCAGGGGGGGCTGGAGAGATGGCTCAGAGTTTAGGAGCACTGCCTGTTCTTTCAGAGGACCTGAGTTCAATTCCCAGCAACCACATGGTGGCTCACAACCATCTGTAATGAGATCTGGTGCCCTCTTCTGGTCTGGTGGCATACATGCAGACAGACACTGTATACACAATAAATAAATCTTTTTTAAAAAATAAATTTCATGTTCAACTGTTATATATTATGGTTCACAGAAGCAGTCTAAAATTTCTACAGAACAAACTGACAATCTCATTGGAACCAGTTATTAGAAACACTTATCTCCCACAAACAATGATATACAGTATACCTGTTCACTTTCAATAAACACCAGTGTTTGAGCCATTTAAAAATCACCAGGTGCATCTGAACTCAGAGGAAGGACAGAGTGAACTGATAGATAGACACAGAATCAGGACAGAAGGCTTCCGGTGAAGGTCTTTTCTGACACTGAGTTTTAATAGGATGATGGACAAACCAATGAACTTCTCAATTTTTTCAACTCAACAAGTTTTTCAATTTCCTCCATGCCAGGCAAACCGGCAATTTCCTCATCTCTCAACAATGGCAAATGATAATGTCCCTAAACATCAAGTATACTGTTTCATACGTTCTGTAGTATAACTGATATACTATTGGCACCATTCTCAAAAAATGGGGTCATTAACTAATATTTCTCATGTCCCATAGGTTGTAGCAGAACAGTGGGAAAGGTGAGTGACAGATGTATCTGGCGATGACACCCTCGTCAGTCCAGTGCATGCTAGTGTAAGAAGGCAAAGTAGCTGACAGCCAAGGTCAGCCAGACTCATCATCTGACACGTTAACAACTAGGGCATAGTAACATTATCGGGAACATGGAGCTGTGACAGGGCACACACACACACACACACACACACACACACACACACACACACACACACACACACACGGCAAGGAACTGAGACAAATGAGTCAGCACAGTGCCCTTTCTATATTCCTCTGAGTCTTCCATTCTTCCTAAACTTGTTCTCTGGGTGAGGAGTCTGCTCAATGGTGTACTGACCAATTTACACATTCAAGAATGAAAACAGTTTACCATGATCTTTGTCAGATCTTGTTGCTACAGGCTTTCTTTTGGGCCACCAACTCACTCCCTAATCAAAACACGGAGACTTATTACTAGCTTTCAATGTTCCATCTTAGTTTAGGTTTGTGTCTGGCTAGCTTTTCTAACTTAAATTAACCCATTTCTCTTCGTTTACATTTTGCCTCAGGGCTTTTCCATCTTTCTTTCTGTATGTCCTCCTCTGTGTCTGACTGGAGGGCCACCGACATCTTCTTCTCTTTCTCCCTCATTCTTTCTCCTCTCTTTCAAGCCTAGATTCCTCCTGCCCACCAACCCCACCTTATCCTCCCCTGTTTTATCTATTGACCATTCAGCCTTTTATTAGACCAATCAATTGCTTTAGGCAGGCAAGGTAAACACACACACACACACACAAATACATCTTTACATAATTAAACAAATGTAACACACCTTTACATAGCTAAAGCATTATTCTATTCCACAACATCTTGTGTCATGTATTTTCTTTATTCAGAAACTTGATGGTACGTGACAGGATCATGTTCTTCTACGGCATGGTAGACCCTGCTGGCAATCTGTGCTGTCTAGCTTGTGAAACAGAAATGCTGTCAGTCAGGAACTAAATGTCATGCTTCATTTGCACTCAGTTGCCAGTGTAGCAAGGCTTCAGACATCCTTCCACTACACCCTGCGCAATGCCACACGCTTACCTCTCCAAGCCCCAGGACCAAAATCATCCTCCAGGAGCTTCATAGGCTCCTCTGGGCTGCTATCCCTGCCATGATGCTTTCATGATGGTTTCTCTCAAAGAAGAGAGGCTCAAGGATATTCGCACTCATTTAGAGCCCCCAAAATAAAAATCAAGGAATATAATCCCAAAGCCATCTTCTGCCATTTGCAAAAGCAACCATTCCTGGTTCTCAGTAAATAATAATGTTTTCTGTCTACACAACTGCCAACGACCACAGCAATGATTTATAAGGAAAGGAAATTGTTTCCTAGAGAAAGTCTTGGAATGAGGTGGTTCATTATGTGAGCCAGCAGAATGTCAACCCTGCTAACCCAGGCTTCCTTCACAAAAGCACAAACACATATCCTGGTCAAAAGTGTTCTGGTTTAGTGGAGAACAGAGAGCCAATTAAGGTCACTAAGTCAATAGTTTGTAATTTTTCCTTTCATTAAAAATAAAAGAATGCCAGTTCCCATGTAATGGCATCTAATAATTATATGTAATTAAATATCTGTAAATTGAATTAGAAGTAATGTCACTAATATTTCTAGTACTGTCTATGCACTCCTTACTATGTTGGCCAGAACAGCCCCGCTGTAGAAGTTTGCTATTTGAACCTTTCTTAACACCTAAATATGTTATAGATAGAGCTATTTTCATAACATTAATGGACAATAATTGAAACCTAATTCTGGTCCATTTGTTTTTAGAAGAATTGTATGTTACTACCCATATTTATTTATGTCCTTTTCTTTTCCTAAAATACCAATAATTTACATTTTAGATTTGACATAGTATCCTAAAAATTTATATTTAATTATCTTCTCATGGGGTTCTGAATGCCACAGTCCTGCTGATTTATAAAAATGCAGTTAGCTATTTGATGGGAGCCTTTTTTTCACATCTCATTAAAAATATGATGCAACAATTAGACCAAAAAAAAAAAAAGTTAACCAGAAAACGTGCCAAATTCCACAAGCTATGAATAAAGATGATTAGTTAATAGGGGGAGGGAAAGAGGTGGTAATGCATATTTCTCTACTTAGTCACAAGTGTACTAAAAATAAAAAAGCAGTTTACCCAAGGGGGGGGGGCAATTACTTCCACCTATTATTCTGCTCCATTAACTCTGCCGGTAATAAACAGTCAATACTGTTACTTTCAGTTTTTCCTTTTTAAAATCTATAACCACATCCAGTAAATAAGATTGAGTCTCAGGCCTTATTTTCCTCAAAGGATCAAACATGAGGACAAGTTGACAGCATTTCTCGAAAGACTTTTTGCATCTTTTCAGAGGGCCTGTCATTGCTGGATTCCAACTGCCTTTTGCTCACACAGGGTGCTGACTGCACAAGTCAGGCAAACACAGAACAGAAGGGTCCCTTTTCATTTCTGACTCGGCACGATGAGGTCACAGAAAGTCTCACACAATGCCCCACAGGCTGCAGGACATGTTTCACTGGGCCTCAAAAGACACAGTGCTTTTCACTGGGGCTGGTCTTTGAACTGCATGCTCTTAAAGGAGCCTTAGGATTCGAGGAAGGAGGGGAAGGAGGAGAAGGGAAGAAAAAGCAGAGCCAGTATATCTGTCCCTCCAACCTAGACGCAGAGGGATGGCAAAGGATAGACCTTAGATGGGGAGACCAAGACAATTGAAAACACTAGTTTAATAGTTTCATTTTTATTGCTTCTTTTTTTATTGAATACTCTGTTATGTTCAACAGAATATGTTACTCAGTTGTATCTGCCCTTACTCAGAATCCCAGGCAAAGAAAAGTTCTACTTTTGAGTTCGCACAGCAAAACCATTGAACGCATCTATGTCTGTAAACAGACCTGTAAGAAGCATTTTTAAAGCAAAGTTCGAACATCCTTTACATGGGCAAGGACTTTCCACCCTAATAAAATGCTTGGACTATGGTTCAGCTCCTCCAATGTGTCATAAATTGAAAATGTCTTTTCAAGCTGGAAATATGCTTTAAAGTTGCAGATTGAAAAAGATAAAAAAAATGTATTATAACATCCTCCTTCTCAGTATATCAAATTCACAATCAAAAGGCCTATGAAACATGGTCAGTGTGCAAGCCCCTAAATGCACTCACTACTATGAGATTTGGATAAATCAAAACTGAGCTTTTCGTATCCGTATTTTATTTCTTTATGTGGAGGGAAAGGCCAGGCAACAACCCTTGAACAAGCCATCTGTTTCATGACTGAAGAGCAGACAGAGAGGATCTGGTGACCCCGTGTATTACAGAAAAGGTTAGGGAAAGCCCTTTCCTGAATATGGTTTTCATGAGTAAGGGAAGACACTGCCATGCTCCCTCCCACAGCAGCTTGCATAAGCCCTTTTGGCTAAGAATGCCATCGTGGGGAAAGAAATGTTTTCCCAGTCTCATCTGTAACCTCCTTATTGTTCTGCTTTTAAAAATGATTGCAGGGGCAAACAGCAAGACTCTCCCAGAAGGGCACTTGTCCCTAGCAGGAGCCTGGGACAGACAAAAAGGAGCACGCTTCTGTGAGCTCTGGGAAGTGGGTAAAGTGAAGCTCCTGCTACAGGTGGCATCCACGTTTGCTGCTGTGCCCCTGCACTCTGGCCAACTCCCGAGGAGCCTGTAATCTTGAGGAGTAGCTGGGGATGCCTCATGATCGTTACTGGAGTACTTGCGCTTAAATGAGAAAAGAAGTCTTAGTGCAAAAGGTAATTGGCCGTCCACATGTCTCCTTGGGCTGCTCACAGGCAAACAATGAAGGCTTTTTTTTTTTTTAACAAGGAGAGAATTCAGCGTTAGATGATGTATACTAAACTCACTTGCTGAATTTCTCTTTTGTCAGGAAGGATAGTGATGTGACAGTAGATTGGCAAGAGTAGATGAAAAAGTTATGAAGATGATCGGAGAGTTAAGTAATCTATTTCCTTCACTTTTAAATGTGTAAGTATTAGAGAAAAAAATGGATGTCACTTTCAAATAAGTTACCCAGAACAACATACTCCCTATGCTTGCCTTTAGTTATTAACGAAAATTTTATTAACACAAAATAAGCATTCAGAATGAATGGAGCACGCTAATGGGACATGGCCATTACATACTGCAAGTGCAAAAAGTCTTCTACACTGGTTGTTCTCCAAAGAGATCATTTTCAAAGTCCTTGATTAAAACTTAAAACATCTTCCTAAACAGTATCCACTTATTCACTATGCTAACCGTTGTGGTGACTCATAGTAACAGTCATGACGCAGCATGGGTGCTCCCTTTGGAGTCAGACTCCCCTGAAAACATTGGATAGATTCATTCGGTTCTCAGTGATCTGACAAGTTTGGAGCTCTCATTTCAGAACAGCAACTTTCCTAAGTGCATGCAACCTAGAAGTAATAAGATTAGTGTTCCACCTCACCGGTGATCTATGAAGACCACCTCCTAAGCAATGTACAGTACTATTTCACGTAGTCAAGGGGGGGTGCAGACATAAATAACTGAGGTATCTTAATGCTGGGTTAACTCCTTAATTACTCAATGAAGGTAGGGTGGGAATTAAGCCATATTGGCCTAAATTCTAATTGCAGTGACTAAGATTTGAAAACAGTGGCCCTCTGACCTTTAGCTTAGATGCAGATTGCATAGAGGGCTGGTAAAATCAGACCAAGAGGGTCAGCCCCTGAATTTCCATTTAGTAGGTCTAGGATGGAGTTCCAAAATTTGTATTTTCACCAAGTTCTCCCATGGTATTGTCCCATTAGTCTCAAGATCAAATCACACTTTCAGAACCTCCGATACATGGACTGGAGAGATGGCTCAGTAAAAACGCATGTGTGTACACACACACACACACCACCACCACCACCAACAACAACAACAACCGCAACAGCAACAACCAAAACAGTTAAAGGGGGGAATGGAACCACTAGTATAGAATATTTCTTTGGAAATGCTTACAAGTGAGGCATGGTGGAGTAATTGCATTGAGCACAATTACCGGGTTAAAATTAAGTTTAAAAACCACATCCCTCATTTTAGTTATCCAAGTGGAATAAATAATAATCACATGAGGTCAGGCAGTATTTCACAGCCTTGGCTTGATATTTGCAGGTTCCCTGAGAAGCTGTGTCTAAAGAAAATGAAGGAATGATGATAGAGGTCTAGAAATCAGAAAAGCTGCATTCTGGTTTTACTGCACACAGCTGTCTGTCACTCAACTGTTCCTAATTCAATCTATCCTCCTTTATTATAAAACAAAACAGAGAAGGAAGGGAGGGAGGGAGGGAGAGAGGGAGGGAGGGAGGGAAAGAGAGGAAGAGAGAGGAGAGAGAGAGAGAGAGAGAGAGAGAGAGAGAGAGAGAGAGAGAGAGAGAGAATTATTTCCCTTCTCTATGTGGCGGGTGTTTGTAATAATCTGCTGAACAGTTGGTGAAATGAACCTGTTCCTACACACTGAAAAATAATATGCAAGACAAAGTAGCATTGTTAAGGCTGATCATGTTTGATTCAACCTTAAAATACAGGGACTTTTTCCTTTGAAGATAATTAAGTCCTCTATTAGTTTTATTTAGTGATCATTACCATGAGGTATTTAAACTCAAATATTCCCTGAATAGTCAGAGGAAGAAATGGAAGGGACAGTGAGAAACTAGTCATCAGAACTTAACCTTTTACAG
Source organism: Arvicola amphibius (assembly GCF_903992535.2). Lineage (NCBI taxonomy): Eukaryota > Metazoa > Chordata > Mammalia > Rodentia > Cricetidae > Arvicola > Arvicola amphibius. Next base: position 23,494,097 of record NC_052054.1, read on the forward strand.
AAAACAGACTTTTGAACTCAGGGTTATTTAATCCTCTGCAGAGAAAACCAGGGAGAGGATATAAAGAAGTCTGCATTTATGACAATTACAGAGAACTTCATGAAGTTCCCTTTAAGTGTCTAATAATTTTCATTCAAGCTGAACTGAGAAAGAGAACTCAGCTGCAGATGTTTAACACATTGTCAGCAATAAGTGAACGCTGGTTTTCAGACAGAAACAGCACTCCCTACTGTGGGAAGTCATCTCCTTTCGCTAAATTTGAATCTGGGGATTTTTTTAGTTCACAAAAACATTTCTGCTGTCATATTTCTAGTTCCTTCTAGAGCTCAAAACACTATTTTAAAGAATTCCTCTTTTTCGTTTCTTCCTGTCATGAAATCATGCGCCATTTGCTTTGTCTTTTATTTTTATGAGGCTTTAAACAATAAAGCATTTTGAGAAAAGTCGTAACGTCCCACTGACAGATGCATTACAGCTGCGAGCAACAAAGTTAATAACCCGCCCCCCCCCCGAAAATATTAAAGACAGGATCCTTGCTTTTCATAATCAGACCAAGCTGAGAAGTAATACTTTCATGATACTCAGGATTTGGTACTGAATCATGAAATGATGGAGTAGGATTTTTCTGGATGTTATCAGTTTCTGAAAGAATGATCTATGTCAATTTTTCTTTGGGAGATTCTTGACATGAAAAACCTTACATGTCCAGAGTATGTGAATACACGTGCAAATCCAGAAGTTCACAAATGGTCCCCAGCCGGCGGAGCCACCTTTCCTTGCATCTGTGCACACACACTGAACTCTCCCCCTCCCAGCTCCACTGTATGGCCCCCTCTGCAGATGTGATCACTTCAGACATGAGGTCTGTCTCCACCTAATAACAGTTCTGATAACAGATGACCTCAGTCTCATAGAATGAGTTTGTTCTTGCACCATTAATTTAAAAGCTCAGTGAACAGTCAGGGGGCACAGAAGAACAAAACAACTTTGTTCTGTGTGCAGAGGGAGCAGGCGCTTTTAGTGTGACACCCATCTTGAACCATATTCAAAGGCAAAAACAGTACCAAGCCTCAGAAATTATGATACTGTAAATAATTAGACACCATGAGATATGGCGATTGTCTTTCTAAAATTCGAACTATGTTTTAGTGCCCGTGTGTTTTTCCACGCGGCCTTGAAAATTTACGACTTTCAACAAAGATGAGAAAGGGAAACACAACTACTAGGAGTCACTGGGTAAGAACGTTTCTTACTAGGCAGGATGCAGAGGAAAGGAAATACGGGTTTACTTCATCCTTGTTGCTGGGTATTGGGGTTCCCATTTGTGGGTTCTTATTATTCTTAACAATAGAATTTAAAAGTGGTTCAGAAAGAAGCAAGATGACTATTTTATTGGCGTTTGAGAGACAATGGTGTCCGCAAGGCTGTAAAGCCCGGAAGCACGAGAGAGAAACTCATGACTTTTTGAGTTAGAATCAAAAACACCCAGTTCACCAGCTGAGCTGAACGACAGTGTGGGTTACAGAGAGCAAGGGCAAAGAATGGGTGACAATATGTGGAGGATCATGGAAATAGTTAAGGAGAGGAACCATTTGCAAGGACAAGAGGGGACAGTCCCATGAGGCAGCTGAGCCTTAACATGACAGTTGCAGAACATATTCCTCTGGCCTGTTTGCAGATCCTGGGTTGTTCTCCCTCGTGTTCTGTGCCTCACATGAAGCTCAGGTGGTGATGGGCTTCCAGTCTCCCTCTGCCAAGCACCTTCTCTCACACTGTTAATGATGACGCAGGGTTTTCACCTTCAGTCTCTCCTCTCCTGCACATCCTGAACGCACTGCTACAAACTGTCCCATAATAGTGTTTTAGAAGGAACTTGTAGAAAATTTGAGTAGAGTTGTTTTAATGGTACGTTTTGAAAAATTAATAGAGCCAGTATTGTTAATCCCCTTGTCTCTATTTTAATGTCTGCCTGTCACATTCCTTTCATTTAGATACATGACTATTTTGTAAACATAGACATATCTAATACTTAGTATTGATATCTTATTGCAAACCTGTGTGTTTCTACCTTACAATTTGTCTTAGATAGGGTTCTACTTTACAATTGTTCTATTGCTGCAATGAAACAACAAAAGCAAGTGGGGGGGGGGGGTTATTGGCTTACACTTCCACAGTGCGGTTCATCACTGAAGGAAGTCAGGACAGGAACTCAAATAGGGGAGGATCTCCGAAGCAGGAGCTGACACAGAGACCATGGAGGGGAACTGCTTACTGACTTGCTTTACACGACTTGCTCAGCCTGTTTTCTTCTAGGACTCAGTACTACCAGCCCAGGGATGGCTGCATCCACCATGGGCTGGGCCCTCCCCCATAGATTACTAATTGAGAAAATGCCCTACAGTTGGATCTCATGGAGACACTTCCTCAAATGAGGCTTCTTCCTCTCTAAGGACTCCAGCTTGTATCAAGTTAACACACAAACTCACCCAGTAACACTTGTAGTTATGTTCCCATTGTTCATAAGATTTTTCTGTATCAGTGGAATTTAGCTGTTACTTTGTTTTTCTGCAGTTCACAGTATTAAAGTATTATGAACACCATGCATTATGTAATCTTGGGGTTTGTTATTTTTATGCATACCTTCCAGTAACTAATCAAAAGATATAATAACATCTTCCTATATGAATAGTCTATGAAGTTATAGCTATAAAAACTAAAAAGTTAATTAATTAGAAGATAGATATAGATAAGTGATGTTTCAAATCTAAAAGAGCTTAAGTGGGAAGAAGTCTAATAAATAAAAATTGAAATAGTAGCATATAGTGTGTCTAAATGACGACATAAATAAAGAAAAGGATATTTTAGTCTTAATTTAAAGAATGGGGCAAGGAGTTTTCATATAGCTGGTCTTTGATTAGCTTAAAACTCAGCTAAAATATATTAATTCATCATGTTTCAAAAATGACGTTCAAGTTTGTTATTTGGATTTTAAAAACATTTTCCTCATGGAGATAATATAAGATTCAGTTACAACCCTAGGCCAACTCATAACATAGTTAAAAAATTAATAATAGTCCTAACTCCCAACTCTGCATTGCTCTCATGGAGGTCCAACTCAAGATTCTGCTAAACAGTCAGTCTCTTGGGATGTGAAAGGTAGGGCTGAGTAATGGTCCAAGTACCTCTGACCTCCTGGGAATAGGGGAAAGAGGTGCCTTAGAGCCAAGGGCAAAGGACATAGTGCCTCGGGATGGCTCAGCCAGGAAAACACAGGAAATGAGCTTCATGACCATTTTTAGACATGTTGTCTCCAACTCCAACATCCTGATATGATCAACTGCTTGAGAAATTTTTCTTAAGGTTAATAGTTTTAGGTGTAGTTGTCTCTTAATAATCACAGAACAAAAATATTCAAGATACAAAACTGTACAGACTTTTTTCTGGTCATTACTCCCTAAACAATATGCCATAACTACTTACATAGCAATAACATCACAAGTGTCATAAATAACCTAGATATGCTCTAACGGATGTGGGGAGGTTTTGATTTATGCGCAAGTATATATCACTTTGTATAACAGAGTGAAGCATCTACAGATTGATACCCACTGGGACTCGAAAACCAATTCCATGTGGATAATTAAATGGCAAATGCATAGATAGAGAGACGAAATGAGTGGAACACTAATTATCACTTATTGTGATAAGTTTCGAAAATTCACAGCCTGCGGAAAAAGGCAAGCAATTCTGCTCCCAGTATAAGCAAAATGCAGGCTATATCTTGCTGTGTTTGCTCACAAGTCTATGGATAGGAGGGCTAGCCCTACTTACAAATGCCTCCCTTCATTTCCCTCCTGTACTTTCATTCACTCTTAGCACAGAAGATGGACTCCCTTTGTTTTATGAAGAACATAAAAATAAAGACACACCCTGTTCATTTAGGCCCAGCAACAAAAATAGAAGAAAATATAAATATATTAATAATTATAAGTTATAATATGTCAACAAGCACTCAAAAGTGCAAAATTGCATGACATTCCAAAGGTGATATGGAGGGAAATAGAGATTTCTAAAAATACTTGACTTCTCTTTTTTTTCTAATTTTAAAATGTTATAACATGGGTTGCTGAGTAGAGATTAAGAAGAAAGCCTCTACTTACATGTCTAGCCTTGTTTTACATATCGTCTGCTAAGGATGTATTTGAAAAAAAGTCTTAAAATAAAGAAGGGTTTTAGGAGGTTACAAAAAAAGCAGAAAGGAGTGAAAAACATAGTATGAAAACAGGAATGCATATGGAATGCCAAAGGGAAAAAAGTCTCCCAATTCCTTCACGCCCTAGATTATATATAAGCAATAAAATGCTTTTGAAAATATTACTTGATAAACCATGACAGAAAAGAACCTCGAGCGCTAGTCAGGAAGGGCCTTCCTTAAATCAGAAATTAAAAATGTCAATATTCCCAGGCAAATCACACTTTAAGAAATCATTGTATGAAAGTGGTTTCTTGCTAGATTGCCAGTGCCATCAGTCTCTGCCTTCATGCAAGGCAAGACAGGCAGCACCAAGGGCCTGTACTACAATAAAGTTCATAAAAAAAATAATAATAACAAAAACAAAGAAGACAAACAAAAGTTGTTGGCCACCACATCAGCAGGCTAGATTTCACACAGTTGCTGCCAAGAAGGTGTCAGAGATAATCTTTGAAGTGTTGATTCTGTGTGAAAAGAAAATGACTTTGGTATGAATGACTTGCGAGGTTAGGAGGAAGTTTAATTTGAAGAGCTTAGATTGCTATTCCAGTAACTCCTAACCATGCACAGTGGATTGACTGATATCTTCTCATGCCTTTCTCTATAAAATGTACTGAATATGGATTGGGTGATTGATGGATTTTACCTGGTTTCAAACTTTTGCTAGTTGCACTTCATATTATGGAAACAAAACCTATCACGTAAATATGAGCCATGAAATGTGACAGGAAAGAAGTATGTAATTCTGTGAATGGCTAAGAAAATTATAAGGATGAAGTTTATTGATGAAGATTTAAATTAAATGCTGGTAATACGACCTTTAATAACTCATGCTAAGGCTCATGAAATAATGATTTTTAGAGTTCATCTTTTTCATAAATGGAGCTGAAATTTAAAAATTACCAATAATGACTCAGGAGTATGATTGAGACAACAACAGGAAGCCCTGAGGTCTAATGAGGTCCTATCTATCCACAGCAAAAATGGCCTGGCTCTCCAAATGGCTGGAAATGAATGCAAGCTTGTATTTTAGGTTCAAACACTCCTGGTTTCAGCCATAGTTAAGTAATTAGTATTGTCTTTTCCCTTGTATTATGAGCAACAATAAACGTTAAAAAAAAGAGAGAGAGAGAGACATTTTTACTGTTTTTAGGGGTAGGAAAAACAATAAAACTAATTCCTGAGAGAAAATATGTCCATGGGCTAAGCACCCCATCTTCTCCAGTTTTCTGTCAAGATGCTGTTGAAGTACAAATAAATAGCTGTGGTTTTCAAACATGAAAGACACACCAATTTCCCTGTTCTCTCATCACATAGATTAGGTTCGAAGGTACCACTGGGTCGTTTATACCTCATAACATGCATACAGTTCTATGAGGATCATTTTCCTGCTCAGTAGATAGTCAATGAAATTAAGCTATTGTCACAGATTCTAATCGCAAGATACCAGCTGAATAAGCTTACTTTTAAGCATGTATGAAACTCATAAATATGAGCAAACTATAAGTTGAGCTCCATCTTTTCAAAAATACTTACTGAAGTTCAAAATTATACTGTTTTCACTTTGGGGATTTCTTGCATTAGGTACAGTATATCCCTGCACCATTCACGCAATGCCTTCCAAGTTCACATGTTCGTGGTCTTTTAAGAATCTGTGGATCATTTGGGACATAGATATTAAGAGCTGATGATCATAAGTCACTTTATTTGGCTTCCGTCAATAGCTCCATTTTCACTACACTCATCATAATGAAAATAATGACCTTTAGCAATGAGATGCGCATAGCAGGTGTTCTTCAGAAAGTAGACCGTCTTGATTGATCCTTTCAACTCTCTACTTAACAAGTCATGGCTCTAGCCAGTAACCACGGAAGAACAAACAACCCCTCAGTAACCTCTCACCAGGTGCTGAGTCCACTCTAGACGCAGAAATCTCAAGTGTTTGACTGGAATTTACATTCTGGTCCATGCGTTATATTTGTTGAGTAATTAATCTATTTTACAATAACATTTGTGGAGGTTTTGCAAAGATCATGGTTTTTCAAAAATAAAGATTAATGACTTATTGTAAACAAGTGAAAAGCTATTTACTACAGAAGAAAAAAACAGGTCAAAAGTAAGATAAAAAATATATATAATAATAAGCACAGCGAGTGTTCCTGGGCCACTCCCTTTTAATCTTCGATTTTAATTAAACTTGACAAACTGAAAATACCTCTTAGCCTCACGTTAGGCCAACTAAAAGGCAAAATCTACTATATGAATATGAAAAGATAAATAATACAAGAGATGTGCTGATTATTAAATTATCTTGATAAATCAAAAAAGGAAACTCTGAAGGAAGTGGACTTCAAACAGAGTGATGTGGCCACTTGGACTTCCACCGAGAGTCACTAGCCTTTGCAGTGATAACTATTCATTTTCAAGGCCTATGTGGATAAACCTCACTAACACAAACACGGTAATGCTGCATATGCTCCATCAAACAGCAAAGAAACAGTGTTTTAGCCGAGTGGTGGTGGCACATGCCTTTAATCCCAGCACTCGGGAGGCGAGGCACGTGGATCTCTGTGAGTTCAAGGCCAGCCTGGTCTACAGAGCTAGTTCCAGAACAGGCTCCAAAGCTAGAGAGAAACCCTGTCTCAAAAAAAACAGGGAAAAAAACCCCAGTGTTTTAGAAACTGTTTGAGCCAGTAAAATACAGATAATTCTTAGATTCTTAGGATAATGGAATTCCTATATACTAAACCAATTCCAAATTCATTTTTCAATCTACTTAATGAGATTTCTTAAGTTGAAGTACAAGATTCATATATACATATATATATATATATATATATATATATATGTCACATATATGTGTATCTTACATATATAGCACACACACATATTACCATACATATACATATATATGCATAACAAATGGTGGAATTACCAATTCTAAGTATACTGTTTGATAATAATATTTATTTTCCTGTATTGTTAGACAGTTACCACCATTTGGAGCTTTCCGTCCACTCAGCCTATCTTACTTACTGTCCCTTTGCAGTCGGTTGCTCTGTACAGGCTGTGATTTCCTGATTTTATCACTGCACTCTGTGGAATGGAATCACAAGGTTTGTACTCGATGTCCCTTCCTTTCTTCAACAAGTCTGAAAGATTCACAGCTCACATGGCCATGGGTCTCCATAGGTCACTTCACTCGTGCTCAGTAACATTGGATTTTATGAGAATAATAAAATCTGTTTATCCATTTACAAGATGATGGGAATTTGAATAGTTTTCAGCTTGGGACCATAATGTGAAATATGGTGTTATGAAATCCTTGTAAAATTGTCTTTTGTGAACAGTGTTTTTGGTTCATTTAGCTAATTAATCAGAGATACCATAGTGTGTGTGTGTGTGTGTGTGTGTGTGTGTGTGTGCGCGTGTGTGTGTGTAACATAAAAGAAACAATTTCATTCTTTTTTCTTTGATCACACTACTTCATATTTGCACATGCAATGCATCAAAGTTACACTCCTCCCACATCTTCATGAACAAGAGTAACTTTTGGTATTTTTAATCTTAGCCAATCTTATAAAATAAATTAATACTCCTTTTAAAGCAAGATTATCTTTATCCATAACGAATTTCTTACACAAAATATTAACTACTAGAACTTGCTTAGGTAAGCAATATAAATATACTTTGTATACATATATGTGAAACCAAGCATTACTCCTATATATGCCTCAACTTATAAGAAAGAAGAAAAATTTGCACTGATTTTACATTTTTTATGAAATTAATATTTACTATTGAAAACATAGTTCTGTACACAAAGAAAGAAATTGACGAGTCGTTAAAAACATGGATTGCTATCTTGTTCCATTTCTTATTTATTCAATTATTTATAACTGGCTATTGTTTTGAAAATAAGACAATTCATAGTTTTATATCACCTTTTTTCCCATCATGGTTGATAAGGATAGGGATATTTGTATCTTTAAAAGTGAAAATTAAATATGATTATTAAAACCTTTTCAATTTTCTCAGTGGGAAGGTATTACAACCAGTTTTGTGATGGCAACTCATATGTGCTATCATCCTTAGTAGCTTACTTCCAAACACTTTCAAAAAGCTTGGATAATGTCATGAAATTTACTGTGTTTGAAAATGTGATACAACATTAATATATATCTTTATAGGAAGATCGAAGTATCCAGCTTGTGGGCCTCTCTTAGCCCTGTGTCTAAAGTTCATGGTGTCTTCAGCAATAGGGACTTACCTTCCATTTCTGGGGGGCAACCAAGGGAAAAAGCAATCATCTATAAGGCTTTGGTAGTCTCTGCGACAACTCTGACCATTGACTTAAAAAAATAATTTTTGACATGGTGCTTGATGTTGTTAGATGGGCTATGGCTTATGGGAATTTTTCATTTAAAAACATACATGAACATACACCAACATCCATGTGTTATAGGTATATTTAGGTAGACAGTTAACGGCTGGGTTACTTACAACTTTTTTAGACATCATTAGTGCCGTTTTACGCTCGTCCTTTATTCAATATGGAGTCTTCCCCTCTCTCATTAGAACCCCTCTTATTTCCCCATTTTGTCCTCAGATTGCTTGTACTCTTCCCCTCTCTCTTGCCCCCTGCCCCACAATGATTCCAGTTTACTCTCCTAGTTCCTGTAGTTACTCCAGTCTATATACTCACAATCGCTGGTTTAGAGCTGGGACCCTCAGATGAGAGAGCACATACAACATATGTCTTTCAAGGTCTGAGTCATCTCACTCAATATGATCTTTTCTAGTTCCACCCATTTGCCTGCAAATTTCATGACTTCATTTTTTTAATAGCTAAATAGTATTACAGAAGCTACAGCCATGAAGCCTCATCAGTTTAGCTGTCTAAACATTACTTGAATACCAATAGACAGGCTAACATGAATGGGGGAAGACTCACGAGGCCTCAACCCTACACAAAGTACTAAAATCAACTAAGGGATGCTGAGAGAAGGAGAAATATTCTTCCACAGAGTAGAGCACACCAACTGGTTATCAGATACCAAATGGTCATCTTTGAAAATGTATATATACACAATTAATAGATTGAGACGGCTGTTATAAATATATATGTGTATATATTTAATTATTATATTTATATATAATTGTTTATGTATATAAACAATTAAAGAAAAAGAGGTCATGAATTTGAAAGAGGGCAAGAGTATTAGTACATAGAAGGGTTTATATGGAGGAAAGGTAAGGAGGAAATGATGTAATTATATAACAACCTCAAAAAATGATTTAATAATTTTTTAAGAGATCAGAATATAACACAGCAAATCAATTCACAGAATCCTTTATCAACTTACTGGAGAATTTCAATTAGCTACACATCATATTCACTTACTAAATAAACCAAAATGGAATATTTTCAAAAAACAAAAAGTTATTTAGGCAGGAGTATGCTTTGGCCCAGACTGACCTAGTAATTCTGCTTTAGGTTCTCAATACCGCTAGTATTACAGAGATGGAGTGTGAACTCAACCTTTGAGCCTGTGATATCTGGAATATCTAGCCAGAAAACATAAGATAAAACAGAAATTACTCAATATAGCCACTATGAAACCACCTCTGCCTGATTTTGTCAGCACCAGGAGCAGAATAACTCACAGACGTTTATCATGTTAATTAACAATATTCTCCTGCCTGCAGTTCAAAGGGAATGAAGTTCCTGTCCACTGAGAAGGTCTTTGTGTTTTTAAAGAACATTGTTATATATTTCCATGTCAAAATCTGTGTTTTACCCTATGTCAGTGATTGCTCAAGTTCAACGAAATCTAGGTAGACCTGAGACTGATTTGTGAAACAATTATTCTCTCTCATCAGCTTGCAAACATCAACAGACTTCTTGATGCCTGATCATGTAGTTCACACTGACATAATATCCAACAATTCTACCTTTAAAAACATTTATTCCTTGAAGGCATATTTTTCTCTTCAACATCATCAGTTATGCTTACCCACAAAGTCTTATTTCTGCAACTCTTCCTTCTGTTGAGCATGAGACTCTTAATCTCAGGGTCATGGGTTCAAGCCCCACGTTGGGCGCCATTCTGTAGTAAGAGCTGCGGGCTGCGTTTCCGCCGCCTTAGCTCCCAGCCACCTGGCTAGCTTATGCCCCGAAATAACAACACACAAACTGCATTCTTTTAAACACTGCCTGGCCCATTAGTTTCAGCCTCTTACTCACATCTTGATTAACCCATATCTAATAATCTGTGTAGTACCACCTACTCACATCTTGATTAACCCATATCTAATAATCTGTGTAGCACCACGAAGTGGTGTCTTACCAGGAGGATTCTAGCATACGTCCATCTTGGGCTGGAGCTTCATTGCATCTGACGCTGAGAGGAGAGGCATGGCATCTGCCCCAGAGAGGCGAGGCATGGCGATTGCCTGAGGCATCTCACTAACTTCCCTTCTTCCCAGCATTCTGTTCTGCCTACTCCACCCACCTAAGGGCTGGTCAATCAAATGGGCAGGCAGTTTCTTTATTAACCAATGAAATCAACTCAAACAGAAGAGCCTCCCACATCATTTCTAGAAAACCCTTTTCAAGGCATCTACAGTTGCACCAGCACACTCCCCTGTCTGGATGCACCTTTCTCCACTGTCATACCCATTCCTGTGATTCACACTTTCTGTTATCAGTGAAGGTCAAGTTGACCCTTGGTGGCTACAGTCCACTCTCAGGGTAGCAGTTTTAGTCATCAGTCAGTCCATAATTTTAATTGAAAAAAATTTGTTAGAATGCTCAATGATGAAGGCATACAACTTTTAAATGTTTCATTCATAGCCCATACTGGAAGGCCATTTTATATTACCCCCCTCTGAAAACTTTTCTGAGATGTTTACTGTCATCAATTGATGTCATGTTTACAATTTTAGTAAATTTAATGTCAGCCTACATCCCACTATTATATCTCCTGTCATTCTCCCTAAAAGGTTATGATTTAGCTCTGTAGAGCTAGGAAAAGAGTCATAGAAAGAAGAAAAAAGAAGGGAGAAGATGGGAAAGAAGGAAGGGAGGAAGGTAAGGAAGGTAACCTCAAGTATGTTGGTATTTTGACACAGTCCCTAGATTTTAAAGTTTATGAATATCAATATTACCTCTAAAACTTTAGTAAGAATGAGGGAAGGAGGAGACTCTGATATAGTACACCTAACCTTTAGACAAACTAAGTTTTATCTTGCTAGGAGAAATCCAAAAATCTTAATATAGCAGCTTGGAAAGCAACTCAGTTCCTTTTGAGCAGGTTTACAGAAAACACCCCCAGTGGTGGAAGCATCTGCATAGTGTTACATCTGTATATGAACACCAACTTAGAATAGAAGAAATGACTTAACATCCAAAGCATTGTTTCTTCAGACCTAGCTCCAGGAACATGCCAGTATTATAATACACATCAGGAAATGAGAAGAAATGAGTATCTACCTACCCACCAGCTGTGATGTCAGGTCTTATAAAAATGAAAATCAAAGAGCCCACTAGATAAAAATCCCATGACCTAGTTTTGGTTGAAATGTTAAGACTTTACTGATATTGAAACAGAAATTTTGTGGTCATGATCTTCTCCCAACCAATAGATTTTCAAGTCACTATTGTCAAGAAATGATGAGATTAAGAGTCTGAATAGAAAGCTAAAACTTCTGTAGAGCCAGCCAGAGAGCATACACAGCCTGACTAGAAGAATTCAAGGGAAAGGAGGTATAACACGAGGGTATATTGTCTCTAAAGGCCTATCCAGTGGTACTCCCTTGATCAGGGAAACCTCATTTTCCATTCTTAATTTTATTTAGTATGGCTCCAACTCATCAAAACCATTACTCACCCTCAGCAGAGGCCAGCATCAATGGTGCATGATGTACACAATTTATGGACATACAGTTAAGAGATAGGCAAATAAGAGGAAAGGACAGAAGAAACTGAAGATGCACACAAAAGCAGGGGATAATGTAGATTCCTGTTTGAAGTACTTTCCCTTTTCTGGGTCTGTGTTTTAGATTAATGGTAATCTTTAAAGTTCTAGTCAGGAAAAAGATCTTCTAAAAGGGGAGTTGCATATATTATAAGACTTTATCTATTCTTTGCCATGTCTCAAACCAGGAATAATGTCTAGTGTAATCACACAGTTAATGAAAATTTCCTGATTATTTAAATGGCTGACTCTTGCTCTTCATTAGCTTCTAGAGCAAACACCCTCTGTTTTTCTAAACCAGAGGACTGAGTCTTGAAGTAGAATGTGTTCGAGGGTGCACTGTTTTAGATTTACAGTAGTTTAATTTTTGTAGAAAAAAATTAATTATTTTTAAAACAGATTATTTCTAAACCACAAGATTGAGTAAAACTGATTTGGAAATGACTATAAATTAAGATATTTTGATGTAAATATTAAGTTGAACCATCTTCTTTAGAAAAAATCCTAGAAATGATTGAAAATAGCTTTAGAGTTCTTTTGATTTTTTTAAGCAAGAAAATTAGCTTCAACCACAAAGTCACTACATTACGTAGCTCCTTTTGTGCAAGTTTATTGCTCCTGGAGTGTGTGCTTTAGAAGAAGGATAAAGCTAGCCTGAGCTGATGACGGGAAAACCCACGGAGCAAGCAAAAGACTTGTTTTCTTTCCAGGCATTGAACTACTATAGTTCAACGGGGGCAATGGGTATGGATGTGACTTCATCACCCACCGTGGGTTGAGTATATTTTCTCGCTTAACCACCAACGTTCTTCCGTTAAGCTGTATTTGCTTTCTAAACCTGGACTGTGTTTTCTCTCCATGTGGTTCCTTTCCATTTACTCTTTTCCACATTCTTTACTTCCTGAGAGCCATGATATTACAGCCTTCAATGAGGACAGTGTCAAAAGCAAAGTCTAGAGTTTGTCAAGTTTATTTTGTGCAAGAAAGTTACCTCTCTGTCCATCTCTAGGACTAATTCACCTTACAAAATAATACAGCCAAACTGAACAAAATGACACATTAGAGAAAGTTCTGGAATAAAACAATTATATGTCTTCATACAGAAAACACCGTCCGCCTAACTCACACTCTTTATAGCTGGTGAGTGAGCCTACGCCATGCTCAAGACTCCCAGCACTGGCTCCTCCCAGTGAGAGTTTCCCTCCTGTGCCAAGTGATGATAGGGAATGGGATTGACAGCTTGTTTTATTTTCTTGGTAACCAATTGTTAAGAGAGTCGTATGCAACTTGCAGCAGCATCTGTCTAGGTTGAGATTTGCTCTTAAGGATAAATGTCTTCCAAGTGACTACTCTTCACCTATAGCCATACCACCCTGAACATTCTAAAGGACCACTTTTCAATACCTAGCCCACGTTTTTATTCCTATCAACTTTACTATTCCAGAGCATGATTTCGGTGTGTGTATGTATGTATGTATGTGTGTGTGTGTGTGTGTATGCAAGCATGTGTATACATGAGTGCACATGTTGGTAAAAGCCAGAGGTTGATGTCTAGTGTCTTACTCAATTATTGTCCATCTTACTTTTTGACAAAGTGTCACCCACTAAACCAGGAGCTCACCAGTGTGGATAGACAGAGTAACCAAAAGGCTCCAGGGAATCATCCTCTGTCTGCCTCCCAGCACTGGGATTATGAACAGGCACCTCCGTATTCAGCTTTTCCCTGAGTGCTGGGAATCCAAACTCAAGTCTTCCTGCCCTTGCAGCAAACACGTGAACAAAGCCATTCCATTATGCTTCATTTTCTTTTAAGTCAATAAGCTTTTTGCTTAAAAATAAATCAGCACTGACATACACACACACACACACACACACACACACACACACACACATTTTCCTGATAATAAAGGCATCCACACTTGCATGTGCACCCCCTGCCGCATACAAGATATGGCTCAGAGCTTACTATAGACAGAGAGAGAGCTCTGGAATATTTCTTAAATCTGGCAATACACCCATGCCCTGACTTCTCTAGTCCAGATAGTTCTGGGTATGAATTCTTTCTGAAGGATGACACGTGTGATGAGGCAGGCCTGGCCTGAGCAGGGAAGGGGGGATTCTATGTCAATATTCCTTTCTCCATCACACCATCTATGTGGTGTTGGTCTCATTGGAGACTCCAGAATATTGGTTATCCACTAGGAACTGACACTACGGTAAGAAATAAGTCACACCCATTGCATTTTGAAGTAACTGACTTTGCAATCTCTTCTGTAGGGTTCCCTCTTTGATTTCATCAGATTCCACTTTCTAAGCTTTATTTGTCCAATCACACTGGCTCTTTTCACCTGAGGTCTGGGATGGGAAAATGGTCCTCTTAATGCTTTGGTCCAAGAGAAAATCAGAGCACCTTGCTGAAACGTGTGCACTTCAACATATGTATCAGTGCCTGCAAAAGCATTTAGTCACTCTGTGTATACGTTAAGACTAAAATGGCTTAGATTTTTACAGATTCATAAAGATTATTTCTCTGGACATTTTGGATCAAATCTTAAAATATGTACAGTATCAGTCTCCTATAAATGCAGACTTCACTGCAACAGATACTAGATTGCACTCGCTCATTCTGTGATCATGAAAACGTTAACACTCAAGCAATAACAGAAAGCACACATTTTGCCATTTGCCTGATAGAACTATGTTTTACACTTGGACAGAAAGTACCCAGCATTTGGGGCCAAATTTACTTTCATAATTACTTCTCCTTTCTGTAGATGAGGTTTCTTGGGTGTCAGACACCAACCTGCTGATGCCACTGGTTTTCAGGGAAGGAGGAAGGGGCCTTCCTCATTGCTCATGACTAAGTCTATCTGTGTGGAAACTAGCTTTTGGTTGCTTAGGAATTCGTTGGCTTATGGCTGTTTGTTCCGTACCCTACTTGAAGCCATAATTTCTGCCTGCTCTTGTATCATTATTTATCTTTAGAGTCACAGAATGTCATGCATAAAAAGAAGTCATTATCTGGAGAATTTCTAAGAATCTTCAAGTGAAGAAAGAGTAACAGTTAAGTAACTCAAGAGATTAGTCATCGTCTGAAGCTGTCACTCTAACCCGTTTTTTTGTGTGGCTCTTTAAAAAAAAGTAAAACAACAAAATTCATTAAGTTTTCTTCAAATCGAATAATTATGCATGCTCACTGTAAAGTCAAATCTGAGGCAGTGAGATGTCTTCCGGAGTAAAGGAACTTGGTCAAGCCCAGTAACAAGCATTCTACCCCGAAGACCCACACAGTGGAAGGAGAGGGCAGATTCTCACAAGGTCGTCTTTGCTTCCTATATGTCTTTCTCCTACCACATACAAAAAGGCTTAATTATCTTTTAATGTACAAGTATATAAATTATCACTGTCTTTTCCCTTCCCCAAGAGAGTACTCATTTTGAAAGCTTGGTGTACTTTGCTTCATGTTTGATTATGTTTATGAAGTCATACAAACATACAGATATAAAATGCTTCAATTCTATAATAGGACCCATTAGAATGTGGGATAATTTCATATTCCTCTATAATCTGATTTCTAATTACCCATTATTATCTTAGACAAGCCATCATAGTAAGCAAATATGCACAGTTTTACCTCATTGTTTTAAAGAGCTATGCAGTATTTCATTATATGAATGTTAAAATAATTCATATAACCATTACCTTGCTGATGAACAATTAGCATTTTCCAATTGTATGTTATTACATTAGCACACTAACACATATATTCACACATGCTTCTTAATTTCTTTATAGGACAGATATCTTCATGTAGAAGTAGCATCCAAAGATAGCATATACCTTCTCTAGTATTATAACATATTTTCAGTCACTATTATGGAAGGGTACTAATGATGTTTTTTTCTTAACACCTTCAATTTTACTGGATATTGTCAAATATTTTAAATGTTGGTAAGTTAGTACGTAAAAAATTCATTTGTTGTTTAAATTTTCATTTAAGTGCTACCAGTTATGCTGCAGTTCTTGTCAAAGTTACACTCATCACTAGTCAAGAGACAATGAGTTGCTTTTCATATATTACTTTCAATAATTGCTTTTTCCCATGAAAACACATTACTAACCTACCTAATAGGACACTTGACATTGCCTTTCTGTTATATATGTTATAGATGTTATATATGTATAGATGTTACTAGAAATAAACTATAAGGGTTTAACATTAATCATCTGAACTGTCACTTTTAACAGTCTAAAAAGATCTGTCAATTGTCCATTCTTGCTATTTCAACTAAACCAGCAAAATATTTGCAATGAAAAGATTCCAATAGGAATATATTATTATTAAGAGTAATAGAAAAGAATGAGAATGGGGATCCTCTGAATTTTGAGTTGGGAAGGCATCATCAGATAGAGCAATGGCTCCCATCCTGTGGACCAAAAACCCATTGGTGGGTCCAATGACCTTTCATAGGGATCACCTAAGATCATTGTAAAATACAGATATTTACATTACAGTTCCTAACAGTAGTAAAATTACAGCTATAAAGTAGCAATGAAATAATTTTATGGTTTGGGAGTAACCACAACATGAGGAACTACATTAAAAGTTTGGAACATGAGGAAGTATTTTAAGAACCTGCTTGTTCGTTCCTGGCTGCCCAGACTCAAAATAACCACACAGAAATTGTATTAGTTAAATCACTGCTCAGCCTATTAGCTCTAGATTTTTTTATTGGCTAGCTCTTACATATTAATTTAACCCATTTCAGTTAATCTATGTATTGCCACATGGCTGTGGTTTACCGGTAAGGTTCTGGCTCATCTGCCCCTGGTGGCCACTACATGGCATCTCCTTGTCTCTGCCTTCTTTCTCCCAGCCTTTAGTTTACCCCCCCACCCAGCCTACTAGCTCTCTCTATTCTGCCTGTACAGGCCCAAGACAGCTTCTTTATTAACCAATGATATTCACAGCCTACAGAGGGGAACCCCACATCAAGGTAGGTTGAGAGTCACTGTGAAAGAGGAACATTTACAAAGACAAGAGCATAAAAAGAAGCAAGTATATGCTTAGGAAGAACATGAAAACTGAGGAAAAAAGGTGAAGTCAAAGAATAGATGTGTGTCTAAGAAACGAAGCATTGAGAGAACTTAGGGTAGTATGGTATATTGTAGAGGCTGACAAGGAAATAGATATGGAACTTTGTTGGGGGGACTGGAAATCATCTATGTGAAATCTGAGAGGTATTCTAAATCTAAGGAGAAGCCATTAGCAACCACACAAGTGACTCTAGGATTAAGGACTGAAGATGAGGATTTAAGAAACATTAGCATCAAGCTGCCATTATAAACAACCCTGAACCCGAGATGATCTAGTCATAACCAAAGGCAGGAAAGGCTGGAATATGCACAAAGGGAACATTAGAGTTAAGCACTAAATGTTCTCTTTAAATACAGTGTGAAGCTGACTTCTGCGAATGGCAAGATTGAAAACTAAGTTTCTCTAAAGTTGTAATCTGAACCATTTTAAATGTCTGTGAATTCCTTCTAAGGCACACCACTGCAGAGTTAGTACAAAAGGCAGGAATTTTATATCCAAATGTCTGTAATAACCTCTAAAGCCTATGGGAATTCAGGCATTTGTGTGTGAAGTTGTGGCACATTAAGGGAGAAAGGGGTAGAGAAAAGCAAACACAAAACCCTCCATGCAAAGAAACTGTATTTGATGCACTCTGGGAGCAAGTCAATAGAGATGCCTGATAAAAGAATAGATACTTGCGGTCATAGAACAACTTCGAATAAACTTCAGATTGCTGTCTCAGATGTGGGTGCTTCCAAACAGCCTGCACCCTCTAGGCGTTTCTCGTTCCAGCCCAGCCAGCCTGGATGACTTATTTCAATTTACTTCAAAGTATATGTTTCCTTTCACTTATTCAAGAGACCAAGCTTCAGGAATGTGTACACGTCAGTTAAAACGATGACATGTAAAATACAAAAGCCCAATTTGAGGTACGCTGGTTTGCAGAAATGTTGAAAGTTTACAAACGCATGACCTCACAGAAACGAAAGTAAACAGACCTCAACTAATTTTCACCTCATAATTTATCTTACATCATCCAACTGGTTCTTGAAAAACCACTTTGAAGGTTAAGAAATAGTTCAGCACTGTACATCACAGAAATTCCATCTCTGTCTTACTTTCAGATCCCTTTAAATGTGCTTTCTTTTGGCAATGACTAAGGAAGAGAAAGACTGACTTTACACAGATATTCTAGCGAACACACGCAAGAATGCACCCAAAAATCAGTTCTGTTTTGAAAATTAAAAAAAAAAAATGCCAGGGATTTTCCAAGAAAGTAGATGAAAAGGCTTAAAAACATTTGGTGACTCAGAAAACAGCCTTTATATACTGAGAAGAAGTTGAGTGTGTTGGTTCACGAGTAAGCAATTTTGGTGAATAATCTACTTCAAAGGTGCTTTAAATATATCATTTATAACAGTATACCCAATAACATGATTTTCCTTTAAAACATTAGTCACAGGGCATAGTCTAGTTGGTTTACTAATGCAATGATTTGTAGAAAATCATTTCCAACAACCAGAGGATCCTATTTCAAAGATTAGGAAAACCTTCAATTACAAAAAAACAAACGTTTTCATTATTTTTAAAAACTGTAAATAAAATCAATTTTTATACCAGATAAATAAATAAATAGCCTAAATAAACTGTGAGCTAAAAAGCATCATTGCAAATTCCCTCATTGAAAATTACAAAGTCCATATTGACAGCAGTTAATCAACTCAGGGTTGGTAAAAATGGCAAAGTTTGCATTTTCCTTAAATGACGATATGAACTTGGAAGGGGAAGCAAGTGCAGTATATTTATTCAACAGAAGAAACAGCCAGTGTTCTCGCCCTGTCCATTATGTGGTTAACTCGTCACTCACTGTGGGCTAAGTAAACAAATAAAATGAGAAGGAAGACAGCTAAGATTTTAAAAAAATAAACTCATCAGGAAACAAAAACAATGATGGTAGTGATAGGGTTCACAGAGAACAGGGATAAGATGGAGACCAGAGCCCAAGGCAAAGCCCAGAAGCATGGTAATGAGGTGGAGGGGAATGGAAACGATGAACGTGAAGGTCATGTCAATAAGATGCAGCCTTCCAAAAAAGAGAGTGAAATCATTGCTAATCCAGCTCTGAAGAGAGTCTTACCTGAGCAGGGGACACACATAATCCATAAAGCAAATGGGAGCAGAAGGGTGCTCAGCTTCCACCTCCAATGGCAGCACCTTATCCCCTGTGTATCCACCATCCTGCAATTAATGACAAAAGTCACAGTCAGGGCAGGTACCCTTCTCAGCTACCAGCAGGCATTTAATACAGAAAAAACCTTTTAGTCTTGTTTTCTAATAAAGAACTTAATGTATAAGAGATAGAACCCAGAGCTTCAGGAATGGGAAGCAAATGTTCTTGGCCATGTCCTCAGAAGAGACTTGAAAGACAATGAAGACCAAATCATCCCCTTCAAGCAAAAGAGAAAGACATCCAGAGGCTGGGGAGCTAGTAAAGTGCTTGCTAGGCAGGCCTAGGGAACTGAGTTCAATCTCCACCACTCATATAAAAAAAAAAGTCAACCAGTGCCTGTAACCCCAGTGCTGAAGACAGAGAGACAGTGGGACATTGACCTGAGGGCCCGGCCCACTGAGAGAGCTTCAAGGTCAGTTACAGATCCAAAAAAAAGAGGTGGATAGTGATGGAGGACACAGGATGCTGACCTCTGGTTTCCACAGGCATCTGCACACGCATGTATGAACAAGTACACACATACCCTTATGCACACATACATACATAGCAAGTTCATCCATTTTATCTCTTACCTGGACACTTGTCCAGGTCCAAATTTGAATTCTCTATTTAAAAACACCTGTGTCTTCTGTCTCCTGCCTGTCTCTTGCATGAGTCAGAATCTACACCTGTCTAAAAGCTATCCTATGAATCTGTTATTCCTGTCCCTGTCTCTCTCTCTCTCTCTCTCTCTCTCTCTCTCTCTCTCTCTCTCTCTCTCTCTCTCTCTCTCTCTCTCTCTCTCTCTCTGTGTTGTGCTTGTGTTTTTGATGTGTCCAAGTATGATTGGTGTCTGTCCCTACCGATCATCATAGGAAACATCATACAGGGAAGGACTGGGATACTTTACATAAATCTTAAACTGAGTTTTAAAATGAATTAAGTCATAGGCTCCAACTGACCAAGACAACACAAACCACTATCAACCAATATCCATACATAGTGGCTTTTAACTTTCATGCTAGATTTAGGAAGTTGCTTTCAAGTTCTGGAATTTGTGGCTTTCAGCAAATGATGTACATACATTGTTCTGGGCTTGGGCCTGGAGGGATATAATTTAAGATTTTAGCTATGCATTAGCTTAGGTTGTGAAAGCTAATTACAAGGGAAATACAAGACAAGTAAGGTTAGTTTTACATTGTTCTCTTAAAGGCAGGTTAAATAAACAGGTCAAGTATACAGTAGGATAGCAGTCCTAAGTGTGAGTGACCTCCAGGAATATAATTAACTCTGGTCCAGCATAAGTTCCTGTTTCTTAGAATGCAAGAGATTTTTTCAGAAAAGAGTGTCACCTCATACTTGCTTGTACCTTCCTTACAAGAATATACATGGTAGGCAATTTCTTAATGAAGATGTGAAAATATTCAAATTATTCTAATAATAAACCAGAATTCTTTAAGAAAATAAAACTATTTCAACTTTGACCTCTGCAACAGCAGCAGATATATACGTACATCTAATAGATAATTATATTATTCTTCCCTGTATTGTTTTAGATCTTTTGTGTGTGGGGGTTGTTGTTTTAGATCTTAAGAAAATGTTTTCATGGGAGAACTTCTCTTGTCAAAGGGTAATATTAAAAATAAAATTAAATTTCTCTTCTTTCCCTAAAATGAAACACTGAAGTATTAACTTTCCAGAGAAAAAAAATTAACCCAACTCTCAGTGTTTTCAAATGGTTAGTAATCATCAAGTAGTTCAGACACTGCTAAGTAATGTTAGATGCAGGTGAAAACATCCCATCTTTGTGTATCAATATTTTCATTCTCTATTTTAAATTACATGGATTGTGTGTTTGTGTATACCTGTACACATGTGCAAGTAGACATCAGAGGGCAACTTCTGGGAGCTAGTTTTACCTTCCATCATGTGGGTTCCAGGGATCAAACACTTGGGTCATGAGACTTAGGGTCAAAGGCCTTTACCTGGTTGGTAGCCCATCTTGCTAGATCAGCAGTATCAGTCATATCTAAATCAAAAGATGTACTTACTAAAGAAAGGCTCAATGCTATCACAGCTCACAACAGACTCAACTGAGTCAGCATCATTAAAAGAGGAAAGCTGTGAAGGCTACAGTAGAATAAAAGCCATTTGTTCAAGGGTCCATAGAAGAACTGATGCTGAGAGAGGTAACGGCAGGCAGGCAAGCACGGAAGCAACAGGAATAAATCACCAGGGCTTCAAATACCCAAAGAGACACCAAAGTTGCAATTACTACCAGAGAGCAATTTTACTTCTAGAAGGACAAGATCCTTTTTAAAACCCTAAAATCTGCTTTTGTGGGTCAAGTGTGTAACACTAAAGGAGAAGTCAAGGAAACACTCAGGTGAGAGAACATACACGAAAGGATTCCCATACTTGCCTTAAGAATACATTTTGAATCATTTTTTGGTAAGTTGTATGAAAGAAAATATGAGTTACAGTAAAAGTGGTCTGGGTTTGCTATCTAAGACCTGTGCAAGCCGGGCGGTGGTGGTGCACGCCTTTAATCCCAGCACTCGGGAGGCAGAGGCAGGCGGATCTCTGAGTTCGAGGCCAGCCTGGTCTACAAGAGCTAGTTCCAGGACAGGCTCTAGAAACTACAGGGAAATCCTGTCTTGAAAAACCAAATAAATAAATAAATAAATAGACCTGTGCAATCCCAAAATTTTATGTGACCTCTTGTATCTGTGTGTCACTTGTAAAGAACAGCAGGGCACCTGGCCCATTGACCCACTGATGAATATCTTCAAAATAAGACGATGTCTTCAAAAGTCAGTACCTGAGATCTCCCAAGCATTCCATAAATAACAGCTGTTATTATAATTACTGTCAAGCCAGGCATGGTAATGTAGATGTTTATTCTACCCAGTGGATAAGAAAAGGAAGACACTTAAACAATAGCAGATGATAGGCCTCATTTTTCTATGCCAACATCCATCAAGGGACCCTAGAGCCACCTCAAGCATCACCTGAATATACTTGTTCATGCTTGCTATAAAAGAATACACTTTACGTAGTGCCTGAGGTCCACATCCCAATCTTGCATTTACTCCACATTCTACAAGTTCCAGCTACAGGTAGCTGTACATTTGGAATTTCTAAGACAAGAGTAAGACCTGAAGAGGAATTGTTTTGGTAGGCCAAACATGTTTTCAGATATTGCCATCCAATATATTTGAAGTGAAAAGTCGTTACCGATTAAGAGGAACAGGTTTGAGTCCGTAAAAACACTAATACTAATTGCTATGGACTCTGGATTGGCAAGAGCTTATTACAGTTCCTCCGTTGACTGTGTGATTTGGGGGATGATCACTTTGCGGGGGGATACTTAAAACCCTGAGCCTTGTCACTCTCTGTAAAGGAGCTACTACAGCCCAGAAAGATCTGTTACCTCTAGCTCAGTCAGCAGGGGCTTCCACAACTATGTAGTCTGCCACAGAGAAAGGGCACTTATTTGGAAGAACGGGCCTGTTTCCTATTGACAATGCAAGAATGAGGTGTTTCCCATTCGTACTGGGGATAAATCGGCTGCGCTTCTAAAACAAAAGAACAATTACAAATTCAAAGAAGTTTAGAGAACCATTATCCAAAGGATGATGTCTAGCTTATGAATCTCACAGAAGAAACTGAGGGTCAACAAAATGAAAAGGAACAAACAGAGCTGACTGCCACCAGCCTTTCTAAGAGTTCTGTCACCCTTTTAGCTTCTCACTCTATGTGTCATGGAGAGATTCTCCTCCATCAATCTATGAGCAATGCTCACTCTCTTAAATTCATACATTCTCCCAAACAGAAGCACATTCCTTAGCCTAGATACCAAGCACCGTTTATTTTCCACGCAAATTCCCCTTTCTTATAAAGGGCTCTCACATTTACGGACTACAGCTGATCCTTGAACTGTTTCTACCAAAGCTGCCTGCAATCCTATCAGGCAATAGCTGCAAATGAAGACCAGGGCTTGACACATTCCAGGACTCAAGACTCCCTCACTTTAGACACAAAAGGAGCCAGGACAGAGAAAACACTTGTATTGTAACATAAACCATGTGACAAGCCAACTTTCATCTACTTTACTGTTTACTGAAGAACAGAAACAAATAAATTTAGAACAGGGGAAGGAAAGCACTATGGTTCTTCTCAGGGGATCACTTAGCAAAGATACATCCCTGAAATTTAAACAACTTTCTCAGAAGAATGGAAAATCCCAAGCAGGGTTACTAAGGTTCTAAACAGGAACTTTAACTTGGTACAGGCTTCATTGTGGTCTCAGGGTTTGACCAAGAACAGAAACTTTTTTTTCAAGATTTATTTTTATTTTTATTTATGTGTCTCTGTCTCTGTGTGTACATGCCAGGTCCATATGGGCACCCATGGAGGTCAGAAGAGGGTGTGTGTTGGATGCCCTGGGACTGGGGTTACAGGTGGTTGTGAGCCACATGATGTGGATGATGGGACTGGACTCTGGTTCTCTGGAAGAGCAGCAAGTGCTCTTAACCATGCAGTTATCTCTTTAGCCCCCAAGAAACACGTGTTAAAGGAACATAGAGTCATAGCCTTGTATAATTTGAAGAGAATCCTTTTCATTCTGCAAATAAACCTGTTATCCCTCAGGTAAGAAAATTAGAGATTAAACGACTTGCCCAGCTTTCAGAATCAGTAGTAAGATCCAAACACTTTGTGTCCTCTGGCTTCCAATTCACCTGGTGAGGGCCAGTTTACCTTTGCTGCAATCCTACACCAAAACAATAGGCTACAAAATACAGTACGCTTGAGCCCATTTCCAAAAGTTTTGGAGAACAAAGACATTTCACAGGAATAATTTCAGCTAGATGCATAAGCACTAGCAGACATGACTTTAAACTGAGCAAAAGATTTTCAAAATCTACCATTTACTGCTACTTCCGGTGGTTCACTCAAAGATACAATTTTATGTGAAGCTAGTGAAGACATTTTAAAATTAATAGAGAAATTGGCAGGATATTAGTTCTACTAATATCAATAATCAGAATTAAATTCCTTGGCCATATTCCCACTATGTATCTATGGCAAATATTTTCATAAAAAGCTTTGGAAGTGGCAGAGAACACCTTGAGATCTAGCAGGATAAAATGAACAGTGATTTAGCATATTTGAGCCTGCTCATAACAGCGTTTCTTCTTTCAGTGAAAGGTCATATTCCCGAGACTAAGGGGAAAAAAAAGAGTGTGCTATTCTATTACTGAATTCAGACCCTTTCATTAGGTTGGCTTCCCCCTCTACAAAAATCTCACTTATTTTTCAGGTCTTCACAAAGCTTGTCTCATTTGAACAAGAATATGCATGACTGACTCATAGCATAAAGCCAACGTGAGAACTTAAACAAATGTATCCTACACAGAGAGAGAGAGAGAGAAAGGTACATACAAGCACAAACGCATGAGTGCATGCACAAATAGGCACTAGATAAACTGGGAGAGAGAAAGAGAGAGAGAGAGAGCTATAATTTATCAACATCCCATTTTTATTCTGCTCTATAGTTGTGTAAAATGTTCTTAATGAAAACTTAGCCAAAGGATATATGTGATATTGTTGTATTAAATTGTTTACAACTGTAGCTGAATCTGCATTTATCTTAAAATTTTTTAATAAAAAGTAAACCTCTAAGCCTTGATACAGGCTAAGTTTCAGAAGATTCTAGAAAGACAGTCTTGTAGGGGAGGGGTCTATAGGGAAGGATCAAACAAATAAAGCTAGTGTTTATAATATATGATTCTTGAAAAAGGGATATTCAGTTGTTCTTCACAGTTTTAAAGATTTGTTTTATATTTTATATGCATGTATGTATGTGTTTATGTGTGTAAGCACCTGTGTGTAGATGCCTTTGGAGGCCGGAAGAGGGTGCTGGATCCCTAGAGCTGAAGTTATAGGTGATTATGAGCTGTCCATCTAATTGAGGACTAGGAACTGAACTCCTGACCTCTCAAGAGCAGTAAGGTCCCTCAGGGATGGGCCATATCTCCAGCCTCTTTTGTATTTTCTGTTTTATACTTTGGAACTTCTTGTAGGCTTACAATTATTTTTTTAAAAAAATTAAATTACTCCCATTATCCACTGGGGCAAGTCCTCGCTGTGACCCCTGCTGGTGAGTGGCATTGCTTTGATCTCTGTCAGTTGACAGAAGTGTCTCTCTTGGATTTCCTTTATTTGGATTGGCAGGACTAAGTCATATACATACTTTTCTATTACAGTATAAATATTTTTCTTTCTGATTGTGTTTTTTAACCAATTTTATCATAAACATGTAAGCTTTCATTATATCTGCCATCGTTTAAATAATCTAAAAAGACATTCCTAGGAATTCCCCTCTGAGTAAAAGGGAGGTAAGATGATTCCAGGTAGCCCTACTCGTTAACTTGGAATTCTTCGTTTGAGTTCATGCATCCTTTAAACATTATCATTTCGACCAAGCAGCATGCCTCATGATGTCAACTAGCATGGATGAGGTAATGATGTCATCCAGCTAGGAATAAACCATGGAAATATATACGTCTGGTCGCAAACACTACACATACTTTGTATTTAGTCTAAGTACTAGATAGTCTTTAAAAACTTCTTTCATCAGAAATGTAAATTCTATATGACATGTGGACAGTTGGAAGCATGACTGTGTCTGAAGACATTATCATCAGTTTATTTTCTAATATATAAATGAGATTTCTCTCAAATCATTATTTCCAGAAATCAGAGTGACACTTCAGTCAGACAGTAACAACCCTGAACTTCTAATATTTCCCATAAGCAAACAGACAATAGCCTCATTCACCATTCACATTGGACAGGCACAATGACATGTAACTTATATAAGCCATAAATGGAACAGTAGTTTCATGCACTGTGAGACCAACAAAAGCCAGCCTTGCAAAATCTACTTAATTTTTCGGAGCATGCAAAACACGCTGTTGTTACAACTCCTAAATATATTCATAATTATATTCTATAATTTCAAAATCTGAGTGTAGCAATATATAAATTTTTTCTCCACAAGGAAGATGTGACCAAGACATTCAAGAAGCCTGTGTATTTTTACTTACTGCAATTAAAATTTGAAAATATAGCTTAATTTACCATTTCAATATTTTCAACAAAATAACAGGAATATTATTTACCTTGGGCAGATTGGACCCATCTCCATGTTTTCTAACTTGCTCATCAGCCAAAAAGGGTTAAAACATCTCAAACCATTGCCCAGAAAATAATATGCATAATGCTCATGAAAGACACACACACAAAAATTCCATCAAAAGAATTTGGTAAAGAAATTTAAATCAAACTTAAAAGCCTTAGATGACTGCTTATTCATGATTCTACCCTGAGAAGTCATAAATTTAATCGCACCGAATTCAAATGGATTAAATAATTTAATTGCATTATCAAGAAAAATTTACATTACCTGTTGATGAGTTTCACAACTTTTAGGTAATCGCATTCGCATGCAGTTGCGCACATGTGTGTGTTTGTGTGTGTGTGTGTGTGTGTGTGAGAGAGAGAGAGAGAGAGAGAGAGAGAGAGAGAGAGAGAGAGAGAGAGTAACGTGTGTGCACGCACGCGCATGCGTGTGCATGCCTTATGTGGTCGTGTGTGTGTGTGTGTGTGTGTGTGTGTGTGTGTGTGTGTGTTGCTTTTAATTCCATGTACTCTAGATATCCAGGGAGGCAGTTGATATCCAGGAAGGCTGAAAGAAAACAGCCTAAATATCTCCTGTGAAGAACTGGGGTATGTTTTCAGGAAAACTGAAGTTGGAAACGAACTTCACAGTCGTTTCAAACCTGTTGCCTGCGTAGGGGAACGAGTCTTATGGTAGATGGCTGGCTCTATCCCAAAAGAAATGCTTACAAGGTATCCATTTGCCTCTTCCACTGCCATAAGCAACACTGTAAAACTCGCAGGTGTGGCATTTCTTCAAATGGAGTTTTAACAAAAATAAGTGGTATTTATTACAGGGCACAGTGCCAGGTTCAGAGCTGCAGCCTGGAGGGTGAAGCTGGCGTGCTCTGTGGCACCTTTTAATGTGTTTGGGGTTGCCGAACGGGACAGAGCAACGAAGAGGGCAAAAAGACTCAAGACCCTGGCTGGGTGCTAACTTGGAAAAGGAAATAGAAGTGGAAATAAGTAAGGATGGAGTCGTGGAGCGAGGGAAGTATCAATTTCTGTAACTCCTCAACATGTTAGTGGAAGTGGGCAAAAATTCTGTCAGGTGTCTGCCCCAAAATAAATAAAACGGCAGAGGGTAAAATTACACACCATGAGAAAAAAAATAACCGCTAAGTTGGCCCCAAAGATAAGTGTGGCCCTTGTGAGAACCATTGTCCAGTTTGGAAGGCCAGGCAGTGCGCGTGGCCGCTCTTTCCTCGGGTGCCTCCGAGCACTTCACAGCTTGGGTGGCAATTCCATCCAAGCAAAACCTTGTATAGCTTTTCCTGACCGTCTCACCCTCTCCCCCATGCCTCCTACTTGTAATTCTACAGGAAGCCCCTATCAAGTTCCTTAATTACTTTTTTATCTACGTAGTACATTGAGACAACTTTTCTGAGATTTCCAAAGAAAAAGACGCAGGGTTGGAGAGGTCGCAATGAGGAAAAACTCATTTAGATATCTTAAAGATCTAAGAAGGACTTCTACAAGCAAAGGTGACAGCACAAAGCCAACATCTGCCCCGCTCAGCAGTACCTTCCCAGGCCCCAGGTGTTGATCCAGGGAGCGCTATCTCCGTAGAGCCAGGGCTGTGCAAGCAGCTGCACCGTCGGTTAGTTCTTGTTTAATTTGAATCCAAACCACGTTCTCCCCATACTTGAAGCCCTGCCTTTCTGCTGCTGCTTTACAAAGCCTCCATGTGAAGAGTGAAGTTTACCTCTCTTTAGGGGAGAAAGGAAGAAACCAAGCAAGCCACACACACGCCCCAGCTGCATTTGCTAATACCCAGTCCCTGGTGCCTGGAGGAAAACCCTGAAGCTTCAGTTCCCGCAGTTGGTACCTTTCAAGGAACCGCTGAGCTAAGGGGAGAAGGGGACATAGACAGGGGTGCGAAGGGGTCCGAGCTGGGAGGCGACTTACATGCTGGCATTACTGCGCAGAGGTCCCCAGAGGCTACACGCTCATCCTCCTCCTTCACCTCTCTGCTCTCTACAGCCTGCGAGCTCCACCGAAGTGGGGACCGGGACGGCCGGGACCGCGCCCCGCAGGACCCTTCGTCACGCCCTTTCTGGAGAGTTCATAGGGTTTCCCGGCAGCTGCTCCTCGCCTGCGCGCGGGGCGGCGCAAGGTGGACCCCGGGCGCGCGCTGAGTTCAAGAGCGCGGGTCCCGCGCGTAGGGGCGCGGCCGACGGCGGCAGGTTCCGGCCGGCGCAGAACTTTCCCAATACTTGGGGCCAAGGGCTCCGGGGAGCCGAGCCGGATGGATGGCGATTCAAGCCTGCGGGGCTGGAACGGTGCGACCTGCAGAGTTCAGAGCCTGTGGCGTGGCTCTGGTCAGCCTCGGTTTACCCCTGGGGCTCAGGTGCGGCTCTGCGCAACCTCCCCGCGGTGGCCCTGGCTCTAGGCGGTCCGAAGGCAAAGGACAGTCCTGAAAGCTCACTTGCCCCACCCAGGGCCGGCCACCCGAGGGCAGAGGGAAAGGGAGAAGTCGCCACGCGGGGCGGTACCGGCGCGGGCGGCGGGGTTGGGAGACTGGCACAAGGCCAGCCGCAGCTCCGTGGAGGGGACCCAGATGACCTCGAGGTCACCAGCCTGCTGAGAGCGCCGAACCCCTCAGAGCCTGGGTGAAGAAGAGGAGCTCGGATTACAGGAGCACAGGCAGGCATCTGGCAGCCAAGCACCCGGGCCACCCCTTCCCCCTTCCGTGTCTCCTTCCCTTAAAAGAAAGAAAAAGGAAAAAAGAAAAAAAAGTAAAGAAAAGATGGGGGGGGGGGGATGGGAGCAGAGGAGGGTTTGGTATGCTTGGGGATATTTGCTTGCTTTTTTTTTTTCTTTAAAAAAAAAACTGTTTCTTTTCTTTTTGAGCGGGATTAATTTACAAATCCTGCTACTCACTAGGTAATGTCTAGTCAGAAGACCAGAGGATCCCTTCACACTGCATTGCCGGAGTAAATTCACTGAACGCTAGAGGTGGCCTTTCCAGACTTGGATACACATTCAGAGAATAGTCCCACTTGCACTGTGTGGGAACACATACAAATGCCATAAAAGCAGAATAACCTTCGTTGGTTAGCGGTAGAGAAGGGTAGGTAGGGGAAAAAGAGGTAAAACAGGATTTGAGGACAGACAGTACAGGCAAAGAAAGAGGAAGCTGGAAGGCCGCCAGCAAGCCAGACTACTTCTGGGCCAGTGTGTGTTCTTGTGATTTTTATCAGTATTTATTCTAATGGGGAAAAAAAGCACTAGAATTAATAGAGACTTGAACTGCGCCATTTAAGAAAATCGGAGACCCTTTTGGTATGACAGGTAGGGCAATGAGACCCAGGGAGGCAAAGTCTGCACAAACTATTTAGAAAAGACCCAGACTTTGAGAGTCAGGCGCACAGACTATCAGTTCAAATCTGCTTCTGTGACACCAGCTTTGTCCCAAGGATGTGTTTAATGTTCCACCCAGAACTTTTCAAAACAGCTTAATTTCACAGTTTTGTGGGTCTAGAATCTGGGTGCAGCTTAGCTCCGTGTCTACCACAAGACTGTAATCAAAACAGGAATTAAAGCTGCATTAGCTTCTGAAAGCTTCACAGGGAAGGAAAGGGTCCACCGAGAAGTGCTTCCATGAAGGTGTTCCACTCATACAATTCCATTTTGCTTACTCTTTGACAATGCTTATTCTCCTTCTCATTCCGTTCCTATTGACCCTAGTCCTTTCTACATTGCCAGATTCATGGCTTTTTGTTTGGTTCTGTGACCCCTTTAGTTTAACTACTGCCATCTGTAGTGATTATTGGATTCAAACTACCCATTGGAGCCTCAGGGAGTCACCACTAAAAGCTTTGTCTCCCCACCTTGAACTGACCAGTATCAAATCAGAGACAGTGTTTCTGGAGTTAGTTGGTGGCAGTGCATTCTGAGTCCTCCTCCAACCATGTGTGTCTGTTGATGGGAGCCCAACCTTCCAGACAGGATACGCGGACTTACGCAACAGTGTCATTATTGCTATGGAGGTAGCAACACTCTGATGGGAGTTGTGGCAC
This sequence comes from Arvicola amphibius, assembly GCF_903992535.2. Taxonomy (NCBI): domain Eukaryota; kingdom Metazoa; phylum Chordata; class Mammalia; order Rodentia; family Cricetidae; genus Arvicola; species Arvicola amphibius. The sequence goes on from NC_052054.1 coordinate 23,524,860, forward strand.
TTGCAAGATTGAGACAAGAAGATGGAGTGTGTTTGAGGCCAGCCTCGGATCCTCCGTGTGGGTAGGGGAAGGAATTCCTACTGACTGAAATGTTGTTGCCTTTGATTGACAGCTCCCCATCTCCACTGATCCCTAACCTTTGGCAACCATCACTCTACACTCTTTCTTTGAGTGTCTACATTATATTCTCCATGTAATTAAACCACATGCCATTTGTCTTTATCCTTCAAAAGATAAATGGATTATTGGCTTAGTTAGGGTTTCTATTGCTGTGAAGAAATACCCTGACCACGGACACTCATTAAAAAATCATTTAATTGGGGCTTATTTACACATTCAGAGGTTTAGGCCATCATCATTAGGGCAGGAAACATGGTAGCATGCAGGCAAACATAGTGCAAGAGAATGAGCTAAGAGTTATATATCCTAATCCACAGGCAGCAGGAAGAGAGGAAAAGACACTGGCCCTGGCTGGATGTTCTGAAAATCCAAAGGTCACCCCTGTGACAAACTTTCCCCAACAAGCTACACCTACTCCCATCGAAGCCACACCTCTCAATAGTGACTCTCCCTATGTGGCATATGGGGGCCATTTTCATTCACACCACAACAATGAGGAAATTGTAACACACATACACACATATATTCACACATACACACAATAGGTAAAATAAAGAAATTTTTCCATTTTGAAAACAGATGAATCTAGATGATGTCATGCAAAGAAAACCGATTTAAATGTTAATCTCATCCTCAAGGCACATTCAAAATAATATCTGACCAAATATCTAAGCACCTGACCAAATCAAGCTAACAGATAAAATTAATCACCACATTAAACAAAACCAGGTGAAATTATTCTAGGAAATAGATAAGTGGTTATTGTGTGATCTACATGATTCATGCCTTAAGTTTCTACAGAAAAAAAAAATGTGAGTCATGGTTAAAATATTCCAGTGTGCCTTTCCTGGCCATTGGCCAGTATGTTAGGATTATCTGTATATTTTGAAATCCTTTCTCACAAAAAGAATTTGTTCTTTATTGTTGGAAGAGCCTGTGAGGGAAACAGTGTGTGGTGCAAAGTACAATCTTAATGCAGTAGGCCTGAGTTAAAACTCAACTGTACAGTTCGCCATCGCTGTGAATGTCTGCGGTTTATCCTGATTTAGAAAATACGGGTAACTAGTGATCATGCTTCAGTCAGATTCAATAAGCTAAGGACACAGAACACTCAGGGATTTCCCGGAATTTGGTGATATCACTTGCACTGCCTGCTCCACATATCATATCACCCTCAAACTGAAAGTGCCAGGAGCACACTCCTCTGCCTTCAGGAATCTTCTGGTGGCATTCCAGACAAAAGGAATTTTGGACATCTGTGCAAAGCTTTCATGCTGATGAACACTTGGCTGGGCGAAACTTCCTTCTTCTATTGATGGACTTAAACATTCCTGCCTTGAACATCCATTCACAGCCGGGACATTCTGCCTTTCACAATGAGTCTTTCAGATATCTGAGGGCAGTGATCATTTACATGTTCAGCCTTCCTAGACTTAGTGTTCATAGCACTGGCTTTTATTTTAACCATTTAATGCCTGGCTTTTCACTACATGTCTGATTTTCTCTTCCCTATCTCCAAGTAAACCGACATCAGTACTAAGTTTTCAAAGTGGTTTATACACCATAACTATAGGATTCTTATATCCCCTGTACTGGGTATAACTCTTATATAGAAATCTCAGATCCAGTCGACTTTTCACCAAATTTATTTCTTTCTTCAGTAAGGAAGAAAGAAAAAAGCTAATAATTGACTCATCTGTTTATGGATTATTGTTTGTTGTTTTTGTTTTTCTGTTTCACATTTTTGACTCTTTGGTCTTTTGGCCATCATAGACCTGATACCCATCTGTCAAATAGATCACATATGTGGATGTTTTTTTTTTCTTTTTATGAATGCCCAGCCTTAGCTTGGCTTGTTTCTAGCTAGCTTTTCTTAACTTAAATTAGCCCATCTTCTTTTTGTGTCTGAGCTTTTATCATATATATATTACATCTTACTTCATGGCTTGCTCTGTAGCTGAGTGGCTGCCCCCTGGAATCCTCCTTCTATTGCTCCTAGATCTTCTCCTCCCATATTTATCCTCCAATTTATTCTTTCTCCTTTCCAGTTCCTCCTATCTTCTTTCCCGTCTTGCTATTGGTCATTCAGCTCGTTATTCAACCAATCAGGTGTTTTAGACAGGCAAAGTAACACAGCTTCACAGAGTTAAGTGAATGTAACATAAAAGAATGCAACACATCCTTGCATTATTAAACAAATATTCCACAGCATAAATAAATGTAACACATCTTAATATCATACAACAATGGATATCAATCTGACCAGTCCCTAGTAATTGGTCCATTGAGGCTCTTCAAGGTTTATTTCAATTCCCTGATGGGCCACCGATATCTTTATCACCCTAGCACCTCAAAAACCTTCACTCAACAGTGAAGTCTCTCTTTGAGGCAGGAAATCAGGTTCAAGACTCTTGGGAGCCACTCACATCTCAAATCTTACAAACTGTCTCTCCAATCACTCCTTTTTTCTTCTTTCCTTCCTTCCTTCTTTTTTCTTCCTTCTTTCATTCTTCCTTCTTTTCTTCTTTCTTACTTCTTTCCTTCTTCCTTCCTTATTTCCTCTTTCCTTCTTTCCTCTCTCCTTTTTGTATGCACCATCTATAATACTGACTGATGAACAAGAAGAAGGGAAAGTAAGTGTGTGAGGGGAGTTAATCTCTCAGAAAAATTGTAAATTCACAAAATCAAATTTTCTGTAAGCAATTAGTACTCCCAATTTGAAAATAGAAAATTAAAGTTAAAAATGAGTCAATATACCTGCTGCACCTTCATTTCTGTTGTTGTAAAACACTCTAGGCAAGAGCAGCTTAGGAGGGACAATAACTTACATTTCCAGGCCATAGTCCAAATCAGTGAAGGAACTCAAGGCAGGACCGTGTAGAGAGCTTTACTATTACAAACTGCATTATCCCTGAGTAAGGAACTTACTTCACAGCCAAAGAAGAACAGAATGAGGGATGAGTGAAGTTCTGTGGAAGATTCTGCATGGCCACGAGATTGATTCTCCTTTGGCTTTTTTATATAGTTCAGGATCACCTATATAAAGAATGGTGCTGCCCACAATGGGCTGGGCCTTCTCATTTCAATTAATAATCAATTTTCATAGATTAACCTGATACAGGTAATTCCTCAAAACAGGCTCTCTACCTAGGTGATTCTAAGTTGTAACAGGTCTGCATTTAAAACTAATTAGTAGAAGCACAGAAGGAAGAGTAGGCTATGTGCTGAATGTCTTTAATAACACTTTAATTTTGTGTCCGTTCATCACTGTAGCTCCAGGTGTTTTGATGTAACTGCCAGAAATCTCAGGGAATTGTGCCAATTATCTGAATCCCTATACAAGGAGCCTAACCTGTTTTGTTTTGCTTTATTTGACCTAAAATTATCAGTTTGGAGCAATCAGTTTGAAAACTGATTCTTCCATCAACTGTAATAGCGTTTTGCAGTTATTTTGTTACATAAAAATTTAGTAGTGCTATTTTTTTTTATTTAGGTCAAATAACAATGTTGGCCCATTGAGGTACCAAGAGAAACTGCTGTCTAGGTGATGCTGATCACTAATTAGCCGTAGTTAATCAATGTTGGAGGCCACACATCTTCAGTCCCTTGTTAACCTGTCTTGTCCTACATCTTCACAAATTAATCCCCAAATTATCACAGGCAATTACATAAACCAAATAGTTCTATTTTATATCCTATATAAATATAATAGATCTATTATGTAAACCTTTATTTATCCAGCCAGAACATGAGCTTGGAATCAGGAGTTGTACATTGTTCTTTGTGCATACCTGATAATTCTCATTCATTTCTCAATCTTCAAATATTCCAAAAACAGCATGATGTTTTTATTTTTTATTTTTATTTTCTGGTTTTTGTTTACATGATTCTTTTTTCCTATTAAAAAGAAAAGAACAACTTATATATTATGCTAAGGTTGTCATAATATATGTGGCAAATCTAGTTCTAGAGTTAGGTGAGAAATGTAGGTTAAGGAAAAATAAGAATGACAGCTGAAATGAAATGTTTGGGGAAACGATTTCTCCAGTTGATGTCATTAACAAAGACACTTGAATTAGTTGGGAAGAGACATCATTATGTGGAGTAATAATGTTTCAAACAGGGAGAATGAAGTGGAATACTAGCCTGAGGGGGAAAGAGCAAATGAGATTTAAGAGTGGAAAGAGCCAGGGAAAAAAACTTGTGCCCAATAGATCAGTCAGCAGGTTTACTGCAAAAGCAGTTAGCAAAGAGAATGGGAATATGCTGCCCCCAAATGCCAACCCTGCATAAAGATTACATTGAAGCAAGCACAATTAGGAAGCAGCAAACACAAAAATAATTCTTTGTCCTCCATTTACCCAATGGCAGATCATAATTTTTTACACACATTTCCCCCTTTCCTTCCCTTATATCGGGATGAGTGAAACAGCTCTTTCCACTGGAGACAGAGTAAGCATCTTGATATACCCCTGCACAAATTTCACCACAATAGTTGTGTTTCCATCAGTTTTCCTGACATTTGCCTTCCCACAATTCACTGTCTCAAGAACTCAAACATTTTTTTCCTTTGCTTTTCAACTCTGAACAAATGTATCACTCTTTCTGAGATAGTATATAAGTCCCAAATTCTAAGCTTTGGATTATCTCTCTGTGCGTGTGCTCACTGCCTGAACAAACAAGTCCTGAGGCACAGATTGTTGTTTTCGTTGACCCTTACCATTAAAGTCTACTTCAGGGAACTTGAGTCTCAGAACTTATAAGGGAGATGAAAGGTTTTATTTCCTCCCCTCTAGAAGTCTTTGGGTGACTTTGAATAGGCAAGAACAATATTGCATTTATGAGAGATAGACATTAGTTCAAAAATTAGGATCAGGGAGACTTCTTAGCTGGCCATTGCGCAATCCAGATAAGAGACAACAATGGATGCTATTAACCAGGGATGTAGAAACGGAAGTGGTTTATTTCAGGGTATTTTGAAGGCATTTCTCAAAAATCACATATCAAATGTAAAAGAAAAGAATGCAATTCATGGTTTAGATTTGTGCAACTTTGCAAATCTGGAGTATTTAGTGAGGAATGGATTTAACAAGAAAACCTAAGAGCTCAAATTAAACATATTAAGTCCAGGATCTCTATCAGTCTAACATATGCAACTACATACTACCTAAACTTAGTAAGTGTTTAGGTAACTGTTAACTGAGCAAATATTTCATTCTGATGGTTTGTCTGAAACCAATATCAAGTTCCTGATTGGTTGTTTACAGAATGGACTTTCATGGTGAACTGAGATTTTTAGATCGACAGTAAAAATTAGGAACACTAAAGCAACTTTAGCCACAGTGGAGGAGAAAATGAAAAATAAGAAAATATTTTCCCAGAAACTTAGCAAATACTCAGGCTGCAGTCAGGGGTTTCAGAGGTTGATGGTATTAGAAGGTGGAAGTTTTTTAGGCTAAGGATAGGAGTTTGCCTTAATGCTATGGTAATCACTGAACCAGGCATATTTATGTTCAGATATTTATATCTAGGCTTTTATTAAGTTAAGGAAGCCACATAGTCAAGGCATGTTACAGGGTTTAATCAGGATGGATGGTGTTAAGAGAAGACCTTTGCAAAAGCGGGGGTGGGGGGAGTGGGGGGGGTTAAAGAGCTGCTATGAAAGGTAGGTAGGACGATAAATAATGTGACACCATTGGAAATGCCTGTTAGTGTTCCCGTTGCTCTGAGCAAATACCCGGCAAGAGTGACACGAGGGAAGAAGGTGTTTGTTAACATGCTACGTAAGAAGGGACGCAGTACATTATGGGAAAGAAGCCACGGCAACAGGAGTATGAGGCAGTTGGTCAGATTACATCAGCTAGCAGGAAGCAAAGAACAATGAATGCTGATGTACAGCTTGCCTTTCTCCTTCTAATTCACAAGGGCCCTAGCCCACATGCTACCCATAGTCAGGGTGGGGCTTCCCTCCTCAGTAAATGCTTTCTGGAAACAGCGTCATTGACTTCACCCAGAGCTGTGTCTCCATGGAAATTCTAAATTCAGTCAAGTTGACAGTGAAGATTAACTATCACAAACTATGAGGTCAGCGATGTATGAGGAGGAAAGGTGAGCTCGAGAAGTCATGGTTTTTGTCTAGTCTATCCCTGGAGGGCAGGTATGAGAACCTTTTACGCCTGACATCACGTAAACAAGGTAGAGTTAGCAGATTCCGATCCATTTATGGAAGCACACACAAACCTTTCCTATTCAAATGTTATAACTGTGAGAATCATAAGGGACATTTTCCCAGGGGTGTGTGTGTGTTGGGTTTGTTATCTCTTCTCTGAAAATGGCAGAATTTGTCTTCTTTTTTCTTTTTTGTCTGCTTCGACATGACAGTTAGTTGCTTTAGAAAGACAGTTAGTTGCTAAAAAGAATGTGATCACCACACATCACTGTAGGCCAGAACTTTGAAGAGTGCAACTCATTCTCTTCTTTTGTTTCTGTCTTAAATATGGCAATACTGTAATGGCGAAGATACCATCTGCCTGAATTCCAGAGTGGAGGGTATATGTAACAGGTATTCGAGCCATCTGGCAGAGAAAACTGTACAAATCACACAAATGATTGGATGATATTTGTCACTAAGATTTGGGCTTGCATGTTATCAGGATATAATTAAACTGTTTTTATCTCATGCAAGAACTATGATGTAGAGAATAAATTAAGCTAAAATGTAAAAAAAGAATAAAACAACATATAATCGATTACCAAAGGTATTGAAATAATTTAAAGTCTTTATTTTATATGAAAACGGTACTTGTATTATTTCTGATGTACTGAGCAACTGATATACCATTGAAATATGATAATATTTAACAAAAGATAAGCATGGGCATGAATAGTAGTTTATATCATGTTTGGCTTTGTTGATTTGCTTTTATGCAAGTTTTTTTAAATTAAAATGAAGTAGTTCTTTAGAAACCCAGGAAATAGGAAGTACGTGTCAGGTGAATGGGGAGAATGACAAAAAAAGAGGAAGGAGAGATCAAATTTCCCACAGGAGACAGGCAATATTAGAGTTAAATCTACAACTGTGAAACCAATGCAAATGTCTTCTGTTTGAAACTTCCTGGTAAAGAATTTAATATCAGAGATACCTTTCCCCACCTGGAGAAATTAATAAAATTTAAAAGAATAGATGTACTCTTGAATGCAAAGAATTCAGTGCCATTTTATTTAGAACAGTGCAACTCAAAGTATATGTATAGATGTGAATGAGTCAACTTTAGGTTTAGAGATACTGGCACACATTTTCTATTACTTTTTTTTTAAAAAAGGAATGTATTAGGTACCTTCAGAATTAGTTAGACTAAACTAAGTAGCCAGTGTTTAAAATAAGAGAAAAAAATACATTTGAGAATGAAGGGTAGTAATTTAATGAAATGCCTACAGAAAATAGAGTGGAAAGGAAGTTAGATCTCTGCAGAAAGCAGAATACTTTGGGCTTCAACTTAGGGTCAAGCATTCCTTGTTACTTACAGAAAATACATAAGGAAGGAAAACACTGCAAATTGTATTTACAATGCTGTGGTATGCTACAAAGGGATTTATCAGGGACTTGACCATTGAGTACTAAGTTGAGGATAGATTAGAAAAGGTCAATAATTTTAAAAAATGATGTGACAGTTTATTTTACCTGTCAGTTGTATAGATTCACAGATGACCCAGCTATTTGGCCAGACATTTTTCTGGATATTTTTAATAAGGTACTTTTTGTTAGATTAACATTTAAATCAATGGATTTACAACAGATTGTCCTCTATTAAACTGACTCTCCTCTCATCAACTGAATGCAGGATGTGTGGGTGTGTATATGTGTCACTGCGTGGAGTGCCATGAGGGACAGAGGAATCTACAACACTAGATCTCCCTACATATATGACAGACACCTTAAGAGGTCAATTGAAACATGGGTCTTCTGTGTCTCCAGCCTTCCAGACAGACTCCAAAGACTCATGAACAAAAACAAATACTCTAACTCTTTCACTGTCTCTTTCCTTCATTCCCTCTCCTCTAATCTTTCTACCCACTCCTTCATATTCACCCCCAGCTTTCTTGTTATTGCTCCTTACTCTTTACCTCTCCCTCCTCTTCTCCTCACTCCAGTTTCTCAGGAAAGCACATACTAATAAACAAAATGATCTCTTTGGTAGGTGCTACTCTCATCTTGGCGGTAATGGTAATGATGGACAGTAATTCGGGATGGATTGTAGAGGTAGGATGATCAGATTCATGATGACTTGTATTCAGGAGCCTGAAGGAAGGAGAGGGACCAAGAAGAACACTCGTGTTCTAGACTAGAACAGCTCCACAGGTAAGCTGAAAGTTCACATAGCAGAAAGCCATTTGGAAGACTGAGAATGTGCCGTAGGTAAGTTGCCTGAAGATGTCTGAAGAAATCACAGAGATCACTGGCACATCTGTCTGGAGCTTAAAGGGGAACCATCAACATACAGGTGACATTTCATGGGCCAAGAATGAGTCATACCCTATCTATAAGCACAGATAGAGAAGATAAAGGCAGTGAGGCTGTGCCATGGAACAAATAAGTGCTCCCAAGGGATGAGGTGGCACAAGAGACTGAGAAGGAAGGCCTAGCAGAGTCATAGGAAAGCAGGAGTTGGACAGTTGGACAGTAGAAGACATTTCAAGAAGGAAGAAGGACTTAACATTGATAGCAATGCAGGGTAAGGCCAGAGAACACTTAGATACGGACACAGAGAGCTCCCAAGTAACTCCAACAGAAGTGGGAGTGGCATGATGGAGCCAGAAACCATGATAGAGTGCATGAGATAATGAGCTGGGATAATTTCCTTTTACACAATGTCTTCCAAATTCAGTGCTGTTAAGATTCTTTTCACTTCCTTTAGAAAAGTACGTAATCCCACATATTGAAAAAGGCTATAAACCGTCAAACTCACAAAACTCTCACCCAAGATGAAGTGGGGCCAGATGTGGTAAAGAGAGGAGACACCCATCAGTACTCATGAGTTTCAGATAATCAGGAGGAATCTGTTAGCATTATTATTATGTTTTTGAGGTCCGTTGTGCAACTTGACAGTCATAATAATAATATTTGTTTATTTCAAGGTTATTTAAAAGCGGAGCATTGCTGTGGAGGCATCCTAACCAGAGGACCTAGGCTTCACTATCCAGTGTTTATGTGAATAGGCAGGCACAGCGGTGCATAGTTGTGCACTCAGTTTTTGGGAGACAGAGTCAGAAGGGATCTCTGGGGCTTGTGAGCCAGCAAGACTACCCTAGTTGTCAAGTTTCAGATGACAATGAGAGTCTCAGTCATAAATATTAGGTGGACGACTCCTAAGGAATACCACTAAGATTGACCTATGGCCTTCATACACAAACACTTGCATGCACATACACAAATACACAAATTGAAAAAGGAATTTAAGTTTGTTCCTACCAAAAAAAAAAGAAAATAAAAGTCCACAAGGTGATGGATATTTTAATTATCTTGATACAATGACCTTCAGTAGGTACATATCACATTATAAATATCACATTATACCCCACAAGATAAGCAGTTAAGACTTGAAAGAAGATAGGCAATTTGCTATAATCAATTTTCATAGCAAACTTAGCTGTAACATGGAAAAACAACCGATGAAACATTAGACACATTTTGCTCTTCCAAGAAAGATACAAAGTGTCAAGGCTCTGGGGTGAAAAGACAGGATGGAGGAGATATCCCAACAGAGGAAATATAAGACCACGTCTGTCTCTGAATTTGGGCTTCTTCAGCCTCCCAAGAGTTGACATCACAGGGCTGCATTACCACAACCCTCTTCTATCCCATCTCACTGCAATGCTGCTAAATGATCCCGAAATAAGCAAGTGTTGTGCCAAGTTTTCTGTCATAAAATATAAAATAAATAAAAATCAAAGCTGGTGAATTGCTCGTATTTCTAAAATCCTTGCAAATATGACAAAAATGTGTATAGTTTATAAAATTCTATTAACATTTGGAGGGAAAAAACCCACCAATGTTCTGAGTTTGTAAGTGTAGACTGCTTCCTTGTTTCCCGGCCACCCAGACCTGAATAATCAGACAGAAATTATATTAATCACAACACAGTTTGACCAATGACTCAGGCATATTTCTAGCTAGTTCTCCAATCTTAATTTAACCCATTTGTCTTATTTTGTGTATCACAACAAGGCTGTGGCTTACTAGGTAAGGTTCTGGCACCTGTCTCCTTTTGCAGCTACATGGATCTCCATGACTCTGTCCCCCTCCCTCCCCCCCTCTCTCTTTGTGTGTGTGTGTGTGTGTGTGTGTGTGTGTGTGTTCAGATTTGCTGGCAGGCTTTATTCTGCTAAACCTTGGCCAAAATAGCTTTATTTATTAACCAATAAAAGCAACATATATACAGAAGAACATCCCATGTATTCTCCCCTTTTTCTGTCTAAATAAAAAGAAAGATTTTAATTTTAACATAGTAAAATTATATATACAAAACAGTTAACAAGCAAGAATTATAGTTATATTTTTAGTCCATTTACTGTTTGGAAAATGTAAGAAAAATACTTTATCATCTATCCTATCTTTGTAAGTCCAAAGTTTTATATCTATTTTATCTTTTATCATAACTAAGGAAAGCTATAATTATAACCATTTATTCTTCAACTCCATCAAAGACTCCAGAAGGATATATTACCTAAGTAAACAGGAAGTATATTATAAGCAACTTCCAAAACTCTAGAATTGACAGAGACATCTCACTGCCTGGACAGTCACCCAAAGTTCTACTGTAACTTTGGACCATCCATCTTCAGCCTATAGGCACATAGTATCTGACAAAGTTTTCTATGAAGCAGGACATGTGAAGATCTGTTTTGCCTTGTGATGGCATAGTCCATCAGTTGATGTTTCTGTATCCTGAAGAATGTCTGGCAGTTTTTCCTGTGAAGCAGGAACCTTGAAGGACCATCCTATCCTGTCTTTTGGAAAGTTCAGCAGGCACTTTTCTGTGGGTCCTACATGTCCAATTTGTATAGCATACCATCAAGTAGTCAAGGCAAGACCAGTTTCTTAAACAAATGCCTAAACTTGTCGTACGGAAAGCAAATTCCATCATGAGTTTCTTCAATGCCCATCAACCTTACTGAAGTAATTGATGCTACCAGAAGCAGACAGGTCTCACTGTCAAAAAAATAGAAGTTCTTAAAACCTCTTATTTTTGAGACAGGGTTTCTCTGCAGCTTTTGGGGCCTGTCCTGGAAAGAGCTCTTATAGACAGGCTGTCCACAAACTCACAGAGATCCACTTGCCTCTGCCTCCTGAGTACTGGGATTAAAAGCATGTGCCACCACTGCCTGGCTCTTAAAGCCTTTTAAAGACTACTTTCTGTAGGTCTTTGAAGTGTTAAATATTATCTATCTAACTGAAATATATCTCTGTATATCTAGAAACTTAAATAATATGACTATAAGTTTAACTATTATAAATAACTATTAATCTGCAATTTTAATTACGTATTACATTTTTAAATGAGCTATATAAACATAATACCTTAAGCAAGAGTAGAAATATACATATAACAATATTGACCTTAAATTTGTATCAAGAGATGCTTAACAATGTTGACTATTCATTTCTATATCACATACCCCTTTAAATAAAAAACAAACATTTATAAACAATCATTTTGGGAATGTGTGCGTGGTTTTCTCCGAACTGCTTTCTACTGTTTTTGGGTGAAGTATTTTTAGGGGTTATGGAGACTTTTGGGGGATCTTGCTCCATCAAACCACATTAGCTTGGAAGAAATCCACAGGTTTCCATCTTCTGTGGAAACAAAAGCAGAACCTCTTTTCCAAAGTAACATATCCTTAGAGTCAAATTTTGAAGTCAAAATACTTTTATGTTGGTTTACCTTAGCAGCTCACAAAATCAAATGTCTTTTTGCAGTAAAAAAAAAATCAAAGAAAACACAATAATATACATAATCCAGACTCTCTGTATATTCATTCCATCTTTACGTGGCTTATTTTCTTTACTCCTTTAATCTATGAGTGTCTATATTCTTTTATATTACCTTCACTATCTCTTTTAAAAACTTTGTTTTATTTTTAAAACTTTATTTCTTTTTGTAACTCTCTATGCTCTTTTTTCTTCTTTCTCCCAAGCCTATGTACATTTTTAAAACATACTATGACCCATTCCGAGGTTTATTTCTGTCTGAATCTGTTTTTACTGTGTATCTGTAATCATTTTCTGACAGGGAGTGCCTTTCAAAAAATATTAAGTGGGCATAGCTAAGAATGATTCCACAACCCTGCCTATTTACTCTCTACCAAGTCCAACATGGTGGAGGGATGTTCACTGTCTTTGTGAGCCCTGTTCACCACCCCAGCTCCAGGTCTATGTTTCCACTAAGCAACAAGTAGCATGCTGCTCACAAACCCCATTTAAGGCAGGACCTCCCAAAACAGCAAGAGTTAGCATTGCCAGCATGAACCAGGAAGCTGTCTCTTAAAGAAGCCATGCAGTTTTTGCTGTTAATGCTGAGTCAGAAAGCCTTCTCTAAAAGGAGCCATACCTCTAGCAAACAGAGCCCACCTGAGAAAATGCTGCTACCAAAAAGCCAAACTCTGTTCTTTTGTGTCTAAAATTCCTTCCCAAGCTCCCTTAGGTTTTATGTGTATGTAGTTGCCCATGTTGGTGTCATCTTGTAGCCAGAGACTACTCATTGGTTTCCCAGACACTCAGACTTGAATAATCACACAGAATTTTTTCCTAGCTAGTTCTTATATCTTACATTAAGCCATTTCTATTATTTTATGTTTTACCATAAGGCTCGTGGTTTGTTACCTCTTGCTTCTTGGGCAGCTACATGACGTCTGCCTCCTTCAGCAGATACATAGCACCTCCTCAACTCTCTCTTTATATCTCTGTTCAGAATTTCTGCCTGGATTTATTCTGCCAATCCATTGGCTGAAACAGCTTTATTCATCAACCAATAAAAGCAACACATATACAGAAGAACATCCGACATCATGAGTTGACATAGTCTTTGTTGGTTTAAAAAAGACAAATGACAAAATTGAAAAATTCATGTCTTGGGGCTTGAGGGATGGCTCAGGCTAAAAGTACTCCTGCTCATTTAGAGGACCCCATTTTATTTCCCTGTACTCTATTCAGGAAGTCCACAACCTCCTGTAATTCCATCTCTAGGAGATCTGACTCGCTCTTCTGGCTAAGGTAAGAACAATCATACACTTACACAAACACATAAACATAAAAATTTAAAAAGAAAGGCAAAATCCCCCCTTCTTTTTCTTTTTTCTTTCTTTTTCTCAGAAAAAAATTACACCATGGAAATTTAGAAAAAATTTGAAGATTTACATGTTAAAGATCTTTAAACATTTCTTTCCTAAAATCCTAAAAGTTCATGCCTACTTAACTTTTAACTAGATCTTTGATTATCCATTTGCCATTTGTCATGCTGTGGCCAGAATTTGATCATTTTCATTTCTTTAATAATGGTTTTAATCATATCTTCTCTCTGCTAGTCTTGAAGAAGCTAATTTTATTGTTTAAATTGTCTGCCAGAGACAGAACAATTGGAAACAGAAAGCACAATCCCAGGCCAAGAAATGTGATTGAAAACATGAGACTTGACTATTAAATGAGAGATGAGAATGGTTAGGAAAAGCTATGTGGAATCAATTTTGCTTGAATTGGTTCACAAAGAGTAGCTGCTTATGAAATGTAATAATGTCTCAAAAAGTAAGAAACCAAGAGGTTCTGAGACCTAGAAATAGTAGAATGAGTGAAGAATTTGGGGCTCCAGTAGAACTGAGGGCCCTATAAGGAAGGCATCACTTGAGAGCACAGATGTAACACAAGTTGTGATTTTCACTAAGTGGCCTCCAATGAAGATTCTCCCTGCTTGATCTAGCTCCATATGTGTAGGCTGGAATAAAGGCTACTCAACCTTGTTGATTGTTGTGTTTTCATAATTTTAGGAAAATATGGGGCAAGACAGAAGTTTAAAAATAATAGGAATGATCTTTAGCAATTTTAAAATGAATTGGGTTTTCTATAGGAAGAAAAACAAACAAACAAACAAACAAACAAACAAATAGAAAAACACCTCAGATTCCCTGAGTGAAGAAAGAAAAAGCTCATAAACAGGCAAAATTATTTACTAAGTCATAGCTGAATTTTGTAATTCTGTTTTGGGTTTTTATATCCTCACCACGGAAATGGTTGGTAGTTTGCATTCCTAAAATTGTGGTATGAAAGATTTCATCATCTCAAATTTTCATGGTTTGGCCAACCCACACTGGAGTAAGGATATACTACTTGGATTTTGAATGTGTGCTGTAATCTCTAAGGAGACAATAGAGTTATTTGGTCAAGTTTCCACATTCACCAAACAAACACAGAGCTAGATGAAGTGGGTGTTCTGTACATCTGAACTTATGTTCATCTTCATAACCTACGGTTTTTTTTTTGGTTCTATACAAACTGCCTTCATATTTTAGGACAAATCATGCAAGTCTTGTTTATGATTTCTCCAGCTTTCTTTCTCTATTAGCTACCTATGTAACACACAATTATTTTATAGTTTCTTGTTTTTATTGAAGCATTTCAAAATATCTTTTCAAATAACAGTTCAAATCATATATTGGCATTTTGCTCCCCTTTGATTATAGTAAAATACAAATAGCATTAGGCTATTTATATTAACCATTTTAAGTGTTAATTCTAATGGCATACACATTGATATCATTCAGCACCATTATCTATCTCCTGAACCTATTAATCAACCAAACTAAAACTATAAACTCCTTCAATAGTAAAACTCTGCTTTCTCTCTTCCAACCCCTAGTGATGTGTATTCTGTTTTCTATCCCCATTCCTTTATCTGTTCCTGAAGCTCATACTCTGAAATTATACAATGATTGGCTGTTTCTGTCTGCTTATTTTATTAGCTCATCTGTGTTATAACTTCTCTTAGACTCTCATCCTCTTTAAAGGTTCTATGAGATACATCTTTTGAAGGTTTTTACACACACATATACATATATTCTGAAAGAATGAAAGAACACAGAAAACACCCAAACTCCCATCTCTTATCCTTACTGTGCATTTTCATTTGCTGGCATTAAATATTTGAGCAAAAATAAAAAATTATTCGGGTGATTGTAATACTACCTGGTAGATGAAAAAGAAAGGTAGAATTCTACAGAATTAAAAGCAACGCCTTATTCCTAATGAACACTTTGGTCTTATAGTGTACTTAAATGTAACACATAATGAACAGTTATGTTTCTAAAGTGCATAGTGTAAGAGGAGACAAGAAGGGGTGCCTGTCATTAAATTCATAACTAAAATTTATTTCAAGATATAACATATCATTAATCTATTGGGCAGTGGTGGAGCATGCCTTTAGCTTTTAATCCCAATACATGGGAGGGAGAGTCAGGAGAATCTCTGTGAGTTTGAGACCAGAGAAACCCTGTCTTACATATATGTGTGTGTGTGTGTCTGTGTGTGTGTCTCTGCGTATGTATTTTATATATAACCTATATATAAATAAATAAATAAATAAAGCAAATAAAGCAATCTTCCTGTGAGTCTCACATGGGAAGTACTAATGATCTCAGAAACAAAAGTTTTTTACATGAAAAAATGTTAATAGATTTGGACATGAGCAGCTGTTTCTAAACCATGCTGAACCAACCAATGAAATGGTTTTTGGAATGTGTATCATTAAAACGGTATCTTTTACTATGAAATTAAACTGTGCCCACACCGACTTTTGTTAATTAAAATTATGCTGTATTAATAAGCATTGCTATTAATTTCTTATCACCCTCTAGAAATATGACCAGCATCAAGGAAAATATTCTTATTGCAAATCAATTTTTGTTTTACTTTGTTAGCATGTACACAGCACATGGTATGAAATTTACTAAAGTTGACTGTAAAAATCTAAAATCCTTTTCCAACATATGGAATTGTACTGTTTTCGTATGTTCTCCTTTTTATCTGGTCATTGAGTTAAGTGAAAACTGTTGCCAGGATTAATAATGGTCATATCTGGGAATGCGTAGTTGTGTTTTTATTGTTTCCCTAAGTCAATATGAATCATAGATTTCACTTTCCCAGATCAGCTACACTCAACAGAGTTCTACTGTTATAACCAAGATCTAGGCCATTGCTGGATGAGGAACTGATCCCAGGAGATATCAAGGGGACCATTGTTCCACTGCTGGTAGGCCTTATGAGGAGGTCAGTCTCCTTGTGCTGAGACAAGGCAAAGCCATATTGCAGGACTGAATTTGTTCTTCCAATGTACATGGTACTGCTATTGTCTCTTCAAGGAGCTGTTTCCTTTAGTGAACCACTGTAAAGAATAAGCAATGTTTTTAATAATGCTCTTTTGTGCTTAGCTTTTGGAGATAGATTGGGGAATAAATTGGGAATTTTAATTTATGCTTATTAGTAAACTAAAATTTCCTTAGTTATAAAGCATACAGAACTTGTAAGCAGTATTTGGTGATGTTTTATCTAAGACAGCATGATGATCTGTGAATAAAATACTGGTTCTGTCTGTGTGTTCATAGTTAAGGCCATTCACTTTTATTTGCTTATTTATTTATTTATTTATTTACTTACTTATTTGCTTTTATCTACATTTATTTATTTAATAATCAGCTTTTGGGAAGTTATGCAAAATTTTCTTTTTAACTGTAATTGAAAGTGGTGATATATGTAAAGCACCTGCTAACTATGCAGTCTGGCAGAGGTAGATGTTAAAGAAATTATAGTGATTATTACTGCTAATAAAAGGACTAGAATTAATTTCCATCATAGTCTTTTAATCTTTTTAAATAATCACCAATAAGTGCCTGCTATTAAATAAATTAATTTATTCCACTGTTTTTTTTTTTTTTTTTTTTTTTTTTTTTTACAAATTCTTCCTCTCACTTTCTTTCTTAGAAGGTCAGCTTGTTTCTTTTCTGATTTTAAGATGGAAGGGCTGAAAAAAATCCTCCATATTGATGGTAGCACTGAAATGCTTATAATGTTGAGACATAAGAGAGGTGCCGAGTATAGGGTGCTCACAACCACTGCAAGAGAGAATGCAGAGTCCTCAGGCAATACTGGCCAAACGCTGAGCACTTCAAAGTAAACAGTGAGCCCAAATATGGAAATCAATGTGTTGTTTGGAAGTACCAGTTTGGAGTTGACTGGACGGTCCTGAAACATGTGAACTCCACTTACATGAGGAGGAGATGCTGAGTGATACAACGTAAAAACATGACATTATGTGTCTTAATCCAGGGGCACAAGAGAGGGTGGAACAGTTTTCAGATACCAAGAGAGGTGCAAGGGTCAAATTGCATCAGACAAAGCAAAACATATTTGCATTTAAAACACATCCAAACACCAAGTCAAATTAATGTAATTTTAAAAAAAAAATTAAAAGCTGTCAGTATTGGAAATCCTACAGAAAAACACAAAGTATTTCAAAGCTATATATAAGTTAATACAAAAACAATTTTAAGTATATATCTCCCTGATGACAAACTCCCCAAATTAACAGAATTAAAAGAAAATGTAGTAGCACTTGAAGCCTTTTAAGATGTTTTTATATCCCTCTTAATATTTGATAGAGAAAACAACATCATGAAAAGTGTGAAGAGTTTGAAAACTACGGATCAGTTGACACATGTTGAAGATGCTACAGAGTGGCATCAGGAACCATCTTTTCAAACCTGTGTGGAGGGCACACCTATAGAGACAGCAGACCAAGCACTGTAAAGGATTGAAATCATATAAAATGTTAACCTTAAATTTAAAACAGAAACATATCTGGAAATTACCCAAGTATTTGGAAGCTAAATAACATGGTTTTAAGTAACTCATTAGTCAAAAAAAAAAAAAAAAACCCAAAATCATTTTAAAATATTTTGAGATGATTGATAATGAACATATTTTATATGAAAACTTGTGCAATGAAATTAAGTAGTTTATGAGAAACTTGTGGTATACAATCCTTTTATTTTTATTTATTTATTTTGTGATTATCCCAAGCAGGGTTTCTCTATGTAACAGTTTTGTCTGTCCCAGAACTTGTTTTGTAGGTCAGACTGGCCATGAACTCACAGAGATCTGCTTGCCTCTGCCTCTCAAGTGCTAGGACTAAAGGTGTGTACCACCATTCAACACTTGCGAAAAGCCATAATTGACTGTGTCTGGTTCTAATTTAGGGCATAAAAAAGCTAAAATTAATTCCCATCTAAACAGAACAAAAGGAACAAAAAGGTAGAGATCAGTGAAGATACCAAAAGGAAATATAACAGAAGACCTTCCACTGTCAGAGCAAATGTACACAGTTTTTTTAAAACTACCAAAGGTCAAAACAAACAAACATAACAAAAACAACTACTGAAGTCCTGTGTGGTGACACATACCTTTAAACAAAGGACTTGGGAAGCTGAGTCAGGTTTCTTTCAATGAGTTCTAGACGAAGCTAATCTACATAGTAAGATCCTGTCACAAACAAAACAAAAGCAAAATAAAAAATTAAAAATTAAAAAATAAAATAAAGCCAAAGGGAGGTGGCAAAAGTGATTTTTTAAGAAACAGGAAATCTGTTGACAATAACTCAAAATGATGTTGCTGTAACAAGATGTTTTCTGAAAGGAAAAATCCTTGGCTTATGTGATGGGTATGTTCTGTCAAACATTTTAAAATAATGTTAATCCTACATAAATTCTACCTGAAAACCAGGGGAAGGAAACAATTTCCCAACTCACTTTACAAAGCTAAATCACCCTAGTACAATTATCAGCACTCAGCAAACTACAAACATTACAGATAACAAAACTGTAGATTAATGATTCTCATAATGACAGTTCCACGTGTTTTAGCAGTTCATATGCAAATTAAATAGAGACAGATGGTCCTGTCTGAGATGGAGCTCGAAGGTGAGGGAGCTAACAGGAAGGACAAAGCCTACTGCTTGGAAGGCAGGTCTGTGGCAAGCCTTTTCTGCTTTGATTCGCTTTGCATTACTCAAGCTCCTGGATCTAAAGGAATGTTTTAGACTCTAAGTAAAATTCAGGGAACTTGGATTCTGAGGCAGAAGCAGGAATAAATTTTCTCAGGTTTAGAGTTAGATGAACCACGTGAGATGCTGAAGACAGTGCAGGCATTCTTTTCTTAAAAGGGACCAAACAGGCATTTTATTCTATTCTATGTTTTTTATATTGCAGTGTAGTGAGATATCAGCCCGTTCCTGAGACTGATTTTCTTAGCATGCCCTACCTAGAACTGTTCATTAGGGAAGGCTTGGGTTGTTTTTCCATTGTTTTTGGTTTGTTTGTTTGTTTTTGTTTTCCCTAATTTTAGCTCTAGATAACATGCCTGTATTTGAAAGAGAAAAGTCTGTGATGTGGTATGGTGTGGTGTGGTGTGTGTGTTTGTGTGTGTTTGAACTGGAGATTAATCAAACCCTGACATCAACACGGAATCCCTGGCTTGCAGTTAGGATAAAGGACCTTTCCTATGCAAACATGATTCTTATTGTTGTTATTCAAACCATACGTAAGCTGTTGATGGATTATATGCTTAGCTGAGGCTATTCTTTGGTTTACAGCACTCTTTTCCTATAGCCAAAGGCAGCTCAGATGTTCTCTAAGCTTGAATCATTTGTTTTCAGAATGGACTTTGTTCTCCTATCTCACTTCTTTGTTCCAGAATCCACTGCTCTATAAATGGCTTCCCTCACATTGGAGGAAATCCTTCTTCAGAACTGGTAGAAAATAAAAATACCAGAAGAAAATGTAGAACATAATTATACACAAAGAAAAAGTCTAAAAGTTTTTTTAAAAAAATTACCACATGCAAGGTAGCATTTGGAACTATTATAACGTTAATTTGAAGTCTTACTAGGGTGGAAAATAGGAAGATATTGTCCTTACTGCTGACTGGGCCTCGCTGAAACAGTCTAGGAAGAAAGTGGCATTAAGCTAGTTCTTTATTTTTTATTTTTAGTTTTCTTCCTTCCCTTCTTTCTCTCTCTTTTTCTTTCTTTCTTTCTTTCAAGATCATAATTAATTATATCATTCTCCTTCTTTGCTTTCTTTCCTCCAAATCCCATCATATACCCCTCTTTTCTCTCTTTCAAACTCATGGCCTCTTTTTTCATTAATTAAATTCATCAGACCTAACCCCCTTAAACCCTTTCACCCCTGAGCTGCTAAATTTATGTCAACTTGAAAAAGGTCAGAGTCATCTGAGAGAAGGAAACCCCACTCGAGAACATGCCTCCACAGGACTGGGATATAGCCAAGCCAGTAGAGCATTTTCTTAATTAGTGATTGATGGGGCCAGGGGCCAGATCACTGTAGGTTGTGCTATCCATAGGCTGGTGGTCCTGGGTCTACCCAAGCTGAGCAAGCCATGAGGAGCAAGCAACTAAGCAGCACCCCTCCATGGCCTCTGCATCAGTTCCTGTCTCCAGGTTCCTGTCCTGTTTGAATTCCTGTCCTGACTTTCCTTCAATGATGTGGAAGTATAAGCCAAATAAATCCTCCCGAACTTGCTTGTGGTCATAGTATTTCATCACAGCAATAATAATCCTAGCTAGGACATCCCCTTTTCTTTATTCTCTCCTTAGTATGATGTCTTTTTCCCCAACCTTACAGGGGCAGCCTTCTTCCTAGTGTTTCTCCTTTTTTCCCTCCTGCCATCAAAAGACATTACCCACTAAATCATCAAGGTAAGAGTTAGGACAATTCCAGCTGTCTTCTTTGGGTATTTGTAGTAGGAGGCATTGAGAGAAAAATCGGTAAATATCCAGGGAGTTTGGCAGCTTTAGAAGAGATATAAAGGAGATTTTTGGAGGGCCCTTGGCAACATCTGTAAAATCAGTTCTGCCTGTGGATGTGACATTATCCCCAACCTCTGTCTGGATTCAAATACAAGGTCACTGGTATGTGGTCTTTCAGGAGACTGATGTTCAAAATACCAAAAAATACCTCATTACTGTGCAACCTATCGGTATCAGGATGGAACTGAAGGAAACTATTCGAGGGTATGGATTTAGAAAGGCTGGACACGGTCACTCACGAAGAAACACTACCAAGAGAAAACCTTATTTGTGGATCTCCTAGGTGTTTAGATGGTAAATTGCAATCCCTTGATGTCTGAGTTGTTGTGAGATCTGAGTACTATAAACTGGGAACCCTAAATAACACATCATTGCCAAGACGTGATGAAGATTCCTCTATTTCAGTGTCTTGGTTCAGGGAGCAGAATATTTTGAGGATGTCCAGAATTTTAAAATGTTTCTGGGCTGTCTCTGTGCTTAAGGATATAAATAATATGCCCTACAGGCCCCTCCCTCGATCGATGATGTTCTACTAGGTGTCTTTTTGTTCTACTTTTCCCTGTCTACAGGAAACTTGTCTTTGGGCACCTGGACCTCATTGGAGCCCTTGTTTCTCTGCTTCCTTTGAAATGTCTAGGCATAATTGCCAGTTAAAAAATGCAAAAGTATCCAGTTTCCTCTCCAGGAGGCAGGAGTTTTTATCAGCAATGCGGGCTGAAACATGTACTCTGCCTGAAAAAAAGGAACTGGTGGCTGGTCAGGACAATGCAGTGGTTACAATAAGAAGCAGAGCAACTTGAGAAAACTCTGTGGAAAGCACAGCGTGCATGTCTGGAGATGATATTATGAAAAGACTTGTGTTGGGCAGTGAGCATCTATGTAGCATAGAAAGCCATTTAATGGTGCTGCCTTAAGACAGCATTCAGGTTTGGTTGAACTATGAATCACATCAGCAGAAAGTGACTGGAGAAAGGGTGAAAACCACTCAGCTAAGTTGTAACAGTGAATTTCTGAAGAAAGCAGTATAATATACATGTTTTTAAAATAAGGACAAAGATCTGGTACAATATACTTCTACTAGAAAACGGAAAAGTCATGATCCATGTCCCCACTTTAAAGGGTCTGAGTTGCGATTTTCCTGCCTCTGAGATTCCACAAGGTACTGATAAAAGCCACCCTTCCTCAGGAACTTGTGAAATGGTTTCCCAACAACCCACCAAAAGGAGCTCTCAGCTACTGATTCAACACCATCCCTGCAGGCCTGCTGCCATGTTCTTCGCCACCCACGATGGTCATGGACTAACCCTCTGAAACTGTAAGCACCCCCAATCCCATAAATCCTTCTGTAAGTTGTCTTGGCTATGGTGTTTTATCATAGCTACAGAATAGTAACTAAGACAGCCTCCATCTTCCCTTTGTGCAGTCTTGACAGAGCAAAAAGCAAGCTGCCTTCCCTCAGCCCATCAGGAGGTAAGCACAAAGCTAAAGACATGTGAGTCAGCTTTCTCTGCTGTAATTTTGACTCTAAAGTCAGAAAAGACAGTTAGAATTCATACTCTTTAGTCCTGATAGCTCTATGATGAAGTCAATGGAACATTTTATTGCCAAAGAAACTTCCAGAGTTAACAGTTTCCTGAACTTTCTCTGCTGGGGTCCAGGGATTCCCCTTCAACTCTGGCATCACTAGCAACCTACAAAAAGCTCACTTTCCCCATGTATAGTCCAGTGATGGAGGAGGATCATCTGTCTATGTGTTACTTTCATTGGTTACTAAAGAAACTGCCTTGGCCCTTTGATAGGACAGAAAATTAGGTGGGCAGAGTAAACAGAACGGAATGTTGGGAGGAAGAAGGCAGTGAGGCAGTTGCCATGCCTCTCCTCTCTGAGACAGATGCAGGCTAAAATCCTTCCTGGTAAGCCACCACCTCGTGGTGCTACACAGATTACTAAATATGGGTTAAAGCAAGATGTGAGAATTAGCCAATAAGAGGCTGAAACTAATGGGCCAAGCAGTGTTTAAATGAATACAATTTCTGTGTAATTATTTCCGGTAAAGCTAGCCGGGTGGTGGGAAGTAGCCCGCCGCTCAAATTACTACAATCCAGAATCTGTTTACATTGCTTGTAACAGAAAGATTCTAACTAATCTATTAGGTTTTTTTTTTGGAGTCTTCTAGAACATTGGCTAGTATATTTTAAAAAGTGAAATGTGTATCATGCATGATTTATTTATGGATGTGTGTATGTGAATGCGTATATGACTATATACACACAGAAAAGTATTGGAGAAGAAGTAAGGAGGGAGAGTGTATTATCTCATATATATTGAGATAACAAATGAAAGGTTAGATCAAGTAGAAGCAATCAGTTTTTGGGAGGTCTTTTGACTTTCCCTATTGCCTTAGTAAGTAAAATATATAAAATCAATGATAGATTTCAAGCTTCAATCATTCCTCTTGGTTATATCATTACTTCATTTTGTTATGTCTTCTCGGATACATCCTGAGTTACAGTAAAAAACCAACCCTTGTCCATGGGTTCTGACTTAGTCTGCCTTTCCAGTGAACTGTTTCTGTGATGTAATATCTCCACTCAAGATTGTAGAAACATATTTATGGAAGAGACTAAAAGGTTATTTAATCAAGATTTAATTAACAGATGTTGTAGATTATAAAAAATTAAGTGATTAAATAAGATAGCCTAAAAATTTAAAGGCAAATGGTATGAAAAGCCCAGGTCTTCTGACTGATCTATGTGAGTAAACCACTAATTCAGGTATGCATGTTTGTGTGTGTGTGTGTGTGTGTGTGTGTATGCATGTCTACATTTGTATGTGAAGTTATGCTTGTACATGCACACTCACACAGAAACCAGAGATCTGGTGTTTTCTTAAATCACTCCCTAATTTTACTGTGGTTTTGAATTTGTTTTTTTTCTCATTTTTAATTATGTAAACATGTATATCTGTGTGAGTATGTGTAAGTGAGTGCAGGTTCCCCTGGAAGTGGAATCACATCAGTTTTAAATTGCCTGACATGGGTCCTGGGAGCAGAATGTGGGGCCTTTGGAAGAGCAGTACATACTAGTAACCACTGAGCCATTTCTCAAGCCCCTTCAACTTATTTATGATTACTGTTGTTATTATTGTTACATTTAGATAAGGCTTCACACTGGATCTGGGGTCATGGTTTTGGGTTAGACTATACAACCATAAAGCTCCTGGGACCTACCTGTCTTTTCTCACCAGTATAGGGACTGAAAACTCATGAAGCTATACCTAGCTTTTCTGTAGGTTCTGGGGGTTCACAATCAGTCCTCATGTTTGCACAACCAACAATTTACCCTCTGAGCCACCTCCCCTACCCACCTATTAGTTTCTTATGCCCATGCTTTCTCATCCAAAATTCTAAACATGTTTGGCTTGGTGGCAGGCATTAGCTTTGATTTTTAAAGAATGGGTCTTGAAATTCTAGAATAATTTCAGTTCTACTAGAGTGGAAATCCCCAGAAGGTAAGTCTAGGTGATTGCTGAAGGCATGCATACCCCAAGCTAGCTGTGAACATAGCCGAACACAGAATCATAATTACTTAGATTTTTATTTCTGTAACTTAACTGCATGATTCTTGAGTCTGAACTTTCTAGAAAACAATGTTATGTTGTCTTGTCCAAAGGTCTTTTACATCTTCGCATTTCCCCATAACTCTGAAGATCTAATAGAAATACCAAAGCCTGTGCCTTGGTTTCTCACCAAGAAAGACATCTCTGGTGATGAACTTTGAAATGTCATTGAAAGCCCTTGCTAAACGAAAGTACATACAAATCCACTCACATTTATCAAAATGCTTTAAAAAGGATGCAGCTTGCTTCACAGTTTGTCCAAAGTTCTATCCTGGTTTAAAATTGAGTTCTTTACTCGCTTTAGCTTTCAGAACTGAATCATGTTTTGTTGTTGTTGTTTTCAAAAATATATTTTAAATTTTTAAAAGATTTAATTACTTTTTGATTTGTTTTTGTGTGCCTGATGTATGTATATGCACTACATGTGTGTAAAAGCCATGAGAGGGAGAGAGAGAGAGAGATAGAGAGAGAGAGAGAGAGAGAGAGAGAGAGAGTCTAGAATTGAAGTTACAGATGTTTGTGAGCCATCTGACATGAAGGCTGAATACTGAACCCAGGAGCAGTGAGTGTTCTTAACTCCCCAAAAGCCATCTCTCTGGCCCAGAAATATCCTAGCTAAGAGCTTTTGTTTTGGATACCCTGACTGTAGAAGAAAAGGATCAAACAAACTCACCATGGAATAGAGAGAGTCAAGAGCTGTCATCACCATTGACAAATGTACATTTTGTGTCATTGTTTGGTGTGGCTAAGATTAGAACTGAGTCTATGGAGTTCTGTTATTTATGAAGAAGACTGTGTTTTTCAAAAGAGAAAGAACTATCCATAGGGAAATTGTGACCTTTCAAACAGAGGAGTAATATGGGGTTTATATTTTTAAAATCAGAATAAGTATGCTTGACCATGAATAGTTAAATAGCAATGCTTTGCCCCCCACCCTCCCCAGGCATGCACTGTTTCAGCTAGAATCACCCTGCCATGATGATCCCAGTGCCCTGACTTGCAGGCATTGTATTTTATTCATCCTAACACTGATCCCATGAGTAGGTGTTCCTGTTATCTCCATGGTATGGTTGAGAATATTTACTCTATAATCACTTACTGGAAAGTGACAAAGCCTGCTTTAAAAAAAAATCAGGGACCAGAGAAGTGATTCACTGGGTAAAGGTGCTTGATGCCAAGGCTGCAGACCTGAGTCATATTGCCCAGGACCCCCTGGGTGAGATGAAGAGATGACTCACAAAACGATACACTCTAGTAGTGTCCCACAAAGAAATGAAAGAAGATGTTATTTTAGACTGTATGCATGTGTGTGTGTGTGTAAGAGAGAGAGAGAGAGACAGAGAGATAGAGAGAGAGAAAGAGAGAGACAGAGAGACAGAGAGACAGAGAGAGAAAGAGAGAGAGAGACAGAGAGAGAGAGAGAGAGAGAGAGAGAGAGAGAGAGAGAGAGAGAGAGAGAGAGAAACTGTTCGTGTGGAAGTCATATATCGATCTTACCTCTCACCTTGTTTGCTACTTCCGGTTTGCTCAGTCAGGCTGGTTGGCCTGCAAGCTTTTGGGGCTTCTCCTCTACCCCTACTATTTCACCATAGGAGCATGGAGATTACAGATGTCTGTTCCCTATTTTGTTGTTTGTTTGCATATGTTTGGCTTCTGGGGCTTTGAACTCAGGTCCTCACACTTCCCTGGCAATTGTTTATACACTGATCCATCTGACCAGCCTTAGGAACCAGCTTTTTAAAACACATTGCCAATATCAAACACATACTTTTACAAACAAGTAACAAAAGCCCCTGATAAAGAAACATACATATGTATTCTTTGGCCCCAGGCCCACTTAGATGTGGATTCTGCTTTCCCCCTTATTACCAAACGAGACACAACTCATGTTTCTGAGCTTTCATTTGCTCATCTGTAAACTATTATTTATAAAAAAAATGATACACATAGTTGTTATTGAGATTAATGAGAAAAATCAAACTAACATGTAGCACTTATTCCATTATTTCATTCTCCCTTGAGTAATTGCTGTACAGCTCTCAGCAGCTTACAGTCTCACTCTGACTTGAAAGGGGGACTGAAGGGAAGGGCCGTGCTAAAGACAGCCAGCATAACTTCGCGGTGCCCTGTCCTTTTCCCCACGGGCTTGGTGATGTGTGGCATCCAGGTTGACCCTCATTGCATTTTACAGTGAAGTCCAGAGACATTGGTTGTGAATCTGGAGGATGGGGGCCTGATAACATGGAAGTATGGGGGAGAAAGGTGTGCTTAGGTTCTGATGCCACTGCAACCGCAGCAGCAGCCATAATAGAAATTGTGAAGTCCCTTAACTATGGTCTGAGTGTCTAGCAGGACAGTTTCATGGTATGACTTTGTTCGTTTGGATGGGCATCGGGTTTCCTGGTCTTTCTCTAACCCACATTGGTTCCTCTAGGTTAACTAACAACTGCACAGCCCGTGTGGTTTTTCTTTGACGAAGAATAGACGAAAAGGGAAGTGCTTTCTCGTTCTGTGCACATTAGGAACTGGCAGAAACTGGTGCTTCCTAGAAGAAGAAATCTTTGCATTAAAGACCTCCAGGACAAACTTCTGACTTGTCTTTCATAGTCCCTGTAGCTCTTTGTTATTGTTATCCAACAAGACCCCTAGCTTATTACTCCACTAACTATTGAACAAGGGCATGGCCTTCAGTGTAGCCCACTTTGGTATGAGCTAGGTTTAGGAGAGCCCAGGGGAAGTTTCTCAAGAATGAGTGGGAGACAAAATTCATCCTACCCATTTGTGTATGGTTTTATAATTGAAGAAGAAATTCCACATGTTAGGGTTGGGGATGGGTTCCATGAAAGCACAGAACTCACAAAATGTCTCTTGAAAATGAGAGGGGAAGATAGTAATGAAGATGTGCATTTTGCTTTATAAAGCTCTGTTTTATGCTTTTCAACATCACTATAGGCTGAGTGGTAGCTCAGCAGTAGAACATGCACCTTGCCTTCTATATGCAGGGCTCAGGGTTCAATCCTCAGGGATAAAAACAAACAAACAAACAAACAGAAAACAAAAAAACCCAAAACAAAATAAATTCACTGTGAATTTTTAAATTGGGATAGTCAGATGCTATTTTAGTGTTCATACATTTCTCAAGATTGGAAATAAAATAAAACTTCAACACACTACACAGTCATCATCTTGGAAATGCACATTGAAATAATAAAAGACAAACCACACATTTATTAGGCTGGCTATCATCATAAACAAAGATGCTGACAAGTGCTCAGAGTGTGTGGGAGGAAGGCACCCTTGACTTGGTCTGATCATGATAAAGGTTCCTCAAAACACTAAACACAGCTGCACCATGGTGTAGTAATACCACTTCTGGGCACACAGTCGAATGAACTAAAATCTTTGCATGGGATGCCAGGCATGTAGCTGAGTGGTAAAGCATGTGCCTAGAATGCATGGAGCCCTGAGTTCAATTCTCAGCACCACGAAAAGCCTTGGCTAGACTGAAAAGATGTCTGTAACCCTCTGCTTACAACATGATTCACAAAACATGGAATCAACCTAAGCTGGTTGAATCATCACCGTGGTTGAATAGTTGTGTTACATATACACAGCAGAATACATTTGGCCCTAAGAAGTCATGTCACTTCTGATAGCAGGATGGTCCTGAATGGCATGCTACATGAAATAAACTGGGCACAGCAATCTAAATACTGCATGGTCCCTCTTACCTGTGCAATCCAAAAATAAAATGAATTTACAGAAACAAGCAGCAGAGTGATGGTTACCAGAGATGGGGAGGTAGTGGCATGGAGGGCAAAGATGTAGGCTGAAGGAAATAAAGGTTTAGTTACACAAGTGAATATATGTCATTGACATTATTATGCCACATGTTATTATGATCAGTAATAATATAGTATATAGTTGAAAATCTGCTGTGGATTTTATGTGCTCTCTTCATAAAAAGGAAAGTTGATATTCTTATTGGCTTGTTTTAGTTCTTCTACAATGATCATCTATAACAAAATGTATTCTACTCCACCAATAAATACAAATATTGTTCATTAGTAATATAATTTAAAAAAATACAAAATGTGTCTCATTCCACTCAAAAGACTATAAGAAGGCATTCTCTGACCATGTCATGAGGTAACTACTCTTTAATTTTGACAACTACATAGAATCTTCTAGAACAGTGGTTCTCAACCTTCCTAAGCTGTGACCCTTTAATACAGTTCACCATGTTACAGTGACAGCCAACCATAAAATTGTATTCGTTGACACTTCATAGCTGTAATTATGCTACTGTTATGAATCATAATATACATATATTTTAGAAACAGAGGCTTGCAATAGAAGTCATGACTCACAGGTTGAGAACCACTATTCTAGGACATGGACTATAAATGGGAGGGATTTTGCTTAGTTTTGCTTAGCTCTGAATCCCGTCTCCAAGTACAAGAGATACTTCATCAATTTTTATAAGTTTTACTTCAGTTTCTGTAATGATGGCCTGTAGCTGTTGCCACATGCTTCTGTTAACTCCACTTTTTACTTGATTCAGTCTATCCCCTTGCTGTTGTTACTCCACATGAGGATCTCCATGGTCTCACTACTTTTCCTGTGTTTGCTTACTTGCCAGCTCTCTCATAATGCACATAAGCCACACCCTCAAGAAGGAGGGAGGTGTCATTACATTAATTTTTAGACCTGTTTAAAGGTCTAAGAAATTAAATTTCATGCTTTCTATAAATATCTAAAGTTTTGGGTGTCTGTGAGCCATCTAGTTTTCTATACACATTTAAATGGTGACCCTATGTAGTTCCCTCTGCAGACACTGTAGCATCCTGGACAATCTTACACCTCTCTTGTGAAAGAAACTGACTCAGATGTGGTCATCTCATATTCCTTGTAATTCCTCTTTAGTTTTTATGTGACTGAATGCAATGGGTTCACAACTTGCTTAGTGAAGATCCAAAATAAGCACAACGAAGACAAGAGAGTGGTGAAAGATTTATCATTTAAGCAGCAAAGAGAGCTCTGGGTCCTTGCCAAAACAATTCCCTCAGTCCTTGCCAAAACAATGCCCTCCTCCAAGAAAGGATGGGGGATCTACCCTTGAAGCCTACATCCCTATCAAAGTTGGTCTATTCCAATGTATGCTAAGTTTAAAGTCGTAAGTGAATGGGCAGGAGTGCTTCTGGACATGGTCAGTATGCTTCATAAAGTTTTAGCTGAAAATAAAGGAGAAGCCACTCTGAAGGTGTGTTACTTCGTGTGCCTACCCTTTTGTCTGCAGAAGCTCGTTTCGCTTAGTGGCATCACAATGTAGTTGTAATGAGCTGAACGCTGTGCAAGAATGTAATATGCTTTGCCATCTGCGTGTGCCTACAGCGAAAGTGCAATCATTTGTGTATAGCTGGCTGCCAAAGTGAGCAGGAATCTGGGAAATACAGCTCTTACATGCATTTTTTCTACTTAATATTTCTCTCTTCCATTCAAGTGAGTAAGATACAATCTGCAGCAGGGTTGCATAAACAGTCTATATAAAATAGTTTGCTCAACTCTCTTGTTTCTTCCCTGCCACCTACAAAGTGGTAAGAAAATATGTAGAACCAGATTTCCTCTCAGGTATGAGTGTGTGTGTGTGTGTGTGTGTGTGTGTGTGTGTTTAATTTTATTTTATTTTCCTGCTTAGTCATTGTTGCACTGAAATGGCATCCTACTATGCTGACCAAGCTGCTCTCATACTCTTAAGTTTAAGCGATAATTCTACTTCAGCTTTTTGAGCATCTGGGAATCTAGGCACAGCCACTGAATATTCCATTGATGCATCTTATTCCCAGGACATGGTAACAACTCTTATCAAAAGTGTGCCCTTCAGCTATCAACACAGCATAAGACATTAATGAGTTGTTCTGACCAACGTTCTCAAGTTGCAGCTAGTGACATAGGGTTCAAAGATGTCCTTTTCTATTCCTGAATGGGAAAGGGTGATAAGTCTCTTCTAGCACTTCTTTCTAGCACTTAGAGATCCTTGGTGATGTAGGTAGTGAAGCTAACCTTGCAATCTACCCTCTAGACAATGTCTCCAGCAATTGGTCTCAGAGAGGCCAACATTCAGGGTAATGTTAACTGCCCAAGGAAGCTTGGGTGGATCAATTTGTTACAGCAGCACCAATGATGTCTCTATAATAGTATATCCAAAAATTACAGGACATTTCATATTATGGTGACCAATGGAAGAGGTGCAAGCCGAAGTCTGCCTAATTTCAGGTAGAAATTTCTAGGTGGTTAAAATAGGTCTGAATAGTCCTTCACTAAATGGATAAAGTTATCTCTGTGGAACATTTGGAATTCTATTATACTGTTTCAAACTGACCTTAAACAGTAACATTCACAAAAGGAAACTTAAGTTTCAATTTTAAATTTTTAATTTTGAAGATGAACGCAAAGTATGAAGTATGTTTATCTATAACGTTTTTGTGTTGATATAAAGGTAACGTCAGCAATCCTACATAAATGGACCCAAATCACTTATACCTAGTTAGCATGTTATACTCAAGTTATAATATTCTAACTTCATCATGATTTGGAAAAACGGTTTGAAAGTGGCACCTTCAAGGTATAATTTTCAGCCAGCAAGTATCTCTTTTCAGGAGGTCAAATGTGTAACTTTCAGTAATACTGAAAATTAGAAAAGTATGAATAGGAGTTTTGCATCTTGGATCTCTTAAGTGAAGAAGCATCAATGGCCTTCCTTCCCCAGGGCTTCAGCAAATTGCACATGCTACTGTAATGGAATAAGTGTGTATTGTTTCATTAATGTTGAGAACGTGGTCCGATGGAGATCTACAACTACATTGGTAGAGATGTCGTGGGCATCATTTATCACCATTAGCCGAAGTATAATCAGGGTCTTATTTTCCTGTATCTTTTTAACCTATGCTGTTTCATTTATTCAAGAAAGGAAGGTTTAAAAATACATCCTCCTTATAGAAAAATAAGCAAGAGAGACTCTGAAAAATACTGGGTTACTGAAACCGACACGTCATACAAGAGAAAGATAGAAACATAAAAAGAAAAACAAGATGCTTTAATAAGAGATGTGGATATTAAAGTTGTACAGAGATACACTGAAAATCACACTAGCAATCTGTGTGCCTAGAAAGGCTGTGTCAATATTTTCATTCTCCTGTGGGAGTGAAATAATTGGTGTGTAGGGGATTTTGACAATGCCACAGTCTCGAAATGGGCAATTTCATGATTCAGCATTAGGGCATCACACTGTCCGTGGTACAAGAAAAACACACGTTTCTTTCAGAGTCATTCTTCCAAGAGAAGACTGGAAATACCTTAGGGTTGTATCAAAAGGACTGTGCCAAAAAACACAATGGAGTTATTACATAAACATGAAAAGAAATGGATGGTATTTCTAGCCTACGGAGGATGTACAGACTTACGTACAAAAAACAAAGTAGACTAATGGATGCTAGAATGCTATTATTTATTATTAGAGAATATGTGTTCATGACAGCATGTCTAATATTTTTAAGAGGACAATGGAGGAATAAATCTTAATTAATTACTTTAAATCATTAATACTAAATGGACTGGAAAACACAGGACGCAGATAGGAAGTAGATTTCTTTGATAATATTATCTACTTGTGGGTTGGCGTTTGGAACTATATATGTATGTTATTCAACATGATCACAAAATAAAATTAAAACTTTCTATGTCAAAAGTAGTCTTTAAAATGTGCCAATTGGTGGTACAGTAATATCAACTAGAATATATTGAAATAAGTTAGAAATGCAGTGGTTAATATAGTTCTAGTGAGCACAGAGACACAAAAGGAGTCTATTAAGTATTTTAGTTTGTTTACAATAACTATATGTAATGGTGTTCTGTGAGACAAGTGGGCTAAATGAGAAAAATAATTAGTTAATGTTTATGTTAACAGTGGATCAACAGTGTCTTGGAAAAGAACACTTGGTAATGGAGAAAAGTGAAAACCCCTGTAGCCATAAGGTAGTTGAGTATTTGAGAATAATACAGTTCTGAATTGTCACACAGAATTAATCTATATTCTGTGTCTCTCGTCATTAAAAATGCCTAGAAATAAACAGTAGTAAATTAACACCTCACAGCCCAGATTATGGGTTTTAAATAATACTTCTCAGTAAAAGGATCGTATCTTAGAGTGATTGAAAGGTCCGAGGGGAGCAATGTACCAGATGGACATGGAATGTGTACCCTACGAGTTGGCAATGAACCTATCAAGGATGAGAATTGTGTCAAGGGGATTCCACAAAGCTGGGAACCCACAAAGATAACTGCAGTGGAGGATGGAGACACTTCAGAACATGCACATGTCCATAAACTCTAGTAATGTGAAGCCACCACTGAGCATGGTTCCATTAGAGAGGATGCTACAGAACTGATTGTGTTGAGAACTGTTAATTGAAGGAAATAATTAAACTCACATTTCCCTTTCCTGTAAAACAGTGCCTCGAAAAAAGCACATTGTAGATAATGGGAATTTTTTCTTCTGGAAGTGTCCCAGCCTTGTTAATAAGGAATATTGAATCAGGAACCCTTAATGAATTGATAAATCACAAAGCAAATGAGAGGCACTAATTAAATTCCTCCTCATGGGAAATAACTATTAAAACCACACCATATTATAATATAATAGGCCAAGAATTACTTGGCACAAATAAACTGCAAATTTAAGAAAGACATGAATGTAGGAGAGGGGAGCATAGGGAAAGGGGAGACTTGACAGGGGTTGGAGGGAGATAATAGAGGATGGGGTCAAGACCTGCACAAGTTCAAACCACACAAAATTCCAGCACAGATAAGATGAAGTGGAGACACTAAGTCCCATTGCTAATCAAGAAGTTATTTATAATTGATCCCTTCTGGGAAAGCAAAAATCAGTTTGTGTTTGTGGAGTCACCCAGTAAATTAGTTACATTCCAGATCTCCCCATGCTCAAGGGCAGTTGGCCAACACAAAACATACTGCATGTTTTATTCTGAACTTTGTTTGTGTTTTTTGCTTATTTGGTTTTTGTTTGTTTTGAGCTTTGGTTTTTTTTTTTGTATTATTTGGGGGGAGAAAAGATAACAAAATTGGGTAGGTATGGAAGATATGGGAGGAATTGGAAACATTTCAAAATATATTGTATGTAAAAATGTTTTTAAGGGGAAGACGGATGTGAGAGTAACCAGAATATGTTGTATGTCTGTATGAAATTATCAAATAGCAAAAATGATTAGTAAATAAGTAAATATAATAGTAAAAACTTTAATAAAACAACAAAGAAAAAAGTAATTAGGAGAAATTTAGAAATTTGAATTTGAATTTAGAAATTGACAGAATAGATAGACCATTAACTTAGGTGGTTTTAAAAGAAACAGTTTTTATTGTTTGACAATTTCCAAGGTGTAATGTAAACTTATAATACTACAGAAATTTGTTAACCACTCTGGGTCTATATCATTCCACATAAACTCATCCTGAAATACTAGGTATAAGTCAGCTGTAGTGGTCCCATCATGGAACCAAGCCTGGCTATACCATACATAGCCTATAAAACAGGCAAAATAGGAAGAGAGGGTAGTAAAGGTTAGGAGTCTCCTCATATCCATCATATAACAGCATCTTGGTGGGGCTACCTCTAACGAGATGAAAGTTGAGTTTTCAAGACCTATCTATGTGCTCTTTCCCATTTTCCTACCATTATAGTGGACGCCAGAACACTAACTGTCCACTTGGTACATAAAAAGTGTAATGGTGATTCTAAGTTCTCAACTTGACTGTGTCTGGAACTCGCTAAAGCCCAAATTACTGGGTATACCTGTGAGAGGTATTTTTTTAATTAAATCATTTGAAATGGGAAGATCCACTTCTAATCTGGATCTTCTTTGAGGTGGGAAGATAAACCTATAATCCAGATCCTTTGATGTGGGAAGATCTATCTTTGATCTGGATCACACCTTTTGGTGGCAGCCTACTTAAAGGACACGGAAGAAGGAAATTCTCTCTCTCTCTCTCTCTCTCTCTCTCTCTCTCTCTCTCTCTCTCTCTCTGTGTGTGTGTGTGTGTGTGTGTGTGTGTGTGTTACTTTGCCTATTTTCCCTCACCCTTCCTAGCAAATCCATATCTTCACTGGTACTAGAACCCACTTCTTTAGGATTCCAGCTGATGTCCAGCTGAGACATACAGACTCAAGGACTGAACAACTTTTAGAGTCTCAGACCTGCCATTCATAGGCAGTCATTGTTAGATTGACTGAACCAACGCCTGCAAGTCATTCTCATAAATCCCCTTTCTTTAAATAAAGAGAGATCTATAAGTCCTGTTACTCTGGAGAACTTTGACTAATACATAGAGATTCATTCTACAGAACTAGAGAACCCTGACTAATGCAAACCTCAATACCAATATGGAAAGTCCACCGTGAAGATTTTGAATTGTTTGGCTGGGGGTCAAAGCAATAATTTAGAAATTCTTCATGTGATTCTAATGTCCAGCTGGATATGAAATAACTTTGTAGATAAACCAATCAAGTACTTGTAAAGTAACAAATGCATTAGATCCCGACTTTACCAAGTGCTGAAAATAGGTGAAGAGCCTTGAGTCTGCTTTCGTCATTCCTCTCCGTAGCTTGGGTCCTGAGTCATCAACAGCCCCTCCTGGTTACTGCAGAACACTTCTGATATATTATCATTTCTTACGTGTGCCAAGACAAGGAAAGGCCTGGGAGGCACAGGGATAAACAAGAGCAGAGTTTCGTTTCCAAAGAAGACTAGAAAATGTCCATTTGTTACCAAGGCAAGGAACACTAAAGGAACATTTATAAATTCTTTCCCGATGGCAGATATGAAAATGATCTCAGAACTTGCTGTTGGAGGGCCTTTGGGTTTTACACGTACCCCACCCCTCTGTGTTCATCCCAAGGTTCCTTCAAAGTCACCCTTCAAATGGCTTAACACCATAAAGGATCCACAGCCAGAGTGACTAAGCTTTCTTAAAGGGTAACTTTGTCTTAAAAGACTAAGAGAACTGTATGCTTTTCCCAGAGCCTTTTCCTACCCAGGCTTGCTTCACAAGAGTCAGACTTGTCCTATAGCCCGAGGGCTTCTTCTCCATTGTCCCTTCCTTTCGATCCTGTGAAACATTTCTCCCATTCTCGCTTGTGCACCTAATCCTCTTTCAGTATCTGTTTCTCAGAGGTCTAAAAGTAACATACTCCTGTTACCCGAGAATGTCATAGACCTTGATAGCTTCCTTGGAAGACAGAAAGGACTGGTGTTTGGAGATAGGATAAGACATGATAAGTTGCTAGAGAATGTGAACAGGGTGGCAGTCAGCAAAGATATCCTCTAATCTGAATTAGCAGAGAAGAACACCAGGAGACGAACTACCTGAACATAAGGGCTGGATTTGAACTTCTCAATGTTGTGACCCTTTAATACAGTTCCTCATGTTGTGGTGACCCTCAATATAAAATTATTTTGTTGCTACTTCACAACTGCAATTTGGTTACTGTTATGAACTGTAATGTAAATATCTGCTATGCAAGATATCTGATATGTAATCCCTGTGAAATGGTTGTTCAATTCCAAAGAAGTTGAGACCCAAAGATAGAGAAACACTGCTGTAGATATATATATCCTGATAGAGATTTGGAATGAAAATAGGATTCAGAAATTTAATCAATAATTAATTCAACGGTCACTTGAATGTCTACTCTGTACTTTAACTGCATTATTTTGAAAGAAAATGGCCACCTCACCTCTCTCTCTGGTGTGAAGACAACCCCAAATTTCATTTTTCCACTTCGCAGGAATGCCTACGATCAGAATAGTCAGCT
The DNA here is from genome assembly GCF_903992535.2 of Arvicola amphibius. NCBI lineage: Eukaryota > Metazoa > Chordata > Mammalia > Rodentia > Cricetidae > Arvicola > Arvicola amphibius. The sequence goes on from NC_052054.1 coordinate 23,561,409, forward strand.
CTACTGTTAAGTTTCTCTCCTATAATTTAAACCAGGACTGGGCATTCAGTGTACATCATGTGTGTTATGTCATTCAAAATAAATACATTTTCAGTTATTTTCATAAGGAATAAGGAAGAGAATAGGAAATAGTTAAGTGCCCTTGTACTCAGTGTTGGAACCAGCATTAACAGTTTGCTTATATTTGTTTCAGATTTCTAAACAAATATTTTCCTCTTTCTGTTTACTCCCTAAAATGTTTTTCTAAAGTAACCACACTCTCTAAGTTGGATGTTTTCATGTCTCATGCAGGTTTTCCAGCTGCAAGAAATGGAAAATAAAAATTACATATATTCAGTATATAATGTAAGGCTTGATGTATATATTCATTGCAAAATAATGTCTATAATGACATTACTAACATATCCATCAATCCTTGTATTTATCTGTGTATGGTGAGAAAAAATAAGATCTACATAGCAAATCAAAAGTACAATATGTAATGCTTTGCTATTAAATGTAATTACTGTGTTGTTCTTAGAGGTGTAGAACTACTCTTCATGTATTGTTTGACCAACATCTCAATTTCTTCCAGCTCCTGACTGATGACACACTTTCTTATTCTGTTTTCCTGTGTTTTAAATATTTGGATTCCATGTGGGTGATCATGCATGTTTGTCTTCTTATTCCTGTCCTGTTTTACTTACAATAGTGTCCTCTAGGTTTGTCTATATCATACAAATGCAGAATTTTTCTTTATTAAGGTTAACAGTATTCCATTGTATTTGAATACATATTTAGAGAGTCTAAAAATTAATTGACATGTTGACGGTCAAACATTCAAAAGGAAAAACAGAGACAGGGCAGTAAAATGGAGTTGGGAAACTCCATGTAGTACACAGAGGCACTCACTTGGGCCCTTATCTCACAAGACACAATCAACTCAAACAGACCACAGTGATAAATGTAAGACTGAAGTTCTAAACCCACTAGAAGAAAACACAGAAGAACATCTATGACGTCAGTGTGAACGATTCCTCTTCCTACTCCCTCTTTTTTCTCATTTAATATGCAATCCCCACAGCAGAAGGAAGAATATACAAATAAAGATTGTATTACATTTAAAGTTTCCTACATAGCCAAGGAAATGGTCAATGGAACATAAAGAAAATGTATGGAATGGGAGAAAATATCTGTAGATGATACTTCTGCTTATAGCTACTATCTGAAAGGTGTAACTCCCAGTAACTTAGTCTTAAGAAAACAAACATCCCATTGAAAATGATGTGAACTGCTGTGTGTTTAGTATGTACAAGCTCCTGGACATGGAAAATACATATAAAATGCATATGGAAAATGTATATGAAAAATGATCAACACTACAAATCATCAGAGTAATATGCATCATGATGAGACAACGTTCTTGGAACGGCTGTTATTAAAAAAATGCTTGTACGGTATTGAAGAGGATGGAAAAAGAAAACACTATCCCCTGTATTTTCTGGTCCTGATGCTACAGTACGATAAGGGAAAACATTATAAGTTTCCTCAGAAGCCTCCAAATAGAACTACTACAGTAGCCTTGAAAAGTTTTACATAGTTCTTTCAGCCACTCCTTGCTGTGGTCATCAACATTCTGCTTATCCTAATGTCTGACCACATGGTGTATTTACAACAAACAATTCTCACATTTGAGTTGGCACTGCAGCACCTCTACCTTCCTGGGGTGGACTTTTTGAAGAAAACTGGGTGGAATTAGCTGTTTGTTTCTAAATGTGATGGATCTTGCCAGACAGTCTTCCAAGAAATCCTCAGCTCACATTTCCACTGAAAATACTGAAAGTAATCTTTCCTTTCATTCAGCCAACTGTCTAAGAGTTAGCACTCATTGTTAAATTTTATTAGCCTGATGGATACAATGTGCTACCTTTGTTTTGGCAAACTTCTTCAAATGCTCATTTCTTCCAAATGCTTCTTTCCCATGCAGACTAAGTTCTCTATGATTTTATTTATTCCTACACTCTGGTGTTGGAAATGCTCTCAGGTTTTGGAAAGCCCTCTGCTTGGCATCAGTATTAAAGCTTCGCCATCCACACTGGAAACATTTTCTAGCATTACTACTTCTCAGATTTACAACATTTTTCATCAGAAAGCATTCAATTTTGAAATTGTCAGACATTTGAGTTTCCAGTGTGAACTAAGATCATTATCTCTATTCTTTATGTTGTTCCCTTTTAGATTTGTGTGAAATTTTGTGTGTAACTATAGGTTTCAGTTGTTACTATGAAACTGTAAAAGTACATAATTTTCTTGTATTTCCGGAATGTAGACATTCATACTCAAAACTAAAATGCTTTATATCTAGATGTTTTGCTAGAAAAATGTACCTGACATATTGTGAGGCATATTGGAGATATTTTTGAAAGTAAAGTTGGTGTTAAAATAGTTGTATTTTTCTCCTAAGTCTTTAGATTTCATAGAAAATAATACTTGATATTTCATCTTTAACTACAGGATGGAATATAGTCTATTTATTTTAGTGAGGGGGCAGTACACTTAATTTATGCCTTCCATTTTTAAGGGTATCTGAATTTTTTCCCCACCTCTTATTACATCTGCAGGTTGATGAAGTTTTTGTTCATTTCCTGTTATAAAGACCTGTTTGAGGATTTCTACCATGCTTTTACTTTACAGTGGCTGACTTAGGTTTCTTCGTTTATGTATTAATTCACAACTAAGTCAAACAAGTGCCCATTGAATTTGGAAGTAGCTTTGTTTTTCTTCTATTTATATAGTTTTAGATTTAAAAGTTAGGACAGTCAGTATTGGGCATCATAATGCCATTTTCAAACAAAATTTGTCCATGTTAGTTCTCTTTCCCCACCCTATGTTCCCTCTTGGACTCTCATATCTCTTCTTAACCTCCTGTCTTATGTCATGTGTGTCCTCTTTGTCCCTGCCTTCCAGAATAGTTCTTTCACCACGCCCATTGTCTCCTGTCATGTTAACTTCTAACACATTCTGTTTTTCTGGATGTTTCTTCCATCCCAATATCACGAGAACATCAAAATACAAAATATACTATCATCTTCCTTTTAACGTTCCTTCCTATGTCCACGAAAGCAATGAAATGCTTGGCTTCTTCCACTCCTTCCCCACAACTTCCACCTTGTCCACTCTATCAGTTGGAAAATTTTAGCATATTTTGATTGCTAGGAATAATTGTTTGTCATATAGATGTTACATGTCACTTGAGGATGCTGTGTAGGATGTCTTTCTTCTAGACGGAAGCATTCACGGCTAAAGGGAGGACGGAAACTCAGAAGATTTAGGAAGCTAATGAAACTTATAAGGTACAGGAAGCTGAGAATATTATCGTGCCCAAAAGGCCACACCCCAAGGTCACAAAAGCAGTAAGCAGTTACTGGGAACAGGGTTTTCTTTAATGGAGTTGCCTATTAGTTATGTTGGGGACCACCAACCAGTGTTGCCACTTTCCTGTGTGGCTGCCCAAGCTGCTCCAACCCTTTCAGTGGCACAGCCTTTGAGCTAGCCATGTTTCTGTACAGAACCCTGATGAACTCATTGGTTCACCAAGCTAGACATGGATAGACCCATTTATTTGGCCAGTTCTTACTACCCTGCCCAAAGTGAATACATGTTTGTTAGTGTCTTCCCAGGAAAAAGCACAAAATCTAATTGTCTCCTAAATGGGGACAAATAGAACCAAAAAATGAGTTTGAGATGAGCAATTGCAGGTGTGCTGCTGTAAGTGACAGACATGCAACACATCTGAGGGTGGGACATCTATGGGGGCAATCCAGATAGGGCTGCTTTGCCGTAGTGGTTTAAATAAGAATGGATTCCATACATTTGAATATAGAGGTGGAATTCAGAATTAGAAGGCTTGTTTGAGGAAGGGCGCTACCAGGAGTGTACCTTGAGGCTTTCAAAAGTCCACCCCAGGCCCAGTGTTTCACAATATTTCTCTCTCCTCTGGATAAGAATATAGTTCTTGGCTACTTCTCCAGCACCATGTCAGCCTGCCTGTCTCCTGCCACCATCTTCCCTAACATAATCATAATGAACTAAGTCTCTCTGAAGCTGTAAGCGATCCCCAGAATAAATGCTTTTCTTTACAAAAGTTTCCATGGCCTTAGTGTCTCTACACTGCAATAAAACAATGACAAGACACTTTCTTTTGTGGTTTGGTGTGGTGTGCAAGCACTATAGTGGTTTCTTTATGTGGTTTGGTGTGGTGTGCAAGCACTATAGTGGTTGTTCCATGTTGCCTGTTGGTTATGACTTTTGATCAAGGCTGAGCTGTCTCAAAGCAGTGTATCCTTGGAAGGAAAACTTAGGTAGCATATTTCCTACATAGAATAAGGTGTCACACTTCCTTACTAAACGGGGTTTGCCAGGTAGGTATGGAGACCCACAAATGAATGATCAGCTAGAGAATATATTGTAGTGATGTGGGAGAGTCTTCTGTTTGTGTTGATTTCATTCGTTAATAAAGAAACTGCCTTGGCCCATTTAATAGGTCAGCCCTTAGGTGGGTGGAGTAGACAGAACAGGAAGAAGGAAGTGAGGTAGATGGCTTAGACAGATGCCATGCCTCTCCTCTCTGAGCCAGACGCAATGAAGCTCCGGCCCAAGATGAATGTAAGCTAGAATCTTCCCAGTAAGGCATCACTTTGTGGTATTACACAGATTATTAGATATGGGTTAATCAAGATGTGAGTAAGAGGCTGAAACTAATGGGCCAGGCAGTGTTTCAATGAATACAGTTTGTGTGTTGTTATTTCGGGGCATAAGCTAGCAGGTGACCAGGAGCTGGGGCGGCGGGAACGCAGCCCGCTGCTCCACACTACATTTTAGTCCCTGGGAGTAGCACATGTATTAGATGCAATGGATAACAGTATGTGGTTCCAATTGCATGGCTTGTTTGTTTGTTTGATTTTTGAAAAAGGGTCTCTGTGTAATGCTGGCTGTCCTGGAACTTGCTAGATAGACAAGGCTGACCTTGAACTCACAGAGATCTGCCTGACTCTCCTTCCCATCTTCTTGGATTGAAGGCATGTGCCACCATGACTGGCAAGAGCAGACTTTTAAATAAGAAATGAAGATTCCGCCATAGCCTGTTGTAGAGGCTGTGCGGTAGGGGTTATATGGGGATCAGTGTGGTCACTATGAAAACCAAGAAGGTGAGTAATTGCTCCTCAATTCAAAGCCTGAGGCAACACAAGAGAAACCTGCTTTTTATGGAGCCATTAGGGACATTTGGTGTTTCCTGGATGAGTTCTCCATGAGTATCAGAAACTGGAAGAAAATAGACCATTGCAGAGAGAATTGGGAATGAAAGAAGGTGGCATTTTGTGCTCAGTTCATCAGGACCAATAGAGCTGTGTTCACAAGAGAGTAAAGGAAAATATTGATTCAGCAGATATTTGGGGACTGGCATGTGGCTTTAGAGGCTTTGCTGAGGCCCACAAGGAATGCAGTCTTTATGAGGCAGAAGATGCTCTGGTGGATTTGAATGATTAAACTGGAATATAAACTGGTTTTGGTAGAGCTAAAGTGTTAAGGAAGAGATGAAAATGGAGAAAACGGATAATAGGGTCTGTCCTGGTCATTCAAAAGCAAATGTGGCAAGGTGTGCATCAATCTAGGGTTGGGGGGTGGGATACATTTAAAAGAAAGCCGAATGGTCGTGCTAGAAGCTAGCAGGTGCCTGGAAGTTGTCAGTCTTAAAACCTGAATGGCAGTTCACCATGGGAACAAAACTAAAGAAATGGGGAGGTGGAGTAGTATAGGCAAAAAGATTAAGCTTGTCTTTGAGGTGAGCAGTTTTGTACCCAGGGTATATGCTGTACATATTTCTCCCAGGAAGAAAATATACAAGAGATGGATGTTTAACCTGCTTGGAGCCTTCTCTGTAGCCAGGTATAGGTGAAGAAAGGATGGTGGCCACGACCCTAAAGTAGAATAAAAAACCCAGAGAACTGATTGAAATAGAGCATGTTTTAGGTGAGAACACAACCCATCTCCCATTTGGGCCTCAAGCACAGCTAGTAGCATTTATTGGGAATGAAGAACTACTCAACAGTCCCTATATCAGTAGCTGCAGATGCAGGAAGAGACCGGATGGCTCTTAGAAAATGACTATGGATTAGGGAGGGATACATAAGCATAGTATTTCTCACTCAGACAGCTGTACCAAACATTGCTCTTTTGATGAAGAAGTTGATGCAAGTGGTGGACTATTGTTATGCTATTTTGTACCTTAGTAATTTTAAAAGGATTATTCCCTTGGCAGCTAAATCTAAGGTCAGTTGGCATTTGGTTGAAATGGAAGGCAGCGAGACATTCAGCAACGCTGCCCATCTCCTGTAAAAGATTTCATTACACAGTGCTAACCACAGGGTGTCTTACAGATGTGGAATAACAGTTGGAAGAGTAATAAAAACAGAAATCAGACTTTTAAATGAAATCACCTTGCATGAGTATAAAAGGCAGTATCAAGACCCACATGGTTGCTGGAAAATTCTAGTGCTTGGAGTAGGTTACCTTTTAAATAGTTGTTAGCCATGGAGATCTCTTAAGAATTTGCAAAACCACAAGGTATCTTGCCACTGCTGCTGTTTGCATGCCAGAGCCAGAAGGTGAGATGTACTTTCTAAACACACTGAATTTGATGGTAGGACATGAAGAAATCAGGCTGGGACTGATTAAGCAATAAGTTCCTCCCAGCCGGATGGCTTTTGTAGTACTAGCAGGCATTGTGTAAGCTGCCATGGGAGAATTGTCACCAATAGCCCTGTTCAGTTATGAATAATGTGTGCTACATTATAAACATTCCACCCAAGTAGTGGCATAGTTGTTGTGGGTGTAACCAAGGGCTTTCTGAATGAATGAAAAACTTTAACCCAAGGAGGGAACTTATGTTTCTAAAATAAGCCTGGGAAAAGACCTATAGCTGGGATATAATCAGTGGGGAGGCCACTGTTATTGTTTTGTTAAATAAATGTGATTTGACTATCAAATAATTGCATTCTAAAGCTTTTGTGCTTATGCCTTAGATTACTGCAACTGTCTGTCTGGGTTATGGAAGAATTCATTTTGGCAGTAGGCAGTGGTTACTATGGAGACTCATATTCTGGCAGTTGTCTGCTAAGAATAAAAGGCTGTTGCTATGATATACTGACCCATTGCTCAGGCATAAATGTAAGAAAATGATAACATGTCTTTATCATCTACCCCAAAACTCAGAAAATTTGAAAGAAGAGTGGAATGGAAGAAGGAATGGGGCTAAGAATCAAGAGGAAAGGGTGGAGTGTTCTGTGGCTCTTATCTCCGGATTGGTGGGTTCACTCTAGTATTCAGGAAGAATTTTGTAAAAGACCTTAAAAGATTTAAGAAACTTACAAGACGAAAAATCCCTCCCCACTCCGCCAAGGTTTTCTAAGAGGTAAACAATTATTGGGTAAGAGAGACTATGGCGGGACTGCCTCCAGGTTGTTTATGGTTCTTTACTGATATTCTTAAGTTCTCGCTGATGCTAGATGACTTTTCAGTGATGCAGTTCCCTTTGATCCATCCATGCTCCTGTTGGCAACCCCAAAGATCTCATCGCTTCACCAACCAAGAATTGAGTGGATCCTTTACTTGCTTTACCACTAGTGACCGACCTGAGATCAGTAACATCTGTTCTTGTCCTCCCAGAGAAAGTCACAAACTAGAGGATTTTCATAATTTACCAAGTGAAATTTTGTCACATTTTTCTTGGTAATAAAATAAGATTTAGACATATAACATTGATTTAATAAAATTAGCCATGTTTTTCTAGAAAATTGTTTACTTTATTAAAAAGTTTAAATTTACAAAACAAAATTATTCTGTTGCCTCTTTTTTAAAAATGTCTCATTAACATTACAGAGCCCTTTTTCATAGTAGTTGCTTTTAATGTCTATTGTTATTTATGGTCACAGCCCACAGAATGTACACCGTCTGCAATGTTGAATCTGACCTCTCACATCTTCCTCATATAAAACAGGGACAGTTGATTTTATTGGATTTTAAGCAGTAGTCATAAATAGAAAGCTGACTTCTCATTAAAAGTTTAAGTTCAGGTGTGGGGCTATGATTCAACACTTAAAACAGTTGTCTGGCAAGCGCCACACACACACACACACACACACACACAATCTCTAGACTGTTTGCACAAATTTAAAAAAATTATATCCCTCAGTCTTTCTCCAAATTACATTTATTCCATGGTTCTGAGGGGACGAATCACAGACAGGCAGGAGTACAATGCCCCTGGGACCGTCCCAGATCAAAGACTCTGGATCTGGAGAATGGCACCAGGACATACCCAGGGGACGGTCCATCGAAGGTCAAGGGAGAAGGCTATGTTCCAGAGTCCAGAGGCTACCAGAGGTCAGGGACTGTGGGGAGTTGCAGAGCTTGGTGTCCCTCTTTACTGAGGATCCGAGAAGCCAAGTGATCACCGACAAACGGCTGAGATGAAGTCGTCATCTCAAGGATGCGCTAGCTCTACACGCTGCGAGACAAAAAGATAGCTTATTTGCTTCCTGATCATGGTAATTTTCTAGGTCATAAATTCCCTTCATAGTTGAAGACGCTGTTTCTGTTTTCACTTGTGTTTTAGTAAAACTGCTAGCAGTCCCCATGTCCTCCAAAAGTGTATTTTGGATTCTGGATATATATTTTCTTCTTTTTATTGGAAACTTGACTACTGCTTTCTAATTTGATCTTTTCTTTATTTAATAGTCTTATTTTCCAACTAATGCAGTGATAAAACCTTCCCATGTCAAAATTAAATTGTGCCAATGAGCTGCAACGTTCCTTAATTTTTTCTTTTACTGACAGATAAGACAGGTTTTCCTGGCATTGCAATTCCAAGAATTTCTGCGTCCATGTGGTCTGCAAACATTCCTGGAAGGAGACCTGAACATAATGTTTATTCCTGACCACTCTTATCAGGGGCATGTTGATTTAGTAGACAGCCTCTAGGCGTGTGTAGACAGCCTTTAGCTGATCCAGGTCAGAGTTTCAGAGGTATCCAGTCTACAGTAGATTTGATCTATTACTTTCAGGTCCAGGGCAAGGCAGAGACATCATGGAGGAAAGGCCTAGAAGGAGAAAACTGTTCAACAGAGTGGCAGACAGACAGCAAAGAAAAGGCAGTACGGATACATTGCAGAGGTAAGATACATTCTTCAGGGACAGCCCCAGGGATCTTTCAACAAATTTCCATTGTCTACAGTTCAGCCATCTCTGAAGAGTCTGCTCAGATTTTAATTCCATCAATGGAGTAATATGACCATAAACCCAGAGCTCTTGCTTCCATTCCTTTCCCAGAGTCCATTAGATAGCAACTGAACCCTCACTACATGAACCCAAGGGAGAAATTTCATAGTTAAATGATAACAACTTACTATATACAGTTTACCTTTTGTTGTATAAAATGTGTTTCATAAAACCAAGAATGGAAAGACGTTTCAGGCTTTCCACATCAGGATGGATTCAAATTATAGGTGATAATCTTATTTATTGACAATTTAGAATCTTTCAGCTTTAAGACTTTTGGTCATTTCCTATGCATTTTTAGTACTCTTGGAGGGTCCAGCATTAAAAGTGTTAGTGTCTAGGTAGTTGTTGTAAATAATCCTTGAATTGCCAAAACCTACTAACAATTTATAATTGATATACATGGAGGTCTATTAGAAATTTGAACTCATGTCAGACTTTTGTATCCACTTAGCAAGTAATTAATAAGAGCCTATGCATGAGCCAAGGGTGTAGTCCAGCAAAGGAAGGCACACTGCTTTTCTTTTAAAATATGAATTATAAATGCTCAGCCAATAGCTCAAACTAATTATTAACTAGCTCTTAGTTAACCCATGTTCCTTATTTACTCTCTGCCACATGGCACTCTCATCTCCTGCTCCCTCTGCATCTGGCTGGCAGCTCGTGATTCTTACCTTCTCCTTCCCATCATCCTTAGTTTGATCACCCCAGGACGGTAGACTTTTCCCCAGATGATATGATTTTATTAATTTATTTATTTTTCTTTTTTCTCTTTAAAACAATATTATTTTACACACCAATCCCAGTTCCCTCTTATTCCCATCCTCCTGCTCCCCCCAACTTCTCCCCATTTTACCCCCCATCTACTCCTCAGAGAGGGTAAGGCCTTCCATGGGGTGTGAACAGAGTCTGTCACATCACTTGAGGTAGGATCAAGCCCTCCCATATCTAGGCTGAGCAAGGTATCCCTCCAAAGGGAATAGGCTTCAAAGAGCCAGTTTATGCACTCGGGATAAATACTGGTTCCATTGCTAGTGGCCCCACAAACTGCCCAAACCACACAACTGTCACCCACGTTCAGAGGGCCTAGTTTGGTCTTATGCAGGTTTCCCCACTGTCAGTCCAGAGTCAGTGAGTTTGCTTGAGTCGGCTGTTTCTGTGGGTAACTCCATCATGGTCTTGGCCACTTTGCTCATAATATCGCTCTTCTCTGATGTGAGATTTCCCCTCTGTATGCTGTGAATACCATTGGTTAATAAAGGAACTGTCTTAGGCCTGTGATAGGGTAGAGTAGAGGTAGGTGATAACTAGGCCTGGTAGGAGATTGACTGTAAACCACAGGGCTGGATCTCAATAAGCCCAAACTAAGGGCAACATCAATTCAACCTATTCTTCTCTATATTTTAGAAATGACAAGATTTCTCTAACTCTAATGGCAATGAGAGATTTGAAGTTGGGAAATGAGAAATGAAGATGTAAAATGAGTTAAGACTGTTTTATAGATTTTACAAAAACACTTGAACATTTAAAGATATTATTAGTGCCCCACACAAATGATATCTCATTATATAAACTGTATCAGCTTCAGATTTAATCCTCTGCTCATAGCCTGTTGCCTGGGTTCAAAATTAACTGTGCAACTTTGTACATATTACTAGTCTTTTGGTCCCATTTTCTCATTTGCAAAACAGAAAAATAATAGTATCCATTTTATAGGGTTGCCGAGAGAATCAGTCCACATATTTAAATTCTTGGTAGAGATTCTTAGTATACTGAAAAGTCTTAATTTTAGAAGTTTATTGATACAGTTGCCTAGAGTCTTACCTTTAAGTCCTTAATCATCGTTCATTTCATCCTTTTAGTGTTGATGAGGTATGGTTTTTCTTTTTTCAATTTTCAGGTAAGTAATTCCAGATTATAAGTGAAATGACCTGTCTGCTGAAGTTTTTGATGGTCTGAATGAGAATGTCCCTCATAGAATCTGGCATTTGAGCACTTGGTTCTCCACTGGTGGCACAGTTTGGAGAAGTCCAGGAATTAGAATGTTGTTGGAGAAAGTATATCACTGGGGGGGGGGGGAGGGGGCTGGCTTTGAGATTTCAAAGTCTCATGGCCTTTCTGCCTTGAGCTTATGGTTCCAAATGTAAGCCCAATGCTTCCTGCTTCTGCTGCCGTGCTTCACTGCCTCTGGGTTCTTATTCCTTTAGAACTATAAGCCCAAATGAACTCTTTCTTCTCTATGTTTCTTTGGTCATGGCATTTTACCACAGCAATTACAAAGTAACTAATGCAAAACTTTTCTCTCCATCTCCTGGCATAGTTGGGGTTTCTATTGTTTTGATAAAATACCATTAACAAAAGGAACTTGAGGTTGAATGGGCTTGCTTCATCTTCTATGTCTCGAGTTGAGTCCATTATCATCTAAACAAGTCAGCATAGGCACTAAAGGCAGGAATTTGAAGTCAGGAATTGAGGAAAAGAACATGGAGGAGTGTTGCTTACTGGCTTGCTCTTTGTGACTTGCTCAGCCTGCTTTTTTATAGCATCCAGAAAGACCAGCCCAGGAGTAGCAGGCAATATCCACAGTGGGCTGAGTCTTTCCTCATTATTCACTAAGAAAATGTGTTGCAGACTTGCCTACAGTTAGATCTTATAGAAGTATTTTTTCAATTGAGACTTCTTTCCAAATGATGCCATCTTGTGTCAAGTTAACATACAATTAGTCAGCACACCTCTCTTCCTGCACAAAGTATATGGTAAGTTCCCTATGTATCTTCCATCTCTCCTCAAGTAGCATCACTTATCAGAAGGATAAGCTCTTGTTTGAAACAGAAACTTTCCAGAACTGTTAGAAGGCAATCAGATCAATTAAACAACTTGAATACTTGTTTCTCTTAAAGAACCGCCATTCATTGCCACCACATGGCTTGACTTGTAAACCCTGTTGCTGTGGTTTTCAAGATGTAGAAATATTAACCATGGTAGATAGAAAAAGAGGAAGAAGTATATGCAACTCTTTCCTTTTTAAATAAGGTTCCTGGCCTGGGAGCATAACTTACTGGTAATTTGGTAGAATACTTCTCTTGCAAGCATAAATATTGGAATGAATGTAAATGAAACAGACAAACAAACAAGCAAGCAGCTGTAAATGGTGGCAAGGATTTATAATCTTAGCACTGAGGTAACGGAGATTAGAGGATCCCCAGAAGTTGCTAGTCAGTTACCCTAGACGACTTGGTAGGTTCTAGGTCAGTGAGACTGAGAAGAAGAAGAAGAAGAAGAAGAAGAAGAAGAAGAAGAAGAAGAAGAAGAAGAAGAAGAAGAAGAAGAAGAAGAAGAAGAAGAAGAAGAAGAAGAAAAGAGAAGGATGAGACTCTTTGTTACCTTATGGAGAAACTCTTGTAAATTTTGTAAATTTTCTAACTACAGTAAAGCATAGGATGTTACAGAGCAATTCTTTTTCTTAGCTAAATCCAATAGAGAGACAAGGAAGCCTGACCATTGGAACTCACACCATCTTTGTCTTTTGTCTACCTTCTCATAATAATTTAAATTTCTCCTGGAAATCATGCATCATAGGGTAGTTTCCAACTCTGGTCTACTGTTCTCAGAATACACTTGTAATTCTTGCCAGCTTTCAAGTTGCTTGCAATGTTCCCACCATGAAAAAAAATGCCTCTTTTGGTTTATTTTTAATAAATAAATTATGTCTTATGATTGGAGAACTATCATGATTGGATTGCTTATGGTGATCCCATTGTAGTTTTATATGAGTATATGTAAGAGTTATGGTAAGTAGATTATGGAAGACACATAGGTTGGGTTTAGCCTTTTTCATTCTGTTCCTTTGTAGGATTCTTTTAGCCTCCACAATGGCCAATCTGCTTGGCTCCCTCTCATGTTGCACTGTGGCTCAATTAATTGGGAATGGGAGCGCAAGTGAAATTAGGAAGTTCTGCCTTCCAGTCTGTCACTGTCTCAGTTCACCTCAGTACTATTCCCAATGTAACTCTGAAAAATACATTTTTTGTTCGTTTTTGCTTAGTTTTGTTTTTAAGTTTGAACTAGAGATTCCTCATGGGATGAACAGATGAATAATTTTTTAAGTTTAAACATGTTTTAAGTTTAAACATAGATTATCTTTAAAGCCACTTCTTTTGTTGAGAAAACAATTTCAGAATCAAAATTGAATAAAAGTTTGTGACTGCCTTTTAGAAGACTTGGTTTATAAAGATTCAGGTGATCAGTAATTTCTTGGTACAGGAACAGCTAAATATCTGCCTTGAGATTCTTGGTACAGGTAGGTGATAAACACTTGTGCGAGCATGTGCCCATGTTTTCTGGGGATCTGGAGTCAGGTACATTTGTGGAGCAAGTCGTTTACCTGCTGAACCACCTCTCCAGCCCCTCCTCCTCTTATCCTTTTACTGTTTTCTTTCTGCTTTCAACTAAGTTCAAGGGAACTTCTATGACTCATTAATGTGCAAGGAGAGAACATTGCTAGAATGAAATTGTGACCAGGGTGAAGCCACTAACTCTCAATAGAAAGTTAGCATGAGAAATGGGGGCCAATGATACAATTAAAAAAAAAAACAAAAATTAGAAGCAGTAATGACTTCTACATTTTTTATGCTTTTTGAATCCCTGGCATAATCTCCACCAAGCCACATCCAGCCCTAGAGATGTGGAGAAATAGAGGACAGTATCTGACTCCTTGCTCAGAGAACCAGAGATGAAAAGGGGAAGAGAGGCAGGGTAATTAGTAACAACGGAACTGACCTCTGTTAGGGTTAAAGTATTTCAAGGCCCCACTTCCTAGAAATTTTTTTAAAGGACGTTTTTCTTCGCTATTAATGGAAAGTTACAGTGTATCCAGGAACTTCAGGCTGTGAATTCACCAACTGGGAGAACATTAACGAGTTGGAATGTCTTACTCACTTTTCCGTGATCTCACTATTAATAGCTGCAATTCAAGTGTAGCATAAAGGTTTAGAGAATGCTCATCCATCCCCTAGGAATTAAGTTTCTTTCTTTCTTTTTTTTTTTTTTTGTACACTGAAATGGGTAGTGAAAGACTTAAAAGACACGAGTTTGGGAATAAAGCACTGTTTGTTTTACTCTTTGTTTATTAATTCACCTATCCAGAATGCTTGACCTTTCACCTTTCTCAAATTACTAGTGTTGACATTAGTAATTTGGAAGGCTCTCCTGAGCACTTGATAATCTTTTTCAGTCTTGAGGCAAGGACTCTCAGTGGAGCTCTGGCTGTCCTGGAATATCATATGTAGACTAGGCTGGCTTCAAATTCACAGCGATCCTCCTGCCTTTGCCCTAGGACTGCTGGAATTAAAAGCATTTGTCATCATGCACAACTTCATAAAAATATTTTAAGAAAGAAATGCAATTAACAGAATTCTTTATGACTCTTGTCCTTCTGAGACAACCTGGTGGCCTGGGTACTGGACCGTTCTGTACAAGTCCTGATAATCCAGCGGGGAACTAAAAACAGTTAGATACTTGATATTTGGATCCAGCAATACCAATACTGGGAATATACCCAAGAGATTCCCTATCATAATACAAAAGCATTTGTTCAACTATGTTCATAGCAGCATTATTTGTAATAGCCAGATCCTGGAAACAACCTAGATGCCCCTCAATGGAAGAATGGATAAAGAAAGTGTGGAATATATACGCATTAGAGTACTACTCAGCGGTAAAAAACAATGACATCTTGAATTTTGCATGCAAATGGATGGAAATAGAAAACACCATCCTGAGTGAGGTAACCCAGACCCAAAAAGATGAATATGGTATGTACTCACTCATAAGTGGATTCTAGCCATAGAATTGAGCCTATATTTCAGGATCCTAGAGAAGCTAGATAGGAAGGTGAACCCAAAGAAAAACATGTAGTTATCCTCCTGGATATTGGAAGTAGACAAGATTGCCAGGCAAAAATTGAGAGCTTGGGGGTGGGGGTAGGATGGGAGTAAGGGGAGATGGGGAGAGAAAAGTGAAAAGGGGGAGGATGGGGAGAGCTTGGGGGAATGGGACAGTTGGGATGGAGGAAGAGTGGATATGGAATCAGGAAAGTATATATCTTAATTAAGGGAGCCATTTGAAGATAGGCAAGAGATTGGACTCTAGAGGGGTTCCCAGGTGTCCAAGGAGATGTCCCCAGTTTGCTCCTTGAGAAGCTGAGGAGAGGGGGCCTGAACTGGCCCTTTACTATAGCCACACTGATGATTATCTTGCATATCACAATAGAACCTTCATCTGGCGCTGGATGGAGATAGAGACAGAGACCCACATTGGAGCACTGGACTGAGCTCCCAAGGTCCAAATGAGGAGCAGAAGGAGGGAGAACATGAGCAAGAAAGTCAGGACCATGAGGGGTGCGCCCATTCACCGAGAGAATGGGACTGATCTAATGGGAGCGCACCAAGGCCAACTGGACTGGGACTGATGGAGCATGTGATCAAACCGGACTCTCTGAACATGGCTGACAAGGAGCGCTGACTGAGAAGCCAAGGACAATGGCACTGGGTTTTGATTCTACTGTATGCACTGGCTTTGTGGGAGCCTAGTCTGTTTGGATCCTCACCTTCCTAGACCTGAATGGATAGGGGAGGATCTTGGACTTCCCACAGGGCAGGGAACCCTTACTGCTCTTCGGACTGGAGAGGGAGGGGGAGGATGATGGGGGGAGGGGAGGGGAAATGGGAGGAGGTGAAGAGGTGAAAATTTGTAAAATTATATAATTTAATTTAAAAAAAGAAAAAAAGTCTTGTGGATCAGAAGGTTCACAACGGTAGGGAAAGCCCATAAAATTTCTATACGCAGAAAGTAAAATTTTGTAGAATTTGGCTTAAGCAGGTGTATCAGGTAACATCCTTTACCCCCAGGAAGATTTGATGGGGCCACTGAGAAGTTAGTTCAATTATGTGACAGGAGTTTCCAACCCACAGGTATTTGGGCTGGGTCAACTGAGAAAGTTTATTAAGGACTAATTACATATGAATTGGAACTGATCAAGAAAATGAGACTGAATGTCTTCCTGCTAAGAGCTTGGCACCTGGATACCTGAAGAGTGGGCCCCAAGTTCTTCCCAACCTGCCCGTCAATGTTGTGTGTCCATGTGGAGTCTTTTGCTTTGAAAGATAAAATGAAGTCAGCTTATTGCCTAATCAAGTGGTGTGGGAAGCCCTTCTGTCTATGTTTTGCTTTCGTTGGTTAATGAATAATGCTACTTTCAGCCCACGGCTTAACAGAGTAAAGCCAGACTGAAAGAGATATAGAGAGAGAGTAGATGGAGTCAGAGAGGCCATGTAGCCACCAGAGGAAAAAGATGTAAGCCACTAGCTGGAACCTTGCCGGTAGGTCACAAGCCTTATGGTAAAATATAAAGTAATATAAAATAATAGAAACAGGTTAATTTAAGAGCTAGCTAGCTATACACTTAAGTGATTGGCCAAACAGTTATTTAAATAATATAGTTTCTGTGTAATTATTTTGAGTCAGGGTGGCCAGGAAAAGAACAAGCAGCCTCCCCCTACAATAAAGTGTCTTCATCTTCTCTTTCCAGGTTCTTTATTGAAGAGGGGCAGTCCTAGGTTTTACGTGTGTTGGTTAGTACTCACTGTCAGTCAGCCTGACTTGATTTAGAGTCAAAGCATCCTTGTGGGTGTATCTGCAAAGGCATTTTCTGAGAGGACTAATTAGCCAGATAAGGAAGATGCTCTGAATTTGAGTGGCACCAGTCGATCTGCTAAGGGCCTGCCAGAGTGGAAAGGGCAAGAAGGCTCACCAGTATCCCTGCCTCTTGGCTGCTGGGAAGTGAAGAATCGTGTTCTGTCACACCCTCCCAACGATGACAGACTGAACCTCTGAAACTAAGCCAACCTATCCCTTCCTCACTTAGACTGCTTCTGCCTGGTACTTTGCACTGGGGATGAGAAGAGTGACCAATATAGTATATGAGTTTGTTTCGTGCCATTTTGCTCAAATCCATATCTTTCGGTGACTATATCCTTTGAATTTTGCCAGTGGGCTTTTCTAGATCTTGTTCCACTAGCATTGTTTTTATTATTGTCTCAGTTCTCAGGGGACTTCTCTCTTGATTTCTTTCTTCCTTTGCACAGAATAAATACAGAAGAGCCCTTCTATAAAGTTAAAAGTTAGGCTTTAAAAATATCAAAATATTTAAAAGCCCATATATATAAATTCAACAGATATTTAGTCAACAGAAGATGGGGCGGGGAAGATTATGATAACTGAACTTCATTCATAAGGAAGGACTAAACTTAAAAATGAAACATTCAGAAAATATAAATATGTTTAGTGTTGCCATTCATTTTGCTCTTTCAACTGTCTAGTTTTTTGTTTGAATAAACATGACTTTCCATCTCATACACAACCTTGCTGGAAGAAATAAAAATATATGTTCTTATTCACAGAACTTAGTCACCAACCTTCTGTGACCCATATCTCCAAGGTTTCTCTTCCCACCTCTCTAGAAGCCCTGCCTTGTTCTAATTACTTGCACCTCTCTGCTTCAGTATCCACAGAGGTTCTTCTAATCATT
The DNA here is from genome assembly GCF_903992535.2 of Arvicola amphibius. Classification (NCBI taxonomy): domain Eukaryota; kingdom Metazoa; phylum Chordata; class Mammalia; order Rodentia; family Cricetidae; genus Arvicola; species Arvicola amphibius. The sequence goes on from NC_052054.1 coordinate 23,579,311, forward strand.
TTTTTCTCTGTCACATGCTCTAGCTTCATTTTTTTGTTATTGTTGTTGCGATGATAAAATATCCTGGAAAAAGCAACTTAAGAGAAGAAAGGCTTATTTGAGCTCAAGGTTTAAGGGTACAGTCGACCTAGTGGGGAAACAATGATAATGAGTTTAAGAAAGTTGGAAACCTTGTATCAGCAATCAGCAGGCAGGAACCGAAAAGTGATGGATGCTTTTGCTCAGACGGGGTTCTCCTTTTCATTCTGTCCTAGATCTTAGCCCATTGAATGCCATCCATATTCAGAGTGAGTCTCCCCACTTAGATGAAATAATCCCTCACAAGCATACCTAGAAGGTTGTTTCTTCGATGAGTCTAGATCCCAGCAGGTTGAAGTCATTGTTAACTGTCATACCTGAGGCAAGGCTGTCCTGGAATTCCATATGTCACCATGGACTATGTGAAACATTTTAGACTGTCGATTACAATAATAACCGATGCAGCAGTCAGAGCCCATGGAAAGACTCTGCATGTGTTTCAGGTTTACATCATCCCAAAGTTCATGTATTCAATCAAGGCAAAAAATGTCGAATAGAAACTCAGGGAGAAGAGGCATCATGTAATGATGCATGGTGGGAGTTTGCAGAAGTGATCCAGGTAGGGTGTAGGGGTGAATGAGTGGGAGTTGTTGGGACGGTAAACGAATGGGAGTTGGAAGGGTGAATGAATGGGAGTTGGGGGGGGGGGTAAATGAATGGGAGTTGGGAGGAAGTACATATGATATAAATATCACGGTGAGAGAATTGGCCATACTTGGTATTTCATTGACAGGAAGGCAGAGAAAGAAGTCAGGAAAATGCTACAGTCCTCAGTGGCCATGGCTTCATTGTTGGAATCTGAGCCAAGCAGAGGTACAGGCATACTTGGGGTTAATACTTTAAGTGTGGTCTATTGTACTTTTCCCCATGAGTGACTGAGTTTTGTCCCTAGAGTCCTTTTGCCTTAAAACCTAGAACTGAGCCTAATCATATTGCCCAAGGGCAGCAGAGGGCAGACATCACCTAGACGATAGAAATCAATGCTTTACTTTAAATCTCAAAATAGGGATTCTTGGAGTCTGTGTTATATTACTAGTCTGAAATAGTGTTTTTTTTTAAATTTGGAAGATACTTGATTAAAGGGGGCTATAAAGAGGTTTTTATCAAAATTGCAAATCTCAGCTTTGAATCATGAATCATACACAGATTGCCATAATAAAGTTTTGACATTGAGCTAGGAAGAAACGGTGACAGCAGAATTTTCCACTAGGAAGGAAAAGGAAATAAAAGTTATTGAGGAGGAGGCTGGAGAGATCACTTGGTTGATAAAATGCTTGCTATGCAAGTATGAAGATCTCACTCTGGATCCTGGCACCCACGTAAAAACCTGGGTGCATGTACCTGTAATACCAATATCGCGAAGGTGGAGACAGGAGGATTCCTGGAGTTTCCTGGCTAATCAGTCTAGGGAATCAGTAAGCTCCAGGTTCCATGAGAAACATCTCGAAACATAAGGTCAAGAGTGCTTTGAAGAAGGCATCCAACATTGTCCTGTGGTCTCTACATGAGCATCATGGGAAAGCACAGCCCACAAATGCATATACAGCATGTGTGCAAGTGCTCACATGCACACAAATACAGACCAGATTGGATGAGGGCAAGAAAGACTAAGAGAGCATGTCACCACTACTCAACTAAGTACATAAAGAACTGAGTCAATTGGAAGGTCTAATCCACACTCTATTACCACCCACGAAAAGTGAAAAGAAAGAGAGGGATTAGTGATGGGCATAAGGGTAGGAATCCCCAATCACTTTAGAATAATACCAAAGCCCAATGATTTGTTTCTTTTTCCCTTTCAAGAAGACTTCACTCAGCATAGTTCTTGGGGGAAAAAGGCCCCTGTGGAATATGGCAGGGAACCTAACAGTTTTACCAGAACTAAGTAGGGAGTAAGGCCCATGGTCTGAAATTGCATCCCTCAATTCTAGTCCTTATGTATGTGGTTCAAAGTAATACAAAAATTTCTGCATGTCCTTACTGGACATGCTGTGGAAGTGTGAGAGAACTGGAAAAGGCCAGAGACCAAGATGCAGAAGCTGGGTGAGGGGACTCGACAAGATATCAGCACTGGAAATGTGAATGCTGAGGGTCCAGGATACATCCAGCTATGCCTCATAATGCAAGTCCCATGTCAGGACTAGTGACCAGTGGGCAAACCTGGATCACATCAAATGCCCCTCAGGCAGGGAGGGTGGCAGACTATATTGTAATTTCCCTCCATGTAACTGGGCACATAAAGTACTTGAGGCATCAGATTACATCTAATAAAACAAATGGGAAGAAGAAGATGAAAAGGAGCTGAGCAGGCATTCAAAAGGTACTTTCTTAACCAGGGAGGTGTTGTAGTGTTTAAATTGGGAAGACTGCAATAGACTTACGGTGGCATGTGGAAATATGAGAAACTCTTTGGGCTGATGTTTGTGACATGCTCTGCTGAACTATAGGAAAATAACATTTATAGGGTTTTATGTCAGAGTGCTCGAGGATTTCTTTGGACATCCCTAGGTTGTTCCAACTCCTTTATATTGATGATTCCAGAAGCTCTTTTCTTTAACTATTTGTTCTTGCTGCTAAACTCTGATAGGATTTCAATATTAATTTAACGCAGCTTACTAAAATCTGTGTGCTTTGTGAATATACATACCCAGGACAATATCCTGTTGTAATTACACAACAAAAATAGGGAAGGAAAGAGGAGAAAAATGCTGGGAGCCAAAATGAAAATTCAGATTTAAAAAAAAAACTAGTATCAGAAAATAATAAGTGGAAGGAAAAAGAGTCACAAAGCACAGCAAGTTCCTGTTGGGTTTGTGCAGAGTGCAGCATGCTTGTCACAACAAACAAACCAGTATTGATGTCTTATTACTTGCTAAGATCTACTGCTCACTTAGCTTCTTTGTTTTTAACCAGGCATCTTTTTCTGTCCTACACAGGGTTCTACACTACATTTATTTATCAGGTCTCTCAGCCACTGTTGACTTTTATTAGGATACTTCCTGCAGCTAGCAAGCATTCCATTATGTGAATACATTATTCATAAGAAGTATGAGCATATTCCTAGAAGCTACATTCATTGGTGTTTTCTTTAACAAACGCACAAGGATTCTGCATACTTAACTGTTTGATTTCCCTTAGAGGTGAGCTTCTTAGAAGTTACGAATAGTAAAGAAGAGGAAGGGGAAAGAAGAGGAGGAGGAAAAGGAAGAGGGAAAAGAGGAGGAGGAGAAGTTGAAGTTATGGACAGAAAGTTTGCTTCCGCTGTGACTTAAGCCTCAGTTTATTATTTTTTATGTTCTATTGCTATCTGATGCTCTGATTTTTTTCACATAGTGAAAGCCCAGGAACTATCAGTTAGACCTATATACTCACTTATTCTAGTGAAAAAAAGAGAGCCTTATTGTTTTGTATCCTATTAAACAATTTGTCTAGTCTCTTCTGGGCTAATAGTGCCAGTGTACAATGGAATCTACATTTGCAGATATACATTCACTCACTGTATGACAATAGTATTATTCTATTAACTTTTTACTTTGTCTCAATGCCAACTTATTTGCCAAATGAGAAAATGAACAAATGGCCAACTGACTGACTGAATGAATGAAACCTCATAATGTGGCTCCATCTATTGAACTGAGTATTAGTATATCGACTCAAAGGAGGTAGACATTTGATGCACATTATTTATCATGCTGTAAGTAATTCTTCATTGTTCTTCAGAGTCACCTTCAGATAAATCAATCACTTTTCTTAGCTTCATAGGTTCTGCAGATGAGCCCTGACAGAATGCAGACTACAATGCAGTTAAAAGCAGATATTCTAAAGAATTCATACTGAAGGTTTCTCAGAATTGCAGGGACTGCCTAGCATTGGCCTCTCTATGCTAAAGTCTTTGCCATTTTATGAAAAGAATCAGACATATTTTTTCTTAAAAGGGGTAGAAAGTATCTCTCTTAGCCTTTATGGATGATAAGGTTACTGTCCTGACTATACAGCTGCTCACATTGTTGTCTAAAAGGACAACAGACTATACATTAGTGAAAATGTATGGTTGTGTTTCAACAAAGCTTTATTGAAGAAAATTGGGGCTAGGTCAGATTTAGTTCATCAATCATTGTTTTCTATGTCTGATAGGTCGTGCAGACACCTGAAACTTCTTTCTGATGGTAGCATTGCTCAGCATTGCTTTGCCATTGTTAGTGACAAAACCAGCCATTATCAATTTATCACTGAAAGAAGAAAGCCTGGCTATGCAAATATTCTGTCAATCCTAATTTTATAATACAGTGTTAATTTTACTGTAAGAGGTGGTAAAAACATCACAAATACTCTTGAAACATCTCTTTAGCAGTTGTTCAGATAACTCCAAGTCTAAAGTCAAAGGATTTCTATTTGCAAGCTATAATTAAATCAAATACATTTAAGTAGTATGCAATGCAATACTTCAATGGCTAGGGTTAAAAGTGAGGAAGATTGGAATATGGAAAGCAAAGAATTTCTCCTAAAAACACCCTTTTTTAAATTGTACATACCTATCACAGTTTCTCCTCCTTCCTCACCTTCTGTTCCCTCCCCCAACCTCCCTTCTACTCCCAATCCACTCCCCTTGTCTCCATTCAGAAGGGGTAAGGCCTCCCATGGGAGTCAACAAAGCATGGTATATCAAGTCCAACAGAATGTTTATACTAACACTGTGAAAGGGAGTGCTTTGTGTTGAAAAAATGAGATGTGAATGAATAAGAAGACAACTGGTACTAGCTATGCAGATGAATTCAGAATGGTGTCATGTTAAGGATATGCCATAGAAACCATTCACTTCTTTTATATGAAGACTAAAAATACAAATAATTAAAATAATACTGACTATCCAAGTAGTTTGGTGGTTAAACAATATAGAAAAATTAAATGGGACAAGGAGGAAAGGAAGTGTGAGTATTAGTATTTCATGAATATATTTTCTGTTTTGTTTTGGTTTTGTTTCTTTCCTTTATGAAAATTTTAATGTCCTTATTTCAGAAGATGATTATCTTAACTTCCTAGTAACCACCAAGAAAAATCTTTTTAAAACTGCTCTTGGGGTTCATTAAATAACCACAAGTCAATCTATGAGAGACTAAGAAAAAAGGAAGCATGATAAAACTGAAACCAAGTTACAGAATGGTTAATGTAAATTTTTATCTATCAATACATACCTTGAATGTCAATGGATTCACTCTCCAATCAAAAGATTTGTAGTGGACAAGGCATAGCCCTGCACATGTGTAATTCCAGCAAACAGAAGACTAAGAAGGAGGATCATGAACTATGGTCCTGTGTATGCTACATAGTTTCAACCCCGTGCCCATACAAAAAAGGCTGAGAGAAATGGCATTAATTTAAAAATATATATAATTAATATACATATTGCTTACAAGAAATTCATCTCACTTCTAAGGCTACATAGAGACTAAAAATAAAGGGATAAGACACTCCATGAAAATGGAATCTATAAGAATATAGGAGTAGCCATTCTCAAATAAAATAGGTGTTATATCAAAAGCAACAAAAAGAGACAAAAAAGTCATTGCAGTGGTTGGAATGAGAATGGGCCCCATAGGCTCACATATGTAGTAGGAGCGAGTCGGCTGCTTGTTCTTCCAAGCCACCTGGCAAGCTTACACCTGAAATAACCACACAGAAATTGTATTCATTTAAACACTGCCTGGTCCATTATTTCTAGCCTCTTATTGTATAACTCTCACACCTTGACTTAACCCATTTCTAATAATCTATATGTCACCACAAGGTCATGGCTTACCGGGAAAGATTTAGCGTGTCTGACCTGGCAGCACCATGGCAGCTTTCTCTCTGACTCACTCTCCTTTCTTCGTCCCAGAATTCAGTTCTGTCTCCCTGCCTACCTAATTTTGTTGTATGTATATTTCTGCTCTTGATTAAAGTATTGTGTTTGTGCAGCTCATTTAAAATGTTATGTATAATTAAGAAATATAGGTTAATAGAGAGTCATCTATAATAGTCAAGTTTGTAGTCATGTTATTTAGGTTCTTCAAATCTTTCAAAGACTACAGAATATGGCATTTAAAGTGTTTTGAGAATTTAGGACTTCTCATGACAATGAGACACACGGTTATGCCGTGTAAAAGATAATGAGATCCAGGCTAGCCAATGTTATGTAGTGAGATCTTGTTTCATACTCTTGCTCCTATGAGGCAGGCATAGACTGACTAGATGGACTTAAAAAATGACTCAACTCTATATGCTGCTTATAAGAATGGCTGTGCTGTTTCTCATGTTCTTTGCAGTTAACTGTAGCATGTGATGATCTAATGAAATCTGAGGGGACACAATCAACCCTACTGGACAAAAGCTTTAAGGATAATGTAGATACCCTTGGGAAGCCTCTTTCCTCTTCTCCCAGTCACATGGAAATGATGAAAATCCTTCAGGTGCTGGTAGAACTGCAATCTAGAAAACCTGGCTTCGTCCACTGCATTCATAAAAGAGACACCTTCTAAACAGATGTGCCATTCTGCATCATCAAATTCAGAACAAAAATCCTGATGATACCTTTGTGCTGGTGTGCATTTTGACGCACGTATGTACAACCTAGTAATATAATCCAGCCTTGCAAAGGTGAACTCCTGAAGATTTTCTCTAATAGTCTGAGATTGTATATTCTTTATTAGTCTACAGAGATTTAAAACTCATTTGCTTTTGTAAACTGTTTCTGTCACCAACAAATATAATCTCTTTTTTAATATTATTTACGACTTGTAGTACACATACTTGCAGTAAGTATTTTAGTTAAAATGAAAGGCAGTAAAAGCTGGAGAGCTAGTCTGGTGACAGCAAGCTTGCTGAGTGTATTCCAGGATCTAAACTGATCCACAGTCAGCAAAACCAAACAGGCCATCTTAATTGAGCGGTGATATCCGAGTCATGAGATTTCCACCCTGGGGTATTGGTGTAGGTAACTGCTTTGGCAAAACAGTATTTGAAAACTCTATGAAACACAACTTAAAGTTTTGAAGATTTTCAAACTGAATTATAAACACCACTTTTCTCTAAAAAAGAGGCTTTTTATGTGTCATTCTGAAAGTATCTCATGTACAATTTAATAAAAAAAGAAATTGACCATGTCCAAAGTAATGAGAAGTATTAGTTTTCAATGCTGTTAAGACATTTCAGCTTCCTGAAGTATGGAAGGGAGACTTTTCTGCTTAATTATTTTTTTTCTTGGTGGAAAGCTGGCAACATTTCTGTTGGGATTCTCTTTGGTGCAAGGGCCAGATATCACACTTTATCTTATGCTGCATATTTTTGACTTGGCTACAGACAACTGCAGCATGTTTGCCTTCCCTTAGGATTCCTTGGAAAGAAAAACTATATTCCCTTATACAGGGTTTCAAAAGCAACTTGACCTTGCATTTGGATTTACAGTATTTGCCTTGCCAGTTTTAATTTTTGTCTTTTTTGATTTCTAATGGACCATGTGCCTACTTTCTACAAGGTGATCACCAGAGAAGGCACTCTGGGTAGGGCCTAACAGGAGACAGGGAGGATGACTATTGTGTAGTGGGATTTTGTAAAGGAAAAACATTTCCTTTGGATTCCAAGGACCCACTCCCAGACTTGATTCTCGTGATCAGTATGTGCCATAAGCTTTTCCTTGCTTTGAGGAATGGCGACTCAACTTCCTTCTTGCCTTTCCTTTCTTCTCTTTCTTTCTTTCTTTCTTTCTTTCTTTCTTTCTTTCTTTCTTTCTTTCTTTCTTCTTTCTTCCTTCCTTCCTTCCTTCCTTCCTTTCTTTCTTTCTTTCTTTCTTTCTTTCTTTCTTTCTTTCTTTCTTTCTTTCTTTCTTTCTTTTATTGTTTTAGCACTGGGAAGGGAACCCAGGGCCTTACACAATCCAAGCAAGCTCTCTATGACTGACTTATATTCTCATTTTTAAAATGGGTTATGTTTTGTTGTATTAGAAAGGTAAACATGTTTTATATATTCAAAAGCCAAACTTCAACAGAAATAAAAAGGTTTAAAAATAAAACATAACTTCAGAAGGAAAACATTGTATTAAATTACCCAAATAATTCCTGGAAAATTTAAAGAACTCAAGGATGGCTGCTAATTTTAATCAGCCAAATCCTTCAAAATGTGCTATTTACACTTAACAGAAGTATAGAAATGTTTTAAAAGTTTATTTTGACAGGAGTAGAACAGGATAAGGATGTCCCTAAGAATTCCATTCAAGAAATGTCCAGCAACCCTGTCACTACTGGAATATGTTGTCCCTTGACACACATCTTCTTCCCTGGGTGTCCATGCTCCTACAGCCATTACCCAGAATAGTACTGCAAAAGCTGAGGGGCTCATTTGGAAGCTCATAAAGTGATAATGCCGACTAAAAGGGTTACGATCATTCTTCCCTTGGCCCTCATTCCTGCATGAATGAATTACACTTGTAAATGTAATCCAAATACAGAAATGATGGAAGCCAAAAAAAATGTGAATCATTGAGAAAGTAGAGTGGAATGTCAGACTAGAAAGAAAATTATACTTGAGATTTTACTACAGAAGCTTTATCCAAAACATTTGGATAATTGTGAATACATACACACACAGACACACAGTCACACAGACAGACAAACAGACACACACACACTTTTACCTAGCACTGTATATTCCCTTATGTTAATATCAGACTAGTACAAATTTACTTTTAATTGTAGCTTCAGATACTCCTAGGCATTTTTTATAATAACATGTGCTTTAACAACTTTGAAGTTCCTCAGAATTCAATAAAATGAATAGTGTACTAGTTTTCTGTTGCCGCTGTTAACAAGGTCCTGAAGATTTAGTGGATTAATCAGATGGGATTTATTACCTGACAGTTCTGGAGGCCAGAGTCTGCTAGAAATCCCAGAGGGCTAATACTAAAGTGCAACAAGGTTGGGTTTTTTTTTTCTTTCTTGGAAGATGTATGATTGACGCTGTTTCCTTGTGGTTCCCAGCTTCCTGAAGCCACCCATATTCCTTGGCTCTCTGTTTTCTTTTCCATCTTCAGAGTCTACTGATCTACAAAGGCAGATCACTCCTCTTACACCGCCCACTTTGCTCAAGTCTGGGAAAAGTTCTCTGCTTTTTAGAATGCATAGGTTTAGCCAACAAGGCTCTCATCCCTGCACTTGGGAGTGGAGGCAGGAGAATCAGACTGTAGTAGTAATTGCTACATTGCCTACATGACGGCGATGTGATTATGACAGCCAGAGATGTGATTGATAACACTTGGATGTTTTTATTGATAATTATAGGAAATTCTGCTTCTGGCAAAGATTGAAAACATTAACGATTTATGTTTCTCCTCATCTAATACCTGAGACTTCCATGTAGGGCTTTGCTCTTGTGCTTAAAGGCTACATCAAGAGATGCCACAGCAATGTCCTCCTGACAGCAATTGAGTGAATTTCCATTATCCCAGAAAAGTCCAATTACATCCAAGACCTGGTTTTTACACATGAGCACCATGTGTAAGGGACGACAGTGACCTCAAGCTTTGCTTTTTATTCTACTGTCTGGGAATGAGAGGTACCTGTTTATGTGAGTTCTTCCTTTCCTAATAAGGTCAGAATATTTGAAAGCAAAAGTGATATTTGATATACCCTTTATATTTCCCATAGTTGAGGACATTTTAAGATAGTAAATATTCATGAAGTGATTAAAAACTTAAGCAATTAAAGACCCTCACTGAGTTTATATACATATGTTGGCAACTACAGAAAATTTTAAGACTTACTTGATTGTCTATCATTTTTTTTTTAAATAGTGCCTCATTTAGTCCAGGCTGGTCTCAGACTACATATTAATGATATGCTGGCCTTGAACTCCTAACCCTGTTGCCTCTATATCCTGATAGTGTCGGGATTACAGGGAAGTGCCACCATTAGAGGTGGTTCATGTGTCAGGGGTATGACCTTATCCTCTCTCTCCCTCCCTCCTCAACAGCTCTATGATATGCAACAAGTAACTGTATCCGTTCCATTCCTTATTAAACAAGTCTTTAATTAATTTCTAAAGTCGCTTCATCCTGAAGCATTTATGAATAAGTGTCAACACCACTGCAACACTTCATTAGGACTGAAGTAAATTTTCCTGGATTGCTGAACTACTCCAAGTAATTTAATAATGGAAGTGCTTAACCACTAGGAATTTTCTGAGGTCATTTGTGACTATATCAAACACACCTCTGTTAAGATACGCCCCCTTTGCTTGTGTTTTGGTGGCACAGGCCTGTGGTTGCACACAGGAAGATTCTACGATCAAGACCAGCTTGGGATAAAGAACAAGACTCTATCTCAAAAAATAAACAAGCAGGGCTGGAGAGGTGGCTCAGTGGTTAAGAGCATTGCCTGCTCTTCCAAAGGTCCTGAGTTCAATTCCCGGCAACCACATGGTGGCTCACAACCATCTATAATGAGGTCTGGTGCCCTCTTCTGGCCTGCAGACATACACACAGACAGAATATTGTCTATATAATAAATAAATATTTAAAAAATAAACAAGCAATCAACCTGGCAGAAAAAGTAATAAAGTATACATTTATTGTCAAAACCCTTGTCTGGAATGATATGCTATGTCTATATTTAGTGCAACAATGTAAAAAATTGGGTGATTTGGGGAAGTCCTTGGGATTTCTTTTTATGGGTATCTACACATAAGTTAAATACAAATAAAACCTAAATATATGTAGTGCTCTGCTTGCCTGCCTGGTCCCCGAGGCCAGAATAGGGTGTCAGACCCCCCTGATCTAGACTTATGATCTACAGTGTGGGTGCTGGGAAAGAAACCCAGGTCCACAGCTAGAGCAACAAGTGCTCTTAACCACCGAGCCATCTCTCCAGCCCACGATTTTTAAAGAAATGAACACCATGGACTTCTTACTATTGTCTTAAGAACTATTGCAGCATTTTAGGTTCCTAAACCCTTACTGAAGAACACCCTCTCAGCAGACTTCCTTTCTTGGAGACCATGGAGCCTGAACTGCACACTGCCTTTTGTCCTCTACAGCCCTTCCTGCATAAGTATTTCACCTTTCTCCCTCTCCCAGACTCTTCCGTCTGCTTCACAGGCCCTGCCTTCGGGGGAACCCTGTGCTCACTTTGACGTCTGAGATGACGGAGAGACATAAACCAGGCAGGGTGGAGGTCACAAGGAAGCCAGAGCCTACACGATATTGGAATAAACAGCTCAGCTCCGGGAAGAATAAGAATAGAGCTGAATGTATATATTTTGTTATTTTATGTTGTTTTCTTTTGCCTTTCTTTATTTAATTGAAATTTTACAGACCAATCGCAGTTCTCTCCCCTCCTCCCATTCCATCCACGCCCCCCCCCCCGACTCCCACCCAGTCCTCAGAAAGGGTAAGGCTTCCCATAAGAACATTTTGCCGTGTACCTATTTCTAAGTGCAATATTCATTTTTTCTTGACATAAGAGAAATTATAGCTATGGAGACAGACACAGTATTACCTGATCCTCAAAGAATTCATATTTATGTAGAGAAATTGTGTTATAATCATGTTATGGTCTGAAACTCCATATTTATCAAGGTTGTACATTAAATGGATCCCTAGGGCAGTGGTATTGAGGCAGGGGCCTTCAGGATTAGAGCTTTTTTCTAGCAGACCCGATGAAGTTTGTTACTTCCGTTCCATGTGAAGATGCAGCAAGAGAATGGGACCTTATTAGACACTGAATGTCCTGCTTGTTTGGTCTTAGACTTCCCCATATCCAGAGCTACGGCTATTCCTACTGCATTTAATCCCTCTGATGTGGCAGCCTGTAGAGTCTCCATCAAAGCAGTGGATGAACAGGTAAGCCATGTTGAATGTAAGGGGTTTTCCTTCAGAAAGTTATCCAGTGATATATTGAACAGATCCATAAACTAACCAGGACATTGAGATTAGTTTGCCACCTGCCTCACTGGGAAGAGTGTGACCCATTGTACCCTTATTCTACTAGGAAGTTTTGCCTCAGGACTAAATGAACAGTTTACTGCAGTTGCAAACTCACACAACTTCTCAAATTCTCATAACTTCATTTTCCTCTTACATTGTTTTTCTTTTTTTCTTGTTTTGGTTTTTCAACACAAGGTTTCTCTGTAGCTTTGGAGCCTGTCATGGAACTTGCTCTTGTAGACCAGGCTGGCCTCACAGAGATCTGCCTGCCTCTGCCTCCCTGAGTGCTGTGATTAAAGGCGTGCGCCACCACTGCCCAACTTTTAACAGCCACCAGACTTCCCTTATTGGAGCCCTGCTCATTTTATAAGATACACAGCATTAAAACATGCAGCTTAGATTCAGGAGGCATCAAAACACAGGAAGATTTAGATTTGCCCTTCTGACCTTCTTGTGCTAGTTTCGCATTAGCTTTCCCACATATAAAATGATCTTGCCAAGTTAAATGGATAGCACCGCTGGAAGATCTGAAAATCAAGCGCAAATACTTGGGCTTCAACTGACGAAACTCAGATGAGGCTGTGGCCCTTGAACCACTTCCCATTGTAACGTGAAACATAGCATGTTCTGAAAACCTAAATCCTGGCATCAGTTCTAGGGAATAAGTAAAAAGTCTTGAACATTGTAATGATAATATGCCAAGAATTCAGTCAATAAATGCCCTTGAGGAAAACTGAAACCATAGCAATAACAGGCAGAAATTTGCTATACTTGTGTGGCAGGGAGGTTTCTCTGCCAGAGCCAAAACTGCTAGAAAGTAAGCCTGGTGAAGATATTAGAGCAAATAAATAAATAAATACCAGGGATAAAGAGTTATTTCATTCATAATGATTGCATGGTTAATAAAATTAACCAAAGGAACACAATCCCTTCATTCTTTCCAAGAGTTTCAAAATATGGAAAGCAAATACGATTCAGGTTGGACATCCCTGTTGACAGGACACCTAAAGTCAAATGTTTAGGTAGGGTTACCTATATAACCCTCAGTAAGTTTTATATTTTGGAGCATTTTAGGTTGAATTTTTCATGTTAAAAATGTTTGACCAGAGCCGGGCGGTGGTGGCGCACGCCTTTAATCCCAGCACTCGGGAGGCAGAGGCAGGCGGATCTCTGTGAGTTCGAGGCCAGCCTGGTCTACAAGAGCTAGTTCCAGGACAGGCTCTAAAAAAGCTGCAGAGAAACCCTGTCTCGAAAAACCAAAAAAAAAGAAAAAAAATGTTTGCCCAGTGAAGTCTGTAGCTATACCAAATTCTGAAAGCACATTTGGTCCCAGGTATCTCAGATAAGAAATGCTCCAGCTCTGCTCAAGAGTTCAAGGAGAGGGAGATTTTTTCAAAATCATTTCAATAGATGCAGAACAATGAGAAAATATCTACCATAAGTAGTACCCTCTACTTAGGAAACAGAAAACCAATCATCGCTTTTTGTTTGCAGTGGGCTTCTTCCCTTCCTTGATGTGACTTTTGTGTCTGATGGTACGATGATGATTTTTTCCTCTTAGTTGTAGATTTTATTTTTACATAAGCAAAGGTTGTAAATAGCCGTGGACTTGAAACATAATATGTCAAGTTATTTACAAACACATACATATACTTGTGGAGCTTACTTTTCAGTTCTCAGCCCCCTCAAAGCAGTTTTGATTAACATCCCCTGAATTTAAGTATGTCTGAAAATCTAGCTGCTTTAAAGAGAAATTTATTGCAAGTAATTATAACAAGTTTCAAGACTCTTCATTATGCTTTGATATAATTTTCTTCATTATTTTCTGATAGCATTTATGAGAAAAAAACATAGTATTATAAGTAGAAAATCAGAGTACCCTGTTAATGTTTGCATAAGTGCATATGTCACTATGTATGTCAGAAAATAAATACACAGATGAGAGTATAATGTGTTGAAAAACTTTTCTATTGTAATCCAATAGAAAAACAATGAGTAATTTATTTGCTCCCCTACCCCCATCTGCTAAAATCAGAGATGCATATGTTTTGTTCCTGTGTTCCTTCATGCTGCCCAGACAAGTGACTGACAAAGGTAAGGGCATTTCTGATGAATGATGTTTGAGCTGTCATGGCTATTTAGTCAACTTCAGATTACCAGGCTTTGGTTAAGAAGTTATAAAGTGCTAAGCATAAGACACAAGATTCCAATTAGATGTTTCTGACCATTTGAAGACAGATATACAAATAAAACCTAAATGATGGCCTAGTTTCTGATGTGGGATTTCCCTCTGTATGCTATGAATACCACATGGCTGTGGCTTACCAGCTAAAGTTCTGGCTTACCTGCGGGGTTACATGGTTTCTCCTCACCTCTTCCTCCCAGCATTCAGTTTAGTTTTACCCGCCTAGCTCTGTTCTACCCTATCAGGTCAAGCCAGTTTATTAACTAACGGCATTCACAGCATACAGAGGGGAATCCCACATCACCAGAGCTGGGGATTAGAGCCACACCCTGTACATGCTAGCAAGTGTTTTGACACTGAACATATCCAGCCCAGCTATATATGTGAGATGCGATTATCACTATAATTTTGCCTCATAATGTGATACTAAAGAGCATAGGTTTTAGAACATCCATTCTTATTTGGTGATTTCTGTACAATTCTTTCAGTCATTCAAGCTTGAGACACTCATGCACCAGTTTACATGTGAGTTACTAATGATCACACATGTGTAAACAGCTTGGAAAATTAAGAGGCTTGTCATGTGATAGAAGGGTAAACATAAAGAATGTTCAGTTTCTGTGCAGCCAAGAAGTCGTAGTAATTTTTCCAAGTTACTGCTAAAGGATCCTTGCTGGTTGTAGAAAATAATACACGCACAGCATAAGAGAAAAAGTCAATGTCCTTTTCTTTCTCAATGTTCATTCTCAGTGAATGTTCCTTATACAATACAAATGGCAAGGTTGTGACCCGAGTAAAATTTCTCTGGTTACTAATCAGGCAGGCGACCGCTGCAGCTAAGAGTAGCACTGTTTCCTCATACAGCTGCTCTGTCCTTGTGCAGAGTGGGCTCTGCTGTTCATTCCTTTTATGAGGACACCAACTCCACAGGATTAGGGTCTTACTGATCTTGGACAATGCTAATTATTCTCTTAAGAGCCATATATCCAAATAGTAATACTGGGAGTTAGGCCTTCCAATGATGAATTTTGAAGAGATGCAAGTGGAACCCTAACACTTTGCTATTCCCGCAACATTTCTGGCTCCTGGCCTCTGCATAATACCACCAAATAATTAATTTCCCACTCTTCTCGTCTATTCATAGCCTTTCTCTTTGTCTATTCCTTATTCCTCTGCAAGCTTTCAGGTCAACCTGTTATGTGAAATCTTTCCTGACTTCCTTGGGCAGAAATATGGTGCTGCACACATCACCTCCAATGCAGTATTATTGTTCCCCATACCTCACTTTCAATGCAGCATTATCATACCCCATACCCAACTTCAAATGCAGCGTTACCAAGCCTCATACTCAACCCCAATGCAGCATTACCATGCCCTGTACCCAACTTCAAATGCAGCATTACCAAGCTTCATACTCAACCCTAATGCAGCATTACTATTTCCCAGAGCCAGCCCCCAAAGCAGCATTACCACGCCCCATACCCAAACCCAACGCAGCATTACCACGTCCCATACCCAGCCCCCAGTGTAGCATTACCAAGTTCTATACCCCACCCCAATGTAGCATTATCATGCCCCATGGCCAACCCCAATGCAGCATTACCATGTCCCATACCCAGCCCCCAATGTAGCATTACCAAGTCCTATACCCTACCCTAATGTAGCATTATCATGCCCCATAGCAAACCCCAAAGCAGCATTACCAAGTCACATACCCAGTCTCCAATGCAGCATTACCATGCCCTATACCCAACCCCAATGCAGTCCATTCCCAATCTCTAGCACACCACTACCACATCTTGCACCTAATGTCCAATGTAGCATCTCTATGTCCTGTACCTGACATCCACAACAGCGTTACCATGGTAGACTTTGATGGCAGACATCAAAGTACTTTAGTTTTCAACAAGTGACTTAAACATCTTATATCTTCTACCAATATCAATCAACTATGAACCCAGTTTTCTATATAATGATAGACATGGGATAGTACTATACATTCATTTTTTTCCCCTTCCAAACTTTGGATCTGAACTGAGCCTTGGTCTATTGGATGGAAACTTAATAAAAAGGAATGGCTAGTAACAAGAATTGTTAGCTTTATATTGAAGCCCACATCCCAGTCTGATCCACAGTTGAAGGTAAAGAGGAAAAGCAGTGATAATAATTAACATTAGATAAAATTGTCAAATTCCTTCAAAACAACACACCAACCACTGAACCACTTATTTAAATCCCACTTCTATTTCCCTGGAGTCATGGATTTCAGACCAGACTCCAGTGTGAAAATATTAAGGTATAATAGGACTTTAAAGTTCATGTTTGATCTGTTTTCTTCACTTACCTAGTTCACCAGATGATATGGCTCAAGACAGCAGAAAAACCTAGCTGCTGTTACTCCCTACCCCCAAAAGAAACTGTCTGCAGATTCTCATACTATGGAATACACTCATAACATTGTTCTGGTAGTTTGCCTGCATGGATATTCCTTGTCTGAAATAGTTTGGAAGTGACTACAGTGTGTCACTTTGCAAGCAGATGATAGAACCTATCTCTCAGGACAGGTGGCAAGAGGAAGTAAAAGTTATTGTATGTAAAATCATTCAGAATTGGTGTCTGGCATTTAGCCCATACTCACAAAATTTTTCTCTATTAAAAACAAATCTTAGAATTCTGTATCCTCCTTTAAAACACAACTTTTCTACAGACAAAGGTTTGTTTAGGGTCCAAACTAGAAGGTTTTGGCATGATTGCTTTGCTGTACAGAATGAGTTGCAAAGAAAAGGTTAGGGGGATGGGTGAAGAGGAAGCCATGCAGATAGATGACCGGCACTCTCCAGTCCTCTTTTCTTTCAGAACTGAAGATCTTTTTCAGTTTGCTTTTTCCTTTAATGAGGGCAGAGAAACTTCACATTTCCAGAAGTTCAAGTCATATACAAAGACACAACATTTTTAGAGGTGGAAGTGGAGGGAGGGATGTTTTCTTGGTGCAGTCTTGAGGCCAGAAAGCCTATTTTGGTCAGGCTGACCATAGGAACCATTCTTGGCTTTGGTTCAGCTGAGCAGGGGCTTGGTGAGATATTTGTGACAATCATTGTAGGCAGAAATTTATCTTATTTTTTTATCCCTCTCTGTCACACTGGTAGACACTGTTATCAGTTTTATTTGGGATGGTCACAAGAACTTAGGAACATTGTGCTTTAACTAAAGTAAACTCTACCATACTCCTAGCTGAGATTACATTTCAAGTTAGAGACTTGGGTCAATCATGACTTCCACCTTCTTCCTCATGCCCAGTTTACGGATATCCCTTGGACCTTCTTAACACAACTGGATCTTACATTCTCTATGGCTATGGTAGCTGAAGCCAACCTCTCATACTGTAATCAATGCAATACTCTTAACTGGTCTCTTAGCTCCCAATCCTTCTTTCCCTAGCCTCTCTTCATAGGCATTACGGTAATATAATCCTTTTAAAGGATGCTAATATCAAACCGGGCCATTGTTTTGTTCAACACCTACTTGTAGCTTTTCATTTTATTCTGAGCCAAATCTGTTATAGTAACCCTGTGTTCTCTAGGCCTCCATCCAGCTAACCAGTCTTCTTTCCACATATAATCTGTGACCAACCACACACCAATGTAGCTGTGTGATACCCCTTCTGCTCTTTCCTGAGGCCCATCTGAATGACCAATTCAGACACGCACACACCTGCACACACCCAGTCTCCTAGTCTGTGCTTCAGTTTCTCCACAGATTTACTAACACAGAAATTCCCTCAATGTAGGTACTGAGCTTTCTCACTAGTGCCCAGATGTCACTGATGCCCGGTGGACCAGGGCCTGCACCTTTGTGAAGTACTGCTTTGGCGATCTCATCTTTGTCTCCATTCTTTTTGATTGGACAAGATTAATCCACTCAAACATTAGGGTCACTAGATAAAGTATCTCTGGGAGGACAGAAAGATGAGTCTCTCTGCTGGAGTTTCTAACTGATACAGCCAAGGAAATACCTGAGAACTACATTTCTAACAAGCATCCTCGAGAAAAACTAATTGAATATAACATCTGATAACTTTTATTAAAGATGGCCAATACCTCCCCATTAAAATATAAACTGAGGCCAACTTTATTTTCTGCCATTTGCTCTTGAAAGAACAACACCAGGCAAAAAGCAGCAGCAAGAAAACATTTCCTGATTATTTAGAAAATAAATTATCATTAGTATTTTGCATCATTTTAAAGCATCTAAATGAATAATCACCATGTATAGAATGTTGTGCGCTAAGCACCTTGACATGGTGTATGGTGTCATTCAAATAAGACCCTATATGACAGGTGAAGTCTATAGGCCTGCTGGCCTGTGTTAAATACATACATGGGCCATGGCTTGCTGTCTCCAATGTTAACAGAGTTTATTGGTCATGTCCTGGTGTCCCCTATGTTAACAGAGCCTATGGATCATTGCTTGCCATCTCCTATGATAGTCTATGTCCCCTACTCTAAGGAATTCTAACCCAAATGGCATAAGTAAAATGCATGAGACAAATTCAATTGAATTTATTAAATTCACCTTTTAGTTAAAAACATTTAATAAAAAAGATATTTCTATCATGCAAATCACAACATGGTTGGTTCTGAAGTGCATAGAAAAAAATAAAAGAATACTGGTATTAATGTACATAGAGCACACCTGCAGGTGGTGCATAACCCCTATAAAACTTATTAACTTTCCCGGAACCGAATGTACTATGGCATTCTTTATCCCCATGCTACAATTCCACAAGGGCAGAAGGGCATCTTTAAAGCACCCGTGTGCAACCATTTGCATTTCATTTTCTAATATACGAGGCAACTGCTGCTGAGGATAGTGAGCCACTTTGCATGTCACTGGGTAGGACGGAGTCCTGGAAGCCAGTGTCATTTTCAGTAATAATTTTTCTACCTCTTCCTTCCATGACCATTCATTTTGTTACCTAGTTTTATCTAAACATGACTATAAGCTACATTTTATCTGTTATTATTTACCATTTTTGGATGTTCGTATTTGGCTTACACATCCTAAGAGGGAAAAAAAAAGGCCAGGATCGCCAATCCAGAATATTCTGGCAATCTTTATTAAACGTTTAATTTAGGATATTATAGCTACATAATATGGTTTGTCCAAATATTACAGATTTCTCAAAAACTTCCTTTAGTGTATATAAATTAAGAAAGCTTACACCCAACATGATTTTCTACAGGGACATTTTCCTTTTTTGAAGCAGGGTTTGATGCTAAGATCAGCTCTCTATACTCAGAGATAAGTGGATCCACTTGCTGGACAATGACAACTGGCTGAGGCAGCTGAAGAATGCTTCCCCAGGAATCTGAAGCATACAGGAGTCACTGTCGTACTCAGTAGAACTGTAGTCTTCTGTCAAACCATGCTCCCGACAGGCTGAGCAAAGTGTGATGGATGTTAGTTCTGGAGGCTGCAAACACATGGCTTCCAGGCCAGAGGCTTTACTCCCTGCCTGTTGTCAGCAGCCTGAGAGCCTTCTGTAGGTTCTGCACCGCGGTACCCACATCCTCATACTGCAGAGCGCTGCCAGCGTATTTGCAGTACTTCTGAGCTCGAGCAAAATCCTCTGGTGTCAGGCGGATATCCCCTAAAAGAAACACATTGAGACACATCACAGATGACATCACACTGTGCTGTTCCTTAGGTCCCCCTTTACACTTAAGATGAAACCATGTATTTATGAATGTTAAAAGAACAAGCTTTATTTTGCTACTAATATAAACCAGATACACAATATTAAAATAACTCACATGTACACAATTTTCCATCAAGAAGTCCGCATTTTAGCAAATTAACTAAGGACAAGAAATGACTGGTTGTATGAAACAAGAAAAGCAGCTTGGTGTTTATATTAGACTGCCGAGGCTCTCTTCATGGAACACCACAAACAGTCTAAACCCTTTAGCCCTCAATGAAGCTAGAATATAAATATATCCTCCAATAAAAGGAGGGGGTAACACACTCCATGCAGAACAGTGTCACTTTTTAAGCACTAATGTATTCTACATTTTGCTTCATTCATGTAAAAATATACTTAAGGCCATCTCCAAATCTTAACATTGAAACGCGCAACCACACATGAAAACAGCCATTATAAAACAGCTCTTCAAAATTTATTTCTAGCAGTTTTCTTCTTACATATAAGTAATATGGAAGAACCCAACTAAATAATTTGGATAAAAATATGCTATTCATTTAATCTAAAATATGAATTTCTCTATATGCATTTCTATGATAAGATAAAAAGATACTTGTTTTGTCTTTGGCAAAGAAACAAACAAATGGGCATTTATTTATTGCAT
Organism: Arvicola amphibius; assembly: GCF_903992535.2. Taxonomy (NCBI): domain Eukaryota; kingdom Metazoa; phylum Chordata; class Mammalia; order Rodentia; family Cricetidae; genus Arvicola; species Arvicola amphibius. Next base: position 23,599,889 of record NC_052054.1, read on the forward strand.
ATTCATTCATTCATTTATAACGTGGAAAATGTTGAGGACGGTACCCTGAGTAGAAGGCAGAAACACAGAAAATGAGTAGGCAGCATACTCTAATTATTGTTAAGGCTATACTGAGACACAGATTCTTTTTAAATGGGCTTTTTTTTTTAACCTTTGATGGAAATAGCAAAATTGGACATTACCTTCTAAAGATGCAGCAACTGTAGGTAGGCTGAGAGGAAATCCTCACAAATATTACCATCTTCCAAAGCAAGCGCTGATACACTCTGTACTTCTAGTGTTTATTTTTAGTGTACAAGGCACCTGGTGGTTCCCAGCTCAGTGACTCATTCAATAAATAGGAAAGGGCTGCCTGTATTGTCACTAATTCTCCACATTCTATATATAGTTCACAACAGATAAATACTAATTAAATCCAAGATTTTAAGATAATGTGTTTACAAATTTACATACAGAAAACATGCAGAGTGCTACATCAATTAAGCCTTCAAATAATCATTGAGTTAGTAAAAGATTAAGGTAATTATTCTCATTTAACAGAAAAATTTTAACTTCCTTGAATTTCTCTCTTGCTTTAAAAGTAACACAAATGAACAAAGGAGTAAATTACAACTGTATACTAACTATTCAGCATAATTCACCACCATTCGTTAGTAGCAGTGGAGCTGCTGTTGACCACATCAGTCAGACTTAAAAATACCAACCTTCATTTCTGTTCACACTTTGGTCATGTGCATTTCAGTTTATGCTTTCCTTAAAAAATATTTACTAGATTATTTAACATTTTTTTTTTTTCAAAATAACTGAGGCCCTGGCTGCATGGCTACTTGGAAATCCACATCCTCTTAAGAGTAGAATATTGTGTAGCTTGAGTGCACCTTAACACTGCCCAGCTGGTGCCTGACAGCCTCTGCCTCCATCTTAGTAAACTTTAATGCAAAGGCAAGTACCCAATATTCACTACACATGTTGGGAAGAAACTCTGATACCCAGAACAGCTTCATCTCTACAGCGCCAACGTTAGTTTTGTTCTGCTAACGTATCACTTGCTCATTAAAAAGCGAGAAGGTGCATAACAGCAAAGTTGATATCCCTTTTTTTTTCATAAACTTAAACCTATTCACCAACAATAAAACTATTTTAAAGCACAAACATTTTAGTTTTTATGAAATCATCTCAATATTAATAAAGTATGAATGAAATATCACTACCGAAAAATGACACATAAAGCTTATGGACACACATAAGACATTAATTCATATGTAAAAGATAGTACCTAGATAATAAAAATTGACATGTAGATTCACATTCAAAATGTAATTTCTAGACATAGAGATATTAGCTTATTTTCAACAATTTAAGGAACTAAACCAAGCCATACAAAATAATTACTTTCATACCACACTAGGCTTTCCTTAAGAAGTATAATTAAGTCACCCATAATAAAATATAGGAATTCAAGTTATAATATGAATTAAAAATAAAATCTGTCACCTTCTTATGGTTATTTACATTTATCACATAAAATTTCAACAGAGAAGGTAGAAGAAACAAGAAAGGATAGAGTTTAATTTCAGTGTACCTCATCTTATATTTATTATAATAAAGACAGTCTTACTGCACCAGATAAAGGCTGTTTTCTCTAAGGAGCACAGGTGAGAAAGCTCCCCATGGTCCCAGGCAGTGATGTCTGACCAGGCATCTCTCCCTGCCCTTCAGAACAGGCAGAGGAGAGCTGCTCAACTGCCAGCCTCTGCTCCTGGGGTAAGGAGTGGGTCAAGTACTGCATCCAAGACATTTTCAGAGGGAAAGTGACATCACTTAATACTTAATGACAAGAGCATCCTTTCTCAAAATTCATTTACCCAAAGTCCCTACACAGAGGACCGGATGCATAATTGGTAATATTTCCAGGATGGGTCTTTCCAATTTATGCAGATAGCTCTAGAAATTAGTATATCAAGGGCTTTGGCTATGATTAGAACATATTCCATTATTGATTTGAAAGGACACAGGCAGAGGAAACAGAAAGAGTTCTAAATCTTTGTAAAAAGTAATTGCCCAGGGGGGCTGGAGAGATGGCTCAGTGGTTAAGAGTACTGACTGCTCTTCCAGAGGATCTGGTTTCAATTCCCAGCACCCACATGGCAGCTCACAACTGTATGAAGATCCAGTTGCAAGGGATCTGACACCTTCACACCAATGCACATAAATTTAAATAAACCATAAAAATATTAAAAAAGTAATTGCCCAAAGATGCCAATAACAACAAAAGCAATAAGAGAGATACAGATCGTATCATTGTTTTAGGTAATGACAGCATTCAATATTTTTCAGGTACTGTAACATAATTTTAAGACTCAAAAAACAGAGGTAAGTTTTTATTAATATTATAATATACAGGGTAAAAAAATATTAGACTTTGAAGTGTTTTTCAATTTTTCTCTCAGGAGCAGTCATAAATTCATTACAATAACTAATATATATTAATATTAATACATTAATATTACATTTACATAATATATTGACATTAGCATAACAGGTATGCTTCTGAAACAGGTAGTCACTAAACACTACTAAGGGGTAACCAGGCAGGAAGTAGAGGTGGAGCAATGAGAACAAGAGAATCCTGGGAAGAGGGAAGAGTCAGTCTGCAGTCGTCATCCAGACACAGAGGAAGAAAGATTGGAATGCCTCCCGAAAAAGGTACCAAGCCACGTGGCTAACACTGATAATTATGGGCTAATATAAGTTATAAGAGTTAATAAGAAGCCTGAGCTAATAGGCCAATCTGTTTAAAATTAATGTTGGTCTTTGAGTATTTCTTTGGGACTGAACGACTGCAGGACTGGGTGGGACAACCTTGGTCAACAATCAGGGAGAAGGTGCAATGGCAATCTCACCATGCAGGTAGTTCTAGTTTAAGCTATTTAAACCTTCAACTCTCTGTCTTCACTGAGACACGCCCCAGCTCCTGACAATGTGGGCTCACGTAAGTACACATGCAGAGCTTTTGGACTAGTGAAACAAGTGAGACATCAGACTGGGTTTTCATTTAGTAACAGACACCTATCTTTCCTTTCCTTCGTTTAAAAGGGTGGACAGCTCATCTGCATTTAACACAGGATGATTTATCCTATGTGTTTTTAATACTTTATCCCTTTACCAATGATAGAGATCATGTTGCTTCTCAGTTTTGGTAAAAAATGAATAAAGATAGTACCAACACTTGGATGCAGTGTTTTGTTGTGGACAGGTTCTCTACTTTGGATAAACATCAAGGGGTATGACTTCCTTTTTACATTTAGGTATGTGGTCTGTTTTAAACAATTTTTTTTAAGTTTTTATTTTCTGTTTCAATGACTTAATCCTTGTTTTATTCTTACTTGATTTAAATTTTGATTAACAGGTGCTAGTTCACATGCTATCTGAACACATGCAAATAGTATGTACAGACCATTACCTGCCACTTAAATGTTCAGCTTCTATGTCTGAGATAACACAGTGCTTGTCTTTCCATTCCCAGCTTCTTTAGTTTATATCCTATAGTTCAACTGGTTCCATTCATTTGGCAGCAGCTCACAGGACTTCACTCATCTCCATGGCTCAACAGCTGGCTAGTATTGTGACATCTTGACACAGCAGAGTCTTTTTGGAAGAGGAAAGTTCAACTACAAAAATGCTCCCACCAGACTGGCCCATAGGCAAGCCTGTGGTATATTTTCTTGACAGATGTGGGAGGGCCAAGCTCACTGTGAGTGGTGCTATTCTGAGCTGCCAAGTCGTCCTGCTGCTCTAAGAAAGCAAGCTGAGTAAGCCTTGAGGAGAAATCCAGTAAGCAGTAGCCCTCTATGGCTTTAGCTTCAGTTCCTGCCTCCAGGTCCCTTCTGCAACTTTCCTTAGTGATGGGTTATAAGTATAGTACGAAAAGAACCATTCCCCCCCAACCCATTTGACTTGGTCATGGTGTTTATCACAGCAAGAGAAACCTAACCAAGACACATACATCAGATTTTCTTTACTGGCTAATTTGCTGATAACCATCCAGGATGATTCTTTTTTGGAATAGCGGCATGTGAATATAGATACCTTTTTAGCTTATGGATTTATTTCCTTTGAATATAAATATGGGAACCTGGAAGTGGGACAGCTGGATCACATGCTAGAAGATCTGTTTCAGTGTCTGGACTATTATCCACAATGACTATCTTAACTAATACACTATAATAGTGTATAAAATTTCCTTAATCTCCATATCATTGATATTTTTGTAGTTCTGATTTGTAGTTCACAGACACCTAAAGATATTAATCATTTATATATATTTGTTGGCCATTTCAATTTCTTTCAAGTGTTTATTTAGATCACGTACTAATTTCTTTTTTCCTTTTTTTTTTCTCCCAAGACAGGGTTTCTCTGTGTAGTTCTGACTGTCTTGACCTCACTCTGTAGACCAGGCTGGCCTTGAACTCAGAGATCTGCCTGCCTTTGCCTTCCAGGTGCTGGGATTAAAGGTGTGTGCCACCACTTCCAGACAACTTGCTAATTTTGAAATGGGTCTATTTTTGGTTACAGTTCTTAATTTACGTAAATACTCCACACATTAGTCTTCCATCAGTTGACTAGTGAGAAAATGTGTCCCCATTGTATAGGCTGCGTCTTCACTGCTCAGCTTTCACTTTGGGGTTAATACCATTTGTCAACTTTTGCTTTCATTTCCTGTCCTTTAGGAGTCATCTACATATAAAATCACTGGCCCACCAATGTCTATTAGTTAAATTACCTGGCGCGAGAAGGAAGCACAAAACATGCAACAAACCCGCTTAGGAGTTTATTAGAGGAGACATGTAGACATGTACAGGCCTGGTGAAGTTGGTGTGCAAAAAAAAAAAAAAAAAAAAAAAGAGACGGCTGAAGATGGTGCTCCAGATTTTAAAGGCTTTCTAGCGCATGCACACAGGGGGATGAGATGACGTAGCTATGTCATACGTAGGTCATGCAACCATGCCGCACGTGGGTCACACAGGGCCTTTTAAGGTCCTCCGAGGTGGCTAGGTATTTTTGCCTGAGGGTTTGTCCACACATGTGTGGCCCTGGAACCTGGAAGTACCAGGCATGCTAGTGGCTAAAATTATAACAATTAGTATTTCCTCTATATTTTCCTCCAGTAATTCCAAGTGTTAGTTCTTGTCTTTAAGCAATGTTAGTTTGATTTCTATACAAGAGCTAGAAGGGGATAACATTAACCTTTTGTAGAGAGATACCCAGTTTTCTTATCAGCATTTTCTACAGAGGCTGCCTTTGGCCCCTTTGTTGAGAACAGGTTAACTGGAGATGCACAGGTCTAAATTCATTCACTGACATCCATTCTGTTACTCTGGTATAGGCGTTGGGTTTATGCCAGTACCATGCTTTGGTTTTCCATGACCATAAGATCTAAACACTGAATGAGAAATCAAAATATGCCTCCAATCCAAGTAGAGGCAAAAAAATAGAAGTCAGAAAAATGAGAAAAGAGAAGAAGATGGCTCACGACATGAGCCATCAAATTACTGAACTGCAGACAGTGACGCCGATTTTCATCATTGTTAGCTTTTCCTCTCTGGATAGTGTAATAATGTAGTGCAGATTAGGAAAATCACAATGACAACACAGTGATTTTGAAATGAATGAACGTAACTGACCATAAGCTTTCACAGTAGCTGTGGCTAGATGTGTGTCATTATATCCATTACAGAACAAATGAAGAGAAAAGAATAGTAAAGAAAGAAAATGGAGTATTTTTGGATGTGGGTTTCTCTGACCATCTTATAGAATCCTGGTTCCCTTGACAATCACGCAGAGATACTGAAAAAAACTTGAGTATCCTTTATACTCAAACTTATATGGTAAAGTCAAGGAAAAATTACAAACACCACCCCAAATAAGGAGAAACACAATGCAGCCTACAGAAAGCTGATGACTCACCCTGGGAAGCTGTATACAGGTCAGAATCGATGACTGGACCAGTCTGTGGACTAGGCTGCGCGGTATTACTCGTTACGCCTGTGAATGAAAACCAGAGATATGCAGAAAGTGCTTCATCCCCTAATAAAGTATTAGGAAAGCAATCACCAGTTGGCAATTATTTCACTATTTCAACATTTTCTTCATTCTGATGAATTAATTTGAACTTATATTACAAACTGGAAAAGAAAATGAGCAGGAAAATATGAGTGCTAACTTTCATGACAAGTGTTTCAATTCATTTTAATTCTTTGAAATTAATATATAATAACACTATTTCCCCCTATCTTTGTCCTCTCGCCAACCACTTCTATGACAGCCCTTGCTCTCTCTCAATTCAATGTCTTTTCTTTAATTGCTGTTATATATTAACTATGTACACATTCATAAACAAGTAACAGTGACATGCTCATCCTGTATCATACTACTTATATGTATGTGACTATGTGGTCACACTGTTGCCATGGATCTTTAAAGGAAGAGGTTCCCTTCCCACCATTTAATCTCTTATCCCTGAGGACAAAGTGAGACAAAATAATGATTTATTTTAAGTTGGCAGAAGAGTACAGTTTAAAACCATGTGAAATTGAATACTTCAATTTTCCAGTTAATATTTTTAAGATGGTACTTCTTCTAGATAAATAAGTGATTAGCTTGACTTCCTGTTAAGCCTTGTCAACACTGCCATACTGAATGAGGAACTAGCACTGTACTTCAGATATAGCCTATTACTCATCTAAAAGATTAGTAAAATGCACTGAAGTCTTATAACAATGATTAGATCAGCAGGGAAAGTAAACAAAGACAAGCTGATTAACTCCAGAAACCACGTGATTTCTGAAAATTCAATTCTGTATGGCATATGTCTTGCAAATAGTAATTAGGTCTGCATAGTAAGTACGCTGCTCTGTGTGCTTTGGAGTTCATACGGCTTAGATGCTGTAATGCCAGATTAACACATACAATTCTTGCTTCCCTTTTTATGGCCTTACAATGCTGCTTTTCAATGCATGGATGATGATTTACAAAACAACTCATTATTAAGAAACTCATGTTTTTACACCTTTTGCTACCACACACAGAACTATAGTGGACGTACCTTTCAAGGAAGAGCCGTAAGACATAGGAAATTTATGCTGAACAATTCAGTGACCTTTTGCTTAATTTTGATAGTGCTAACAAAGTATATTTAGCTATTAACATTTGATATATTTTTCCCATAAATATTTAAAAGCATACATAAAGTTAATAAAAAAAAGTTAGAAAGCTGGGCATGGCGGTACATGACTTGGGAGGCAGAGGCAGGTAGATCTCTGTTGAGTTTCAGACCAGCCATTATTACACAGTGAGACTTTGCCTCAAACAACAAAACAAAACAAAATTAACGAAGACTGTTAGAAAGGTAGGAGATCTGAGAGGCTGTTTGTCAAACCTAATCTAGCAAAAAGGCAGACATATCTTGAGTAGAGATGGCCATCCTCATCCTCTGAGCAGGTAACACCAACCCTTCCCAAGTGACTCATTCTCTTCCAAGATTAAATCTTTCAACTGACTCCTTCACAGAAGGCCACACTTTCAGGCCGGCATCCTATGATAACTTTCAAATAATTATGTGGATTAGCTGTATTAAGAACACAGTAGGATTCATGGACTGCCTAGTTATACAGGATTATTCCATGTAAAGAATATTTTAACACACAGTGTGTACCATACTAAGTTTTCAGTCAGTCGTTCAGCTGTACATGCCTGAGGCAGGATAGTCTGAACATGTCTCTTCCTGTCTGTCTTGAAGCAGAGGCAGGTCTGCCCTTTTGTGGAAATGAAATAATGGGTTGACGTCAGCTCAAAAATACCTGGTAGGTTGGTAATGTCTTTTAGGTTACTGGATGCTCTCATCTGCTTTTTTTTTTTAAATCTGTTTTGGATTTGGATAGGTCTCTCTGGGCAATCTGTACAATGGTCACAACTTAGACTGCAATATGCTGGAGTGAGATAAGTCTCTTAAAATCTGCTCCTGAAGGAAAGCAGTGTGCTTGAGCATTTATTTCTTCCTGTCATTCAATAAAATGCGACTATTATGTCAGAATGTAACTTCTGAGTTACGCTTAGCCAGCATATTAGAAGGCAGCCATGTATGTTCAAGAATAATGCAACATTTTCAGTTAACTAACTTGTTCTATAAAGTAAATGGTACAGAAACTCTAGAAAGGGAGACATGAGAGTTGCTTAGGAAGCTAAAAAAGATTAACTCCCAAATTTAAACAGAGCCTTGAAATGCAGTAGGGTGCAGAGGCCTAGCAAAGAGAAGGATATATAAAGACTAAGAGAAACAGTTAAGAATGTAGGAAACCAGATGTAACCAGGGGAAATGGCACTGAGATAAAAACCCAGGCCAGGATGTCAACAGGTAAATGACAGCACACAGAACACAGGAATCTAACTTCCTCCTCCACAGCTCCTCACAGTGCTCAGGTTTGCAGTAGGTTAGGTGAGAAGCAAGAAGGCGAGAACTGGCTGGGTGTGGTGGAGAACACCTTTAATCCTTGTATTCCTGAGACAGAAGCAGGATCTATGTGAGTTAGAGCCCGATTTATCTACATAGAGAGCTCCAGGCCAGTCAGGGGTATATAGGGAGACACTGTCTCAAAAAACAAAACAAAACAAAACACCCCAAAGTTAGCAGCAATAATACAATTCTATCATATTTATCTAGTTTGATTTTCTGCTAAGGCCTTCTATAATACAGACTGCAAGAAGCACACGTTTTGAGAGATAAAGTGAACATTATTAGTGTCCCATGTGGCTTAGGCACAGAGGCAAACACTGCCAAACAACCATTATTCCTGCCTGCTTGCACCTACTGCTTTTTCTGTGGAAGAACTAGAACTTGTAAATGAGTAAATACTATTCTTCTCAGCTATCTGAAGGATTTCCCTTCGATAAAAGTGCATCCTGGACCTATTACATGGGAGAAGGTAAATCACTCTTCAAGCGAGCAAGAGGGGAAACATCTGTTACGTTTATAAACTAAAACTGTTAATGCTTTCTTTTATTTGACAGCTATGAACTGAATAAATGTAACAGAAAAGAACCTGGAGTTATGAGGAGATCCAGCATCTAAACTTAATAACTAAATAGAAGTATGTCATTGAGAAAGCAGCTTTGGATTTGAAAGGATTTTAGATCCTTTTCTACCAAGGATGACAAAGGACACAGAAAGGAGGTAGCAACTAGCTACTAGAGGTCAGAATCTTGAATTCAAATTCTCTTTCTTCACTAAATATGTTTCTTAGAAGTTTTATTTTTATTACTTTCTCTGATGAATGAAAGAGGTAGAGAAGGGGTAATTAGGATACATAAAATGCTATATTTATACACATATGTTCATGGAGAGACGGAGAAAGAGAACACACAGCATCACAAGCTTTTGTTAACCAGATTAAAATGTACTGTGAACACTAGAACACTTCCTAGATTGCACCTCCTAATATTTATTGTCATGAATATTCCCAACAATAAATACTATTAGTGGGATCATACAAAGCTCTCAAGATTTGAAGTTTTTCATTGTACAAAAATGGCAATGTTATATAGGTCAATCAACAGTCCTCCTACCTAGAGTATAGTTTGCTGTTTCTCACACAAAGCTAATCTGTATCGAACGCGTGGTAATTTTACTACAGTGCTGCCCTCATCATGTGGTATTTCCCTCTGTATGCTGTGATTACCATTAATAAGTAAAGAAACTGCTGTGGACCTACAGCAGGGCAGAACTTAGTTAGACAGGGAGAACTAAACTGAATGCTAGGAGAAAGAAGGGTGAAGTCAGAGAGAAGCCATGTAGTTCTGTTAGAGCCAGAAGGAACTTTACCCGGTAAGCCACTGTCACATGGTGACACACAGATTAATAGAAATGGGTTAAATTAATATGTAAGAGTCAGCCAATAAGAAGCTAGGGCTAATGGGCCAAGCAGTGAGTTAATTAATATGGTTTCTGTGTGATTATTTTGGTTCTGGGCAGCCAGGACAAGCAAGCGGCCTCCCTCCTACACCCTCAGATCTGCTTCTACAGTAGTACCTTTCAGGTCATCTTTCCGTACATGCTACACTGACATATGGTATTTGTCTTGATTTACAAAATGATTTTAAATGCCTATTGACTCTCCATGGAGAAGGAAAGAAGGCAAGAAAAGAATAAGGAAAAGAAGCTAATTTGTAGAGTGCTTACTATGCGCTATGGCTACATCCTAGTCAGTTCTATGCTTACTATGCATATGGCTAAGTACTAGTCAATTCTATACTTCTGACTCTGTTGATAATTAAATAAATGTGAGGAGTAGGCATGATACTAATTTCATCTAACAAAGAAAAAAAACATAGGATGAGAGAAGTAGATGCCAGTTGAATTATTACAAGTTTACAGTTTAGTGGGAAATAACAGACATGGTGATCTGCTTCCAAATGCATGGCATGCTTACTCTGTAAGAATGCCTGTGTTTACCTTTCAGGTACATTTTGACCAGTATTCACCTACGGCAGATACACTAGGGTAGCTAGTTTTGTTTAGGTACTCTAGATTAGAAATATTTTCAAAGACTATAAAATATTTAAAAATTGTTTCATGACCTGTATGTAGAACAAGTCCACACTGGCTGCACTAGCTGTGTCATGACACACACACAAAGCCTCGAAAGCCAGGTGAACTATGCCATGTGACGACATAAGAGAGACGGCGAGACAACGGTCAATTTCATTGCTAATAAAGGCAATGCATACAAACCCAAAGTAGACTAAAGCTTAACTGTTGGTTGTGAATGACTCTCTATTTGGAAGTAAGGTAGATGGTTTGTCAGTGATACAAGGAAATGGAAGAGTGCCTGCTGCTACGTGTAAGAGTCTACACCTACCCCATCATCACTGTCAATGACACCACATAGAAACAGAGGGAGCATCCTAACTAACACACCCAGTGAGAAAGAATCTAATATTGCCGAACTAGTCTAAATCTACAGTGGAGGGGACAGATAGGGAAGAAGACAGAAAAGGGAAGAGCCATTTCTATAATGTACAGAAAACATCATTAGCAAAATAAGAAGCAAATAGTAATCAATACATATAAGCACCTGTCATTGCTCAAAAATTTAGACTGCAATAAATACTAAAACAAAGTGAAACGGAATGTAAGGATCAAACTCTATTAACATCATTACGTGGACCAAATGTAAGTGTTGCTCCTACTTCTAAAAACATTTTTTGTGTATATTCCTGAGTGTGGTATATGTGCATATATGTGTGTGGTACATGTGTATTGTGTGTGGGGCATATGCATGTGTGAGTGTGTGGTGTAAGTGCACGGTGCTTATATATGCCTGTGTGTGATGTAGTGTATATGGTATGTGAATGGCTAGCGTCTCTCAAAAATATCTGGAGCTAAGCTAGCAAGACCAGAAATCTCCTTGTCTCCACACTCTTTAATGTTGGGGTTATATCTGTGTATGTGGCCAGGGCCAACCTTCTATGTGTGTGTTGGGATCTGAACTAAGGTCCTCATGTTTGTACAGCTTGCTCTTCCCCACTAAGCTAAGTGAGCTATTTCTAGCTTCAGAACAATGCAATTGTTATGAAAATGGGGACACAGTACTGAATTCATACCTGTGCTGTGCGGCACTTCTGCGGGTGTATTAGCTGGAGCATGTGCACCTGGAGGAATCTGTATCCCACTGTAGCTGCCTGGTGCCAAATTACTTGGGTCATATGCTGAAGATGATGGCTGAGGCGGCTGAGTGGGCAGAGAGGTGGCACCAACATCTTCACTTTCTTCAACATCTGTATATAATGAACGTACGTTGAAGCAGGCATTTTGAAATACAATTGCTTACTTTTATTTTTCCCCTATCACATGACAAACACAATTTCACATAATGCATCCGATAAGCATGCTATTTTCTGAAATAAAAACAAGTCTCTATTAAGAAAACAACACTATCTGTATTTACTATCTGAATTTTGGTAGGATCTAGGAAGATGAGTATATGGAATTAAAAATTCACTTCCCACTTTTGTATGAGCTGTAGTTTTTGGAGCCATGTAAAATATAACCCGGTTCCCTGCCAATACGGAACAATTAAAAAATACACAAAGCATCATAATATTAATATAATAATCACACTTCTAGGTCACCCTGTGAGTATTTTCCTATGTAACAATGAAGTCTAGGTAGATATGGTGACAGTGGGGACATTTAGCTGACATGGACAGATAGCACATGTAAAGCTGTAATCTTAAATGCGACCAAATTCCTGGTTTTATAATTATTGTAGATGAAAAAAATTGCTAGTACCTTCTGAAAACTTTGAAATCTTTTGAAAACTCAACATTCTACTGAAACATTTCTGCTTAGGACTAATAGATACATACCATTATCTTCTTCTATTCCAACAGGGCCTGCTTGAGGAGTCTCCCCATTCTTTAAGCAGTTATGGATATATGTTGCTTTCCACCTTGCATACTTTCTGTGTTTCACATTCTAAAAGGGAATATATTTGTAGCACCATCAGACCATTGTAACATAAAAATAAGAATACTAACACGGGCTAAGTCACACTCTTGAGATGAAGTCTCTATTTGAGTGGTGCAGTTCTAAGAGTCTGACCATCCCTACATTCTACTGCTGATTCTTCCAGTGGTCAGGGCCTGGCAGAATCCAAGAGAAGGACTTCTCATTAGAACACTGCAGCACTACATCATAGACAAAGGCCGCAAGGGAAGTGTTTGTGTGTCATGCCAGCAAAATTCCTAACTTTTGGATTCCTAAAGAGGTTAAATGAAATTTTAAGGTAAAATATAAATGACAGCAATAACAGACAACTTGTTTCTGTAAATATATATATATATTTTACAAAAAATATACACACACAAATCCATAAAAATACAATAAAGCTAAGCTGACAAAAGTGATACAGGGTGAATGTAACTTCCAAGTTGTCATATTCTAAGTGCTCCATCGGATCACCTCAGTTCTCAAGGGGAGGGGGCAGGAATCATCCTGTTGTCTAAAGATGAGCTGAAAATACCAGCCACTAAGGACCCTGGGACTCTCTTTTCTGTTTGAGTCCCAAGGCCTGGTTCCCATTTTCCGTTTCAAGTCTGGCTGCACATTGTTTCATTTCTTTAACAAGTTTCCCAAACAACTGTCCACACTTGAAGTCTTCATGCTTCACTGTTCAGCTCACTGGATGTGTGCTTGTTTCATTTCTTCTATGTTTACCCATGTCACACACTAAGTCAGACAATTTGAATGCACCCTTCTCTTTAGTGGTATTGGTCTGTACCTCAGCGAAGAGGAGCTTCTCTCACTAACGTCACCAATAACCTACTTCTCTTGGGCAAGGCTAGTGGACATTTCTAACCTTTCCTTGACAAACCTGACAGCAGTATATTAAGTCCTGGACCATTTCTGTTTGTGAAACTGTTAGTTCCATTTTGTGACTGTTGTTCTCCTTCCCGTTTTTGTTACCTAGGCTCCCATCCAGCCTCAGAATACCCTGAAGGTTCCTATTCTAGCAGAGACTGCAAACTAGTGGAATTGTCAGTGTGACTCAGAGGACTTGAAAACATCACTTCTGCTTCCCACAGTATTAGCAAACTTGTCTACAGTTGTAGACAACAGAGGCTCTGGAACCCTGGGGTTCCCTCTATCTGGCAGTGTGTGAGCTGGACGGCAGTTCCTTCAGATGACGCACTCTTGCAGATCCATTAATACATCTCTCCCAGCTCCTCCACTGCCCCTCCCTACACTCCCAGCTTTACACATCTTTAGCATTTATTGTCAGGTACGGTAGTTACCTCGTAGTAGCCTGTCTTTCTCCCTTCTACAACTTATGCAATATCTACAAGCATCAGGACAAAAGTCATTGAACTTGTCTGTCTGTCTACATACTGATTTCTACAGCTTCTTCATTAATCTTAAATGTATGTAACTAGCCCAAATTTGCTTCTGATGAATATCCGATAATGTGGTTATTTCCACTATGAAGTCACAAATACAACTAGCTTCTCCTCTACCCAATTAACGTCATTCATTGAAGACTGGTTGTCTGTGGGAGTCATTTTTAGTACCCCATCCGATCTTTGGCCATTCCCATCATATTCAACTCATTTTGCTTTTAGGAAATATCATGTTCTCTATCTCCACATTTCTCTCTAAGATTCCTCTAATCCCCTAACACGTCTCTATGTTTTTAACCACATTCTTCTGTGTTTTCCTCATGTAGCACTCAGATCAATCTTCTAAAATATAAACCCATTTATAGCAATCTTTTCAGTGGCTTCTCCATGCACTGGCTATAAGAGTCTTTCCTATTTAGTTCACAACTACCCAGGCTTCTTAGCCTTCCTGTGCACTTTACTCACTATGCAGCTTTCTGTCCCAGGCCTGCATGTGCTGCTAGCTCTTGCTCTTTCTACTTTTTCTTCTGCTTATTTACTTCTACTCATTCCTTATGGGGTACACCAAATATTAATTTCTCACAACGGTTTTCCTGACCTATTCAATCTAAAACTAAATAATTTACTCAAAAATATTTTCTATAATTTATAGTTACATATTTATATTTATAAAACATTTTCTCACCTATAAACATGCTGATATCACCAAAGGCAGTCTACTATCTGCTCTCTGTACCGTGTATCTGGTTTTGTTATAGCACAATGTAGCAGCTTAACAACATCTTCCATCTGATGAATGTGTGCTCACAGAAATTATCATGTTCTTCAATAATGTAGTAGAGTTGCTTGGCTATGAATGCATTATTCAGGTTAGGAAGTTTTCTATAGTACTGATTATATAGTTATAGAGAACAATTTGAAATTTCCAAAGTTTGATGATTGAACTTTTTGGGGGATAGGGGACTTTTGAAACAGGGTATACCATTCCCAGACCTAGGCTAGTTGGTCTAGACTAGTGAGTGCTGTATAATCCAGGCAGGTCTTAAACTTGTGGTAACTCTCTTGCTTCAGCCTCCCAGGTACTGGAATTATAGCATGAGCCACGACACCAGACTAGCAGTTTCTGACCTCCAGAAATATCATTAGCATATGGATTACTGTTTTTCCCCTCTCTTTCACTGTCTTTAATAAAAACAAAACAAAGCAAAAATGTCAAAGCACTAAGTTTCCATTAGAGTTATGTTTTCAAAATCCCATACAAACTGGGACTGATAGCATACAAACACTAAATTATCTAATTTAAGAATCTTCAGGTTTACATGTCCACTTGAATCTCATTATCTACAAATGATATTATTTGAAAATGTTCGATATCCTACTCTCCAGCTATAAAATTAGTTATTACTTATTTTACATATAATTAGTTACTATGAGAATTTCTGTAGTTTAATAAACACTTGCTATTAAGACTTTAAATTAGAAATCAAAGAGATGTAAAGTAAGCTGTGCATTCCATCTTCCTCTTGGAGCTAATCATTCAGCTATGCACACAGGAAATATATCAGCTACAACAAGCAGAAAAAAATAAACCCATCTCATTAAATGTTTCCCATTAAAAGGAAAACATTTAAACTGGGGGCTGGCTTACAGTTTCAGAGGTTCAGTCCATTATCATCATGATGGGGAACAAGGCAGCATGTAGACAGATGTGGTGCTGGAGCTGAGAGTGCTACATCTTGCAGGCAACAGGAAATTAACAGTCACACTGTGGGAAGCTTGAGCAAATGAGACCTTGTTGAAGGAAGTATGACAAGGCCACACCTACTTCAAAAAAAATCACCTTCTAATAGTGCTACTTCCTTTGGGGACCATTTTCATTCAAACAACCATAAATTCAGAAAGAAAAACAGGATGCTCAGAGATCCCTGGGAGTATAAATGGTATTTTGGTTTGCTCTTTGAAGACAAACATCATGTGAAAAAAAGGAGAAAAGGGCAAGACCAGGCAAGTAGAAAGAAAGGTCTATGTAGTCAGACAGGCGGAAATAAATAAAAGTTAAGATAAATAGAAAATCAAATCTGTTCTGGATAAGAGGAATATGGGTGAGTTGGATAAGAGAAATCCAAAGCAGAGTCCTAAGTTTTAGCTAACAACTTTTTATCACTCTCCAGGTTATAAAGCACTTTTCTACTCTTTCCTATTTGGTTCTCTATAATCACCTTGAAGTGCAAGCAAGTCATATTTTAGTTCCTCCAAGACCCAGAGACATTAAGGAACCAAGTGAACAAAAACACCTTCCACATTTATGATTCTCCTTCAGTCTCTGCCATGCCATTTCCTGCATGCTATTTCCTCATGCTGTTTTCCTTTCTCTACCATGGTCATCTTGTGGTCAAATGTCTCCTCTTTTTCAAGGCTCAGCTCAAATATTTACTCCCAAATAGCCCCCTTGGCTTGCAGGAAGTTAATAATTATTTGTCATTTCCTCAAGGCAGGCACTATGCTAACTGCTGAGGGAGACAGAATGAAGAAGATAGCACAAACATTACATACAGTCCAACATGAAGGCCAGCCAGTAACTGCCATCTCTAAATGTGAGCCTTTCATCCAAAGTGTGGCTCTTATCTTCTGCTGGAGAATAAACCACACACTTAACCACCAAGAAACAAGAGTGAAAGGCCTGGGTCCCACAAGATCCTTGGTGGGCATGCTTTCAATGGCCTGAAAGATTTCCACCATTTCCATGTAGTGGATTCAAGGAAATAAGCACCTAACACCTGGATATTTGTAGAGACCTGATTCAAACCACAGCAGTAAGATATTACTGCCTCATTCTTTTAAATTAGGGTTGATTGATCTCATCATTACAGAGCTATCAATAGTTATGAGATTTTAGCAGTAAAATCAGGCACACTATTTAGTAATGTTTTGGTAAGGTACAATGATCATGACACAACTTCTAATTCAGATGGAAATACATGAACCAAGGGGAAAAGACTTTAAAAGGTCAATTACATAATGTGTATTTAGAATGTATCTAATAAAAAGAGGATACTTCTGCAAACAAATGAACTGCATCTTTATATACGTTAATCTTGTCTGTTTTGTGGTAGAGTTGTATTATGACTGTATAAGATTCACTCCTAGTTTCAAATTGTGAGATGTTTAAACCATCCTGGGCATCTTTCCTAAGTATGTAAAGTTTTAAGAAAATATTGGTTTAAGTGAAAGAGGGCTTATATTAGTAAACATGAAACAAAAGTTTCCCACAGCAAATAAAGAAAAATTTGTTTTTAGTCCCTATTTTCCACAACCCTGGCATGAATAATATGTAGCAGAAATTTCTAACAGTTTTAACTTGAGTTAATGGACATTTGAATGCTGCTGTAAAAAGAAAGAATGTTTGATGATGCAAAGTATTTTAAGAGGAAAATTTCAAGATGTCAATATTTGTGAAATCCATTCACTCTTTTTTGGCTGATTAAGACATCCTTTCTGGGAAACAGGAATTGTAAAAGGAGCTTTTACTTTTGTCCCTGGCCCCAAGTTCCTGTTTTCTAAGTGAACTGATGAAAATCACTGACAATGGCAAATCTGACCTGGTAGAGTCAGCAGCGGACATGGAGATTTCCACTGAGTTCTCAGTTTGTCACCTGTGTCACCCTCATTGTGACTGGACTGCCATGAAAACACACAGCTGGATTAGGTGTTCTCAACCCAAGTGCACATGATAATGAAAGGAGATTTGATGTGGGATTCCCCTTTGTATGCTGTGATTACCATTAATGAATAAAGAAACTGCTTTGGACCTATAGCAGGGCAAAACTTAGCTAGGCAGGGAAAACTAAACTGAATGCTGGGAGAAAGAAGGGCAGAGTCAGAGAGAAGCCATGGAGCCACCTCCAGAGACAGACATGCTGAAACCTTGCTGGTAGGCCACAAGCCTCATGGTAAAATATGAAATAATGGAGATGGGTTAATTCTATATGTAAGAGCTAGCTAGCAATAAACATAAGTGGTTGACCAAGCAATGATTTAATTAATACAGTTTCTGTGTTATTTTGGGGAGGCTGAGCATCCAGGAACTAACAAGTAGCCTTACCACAACAGATTGGCACCCAATATGGCTAACTAAAAATCGACTTAAAACCTGAGAAAGCTTAAAAAGGAATCCTAGACACAAAAGAACAAAATTAAGCATGGTTTGGTAGTGGCATTTTCTTGGGTGGGTTCTGTTTGCTGGAAGCAAGCAGAGGCATGGCTCCTTTAAGAGAGGTTTTCCTGATTCAGCAGTAGCAGAAAAAAAGCTGTGCTGGTTTTGAAAAAGTAGGGGCTTCTTGGTTCGCCAGCACAAAAGCTTCTGGCTCTTTCAGGAGGTCTGGCCAAGGAGCGTTTAGATGGGTTTTGTGAGCAGAGTGCTACAACTTGCTTAATGGCACGATACAGACCTGCTGTATACTGGGAACTGGGGCAATATACACAGCTTACAGAGGTGGTGAATGGACTTCCACCATGTTGGACTGTGCAGAGCAAGCAGGAAGAACCATATATACCCCAGTAAAGCTGCAGCTTAAGTTTTTAAGAAGTTCTTAGCATTTTAAGAAGCTTTCCCGGCCAGTAAAGAATTATAAATACACAATAAAGACAAATTCAGACATAAAAGATCTCTAAATGAGACACAGTGTATTTAATAAATGTATGTCAGCGTGGGAAAGAGAAGAAAAAGAGTACAGAGAGTTATAAAAATAAGTAAATGGTTTATAAAAATAAATAAAACAAAGTCTTTAAAGAGAGTAAACTTGTAGAAAAAGTAATAGAGTAAGAAAAATAAGCCACATAAAGATGAAATATACACAGAGAATCTGGATTATGTATTATTGTGTTTTCTTTGAATTTTTTTGACTGAAGTAATTAAGTACCAGGAGACATTTCATTGTGTGGGCTGCTAAGCTAAATCAACACACACACACACACACACACACACACACACACACACACACACCTTAAAGGTATCTTAATTTCAAAATATGGATCTAAGGATATGTTGCTTTGGAAAAGAGGTTTTGTTTCCACGGAGGATGAGAACCTGTGCATTCATTCCAAGCTAATGTGGTTTGAAGGAATAAGACCCCCTGGAAGGTCGCTTTGAACACTCTTCAAAAAATTACTTTGCCCAATAAACAGCAGGAAGCAGTTTGAAGAGAAATACACCCATATTCTCAAATACTGTTTATAAATATTTCTTTACATTTATAGGGGGATATGCTATAGAGATTTGCACTGGTATGGATTTTGGTTTATTGATACAAATTTAAATTAAGGTAAATTTGTTACATATATATATATTTCTGCTCTTAAGATATTGTGCTTGTACAGCTCTTCAAAAATATAATATATAATTAAGAAATATAGCTTACTAGAGAGTTATCTATATTAATCAAGCTTTTAGTCTTGTTAGTTAGGTTTTCTAGATATACAGAGATATATTTCAGTTAGATAGGTATTCTTCAAATCTTACAAAGACCTTCAGAATATGACATTTAAAATGTTTTAAGAGCTTAAGACTTTTCATGACTGTGAGACACATATGCTCCTGACAGCACTAATCTACTTCAAGAGGAAGATGGGTATTGAAGAGGCTGGCTCCTTATGAAGTTTGCTAGCCATTTGGGCAAGAAACTGCTCTTACCTGGACTGCTTGATGGTATGCTGTGTGGACTGAACATGCAAGACCCACAGAGAAATGACTGTTGAACTTGCTTAAACATGAGATGACCCTTTGGGGTTCCTGCTTCATGAAAGAGTCTGCCAGACATTCTGCTGGACACAGAAGAAAGTGACTGACACTGCCAATAGGGTGGAACTGTCTTTTAAATTTCTTGCTTCATGGAAAAGTCTGCTGAATACTATGGGCCTGTAGGCTGAAGATGGATGCCCCAATGTTACAGAAAATTTTGGGTGACTGTCCAGGCAGTGATATGTCTCTGTCATTTCTAGAGTTCTGGAAGTTGCTTACAATGCACTTCCTATTTACATAGGTAACATCATATCCTCCTGGAGTCTTTGGTGAAGTTATAATTACAGTTTTAATTACAGTTTTCCTTAGTTATAATAAAAGATAAAGTAGATATAAATATTATAACTGTAATTCTTGCTTGATACCTAGTTTACTGTATGTAATTTTTCTATGTTAAAGTTAAAACCTTCCTTCTTATTTAAACAGAAATGGGGAGATGATGTGGGATTCCCCTCTGTATGGTGTGATTACCATTAATGAATAAAGAAACTGTTTTGGACCTATATTAGGGAAGGACCTAGCTAGACAGGGAAAACTAAACTGAATGCTGGGAAAAAGAAGGGTGAAGTCAGAGAGAAGCCATGGAGCTGCTGCCAGAGACAGTTATGTTGAAACCTTGCCAGTAGGTCACAAACCTTGTGGTAAAATCTAAAATAACAGAGATGGGTTAATTCTATATGAAACATCTAGCTAGCAATACGTTTAAATGATTGCTAGCTAGCAATTATTTAATTAAAAGTTTATGTGTGATTATTTCAGGGAGCTGGGCAGCCAGGAACCAACAAGTGGCCTTACCACAACAGAGATTTAATTAAAAACAAAAAGAAATTTGTCCTAAACTTGCAGACTTGGAAAGGCTAATATAGCCAGTTTCTGGCACATATGAGATTTCACATTGGGGATAGCCCCAATGACCTGTCTTTGCCTTTTGTTCTTCCTCCTTGACTCTTTGTCTAGATTCAACATTATAAATATTGTCATTAATCACTTTAACTGCTTTCATCTACATTAATAGAGTTTCTGAACACTTCCGTACTCATCCTATACTAAAAGCCACTTTCTACTCACTCTGTACTTCCTGTACCTCGAGACCTCGTTGCATCACTCCCATTGCTTTAAACTCCATTTGTATTTAGTTCACTAGTTCTCCAGGTCGCCTGATTTTCTTTTTACCTCGATGACATTGCAATCAGTCCTTTATACTGGCTTGTTCTTGTTATACAGGCCTGAACTTCCACCAATTAGCTATTTAGTTACCCTCCTTTCTTCATTTAACTTGGATTCTCTGATCTAGGGTGAGGGTTTGAATCAGAATGGGCCCAGAGACTCATATGTAATGTGGGATTTCCTTTTGTATATGTGTTGCTTTTGTTTTGGCCAATGGCATTGGAAATCTGAACAGAGATAGATAAAGAGAGTAGGGGGAGTTGAGACCCCATGTAGCTGCCCAAGGAGAAAGTCACCACTGGGTCCTTACCGGTAGACCATAGCCTCGTGGTGATAAATAGATTAATAGAAATGGGTCAACTTAAGATATAAGAGCTAGCTAGGAATACGCCTAAACTACTGGCCAAACAGTGTTGTAATTAATACAGTTTTTGTGTGATTATTTAAGTCTGGGTGGCTGGGAAATGAATATGTAGTCTCCATTTACACATATGTCTGCTTAGTTCCAAGTTGAAGAACTGCTTGAAAGGGGTAGGAGCTGTGTCCTTGTAGGAGAAGGTGTGCAGATGGGGGTGGGCTTCGAGGTTTCAAAGGCCCAGGCCAGGCCCAATCGTGCACTCTGTGCCTATTGCCTATCGGTCATGATGTAAAGCTCTGAGCTTCAGTTCTAGGAATATGCTTGTCTGCTTCCAGCCATCATAACAATGGACTAACCCTCTGAACTGTGAGCAAGCCCCATTTAAATACTTTCTTTTAAAGTTGCCTTGGTCATGTTGGCTTTTGACAACAACATATAAAAAAGTCCAAAATTTACATCTTTTCAGACTATTTCTAATCTCAAGACTTAGCATACCTAACTCAACATTTCCCTTTTAGGGTTATTAGCCTCCTTCTACCCCATCTTCCATATAGTTTTGTTATTTACAACAATATATGAAGGACAACCACATTTTAAAACCTAGTAAAAAGCATCAGATTGGAGGAAATCTTTTTATTATGGAATATTTTCATTTTAGAATATGTTCCTTGTAGTCCTAAATTAATAAACTTATAATGACCTCATAGACCTCAGAGTTGTAGTTCAACTGACATTAAGCCACTACTATACACTAAATCTATTCCTTCTCAAGTCAATTCTGACGTGTCTTAATGGCAATTCTCCCTTTTTTGTTATTTGCTATTGTTCTAAGGCACTCGTGAGGCTAGGCTAAAACTAGGTTGGCCTGGAACTCATGATCCTCCGGCCTTTGTCTCGAGAGGGCTACGATTAAAGTATGCTCCACAAGTGGCTGCAACACCCTTCTTAACAGCTGCTCAAGACCAAGCTTCCCTCTTAGCATCCAACTACTTAACCACCACTGAAAATTCAGGTCTCAACAAGCAATAGCTCTCATATTGACTATCTAATGTCTACTCTCCCTATTCAATCCTTGTCTACCACCCGGAAAATAGTAATTTAAATAAAGACAATTCTTATAAATTATTCTGAATTCTCCCTCCTCAGTATCTTCTATTTTTCTCACTGTTCTTAATTTCCATTCAGTCACAGAATTTCCCTTGCTACCTCCCAATCATGGATGTGTAGTCAATATTAGCTCCAGAATCATTACAAAACTTGATAAAAAGGATGAATTTCATCTAAAATTGTCTCTTTCTGAACTATGTATGTGATTTTTCTCCCTTATCGCCTTTAAGGATTTGTTAAAATGTTGCCTGATTCTCAGCAAAGCCTTCCTCAAATCAACTTGCTTACTTATTCCTACCTTCAATTTCTCAAGCACAATGATAAAAATGTAGTAGTAAATACTTTTTGTTAAACCTGAATACACATTCTGACTTGGGGTTGAGGATAATGTCGAAGATATATGTAAGATCCCCAAGTAAAAACGAGAAGTGGAAAAAGAAAAAGAAAACCCCTGAGAGGGAATTTACAGCTTTCAGAACATTTTTAAAGCAGTGATAACAAAAGACTAATAATCTCTTAGTGCCTACAGTGCATTTACCTCTGGTCCCTAAAATATGTATGATACCTATTGTTGTATGTTAAGCAACAGACGTCAATATAGTACCAGCAGCAATGAAATATAGTGAGAAATACTTGAGACACAAGCTATATTTTCTCATAATGACTATATTGCGAAGTTCTTCCAATTACTTTTACAGATACTTCCTGAGAGGTTTAGACAAAAGTTTTATAGTTGTAGAATTTTCAAAGCAACCATAATCTCACAAAACAGATTTTAAAGAGAGCAGAATTTACATAAAAAATAATTAAATAATAAGTACCACACATAATTTATCCACTCTATTATCACAGCACTGTTATGTATGTTCAAATTAGCTAAGATTTCCAAATAACATATGGATGTTAAGTATATAATAATATAGTTTCATTAAACTTATGGGAAGGTTTTAATAACAGTATATATTATATTATATACAGGTAGATACATTTTTTCTAGTCAAGATATTCCACATAGCTTGTATTCATTTTTCTCAGATGGAAGGCAATCTCCTACACCACAGACATCAAGATCAGGAGTATTTACACACAGCAGTACTATCTGCTCCACAGCATAACATCGTGTCCACCTGCTGTTACTTCTCCCTAGGCAGAAGATCTAATCTAAGAAGCATGCATTATTTAGTCATATCTAGTAATCACGTCTATTTATTTTCAATCTGATAAAGACTTTTTCCTGAGCCTGACATAAAAACTGCTAGCGTAGTTATAAAGTGTCTATTGATTAGATCTGTTGGATGGTTCTTCATGTTTGGTTCACATCACATATTTTGAACAGCACTGCCAAAAACTATTTAATACTGAATAGGATAATGGTGATGTTGGCTTGCTCCAATACTAGTGATGCCAGGTTTCATAACCTGGTTAAAGAGGTCCATGTGTTTTCCTTATAATTTTATTGTTTCTCTCTTTGAAGCAGTTAATTAATCTGAAGGGAGATAATGAATAGTATTTAATGCTATAAAGAGTTTCTCTGTTCTTCCATTATTTACTCATTTTATTCTATGGCCCCAATGATTTATGAACAGAGGTTATTGTCCACTGTTATCAGACTTGCGCTGATGTCCACACTTTTCTTCTCCATTCTCCTCCTATTCCTTTATTTACTTACTAGTGTATTTAGTTAGAGATAGGGTCTAAACATAGCTTAGGTTGGTCTCCAATTTGACAGCTTCCTACCTCCATGTTCCACATTCAGAATCACAGGTGTGCGCCACCATGTCCAGAGGAAGTTGTTCTTTATACAGACAATGCGGCCCCTTTAAGGTGTCTCCTGTGTCTCTTGATTATGACCACACTATGAATTTTTCTTTTTTCTTTTTGCACAAGAAGGTCTAACCTAATGCAATTCTTTCCTGACCTGAATTATGATTCAGTCATTTTCATAAGAGTACTGGTTTCTGTTATAAAATCGGGTACTGAGGGTGTGCTGTATTAGAATGTGCATTCTGTGTTCTCTGCTACTGGCACTTCATTGTTTTAGATAGTCTTGGTAGAGAGAAATAGGAAATAGGCAGTATGTGCTTTTTACACATATTACATTGTCAATACATATTCTTGAAAACATGCAAATTATATACATAACACAACATATACACATATGCATAAATGTGTATATATAAACCAATGTATTCAGAAGCATGAAGTAACATCCTCTAATTCTGCAACACAATATACTTCTCTCTCTCCTCTTGCATTTAGTTTCTACCACAGTGAAAACCTGCTTCCTTCTGTCTTTACCCATTTGTTCAATCCCAGAGTAGAGCAAGCCACTTTATAACTGCCAACTTACCCCAGATAAGCCTATAAAAAGTTCAATACTGAAATTTTTGCAATAAAGCTGACATATAATTTGTAATATATAAATGTTATGCATATTAATTTTTATTTTGATACAGATGTTGGCCTAAATAATATTCCTCCCAAAATACATATTTCTAACTAATAATGTTCCTTTATAGCCCTTTCCAAATCCATTTTCCTTGCCCTCCTAAAAAAGTCCTTAAAAGTACTTTTCTTTTCTTTCCTGTTTTTTTTTTTTTTTGTATTAGAATGAACTTTTCTATTAGCTACACATTATATACAGGCAAACATGCAAAGCATACCATTTAATTCTTTTGACGAACATTTCTACAAAATGTATCCACATTCTAGGCTACATCACATGTCAATTCTGTATCATACTGAATAACACCACAATTTTGCTTATCAATTTCTGAGATGTAGACATCTCAGTTGTTTTCAGATTTTGCTATTATGAATAAATTTCCAATGAGTAAGCTCTTTTCCTAGACATAAGTTTTTATTTCTCTTGGATAAGTACCAGAAAAGGAAGTGCTGGTAGAAAAGGTGGGAGTATGTTTAATTTTATAAAACCTGCCAATTCTTTCCACTAAGTAGTTACAACATCTAACATTCTCACCAAGCACAGTTGGAATGATCTGGTTTTTCTTCGTTCTAAACATTTCAGGGGCCAGTATCTGTTTGGATGAGGTTAGTGATTGTCAAAGCTACTGGTTTTATTGTATGTTGTGTTTTTCTTTTTTAAATCAGTGACTGAGTAGGTTTTTAAAATCTCTAACTATAGCCGGGCGGTGGTGGCGCACGCCTTTAATCCCAGCACTCGGGAGGCAGAGGCAGGCGGATCTCTGTGAGTTCGAGACCAGCCTAGTCTACAAGAGCTAGCTCCAGGACAGGCTCTAAAGCTGCAGAGAAACCCTGTCTCGAAAAACAAACAAACAAACAAACAAAAAAAAAAAACAAAAAAAAAGCCTAACTATAATTACATATTTTTAAACATTTTGTGCTAAGTATTTCACATAATTTGAAAATCTTGTTATGTGGTATACAGACATTTGTGTCTATACCATTTTCTTCATGAACTGACTCCTGGCTGCTAGGAAAGTCTCATGTAATATGAGACAGTAAAATGTAGAAGCCTACTTTGCTTAGCATTGCTGCTTGGCTTTTGGTGACTTAGTATCTGACATGAATGTCCTTTTGTACACTTTTACTTTAGGAAGGGCTGCTAGTACTCCTGACTGCTGAGCTGTTTCTCCTGCCCCATCTTCATCTTTGTCAAGTGAATATTGGTATTGATAGGATTTTGATAAACATTTTTTATTTCTGCTTTTCTTTTGTTCCATCCTTTTTCTTTTAGCATCTGTATTTACAATTACATTACCTTCTTGTTTCTTTTTCTTTTTTAAGTGATAAGTCAAGTATCTTCCAAAGCATTCCTACCCTATGTGTAAAGTGTTGTTTCATTTGACTTTCAAAATGTAGTTGGAAAAATGACCGTTTTTGCTTCCATTCACACTCCTGACAGACATGATGGTCTGAAGAAACAATACGAGATAAAACAGTAGGAAGCAACACTCTCCTCGTCAGCTGAGACAGGTGCACACTCACCTCATCTGTCAGCTCACCAAATACTGTTATGACATCGATTAAAAGGCTCGCGGTGTAGAAGGACTTGATCATGTTTCTGGAAGAGAACAGGTGCTCAAATTTAAATTAAACAAATACTGAAATGCAGTCAAGTACCTATAAAAATATGTTTAAAAACACTGAAATTAGCGCTTGAAATAAAGTCTATTCCAAGAACACAAATGGGAGCCCATTGCTATTGTCATCATAAAAATCTAACACACTGGACCTAAGTAATTGCTATAAGGTTTTTTTTTTTTTTTTCCATGAAGTTTGATTTAGCAATGTCAACTATTACTGGAATCTATATAAAAGAACAATGTATTTCTACGGTTTTAAATACTATAATAGCGACCAATCAGTCATCTAATTTGGCTAGTACTCTTTCTTGTTTTGTGTATGATTTAATTTTTGAGACAGTGTCTTAGATGTAGCCTCTGTTAGCTTTGAGTTTTTGATGATCTTCTTATCTTGAAATAGCTATGTGCCACCACACCCAGCTAGGCTGGTATGCTTTAAAAATTGACATCATCAGGACAAATCTGTTTTGACTAAAATCAACTCAGATTTTTCACTAACTGTAATGAGTGGCTAGCTGGGACAAATGTACTGAGAAATAAGTCTGACATAAATAGTACTCTTGTAACCTAAAAAATCACTGTACATTACAGTTCCAGAATTTAGAAACCAATACTCAGGTGGACACAAGTATTCAACTGGAAACTAGGTAATTCTGGTAAGAAAGTAGCCAAACTTATAAAAACAATTTTATTTTCCTTCCTCACTTACTTGTGAAACCGTCCCGCTCGATCCTCATTGTCTGCATACAAGAACATTTTCAAAGCATAATTTTCCAAATGGGCACAACCAACTATTTCTTGAGTAACAGCTTCATTATCTCCCAGCTGTTTCTTAAGCTAAAATAAAATCAGACACATAGCTCATGATTTTGGGTTCTCAGAAGGGTCGTTTAAGAAGAATTCTAATAATTACTTTAAATAAATTACTTCACATTCATTTCAATAAAAACTGTAACAGCAAATCTTATAAAATAGCTCTACTACAGCCTCCTGTACTCAAACAAAAGCCCAACTCCCTCACAAGGATGAAAACATAAAGGTACAGTGGAGCTTTCAAGATGAAAACAACCAAAAATAAAAGACAACATTGCCAAGTATCCTGGTGAAGAATCAAATCCATCTAACTATTACCCAGCCACTAACAAGTACCCTAAAATGGAACTAGAAACTTCTCAAGTACATAATTTAAAATTTAACTTTGACCTATTTCAGTTTGCATCAAATATATAAAAATAAAATTATGAGCATCACTGTGTCTGTAATAGTGCCTCTAGAGCAGAGTGTTTAAAGGAGAGCTCACAGCAAACTAGGAGAGGAATAAAGTGACAAATTCATTACCAGATTATATTAACTTAGACACATATAATAGCCCAAGTCAATGCAGTTTACAATTATGCAGATTTTCAGTTTGCATATCCCTCCACTACACAAATAGTAATTTGAAATAGTTTGAAACTGAAGTAGTTTCTCTTTTGCTTGTCTAGAACCATTAAACTGAAATAAAATTATTTTCAGGAACATCAGATTTAGGCAACCATATTACTAAAATTGCTTTTATCAGAGGCTGGCTGGAAAAACAGTTCAGGGTTAGGAGCACTTGTGGCTCTTGCACAGGACATAGGTTTAGTGCCCAGCACCCACACAGTGGTTTACAAAAATCTATCACTTGAGTACCAGGGGTATCTGATGTCCTCTTATGGAATCTCTAGACACTGCACACATGGGGAACACTCACATGCATACAGACTCTCTCTCTCTTTCTCTGTCTCTCTCTCTCTCTTTCTCTGTCTCCCCCCCCCTCACACACACACACACATACACGTGGACTGCCTAAAAGTCAAAGTAAAAATGCTAACAATTAAAACAGAATAATTTAATCTCCAGAAGAGATATACGTAATGTTGGAATTTAAGGTAATTTTGCCTAACCTTACTCTAAATAATAGCAGAAATCCACCTAAATTTCCATATAACACAATTTACTGTGTTTAACCTGTAAGCTGATTTGTAATAGCAGATTTAGTCCTAAAAATTAGTGAAAATAGGCTACTTCTTATGTTCAAGCAAAAGTATCTCATGACATATTTGAATGATTTAAAAGTATAATGCAAACACTGTATCATAGATATGCATAATTGTTGACTTGACCTCACTTGTCGTCAGTGCATGCCTTGTAAAGAACTGAATTCTGCTTAGTCTAAAGCTCTTATCTTAGCTGTTATTAATTAGTACTGAAGAAACAATCTGTGTAAATGTCTGTGACAGGCAGAACTTTACACATTCACCGTGATGTATGAAAGTTACTGTCCATCTTCCACAGCAGCACCGCAAACAACAGCGCTCTAATTCACCTTCTACCCATGCAAGCAGCATTAGAAACCAGGGACTCTGGGTAAGTAGACAGTGACAGTCACAGAGGACACTTAATCTATGGCTGCCAATTACAACTAGGCTGTAAGTTCCACGCTGTTGTAGGCTGTAAGTTCTATGTTGATCTAGCCCTTTGATCTGAATAGTAACTTTGGAATAATAAAGCAAAACAATGAAAACCTTAAAAGGTTCTGGGTTAACATAAATTGTTTAATTTTAGTATGTATTACTTTTGTTTCTTTAAGCCAAATAATTCAAGTGATCCAATTAAAAAAAAAACCCAAAACAGAACAAACAAAACCCCCTCAAACCTCCCAAACACAAAAAAATGCCTTAAAAAAAAACAAAAAACAAACAAACAAAAAAACCAGGAGGCAAGCACACAGCTATCAAACTATCAAAGGAACACTTGGAGCAGATGTTCGACTGTATCTGTCTGCCTTTGAGAGATAAACAAGTGGTCTCGTGTGCTTTTCTGTAGCTGTGGTAAAAACTAAGGAAGGGAAGGGAAGGATTTATTTGGTTTACACTTCCAGGTCACAGACCATCATTAAGGGAAGTCATGGCAGGAACTCAGGGCAGAAATGGTGAATGAATTGTTTATTGGCTTGCTCTCTGGCTTTTAGGTAGCTCTTTCAGTTCAAGCCAACCTGCCTTAGAATGGCATCACCCACAGTGGGCTGAGACCTGCTGCACCAATTACCATGGACATGCCAACAGGCTAATCTGATCAAAGCAATTCTTCAACTGAATTCCCCTCTTCCTAGTGACTCAGATTGCACCAAGTGACAAGATAAACTAACCATCACACCAGGATAGTAGGGCACAGGGTCACTGAGTGGACCTTGATTACTAAGACAAGAAATGGTTGGCATTATATTCTTTATTCAGTGACACTCAATCCAAACAACTCAACTTTCTGTTAATCTACCCACAAATAACCTATAACGTTCCCGCTCCCCACAGTGAAGAGGGAGACATTCTCATCCACCTCTGTCCAGCAGGAGAGGAGTGTGCCCTGCCGTGAAGAGGATAAGCAACTGGAACACCTCCTTCATGATTCCTTCCACCAAATATCCCACTTTATTCCAGTAGGAGCCATTTAAGAATTCCTTGATCAGTAAACCAGACGACCATGTGAAGGAAAGTAAGAAAGGATGAGCAGAAAGCCATCAAGAATAATGCATATGCAATGATAACTGAGCCTACTTTACACCTGGAACTCCCCTGCATTCAGTATTAAGAGTTTTCTTCAGGTATAACGATATTGCTAAGTGTTGCCAGGGGAAGGGCTGAAATGACAGAAGACACATGCACAAAAACACAAAATGAAATGCCATCTAAACCAGTCAGATAGTAAGTTATTAGTGTTAACTTACAGCTTCTAACTGATCCATTAGCTTTGATAAAAATTTACGACACTCAGGAGTTTTACTATCAATCTTCATTCCGGTTTGCATAGCATATAAGCGACCTACACAAAAAAGAAAAATAAGTTGCTTTTAAATTTCTATACATTTAAAAAGTATCCACCAGTTATTTAATTATATCCATGATTATAAACTTTATAGCATCCATTCATGAGGATAAATTCCATTTGTTAGGATAAAACTGGATGGGGGAACAGTTTTAATCGTTGATAAAGTGTCCACAACCATTTTCTGATCAACCTTAGCTGCTCTATAATCTGGTATTTTCCTTGTTCCATGACATCGATCTCATGGTCCTTGTGTCTGGACTTCCATGATTGTTGCTCTTGAGGTAAGTAAGTACTGCTGACTGAACACCAGGAGTGTGTGCTTACTGCAGGCTCCTCCCAACTCCCAGAGACTCAAGAGCCTTTGCAACATATTTTGAGTAGAATACCTAGTCATTCTGCTAAGCACACAAATTAAGGAAACACCATTATTGTTCCCACCAAGTGGTTTGTGGACAGTCTTATTCTTCGCAGCCTTGGACTTAACAGCTAAGCATGTCTTTTCCTACATGCCTTTTCCAGAACATCGAGAAAGTTGAGGAGTATCTGTCAGTTCTCTAAACAACACAAGGTTTCACATTCTTGAGAGTTCTTGTCTAATGCTTCCCCTGTTGAAACACGCAACAGCACTGCTTTCTCGGCTCTAGGCTTCACCTTTGGTTTGGTTTCCTGGCTTTTTAAATGCTATCTTGTGAGATGGGAAGCAGCTGAACTTTTTTACTTTAAAAATTTTAAGAGACTGAGTATTTAAAATATTTTTACCTAGTAAGAAATTCAGAGCGTACATAAATTTAAAATAAAATTACATTTATTCTGTATTTTACCACAAAAATCTCACCTAAACAATGCAAGAGAACCAGTATGCTAACACCTTTTCCAAGGAAGGCCTTCTTTGCTGTCAAAAGGATGTACAATTTAACTTGTGAGTCAAAGCATTAAAGTAAAAAAGACAAGACAAGACAAGACAAAATACAACCCATGTAAAGAATGCCCAAGATGTGCCAGATTAGTGGTGCTCATAGTCAACCTGGGCAAGGATGCCAATAGAGGCTTGAGCTAAGATTTATAAGAACTGCTCCAGTCATTTCAATGTATGCTCGTCCTTTAAATAAATACACCTCTTTAAAGACTAATAAAAGCATCTGCGATAAACCGAACTAAAAACTAAAGCGAAGACCTCCTTAACAACAGTTTTCCATTGCCGAGAACTAGAAATGTTTATGGTGGTGACTACGGGATGAACACACACACACACACACACACACACAAAACTATGTAACGCCCCCTTCTGCAAACTCAGCACATCCTGGAGATGGCAGTACTAGTGTTTTCACAGTATACGTGGGTTCTTCCAGCACACGCACGCACACTGGGGCAATTCTCAACTGCTATAATTGGTCCTGTGTTATGGCACCTCCTAGTGGATGAATTCACAAATTGGGAAAGAGGGAACCAAGAGGTAGCATTTCAAGTGCCATTTCTGAGAGCTACTTTAAGGTGTGCTTTAAAACAAAGTACCACTATATAATTACTTCTATAATTATAATCTATGCAAGAGCTGTATCTGTTAAACTCACAAAAGCTGATATTAAACAAAAACTTGTGTCAATCTGGGGATTGAAAGTAGCATCTTGCTGCATTTCCTAATGATATTACATATTTCCTAGATATATTGGTACTCTACTTTATGGATTAGGACAGCTATCAAAATTAAAATCTTCTACTAAACTGATTTTCTTTGTAACAAACTGGTTTGAAGAACTTTTTTTTTTTTTTTGTTTTCTTGAAGGTGGGGAGGAAGAGGTGGGGATTAAAACAGGGGCCTAATGCTAAATTAACACAATACTAATGAACTATAATCCCAGTCTTAGTTCTTTACTTGAGATCAGACAGAATTCTTTCTTATTCAAAGACCCATCTAGCCCATATTGCTTCATAATCAGCACCTACCAGTGTTCCCTTGGTTCCCCTGCTCTGTCCTAACCCAAACTTGTTATCACTTCAGGAGATCAGGATTGCAGTCCTCAGATAATAATTATTTTTATTCCCTCAGAGTCCACCTATCTTGGGACTTACAAGTTACCTCTATGAGTTCTGCTGTTATCTAATTTGTAATGTTTCCCCAGAATCTTCTCAACTCTTTCAGGCTGCTCATGTCCTCTGACACCCAATGCTATCATATCTGCAATGGCCTGTGGATCTCAGGGTCTATCCTTGACCATCTCACACACTTCTGAAACTTTCTTGATTACATGCCTATTACTGTAGCAGAGACTGCTAGGTGCCTTCCCATATGCCTGTTTCCCATCTTTTTGCTATGGAGACATGTATACAGTCAAAGACTATATTTTGCAACATTCAAAACAAAAGTATGGCCTGTACAATAACCAAGACTAACACCTCAGAGCCAGAAATGCTGGGAGAGACGACAGCAAAGTCTCCTTACAGCCATAACGTCAGGGAAGGATCTCACCTTCTTCATTTCTTCCTTGCCATGTAGAATACTACTACTACTTGGTAACTCAACTCTAGTATTCACCTTGGAGTATATGCAACCTTCACAATTCTAGCTCTGAAACTCCTTGAACTTGGGATCCTGTAATTTCATAGAGATGTACACTGGCAGGTGTACTGTTAGCAAGCCTCTATTTTAATCAAGGGAGCATATCCTTATTTTACTTGGCTCATTAGTTCAGGTTTCTTTCTGCAATAAACAAGATAATCTAAATCTAATATAAACAGAGACAAACTTACTGACCTCTAAAGCATTATGTGTTCTGCTCACACTGCCATTCCACAAATGAATTACCATCACAAGCTAATGTGAAGCTGAAGTTGTCTATCAAGCACAACTCGTGAATGCAATACTCTGTTCTTCTAATGTTTAACTATATGCACAACTACAGGCTTCCAGTTCATTAGCACCTTTTCAATTTAAATTATAATCTGTCTTCTTTCAGCTATCTCTGTAACCAGATTAAATTTTACAATGTATTTTTCTTTTGGCTTTTTGAGATAAGAGTATTGCTCTGACTCTCAGACTGGCCTGGAACTCACTATGCAGCCTAATGCTAGTTTTAAGCCTGCAGGTATTTGCTGTGCTTCAGCCTCCTAACTGCTGGGGCTAGAGAGCCATGTCACCATGCCTGTAGTGGTGACTTGAATAAGAATCTTCTCATAGGCTCAAAGATTTTAAGATGTACACCTCAGTTGGTGGATTGTTTGGGAAGACTAAGAGGTGTAGCCTTGTTGGAGTTGCGGCCTTATTGGAGGAAGTATGTCACTGGGAGCAGGCTCTGATTTCAAAAGCCAATAACATTCCTAACTTTTCTCTCTGCCTCTAACTTGCTGATAAGATGTAAGCTCTCAGATACTGCTTCATTACCATGCCTACCTATTTGCTGCCACCACCGCTATCACCACCACCACCACCACCACCACCACGATGGTCACAGATTCTCCCTCTGAAAATGTTAAGTAAGCTCCCAATTAAATGCTTTTTTAAAAAAATAAGTTTTTTGGTCATGGTGTCTTTTCATAGCAATAGAACAGTAACTCAGATATCTGTCTACAATATACTTTTCTATGTGACCATCATATGTGACTATACTTCTACCTGTAAATCTTTTTATTACAGCCCCCTGGCAAAAACATACTCAAATATATATTTAACTACCCCCTTTCTCTATATTTGTAGGAAAGCAGCATAGACTGCTGGCAAACTGTCATGACTGTTAATCTCAAATAAACTTAAAATGTACTTTCCCCAAATGCCAAGCTTTATTTTAAACACATTTTAATCTCTTTAAAACATGGACATCTACAAATACACACAAAATTTAGCACACATTAATTAACTGATCACTGCGGAGATACCGGTCAGTATAAGATGATAATGTGTGGCAAGATAACATGACAGTTTCACTTCTGTGTGCCTTTTCTAATCTTCTCTCATAGTATGGACAGCGGACATTACCTTAGGTCACCATTCAAGGACAACAGTTAGCGATTTAGACCAACTTGGAGAACAAGTGACTATCTGACACAGTTAAAGCCCAGGTAGAGAAGGAGTGACGTTGATTCCTAGACTTACCTTGTCTTCTAATAACAGCCCCAAGGAAACGAGTGGAAAATTAAGTCAGCACTTTCTTGCTACCATACATGATTTATTGTCATGTGAAAGATTTAAGGACCTTATTTAGCTTCTGTTATTTACAATATATAGAAAAATGTGCATCCATTTCCTCTGAAGGAAAGATACAATATATATAGAGAAATGTTTATCTGTTTCCTCTGAAGGAAAAATAATATTGTTTATACTTCAGCACTATCATCCAGATTCTCATTCTTCAGGAACACTAGAAACACAGTATCATAATATTTATGGACATGACCTAAACTGTGCCCCCTTCATTTGTGTGTCTGTCTGTCTGTCTGTCTGTATGTCTGTCTGTCTATCATCTATCTATCTATCTATCTATCTATCTATCTATCTATCTATCTATCTACCTACCTATCTATCTATCTATTACTCTGTATTGTAAAGACATTATTATATAGTAAGATCCTTAACATAACAATTAGATCCTCTCAAATTCTGAATTGACACTTCTGTACTGGTTATGTGTTGTGAGATATATGATCACACTGTGAACTCTGAGTGTGTATTTGCATTAATTAAACACAATCAATCTTGGATCAGGAGGTGGAACCAGCAACTAGTTGACAGAAAGTAATCATAGAAAGTCAGAGGGAGGTTGGAAAACAGAGAGATGCGCAGAAAGTAGTAGGGAGGGACTTTGAGTGTGGTGGTCCTTTTGGTTTTAGAGGTAGAAGAGACTCTGAGACACCAATGAAGAGGGGAGGTCAGCTAGTTGCTCCTCAACCTCTCTGAGCTAGCATGTTTTCACCCCAGCCTCTTTCTGTACTGGTGAACAGAATGATAGAGATTTAGTTAAAAACTACATTTGGTGGTGGCAGCAGGAGGTAGGTCTGGTGGGATTTAGAAGTCCTGCCCAGCTACTGCCTGAGAAGTTAGCCAATAACTGAGGAGCCACAGTTGCTGGCTGAAACAGCAGTAGATTCAGGTTCAGGCACAGCAGGTGATAAACCACTTATGTGGCTTACAATTTGAAGTTTGTAAAGTGTAATAGAAGATACATTCTTTAATACTAATAAAAATAAGACCTTTAAACTCTTTATGAAAATTAAAAAAATATCTGCAGCCATGTGGGAGGAAAAAAAGGACCAGTTTCACGCAGAGCTATTTGACACAAGCAATTCATTGTAGAGACAGAAATATGAACGTTAATCTGTAACACAGGTAGAACAAATGCATGTGTAGCTAAAGTTGCCAACAAGAAAATATTTCATATTGGAATTTCTTTATTGGATGGATAGTTTTTATTTTTTTGAGATTATAATATAATTACACCATTTTCCCACTTCCCTGTGCACCTCCATCCCAGCTCTTTTTCAAATTTATGGTCTCTTTTTGTTTGTTTTCATGAATAAATATTATTTGATGATGAGTAATAAGGTATGTTTGCAAAAGGATTAAGTACTTTCCAAACTAACTTTAATTTAATGTGAGGCATTCAGGAGACAAACATTCACTAATCATGAAGGTATGCATTATTCAAAGTTCCACAGACTCTGAAAATAAATGTTCTAACAGGTCTTGCTTATCCAAGAGAAGTGTAAAAACGTTTAACATGTAAATACAAAATTTTACACATACACACACACACACACACACACACACACCAGAGAATAAGGTTTTATTATATCAAAAGAACACGACATTAAATACTATGATATACATTAATGTTTAAAAACAAAACTTATTTCAAAAGATAGAACTGAAAATACTACACTATTTTAAGTTTGTTATAAATACCTGTTATATCATCAGAATATCATTATCCTTTGTGAAGCAACTTCTGAGTCAAACATTGAATTACACTGCAGTTCTTATAGCAGGTATAATTGTACTACTTTCCAAAGTAAAACAACAGTAACAATCTCCTCCCCTGCCAATACACATACACTCTGACCACAAATAAAATCAAAACAAAACAAAGAACATGAAGACAGAATAAATGAATATCTACTAAAGGGTATGCATTCTTCCTTCATCAGACAAGCATTTTGGAGCCCTTGTATGCTACAACTACTTTAAGAAAAAGTTACTCTTAACTCCTCCTAAAAGATGAAATGAAAATTGACCTATAAATTAATATATCCAGGTTTTAAATATCTACAAATCAGCCAATATTCACACTCCATGCTGGATACTAGCCTTGTGTTGACACACAGCAGGCACTACACGACATTTGATTATTAACATGATGCCATAAGCTAGCCCAGCAGGAGCGGGACTGTACTCTAGGATACTTTTAAGGCTGAGGTAAGAGGACTGTCAGGTCAAAGGCTGGCCTGTGAAACTGGGAGATGTCAAAGCCTACCTAAGCAGCCTAGAAAAAAAAAAAAAAACCCTGAACAAAATATATGAAGCAAGTTTCCTGCATGTTTTCTAGAGAAAAGCTACAAGCATGGAACAGCTAAACTAGACCAGCTTTCTGCATGGAGACACACTCTCAACTCGGGGAAAGACAACAGCTCCAAGCCAGGGCAATATGTCCTCTGGTTCAATTGGGATGTAAAATTAAGTTTGTCTTTAATTCTTTTTCCTTCCTTCCTTCCTTCCTTCCTTCCTTCCTTCCTTCCTTCCTTCCTTCCTTCCTTCTTTCTTTCTTTCCATTAGTTATCTAGCTTCAGGAAGAATGAATTGTAAGGTGAAGGCTAGGGTACTGGCCGGGAGGAAGCTAAGAGAAAGAAGGCCATGGATCTGCATGGCCAAACACAGATAATGTTAGTCAAATACCAGTAAGGGTATGTGCATGGGGAAACTTCACAAGACCAAAGAATGCACACAGCCCACGTGTCTACCTCTTACCAAGCACACACACTGTGTTAGGATACATTTATGGCCAGGCGGTGGTGCAAGCCTTTAATCCCAGCATTCCAAGAGGCAGAGGCAGGCGGATCTCTGTGAGTTCAAGGCCAGCCTGGTCTACAAGAGCTAGTTCCAGACAGGCTCCAAAATCTAGAAACCCTGGCTCAAAAACCAAAAAAAAAAAAAAAATAAATAAAAATAAAATAAATAAATAAATAAATAAAAATAAAAAATACAACTATGGCTATTTACCCAGGATATTCAGTAGACTCCAAAACCATACTTTAGCAGTTAGACTAACTTGTTCCTAGAGAAAGCCTTCTCCATTCTTCTCAAAAGAAATATAAACAATAATGGCGACAAACAATTGCAGAAACAAACAAAAGAACAAAGCACAAAGAGATCCACTGAACCACTAATATCTTGAATATTGACCAGATGAAAATTTTCAAAGTGTTCTATGTCCAAGCAAAAATTACTAAACATGTTGGTGTGAAAATGTGATACATAAAGCAATAAGCCAACAATTCAAGCAGATCAATCAATGATAAAATGATGTAAATATCAGATGATAGCCAAATACTAGGAGAAAAATATTAAAGTATTTACATAAAAGTAAGTAAGGAGAAATGTATGCAAAGGGTCTCAAATGTAATGCCTAGAAATAATTATCCAAAGTGAAAAATTCACTTGATATGATTAATAATAGTACAGAATAAACATAAGAAGAAGAAATGGTTAGTGAGCCTTAGAAATAGCAAGAGAAACCACCCAAAATAAAACTGGGGAAAACCAATCTTAAGAAAAAAAGAAAAACAAACAACTTAAAAACCAGCCTCTGGAGGTCCAGGAAAATGTCAAGTGGTTAGCTTACATGTGACGAGATTCCCAAATGAAGGGAGCCAGCCAGAAAGGTGTCAAAAACAGGGTGAAATAAAAAACAAACTGTCATATCCAATGTACAGCAGGCACAAATGCATCCTTCAAAAAGAAAGCCTGAGATGAAAGGGCATGTCCTCACAGCAGAGGTCGAGATAATGTCAGCATCAAACTGAGTTAAGAAATGACATAGTTCCGGGAGAGAAAAGACAACACCACCAGATTTAAAGCTGAGGCTACAAAGGAAGGAAAATGATGAAAAGGATATTTATATAGTCAAACATATGAGAGATTAGTTTCTTACTAATAGTTAAAAAGTAAAAATGTACTACAGAAAATATAAGATAATGTATGAACACATACATGCCAACTATAGGCAAAAGACATGGAAAAAACAATACATACTTCATGGGTAAAGTTTTATATCATATAACAGCTGATTCTGATGCCTTAATGCAAACTTTACAATAATCACTAATAAATAGAAATCTATTAATCTCACATTGGAAACATTGGAAGAATGACAGAATCCTTAAACAAACAAACAAAAACAAATTCTTGCAGGCTCTAGTGAGATGGCTTAGTGGTTAAGAGCACTCCAGCTGCTGAGAGTATCTGGGTTCTATTTCCAGCACCTACATGGAAGATCAAAACTCCGTAATTTCCATTTCAAGTCATTCAATGCCCTCTTCCGGTCTTTGCAGATAAAAGCACTCAACGTTGCTCCCACCAACAAAAAAGTACCCTAATTATGTACCAAAGAGACAGAAAAGGAAACAAAAACCAGAAAAATCAAATACAAGGCTGATAACAAGAATACCCAAGAGAAATGAAAGGATTTCCCTGGGA
The DNA here is from genome assembly GCF_903992535.2 of Arvicola amphibius. Lineage (NCBI taxonomy): Eukaryota > Metazoa > Chordata > Mammalia > Rodentia > Cricetidae > Arvicola > Arvicola amphibius. The sequence goes on from NC_052054.1 coordinate 23,638,870, forward strand.
AGGGGAAATAGAAGAGATCTCCTGGGTAAACTGGCTGTGGGGTGTTAGGGACAGGGAGAATGAAGGCATCCAGTTGGGCAGGCTGGGGGTAGGACAGAGTGACAGAGTAATGAAAGAGGTGTCTTGATGGGGGGAGGAAGCATTTCCAGGGTTAGGGAAAAACATGGTGCCAGGAAAACTTCCAGGAATCCACAAGGATGACCCCAGCTAAGACTCCTAGCAATAATGGAGAGGGTGTCTGAACTGGCCTTTTCCTGTAATCAGATTGGTGACTACCCTAATTGTCATCAGAGAACCTTCATCCAGTAACTGGTAGAAGCAGATGCAGAGATCCATAGCCAAGCCCTGGGTCAAACTCTGGGAAATCCTGTTGAAGAGATGGAAAAAGGACGGTAAGAACTAGGGGGGGTTCAAGGTCATCACAAGGGAACCCATAGAAACATAACCTGGGCTCATAGGCGCTCACAGACTCTGAACCAACAGCTACGGATCCTAGATAGGACCAACCTGGGCCCTTTACATATGAAGGAGAGTTGTACAGCTTGGTCTATCTGCAGGACTCCTAGCAGTGGGATCAGGGCCTGCACCTAATGCTTGAGTTGAGCTTTGGGAACCTATTCCCCACACTAGGTTGCCTGGGCCAGGATGAATACAAAGGGAGGTGCTTAGTCTTACCTCCACTTGACATGTCATGCTTTGTTGAGACCCAGAGGAGGCTTGTCTCTTTTTGAACAGAAACAGAGGAGTGGCAGATGGAAGGGGGCAGAGGAGAGGTGGGGGAGAGGGGCATGAAAAAGAGTAGAAGAGGGAAGGGAAGCTTTGATTCAGATGCAAAATAAATAAAAAATATAATAAAAGTAGGCTTATATTCAAGCACATTAATAATTACATTAAACAAATAATTTACTCCAATTAAAAGGACAAGGCTGCCATCTGAGAAAAAATATAAGGCTTAAGAATATATTCTGTCTTCAAGACTCCAGTGAATTGGAGTAATAATTACTTAAAAATAACATTAAATTAAAATTTATCAAGAGTCATGAACCTTTATAATCATTTAAAAGTGGTCAAATTAAATTAATTTACCACAAAAATATTGTGAAGCGGATACTCCTTTTGTCCCAAGATTACTAATAATGTGCATACTTCCTGCCATCTGATTCTCAAAGATGCTAAAACCATGTCAAAAAGACAGACTCTTGGACAAATGGTGCTGAGAGAACTGGATGGATGGTCAGATGTACAAGTGTCAATCTTGATCTTATGTCCCTCAAAGATCAACTGAAAATGGATCCAAGTGCCTACATAAAGACTTGAAATCACAGGGGAAACACTTCACATTAAAGTATAGGCATAGACCTTGGAACAGGATCCAAAACAGCTTAGAGATAATATCAAGAATTGGCAAATGTAATTACATAAAATTACGAAGATTCTATACAGCAAACAATTACCAAGAAAGAGACGATCTGAAGGGCATGAGAAAATCTTTGCCATTACATATCCAGGGAACTAATATTCAGGATATACAGATAATTAAAATACAAAAAAGTAATCCAAGAAATAAATGAACAAATGTGCATTATTCAAAACAATTCAGAGCCAAGGAATACAGAAAAAAAGCCAACATTTTCGTCATTATGCAAATATAAATCCAAACTACACTGAGATTTTTATCTTATATCAACCAGAATAGCTAAAACTAAAACCAACAAATGCTGGTATTTGTGAGTGGCACAGTCACACATTGAATGGGAATGTAAACTAGTATATCCACCATAAAAATCAGGACAGACCTTTCTCAGAAAACAGCATTACCATGTGATCTACCTACACCGTTCTCAAGTATACACTTAAGGAACAAGGGCAGCTTATTGTAGAGGCAAGTTGTAAGACTAACAGGTATCATCAACAAGAAGATAAAATCTCTCTCTCTCTCTCTCTCTCTCACACACACACACACACACACACACACACACACACACACACACAATGGAGTTTTATCCATCCACAAAGAAGGAAGTCGTATTACTGGAAGAAAAATGTAGGAGGAGGGCCCAGGGGGCTGCTTGTTTGTCCTGACAGCACAGAACGGAAATACACACAGAAACTATATTAATTAAAACACTGTCTGGCCCATTAGATCTAGCTTCTTATTCGCTAACTCTCATATTAATTTGACTCATTTCTATTAATTTGTATATTGCCACGTGGCAGTGGTTTACCAGCAAAGATTCTAACCCTGCATCTGTCTCAGGCGGAAGATCCATGGCGTCTCTCTGACTCCGCCCTTCTTTCCCTCAGCATTCAGTTCTGTCTTGCCCATCTACCTAAGTTTTGTCCTATCAACAGGCCAAGACAGTTTCTTTATTCATTAACCAAGACAGAAGGACCTCCCATATCAGAAAAATGGACAGAACTGGCTATCATCATGCCAGTGAAGCAAGTCAACTGTGAAAGGCAAATACCGTATTTTCTCTCATCTGTTGAAGCAGGGGGAATATGAGAAAGATGACATTAAAGTAGAAAGAAGACTACTGTCAAAGAGAAAGGGGATGAGAAAGAAGGGGTAAAAAAGGTAATGGGGTCATCAAGTACATTATATATGCAAGTGTCACAACAAAGTCCACTATTTATACAACATTAAAAATAAACTAAATTTTACAAAATGAAGCATATTCGTCCAAAGTCATGTAACCAAGTAACCGGTTAGGATATCGCTTAGGTACATCTGGCTCAAGTCACCTAACCTTCTGTCTCTCAAGCTCTCACAGCACGCACATACACAGCATTTTATATGTGCTATGTATACACAACCACAAATTATATAGAGTATATAATTTTTCATATTTCTTTTTTACAGGACGCTGTGGGTATTTTCTGTAATAAATGTAACTATTATTTCCACGGTGATATAACATTCTATTCTATCAGCCCACCATAATGACGTGAACTTATCCATACCAACTTTCAGAACTTTTATACTACCATTGTCTCCTTTATGCCCATTTTACCCAACTGAACTACCAAGCTAAAAATGTATTATATATTCTCTTACATAGTGACTATCTGATTATAAAATAAGATCTTAATCTGGTAAGAATCCTTGATATAATCATGGATCATCATTATTATCATTCTTGGCATAGTCAGGCATTTTTCCCTCAATGAACTGAAGGCTAAGAAAGTCAGGAGGCAAGTTACAGAAGACAGCAGGTGTGAATTTGCACTAACTTTACATTTTAGTCACTTCAGACAAAAGTTCCTGTAATGAGTTTAAGTGGGAACCCATGTGGTTCTTTATTCTTCTGTTATGTATTCCAAACTGTCTAAAACAGATGTACATTATTTTGACTAATGTTTCTCAAAGGTGACAGAACAATACTGTATGCTTGTAGAGGGAGTAGGAAAGTGTGTTTGGGGTATTTATGTGAGAGTGTATGTCCACATGAATACCAGAGGGCAATGGTGGGGGTCTTCCTCACCGACCACCACATGTGCTTTAGAGCCAGGGTTTCTAACTGAACCTGGAACTTGTTGATTGGCTAGACTGGCTAGCCTACCAGCTCCAGAGATCCACCTGTGACACATTCTGAGTGCTGAGATTACAGAAGAATGCTGTCATGTCTGGCTTTTATGTATGTGTTGGGAATCAAAATTGGGTGGTCATGTTTGTATGGTAAAGCTTTATGACTGAGCCATCTTTCCAACACCAGTATTTACTCAAAGATTTTGTATTTGTTGATGCAGTGTCTGGGAGGAAGTGTTGCCACCACGTACAACAGTTCTGACAACAAAAAAATCGTCCTTCCATGATTTCCAGCATTGTTTCCAAAAAGAAACAACAATAAACTGAGTCTTAATAAACAAAAGTACCCACTCCTAAAAAAATTAAAAACAAAATAAAACAACAACAACAACAAAAAACTTGTTAAGGCCCAGGGTAGAAAAACAAAAGTAATCCTAATAGCTAAATGAAGATTGTTAGTGGAGGCAGGAACTTAACACATCTGTGAAAACCTACTCTATATGATCCTGTGCTATTAAAAGTGCATATGTGCTTTCACTTCTGAGCAGTCAAACGTAACTATTATAAAAAGCAAACCTGACCAAAGAGGCTTAAATTACTTGGGATGACAAAGAAGGAAATGAAAGAAGGTAAGGGGAGATTTTGGGGTGCACAGGCTCCACTCAAGCTTCACAGTTTTTCCCCCTGAAGAGTTTTATTTAAACAAAGGAGAGCATTCAAATGATTCAAATGACCACATTTATAAAACAAAATATGGGTGCCCATATATGTGCACAAACAAAAGCAATGGAATTCTAATGCATACAGCAGGAATTGATCATTCTGTGCATTACTGTTAACCTGTCATGTCACAGTACAGGATCCTGAGTTGGCTTCTAACAATAATAAAAATATTCAGACAAAACTACGGTCCCAATATATCATTTAAGTTCCGAAACTATAAAATTAACAAAATTCTTCCCATTGGTTTAAGTTTATCTAACTTAAAAATCCATTTTTTGTGAGATTAAGAATAAATTAATAATAGACAATCTTTAATGCTAATTTCCAGTACTTTATCATCATTAGCACAGAAAGCCAACATTTTTGGTATTTAATTAAACATTTCTGCTTTCATGTGCTATTACATCATACATATCTGACTGAAAGCTCTGTGTATTCACAACTTCCTGAGGAACTATTTCATCTCTCTGTGATCACATAAAAAAAGCCTCAAGAACATGCTTCCATGGTCACTAAAGTTCTATGGCTTTACAATGCCACCCCCTAGAGGAATCTTTAAAGTCAAATTGGAAAGTTTACACTTTTAGTTACTGTGAACTTAAACAGAGATCTTTTTCAGTTCAGCCTATTGCACCAAATCTGGCAGTATCAAAATTTTTTCATTAGTAGAGACTCAAATATTTTCTGGTTTTACTAAAGAAAAGGGGGAGTGCAGTCATACATGAAGACTCATTATTAATGATAAAAGCTGGCCTTCGGCTTAGGCTTTTGCTCAACTAGCTCTTATAACTTAAATTAACCCATATTTTTTACATCTGCCCATGGATCAAGAGCAGTTTCAAAAAAAGAAAAGCTTAATTTAAAAATTAAATGTTTTGATGCATGTAATCTCAGCATTCAGGAAGGAGAGAGGTAAGTGGATCTGAAAAACACAACCCAACACAAACAACAGAACAAGATGAACTTATGGGACTTGTTCTCGAAGGACAGATTTTGCACTGTGGAGAATTTGCTGCTTTGCTGTGACTATGCTAAACAGTTTAAGCATGGGACACTAAACATCTTCATACTGCCCAAGAGGGACAAAGGATAATCTAGACAGTGTTGTAGTGCTCACTTCTGATTTCGAAAGGTAACAAACAAGCAGGCATGCTGGAAATGCAATAGAGCTAAAAAAGCTTGAAAATACAGGAACAGGAAAGTCCCTATGAGGTCCAGGATTCACTTATTTTAGGAAGTCACATAACTACTCAGGAATAAATATAACACACATAATATAGTTTGGATCTCATAGTCTTAGAAACTCCTAACTACAATGGTATCTGTACCTTGGACTGGACCCAAGTAAAGACATAGAATTTCGTTTAATAAATACTTTATACACAGCAACAACAGCAGAGAATTTTCTGTGCCTCTATCTGCTTCCCTGTGCAGGCATGTATGGAGGCAGGGATCAAGGTTGACTGTTTTCCTCTGTTGCTTTCTACCTTATTTTCTGAGGCAAGACCTCTCATTGAACCTGCAGTTCATCCCACTGGCCAGGCTGCTTGGCAGAAAACTGCTGGTATCACCTGTCTTTCCAGATCAGACTCACATTGTCAGACCCTCTTACGCCCATGCTGGCGACCAGAACTCAGCTCTCAAGTTTGCAGAGCAAGCATCTTACCCACTGAGCCATCTCTCCAGCAGCCATCTCTCTAGCCTGGAAGATAAATTTATATGTTTTAAGAGCTTGAAGCAAGAAACAATGTTTCTCAGTGTGAAATTTTCTACTTGTGCCATCATGTTGCTATAAAAAGCTTTTTGGATGTTAAAGCATACAGAGTATGTGAGGGGCAACAAATCTAATTTAAAAGGTTCAAAGATAAACTCAGTAATAAGAAACTGCCAGAAATGGCCAGGCAGATTTGAAAACAAACAAAATCCTGAAATAAAAAAATAAAAGTTGAACTTAATAGATGTGTTAAGCGACAGAATATGTGGAGGCTAAGACAGGTCTAAGGAGTTACACAACGTAACACAGATGATAAACAAAAGAAGAGAATTAAAGGGAAAGGATAACATATATGTAATAAATACTTCACAGTAGCTTAACAAAGGAGCAGCAACAATGCAATTTTCTATAATTGATAAAAATCCATTTTTAGTCTTAAGAAATCAAATCCCAAGTGAGCACACAGAAGAAATCAAGACCTAGAAAACTAGAATGTACCCTAGAAACGATAGACAATTTATATTAAGCATTTTGGAAAAGGAACTTCCTGAAGAAAAACCAGGCCATGCACTGGAGAATATACCTGCAATACATGCAACAAAGGATTAGTATATATTATTAAGAAAGGACAGTTCAATAGAAGCATGGGCAAACAACAATAAGGCAGTTCAAAAGGAATCCATATGTGTAATTAGCATATGAATAGATGTTGACCCTCATTAAAACTCAGAGAATTGCAAATGTCACTTCAAAGACATGGCATCCAGGGCCACAAAATATCCAAAAATGAAAAGCTCTAGCAACACCAAATGTGAGTACATTAGTATGTTCCCATCACTCCTTAAACGCTGTATGGACATCACGCATTATCTTATACACGGGTCTTATAACAAAAACTGTATTACAGTCAAATGGACTTTGTCATAAAAATGCCCATTCAAGACTCTAGGGAGAGGGATTCCACTGAAATAGAAACAGGCATGAAGATCAGACGGCAGCAGGCTAAAAGGTCCCTACCAGGAAGGGGTGAGGACAAGAGTGGACTCTCACTTCAAGTTTACCTAAAAGGTGGCATGACAAGGCTCAATTTTAGGGGGCTATCATGGGAAACATCCTCTTAGGTCTTTTTTTTCTATTTTTTTTTTATTTTTTTATGTTTAAACAAAGGATATCTGGAACAAGCTTAGAACAAAGGACAAGAAAGAGCACAATGATACAGGAAGGAATCAATTCTAGGTAGTAACAGAGGTGCATAGTGATAGATGCATGGATTCACTTAGAGGGGAACAAAGGGCCCTGTTTCCCAGTTCAGAGACATTGCTTCTTTGTTCAGGAACCCGCTTCTCTCTAGCTCTAGCCACTCTTTTAAACTTGCCTCTGAGCCTTCGGACTTTTATTCTGTCTAAAGCTATATTCTTCCCCAAATGCCCATGAAGTACTGGCTTCAATTGTCAGCTCAGTGAAGGACCCTCTGAACAAAGAAAAATGAAATCCCCTCTCCATTATTCTGGTACTTCTATTCCTTTCCTGACTCTTTATATGATGCATGAGTACTCTCTAAGCAACCTACTCCCATTAGTTCTGTGAACTTTTTTTTTTTTTTTTTTTTTTTTTTTTTTTTTTTTTTTGCAGTACCTAGGAACTCCTGGCACCAGGTAAAATGACTCAATAATTACATGCTGTATGAATGATGATTAAGACTTGGTTGAGGAAGTTAAAAGAGCAAGCATGGTGAAAATAATACTCCAGATAAAGTATGGTCATCTATGACTTGGAGAAGAGATAGATGACAATTCAGATCTCAAATCACGAGGAATTTGGTAACTATGGGTCTGGGGGTGGGGGGAGACGACACAACATCCATGCACATTTGAGAAATGGGGTACCTGTAGAGATGGGGAGAGATGACTGGGTCCAGATTTTTCCTAACAATGTGCACAACAGAGGGCATTGAAACTCATATTGAGTTTCTCTATTCTGAAAGTTCTTTAGAGGCTCAGAGTAGTACAGTCATTTCTTGCAACCAAGATATGAATCTAAAATTCAAAATATAGTTTACGTGAATCTTCTACCACTACCAACATCACCAACTCCAAAAGCCTGAACAAAGTTAGACCCGTTTTCCCTTCAGCGGTAGCGTATATACACCTCAAACTGGGAAACTTTGTTATTAAACTGCTCAATTTTCAGGACCACAAAAGGACGACTGAAAAGTCTTAATGGTGGGAAAGCAGCGTATGGAAAACAGACGTCAAGAACAGGTCAATTCAAGTTTCCAGTAGCAGACACACTCCGCTGGGCCGTTTGTAAACCCCAAAGCTGTCAGAATCAACCGGCACTTTTGTTATGTTTCCTATGAGTTTACCTTCCCGCCCATCTCTGGGACACCTATCTGCGTCTCACCAGCTCGGCTACCCTGGCATCTTTCGTGAAGACACAGAAAACAGGGAGAGTGTGCAGACTACCGAGGAGCCGGTGTAGGGAGTCCCGAGGCACTCGGGCAGGAGGGCCCGGGGACGCTAAGGTGTGTGCGGCTTCCCGGGGCGCGCCAGAGCAAGGCTCAGGTCTAAAGCAGGGTGTGGGGCGGGCGGGCCTCGAGAACGGAGCGCGGCGACACGGAGGGACTCACAGTAGTAGGCCACCACGGGGTCCCGCTTGTCATGCTCCTGAGCCGTTCTCAAATGATGCTGTATGCTCTTAAACTGCGCGGGCAACGGCGGCAGCGGGGCCAGCGCGGCCATCTCCACTCCCGGAAGCGCCACTTCCTACTAGCCGGCCGCCAAACACTTCCGCTTCCGCCTCCGAGCGGAACAAATCCCACCCACTCCACGGTTGTTCAGCGGCTTGTCGGCGGGGCGGGACGGATGCCCGGAGGAGTCAAACTTAACTGCCGCGCTCAAGGCAGCTGTAACGCGGGGCATGTGAGTCTTTGGTGTTACACACAGCAACAGCGCTCTCTGCTGGTAAGAGAAAGAAGCGGATTTTTTAATTTACCTTTTTTTTTAAAAAAAAATTTTTATTTTTTTTTTTGATGTGGAACAAAAGGAAGGAGAAGAAAGGGTAAAAAAAGAAAGTAAAGCTTATTGACTTGGAGAAAGGAACAGGCGACCTATAACTTCCAGTTCCCCAATCTTAATTTTGTATATATTAACCACCACATCCCTCCCTCCCTCCTTCACTCCCTCCTTCTTTTTCTCTCTCTTCTTCCTTCCCTCTCTCCTGTGTCCTCAGCTTTCAATTCTCTCTCTCCATCTTTTGTGGTGTGTGTGTATGTATTGTCTCACTAAGTTGTCAACTCAGTCTTTGAACTTTATATCCAGAGATTCCCAGTTAGTGGTGATTACAGCCATATGCTTATTGATAGCTCACACAGCTTTTGGGGGTGGGTGGGTTTATTAATTTTAATAGAACAAATTATCACAAAATAAAATTAATAAACATTCAACAAAAAGTACATGTTGCAGCCTTTCTAGAAACAGTAGAGATACTGCAAACATATATGTCAAGGAAGGTAGAACTGGAAGCAGCCACTGCTCTTGGTTTAGAGGCTTTAAATTCTTGCCTGTACTTGTTTAAATTAAAAATTTGCATGTTCACATATTGGATTACATGGCCAACCCTTTTCAAACTTGAAAGCTAAATACATGGAAATTAATGAAAATCGAATACTTGCTCTGATCTGGGTAGTATATTTTCATGAAATAATACTATTTAAGTTTATTATTCCCAGAAGATGAGGAATATTTGGGAAGGATTATCCAATTTTAATTCTTGTAATGATAGAATCTTGGAGATTTATTCGACACTTCTGACTCAGGTCATTTTAAATAATGCCTTACCTTTTCTTTCTACTAGCATTTTTTTGGGGGGGGCGGGGCTCCTCTCCATCCCATAATAGCATCCATAGCATCCTTAAGGAATTGCATTTCATTTTTCGCCTTTAATAACCTCCTTTTCAAAAGCAATCTCCTTGATTTGTTTCTCTATTGCAGGCAGTTATAGATTTACCTTTCCCGCTAACAGCTGTCTTTGCTGTACCCAGAGTTCTGATAAGTTCTGCTGTCATTTTCATTTTGTTCTAGTAGTTTTAAATTTTCTTCCTTGATTTGTGTAATGATCTGCTGCTCCTTCTCAAGTGTATTGTTCAGTCGTTAAACATGTGTGTTGTTTCTGTGGTTTCTCTTGCTGGGGTTTCTAGGTTGATTCCTTTATTGGCTCACAAGATACAATGAATTATTTCAATTCTCTCTAGACTTGCTTCATGGCCTATAATATGTCCTACGATAGAAAAATTTCTATAGGAAATAGAAGAATATATATTTGAATATATATATATATATGAATAGAAGAGTATATATTTTGTATGATTAGACAAAATTTTCTGTAGATAACTAATGCATCCAACTGGTCTGCGATGTAGTTTAACTGTGAATTTACTTTGTTGATGTCTATTTTGAAAGGCTTTTCTAAGGATAAAAACAGGGTATCGATATCTAGGGTGTTGATTATCTTGACACATGTCTGACCTGTAATGCACATTACTGTTTAATTTATGAAATCAGGGGCCCAAGTATCCATTGAAATGATACTTGCTATATTTACATTTGTTATACAATATTGACTTTGTCATTTGTAGGGACACTTTGTAGTGGTCTTTATTAATTTTGGTTTGAAGTCAATTAGATACCAGAATAGCTACACCAGCCTGGTTTGTTTCTATTTACCTAATAGTTATATTGTTCTTTGAGGTTCAGTCTCAGTTTCTTGGTGACTTTATCAGAGATGCATTTCTTAGAACAAATAACTGTTAGGTTTCTTTTTTAAAGATTTAGAAAAATGTCTGTGTATATGTGTTTGTTTTGTGACAGTGAGTGAGTGCATGCATGTGCATGTGTGCATGCGTGTGTTTGTGTGTGTGTGTGTGTTTGCCCACGGAGGTGAGAAGAGTGCTTTGGACCCCCAAAATTAGAGGTCAGGTAGTTGTATACTGCCTGAAACCTGTGCTTGGGACTAAAGTCAAACTTTCTGGAAAAGCAGTACCTACTTGTAACCACGGAGTGATCTTTGCAAAGCTTAGATTTTATATTTTAATACAGGCAGCTAGTCTCATCTTTTAGATGAGTTGAGGTAATTTGTGTTTCAGTTTGTTGTGGAGGATTTGCTAACTTATATGTTTTAGCTTTCTGTTTTTCTGTTAGTTAGGTCAGTTTCTATTTTCTTCCTCCCCTATTATGAATAGGGTTTTATGATTGTTTGTTTTTTGGCTTTATTGTAGGAGACTGCTTGTTTGTTCCTGGCTGCTCAGGCCTGAAATAACTACACAGAAATTGTAGTAATTAACCCATTTCTATTATTTTATATTTTCCACAAGGCTCAAGGCCCATTGGCAAAGTTCATCTGTCTCTGGCAGTGGCTACATGGCATCTCTTTGACTCTGCATACTTTCTCCCAGAATTCAGTATAGTTTTTCCTGCCTAGTTCTACTCTACCCTATCACAGGCCAAAGAAGTTTCTTTATTCATTAACCAATAAAAGCAACACATATACAGAAGGACTTCCCACATAACTTAACCTTTTCTGTTTAAATAAAAAGGAAGGTTTTAACTTTAACATATGACAATTACATATAACAAAACAGGAATTAAGCAAGAATTGCAGTTATAAAATTTATATCTTCTTTATCTTTTATCATAAACGAGGAAAACTATAACTTTAGCTATCTATTCTTCAACTCCATAAAAGACTGTAGAAGTATATAATATTGCCTAAGTTAACAGTAAGTGCATTGTAAGCAATTTCCAAAACTCTAGAATTGCCAGAGGCATCTCGCTACCTGGACAGTCACCCAATGTTCTTCTGTACCATGGGGCATCTATCTTCATCCTACAGTCCCATAATATCCAGCAGACTTTCCCACGAAGCAGGAAATTTCTACCTATATTGGCAGTTTGTCAGTCACATTTTTCTGTGTCCTGCAGAATGTGTAACAGAGTCTTTCATAAAGCAGGAAGCCTGAAAGATCATCTCACCTTTAGGCGACTTAATTTCTCTCTGAGTCCTGCATGTTCAGTTCATATAGCACAGCATCAAGAAGTTTAGGCAAGAGCAGTTTCTTGCCCAAATGGCTAACAAACTCTGTAAGGAGCCTCTTTGATGCCCATCTTCCTCTTGAAGTAATTGGTGCTTCCAGGAGCAGATGTGTCTCATTGTCATGAAAAGTCCTTAGTTCTAAAAAGAAAAAATCAAATGCCATATTCTGTAGTCTTTGACAGATCTGAAGAATATCTATTCATCTGAAATACATCTTTGTATGTTCTTAAAACATTTTAAATGCTGTATTTTGTAGCTCTTTGAAAGTTTTGAAGATTATCTATCTAGATAATATATCTCTATATATCTAGAAAACCTAACTAACATGACTACAATCTCGACTACTATGGATGATTATCTATTAACCTATATTTCTTAATTATATATTACATTTTTAAATGATTGTACAAACACAATACCTTAATCAAGAGCAGAAATATACATATAACCAGATTGACCTTAAATTTGTATCAATAAACCAACATCCATACCAATGCAAATTATTCATATCTATAGCCTATTTTCCTTTAACTATAAACAAACATATATAAGCAATATTTATGAATTTGAATGTGGTTCTCTCCAAACTGCTTTCTCCTTTTGTTGGGCGAAGTATATTTTGGGGTGTTCTTGGTGACCTTTCAGGTTCTTGGTGCATCAAACCACATTAGTCTGGAAGGGATCCATATGTTCTCATCTTCTGTAGAAACAAAAGCAGAACCTCTTTTCCAAAGCAACATATCCTTAGACCCAAATTTTGAATTCAAGATACCTTTATGTTGGATTTAGCAGTTCATATAATTAAATGTCTCTCATAATGTAGCTCTTTACCAGTCAAAAATTCAAAGAAAACACAATAATATACATAATCCAGATTCTCTGTATATATTCAATCTTTATGTGGCTTATTTTTCTTACTCTATTACTTTTTTTGAGACAGGGTTTCTCTGCAGTTTTTTAGAGCCTGTCCTGGAACTAGCTCTTGTAGACCAGGCTGGTCTCGAACTCACAGAGATTCGCCTGCCTCTGCCTCCCAAGTGCTGGGATTAAAGGCGTGTGCCACCACCGCCCGGCTTTATTACTTTTTTTTTTACAAGTTTAATATTTAGTTTATTATCTTACTCCTTTAATCTATGACTGTCTGTACTCTTTTATATTACATTTACTCTCTCTTTACTCTTTTTCTTCTGTCTCCCAGCCTACATACATTTTATAAACACAGTGTGTCTCATTTAGAGGTCTTTTATGTCTGAATCTGTCCTTATTGACTATCTTTAATCCTTTTATGACCAGGACAGCTTCTTAAAGTGCTAAGCGCTTCTTAAAATCCTAAGCAGTGGCATTAATAGGGCAAATATGTCCTTCCTGCTTGCTCCATCCAGTCCAACATGGTGGAAGTATGTTTACTGCCTCTGAGACTGCCCAGGTGTGAGCCATCCTTACCACCTCAGCTCTGATAACCAGTTGGCCCATGCTGCTACCAAGTAATTAACTTGTAGCACACCACCCACAAACCCCATTTAAGTGCTTGGTTTCCTGAAAGAGCCAGGGCCATTCTTATTGGTGAACTAGGAAGATGCTGTTTTGAAACCATATGGGTTTTGCTACTACTGCTGAAATCTTCTCTTAAAATAATCATGCTTCTGCTTGCTTCTAGCAAACAGAGCCCACCTGAGAAAAATGCTAAACTTTGTTTTTTTGTGTGTGTCTGGAATTTTTTTTAAAGCTTTCTCAGGTTTTATGTGGATTTAGTCGACCACATTGGTGCATCAGTTTGTTGTTAGAGAGCCACTTGTTTGTTTCTGGCTGCACAAACCGGAAATAACCATACAGAAACTATATTATTTTCAGTACTGTTTAGTCAATAGCTTAAGTGTATCTCTGGCTAACTCCTATGATGTAGGAGTGTTTCTATCTATCTGCTGTTTCATTGGTTAATTAATAAAGAAACTGCTTGGCCTGATAGGTTAGAACATAGGTAGGTGGAGTAGACAGAACAGGATGCTGGGAGTGAGGCAGATGCCTCGGGCAATTGCCCTGCCTCTCCTCTCTGGGACAGATGCCATGAAGCCAGCCACCAGGTCAGACATGCTGAATCTTTCCCAGTAAGACACCACTTCATGGTGCTACACAGACTATTAGAAATGGGTTAATCAAGATGTGAGAATTAGACAATAAGAGGCTGGAACTAATGGGCCAGGCAGTGTTTAAATGAATACAGTTTGTGTGTTGTTATTTCTGGGGCTAAGCTAGCTATGCAGGAGCTGGGTGGGATGAAAAGCAGGCCTGCCTGCAGCCCCTCACTATACTCCTATATCTTAAATTAACCCATCTCCATTAATCTGTGTATTTGCCACATGGCTGTGGCTTACTGGAAAAGTTTTGGCATGTTTGTCTCTGGCTGCAGCTCCACGGCTTCTCCTTGACTCCACCTTCTTCCCCCAGCATTCAATTAAGATTTCCTTGCCTACCTATATTTTGCCCCGAACAGGCCTAAGACAGTTTCTTTATTAACCAATGGTATTCACAGCATACAGAGGGAAATCCCACATCATGGCTTACTGTACTTAAATAAAGGATTTTTTTCTTTGTATGAAATTTATTCTATCATGTGTTTTTGTTTGCATTTTCATATAAAATTTAGATTCTACTTGCAGGTATTCACAAAAATATTGAATTTTATAGTTCTATGTGAGTAACCAAAAATTCTAAGTGATTAAGGCTATCAACACAATTATGCTTTATTTATCTAATTTAATTTCTTTCAGATTACTGCATTATTTTTATTGTACCTATCTAGCAAATACTGTGTGAATTTTTCCAATGTGCTTCCTGATATTTTTAGTATATTATAAATGGAAATACTTTTACAAATTTAAATATTTTACTGTTTTAAAGTGTGGGTTTTTTTGCATTTCATTATCATTTTAAGGTTTTTATGTTTTAGAATTTTCTGTGTACTGTTTATATAGATGATATTTCTTCTTTTCCAATCCTTGTATCTTTTATTTGGTTTTATTGAATTTACTCATGAGATCATTATAAATATAAAATATATATTTATATCTATATATCTGTTTTTCTCTTAGTGAACTACAATTCAATTTCAGCAAAAGTATGAAAAGTGGAAATGCTTCTCTTTGTCCAAACCATGGGGGAAATTGTTCATTCTCTTCAATATTATGGGATATTTCCTAATATTCCTTTATATTTTTTAAAATCAAATTTAGATAATTTTCTTATTCAGTAAAATGTTTGGTGTTTTATTTAATCAGAAATGACTGTTAAATTTATCAAATGCTTTTATTTGTACCTGTTAAGATGACTATGTGCTTTCTTTTAATACAATTCAATTACATTGTCTTTTAAGTGTTTAAACAAAATCTGTCACTCCCAGGAAAAACTTGACCTGCACATGTTCTAGCTGTGCATACATAGCTGGATTATGTGTGCTAATATATTTTTTCTAGGAAATTTCAGTAACAAAATTATGCTATGCTACTCTCTTTAAACAAAATGGGAATATTTTCTACTTGTTCTGATACAATCTTGCCCAGGAAGCTAGGAGGTTCTTTTGTCTTTCTTCCTAAAGAAATTTTGTAATTGTATCTCTTCCTTAAACATTTGGTGAATTTGACCAGTGAGGCCAGATGGATCTGGAGTTTTCTTCAAGAAAAGGGTTTACATCTTAATTTATTTAATAAATTTAAGAATATTTATGGTCTGTGTATTTTATCAGTTTCTCTTGTCTTAGTAATAAGCATTTCAAAGAATTTCTTCATCTATCAAACTTAGTGTTACATTGTTCAAGTATCCTTATGATCATGTTAATGTCCTATTACCTTTCATTTATTATAAGATTGATTTCTTCTTTTGTTCTTTATCATGTAAAACTGTATAAATAAAATGTTACTGGTTTTACTAAACTTTGAAATAATCACCATGTGTTTAATGCATTTTCACTTAAATTTCATTTAATATTTCTATATTTCATGTTATTTGTATTCCTAGCCTATTTAATGATATTAGCTATTTGTTTGCTAATTTATTAAAGCACGAATATAAATAAACTTATAATTTTAATGGCAAAATATAGGACTGCTATAGGCAGCCAACTTTGTTTTAATTCTTGTAACAAATTTCAATAAACTGTTTTCATTATCATTTGGTTTATAGTGCCTTTTAACTTCTGATGCCAGTTCTTCCTTAGTCCATGAATTAATGTAAATTTATCAGTGATTTCTCAAATACCTAGACGTTTGCTCATCATCTTATTCTTTATTTTATTTACAATTTACTTGCATTATTTCAGGTCAACACTCCCTTGACTTATCACTGCACCACCCAACAACTTTGGGTAAAGGTTGGTTTGTTTTTAAATTTGATCTAACAATGTAGTACATATGAAATAATAGGTCCTCAGAGGCTATTTGTTGAGTGAAACTAAGTTGGATTTTCTTCTGTGCTTTTATGTGGCACAAGATTAATGATTTAAATTCCTAATATGGAATTTGTAACATCAAATACAGGCTAAATGGTGCTTCATAAAATGTCACAATTTCAGTATTTGATAGACTATGTATGATTCTCTATTAAAGTACCAGCGTAAAACAGTAGGACATAATTTTTTTAAATGACATTAGTGAGGACAGTTGTTGAAAATAAAGCCAAACAGAGTGCACTGATTTTCCGTAAAATTACCTGTGGTATAATTTCAAAATCATTGAGGAATTATAGTTTAATATAAACAAAATTTTCCATTTAAGTGATTTTAAATATGAAAGTTATACAAAATCAGGGTTTATATAGGCACAACAGAAAACAAGGAAGCCATGCACAGTGTTATTTACAGCAACTCTAATTTATTACTTAACTATCTCCATGACCATTTAATATTAAAATTTTGGGGAAACAATATAGTTTTAAGATTGGGGGGAGTTGGGAGGACCTTGGTCTTAGCATAGAGTAGGGAACCCTGATGGCTCCTTGGCCTTGAGAGGGAGGGAGGGGAGGTATGGGTGGAGGGGAGGGGAGGGAAGGGGGAGAAGGAGAGGAGGAAAGGGGGAGGAGGAGGGGAGGAAAGGGGGAGGAAGAGGGGAAGAGATGGAAATTTTTAAATATAAAAAAATAAACCATGAGAAAAAAAATAAAAAAAATAAAAAAAATAAAAATAAAAAAATAAAAAAAAGATTGTTCATTTTCTCCAAGTTAGTGATAAAACTATATAATGCCTTTTAATTAATTAGTATTTTGTTTTTAAAATTATATTTTGCACAAATGCAAAGATAATTATGTTCTCAAAGTTTAAACTCTATGGTTTAATGGATAGAGAAGACCCAGATTCTAGTTTGGTTGTGTGACCTTCTGAACATAACATAACATAACATAACATAACATAACATAGCAACTCTGAACATCAATTTCCCAGTCTTTGGCAGAGGTAAGAAGTTTCTTTGGTCACAAAATAATGCAGTCACCTAAAATGTTGTATATGAGAGATGCCTACAAAATCCCTATTTTAAAAATGAATTATCATTAGTTTTATGTGTACATTATCATGGAATAAGTGATCAAATAAAAACAGGGGGAATATTTGCTCAAAAACACCTAGTTTAGAACTTGTTATCAATTTCTATTATACATAAATTACAGATACACCAAAAATTATAGAGCATATGGAATTGAGGTACTTGATGAGAAAACTAAACATAAAGATTGATAGGAATTAATGCATGACTTTAGGCAATCAACCATGTCATTGTTTAAATAGGAAGCATGATCTTCTGAATATGATCTCAAAAATCTCAGCCACACACAATACCATGGTGATTACAGTAAAGGTGTACATTGCAATGAGAAAAATAGTCTTTTCGAAGTGTTCTGGAACCATGCATTTTACGACATTTATTTTTTTACCGAGAGATTCGGCATCACACAAGTATAGAGGCTTCACCTGGAAGCCAAAGAGGTGAATCTGAAGCCAAAATGCCACCACCTCCAGGCTGATCCTTAACAGGACCGAGAGGATGTAAATCACAGTGTACGCGGGCTTTTGAAGAATGCATTCTTGATTGATGCTTTTACATGCAGCATAAAGATGGAAAATAGCTCCAGGAAGCAGGACAATCACTAGTTGTAATGCCCAGAACACCTAAAGTATATCAGAACTATTTTAGTCAAAAAAGTAAATAATCATGTCACCAAAAACACATGGAAAATCCACAGATTCAGAAAGGGCTAACCTAAAATTCCTAAGTTTCACAAATGCCTTATAAAAATGAAAATATGATAAACAAATACAGTAGTGTTTACATATATCATTTATTTTCTAAGATTTTAGAACTTTAAACATATTGCAATTGGAAAATATCATCATATTTTACTATCACTGCCTACCCACTAATGATAATGATTGTAATAGCTGCTTAATGCCTTTAGGCTAAATATACCGATAAATAACAGAATACTGAATTTGAATGTACTTTTTAAGGACCTCAAATTACATTTTCTCAAAGATTCAGCCAATGAAAGAGTAATTCTCAAAACTAAAGAGAAAAAAAATCTGTGTCCTGGGGAGTCAGTGTTTGCATTCACACTGGAACACTTACTTGGGGAGTTATTGGCCTGAACTGATTGTAACAGAACAGATTTATCTCTCTTTTGTCTGGCTCACAGCTGAAATGCAGAGCCTCGTTCCCATAAACCGCAAAGCCCAGCACTCCAAGGAAGAACATCCTCACAGAGCCGAAAAAGAGGGTGTGGAACTGGCCGACCACAGTTGGAGGTTTAACCTGTTGGTTTTGGAGGGGGACAAACTGGGTTGGAAAAGGAACATTTGGAAAGAAGATTTTGAAGGATATTTTTATGACCACATCAAAAAGTACTTTAAAATATTAAGGTCTGAGAAGCTTTGAAGCAAGACATATGCTTGAGATTATCAAAATGACTGTAAACCCTGCAGAGTGCTGTGCTGTTTTATTCTTTGATTATAGACTGCAGTAGTCAAATCGGGCTCTATTGGCAACCAAACAGGGAAGTTTGGAGACATTTTAATAGCTTTGAATTCAATAAATATTTCTTTCTCATGTAATCTCTTTGAAATAAAACCATGAATCTCTCAATGTCTGATTGCCCCTATTGGAAGATTAAATTATAATACAACATTAATCTTAGAATAAATACTATCGAAATGACAGAACAGTATTTACTTAGGTTTTTTTTTTTTTTTGCTTTCCATACTTAATATTGAATTAAAAGTGTGAGCTACTTTAAAGCATCAATGGATAAAAGTATCTCCAGGATTAATCTATCTATAATTTTAAATTCAGACTATTTACAGCACATGGTTGTTATGTAAGCTATTTTTCTTTGTAAATGTACAGTTAATATGCCCATCAACACACATGCCAACGAGGTTAAGAATACACAGACAAAAATTTGTACAATTAAATTTCTTGTTTGTTACTTACACATCCTTCGTAGAAGTTCTTGATGTAGTTTAGAGACATTTTTCAGAAGATGTTATCTTTGCATCCCTGTGGGCTATTGTTAAACTATATTGTTAGTTTGCTTCTACTAGAATCCAACTCTTACATTCTCTCTTGACTTGTATAACAGAAACCACCTATCTCTGCAAATTTCTCTTCCCTCCTCCTGTTTCTTTTTTTCCTCAGATCTCTGGGGCCCTAGTCAACTTCCCTATCTCCATCTCAAAATAAAACAAAAAACCAAAGAAACAAAAGCAGAGGGCATGTGGTCAATCTAATAATCCCTTGGCTTGCAAGATCAGCAAAGCCAGCCCGTCAGTCAGCAAAGCAGACAGATGCCCTGAGCACTCAGAGGCCCTGCAATCTCTTGAGAATTGCTTAGATGTAAATCGGCACACTGTGTACTCTGGAGTGCTATTTGGTATGTCATAAAGTATGTGGAAGTACTGCTGACATTTTCTAATTCACTTCCGCAACATATTATTGCTAATTTCTAAGAGGTTTAAGAAATTGCAAACATGGATGTATGGTGATTATTCCAAACCTGAGTATTATTAATGTGTTGTGATATGTATCTCTTTGCTGAATACTTGCAACGGACATGGAAAAAGAGGCAATTAGGTTTCCTAAGGATTCATATGTGGGACAATAATCAAGATAAGATTAGGGTTTAGCATGAATCATAGCTATCTTTTCCTTTGTCTTTTAGTAGAGACATTATCCACTAGATATAGTTATAGATACTGAGGTCCAGCATGGACTTAGAAAGAGAAATAACTACTCCTACCTAAACCAATTGGTATTGGTCTATTCTCTATAGATCAATAATAGCACACAGCCAATAATGGATCGTATCTATTTCCTTTACTCACTTTCTTTCTCTTGTGATATCCTGAAGACTTAACGTCACACTGTTTATTTTTTTTTTCCTCATGGTTTATTTTTTTTATATATATTTAAAAATTTCCATCTCCTTCCCTCCTCCTCCCCCTTCCCTCCCCTCCTTCTCCCCCTTCCCTCCCCTCCCCTCCACCCATACCTCCCCTCCCTCCTTTTCAAGGCCAAGGAGCCATCAGGGTTCCCCACTCTATGCTAAGACCAATGTCCTCCCAACTCCCCCCAGGTCCAGGAAGGTGATCGATCAAGCTGAGAAGGCTCCCACAGAGCCCGTCCATGCAGAAGAATCAGAGCCCAGAGCCATTGTCCTTTGCTTCTCAGTCAGCCCCCGCTGTTGGCCACATTCAGAGAGACTACTTTGAGATATCATCTTACACCTGTCAGATTGGCTAAAATCCAAAACACCAATAATAACCTTTGCTGGAGAGGTTGTGGGGTAAGGGGTACACTCATCCATTGCTGGTGGGAATGCAAACTTGTGCAACCACTTTGGAAAGCAGTGTGGCGGTTTCTCAGGAAATTCGGGATCAACCTACCCCAGGACCCAGCAATTCCACTATTGGGAATCTACCCAAGAGATGCCCAATCATACAACAAAAGCATATGCTCATCTATGTTCATAGCAGCATTATTTGTAATAGCCAGATCCTGGAAACAACCTAGATGCCCTTCAGTGGAAGAATGGATGAAGAAACTGTGGAATATATACATGCTAGAATACTACTCAGCGGTAAAAAACAATGACATCTTGAATTTTGCAGGCAAATGGATGGAAATAGAAAACACTATTCTGAGTGAGGTAACCCAGACCCATAAAGATGAACATGGGATGTACTCACTCATATTCGGTTTCTAGCCATATTTAAAGGACATCGAGCCTATAAATTTGGGATCCTTGAGAAGATAATAAGAAGGTGAACTCCCAAAAAAAGATATAGTAATCCTCCTGGATATTGGAAGTAGACACGATCGCCAGGCAAAATTGGGAACTTGAGGGTTGGGCAAGACTGGGCCAAGGGAAGATGGGGACACACTGTTTATTTTATCCCAACAGTGGAGAAGCAATAATGTTATATATAGTTGTAATCAATGGGCAAAGGCAGTGACATTCTAGAATAAGAGTGCTGTTTTAATAGGAACAACCAAAATGAACAACTTAATGATTCCTTAAATAAAAAAAATTCTTATATTCTTATCTCTTCAGAATCAGAGTATAGGTATACTTTAATTCCTTCCTAGAAAGAGAAGTGTAAAAGCTCTTACAATTATTTCTGTGAAAGGAATCTTGTTTTTAATTCTATCTTTGTGCAATAATAATGTTAGTTAAATATATATAATATCATACATTTTTGAATTATACCATCCTTCTGTGGGTACTTACTTACAAGGGTAAAGTCCTGGTCAATAAATGTTATATATTCACTATAGCTTCCAAAGGGATGGTGAACTCAGCAGGTAAGAGCACTTCTTAGGAGAGCAGTTTCACACATATAACAGTTGCTAGGGTTGTTTATTGAGTGAACATCTGGGTTCCTTTGGATGCGGGTTCCTAGCAACACAGGTCAGGCAGTGCTTAGGCATCTGCCGGGTGCATGTTTGTTAATGTTATATTAGGTACTACAAGATATGATAGTCCAGATGAGAGAAATAGCTTCTCCTTTTTTGTCTGAAGTTGTGTGACAGAGGTATGGGTACAAAAATAAAAAAAAATTATGTTCAACTTTGTATTCCTCTATGAATATTCTATCACAAACATTCATTTCTCTCACTGTTTTCACTGTTATTCTAGGATGCTAAGCCTCCTGTCTAATAGCAGACTTAAGCTATATGCCTGGATATGGCTTAGCTATAACTCTTCTTGTTCTAGAGTCTGAGATACAAAGGTAAATGTCTTCTTTTATTCAGCATCCACATAAAACAATGAAACAAACCCAAGAGCCATCAACACTTCTCTCCAAACCTGAAAGACCAGGAGAATATAGCCATCACTGCTGCACAAAGATTTTGAAATTTCAAATGGGAAAATATTTCCAGTTGGGGACTTTATTGCTTAACCGAAATGGTTCCCAGATCCACAGCTAACTATAGTTTGTAGCTCTTCAATGGCCTATAACTCTACACTCTGCTCTTGGCTAAAAGTATCTTCCCTTTTCAATTGGGAAAAGAGTAGTTGTGTTAAAAGCCAAATGGTTTTCTCCACTGTTGTCTTCCAGAAGAAAACCAGGGATCCAGAAGTCATATAATCTGAACAAGATCTAGTTCTTTAAAGCTATACTAGCAATTCTTTAGCTATTACAGTGTTTAAACATGATTTACTTTTTTATGTGTATGAATGTTCTGCCCGCACATATATATATATATATATATATATATATATATATATATATATATATGTATATCACATGCATACCTGGTGTGTGCAAAGTCAAAAATGGTTTCAAATACTTCTGACCTGGGGATACAGACTGTTGTGAGCTGCCATGTGGGTGATGGGAAGAGACCTAAGGTACTCTACAACAAAACCAAGTGCTCTAAACTGCGAAGCCATTTCTTCAGCTTCCGCTGTTACCTTCTTAATTATTTCTTATCTAATCTGTGTGTCAGATTCAATACACCTAACTTTTAAAAACATTTTTATTTCTGTTTTTTCAGGATGGTGTCCCTGGGTAGGCCTAGCTGTCCTCTAACTAGTTCTGTAGACCACGTCAGCCCTGAGCTCATAGCAATCTGCATGCATCTGCTTCCTGAGTGCTAGGATTAAAGTTATGCCCCCAACTGTCTGGCATGAACTTAACCTTTTAGTAAGTCATTTGACATTTAAATACTTGCTTTTCGGTCCTACATGTATACATGTATTTGCTACTGTTTGGAGAATAAGCTTTTTGAGAGACCATGCTTTGAAGACTTTTAAAAACCTTTTGGTTTCTAACTGACAGGTCATTCATTAGTCATACTTTAAGTACAGGGCATTATAGTCATATTCCTAATATGATTCTTAAATTATATTGTCATTGTTATATGTGGATTATTTTTAGAGAACATTTACCCTATTGTCAGTAAAGGACCAAGACTGTTGTAGGAGGCTGCTTGTTCATTTCCCAGCTGCACAGACTCCCCAAAATAATCACACGGAAACTATATTATTTAAATCACTGTTTGGCCAATCACTTAAGCATATTGCTAACTAGCTCTTATATCTTTGGTTAACCCATTTCTATTATTTTATATTTTACAATGAGGGTTGTGGCCTACCAGCAAAGTCTTTCCCCTCTGACAGCTCCATGGCATCTCTTTGACTCTGCCTACTCTCTATATATACATATCTTCCAGCCAGGTTATATTTTGTTAAGCCATTGGCCAAAAGCACCTTCTTTATTCATTAATAATTAAAAGAAACACATATGCAGAAGGAGTTCCTATACCATTTTCTCATTTCTGTTTAAATAAAAAGGAAGGTTTTAACTTTAACATAGTAAAATTACATATAATAAAACAGGTATCAAGCAGGTATTACAGTTACAATATTTATATCTACTTTATCTTTTATCATAACTAAAGAAAATTATAACTATCTATTCTTCAACTCCATCAAAGACTCCAGAAATGAACTGCACAAACACAATACCTTAATTAAGAACAGAAATACACATATAACAAAATTGGCCTTAAATTTGTATCAATAGACCATCTTCCATACCAATGCAAAGTATTTACATTATATCCCCCTTTAAATATAAACAAACATTTAGGGAATTTGGGCATAGTTCTCTCCAAACTGCTTCCTGCTTTTTGTTGGGCAAAGTAATTGTAGGGGTGTTCATGGCAACCTTTCAGGGGCTCTTGGTCTATCAAACCACATTAGTCTGGAAGGTTTCCACAAGTTCTTATTCTCTGTGGAAACAAAGCAGAACCTCTTTTCCAAAGCAACAAATCCTTAGACTCAAATTTCAGAATCAAGTTATCTTTAAAATATACATGCTTGTTTAGCTTAATAGCCTATACAATGAAATGTCTCTCTGTATTTAGCTCCTTTGCAGTCAAAAATTCAAAGAGAACACAATAATATACATAATCCATACTCCCTGTGTATATTACATATTATCATGTCTTCTTTTTCTTACTCTATTACTTTTTTATGCAAGTTTAATATTTACTTTATTATTTTTACTCATTAATCTATTATTGTCTGTATGCTTTTATATTACATTTACTGTTTTTTACTCTTTTTCTTCTCTCTCCAAAGCCTATGTACATTTTTAAAACACACTGTGTCTTGTATGGAGATCTTTTATAGCTAAATCTATCCTATTGTGTATCTAAAATTCTTTTCTGTCCAGGAGCACTTCTTAAAATGCTAAGCTGTGGCATGATCAGAACAAAAGCTGCTTTGCCTTTTGGCTCCACCCAGTCCAAAATGGTGTAGACATGATCACTACCTCTGCAAGCCATGCACAGCGCCCCAGTTCCAAGAATGTAGTAGGTCTATGTTGTGCTATTAAGCAGTTTGTAACATGCTGCTCACAAACCCCATTTAAATGTTTGTTCTCCTAAAAGAGTCAGAGTTTGTGCTGGAAACATGGACCAGGAAACCACTATTTAGAAACCATGCACTTTGTTTTTAATTCTTGCTACCATTGAATTAGGAAGACCTCTCTTAAAGGAGCTGCAGCACGCCACCATGAAGCAGAGTTCATCTGAGAAAAATGCAGCTAAACTTTGATTTTTAGTGTCCGGAATTCCTTTCCAAGATCTCTCAGGTTTTATGTGGATTCAAAAGTTGGGGTGCCAATTTGTTGTAGAAAGCTGCTTGTTTGTTTCCTGGCCACACAGACTCCCAAAAATAATCACACAGAAACTATATTATTTAAATCACTTCTTGGCCAATCACTTAAGTGTATTGCTAACTAGTTCTTATATCTTTGTTTATCCCATTTCTACTATTTTATATTTTACCATGAGGCCTGTGTCCTACCAGCAAGGTTCCAGAAGACAGATCACATCTTTTCCTCTGGCATCTCCATGGCATCTCTCTCTCATATACATATATATCATATATATATATAATATATGATATATTATATATAATATATATGATATCTATATCCATATCTATATATATCTTCCAGCCTGGCTATATTCTGTTAAGTCATTGGATGAAAGCAGCTTCTTTATTCATTAACCAATAAAAGTAAAACATACACAGAAGAACTTTCCAAACCACCAGACAAGTGTTGTTTTTCAACATTATGTTAGTTTTCCTCTTTATGCAGTGTGTGGAATGTGAACAAATTAAAAATACCTTTATATTATGAAATGTCTGTGTGATTTCAAAACATTTAATCTTTCCCGCTCTAGCCTAGAAAAGACAAAGCCTCTAATTTTGTGTAGAGCCTAAGAAAGGACTGAAAGAAATAACAATATGTAAGATGTTTTATATATTGGCATCTGGAAGTAAGTTTGTAAATATCATGTAACTATTATCGTTTACCACGTACTCTAGTATTTTTAATGGAGGTTACCAAACCTTTGAAGAGCAAGCAGCAATTGAACTCAAACTCTTGTAAAAAGTAGAAAAGTGTCTCCAAACATCCTGTGTAGAATATTATCATGTTGATGCCTTAATGAGCATAGACATAACACCTACCTATGATATATTAATACTAGGGGAGGAGAATTGCAAATTAAGAACTTCTAGAGAAGAGGGATCATCTTTCTTCCGGAGCATCTACAGGTGATCCACTATGATCCACTCAACAGTCCCACATCCATGCATGTGAAAGCAAACCTAATTAACTCAGGGGATGTATATGCACAGGAAAGATCAATGGAAAAAGTGTTTGAAAGAAAGTTCTAGAGGGAATGGGAGGGGATTCAGAGAGAGAGGAGTAGGTGTGTGAACATCATCAATATGCATTAGAGATATTTTAGAGATTGTCAAAGAATAAATGAAACATTATTAAAAAACAAATAAAATTAAGAAAAATAATTTATAAGCAGATTGGAGCCATAAATATATTACAAGAATTAAATACAATGACGAAGATTTCTTCTTCTATATTTTGATATTATAATTACATAATTTTCCCTTCATTTGCCTCCCTCCAAACTCTGCTATGTGTTCTCCCTCTTGCTCTTTTTCAAATTCATTACCTTTTTTTTCTTTAATTGCTATCACATGCACACACATGCACATGTACACACGTATTCCTGAATAAATAAATATATCCTGCTTAGTCTGTACAATGTAGTAATGACAAAATAAGATATTTAGGAATGGGAATATAATTCCCATAAAATTCCAACACAAGTCTTCACAAATATTGAAAGGATAATTTTAAGCTTCATATGGAAAGAAAAATCTCATAATAAAAGAACTACTGGAGGTATCACCACTTCCACTTTCAAGTTTTATCACCAAACTATAGTAATAAAAACAGCATAGTATTGGCACAAAAACCACAAAAACCATCACATTGATCAATGGAATCAAATTGAAAACTCAGACATAAATTCACACATCTATGGACACTTGATTTTTTTAAATAAAGTAATCAGAAATAAAGAAAAGAGTGTCCTCAACAAATGATGCTGGTGAAACTGGATGGGTGCATGATTTATACTTACCACTTTGCACAAAACTCAATTCCAAATGGGTCAAAGAACATAAAACCAGATAAATTGAAACTGATTGAAGAGAAAGTGGGGAAGAGCCTTGAATTCATCATCTAGAATTTATGAACAGAATAGTGCTAGTACAGACACTAGATCAACAATTAATAAAATTAAATGGGGCCTCATGACACTGCAAAGCTTCTGCAATGCAAAGCACACCATTATTCTTACAAAGAAACAGCCTACAGAAAGAAAAAATTTTGTCAACTGCATATCCAATGACAGGCAAATATTCAAAAGATATAAAGAACTCAAAATGCTAGATAGCAAAAATTCTCCAAATTCTTAGAATTCTCAAAAGAGAACCTCAAATGGTTGAGAAACACTTAAAGAAATGTTCAACACAATCAATAAATGGGACCTACTGAAACTGAAAAGCTTCTGTAAAGCGAAGGACACAGTCAACAAGACAAAAGGACAGCCTACAGAATGGGAAAAGATCTTCACTAACCCCACATCAGACAGAGGTCTGATCTCCAAAATATACAAAGAACTCAAGAAATTGATCATCAAAAGAACAAATAATCCAATAAAAGATGAAGTACAGACCTAAACAGAGAACTCTCAACAGAGGAATCTAAAATGACTGAAAGACACTTAAGGAAAAGCTCAACATCCTTAGTCATCAGAGAAATGCAAATCAAAAACACTCTGAGATTCTATCTTACACCTATAGGAATGGCCAAGATCAAAAACACTGATGACAACTTATGCTTGAGAGGTTGTGGGGTAAAGGGAACATTCCTATATTGCTGGTGGGAATGCAAGGTGGTACAGCCCATTTGGATGTCAGTGTGGTGATTTCTCAGAAAATTAGAAAACAACCTTCCTCAAGACCCAGTAATACCACTTTTGGGTATATATCCGAAGGGTGGTCAATCATGCCACAAGGACATGTGCTCAGCTATGTTAATAGCAGTTTTGTTTGTCATAGCCAGAACCTGGAAACAACCTAAATGCTCCTCAACCAAAGAATGGATAAGGAAAATGTGGTACATTACACAATGGAGTACTACACAGCAGAAAATAAAATGACATCTTGAATTTTGGAGGCAAATGGATGGAGCTAGAAAACATCATTTTGAGTGAGGTAAACCAGACCAAGAAAGGCAATTATCACATGTACTCACTCATAAGTGGTTTTAAAACATAAAGCAAAGAAAACCAGCCACAAATCACAATCCCAGAGAACCTAGACAACAATGAGTACCCTAAGAGAGACATACATAGATCTAATCTACCTGGGAAGTAGAAAAAGGCAAGATCTCTTGAGTCAATTGGGAGCATGTGGACCTTGGGAGAGGGTTGAAAGGGAAGGTAGAGGCAGGAAGAGGAGCAGAGAAAAATGTAGAACCCAATAAAAATCAATTAAAAAACTCTTCTCCTCCTGACTACTCCCTACAACTTCTGGCCAGCTAATTGCCGAAGTAATCTTCTGTTCACAGGTGATTTTATTTAATCAAACACATCTTTGCACCATTAAACAAATGTTCTGGAGCATAAACAAAAGTAACATACTTTAAAATAATATTCTAAACTTAAAACTATCATTTAAATGCTCTGTAGCCAGACCTCTGAAAGAGTCAGAGCCGTTTGTGCTCACAAATCAGGAAGCAGGCTCCTAAAGAAGTTGTACAGCCTTCATTGCCACTAAGGAATCAGGAAAACTGATCTTAAAGGATCTGCAATACTCCTGCTTGCCACCAGCAAACAGTGCCCATCTGAAAAAAATGTGGCTACCAAGAAGCTGTGCTAAACTCTGTTTTTTTGTGTCTAAAATTCCTTATTAAGCTTCCTCAGTTTTTATGTGGATGTAGTCAACTCACACTGGCATGCCAATTTATAGGCGGAGGCTGCTCCTTTGTTCCTGGCTTCCCAGCTCCAAATAATCACACTATCCAAATTGGTTTGCACATTATGTGTAATGTCAGTCAGATTAAAAAGAAAAACATCTAATTATGTAATTGTATGTAACCCACTAAATGCAAAGTAGTTCGTAGCAAGAGAAACACAGCTATAAGTATATTTCCTGATTTCAAAATGTATTCAAAAATGAATAATCAAAATAGCAACATGAATTGGCATTAAAAGCAGACATAGAAAGTAAGGAATAGACTGGAGAACATGGTAGTGGGTTTACACATGCCAATTTTTAGGATGGACACCAAGCAAATTAAGTGTAGTAATAGTAGCCTCTACTGTGAGTGAGAAACTTGGATACCTATGCATGGCAGGAAAGAGATTGGGCCCTTATTTCAGGCACATGCAAACAAACATACAATGGGCTTGAAAACTTTTTTTTTTTGGTTTTTCAAGACAGGGTTTCTCTGCAGCTTTTTTAGAGCCTGTCCTGGACCTAGCTCTTGTAGACCAGGCTGGCCTCGAACTCACAGAGATCCACCTGCCTCTGCCTCCCGAGTGCTGGGATTAAAGGCGTGCGCCACCACCGCCCGGCATGGGCTTGAAAACTTTAAGTTCTTTACATGAAACTGTAACATTTCCAGAAGGTAGCTGAAGAAAAGCTTCTTTGGTAAGAAAATTTTAGATATAACCCTAAAGACTGGAGATAGAGGCAAAACCAGAAAGTGGTAGCTATCAGAGTACAACCCTCTCTACTGCAAAAGAGCCCATCAGCCAAACTAAAACATAAGCTGCAGTGTGGAAAGTGCACCCAGACTGTGAATCTGTTAAAGGAATAACACCTGAAGTATAGAAAGAGCATGCAAAACTCAATGTTGCATAACCAAGTAACCAAAATACCCAAATGAAAGAAGAACAAAGGAACTACTAAGACCATGCATCAAATGGGTAAAGGCAAGTGAAAAGGTGCCCAGCACTTTCCATGATCAAGGAACTGCCAGCCAAAACCAGGGTAAAATATTGCCTCACATTTGTCAGAATGGTTATGATGTCAGCAAATGTATGGAGATAAGGGAGCCCCTATTTGCTGTCGATGGGTATGCAAATTGGCACAGCTATTATGGAAAACAGAATGAATGTCCTTTAAAAACAGAACTGCAGCAATACACATCCGGACAAGTGAAGTTGATTTCTTCTAAGTTTCTCTGCATGCCCAGGCTCACTGTGGCATTATCCACAATAAAAAAGATATGTATCAATCTAAGGCCCACCAAAACCACTACCACCACACACACACACACACACACACACACACAGACAGACACACACACATACATACACACACAGACACACGCGTAAAATGTTCATATTTTAAAAGAATGAAAGACCCTTTCACTTGCTACCATCTGGATAATAATGGAGGATTCATATGAAGTAAAACAAACTTTCAACTGGGCACAGGATGATAAATATTCTTGTATATGAAATCTAATGTGGTCAAATACAGAAAGAGACAGTGGTATGGTGGCCACCGGTGGGGGTATGTGAAAGGGAAGGTATAGTGACAGGCCACAGTGTCCACTAAGCCAGATGATCTACTAGCAATGCAGCTACAGACAACAATGTTGAAATTAAATGTTTCCAACATGATAAATTGTTAATACACACCAGTGATTTAGGCAGGGATGGATACACTAGTAAGTTTCAACATAATTAATAATATATGCACACTTGAAAACACTATGTTTCATGTCCACCTTAAATAAATACAATTATTTCTCAAACCCTTCAAAATCTCTGAAAATAAAAAGTAGTTTGTTATGTGTTTTGCTTTCCACACGGTGTTCTGTGTTCTTGTGCTTATTTAGCATTTTTATTTTTTATTTTATTTATCCTCTCAATAAACATTGAACACTTATCGTTTCAGCTCATATGTCAATAAGGTGTTTGTGATGTATGAAAATATTGCAGTCCTTGAATTCAAAGGCTTAGAAGGATAAAAGAATGCGTGCAAGGTGTTTGGAGTGTATGAGAAGATGGTAATCCTTGAATTCATAGAACTTATAAGGATAAAAGACTGTGTGGGTCAGGCATGGAGAGATGGCTAGATGATTAAGAACAACCTGCTGCTCTTGCAGAGGACTGTAGTTCAATTCCTAGAACTCCAACTCAAGCTCTATGGGATCTGATGCACTCTTACGACCTCCATGAGTATTGCTTGCATGTGGTGCACATATACACATACAGGCAAAACACTCAAATACAGAAAAAAATAAATCTTAAATAAAGAATATATGGATATGTGTAGACAGCTGTGTGTGTGTTCATGCGTGTGTGTGTGTGTGTTCATGCGTGTGTGTGTGTTTAAAATTGCAGTGCTCAGGGTTTGCTTAAAATGGGGCATGATTTGTATTTAATCCTTCAGAGTATGGTTATGAACTATCTTGTATAATTTTGTTTCTAGCAAACAAGGAGAGATGATCTCAATATATATTCTTCCTAACATATTTTGACTTTCAGTATTTGCATTGTGTCTCAGTAATTTACCCTTCTTTTCACGCCATAGCCAATGACCATTGAATGGGGTAGAATAGAGATCAATTTAGGAAGTCACAATAGTGTGCTTCCCAGGACAGCTGAGATAAGGCAATCTGGATGGCTGCCTAGATTCATAAATCATGGTCCTTAACCAATTCATATCTCACTGAAATCTCTGACCTGCCACAATTGGGTTTGTCTTCCTACATGAATAATTTATATTTTCTAGAATGGAATTTGGGATGGTTTAATAGAAAGGTCAATAACAGCAATGTTATTTTGGGTAAATGATTTAACCTTCTGAGGTACACATCCATTTCTCCAAAAAGGCGGGACTGGATACTACAATCTGTAAGTAATTTCACAATTCTGTGGTTTTATGAGTCTAAGTATTTATTACCATAGTTGCAATGATTGCTCTACTTTTGAGATTTATTGACAGTTATTCATTTGGTACCAGCAGTTTCTTGTTCTAAAAGTAGAATAGAAGGCTCTGCTTTCCGTCATTCCAGGGCGTTTGTATTTTGAATATTCCTACACTGCCTGGTTTCTAGCTTTATAACACATGTGACTCTTCCTTTTTGGATATCTCATTAATAGGATTTAACTCCAAGGAGAACGTGGCATATAAACCCGAGACCATATCTCTTTCCTGCTGTTGTTGTTATGTAAGTTTCTATGTTCGATCTTTAGTTTCAGTTTCTCCATCTTTAAAATGGGTAGGCAACTCTTAACGGAGATGCGATGATTGGCGGAGCAAATGATTTACTGCCTTGAGCAGTGTCTGGTATGTGCTTGGTTTCTCAATAAACAACATTTTAACTACTGTTTTGGAGATGGATTCCTCATTCTATCAATTTATCAGAAATTATGCCAAGTCGGCAAAACTGTGGATTATTTGTGGAGGCCCACAGAACCCCCATGATTACTGTATCAAGAAACATGGTATTGAATCATTGCTTGCACTGAAAAACTCTTGGAAAAAGTACCTAAAATTGCCAAGCCTGGATTTCCTCATCTGTGTGGAGCTTACTGAACAGTGTCAATTTGTCGATTTGTTTTTCAGTGAGTGCCAATAAAACATGAACTATTACTTCCTTAAATGTGTTGTTTGTTCTCTTCATCTTCCCCTCCCCCCTTTGGGGACTGCAGTTACGTTCACAAGAAACTACTTGATTTGGTCCCAGTGGTAAGTTCTACAAGTTGAGTACACCCTCCAAGCCTCACAATGAAATTTTATTGCTAGTGACAGTGTTAAGGGGCAGTACTTTAAATTACTTTAAGTAGATGATTTAGTTATCAACACTTCTGTCCTTGAAAATGGATTGATGCCTATTGTGTGAGTGGGAGTGGGTTAGCTCTTTTGAGGGTGGGTTTGGATAATAAGGACAAATCTCTGCCCAGTTTCCTCTTTCCGAGTCAAGCATACTTGCTTGGTTTTCCACCATGTTTTGGAGTAGGATGAAGTCCCATGCCTGATGCCAGATGCGTTCTTTTAGATTACCAAGCTTGCAGCTGTGTGAGCCAAGTGCATTGTAATTTAAGCAGTTTGTGGTCCATCAGTCAACCCTATCCACTCCAGAGCTCTGAAACCACAGATAGTCCCTGAGCCTAATTCCTCATATGTTCATCACTCTAGAGAAAGTGGGACCTGGAAGAATGGAGCTGATAAAATGAGGCAGACTAAAGTCTCTTCTAATAGTAAACTTTATTTAGAGCATAGACAATTTTATACTCTGAAGGTTAATGAAACATGATTAGTAAAACCTCAGAGACAGAAATTGGGGTTCAATCTGAAGGTCAGAAAAACAAAACAGCCAGCCACTGGTTCTTACCTCCACCTCAGTACAAAATGGCAAACCTGCCTCTAGGAATTTCAGAATGAGACTGTGACTGAGCGCTGTCTCCTCCTGTTTTATAATCCTCTCTAGTTCTGGGATTAAGAGTGTGCGCCACTACTGTCTGGTTTCTATGGCAATCTAATGTGGCTACTAGGATTAAAGGCATCTGTCACTGCTGCCTGGTGTGTAAGTCTGGCCAATGTGGCTACTTCACTTTTCTGATTCTCAGGCAGGCTTTATTTATTAAAACACTAATGAAATGCCACTACAGGTTAAGAAGAGTCAGGTGAGTAAAACTTAAAATCACAACGGCAAGCCATATGCAGCAGGCAAGACTCACATGGCAAAAATGTGTTTTCTGTGGAGACACATAAACAAATAACAATATCCAGGCATAATGAGTAACCTGATGTAGAACCACTCCCATCTTCTACACCTGGGAGGAACACGGAAGTATATTTCAAGAACAATTACTTCTTTTGAAGAAACTGAGGTCACAAGACTCTTGTCTTGTTTCCCTGGAGCTTTCTAAGAAGCACACAGAATTCTCGCCAACTCCATTCCTGGACAATGTTCCAATACTTGCATACTGTGTATTTCTTAGATATAATATCTAAACACAGTGTCTATATGAAATTTATAATTTAGGGAAAGTAAGGCTTTCATAATAATTTATAACCAAATAGAAAATTTAGCAATACCTTCAGATAAAGGTTCTATGAATATATTGCTTAGATATATTCATATCTATCACATATTGTATATATATATATATATAGTGTTTAGATACTATATCTTCTGATAAAATTCTATGAATGAAGCTGGGCAGTGATGGCACATGCCTTTAATCTCAGAACTCAGGAGTCAGAGGCAGGTGGATCTCTGTCAGTTTGAGACCAGCCTGGTCTAGAAGAGCTAGTTCCAGGACAGGCTCCAAAACTACAGAGAAACCCTGTCTTGAAAAACAAACAAACAGAAAAAAAATTATGAATGTAGTCATTCTTCCTGTCAAAATTTTGTAGAGTACTCACCCCTCTTTACATGAGCTAGTTCAGCACCTAGGTGACAGGATGAGCTGAGGGAAATGGTGCAGGCTTGTGACTTAGTGTTAGGTGCCCGTGGCAGCATTATTCTTAGTATAAGCACTGGGATACTGACACAATAACCAATCTGGTTGCATAGACAGCTGCTAAATGACTAAAATAATGATAGCATATGCAGATAAGATACACCAACAGAGGGATTGTGGACTTAGAGAACAGGAAGGACGGGGGCAAGAAAGATGGCATTATGTGACTCTGTTTCTCAGTTTTAAACTTACAAACTATTTCCCCTTGAAGTTTTCCATGAAATAGCTTTGGACAGTGTTTAACAAAAGGTAACAGAAATTGTGAGAAATAAAGCCCCCAAAGGGAATGTATTGCACTCTGTCATAGCAACAGAAAACAAGGACCTTAGCTGATTTTTAATTTTTTTTCTTAGTATGTGTTATCTTAAATAGTTAACATATAGACTCGGGGGTTGGAATTTTTCATTTCAGACATATTTTATCTCTAGGAAGAGGTCACAGTATAGTTGATATATTCTTTGTGGAAGGGGCTTTATTACAGCATTGTTATATCCACACATTTATATATTGTTTCTGATTGCTCTTTGGTATAAAATAAGAGCTGAATTGTTCCAACAGCAATTATGTGGTCCGTGAAGTTAAAATAATTACCATGTGGCTCATGAAGCAAAAGCGTGCCAGCACTCCTGTCTCAGTTCTGCTGTAGAAGTTGAATTTAGGACTTTTAAAAGAATTCTCTTTTTTTTTCTAGTAATTATGTTAATGTAGAAAGGAGCGGCGGGGCTGAGTCCCGCCACCCGGCTTGCTTTACCCAAAATAATTACACCGAAACTGTATTTTTTTAAACACTGCCTGGCCCATTATTTTCAGCCTCTTACTCACATCTTGACTAACCCATATCTAATAATCTTTGTAACACCACGAATGGTGTCTTACTGGGAAAGATTCAGCACATCTGACCTGGTGGCTGGTTTCATCACATCTCTCTCCCTGAGGAGAGGCACGGCAGTCTGTCTAACTTAGGAGAGGCGTAGCATCTGACTGAGCCATCTACCTCACTTCCTTCTTCCTGTTCTGTCTACTCCGCCCACCTAAGGGCTGGACAATCAAATGGGCCAGGCAGTTTCTTTATTAGCCAATGAGAGTCCTCCATCATGTTAATATATTTGCTTTTCACTTAAACAGACAGAATATATTTTAGTAGCTGTTTAATATATTTTCTGGTTTCATGTTTTTCCTTTATAGGTCTGTTTCTGGTGATTGATTTTCTCAATATTAATTATGTGTTCTAGCTTTTAATAAACCTGGTAATTTTTAACCGATTGCCTGGCATTATAAATTTTATTTTGTTGGCTGTTGAACTTTATAGTCTTCTTTTAAATATGGTTATACATTGTTCTGGCATGCTACTGTCTTATGAGATTCTGATGAATACTTTGAAGGATTAAACAGTGTAAAGGTAGCTTTATATTTGCTTTTAGTGTAGAAAAATTTAGAATCATAACTAAAGTAAAATTCTCTCAAGTAAAAGTCACACATGACTCAGGATGCGTTCTGATCCATACACAGTCAGTGCAATTTAGTCATTGTTCAAATAGTGTAGTGTGTATTTACTGTGTACCAGTTAACATGACTATATCATAGGATGATCTCATCCTATGGGGGCACTGTTATATGAATGACCCAAATGTAGTTTTCAGTGCATGGCTATATTTACAGAGTATATTCTACATTCTGAGAACACAAACTGTCTCAGGACATAAACCACTTTTAGTTCTCTGTGTTTCAAATGTTTTCTTTGGTTTTGGTAAAGGACATTGCTGTTCAGTAGCCTGGGATTCCTTGAGTTTGTGATCTTCAAGTGGAGGAAAGTAAGCATGTGCTATTGTATCTATGTCTGGGTGTGGGACGAGAAGCTACAGTGGTTCTTTCTCAGCCTCTGTCTAGCTTATCATCTATGGGATCAGTCCTCAGTAGAAGCTTCCAGCAGAAGTCTCTGCATGCCTCTAGAGTGCTTTCTGTTTAGTTTCCACCTCTATTGTCCTCATTTTGGCAAACTGAGAGATTGAGCACAGCTTACTGTTTCGTATGTTTTCCATTGAATTACATAAAATTAACCCCTCACTAAGGGAATGCTAAACTGACATCCGTGACAGTCAAAGTCTTCTATATTTAAATATATCACTATTTCCTGGTTATATCAAAACCTACATATTCTGCTTATTCCTGGTTTTGAATATGCCATCGGTGGCAATAGAAATACTTGTATGATGTACCTTCTAGGACTTCTATTATTATTAAATGAGATAGCCTGTATGACATGTTTGGTATCATATGCGAACATAAGTACTAGATTAGCAAAGAAAATTATTATTGGTTTCTTGAGATCACTACTTAAAAGTTGGTCATTTGCTAATGTGACCCTGAACTTAAAGATTTTATGTGCTTATTCTAGAGTCCTATTATAGACTCTTTAGCTTTATGTTGGGCAAAACCAGAAATATTTATGGGCCAACACCATTTGTATCATCTCTCAGGCAACAGGCAACAGGAACCAAGACCAGAAACCTAATACAATACTCCTGTGTGATGAGGGTAATTTGGTCCAAGTGTGGTGAACGATAAAGGTTCTCCACCTCCACTTCATCCCACTACTTCTGGGAATTACTGGATACTGACAGGGACAGCTACAGCCTTTGCTGAGTAGAGCCCTATCTTTCAAGAAATTGTTATGCTAGTTTAGATCATTCCCCAGTGGGGACTTGACCAAGACCCCAGTGACAACCATATCAGAGGTGTCTCTTCCTTTGGCCAGTCTTTCCCATTTGCTTCTGCAGTGAGTTCTTGAGAGTATTCTTCAAAAAAAATATCCTGCACACATATCCTCACCTCAGATTAGTCGGCTTTCCTTTCTGTTACAAACACCTGTGAAAATAAGTTTTTGATGTTTATTTCGACACACGGTTCATAAATTTCAGCCTACGACCGATGGCTCTATTTCTCCGCATGACTGGTGATGCAGCACATTTTGGAGGAATTCTGTAGCAAAACACAACACTGTGGGTGAAGTTGAGAGGGAGGTGGGAAGAGCCCCACAATCTCCTTCAAGGGCATGCTGCTAATGACTTGATGACCTTACAGTAGGTCCCAATTATTAAAAGTTTTACCACTTCCTTCCAGTGCCACACAGGGGATCCAACCTTTGGGGGACACTCAGGATCCAAATATTACCTGAGAAGCATGGGTGTACATGTCCAAATGAGAGGAGGTGCTCCATTCGTAATGCACCTGTCGTCTGCTTAGCTCTCTTTGAGACTTGTCAGTCTTTCCCTTCAGAACATCAGTTGTTAAACAATAGTTTAGATGGCTTATTGTCTTCGTGTTCCTGTTCCTTGACAACAACCTCTGCCACCGTAATGAGTCTGGGAATGTTTTGTACTTTTACTTCAAAAGATATTTATACTACAGATGTTCCTGAATACAATTGTGTCTGTTGAGTCAGAGCTATTAAATGAAGAAGGGCCCTGAAGGTAGAGAGGAAGGGATGTGTGAAGGTGTTATGTTCAGAAATCATAAGCTAACACCTAGGCTGCTGAGGTGCTCAGCATTTAAGTTGGCTAGAAGAGGTATTGTTTCTAGTCTCTCAGATCCACATCACTTTTTAGGACTCTGATCACTGAGAATAGTTCCAGTAATTCAAAAGTGGACTCTTAGTCCATTTTTACCTAGGACTACTTAAGCTTGAAGGGACATAAGAAGAAAATATTCCATTTTGGTTTTTCATTCTGAGACAATCTGTCATGTAAATAAACATGGCTCTGGAGGGCTTTCATCTTAAGCAATCCCATGTTACCACTGTCAAATGAAGAATTTTGATCTCAAGGTAGGTTGAGGTATATGAAGAGTATTCTTAGAAATCAGTTAGCAATGGTTGCAGGTTAGTGACATCTCAATTTATTTTAATAAACAAAGACTGCCTGAAGATCTCTGAAGAGAGTAAAACAATATCACTGGTCAACCTTATAGACCAGGTTATGCTAACACACACCTTTAATCCCGTAACCACAACGACACACACCTTTAATCCCGTAACCACAATGACACACACCTTTAATCTCAGTAGTCACATTAGTGGCCATAGAAATAGTGTGGTGCACGCCTTTAATCCCAGCCCTAGAGAAGAATTATAAAACAGGGTGAGAGGACTCTGAGAGACAGCCTCATTCTGTGATTCCTGGAGGCAAGATCACCATTTCAGACAGAGGTCAAGGTAAGAGCCAGAGACTGGCTGTTTTGCTTTTGGATCTTTGGGTTGAACCCCAATTTCTGACCCTGAGTTTTTATTAATCTTGCTTCATTTAATTGTGCATCAGGTGCCCTAACTGGATTGTTTAGATTCATTGATAAGAAAATTGTATTTCTCCTTGTGATAAATAATACAAATTTAAATATATGAAATTTCAATGATTTTCTTCTTTGTTTGGCAAATCAAATATCTGTAGAGTGTATATCTGATGGCCAATGTTGTAAAATTATTTACTGCAGGTCAAACTGAAATGTCTGTACATAGTGCATCTCTTTTGTTGGTGCTTGTATTTGACTTAATTGCAATTTTCATCATTATAAATACTGCCTACCATCAATTGTTGTCATTACGCCATCGATTTGGTGTTATTTTAAAATGTTGCACATAATTAGAGATTGTAAATGCTTAGTGTGGGGAAACTTAAAGATTGCTTCTAGTCTAACTAAACACCCTGTAATGGCTTAATATTTGGAAATATGAAATCATATTTTGCATTGCTCTGTACAATGCATGCCTTTAATTTATGAAATGTTTCTAAAATTGAACTTTGGTTTACGCAAGCAGTCTTACGTGCATAAAGTTCAGATTCCAGAATTAAAAATCTCATACTAAATTGTTGAGCTATGATTAGAGCTGCTCCCTGCTCCTTTGTGACAGGTTTCCAGGGGACATTCATTCCTTTGCATAATAATGAACCAGAGGCACATTTAGCCTTTGAAGGCTGATTAATGCCTTTCCCTGTAATGAACACCCAATTTATAAAATATTTTTGTCCCCATTTGTAAGGAAAGTTTAGCATGAAATTTTCTACTCATTTCTACACATTATGCACTGGGATGTTCTCATTTTTCTTCATAATATTAATAGAGATCTTCTGATGTAGATGTACAGGAGCTGATAGGATATGAAGCTATATATGAGGTGATTATATTAAAATCCTCCTTACTGTAATTGTTGGAGATTTCTGAGTCATATAAACTAAAAAAATTTAAAACATCTTATATTCGCTCACAGTTTTAGAGTGAACAGTTTTCCCATATTTATATGCCATTGATACTTTTCAAGGTGCAAAGAAAGGTTCTGTAAGTATCCTATACGGGTTTATTAATAATAGCAAATGTTGTGGTACATAAAATGAGTAGAAGCCAAGCACAGTATCTGTGCCTGTGTCTGGGATCTGAACAATTTAGTATATGAATTTATGTGCAGCAAGTTTCTAACTGCAATGTAAAATGTTCTTATGCATATGTGATCTATTTATTTATGAGGAGGCAGGGGCTAAGGATGTTAATCATAATAATGATAGTAGAAGTTAATAACTAGTTAAACACTATTATGTGAAAGACAATGATAACCAACAGAGCCCATTTAGATAAAATTTATGATACCAGTAAGCTGAAAGATTATTTATGCCATTGAATTTGTTGGAGTAAAACATAAAATTCTCAACTAAATGGAAATGTGTACGGTCAAGAAACAAAAAAAAAAGATGTATTCTAATGTTGCTTCTCTAAAAATTTCTCATAGTTCTCAAATAATATACAGAGACCTTGACAAAAAGTAAGATCCTAGTAGAATGAACTACTTCAATTGGTACACAGTACAATCTGGAATCAAAACCATCTCAGGCATAGCATGGAAGATTTCCATAGAGCAGTACCATTTTCAGGAACATCATCAAACTTGTAAGTTACGAAGCCTGTTTCTCAGTAGATGAATGGTCCTATTGATTCCTAGAGTCCTAGAGTCAGAAGATGAGACTACTTTCAGTCCCTTGCCCGTGTGCAAACAAGACTTTAGTAACTACATATGCCTTTAGAGTCAAATGTTCTAAAACCTGCTGCTTGTGACTAAATTTAATAGGTACTTCTGTGTAGATGAGTGTTTGAATAAGAGGTATATTTTTGTAAGACTAAGGGTGTGGAGAGAATTATCAAAGTTATTTCCTGACCATCAAAAGGCCATAGCAGGTAAAGATGTCAAGCTTTCTGGCCTTTTCTAGGTTCCAAGAACCCACACAGAAGGTCGATGAGCCTCTTTTCATGTGAATATCCACATACATACAGCTCCACGCACGCAATGCACATGTGTGCGTGCACATACATACAGTAAATCAGTAAATCAATCAATCACTAAATGTAGATTGCTATTTCCTTGACCAGCTTTACTATTGATCATTTGATAATTTGAGCTAAAAGCAAACATTTCTTTCCGAGTGTTTGGAACATATGGCAATACCCAGTGTAATACAGGGGCACTAGACATTTTTGAATAAACATGGAAGACAAAACCCAGAACATTTCAAATGGCAGAAAAATCGAATGACACGGTAGTGAGCAAACAACTATGAATGGACCATAAAAATGTATCTTTTAAAATTTCTTTCTTTCTTTTTTATTACTTAAAAAATACCAATCCAAATTCCCACTCCCTCCTCTCCTTCCAGTTCCCTCCCTCTCCCTCCACAGACCCTCCTCCCCACCCCTCCAGCCCTAAGGGAGTGCCATGCACTGTACTTTGCCCTGTGGAAAGTCTAAGGTCCTCCCTACTACATCTAGGTTGAGCAAGGTTTACATCCAAAGAGAATAGGATCCCATGAAGCCAGTATCTGCAGTAGGGACACATCCCAGTGTCACAATCAGTGGCCCCTCAGTCTGTCTCAGTGGATGAACCCCTCATGGTCTTGAATTCCTTGCTCATACTCTCACTCCTTCTACTCTTCAACTGGATCTTGGGAGCTCATTCCAGTGCTCCGATGTGGGTCATTGCCTCTGTTTCCATCTGTTATTGGACGAAGGTTCTATGGTGATATTTAAGATAATAATCAGTCTGACTACAGGGTAAGGATCACTTCAGACACCCTCTCCTCTATTGCTTAGGGTCTCAACTGGGTTCATCCCTGTGGGTTCTTGGGCATTTTTTTAGAGCCAAGTTTCTCACTAACTACATAATGACTCCTTCAATCAAGATATCTCTTTCCTTGCTCTCATATCTGTCCTTCCTCCATCTCAACCATCCCATTCTCTTAAGTTCTCTTCAACTCCCCTTCTCCCCTCCTCTATCCCCCCCCCGCTCCCAAATTTTTGTGTGATTCCAATTTCCAAGTGGGTCTATATATGTTTTTCTTTGGGTTCACCTTATTACTTAGTTTCTCTAAAATCCTTAAGT
Organism: Arvicola amphibius; assembly: GCF_903992535.2. NCBI lineage: Eukaryota > Metazoa > Chordata > Mammalia > Rodentia > Cricetidae > Arvicola > Arvicola amphibius. Next base: position 23,680,764 of record NC_052054.1, read on the forward strand.
ATAGGCTTGTTGCCCTTTGTTTATGACTAGTATTCACTTATGAGTGAGTACATACCATATTTGTTCTTTTGGGTCTGGGTTACCTCACTCAGGATAATGTTTTCAAATTTTGTCCATTTACATGTAAAATTCAAGATGTTATTATTTTTTATTGCTGGGTAGGTAGTACTCAATTGTGTAAATGTGCCACACTTTCTTTATCCATTCTTCAGTTGAGGGGCATCTAGGTTTTTCCAGGTTCTGGCTATTACAAATAATGCTGCTATGAACATAGTTGAACAAATGCTTTTGTAGTATGATTGGGCATTTTTTGGGTATATGTCCAAGAGTGGTATTGCTGGATTCTGAGGTAGATTGACTCTCAACTTTCTGAGAAACTGCCACACTGATTCCAAAGTGGTTGTACAAGTTTGCATTCCCACCAGCAATGGATGAGTGTTCCCCTTACTCCTCATCCTCTCCAGCATAGGCTATCATTAGCTTTTGATCTTAGCCATTCTGACAGGTGTAAGATGGTATCTCAAAGTTGTTTTGATTTGCATTTCCCTGATAGCTAAGGAAGAAGAACATGTCCTTAAGTATCTTTTGGCCATTTGATATTCTGTTGAAAATTCTCTGTTTAGTTCAGTACACCACTTTTTAATTGGATTATTTAGATTTTTTAATGTCTAATTTCTTGAGTTCTTTATATATTTTAGAGATCAGTCCTTTGTCCTATGTGATACTCAACTTCATATGGAAAAACAAGAAACCCAGGATAACCAAAACAATCCTGTACAACAAAGGAGCTGCTGGAGGCATTACCATCCCTGGCATCAAGCTCTATTACAGAGCTACAGTAATAAAAACAGCTTGGTATTGGCATAAAAGCAGAGATGTTGACCAATGGAATCCAATTGAAGACACAGATATTAATTCACACACCTAAGAAACCTGATTTTTGACAAAGAAGCAAAAAAGATACAATGGAAAAAAGGAAGCATCTTCAATAAATGGTGCTGGCATAAATGGATGTCAACCTGTAGAAGAATGAAAATGGATCCATATCTGTTGCCATGCACAAAACTCAAGTCCAAATGGATTAAAGACCTCAATATAAGTCGGACCACACTGAACCTGATTGATAGAGGAGGAAGTGGGAAGTAACCTTCAATGCATGGGTACAGGAGACCACTTCCTAAATATAGCCCCAGTAGCACAGAAAATAAGAGCATCAATAAATAAATGGAACCTCCTGAAACTGAGAAGCTTCTGTAAAGCAAAGGAAACAGTCAATAAGAGAAAAAGGCAGCCTACTGAATGTAAAAAATCTTCACCAACCCCATATCAGACAAAAAAATGTATCTTTTAAAATATGAAAATTTAAAAAAAATAGATGTGTTTAATTTTTAGTTGACAGTAGGACTGTAGCAGTGTGATATTTCAGTACTTGTATACAAAGTGTAATGATCACATTGTGTTCACTTTCTGCCACAAAAACAAAATCCCTTCAGATAAGCAACTTAAGAGGAAAATGCTTATTTAAGTTCCCCGCTCTGAGGATTGCATCCTGTGAGCCTTTTAATTGTATGTACTCTTACAATTGTCCTTTATTTAACTTCCTATTCTCAAGAAGAGTCTGTTTCTAGTCTCTGAAATCCTTGGCATATAATTCCATACACTTATAGACAAAGATATGCTTTTGAACTTAATGGGTTCTGATACTAGTTTATCAACTTGGCACCTTTACCAGGAATACATCTCAGACTCTAATTTCTCAACTATTGTGTCATTTTCTTTTGTTGCTGACACCAAAAAGACATATCTCTGATCATCACACTTTTCTGTATAGTTACTGAAATATTAGGAAATCGAAATATCACTCAATGAACCTGGAGGGTAGAAGTAAACATGATGGATGGAGGCAGCATTCTCATTAATAACCTGAGTTTGTTAGTTATGATGGATTTTAAGAAAGACATCTGTATGATTTGTCATTCTATTGAGAACAATTTCTATTGTTTGAAAGACAATTTTTGATAAAATATCAGAGTTCTAAGTAAAATGTCCAAACCGTGGAGTAATCAGTGAAGAGACAAAAGGTGTTGAGAGAGAAGATTACAGTTCCAAAGGAAAAGGTCTTGGCCTTAACCAGCGGAGACTGTCTTCAAGGAACAAGGCAATTTATTTTCCCACTGGGGCTCATTCAAATTCTTGTCTTTTCTGGCAATACCATGCAGGTTATATTCAGTGGACTAAATTCATATCAGTCTTTTAACCTCTGCAGAATTCTTTGTGACTGTGCATATCGGCTTTGAGGGGAACTTTTTGTATTTCATAATTGAGATTTCCACGCTAAAACACCTCTGGAGAATTAGTGAGGATTGCATGGGAGAAAGAATGCAGCAGGATTGCACCACAGGATGATCTCCACTGAACAAGTGCGTACAGGCAGCAGAGACAGGTTTTGATAACACTCATTTGGCTATGTTTATATTTGCAAGTATCAAAGCCTCTGTGTGAAATGGTAACATTGTAGACACTTATCCTTCATGTTTATGGCAATCCGTTCAGTGTTTACGTATGTTTTTATGCTTTCAAATTGGCAAGGTTGATTGTTATACTTGTTTATCATAGATAAGAAAAATTAAAATGTGGCTATTGTTTGACCCTCAAACTGATGTTCTGCCTGTACTCTAAGTGTGTGGATAATAAGACACTTGAAGATATTTCATTACAATTTTCATACTGTTTTGCAATAATTTAGGTTTAAAGAGGGATGGTAAAGATAGATGTATATATATATATATGTATATATATGAAATTTCAGACAAATTCCTTTTGTGATGTGACATCCCCTGTTCTGATTACTACACTTGTACTTGGAAAAAGTGGATGAAATGATGTACTGGCCACAGAACCATCCACTGTCATTCTTTTGTTCCTTTGATTTGGTTGTTTTGCTTTTTGAGAGTTAGGAAATGAAACCAGCCCTCAGTAGGTGGCGCTAACGAGACACATACTATTGAACTGTCAGCGGCTGCTGCCAGCAATCTGTTTGCCAGCTAAATTATGAAGTTCAGTAATAAGGATGCCGAGGGAGAAGACAGATTGGTCACATTGTCTCACATTTGGGGAATGCTTATGAGAAACCAAGGGATTTTAGTGATTTGTCGAATTCCTGATATATGATATATGATATATGATATATGATATATGGAATTTGAAGATGATGCTTATTCTTTTTGCCCATTTCATATTTGTAGAAAACAAAAGAACAGTCATTTTATTTTGATGAAAATAAGGGCTAGTTTTTTTAACCTATGAGGAGAACTTGGTAGTCATGCACTACAAGAGGGGAAAACTGGACTATATTGATGATTCCACTAAATATTTGCATGGGATTCAAATGAAAGCCATGGCAGTTATAATAAAGAAATTATGATCTTGATCATCTTTGAGGCATATCTAGAAGGTTTCCTATTTAGGCTACGTGCTCTAAGTTGGAAAATGACTCTCCCTCAACTCTAGCGTACATTCACAATAAAAATTGGATGCAGAGTGACAACTGAGTATATTTACCAAAGAAAGTAAACACAAGTTAATGTTAATGGACTGAGGTCATTTGCTTATACTGTCAATTTGAGAATTAAACTTTAAAACAGCATTGGCTTTGTGCTGAAAGGTACTGCAATGTTCCGAAGAAAGGAGAGCCATTGCAACAGAAGGTGTTCCTTTTTTAAACGGAGAGAGTCATTTACTGAGTACTCGTTAGTTCGTGTTATCTGAAGTTACAATTCCACATGGATTCCAATAACACTGACATTTTCTTAAATTAAGCTTTTTCAATTTTCAATATTCTTTGGACAGAAATCAGTCTCATCCAGTTCTATCCTCTGATTTGAATAAATTTCCCCACTTCACATTTTGGGGGGTAACTATTTGAAACAGGTAGTTTAATAAAACTATTTAAATGGGTTCCCTAGTATTACCTATTCTTGAGTAACAACTTGATTAATTTTCACAAGTTATATTTATAGTTAAAAACTCATAGAAATCTCATTATATAGCCAAAGTAACTTTTCTCATTTAAAAAACATTCAATTTGATTTTTAGCTCTATGATATGGGATGTCCTTCTGTATATGTGTTGCTTTTATTGGTTGATGAATAAAGCTGTTTGGGCCAATGGTTTAGTAGAGTAAAGGCAGGCAGGAAATCTGAAGAGACAGAGAAAGAGAGAGAGAGAGAGAGAGAGACAGAGAGAGAGACAGAGAGAGACAGAGAGAGAGAGGAGAGAGAGAGACAGAGAGAGAGAGAGAGGAGAGAGAGACAGACAGAGAGAGAGAGAGAGAGACAGAGAGAGAGAGATAAGGTGGAGTTAAAGAGATGCCATGTAGCCGCTGAAAGAGAAGTACCAGGAACACTTCCGGTAAGCTACAGCCTCATGGCAATACATAGATGAATAGAAATGGGTTAATTCAAGATATAAGCGCTAGCTAGAAATATGCCTGAGTCATTGGCCAAACAGTGTTGTAAGTAATATAGTTTCTGTGTGATTATTTGGGTCTTGGTGGCCAGGAAACATATGAGTAGTCTCCACCTACAGCCCTAAATAAAAATTTGACTGCTGAATTTCTTGCCTCTTTCTAACAGAAATGATCTCTTCTCAAAAATGTGGTTTAATTGTATGTATCAACACACATCAAAGGTCATGTCCCAGTGAGAGTACAAGACCCCAGTGTTTTGTAAGCATTGGTACAGACATGTCTTTTATTGTTTCATGGGATTAAATTGAAATATTTCCCCCAAAAGAAAGATCTCCAATGTAACTCATCAGCTTCTTATGGGGGTTAACTGAGAAACAATTTGTGTGTTTCCTATTTCTATAAGTTTCATAGTTAGTCATGCGTTATTCTGAACTTTTGGGTCAGAGCTGTCAAGGAGATTAATATAAAATCCATTCTCCACTTAGAAACTTCCATAATTTAAAGGGCCCAATAGATTTTCTATAAATTGTTTTGCAAGCAAACACGATGAGCTAAAGGGTCTGGGAGGTTGTCTCCCTCCTCCACTTCCTCCTGGTTCGTGTCTTAGAAACTTTACAGGTACATGGTTCGTATATTATGTCAATAAGCCGCTTAAAGAGTGCAATTTAATAGTCTTTACTACAGTCACAGGATCTCACAATCACCACTACAATCAGTTTAGAAACATTTTTGCCTTGCCACAAAGAAACCTTTACACCATTATCCCTGCTTCCATTTTTTTCTTACCTTCTCAGGTCCCAAGAGACTAATCTATTATATGTTTTAAGATTTCAATTTCTTTTTTTTTTGTTTTGTTTTCCGAAACAGGGTTTCCCTGTAGTTTCTAGAGCCTGTCCTGGAACTAGCTCTTGTAGACCAGGCTGGCCTCGAACTCAGAGATCCGCCTGCCTCTGCCTCCCGAGTGCTGGGATTAAAGGCGTGCGCCACCACTGCCCGGCTAAGATTTCAATTTCTTTAATTTTTGTTTTATGTTCTCACTGTTTACTTTATGGGTTATCATATGCATTTGATCAGATCCACTTTGATTCATATGAACAGTTTTGTCAAGTTACAAATTATTATTATTTAATTTAAAATTACATTGTGTGCATATAATTATATAATAAACATAAACATAACCTGCAATGACAATCAAATTATCTATTAAGGAGGATGGTTGTGGTGGTGCATACCAGTAGGATTTCTGAAGAAGGCATAGGCAGGAGAATCACGAGTTTGAGTTTAGCCTGGTCTACACATTAAAAAAAAATCATTTATTGATATCATTAAAATGCATTGTTTAAGAGATATACTTCCTCTTTTACATTTCATTGTGTTTTGAGGATTTCATGAATGAGTATTGTATTTACATCCTTTCCGCTCCACTCTCCCCTCCAGCTCATCCTTTATCCTTGAAATTCCCTCTCAAGTTTATGATTTCTCCTTTATTATTATTATCACATCTCCCCCCACATCTCCAACCCCACCCACACAAGTATATGTTTAAATACAATCTGCTGAGTTCATTAAGGGTTGCTCGTAGCCATATGTGTTTAAGGACTACCGCTTGACATTGGATAACTTATCAATGGACACATCCCTGGAGAAAACTGCTTCTTCCACTCTCTCTCAGCAAACAATTAACTTTCTATTGCTCTTTTTTTCTGGTTGGGGCTGTGTAAGACATCCACTTCCATGAAGGGATGACACTGTGCAGGTGTTTTTGTAGGTGGCAATATTGTTAATATTTCATGGGTATGGCCTCCCTACTATGTTGTAGCAAATGTCCTGCTCTTTTATCTCTTACTGTCTTTCTGTTCTCTCTTTTTCAATATTCATTGAGCCCTGAGGTGAATAAAGGGCTTGTGCTGTATATGTACTACTTAGGGATGGTAGGTGGTACCTATATTTTGAAGGCAAACAGAAGCCGTCTAATTAGACTTATGGTCCACTCAGTAAGAAGGGATTCATGCCTGGTACTGTAAACCAACCCTGCTACCTGTGAATGGTGAATTCATGTACTCTAGAGAGAACTGACTCTTTCCACTTCCTTAAACCATTATAACTCTTACATATGATTCTAAAAACCTAGTGTTACACATATAGGTAAGTGTAGCTTTAACCCCTCATTGAATAAGCATTTCTTTGATAGCAGAAATTATCACAGATATGTCCTTAGTGTTTCTTTTCAAGGGATGCTGCTACCGTAAACTGCTGGTTTTGCCTTTGAATGTATTTGCCTTCGTTTTAAAAGGATGGCTTGACTGATTATGAGATTGTTGTCTGTTAGGTTTCCATTTATTATTGTGGATATAACATCCCATTGGAACAGAGACCTCCATACTTTTAAGAGAAAAGAAATGAACTGTACCCTACAGTTCTTCCTTTGCATTTGACAAGTCATTTTTCTTTTGATGCTTTCAGTATTTTATCTTTGAATATTTTTATATCCTTGAAATGCCTCGGAATAAGAATCTTTGTGCTGTCCAGTTGGGGGCTGATGGGGGTTTTTCGCTGTGTTTTAAATATGTTTCGCCAAACCTATCCACTATATCTTTGAATATTTTATATTTCTTTTTATCTGTCTGCCATTGTGATATTGTGTGTATGGCAGGGTACTTAATAATATGCCCAAAGTTCTCCAAATCTGTTCACTTTTGTTTTGCCTTCTCTTGTCTCCAGATTATACACTCACTACAGTCTATCTTCAGTGTTACTGAACTTGCCAGTTCAAACCCAGTGCTGAGAACAGCAATGAATGTGATATATTAATTGTTCCACTTTCGTCTCCAGAATTCGCATGGGGTTCTCTTTTAGAAAGAATTACCTCCTTTTCAACAACCTATGTTGGATGAGACATCCCAAACTTCTTTTTCTTTTTAAACCATGACTTGTTGAATTATTTAAATATATTGAGCATTATATTCAACTACTATAGACAAAATCATTATGAAATACTTAACTTGAATGTTTCATGGGTTACACTTGATGTTTCACTCCTCTCCTGTCTGCTCTGTCCTATATTTATGTCTTGTTTCACGTATAAGAATTCTCACTGAAAACTATATGGCTTAGATGATACATTATATCCATTCTGTATGCTGACCACCTTCAAACCTCTTTGCTTGTCTATATTTGTTAAGTGGGTTTTACTGTTTGGATGATGTCTCTGTTCTCCACAGTGTGCAGTCTCTGATATCACTCCTCAGAGAAGGAAGCTCTGATTGTAGATAGTCAAGCTAGTAAGAACTGATTTGAACAATATCTTTTGATATTCTTTGTCCCTGAACTCTTCAAAAATCTATTGTTTACTCTTAAAATTATATGCATGTTTATGAATATATTCATGTGAGTTCATGTGTTTACAGAGGCTAAAGGCATTAGACCCCCTTGCAATGGGCTAACAGGTGGTTTTGAGTTCTGGCAACTAAACTCTAGTCCTCATAGGAGGAGTACATACTCTGGGGTCCTGAGCCATCCCTCCAGCCCCTCTGTGAACTCTTTATTAATCTTTCTGCCTCAGTAAACGTCATATTAAGCTGTTAGCTTCAACTAATTGCTGGCTGATGCTCTATTGTTTTTAATAGTACCTTTGGGGCATTAAGTGCTTCACAGTCTGATTCAATTAAAGTCAGAACTCTTTGCAAAAGATAGACTTTGAGATCAGTATTTTAGCTTTGTTCTGTCTTGTTTCCTTGATTTTCTCTGATGAAGTGAGTAGGTGGTTTATGATTTAGCTTATTGTTCTTAGAAGCTATGGGGCATCATAGTATTTACTGATTTGAACAGTATCCTTTACCTTAAAATTCCTAAAGTTTTTTTTCAATGTTAGTTTCTTTGGGTAAAGCTATTGGTTGCTTTTGTTTGTTTGTTTTGTTTGGTTGGTTTTTTTTCAGTCTTTCCTCAACACTCAAGGGAAACCACTGTCAAAGCAGGGGATATGGATTGTTTTATTTGAGTAACACCACTGATTCACAGGCAGAGCAATGGCCAAAGGTAGTGGTCTCATTTTCTTCACCTTGCCCCTTCCTCTTCAAGTGAATCAGGGTGAAGGTGAATATGATAGGCCGCTACTCTGATCCTCCCAGGAAGAAACTGCATAGAGTCTTGTGTCTGTGGTTTCTCACTCACAAAAAGAAGCTACCAGATTACCTGGGGGTCATGAGGGTTAGAGGAGGTGAGTTGAGACTCAAATGTCAGAGGCTCATTCTGATTTTACTTAGATATTTCAGGTAGTTTGGGCAGTCTCCTCCTCTTCCTCCTCTTCCTTTTTTTTGCACTATGGACAATGTCAAAAGTTATTAAAGTTTATGTGTATTAATGATGCTAACCAGTTCTGTTTCCCCTGGGGATAATAGGTCTATGGAGCTGTTGGTAGTGTTAAACTAACTGTGCTATCATAGAAGACTGCTTCTATGTCTACTCTAACCATTCGTCTGAAGGATTTCCTTCCTCCAATTCTTGTGATAATGAATGTAGCATTAACATATGTATGTTCTCCTTCCTTTTATGAGGTGCTGAGAGTTGAACTTAAGACGCCATGTATACTATTTGCGAGTGGTGTACTGATGAGCTACGTCTTCACCTGAGCATTGCCATTTGGGGGAAAAAAGCATTCATCAGAACCAGGAGCTTGCCATCACTTCCCTTCTTTTTAGAATAGTATAACGATGAGGTATCTTGTTCTCACAAAAGCTGTTCTTTCCCTGAATATATCTCTTCACTGAGGCACATTCTATTAGACATAATTTTTCTACACCAGGTACTGTCTACATTAAGACTGTCTTCAACCTAGGAGTAAAATTTTTTATTTGATCCAATATATATGTTGTATCCATTGGGTGATAACTTCTTGAAGTTCAGAAGCAGTTACACACAAGAAATGTTTCTCAAGACACAATCATTAGATGTTTGCTGACCTTGACTGCACTGATATCTATGTGTAGTGAGGGTTTCCCACAGCTACCTAAACTACAATACCATCTCCAGCACTTGAGTTTGTATGTGATCCCCACGAATCATCTGGCTTCAGTTACCTCCACATCCTTTTTTAAAAAGAAAAAAAGTATTTTGTATTGCCTGAATGTCTGTATGACTCCAAAATTCATTTGTGGAAACCTAACTTTCAGGTGGTGTAGATAGGGGCTTAGGATGGTGATTAGGTCACTAGAGAAGGAATAGCGCCAGTATTGGAGAGGCCCAAAGAATCTTGTGGGTCTCTAATACCTTGTGAGAATAAGAGAAACAATCCAGTGTATGGTTTTTGTTACCGTAGCCCAAACTGACTAATAGATTCCGAGACTGTTGACAAGGCACAACTAAAAAGATATACTGGTTCCACACATATACTGTCCCTTGATACATTAATACTCTACACTTTATCAGTATCCTCTACTAGAGTGGTATATTTGTTACAATTAATAAACTTACATTGATAACTTACATGTTATAAATCACACAAAGATCACACTTTACATTAGGATTCACCTTTAGTGGTGTGTGTTATATGCAATGGACACATTTATCATTATGGTATCATACACAGTACTTTTACTAATGCAAACATTCCTTGTACTTTGCATATTCAGATTTCCCCTCACCGAACAATTTCTCATCACCAGTTTCCTCTATTGTCTGTAGCTTTGCCCTTTGAAGAATGTCCTATACTTGGAATAATATGGTGTGTATCCTTCTCAGATTGCCTTAGTTTGTTACATACCCATTTTCTCTGAATTTTTTTTTTACAGTTTCGGACTTATTCTCAGCATTGAGTAAAATTTATTGTTTGAGCTACCATTGTTTGTTTTAGTTCCATTGACTTACAGAAAGACATCTTCGTTATTTTCAAAATTTTACAATAATAAGCCTGATGTAGGTTCTTCTGTGTGGATATATGTTCTGGATATGCTCATTCTAGTTTATAAGAACTATAGATATCAAAGTACTATAAGTGGGAATAAAAAGAGCCAGATTGATCTTGGATTGTATAGAATATAATTTATTGGAAGAACTACGGGTGGAAGAATGGTCCTAGATATAAGTAAAACCAGTTGACTTCCCATATTTTGGGTGCAAAAGAGGCATATATATTTAGGTTAGAACCAAAGTGATGTTATCTTAGCTTGAGTGTAGGTACATGGTGTGTTGTAAACTAATATCAAGGAATGAGGCACCCTTCTGCATCAGTAGTTGGATTGTAATGCTCAATATCCAGCTCTAACAATTTGCTAGTGTGGCTTGTTGGAAAACTATGTAGGGTTATTCTGGGGCAATCATGGCAGTTACAAATCATGAAGACAGCAGTCAGGTCAAACAGAAACTCTAGAGCACATGTTTCCAACTCCTTTGGATAAGCACCAAAGACAAGACTTGGACCATATGCTAAGAATATGTTCAGTTTTGCAAGTAACTGCCAAGCTGTGTTCTATATTTTTGCATTCCCACCATCCTTGAATGAGGGCTCATGTTGATCCAAATTCTCATTAGTGTTTAGTGCTACCACTCTTTTGGATTGTAGCCATTCTAATATATGTGTAGAATAAATCATTGTTATTTTGATTTGCTATACCTTAAAATATTATTTTATAAAATAATTTGGTAAAGGGGTCAAGACCATAATGGGGATATCCACTGAAACAGCTTACCTGAGCTAATGGGAGCTCACTGATTCCAGCCTGACAATGGAGGAACCAGCATAGACCTAACTAGGCTCTCTGAATGTGGGAGGGATACCTTGCTCAGCCTAAATATGGTAGGGGAGGCCTTGTTCCTGCCTCAAAGCAATGTGATAAACTCTGTTGACTTCCCATGGGAAGCCTTACCCTTTCTGAGGCGTTAATGTGGGGTGAGGAAGAGGTAGAGGGAGTGGGAAGAGGGGAGGGAATATGAACAGAAATCGGTCTGTAAATGTGAAAAGATGAGTTTTTCCTAAATAAATATTAATTACTTAAAAATAATTTTCTATACCTTAAAATATTATGATGTTGTATATCTTTATATGTAGCATTTTATGTTTATCTTCTTTTAATTTTTTAAAGTAATGTTTTAATTTACCATATGAAAATGTCCTACATGTATATAAGGTATTTTAATCTGATTTACTCCTCTCTACCACCTGCCAACTGCTTCCAGAACTCAACAGTTTATCTTACCCTCAACCTATGTTCTTTTAAAAACATTATCATCATTATTAATAGTCTTCTGTCTTAACATTGTTCTATTGCTGTGAAGAAACACCATGGCCATAGTAGCTCATACAAAGGAAAGCATTTAATTGGAGCTTGCTTATAATTTCAGAGGTTTATTCTGATATTATCATGATGGGAAGCATGATGGCACACAGACAGACATGGTGCTGCAGAGAATCTGAGAGTTCTTCATCTGGATCTGCAGGTAGCAGGAAAAAAGAGAGCCACTGCCCAGTGACATACTTCTTTCAATAAGGCCATACCTACTCCGACAATATCACACCTTCTATTAGTGTCATTTCCTGGTGATCAAGCCCTCAAATCTATGAACCCATAGGGACCATTCTTATTCAAATCACTATACCTTTGTCTGAATAACATCAGTACTATGTGCAAATGGCCATGGTGACATCCACTGGAGCATGAACAACCTACCAGAGGACACATTGCCGAAGTAACTTTTCTTCCCTCAACAGCCATCATCTGAAAATAGCTCCTTAGCCAGAAGTAGGACCTTGAGAGCCCTTCTCCATTGATGTTGTAACTTTTACCAGCTTGATTACAGGAACCATAGTTGCTGTAAGGTAATGCATGTATCAGTTATATCATTTTGCAAAGTCATTTTATTTGAATTGAAATAGTCTCTCCAAAATGGAGGAAAAGACTCAGGAGACTTGGAAAGTCTCACATCTGGGACAATTGAAAACTGATCATAGGCACCTCCCTCCTCAGAGTTACACAGATGGGATCAAGTCGGGTTGGGTCTGGAGGAGACTGAACAGCCAACAGGCTGAATAAGATCTTTGGAACCTATAGAGACCCCTTTAAATTGTGAAGCAGGAATGGAACTTTTATGAGTCATCACCAATGTTGGAGTGTAATCCGAGATTCTGCAAGTCACCCTTCAACCAAACTCCTATTGTTTACAACCTCAAACAAACATTGTGTTTCACCAACTTGAATTTTGGAGAAAAGCATTACTTTTGTTTGTCATGAATTCTCTTTATGCATGTATTGACATGTGTTATTTCTCCTGAGGACAAGTCTTTTACCCAATAGTCAAGTCAAGAAGACATCACTGGACAGCTCGTCTCATCCTCCAGCTCTTAAAATCTTTAAATATTCTCTTCTGTGATATTCACTTCACCTTGGATTGGGGGGGGGGAGGTTGATATAGATAATCCATTTATGAATGAGCAATTAGTCATTTATTTTATTACTTGGATTAGTTATAGGTCTGTATTAATCATTACTCACAGCAAAAATAAGCTTCTTTGACCAAAGTTGAAAGCAGCACAACTTTGAGGTGTATAAACAAATTTATTAAGTGCTTTGGATAATAGGACCAGTTAGTGACACACCAGTAGATTTGCCACTGGGGCTTATGATATCCCCAGTCACAAGCTTTTGATCAGGTTTGAAATATTGGAAATTAAATTCTTCTTGTGGATTGGATACCTCAAGTCCAATCAGAAAGTGGCTGGCTATATCCACAACCATCTTGCCATTATTGTTAGAGTGGGCACAACTTGCCTGTCAGATTAGTATTGTAGCGTTTATGGTCCAGTGCTATCTGAAAGTAACTTTTCTCCCCAGTATCTTGCATAGTACCTTCCAACACTATAATAGGCAGTAAAAGTATTTCCCCAAAGACAAATATAACAATTCCAGAATAAGACATCTAATGATTTTTAAAAATATTTTTGCTGTGAACAAAATGTCTATGTCTAAGTCCTGACGTCTCCCCAAGTTACTTGCCTATTCTCCCTCTTGGAGCATCTCCTCTTGATGGATTTGTTGTCTGCCTTTGAAAGTTTTATTTGTCTGGTGGTCTCTGGTTGTCCTTGATGGATGTGTCAGATCAGGATTTATCTGGGACTTGGTTCTTTTTCTGAAAAGATACAAACATAATCTCTCCTTGATGTTAGAACATCAGATTCTTTATTTTAATTTAGCACTTATTTTAGGTTGTGTCTCTTATAAGGCAAATAATTTTGGGTAGCAGAAAAATCATTATTTTTTAAAATGAAAAAAATTAAAATTTAAAGTTAGCATAGCTAAATAGTATGTGAGTATGTAGGTGGGTGTAGCCTCATACCCACCTTTTTAAAGTTTTTTTTTTAATTTGTCTATTAAGTATTTGTTGGTGTCAATTTACAACAGCTTGACCCTGTGGACAGTAAGAGGTTTCAGTTACATGATTAATATTAAGATTTTAAAATCATTTGTTAGCATAAGCAGGACCATTATAATTTTTTAGTTGTAAGAGTCCTAGAAAGGAAATGTATAAAGAACTGTTTGACAAACTTATGTTTCAGACAAGATACAGCAATATTTTGCTAGAGATTCCAGGGTCATGTGTCATGCCTGGGGCTGTGTTCCTAGCTGACTAGTTAGGGGGAGGCATTACATATGCCTGAGGTGCTCCTTTAGATACCCAGCTGCAGAGATTGTCCAAAGCACAGAGAGTAGTATTTTCAGATATTAAGCTGGTGTGAATTTATTATTACTAATTATGTATAGAACTTGAAATATTGTAAAAAAATTTGTCTTTATGCTGCATAAAACCATGCCTTTTATAGAGGACATGTTCTCATAATCTTTTTTCTTTAAAAACTATTTCCTTGCCAGAGTCTGATCTTTTTATCAGACTAAGGGCAAGCATAAAAGTAAAAAACAAAACAAAAAAAATAAAACCAACCAACCAAAATCGATTTAACTAAGTTTATTGTCTTGTATGTCTTAATTATTTTTTAAAAGTTTATGACAAGTTAGTAACTTTGATAAGATTAAAAGTTAATCTTAGACATACATTTCTAAGTCAATTTCTGTCAACCCAAATAAACCTTAATAAACTTAGGAATTTTTATCATACAAAAATCCATTCTGATCCAAAATAATAAGAAGAGGGTTAATTAGGACTAACAATTATTTTTAGGCAATGCCTTTTATCAACAGCAGCCACAAGTGTTCTTAGCTTTTCTCCTAGACAGGTCTTTTTTCTGCTAGTATTTAGGCAAGGAAACGAGGCTGAAAGAGTAAGTCTTTTTTTTTCATTTCTATCTCTTTTTTTCCATTTTTATCTCCAAACTACTCATGTCCCTCCCATGTTAACTTTCTGCTTACTGGACTTCTGCCCAATTCCAATGTTTCCTTCCACCGTATCCTTTCTACATTTACAGTATTTCTGCAAGATTTGATTTTTCTTAAGTTAGACTGCTTTCATTTCTCAGTTTACCTCTGTCCTTCATGTGTTAATTTATAATGACGGAAGTTAATGCTGAGCTCCCGTATTCCTGAAGGACATACATTTTGGGTGAGGATGTGCAAACTGGGGTTCCAGAGTTATCTATTATGACCATAAGACCCTGATTCTTCTTGGTCCATCCAAATAAGCTATTATCCAATTTTAAATAAACAGAAGAGTCAGTTAAAACATTTAATGTCTGGGAAAATCTGATAAAACTAATTGATTACAACAAGATTGGACTTTTGAGCTGTTTAACCCAGAGTGGGTACAATCTTTTGGTGGAGCATGCTGAATTTGTTTGTAAACATGCTCTTTGTACTTTTTAGAGCCATCTATAAAAGCATTAGAAACAGTCCCTATAGAGTTTTAAGAAGTAAACAGGCAATACTGATGGAATATTTTTATAAAATCTTATAAAGAGGATCCTTTTTTATTCCTATAGATCACACACATCATGTTACTGTGCCTTGTCAACTATTTTTTGTAAATGACATTACTTTATTCTTACCAAGAGACTCTTTATCATTTGATAACAAATTCAACAAAGTGGGAGGATCAACATACAATATAATAGTTATTAACAGAGTGAAACAAACAATTTTACTGCACTTTATTTAGAGGAAAATGATTTTTGTAGGCTCTTTATCAGTAAGAGGTTATTTCTATGAGCCTTAGTATCCTCATTATTTAGTAAGCTAATAACCTGCTCTGTGTCAAGCTTTACATTTTTATAGAATTTAACCTAGAGTTTCCAGAAAGTAACTTAAAGAGCAGAGCCAAATCCTCAGTAGTGATAAACAGAAAAGAGCATACCCAATGACATAGATCAAAATTATAAATTTTGCTCTTTTGTTTATTTACCATGAAAATTAACCATCTGTTTAAGCTTAATTATATGATAAAGAGAAGAGAGCATCCTCCTTATAATGAATGGCTAATAAGTAACTCTGAAATTTAAACAGCATTGGCTTGGTACTTTATACCTTGGTTGTGATAGTTTCTGGACCAGAAGTCAGACTTGTTTTAATTTTTTTTCTCCCACGAAGGGACCATTGATATTATTTCCACTATTAGGGAAAAACAAAGGACATTTTCCACAAAGGAGCCTTTAATATTGAGTTATTCACACTATGAGGGAAAAACAAAACAAAACCAATAAAACATTTAATCATAAACCAAACAAGCAAACAAGCCAAATAAGTTCTGTGACAGCCTAACCCTAGTTCATTTTGTCCAGAAGATCTCCACTGTGCCATTTAATTCTTGGAACTCAGGTGTTACTGCTTTGTGCTGAAGGATCCACAGGCATCTTGCAGCCAGAAAACTCTAAATTACAGCTGCCATTAATTTTTCAATCTTTTGGAATACTTCTGAGTAGCCCAGTAATTTAAAATCTGTCCTACATATGTGAATGCATTTCATATGCTACTACTGCTTCTTTTAAGTTGCTTCAGATCTGTCATTAGGTTTCCAACTAATCTGAACATAAACATTTCCCACTTTTCTACAGGGGAGATGCCCTTTCCTTTTCCTTTCTTTATTCTTGTCTCTAGAGCTTTTGTATTTAGTAACTGAACATATTGTCACTCCCGAGATAGGGAATTTAAATTCCCCATGGACCTGCCAAATCCTGGAGTCTCACTTACCACGAACGAACAATACCTCCAGTCCTGGAGTGTCTGATCCTCTTTCCTTCGACCCCCGCGTGGGGTGCCAAATGTCAGGTGTCCTGTGTTGTGTGGGATGATCAAGGTAAGAGTACTCCAGATTACAATTTAGGCTCTCTGGCAGCAGGGAGGAACAGTTTTGAAAAAAAAAATGAATCCGAATAGCTGTGCAGTTGTGTGATTGTTACAAAAATGTTGTGTTTTTGGTAAAACAAACTTCTCAAACCAAAGTCAATGATAGAATCTATATGTTTTCTGAAGGAAACCATCACACCCCTTTTATTATCTGCAGTTCCCTTCAGTTCTTTGTCAAAGAACAACAGCTTCTATACTTCTGGGGAATACTTTCAGGACCTATCTGTTATTCCACTGACTGATTTTTCATTCTGTCACCATCATCACACTATTTTAACTACTACAGATTTGTAGTATGTCTTCAGGTAGCATCAACTCTCATTTTATTCTTTTCCTCCAATATTGCTTTTACTATAATTGGTCTTCAGGAAACCCATGGACACCTTATTGCCATCTTGTTGATGCCCACACACTACCTTACTGGGCTATTAATTGGGTTGTTTTGAATTTATAGATCAAGGTGTGATACTGGATGTATCATGCCATTCTTCCTACATACACAGTTGTTTCCATTTATTTAAAGTTTTGAAATTATTTGCTATATTCTTGTAGTCTTCCTCAAATTGATATTATATATTTTTTCTTAGATATGCATCTATATTTGATTTTGGAGACTCAATATAAAAGCTTTTGTGTTTTGAATTTAAAACCCACTTAATAAATATGGTACATAAGAAAAGAATTGACATCTGTACATTAGTTTTAAGTCTTGAAATCCTGCCACAATTCTTTTACTATTTGCTAGAAGCCTTTTATCTTCTTTTCAGTTTTAATTATCCTATATTTTCAACATCAAATTTTAAGTCATCCATGAACAAAAATAATTTTATTTTTTCCATTCCAGTTTACTTTATTTTTTTCTTGGCTTACTGCATGATTGAGGATATCTAACATAGTGTTAATAATGGTGAAAGAAGGGACATCTCTCCTTTATTATTGATCTTAGTGAGAAAACTACAGAGCTCATACTGTGATAACTATGCCTTCATTTGTTCTTTCTATGATTTATTGAATTTCCTTTATTATCAGGGATTTTAGTTTTTAATAAATACACAAAACTTGGGGCAGTATTTCTTCAATAATGTTTTTTCCTGTTTCTCTTTATCCACTTTCTGGCACACCATTAAAGTGATTAGTCTAACTAAATATCCTGTGGTACATTAATACTTAATTAAATTTTCTGTATGCATTTCATTTTAAGTAGCATATATTACGATATTGAAATTCACTGTGAGTTTTCTCTTTCAATGTTTTTTCTGCTGTTAATTATATAAAGTTTATTTTTCATAATAGACCATTTTCTAATATATATATATATATATATATATATATATATATATATATATATATATATATATATATATTCTTTTCTTAGGCTGCACTTTCCTTTTCTGAACAAATGAACTACAATCAATTTTCCTTATTATTCATCTAATATTATATCATCTGTATAATTATTGGTTTAATTTCAGACCTTATTAACCATTTTCTGATTGGAAGGATAGATAAGAAAATCCTACAGTGTATTGTCTTAGGATTTCTATTTCTGTAAAGAGACACCATGAACATGGCTACTCTTATAAAGGAAAATTTTATTGAGGTGGAAGCTTGCAGTTTCAGAGGTTTAGTTTTTTATCGGCATGGCGGGACATGGCAGAATGCAAACAGACATGATGCTGGCTACATCTTTATTAGAAGGCAATAGGGAATGTGTGGTGATATTGTGAGTAGCTTGAGCATAGGAGACTTCAAAGCCCACCCCAACAGTGAGACACTTCCTCCAATAAGGCCACACCTACTCCAGCAGGTGCACATCTCCGAATAGTGCCACTGCCTTTGGTGACTATTTTTTAAAACTACCAAACGTATCACTATTTTTTTCTAACTTTGGATACAATACTTTACAGAGTAATGTACCAGATGCTCTGAGTTTTCAAAGGCTTTTTATACACTTACTGCCAACAATGTAACTTACCTACAGTACTTATTGTCCCATGAGTTGTTTATTGATTATTTTTGGATAGTTACTTTATAAATTTGATTAACTGTAAAGTACTCTCTCCTCAATGTAAATAAATATACTTTTAGGCTACACTTTTGTCTTTCCCAGACCATAATGATTTTAATTCACTGATATTCTAACATATTTAGTGTTACGTAGAGACTCATTCTTGTAATGTGAACTGGTTTTCCAAGTACTGCCTGCTAGTAATCTATACTTCTCTGTGTTCATTTATTGCCACATACCTTTAAACACATGTTTTCTTATAGACAAAACTGTATCTGAACTTCCTATTGTATTTCTTTGATTTTAATTTTTATCTGCCAGTTTCTCTGCTCTTTCAGGATTTTATATTGTATTGCTCTCTAGTTTCTCAAACATTATACATTTGCTTTTTCTGTTATCTTAACATTGATTGCAATGGGCTCTAGTCACTGACTAGCAATGATAATTATAGATACATTTATGTTTTCAATGATCTTAAATGTGAATATGTAAAATGTTGTAATATATATATATATATATATATATTTAACATTTAACTTCTTCATAATACTTTGAAGGGAAATACATTGGTAGAGATAAAGGTTATCAGAATTATATAAATTTCAAATTGGTCCAATTCACTTACAGAATAATTATATTAATAAATGTGAAACAAGGGCATGGTTCTTTATTTTTTATATTAAAGACATAAAATCTACAATGCATATTTTATGAGCATTCAATATCTCACAATTAAAAACCCATCTTTTCAGGAGGTCCCATTTATTAATTGTTTCTCTCAGTGTCTGTGCTGCTGGGGTTATATTTAGGAAGTGGTTCCCTGTGCCAATGTGTTCAAGTGTACTTCCCATGTTTTCTTCTTTAGGGTTCAGTGTAGCTGGCTTTATGTTGAGGTCTTTGATCCATTTGGACTTGAGTTTTGTACATGGTGATAGATATGGGTCTATTTTCATTCTTACATGTGGATATCCAGTTATGACAGCACCACTTGTTAAATATGCTTTCTTTTTTCCATTTGATATTTTTTGCTTCTTTATCAAAGATCAAGTGTTTGAAGATGTGTGGATTGATATCTGGGTCTTCTATTCAGTTCCATTGGTTCTCCTGTCTGTTCTTATGCCAATACCAGGCTGTTTTCAGTACTGTAGCTCTGTAGTACAGTTTGAAGTCAGGGATTGTGATATCTCCAGAAGTTCTTTTATTGTACAGGATTGTTTTGGCTATCTGGTTTTTTTTTTTTTGCTTTTTCATATGAAGTTGAGTACCGTTATTTCAAAGTCTTTGGAGAATTTTGCTGGGATTTTGATGGGCATTGCATGTACTCACACATAGCTGGTTTTTAAACATAAAGCAAAGAAAGCCAGCCTACAAACAATGAGGGCACTAAGAGAGACTTATATAGATCTAATCTACATGGGAAGTAGAAAAAGACAAAATCTCCTAAGTAAATTGGGAGCATGGGGACCTTTGGGGAGGTTTGAGGCAGGGAGGGGTGAGGCAGGGAGGTGAGTAGAGAAAAAAGAAAAAGAAAAAAACATCATTTACTTACATGGGAATTGCATTTATTCATGCATTTTCATTTTTAATCCTCTTTAATTTTTGTTCATTATGTTTGTTATATGTATATGTTGTGTGTGTATCTACACTGTTGTGTGTAAATATATGGAGGCCTACAATAATTTCAGTTATCTAAGTTTATCACTCTCCATCAATTTTTGAGACAGAGCCTCTCATTAAAGCTGGAGTATTTCATTTTCACTAAACTATTCCTTCAGAAAGTTCCTAGTACCTGCCACTCCCTGTCATTCCACTGCTGTTATTAAAGATGTGTGTTTATGCCCAGGTTTTACTCACATGAATGTGTTCTGAATCCACATGGGCACCAGATGAAGATGGACACTAAAAAAAATTCCACACTAGCTCAGAACTGAGTATAATAAAGGGTTATTTATTTAGGGATAGACTCACACAGATCACATGCCTCTGCTTGAATGGGGAACAACCGAGTCCTGCAGTCTGATGTTTGCTTTACATCACCATTTATAGTATAAGAGGTCATGCCCAAGTGGGCGGGTAACTTAAAGGCTACTGGCAGTAGGAATTCCTACAGCAGGTCCCCAATCTTACACAGCAAATAGTTTACCCATGGAATCATCTCTAATGGTCTTATTTTTGTATTTGTTTTTCTTTAGGAACAAAGAGATCTAACAGACAACGAACTCATAAATAAGCTTCAGAATGCAGTTTTATTGAGTTGTTTGTAGAATTAAGGAGGCAATCTTACCTCAATTGTTTAGTTATCTTATGTAAAATATAAGACTTACGTACTCACATCAAAGAATATTTATAGCTATTAGTGAGATATGAATCTCAGTAGATGTTGGCACATTGAATAAAATAAACATTTTGTTTGTTTCTTCAGTGCATGCCTGTATTTTGTTTCTTGAAAATATAATAATAATCATATTCTATTTAGAATTCTGTTTTATATAGTTGTTACATAGTTATAATCATTTAGTGAAATCTCATAATAGTCATTATTGACATATAGTCTACAATAGCCTTTACCTTGAATTTTAAATTGTAAGTGAATATACAGAAAGATTTATTCAAAAATGAAAAATACATCCAATACAAATGTCTTCTTTTTATGAGTCCCATGACTTGGATATTTCCTAACACATCTTTTGGACTATGCAGTTTTCTTATCTGAATGGTTATGAGTATAGACATAACAAAAGAATATAGACAATCAGAAGAAGGTCATACAATACTCTAGCTTTCCAAATGCACTCATATACATATATTATAATATAATAACCATAGAATAATATAGTATCAGGCACAAAGAAACCTCCTTTTGATGGATTGGACAGTATAATCCATATGATTTCCAAAACAATATATATCATCAATGAAGCCCTAGGTTTCTCTGTGGGGTTGAGAGTTTAGGGTGGGTCCCTATTGCTGAAGATACCATACATTTAGGATACACAGCGCAGATAATCCAAACTGGATTCAGCCTTACAACTTCTTTCCTGTGGTATAGCTTACTTGGTTCCAGAAATACTATGTAAACTGAGAAGAATAGAAAACAGTTAAATAGTCCATCCAGCTTCAATACTATGAACCATGACAATCACCAGCATGTTAAGATATTAATAGGTATAAGAAGTAGTTCTCGCATGTCTTGTCATTCTACAGTTATCTCATTAAACTTAAGGCCCACTCAGTAGGAGAGAAATTATGCTGGGCACTAACTTAGCCAGCTTCTCAAGGGTAGTAAGGTCATGAAGTTAGGAAAGAATTTACTACCATCATTTTGATAGATCAACACTAATTCCATATTGTATTATAAATCTTATCATTATACTCAAAGATAAGCATATCTACAAGCCCTCATCAAAGAATCTTCTCATAGCAAATGGAAGCCATCTCAGAAAACCACAACTGGACACAATGCAGAGATCATGGGGAGCACAGTCCCAATGGATACTCCAACATTGCAGCTCCTACATCCGTGGCATAGTGAACATCTAGGAAGAAGGGCCATAGAGATTGTTAAAGCCAGACTATCAGAGACTCTTCTGCGAATCACTCTTTTCTTAAAATCCTGTATAAATACTACTAGAGATATGGCAGTATCAGTAGACATGCTCACATTAGTGGAAGGGGGAAATATGTCGTGGGGTCTTACCCCTAGATGTAGAACTGCAGGCAACAAATTAGCCTCTTTCAGGGTTGAGCCCCCTTACTGGTTTTCATATACAGAGTGGTCAGTCTTGAACCCATATACACACAAACAAGAAAAAAGAGATTCAGCAAGGGAGATATATTTACACATGCACCGATACATATGTAAAAAACATAGTAAAATAAAAATACTAACAGCCCTCGAGGGGCATGATAGCAACTAGACAAAAGAAATGAAACAATTTTGTTGCAAGGGAAAACACTAAACATAAAAATCAATAAAACAGAATACTTTGAGCCTGAAAGTTTGAGACCTCCAATCTATACTAAAGGGTATAGATTTCTTTAAAAATTTACCTTGCCTAATGAGATTGAATGCTATAAGAGAAACTTAACCTTGAAGATAAAATTTTTGGAGTACTCCAATTTATAAGTAATGATAGTTATGTTGCAAAAGTAAAATGGACAAACATAAAACAATATTCATAAAAGAAATGTACATGAAAATTCCATTTAGCCAATCTAAATTTGGCAATGGACTAAGCAGTGAAATTCAAGAGTACAACACAGACTCAAAATTTAGTTAGAAAAAATTGATTATAATTTCAATATCTACCTTTCTGTGTGAGGTTTTCTTCAGTAGGTGATGTCTGAAAAGCTGCTTAATTGACAAGTGATTTGCTCTTGTGCACATTTTTATCAGCTCATGACTCAATCTTTAAAGGTGCTCCTTGAAAGACTTATAACTGTTAAATTTTATCTTCTTGCATTCAAACCCAGACACACATTTCACCCAATGACAAGAGTGTTGTTTGTCTAATTTTGGAGCCATTTATATCTGGACAGTTTTTTAAAATTTAATTTATGTTCATTATTATGTGTTTGTGAATGTACAGTTGGGTTGCTGTGGCATGCATGAGGTAGTTAGAGACTGCACATTCCAGTTGCTTCTCCCCTTCAGCATTATATGAGGCCTCCAGAGATGAACTCAGGCTGCCTGTCTCGCACTACAGCTGCTTTATGCATTGAGCCAACTGACTGGCCCTGAGTAGTCTTTTCTTTGTAAAATTCTGATGGTGGCATTGATTCTGGAAACTATTGTATCTCTATTTACAGATTGTGAACCTGTCAATGTGGGTGCAAAGTTAAGTCCTAGAGTTCCATATTCTTGAGGAACTGAAGCAACAGAGTCACTCGAGACCAAGAACTCAAGACCACCTGCATGACATAGAACATCATGCTTCAGAAAATGAATATATCAGATTTTAATTGTCTACATTTATGAGTGATATATATATATATATATTCATCCAGAGACACATATAGTATTAATATCACACTAATATAAAAAGAAACAACAAATTGGTAATCCACATAAAAAACTCTAAAGTTTATCACATGTGAACATAAACTCTGAGACCAGAAAATTCAAGCCTGGAATTTATCCAAGTGTGTGTACCAGAACACAAGGTATGAGAGACTGCACATTCCAGTTGCTTCTCTCCTTCCACACCATATGTGGCCTCCGGGGATGAATTTAGGCTGCTTGTCTTGCACTACATGTGCAAAATATTTATAGAAACGTTATTTAAATCAGTTAAAGTGAGCCCGGCAGTGGAGGCGCACGCCTTCAATCCCAGCACTCGTGAGGCAGAGGCAGGCAGATCTCTATGAGTTCGAGACCAGTCTGGTCTAAAAAAGTGAGTTCCAGGACAGCCAAGACTGTTTCACAGAGAAACCCTGTCTCAAAAAGCCAAACCAAGCAAGCAAGCAAGCAAGCAAGCAAGCAAGCAAGCAAGCAAGCGAGCGAGCGAGTGAGCGAGCGAGCAAACAAATACCCGGCTATAGTTGTGAAACTTCCAAATGTTAGTGGACATGAGAATGGATAGGTAACGGTTGTATGTTTATAAAAGGGATCCACAACACACGTGCTCCTCACAAAGCTTGTATAGCTCCCCCAGATATAAGGAGGGAAGAAGTTAAAATGATTGTAATCTGAAAAGTTCTATTACTGTGGTCCTCAAGAGAGAACCAACTAAGGTGAAGGTAGGTGTAGTGGTGCTTACTACCAGGTTGCTTGTTCTAATAGTAAAGCACACATCTGATAGATGTGCATTTTATGCACGCCATATCCCCATGAAATATAAATTAAAAATATGTCTACTGTGGGAAAGAGTTTCCTGATATGGGGTGAGGAGTGGTCAGAGAATGATATAACAGAACGAAGAGCAGTTCTCTCATTGACTTAATTCTTTGTCCCTGGCTGGCTTGCTAAATTCGGTATTTCAGCACTGGGAACTTGCCAGTTCAGATTTTGGATCCTCAGAGGCTCACAAACTTCCTGCGTGGGCTCCTTCTGCTCGGCGTCGGTTGAGGATGGATGTATATGAAGACGCAGAATGAAAACAAAAAAAAACAAAAAACAAAACAAAATAACAACAAAAAAAAAAAACCCAACTCCTCTTCAGTTCCACACAGCAGTACAACAGGAACGGCAGAGAGAAGAGCGAAGCTGTGGGTGAGCACAAAAGGCCCGCGCTAGTGCCAGCGTTTCATTGCCGCCGGCTGGACAGCTCCTGGATGACTTCCGGTCCTGGGGTGGACCAGTGGGGCAGGTAGGGTTCTTGGTCCCACTGGGACTGACCTCTGTTCTCCCGCTTGTTAATAGTAACGGGAACTAAGTCTTAAAGACGAGGAATAAATCCTCAACCGCCTTGCTTTTTGTTTGAGTTTACATCGCAAACCTGCAGTAGTGAAGGGAACCTCTCCTAGGGAGAAGCTCCGGAGTGCAGCGCGCAGACTTCTCTGAGGGCCAGTGCGGTGGCTCAGTCCCAGGAGTCACAAACTTGCCAGGACTAGAAGGAAATCAGTTAAACCCACTTCGTGCTCATTGCACTTTTCCAGACATTCGAGTGCATGAAAACTCCTGCGGGTTCCTTGGAAAAAGAGATCATGCCCCCCAGGTCTCTTTCCAACCTCTCCTTACCCGTGGAGGCGAATGAGAGCGAGCTGGTTCCCGAGGTGTGGGAAAAAGATTTCCTGCCGGGCTCAGACGGGACCACCGCGGAGTTGGTGATCCGCTGTGTGATCCCATCCCTCTACCTAATCATCATTACGGTGGGCTTGCTGGGCAACATCATGCTGGTGAAGATATTCCTCACCAACAGCGCCATGAGGAGCGTCCCTAACATCTTCATTTCTAACCTGGCGGCTGGGGACCTGCTGCTGCTGCTGACCTGCGTTCCAGTGGACGCCTCCCGCTACTTTTTTGATGAGTGGGTGTTCGGCAAGCTGGGCTGCAAACTCATCCCCGCCATCCAACTCACCTCGGTGGGGGTTTCTGTGTTTACGCTCACCGCACTCAGCGCTGACAGGTAAGAATATAGGTAGCAAGGGGATAAACTGGATAAGTGGTGGGCAGGGATAGGGGCCCAGCATGGTTGGGAACTGGGATGTTCCAGCCAAGGAATAAACGTTAAGATAGGTAGGGGATGGAGATGGGGAAAGAGAAAAGCATATGTATGTAATGGAAGCTTAGTAACTCGAGTTAAAAACGTAATGAGAGGCGAAGTTTAAAAACATATACAAACTATTTAAATACTTTATCTCGCACACGCTAGTGCCTACATTCTCCCACACACTTCGGAAACATTACTCTGAACTTCATAGAAGATCTACAGCATAA
Source organism: Arvicola amphibius (assembly GCF_903992535.2). Lineage (NCBI taxonomy): Eukaryota > Metazoa > Chordata > Mammalia > Rodentia > Cricetidae > Arvicola > Arvicola amphibius. The sequence continues at coordinate 23,706,896 of NC_052054.1, forward strand.
ACGAGTGAAAGTTCAGTTGTCTTCTGGATTTTTTTTAGAAAAATATTTCTCTGTGTGTCTAAACTTGAGCAAGCTCTTTCCTGATTCAGTAGGGTGATATTCTCACATGTTAGAACACTAAGTTCAACTTGTGGAAACTGCTGTTTAGTCTGTGCACCATGAAAAATATGAAGTAAATATTATTTGTCTATGTGAAAACAATTAGAATTATAAGTGATCTTTAAAAATAGGCTCTCATATCTTCCTGTTTGAAAACCTTAAATTCTTCTAGTTCTTGGTGAAATCGAGTGGTCCCCTCCCCCATAATGCTAAATTTTATTGTCTTAAAATAATGCTTTGGGAACAGGCTTCATTATCAAATCTGCTCATATATTCTAGCAGTGCAAGCATTTATTGTTCTACTTGGCAGACCAGTTGGTCAACTTTGTCATTTTTCATGTGTGGATCCTGAAGCTCAGAGAACGTAAGTCCTCCTGTGATTTCTGGGAGGAAAATCCAGGCTTACTGAATGGAGGCTAGGACTGTTATCTTGGGCTGTCTCCATCAGACTTTCAGGTCTTTTATGTAGGAGGGAATGTTTAGATGGTTGTCTGGGGCAATGTTGTAATTAGGAGCTGTGGTCTCTTTCTCTTTGGAATGAAGAACAGACTGAAGTTACTTAGCTAAAATTTTAACTTGGCTATAAGAATGGTACTTGCTATCCTTATTAATTTGCATATTGAATTGTTAATGATTCAGGATCTGAGATGCTGGGGCTTGAATATACTTTATACTTATTTGGAATAAAAGAATGAATATATATTGGAAATACGGCAATATTCAGTGGAGAGTCTTTTTGATGCTGCTGTCAAGTAGATACTCAGTTTATATTGCATACTATTTCAAATTACTACTGGAAAAGTGATTAAAATTTTAAATAATTTATGAACCTTAATTTGTCTTTTTGGCACCAGTTCTATTATCTTTTCAAAAGTTTTATTTGAACTTCAAGGCTAAATTGACACTTATGCTTGGCTGCTCTTCTTTGGGTGACCTATTTTAATCAGACTCTAAAGAAGCAAACTTAGAACAAAACACAATGATTAGCCATCACAATAGGTGAACCTGACACAAAGCATTCATTTTTAAAGTATGGCATTAATAGCAATACTCCAGGCTTGAGTTTATTTCCCACACAAGTTTTCCAATCTATTGTCATGGAAACAAGTAGGTTTTCCCTGATTAGTGGCAGAAGACTGAAGACTCTCCTGCATTTAGGACATTCTGGGGACATCATATACATACCACAGCAATTCTGTAGACAAAATGATGCTCACATTATGAAGGCAAAGACTGGCGCATTGCCTCTTTTGGACCATTGAGTACCCTGGCTGTTTTCAATTTGGAAAAATCAACAAAGCTTAAATACAAATGTCAATAACATGACAAGCATTAAAAGGGAGGAAAACAAGTGTCGGGAGAATGAAAGAAAAAAATATAGGATGACCCATACTTTCATAAAAGATAATTAATTTTTTTTAGATCTTTCTAGTCGTCATCCAAAGAAAAAGTTGCCTTTTATAGTAAGAACCCAGATGTGATATTTTTTACATAGTTACAGAATGAGCTCTGCACCTAATTTGTTACATTTGTATTAAATAAAGCATGTAATACTATATGTGACTGTAGTAAATTATGCCTTTTGCTCAATTGATTTCAGTCACTGCTAGATCACTTCCATTTTCCTTCTCATTAGAAGTAGCATCATTGACTTAAAATGCACTATGTTATTCTTGAATATCAATACTGTTTTCACAATTCAGTTATGGCTGTGTGATTGTTTGTTTACTTGTGACACACTTGGTTAGTAAGATGGGAATGTGCCAGCCTGGATTTTATGGCATCTGGGTCCTCATTGCAGCCCTTTTAAACACAGATTTTAGCTGGAGAAGGATGACAAAATACCACAAACCTTATGCTCCTAAGGTAGTGCTTACCTAATATGAAATCAAGACTATTACCTTCAGAGAAGGCATCTGACCCTCTAAATACTGGACGTCTGTTGTTCCCAGAAATCCACTGTGCATGTGAACCCACTGCCCTGGAAAGCTCGCAGGAAGCCTGAGGCAAAGATGCCTACTGCTAATTGTTTCTAAGCATGATCTATGTGCAGACTTGAAAAATATTAGTAATGTAAAGGCAAAATCTCTCAATGCATGTCCTAGGAACTCTGTCACTCAATCTTTGTACAAACTTAATTTACCCTTCTTGTCCTACCCCACTTCTCTAGGTGATTCTGAAGTTTGATGCACACTGAATATTACTAGACAGTCTCCACTGTACACTTTCTGTCCCAATCCACTATTTAACAGATCCACTTACCACGACTGATTTTTCATTAATGATGTCTTTAATACTCAGACCAATAACTGTTTACTGAGCACACACTGTGTGCTCTGGACATTTTACTGTTTACTAGTGAAGCATCAATGTGCAATAGCCTTTCTTCTGTTAATCTATAGCATTCTTCCTGCACAATAATGCTCATTAACATAAAAGACAGTAGCTGAACTAGACATGCTCAAAGAAACAATGATTTTTGAGATGTTCTGATGACTTTTACAAGAAGAAAAAAGATCTATTTTTATTTTATATTATGATTAAACTCAATTTTATAATTACATTAAATTTATACTACATACAGATATCATAAGTGAGATTCAAATTTATGAAGAAATTATTCACTAAAATTTAATATATGGATGATGATTTTACTTCTCTATGGCTGTCTATTGATTGGTTATTCTTTAATTCAGTTTTCAATTAGGAATATCTTTCTGAGACTATTTGTAAGGGAAAATGTAACATTTTACACATATCTGCCATGCTGCTGAGTTTAATTAAATAGGTTTTATGCTGAGGGATATCTTTCTCATGTTTAATGTAAATATTTGAAGAAAGCATGATAAAACATGCCCACTTTAATATGCATTAGAGGACTTTATTTATCACTTTATGTTTTTCCAAATATATACTTGCAGCATTAATATTTTTCAGATTTGTGTCTATAGCTCAGTGGTATAATGCTTGCTTTATATGCATGATATGTTGGGTTCATTCCCTAGTACTCCCTCCTCCCTCACAAAACAAAGAAACAAAAACAAAGAAACAAACACTCACTTACAGTTGTAAGATATGTTACAGTTCTGACAGCTTTTGTAATCTGTTGTTTTTTTTCTAGGGTATCCTTTGTTTATAGAATTTATACTATTGTCTTTTCATTCAGTTGTGTGTTATTTAAAGATTCCCTGAGATATATTTCTTGAGAAGGTGGCAAGAATTATCCCTGCTGAAAAGGTCATCCTCATCTTTACCCTACTCTCCAGCTAGGTTTATTTTCTTAAATGAATTTTGGCCTATTGCTAGTAATCTTACCACAATGAACAGTTTATGTATTTTATTAGCATTTAAGTTTCTAGATCTGAAGTGCATATTATAATCTGAAGGTTTGTGTCATCCTAAAATTCATAAGCTGAAATCTTTCCCCACAAAACAATGGTAGCAGGTACTAGAAACTTTAGGAGGTGATTAGGTCTTTAGAATAGGGTCATTGTAAAAACACCTCCAGAAGGACCCAGTAGAAGACAGTGCTTATGTTCTATAAGTGAAGGCACAGTGGAACCACTAACTACAGGTAGAAAGAAAAGCGTTGGTGGGAACAAACTGCCAGGTTGCCTCGGAGAATAGATGCTAGCAGCTGGTCAGGAAAGCAGGTCGGTTCTATATGCTAGTCATTAGGGTGGGGTGCTTGAGCTGAGCAGGCTGTCTCCGAATATGAGTCTTTTCCCCACCTGTCACGACTACACATTGCCACTAAGATACAAAGGGTGAGTGGATAGGCTTCTATATGGTCTAACAAAATAAAATAGGCCTATAAAAACAGAATACTCTTCAATGTTCAGTTCTTTCAATTGTACTGTGGAGAAAAATCCCACTCTGGACTCGTATCTGAGGTTTATTGATTAGGAAAACGTTAAGGAAAAATGTGGAGAGTCTCAGACTCTGAAGTTATGAGACAAGAATGAAGGTAGAATTTAACTGCATTCCTTTGTAACTCAGTCATTTCCCTTAGCTAGCAATCATAATGACAGATTGGAAATGAACACATTTATGTAAAAATAGAATAGCTTATCAGATTCATTGAAAAATGATACATGTACTGGGCACTGATTGAAGATAAAATCATTGTGAAAGAGTCAATCTCACTGCTATTTCTACTTGAAAATATTTTCCTCTCTCTGCTTGCACTCTGTGCCAAGAAGGCCTGGAATTGGAGACACTGAGATGCCAGGGAGTTTGTATCTTCCATACATTAGAAAGCAGCTAGGATAAAACAAAGTATTGGTTACCTCTACTTCCAGAGAAATTTATTCCCCTCTCCCCTCCTTCTCTTTCTCCTTCCCTCCTTTTTCTTTTCTTTCTTTTATTCTCCATTTCCTTCTTCTTTCCCTCCCTTCCTACTTTCTTCCTAGAGAGTAACTTGAGTCTCTTGTTCTAGGTACAGAGCTATCGTGAACCCCATGGACATGCAGACTTCTGGCGTGGTGCTGTGGACCAGTGTGAAGGCCGTGGGCATCTGGGTGGTCTCTGTGTTGTTGGCTGTCCCAGAAGCTGTGTTTTCGGAAATAGCACGAATTGGTAGCTTGGATAACAGCAGTTTCACAGCATGCATACCTTACCCGCAAACAGATGAGCTGCATCCAAAGATTCACTCAGTGCTCATTTTTCTTGTCTATTTCCTCATACCACTTGTTATTATAAGTATTTATTATTATCATATTGCAAAGACTTTAATTAAAAGTGCACACAATCTTCCAGGAGAATACAATGAACATACCAAAAAGCAGGTAAGCTGGGTCAGGATCTGTGTGTGTGTGTGTGTGTGTGTGTGTGTGTGTGTTATTTTATGGGTTGTTAATCCTATGAAATATAAAGACAGCCTATGGGCTTTCACTTGCTTTACCTGAAGGATTCTTGGAGAATTTCTTATATGTGTTTGTGTCACATATAAATGGAATCTACCTGGATCCCATTTATCAGATATCTGAGCCTCTGACAAGAATTGGAATGTTATCAGTAGAAACTAATGTCCCTGTGCTTGGTGACAGTTATGTTGGTAAAGAACCTGCTTAGTAGTGTGAGGACTGAGTTCAGGTCCCCTGAAGCCATGTAAAAATGTCGGCATGGGCCATAACTAACAGCAAGAGAAGGAAATGTGAAGACAGGAAATTCCCTGGAGCTTGCAGGCCAGTTAGTCTACGATCTGTACAAAGGGTTCAATGAGAGAACCAGCTCCCCCAAACAAAGTAGAGTGTAATAGTGGAATACACGGTCAGCGTCTGGCTTCTACACATGAGTACATAAGCACACACGTATTCACATGCCCATCTAAGGGGCCAGAACATGTTACAGGGAGCCAATGGCTGCTTGTTGCCAATTTGAAGACGAACTTAATCTGAGATAACTGGAGTTGGTGGTAGATGTAGATGGACTGAGAGAATGGAGCCTTGAGTCACCAATCGGCAGCAGGAGCTGGCAGAGGTTTCCATGGGACAGAGCAGCCTTCATTAATTATCAACGTGAAGAGTCAACATTCATTTTAGAGATTCAGATATTGAACCAATGTTTCAAACAAACAAATCATTCATTATTTAAGTATCTAGAACCATGGAGGCAAAATAACTAGGCAACAGGTTCATTGTGTCCTTTACTTTATATAACTATATATATATATATATACACACACACACACACACACACACACACACACATATATATATATATATATATATATATATATATATAAAATCTAACTAGTTCTGTAATCTAACTTGTATCACAATTGGATGTTTGAGTTTTGATTTCATTTAAGTTGAATTCTTTGAATACCCACAGCTTTTTTTTAATGCTGCTAGTTCTGCCTTGTTTTTGTAAATTTCCCCTTGGAGATTTATAGACCATAATTAGGTACCTGATTCTTGACATTTTCTAACATATAATCTCAAAGTCCAGCTTTCTAGAACTCGAGTCTCCAGTTTCAAAATGCCGAAGTTTCACACCCACGCTGTGTTAACTAGAGGAGATACCATGAGGACTCTAAACTCCATATTCATACTTTCTAAAACGGTTGCATTATCTAACTCAGGGCACCGAGATGCAACAGTAGGACCATTCATCCTATTTCTCAGAGTCAGCTATGTATGCCTCAGCTTTTAGACTTTCCTTTTTTCTTAAATATTCTAGCTGCTGACCAAAGTCTCCATCTCAGAAAACTTGAAGGCGGTTGTCAGTGTCTTCTGCTAAACTGTGTCCTTGCTCACACTGTTATACTTACATATTTAAGCAAATTGGGAAATAAGATCTAAATTTTGTACTCTATATTTTGTAGAAGAATTCTTAAGTTAAAATATTAAATATCTGACTTTGAATTTTACTTATTACAAACCTAAAGCTTTTTTTTTTAACAAAACAGAAAGCATAGCATAAATTTTATAAAAAAACTAAAATATAACCCAGTTTAATAATGTTAGTAGGGTTAATAGTTACATCGTAAGTTTAAAAATCATTTTATCCATCTATTTATCTATATACCTACTTATCTATCATCTATCTGACTATATGTCTATTATATATCCATCCATCCATGTGTCTATCATTTATCTATCCTCTGTCTATTTAGATGTGTGTGCATACTTACACATTCAGCCCATGGTGAGTGTATGGCAATCTGAGGACTGCTTCGTGGAGTTATTTCTTTTTCTACCATATGGACCTTGAGTATTGAATTCAGTTCATTAGGCTTAACATTATATGGATTTAGCCACTGAGCCACCTCTCCAGTTCAGGGGCCTAAATCTCAATGTTTACTTATTTGTTTTTATTATCTACTTGTATGCATGTGTGTGTGTGTGAGAGAGAGAGAGAGAGACAGAGACAGAGACAGAGAGAGAAGAAATAGTGAGAACTACAAGAAAAATAGTCAAGTTCTGTTTTAATAAGTCATTTTTCTTGTTTAAAATACCCTGATACTTGGAAAATATATGCACGTGTGTGTTCTATGCTTAATCAATTTAGTATATTTAATATAAACAAAATAATTAACATTTTTACTAACATGGCCCTACCCTAAGTAAAAGGATAATACCTTAAGGAGTTCATTAATATTACAACTTTGACATGAAGATTGCCATGCATAATATATCATCAGACCTTGTAGAATGCTAAATATATGTAAAAGAAAATAATGTGGTGAACAAAATAGTCTCGGTCCAGCTGTTAGAGCAATCACTTGATGAGGGAAAGAAACAATGTGTGTGTCTGGGTTTCACCACAAGCACTGATAAGGTTCCTTGCTCCTGGGCAAGGAGTTTAAGATGTGGCTGCCTCTCTTTCCATTTCACCAATGGGTATCTCTGCTGCTCTTCACAGATGGAGACCCGGAAACGCCTGGCTAAGATTGTGCTCGTTTTCGTGGCCTGTTTTGTCTTCTGCTGGTTTCCCAACCACGTCCTTTACTTGTACAGGTCTTTCAACTACAAGGAAATCGACCCTTCCCTGGGTCACATGATAGTCACCTTAGTGGCCCGGGTTCTGAGTTTCAGCAATTCCTGTGTCAATCCCTTTGCTCTTTACCTGCTCAGCGAAAGCTTCAGGAAGCACTTCAACAGCCAGCTCTGCTGCAGGAGGAAGTCCTATCCCGAGAGGTCAACCAGCTACCTTCTCAGCTCTTCTGCCGTGAGAATGACTTCTCTGAAGAGCAACACAAAGAACGTTGTGACCAGTTCTGTCCTGCTAAATGGACACAGCGCAAAGCAGGAGATAGCACTGTGATAGGAGGCCATTCAGCCCACTCTTGGAAAATACCTTACAGACTTTGGTATTATTATTGTGCAAAACAGAACTAAATAATTTCCACATGCATACTGTTCCCTAGCTGATTAATGACTGATTCAAGTACAAGACAAATAGTTTTCTCTGAATAGAATTTTACATCACACCATGTACATCTAAATTAAACACACATAACTCAGATATATCTTTTGCTAACATTGACTTACAAATTCCCTGAAATTTAAAGCATTGCAATAAGCAACTGTGCCATATTTACTTTAAATTCTTTTTATCCTAAATCATAGAGAATATTTCCATACTGAGTCAGTAATTTGGTGAGAGATAATATTCAAACACCTATTATTGGTAATATAAATTACATCATTCTTAAAAGTAAATATTAATTTTAACTAGTATATATATATGTATATATATATATATTAATTTGAGCCCCCTCAAGTGGAGTTTTGTCATTATCCATTATTATTTATGGTTCTTTATATAATCATAATTTTTAGAAATGTTTCTAAGTTCAAGATAAAGTTTTGGAAAGAATGATAACATTTTTATTGTGAATTGTAAGTTGATATATGTGTATATATAAAACAAGTATTCTATGCTCCAAATTTCAATACCAATACACAGACTATTGCATGACCATTTGTGTAAACAGTGAAATTCTTGACAATTTGGCTGCTTCTTTGTAGGTAATACGATTTGTATAATTCTGGTGAATTCTCGTTAGCTCTTGCATCTGCCAGCTGACAAGTGTATGGGATCTCGGGCACTTTTCTCTGCATGATATCACAGTTTTCTCTGAATAAACATCTTGATCTTTTTCAACAGATTATAAATATTGTTTTATAAATCCCCAAGTTACTTCTTTCATCAACCTACACCAAATATCTAATTCTTTAGTTTCTTCATGCCAAATTGAATTCTAAATACATCAAGGTGACTTTGCTGGCAAATTAAGCTTCCCTTTAAATAGTCCTAACCCATGCCACTGAAGAAATGAAAAAAAAAATCATTTGGACACAGCAATTGAAAAATAAATGAAAGCAGATTTCCTATACATATGATAATATGGATGATAATGAACACTAATCAAATGTTTGTTGTTTTCCAACGTATTGCCAGAGCTTTAGATATAATTTTAATTTTTTCTTCCATATAAATTCTTAGATGAATAAAAGAAGGATCCAATTTTCTAGGTTATGAAGATGCTCAAATTGTGGGGTATCTTTACTCAAAAGATGACACAATTCACAAATCCAATGAGAATCTCACTCAATACATTGCCAGAAACCTGGTCTTTAGCCTTCATTAACTTTATGAAAAGATTATATGTAAAGTATTCCTTATTTTATAGGTTGTGAAATTGAGGCTCAACTATATTTAGTAACTTAGGAGGGAAAATAATCCTGCCACGTGGACAATTTGGAATAGAAAACCAGATTCCATATCATAAAGTGTGTGCTCCACTACTCCCTGCCATTCAGTTGTGACTTTATACAGCTGATCGCCACCTTCAGGCAAGTTTCAGATCTATTCACCATGAAGTCACACAGTGCACACAAAGTTTACATTCATTTTGAGCATCTCAAAAATTATTTCAGGCCCATTAACTGCAATTTGTACAGTCATATCCCAAGAAGTATGAATCCTTGGTCAATGTAGAATATTTCTTCTTAAGAATATTAAGAAGATAATAGGCACATAAGAAAGATGTCTGATATTATTCTTTTAGTCTACACACATAGAAATAGATAAAATATTATAAAACAGATGCGTATATCTTTAATTATATGACCTTAAAACTAAAAGGAAATGTACATACATTAACTATGAATTCAAGAGAAGGCAATTGTGATATAACAATCAGATATTTTGTAAGGATGAAAAACATTTATTTATGAAACAATTTCAACAAATTTTTCCTAAATATTTTACTGCAATGTTTTCCTGTACAGGTGATAATGTCATAGTAATGGCAATGCAAATCTCTAGCTTCCTTTTACTAGAGAGTATATTAACAATGGTATAGTTCTAAATGTATTATTATGGTTTGCCTGTATTTAAATTTAAGCTGTTTTATTTTTATTTTATGTATATGCAGTTTTCGCCTTCATACACATATGTGCACTGTATGTGTGCTTGGTGCCTGTGGATGAAAGAAGGCACTGAATTCCCTGAAACTGCAGTTACAGATGGTTGTGAGACACATATAAATGCTGGGAACAAAGACTAGTCTTCTGCAAGAGATGCAAGAGATTTTAAATACGGAAGCATTTATTCATCCCTTCAAAAGTTCTCTTTTTTGGGGGGGATTAGACATGGAAAGTTACTACATTAGTATATATTTTATAATGTTTAGTAAGGAGGTTGCTTGTTGGTTCCCGGCCAATTAGCCCCCAAATAGCCACACAGAATCTGTATTAACTCATTGCTTGCCCCATTAGTTCTAGCTTCTTATTGGCTAATTTCTTACATATTAATTTAACTCATTCCATTAATCTGTGTATTGCTACGAGGCTGTGGCTTACAAGGCAGAATTCCCAGCATCTATCTCCAGTAGCTCCATGGCTTCTCTCTGACTCTGCCCTTCTTTCTCTGAGCATTCAACCATTTTTTCCAGGTTTAAAGACAATCTACAGGGATTATACTGAATAAGATAAATTGTATGTAATAAAAATCTCTTTTGGGGGATTATACTATTTTTTTGGCCAATTTAGGCCAATGTAAGTGTTCTTTTTTTCTGGTCATAGTGTGCTTTGCTATCACCCAGGATCTATTTATTTATTTATTTATTTTAAAAAGAAAATAATTTTTTTCATTTTACATATAAATACCATTTCTTACTCCTTCCCTTCCTTCCATTCTCTCCACCTCCCCTGCCACCCACTCCTCAGAGAGGGTAAGGTACATTGCTTTGGGGAAGGTCTGAGTCCCTCCCTACTATATCTAGACTTAGCAAGGTATCTATCCAAAGAAAATAGGTTCTCAAAAAGCCAATACAGCAATAAGGATAAATCTTGGTGCCTCTGCCACTGGCCCTGCAGTCTGCCTCAGCCATACAACTGTCACCCTTATTTAGAGGGTTCAGTTTGGTTCTATGCTGGTTACTTTTCTGTCCAGCTGTAGTTGGTGAGCTCCCATTAACTTGGGTAAACTGTTTTAGTGGGTATCCCCATTATGGTCTCGACCTCTTTGCTCATATTTTCATTCCTCCCACTCTTCAACTGGACTTTAGGAGCTCAGCTCAGAGCTCTGCTATGGGACTCTGCCTCTGTTTCCATCAGTTGCAGGATGAAGGTTTTATGGTGACATTTAAGATATTCATCAATCTAACTACAGGGAAAGGCCAGTTCAGGCACCCTCTCTACTATTGCTTAGGGTCTTAGTTGGGGTCATCCTTGTGGATTCCTGGGAATTTTTCTGGGGCCAGGTTTCTTGCCTGCCCTACAGTGGCTCCCTCAATCAGTATATCTCTTTCCTTGCTCTCCATCTCTGTCCTTCCCCCATCTCAGCTATCCCATTCCCTCAAGTTCTCCTCCTCCCTCCCCTCTCCCTTGCTCTTCCCTCTCTTCCCCTTTTCTCCCCACGCCCCACATGATCCCAGTTTTGTCAATTTCCCCCTATCATGTGTTTCTATATATGTTTTTCTTAGGGTTCACCTTGTTATTTAACTTCTATAAGTTCATGGTCTAGAGGCGCGTTATCCTTTGCTTTACAGCTAGTATCCACTTATGAGTGAGTATAGACCATGTTCATCTTTCTGGGTCTGGGTTATCTCTCTCATGATGTTTTTTCCTAGTTCCATTCATTTGCATGCAAGTTTCAATATGTCATTGTTTTTATACCACTGAGTACTACTTCATTGTGTAAATATACCACATTTTATTTATCCATTCTTCGGTTGAGGGGTATCTAGGTTATTCTAGGTTCTGGTTATTAAGAATAATGCTGCTATGAACATAGTTGAATAAATGCCATTGTATTATGATTGAGCATCCTTTGGGTATATGCCTAAGAGTGGTATTGCTGGGTATGGGGGTGGGTTGATTCCCAATTTTCTAAGAAACCACCATACTGATTTCCAGAGTGCTTGTACATTTATGCATTTCCACTAGAATGAAGGAATGTTCTCTTTACTCTACTCCTCTCCAGCATAAATGCATAAACTATAATTGGTGGTTTTTTTATCTTAACCAATCTGACTTGTGTAATATATTTTAGAATCATTTAGATTTGCATTTCCCTGATGTTTAAGGATGTTGACTATTTCCTTAAGTGTCTTTTGGTCATTTGAGATTCTTCTGTTGAGAATTGTGTTTAGTTCTGTACCCCATTTTTAACATGGATTATTTGGAATTTTGACATCTAATTTCTTGAGTTCTTTATATATTTTGGAGATGAGTCCTCTGTTTGATATGGGGTTGGAGAAGATATTTTCCTATTTAGTAGGCTGTCTTTTTATCTTATTGGCTATGTCCTTTGCTTTACAGAAGATTTTCAGTTTAGGAGGTCCTATTTATTTAGGTTTTCTCTCAGTGTCAATGATACTGGTGTTATATTTTGTTCTCCTATGCCCATGCATTGAAGAGTACTTCCCACTTTCTCTTCTTTCAGGTTAAAATGGTTGGTGTTAAATACATAAATAGTCATGCCTGGCCTTAAATGCATTGTTAATTTGACATATTCAATATACAATGGATTTTTCACAGACTTACTGGGTCACCACCACTTAGTGGGCTAAGGAGCATTTGTGCTTGTTCCTGGATATTTGAATATTTCATAAATCTTTCTAAGGTTGAACGTGCTTCCAAAGTTCATGTGCTGGAGACTTAATCCCAATTCAATAGTGTTAAGAGGCATAATCTTCTAAGAGGTGAGTAAGAAAAGAGGGTTCTGTCTTATAGGATACATTAATGTCTTAATCATAAGAGTGAGCTCATTCACACAGGAACAGCATCTATATAAAGAACATCAGCTTCCTTTTCTCTTTAGTGCCCACATGCTCTGATTTGTGACTTTTTTCTGCTGCTTATGATGTGGCAAGTGTGTCTCCAGATGTTGTTAGTGATCTTAAACTTGTCTGTTTGGAAATAGTGAGCCAGTTAACCTTGTATTATTTACAAGTTAAACAACCTATCCAGCAGAGACAGTTCTTATTACCAAAACATGATAATAAAGTGAATTAGCCCCAAGTTTACCTATGAAATGCAGACAGCAATAGAATACCAAGTGAAGGGCACAAAGCAGTCAGAAGAAGAGTGAATATTCTTACTTTAAATGACCACATGGGATATTCCTTACTATTAAAACACCCTCCTTAAAACAAGATCTGTGAAGGAAATAAAAACATTAAGCTTTCATATGCTTGAGACTAGGTCCTAACCTCACAATTATCTCCTACCTATAAGATTGATTGGTGACATCACAAAGTTTTGTATGTGACGTAAGGTTGTCAGGCAATGCCTGGCATAATAGTAAATACTCACGAAAGGTACTATCTGACATTAAAATTGACTCCCATCATCTAGTGGAATGATAATAACATTTCTTAAATGTTAGCTACGATAGCTACTACTGTGTCCTTTATAAGACTCATTATGCCAGTTCTTGTAAGGCAGCATCATTCTAATTTCAATGCAATGCATAAGAAATTTGAATGTTAATAGAAGGCAGAACACATAAGGAAGTACTTATAATTAAGCTCTTATTTCTAAATTCTTATAGAATCATGCTCTATTTGGGGATATATTAGTCAATGTAGGGATAAAATACTATGATTTACCTATTAGGTGAAGTCATCAAATAACATCATAGCTGTTATTGTTAGTATAACTACATAATATGATATCCCACAATGATGACATCACCAGATGACATATTTCTAGGAATGCATTGTTGTTTCTAAGCAATGCATGAATGTATGCTCTCTATAGTTTAAACTCCCAGGAATTTTTAATTCAGTTAATTCTTGAAAAAGAGGATTAAGTATGTTAGTTTCCTCCTTGATATATAGAGGTTATTTTATAAGGACAAAGAGAATGGCACTTTGCGTTTAGCTTGATCATTCTCAAAATAAGGAAAATAGATTAAATTTTAAGTTACCTTCCTGAGTACAGTTATAAAATTACATCTTGTGTATAAAAATGTGGAACTGTAATTTTGCTGCCAAATTCCTTTATTCATTTTGTGTGTGCTATATGAAAAATGGAGAAGGATAAAACTTGGTGAATTTTTAAAAATATAGTACACATTTCATTTGTCTATTTGCTTGTTAGAGCATATGCTAAATATTGATTAAATCCCATGGAGTTTTGGAATAATTAATAGAGCTTCAACAAGTGTAATCCCCATGTACTCATATTTTATTTTTAGCTTCACTGCTCAGTCAGAAAAGAACTCTATGTTTCTAAGAAAGAAACTATCTCAATCACTAGACAGCATTTAAAGTAGAATATGCATAAACACTTCAATTTCAAATAATTTAACATTACAGTATGCTTTCTTAGCCTTGCTCAAAACAGTAGGGAAAGCTGTAACAAAATATGGTCCAGCTTCAGGATTGAAAATTATTTGTGGAAAGTTATAAAGGAACAAAAGAAAATAAGCAAGAGAAGTGTTTTTGCGACTATGGCACCAGTGCCCATTAGAGGAAACCTTGCTTATTGAAATAAGCAATGGTTACAGCATTGCACACCAGTTTACTCTCTAAAATTTTGCCAAGTTGTTTTAGTGTCCATATGCTGCATCCTAACAGGTTTTTGGACAGGAAATTTTTCTGTATCCATAACTCAGCATTGATCTGTAGTGGACAATTTGAAATCATATCAGCAAACCTTAATGAAGATTTTATTTTTAAGAATTAACTCTTCCCTTGTGTAACAAATTAATAATAATTACCTCAATGACTCATGGTGGAAGAATTATATAAATTAAAGCCATTTGGGAATTTTAAAGTTTATTTACCGATACTCAACAAAACTATTTGAAATGAGAAACCCATAGTCATTTGAGTTATCTCAAATATCAAATCAGAAAAACAAATTATCTAGATTATCCAATCAGAAATCCAAGTAATAGGATATTTCAATTGTTGTTTTTTATTATAATAAAAAAATTACTTGGAAACTTGAGCCTATACTTAAAACTTTTAGTTGTCTGCTTGGTGTTAGGAATCTGCTTCTAGTATATGATACTCTATTGTTTTATTCTAGGCATAATGTACAAGCAAACTCATAATGATTTGATCCATCAGTTTCCTTATTATTGTCTCGGAGATAGATTTTTTCCCCAGTCCAGGTTAGTATCCAACTCCAAGTTGTACAGTACCTGCCTCCTCTAATATGGTTGCATGCATTCTGGACCACAGCAGACCTAGAATAACACAACCTTCACAATTTTCTGCTGTTAACTTATGTAAATGTATTAAAGGGAGTTATTTCTTTTTTATTTGTATATTTTTCATTTTTAAAATTTACTTTACATACCAACCATAGTTCCCTTCTCCCACCTCCTCTTGCTTTTCCCACCTCCTCCCAACCCACCCCCCAATCCACTCCTCAGAAAGGGTAGATCTCTCATGGAGAGTAAACAAGGCCTGGCAAATTCAATTGAGGCAGGACCAACAATGCCTTCTCCCCACCCCCACCCCCTACCTGCATCAAGGCTGAGCAAGGCATCCCACCATACAGAATGGGTTCCTGAAAACCAACTCTTGCTCCAGGCATAGATCCTTGTCCCACTGCTAGGGATCCCACAAGCAAAGGGCCTAATTGGGTCCCATGCAGACTCCCCAGCTGTTGTCCTAGAGTCCTTGAGCTCTCACAAGTTTGGATCAGCTGTCATTATTGATTTCCCTGTCATGACCTTTACCCGCCCTTGCTCATGTAAACCCTCCTCTTCACAATCCAGTTCCAGAGAATCTACCCAAGTAATAAGGAGGACCCTATGAGGTACACATGGATCACCCTGGGGAAAGGAAATAGATGAAATATTCTGGGAAAACTGGAGGCAGGGTGGGGCAGGGAGAGTGGCAAAAGGGAGACGGTGGTAGATGACACCATGAGGGAATGGGATGGCCGAGTTGGGGGAGGGACATAGAGGGAGAGCAAGGAAAGTGATATCTAGATAGAGGGAGCCATTGCAGGACTAGGGAGAAACCTGATGCTAGGGAATTTCCCAGAAATCCACAAGGATGACCCCAACTAAGACCCTAGCAATAGTGGAGAGGGTTCTGAACTGACCTAACCCCTGTAATCAAATATATGACTACCTTAATCGGCATCATAGAACCTTCATCCAGTAACTGATGAAAGCAGATGCAGAGATCCACATCCAAGCACCAGGAGTCCTTTCTATCCTTTCTCAGTACGGTCTCTTGTGAGAGCGAAGAAATAAACACGCACAAAAAAATCTCATAGATCATTTTTATCCAGACTTCTACCTTCACTTGACTTATTCATCGTCCTAAATTTGTGGTTTGGTTGCATAAAATGTCTTTATTACAAAGCATGCCAGTGTTCACCAAGCATTGATATGATCTTATACTTAATAAAATTCAATGTTAGACCGAATTTAGTATGCTCTTATCACTCAGTTTAAAGCATAAATTTATCCTAGTAACAAATTTCCAGTAGTACAGTTTCTGCTTATCTGTTTAATCAGATTCATCTTTGCAGATCAGTGAGAACCATATAAAAGTAGATGCTAAGAAGGCTCTCACCTTCCTGGACCTGGGGGGAGTTGGGAGGACCTTGGTCTTATCATAGAGTAGGGAACCCCGATGGCTCCTTGGCCTGGAGAGGGAGGGAGCGGGGTACGGGTGGAGGGGAGGGGAGGGAAGGGAGAGGAGAAGGGGAGGAGATGAAAATTTTTAAATATAAAAAAAAAAAACAAAAAAAAAGTAGATGCTGGGATTCAGGTCTGTTTGAGCCTTCTGTTTTACTCTTGTATTTCAGCCTAAGCTACACTAAGCTTTCCAGAATGTTTAGAAATTAGAGCCTTGTTCTCTTGTCTGGCATCTTGCCAAAACCAGCACTAATGAATGCATGGAGTTGAATTCAATGGCTTAGAATATTTCTTCAAACAGGACGAGAATTTACCGTTTACTTCAGGAGAATTTATGACTTGAGAAACGAAGATAAATGGTAATGCCTTTGTAGTGCTTATAATAGCTTCATTATTTGATTTTTAACTTCAACTTTAGAATATCATGGTGACTTATTTTTAACTAATGTGATTACTTAATAAAATCAGTATGGAAAATTCACATATGTGAAATCAAAAGTCATAGTTCTACAATCTTCTTAGAACACTTTGCGGTATCAAGTGGAGGAAATTACTGCTTAAATTAGTTTATAATTATATCCTGTCTTAGTTAGGGTTTCTATTACTGTGTATAGACACCACGACCACAACAACTCTTATAAAGAAACCATTTCATTGAGGTGGTTTGCTTACTGTTTCAGAGGCTCCGTGCATTATCATCATGACAGGGAGGATGGCAGCATGCAGGCAGATGTGGTGCTGGCTACATCTTGACCAGAAGGCAGCAAAATAAGTCCACTGGAAGTCACACTGAGGGATTCTTGAGCAAAAGAGACCTCAAAGCCGGCCCCTTAGTGACACACTTCCTCCCAACACAATCACACCCCCTAAAGGTGTCACTCTCTTTGGTGCCATTTTCTTTCATATCACCATATATTCCTTACCAATTCATCCTTAGATTATTAAAATCTAAGCATCGCTATCAATGTAATTTCCTGCTAAGGCAATTTTAATTGTTTGGTCAAAATTGAATTTCTGCTAAAAAGTCATAAAAATATTTTCTTTCTCTACCTGCAATCATTGAACAAAAGTAGCATTATAGTAACAGTGGATATGATCTCACTACTCTTAAGTTATACCCTTTCTTTTTAAGTTATTCTTTTATTAGAAAACACTGAGATTTTTGAAGTTCACACACTCTGTATGAATCTTAATTCAGTGGTGATTTTAGAGAATAGTGTAATTCTATCATAGGATTGTTTTATGCAGATTCTATCAGTTGAGTTTTTGGGATATACATTAAAAAGTCTTGTCCATAAGAAAGAATCTCTTCTTGTTTGTGTCATAAGTTGATGGTGGCTTGAAGTATTTATCAAAAAAATGATTCCATACATAACAATCGCATTTATAGCTACCATTGATACAATTTTCAAACTAATATGATTAAGTACAATAAATTTGAACTAATATTCATTCTATTTGATGTCTTGAAGAAGATATGTGATATTTAATTTTTTTATCCCACTACTTGATAATTTGACAACACAGAAATTATGGGATTTTATAGAGTAGTGGAATTAATAATTCTTTTTGCTATGCTAATTTAGTTTCTCATATTTAAAAGGGTGATCAATTTTACTAAAATAAAATTAGAATCACAAAGATTTTCTTTTTGTTTTAGTTAGAGTTTCCTTTGATATAGGAAAGCACCATGACCAAAAGCAACTTGAGGGAGAAAGAATTTTATTTTCATCTTACATTTCTCAGGTGACACTTACCAGCAAGGGAAGCTGGGGCTGGGACTCAATTTAAAAACCTGCTGAGTACAGGGCTGATCAGGTTGATCTCATTTACAACACTGTGCCACTTGTCTAGGGATGGTAATACTCACAGTGAGGGGGCACTTTCACAATAATTGTTAATCAAGACAACACCCCATAGACTTGCCTACAGGCTAGTCATATATGGAGGCATTTTCTTGATTGAGACTCTCTTTAGACATGTCTAGATTTGTTTCAAGCTGACAAAAAGCAAGCAAGACAATTTTCTATGAATTTAATGCAATAAATATTCTTAGACTTATTTATCCACTTTTGTATTTTTCATACAGGCTCCCACTATGCCAGCTAGGGTGGTTTTGAAATCATTATATAGTAACAGCCTCATGTGTGCTGTAGTTATAGCAATGAAAAACAACTGGTTAGGCTGTACTTTGTTGTGTCTTTCAGTGAATGAATACTCCCTGGTAGAATGCTCAGAAATCATTGATTGTTATTGTTCTCTTATAATGCATGCGTGGTTACTTATTGGATTTAAGAGTAATCTATCAGAAGTTGTGTCTTATTCTTGTGGCATCACTACTAGAAAAGACACATAAAAATGAAGGTATGGAGCTTGTAGTTGCTTGCCAGCTTATATTCAGAACCTTCACTCTGTAAGCGCTATAGGGAAACTAAATAGTCTCTTCTTGCACAGTTTAAGTGCCTGTTGCATTATGCTGCTGGTGCCTTACGTGAATAGTATGCACAGTTTTATACTGATATGCCTGTCATTTACAACAATTGACTTGTCCTTTGAGAAGGCATCTTTCTCTGTACCTTATCCAGAGCTGTATTTTATTATTTAATGTGTGTTATTTTCAGTCAACCCCTTTTAACGAAAGGACTGCCAAAACCAGTGAGAAGTGGAAGTGTTGTAACAAACTTTCTTGAGGTCCCTAGATATGGAGAGAAATGGAACAAGAAACTGGAAGCAATATTTTATTTCTTCTTTCTTTCTTTCTTTCTTTCTTTCTTTCTTTCTTTCTTTCTTTCTTTCTTTCTTTTTCTATATCTACCTATCTATCTATCATCTATCTATCTATCTATCTATCTATCTATCTATCTATCTATCTATCTATCATCTATCTATCTATCTATCTCTATTGTTTTCAATACATCCAGACCACAGCTTCCCTTCCCTCCATTTCTTCCAGTCCCTGTCCCCAGGTCCACTCTTCCCCAGACCCACTTCCCTTCTGTTTCCCTTCAGTAAAGAGCAGCCCTCCTAGGGATATCTACTAAACATGGTATAACAAGGCACAATAAGATTGGGCTATAAACCCTCTTGTCAAGATTGAGAAAGGCAACTCAGTAGGAAGAAAAGGGTCCAAAGAAAAGACTAAAGAGTTAAAATTATTCACAACTCCCACTGAACAGAGTCTTACAAAAAGACCAAGCTAAATGCCATAACATACATACAGAGGACTTATCGCAGACCCATACAAGCTGGTGATTGCAGCTTCAGACTCTGCGAGCCTCTGAGCCCTACTAATTTGATATCTGTGGGACATGTCATTTCCTTGTCCTCAATCTCTCTGGCTTCTACAGTTCTTCCTCCCCCCTCCCAGAATGTTCCTGGAGCTCCAAGGGAGGGATTTGATAGAGATCTCCAATTTGGGCTCCCTTTCTACCTAATGTTTGGATGTTGATTTCTGCATCTGCTCTTGTCAGAAGTCTCTTTGATGATGATCAGGCTAGGCAACAATCTATGACTATATAAGAATATTATTGGGAATCATTTTATTAACATTGTTTCTATCATAGATTATCTAGACTATCCATACTATAGTTCCTGTTCATTCAGACTGTGTCAGGCATGGGCTTCCTCTTCTAGAGTGGGCCTCAAATTAGGGCAATAATCAGTTGACCACTTCCTCAGGTTCTGTGCCACTTTTACCCCAGCACATCTTGAAGAAAGGATGCATTGTAGCTCAGAAGTTTTGTGGTGGGGTTGGTGTCCCTGTCTTCTCACTGGAAGCCTTTCCTGGTTACAGATGGTGACTGGTTCAGGCCCCATATCCACCATTACTAGGAGTCTTTACTAGGGTCACCCTCATAGATTCTGGGGAGTTTCCATTGAACTAGGTTTTTACCTTTCTCCCCCAAACTTCCCCAATTCCAGTTGTCTCTCCCAGCTACTTACTCCCTACCCTCTCCTCCACAACCTCATTCTCCTTGTTTTTCTCTCCACCAGCCCTTAGCCCACCTGAGAAATCTATTTTATTTCCTCTTCCCAGGGAGATCTATGTGTCCTTCTTAGAGCCTTCGTTGCTACTTAGACTTTCCGGGTCTGTGATTTGTAGCATGCTTTCTTTTACTTTACAGCAAATACTCACTTATAAGTGAGTACATAGCATGTTTGTCTTTCTGGGTTTGGACCTTGTGGTAAAAAGGAAATATCTCCACTGTATATTCTCCAGCGTTGTATTTTATTATTTAATGTATATTAGTTTCAGTCAATTGTTTCTAATGGAAGGACTGCCAAAAACTGTGACAAGTGGAAGTGTTGTAACACAAACTTTCATGAGGTCCTAAGACAGTAAGAAATGGAGCTAGAATCTGGAAGCAAATATTATGGATCCTGTCCATGATTAGTATTTAAGACATACTTTGCATCCATTTTTATCACACAGCCCTTAAGGCAAAATTCTTGTCTCCTAGTGATTTGAAAACATTTGGACTGGAAAAATCACAATATGAAATAAATTAATGTATTTTGGTGTTTAGACAAGTATGTATATGGTTATGAGAAATAATATAATATTTTATTTTGATTTTTAAAATAGTAATGCATATTTAACTTTATTAATATATTATATCACCTATAATAATTTAATTAGATTTTATACATTTATTAAGTTCAAGCAGTTATTTCAAAATGTATAAATTTTATTTTGTTATTAGAATATACACAGCTTGTTTCATTGATCCATTTGCTTGGAGTGAATTATTTTTTCATTCTTTTTACCTTTAAGGTGGAATCTATAGTTAGTTGTGAGATGTGTTTCTTTTAAGCCCCCAAAAGATGGATTTTATTTTCTAATCCAATCTGTTAGTATATATCTTTTTATTAGGATATTTGGACCATTAACATTTAAAGTTATTATTGAAAGATGTGGATTTTGTCCTTTTGCTTATTTTATGGTGTTTTCTTGATTAAACAGGAGGTCCATTGTAAGCAACTTCCAAAATTCTAGAATTGGCAGAGATATCTTGCTACCTGGACAGTCACCCAAAGTTCTCCTGTACCATTCAGGGTATCCAGTCTTCACCCCACAGGCCCATGTATCCCGCAGACTTTTCCATGAAGCAGGAAATTTCAAAGACAGTTTTGTCTATCTTGGCAGTTCATCAGTCTTTTTTTCTGTGTCCTGCAGAATGTCTAGCAGACTCTTTCATGAAACAGGAACCTAGAAGGACCATCTCATCTTTAGGCCAGTTCAGCAGTCATTTCTCTGTGGGTTCTGCATGTCAAGTTCACCAATCAGTACAGGCAAGAGCAGTTTCTTGCCCAAATGGCTAACAAACTTCATTAGGAGCCTCTTCAATGCCCATCTTCCTCTTGAAGTAATAGATGCTACCAGTGATGTGTCTCACTGTCATGAAAAGTCCTAACTTCTGAAAGCATTTTAAATGTCATACTTTATAGTCTTTGAAAGGTTTGAAGAATACCTATCCATCTGAAATACACTTCTGTACATCTAGAAAATCTAACTAACATGACTACAAGCTTGACTATTATAAGTGACTCCTTGCGATATGGTATTGAATTACCTCACTGTAGCTGGGAGGTAATTTACTGGACTCCACGTATCTTTATAAAACCTCCTATATTAATCTGTTTGGTGTTACTATAATCAAATACCAAGGCAGACAAGAAGAAGGCAAGAAGACAAACCTGAAGAAATAAAGGTTCACTTTGGCTTATACTTTTGCAAGTTTGTATTCAGAGACTGTATTTACCTACCATCTTGATAGTGTAGTTCTGATTTAGGGAAGGACATTACAGTTATTGATAAGGAATATACCTGTCAGCCTTTCTCTTGTCTTTTATTCATGGTATTAAGTTAGAATGACTCAGTCATTGGATATAAAGTGATACTAATCATAGTTTTATCAAATACTAAACACACCATCAAAACTCTAAGTATTAGAATTTGAGTATATTTTCATCCTATTAATACTACTATGTGACTTTGGAGTTAAACTGTGACTTGATTTTGGAGAAACAGTGAGTTGTGGATAGAAAGCTATATGAAAATCATAGGAACTTCCTTGTCCTTATGACTAAAAATTATCCCATGATATATAGTTTCATAAAGCAAGAAAAGGGGGGCAGGAGTCATTGTATAACCTTAGATTATATTAAGGCATTAATAAAATGATTAATTCATTTTCTAGGGCAATGAGTAGAACCTAGGAAAAATATGTCAAATATATACCAATTAATTTGATTTAATGCATAGACACAGTAGAGTGACCAGAATCTATAAGATATAGACGCTAAGCAACCATGACACTTGGCATCATGGCTTTTTGGCTCACTGAACCAGTTCTAGTTTTGAATATTCTGAAATTCCAAGTATCATGTATTTCTAATGCTGTGCAATTTGCTATCCCTTTATGGATGGAATTTCAGTTATTTCAGCCTCTGTGATACATGCTGCTCAAAAGACACGATCCACTAAAACAATGTATTTTGATAGAGCAATAATGTTCCAAGTATGAGCAATTCATTATAATAGAGTTTTTTTTAATTGTTAAAGTTTTGACTTTGTGACAAATGAAAACTTCAATTCAATGGGAAAACAGGCATCACTAAGACACACTTAGGTTCTTGTGCTGGGAATATCTGGCTAAAATCTAATACATTTCAGTAAAGGGTAAAATAAAATTATTGTACTTTAAGCCAGTTTTCTGAGGAAGTAATTATTACCATAGGCAGAATAAAAATTTTAATTGAATCTTATTTTGGTTTATAGACTCTGGATTCAGTTATACATCAAGGTTCTAAATTTTGGCCTTAGGGCTTCTTTGAACCTTTAATTATAGACAACTTAGTCATACTTATGCCATTTTGTACCAGTTTTAACTTTGACAAACCTCTGTGTGACATACTTTAGCTTTATGTTCACCTGTTCTCTTCAATTTTTGAAAAAATCTTATATATTAGAACCCAGTGTTATTGTATCATGCTAAGTCATTTCTCATCTAAAATATTTTAATTCCTACTTTAACATCCTTTGGAATATATCCTGTATGTCTAACTCTTTACATATTTCTAGAATTTTTCTTGATGATTCCTCTTATTTTTTCTTGCAAAATTTTTACTTGAGAAAAATAATTTCTAACACAATAGTCTTGTGTTTTAGTGACAACCCAGGAAACCATGTTGGAAATATGAGTAACACATACTAAGGATCCTCAAGATACCTCTGGTTCTTTTATCAGGTTCTTTTAATTGTTGAAACAGATTAATTTATTGAATACTTAAGTTTTTTGTAATGATCAGTAAAAGATTATTTTTGTCAAAAGGTTTGGACTTCTCATCCAGCATCATGAGGCAGACAATGGCAGGGTAAAAGTTCAGCATCTCTGTCTTCAGAGATTTTTCTCCTTTTTCTCCTTCACTCTGAGCCAAATTGACTCTGTACACTATTCTCTCTATGGCAATCACTTATTTAATCATCACTTTAATGCTTAGAGCATAAAGATAACTCATGATCTTAAATTTAGAGTCACTTAGCACTGCGGGAACAGCAAAGACCCCAGCATGAACCATACCCTTTTAATGAAATTACCCATAAGGACAAGAAGAAAGTTTCCTGGGGGAGAAGGAATGATTTCCCAAAAAACAGATTGTCTCTTCACTTAATACAAACTTTTCAGACTACCTTATTTATGCAGAACTGAGCTAATAAACAAAGTTCTCTTATTAGCTTGGCTAAATCATGAATAATTTGCATTCCTTCTGTTAATTTTTACATTCAGAGCCATTGTCAGTGCTCTGGTGATGGGTAGGGGTTACTGGACCCTTTAATTTGTTCCTTTCAATGTGGCTACATTGACAAAATTTCTTTTCTTTGCTCCTCATCATTACTGATATCTTTAATTGACACATTGGGACAGGTAGTCAAGCTTAGCCTGACTAATTGACACGTTGGGGCAGTTGGATCTAGAGATTCTACACTGAAAATTTTGCTGCATTATTTATTTAAGGAATTTAGACTAAGCTTACATGGATACTACTTACTTATATTTTTCTTATTTTGTTAATTGAAGAGTCATAAAAGATCTGATAACTGTTTCTCTATTATTTTTAAGTCAATTTGAATGAAAGTCCCTTAACAAATACTTACATTATTATATTTTATTCTTTTGTATGCATGTTTGTGCATATGTATGAGTGTGTGCACATGACCACAGAAACCAGAACTGCACATCAGATCTGTGGTGTAGGAGGTCCTTCTGTATATGTGTTGCTTTTATTGGTTAATGAATAAAGAAGCTGCCATGGTTTGTGATAGGGAAGAGTAGATCTAGGCAGGGAAAACTAAACTGAATGCTGGGAGAAAGAAGGTGGAGTAAGAGAAAGGTCATGTAACCTCTCCAGAAACAGATGCCAGATAGAACTTTACCCAGTAAGCCACAGCCACACGACGAAACACAAATTAATATAAATGAGTTAATTTAAGAAATTAGAGCTATCAAGGAATACACTTAAGTCATTAACCAAGCAGTAGTTTAATAATACAGTTTCTGTGTGATTACTTAGTGGTCTGGGCAGTCATGAAGAAATAAGCAGCCTCCCACTACAGATCTGGAGTTACAGGTGGTAGCTAGCAACGCCCTTGTGGGCACTGAGGACTGAGTTCTGGTCCTCTGAGAGAGCAGAAATTTCTTTTAACTACTGAGCCAACTTTTCAGCAGCTCAATCTATTTTGGAGGAACTTTATCACATAAATGCACCATAAAACATATATGTAAAGGTAGCTTATAGAAACATATTTACTGATAAAAAAGATGATTTAACATTACACTAAAAGTAATTCAATAGATCAACTCCAACAGTTTGAGAAGGAGTAGAAGTTCAAATTTACATAGAACTAAATGAACCACAATCGCCTGCTTATTAAATTCTGAAGCCTCTTGTTATTTGTTGATTTTACTGATATATACAACTCTCTAAATTGCAGTCTTTAATACAATTATAAAGTCATAGATATAGGTTAACAGTAGACCAACAGACAAAAAGACATGTAAACAATTGCATTAACTAAACAATTATCTTAAATAGAGAAAACAATTATGTGAGAGTAGACTATTAGTAGAAACAATGTATAAAATTTGTATCTCTAGTACAGAGTTCCCTAATGAAAACTAAAGGTCAGAAGGGGAATCTTGTTATGTTTTAAAAAATATCTTTTGGGCCCCTCCCCCAGAAAATGTCCTCGGTTTATCAAAGCTAAGCAGTCAAAAGTGAGATATTCTTAAAACTAGAAATTTGAGTTCATTAACAAAAGTTAGAAAACTGTAGTTTATAAGTTCACAAGAGGTGATCTCAAGTTGTTTAACAAAATTCATGGCTTCAGAAAACCTCATAACCCTTTTAGTGTGTGTGTGTGTGTGTGTGTGTGTGTGTGTGTGTGTGTACATGCCATGGTAAACTTTTGGCAGTCAGAGAACAATGTCAGGTGTCAGTTACACGGTCTCTGTTGTTCACCACTGTGCCCACGGATTCCACGGGAATTCTGCTGTCTTCGCTACTCCTCTCACCACAGTGCATTACAAATCCACTCTGTCTAGCCTGGCATTGGCTTCTGGGGTCTGAAATTCATGGCTTCACATTCACTCAGCAAGTAGTTGATCAATTGATTCATCTCCCCAGCTCAGAAACCTTAGAAGAGGCCATAGTCATTCTTCTGTTGAAATATAACTTTTTTTCCTGCTTGAATAAGAAAAAAAAGAGTACAAGGAAGCATGATAAATGAAAAAGAGACAGAAAAGAATACCTGAGAGTAAGCAGTGAAGAAAAGTTAGGTTCTTTCACTTTTTTTTTAGTTCTGAAACAACCTAATGTCTTACTTATCAATCTCTTCTCTTCTATTCATACAGTTTTCAAAAACACTTAACTCTTTTGTAAACTAACAATTTTATTAATGTTTTTCTTCGGTGATTTTTAAATTCTTATTAAAAGAGTTGCCTATTTATCACCTGCAAGCATGAATATAGAGAGTACTGTAGTAGTGCACATGATATTAATTCATACCAATATGATGCCATTTATAGGGATATGTTTAAAATAAAATAAACATGAATGTATGTGGGAGAAATTATTGATGATTGCTCCTTGTTTAGAAAAGCATTTAGTTGTATAATGGGATATATATATATATATATATATATATATATATATAATTTTCAGCCTATTTTGACAATAGAAGATAGAAATTTAAATAAAATTAGATTAAAATATTACTAGTTCATATGTTTTGGAAATGTAAGAATGAGTTAGGACATTCAGCAAAATCATATCTAAATTCACAAGTGGTTTATAATTTTTTTAATCAAGTCTATCTCTGTTTATTTCTCCCTTTAAAAAAAAGTACACTGTTTTCCTTTCTTCATGATCTGGGAAGCCTCAGGTTAAAAACATCGGAAAAATTTCCTCATCTACAAGTGGAATCGGGAAGTCTCTTGGGTGTCAATGTGTAGCAGTAATTGAGCGTTTCGTCCAAGGCCTGGTACATCTGCCAACCTCTAGGGGGGCAGCAGCTGTTATCGTAACAGAGAAGTTGGGGAGTGCTCATTCTGCATACCAAAACAAATAGCAAGCAATCAGGCAAGCAAATCCATTGTGCTACACTGTCTGCACAGAATGAGATGAGAAAAAGGAAGTCTCTGATAGCCTGGAAGGGACCTGGGCTCAGGCTGGACCTTGATGTCCTCCTGTCCATCAGTAGGAATTTTGTAGAACATTAGCATGAGACAAGGCCAAGCTGCGGACATGAAGAGAGAGTGAGAAATCAATCCCATTGTGTAGACAGCTGTTGACTTTGACCAAAGGTGTGACTTAATCAGAGCATTTCCTTCCAGTGATCAATATGATGTGGCAGGAAGGCAGGATGGCTTGTGGGAGGAAGAAGCTGACAGGAAATATGTTGTAAACTAATGCCTGGAAAAGTGCAGATGAAGAAAATCTGTGAGGAACTGAGCTAGGGTGTTGGAATAGAAACTGCAGAAAATGATGGGTGCACAAGACAATTTGGAGATAAATTGGGTACATGGTGTTTTCAATACTGCACATAATATTTTGCTGGCTACTTATTCTTTCCTTTGATGTACGTCTGCACATAAAACTTCTGGCCAGCGCAATTATCTGCTTTATTGAGACAATCTGTGGAGTAGAAAAGTATTTAAACTGGAAAGGGATCAAGGACATTCTGATCAATCCTTAAATTTCAGAAGGAAAAACTTCAAATCAACACAGAGCAGAACACTAGATTACCGAAAGCAGAGACTTGTCTGCAGCCATCTAAGACAAACTGAGTGGACACACTTAGCAATGGACCAGAGTTGGATGCTCAAACTAATGCAGAATGTCACACTGATGGCAAGGTCAAGGCCAATGGCAAATGGCCTATTGCCTTAAACCTTCGCACAGTCTTTGGAGTCTCAATGTGCAATATGTAAATGGATCAGTACTGACATATTACCAGTCTTCTTGTGTATCACATTTTATAATTGTCTTCATTAATTAGCTATTGATGAGATGATGGTAGCTCATATTTAAAGAGAGTCTTAACTCGTAAATTTATCTTTCATTTATTCAAATAATTACTTTTGCAGAAGCAATGTTACAGTATTGTTGTAGAGTAAATATCTATTGTATATATTTAGAATTTAATTTAATGTTTAATTTAATTTAAAATCACTCCCATAACAAGAAAAAGGCAATGTTAAATTGTACAAATTCTAATAGTGTTATTATTCATTCTTTTTAATCTTTGGTTTGGTTGGCATCTTAACACTGTAGGCTGATTACTATTTGGTAGTTACATCCAGTATTTAATTTAAATGACTTTATCATCTCTGCATACATTTTAATCACTTTCATTCCATGTTGGAGTACAGTTCAATTCTATTAAATAATCCACTGTGCCATTAAATTCACCTTTCAGTGATGTTGTCTGTTAAATATGGTGTTTGGAGAAAAATCCATATTACTGAACATTCACTGGTGACATGAATTATCTCCTGAAGATGGTATTGTGATTCATTGCTGTAAGTTATTTGGACAGCTCTTACAGTAACTCTGTTTTACTGTGTAACACCTCATAACTCACAACTGTCAGGCAAGAGGGTGGGAGGAAGACTCCAGGGCCCCCATGCCCTTCTCAGTTCATTCTCTTTTCATTCTTTCTCAGGAGAGAGACACTCTGCCAGTGTGATCACTACTGGAATGTACACATCAAGCACTTATGTTTTGAACTATTTTGAGTCTAAGGATTGCATTACTGAAAAGAAGCAGAAAGATTTTCATCTCCAGTAAATTTATCTTTTGGCATTCAAGAGAAAATGTTTCTGTGATGACATCATTACTTCTTCATATTTCCTTCAGAAAAAGAGGCTGATTTGACCTAAACCATGTTCAATTATATGTCATATCGTAAACTCATCTGATACAAGCAGCAGGAAGATGAGGGGAGAGGCTTACGGTTGGGGCATAGATCTGGTACAATTTTGCTACATTTCAAACAAACACCAGAAGATGCCAGTCTTATTTGTTCAGGACTTTATAAATTTTGTAAGACCCATGAGTCCTCTTTGCTTTCAACATGATCATAGCTCATGAAGAAATCCAGAAATTAGATTTTGTTACTATAGAAACCGAGCAACTGATGATATTCATTTTTCTCTCTTTTTAAAGAAACCGCTTCAAAATTCATATAAAAATAACAAAAAAGGCTAGAGTAAAAACTGGTAATGGAAACAAAAGCTAATGTCTTTCTTCTTATGGTTTGTGTGATGATATCCTTACTTCTTCATATTTCCTTTGGAAAAAAGGCTGATTTGACCTAAAACATGTTCAATTATGTGTCACGTTGTAAACCCATCCAATACAAGTAGCAGGTTGAAAGATGAGTGGAGAGGCTTACAGTTGGGGCATATCATCCTGAAATCTTGGGACTTTAATAAATGATTTTGGTCAATTTCCTCTTTCCCTTTGCTCCTTCCCTCTGTTGCCTATCCCTTCCTCTCTCTGTGTCATCTTGTTTGGAGAAGTGGCATTACTTCATCTCAGCCCCCATACCATTTATAAAGGTATGAAGTAACACTTCTCAAATTATATTAATATATGCTGATATAAGAACAATAAATACATAAACAGCAACGAGAATTATTTTTTTTTCTTACAAGAAATACTTGAGGACTTAGAAAAGAAGTGTGATCTATTTTGCCCTATTTAATTCCCAGATATAAAATGAACTTAGTTGTTATGGAATCTACATACTAGAATAATTGTTTTTTCTAGTAAATTCTTTTGAGGATGTGTCACAATATGCAGCTCAGGTTGACCTTAAATTTGTTATATAGTGGAGTCTAATTAGCCTCCAGCTTCAGAGATTCCAACACTACATGACCTCCTTCATTTTTGACTATCCCAATTAATATCTTCAAGAAGCATATTTAGGGGTTGGAGTTATAGCTCTGTTGATAGAGTGCTTGCCTAGTATGGAACAAGCTGTAGGTTGGATCCCTAGCACTAATAAACAGGGACTGGTAGCATATACTGTCATATTCCCATGTCATATCTGGGAGGCACAAGAAGGAAGATCAGAAGTTCAAGGTCATCTTCATCTACACAGCAAATATGAAATCAACCTGGGATACCTAAGTATTGGAAATAAGACCAAAATCAACACCAAGAGCTCACCGATTAAATAATAGGCCATTCAAGCTCTCATTTTGTGTTTAGATGTTTTTGGAGTTCTTTGTACATTTAAGAAAGTGACTTTCTTATCTATATGGAAGTAAAAATTGATTGACCATGAACAGTGACAATTTTTGAGTAAGAGATGCTCTGCAGGATGGGATAAAGAGTGGCTAGTTGAAATCTAAGCTGTTGAATTAACATAATGTGTCGGTTCCCAACCCTGTTGCATACAGCTATTCATTATACTCCCCCCCTCCATGTCATGGTTTAGACACCCACTGAAACTCCTGTGTTCTTCTAAGGCTGCCCCTTCATACTTCTCTTCTTAGCTTTTTTTCTAGAAGACAGATTCTTGCTTACTATTCAGTCTTGAGAGACCTGACCTGAAACTGATTGTGTAGAGTAGGCTGGTCTTGAACTCACAGAGATGTGTTCTACTTGTCTCTGCCTTGTGAGTAATAAAATTGAGGGCATGTACTACCACGGTTGACCTCTAGTGTACATTCCTGACTCATTCCTCTATTACTACATGTCATGTCCCTTGCACACCTAGGCTGTGATCTGGTATGACAAATACACCCTCGCCGGGGTTTGACTTGTTGGACACTTAAGTTATTCCTATAACTTAAGGTGTTTTTAAGTCATGTTCATCATAACTGTGTGGCATTATTAGGTCCAAAATTTGCCTTTTTGTTTGAAATACTATATTCAGATATGCTAATACACATGCCTTCCCTCTTTGGAGATATAACATTGATTGGACAGGGAAATTATTAAGCAGTGTTTTCAGTGTTCCCTACTACCTGCTCCTCTTCCTACACTGAGAAAGTTGTTGAATGCTCAGCAGAGCACCATTGTTTCTCAGTCATTGTGGGCCTATGCCATTTTTTTTTCCATGAGCATGGTTCTTGGAGAGAATTGCCACTACAGAAAATGTCACAGTCATTCACCCAGGTATTTAGGTCAGAACCTCAAGAGTAATCATGAATTTTCAGAAGCTCTTGGCTTCCCTTTTCCTTCTCTTCTCTCAAAACACAGCAGCAGACAGTTCTTGCTGTCCTTTATATAACCACCCTTTGTATCCACGATGAACTCTATAGCACAACTGAGTTATCTACATGGGACTCTCCCCCCTCTTGGAAGTTTTATAAAAGTTCCTTTTTGAGTAGAAGTTCCTGAACTGTGCTACTTTCTACAGAGCCTTAACAATTCTAAGAAATTTGTTAGTTATGCAGATATTGAGAATTTGGGGTCCACTGCTGAGTTTAAGCAAATCCTTCAAATGATCCTGCTATGGGACATTGATCTGTACCCTGTCAGTTATATTTCAATAAAATGCTGATTGGACAGTAGCCAGGCAGGAAGTATAGGTGGGGCAACCAGGCAGGAAGTTTAGGCGGGGTGATGAGAACAGCAGAATTCTGTCACCCAGCCACAGAGGAAGAAGGATGAGAATCCCTTGCTGACAAAGGTATCAAGCCATGTTGTCTAACGCAGACTAGAATGTAAGATGTAAGAAATAGTCAATAAAAAGCCTGAGATAATAGGCCAAACAGTTTATAATTAATGTAGTAGACCTCCGTGTATTTCTTTGAGACTGAATGACTGTGGTTTGGATGGGACAGAAATCTCAGTCAACAGAAGAGCTCCTTATGTATCAGCACCACTAACTTTGAATGGTGTTCACACTTTTTGATTTGTAAGGAAATATCTAAAAGTCTTCTTTGGTTTTCCTTCTCTGTCCTGTAATTTATTTTTCAAACTTGAATTTATTGCTTCTGAAACACAAAATGATTTTCTTTCCTCTATTGGTCATCTTTTCTTATATGTCATTTGTTAATAGCATTTACATAAAATTAATTATGTAGTAAATAACTTATCTATCTAAAAAAGTCATTTTAAGTACAAATATATACATGGCTCTCTAGAGTTACAGAACTTAAGGAATGAATCTATCTCTTTCTCTCTTTTTTTACACATACATACATGCACACACGAGCACATGTACACACATCCAATCACACACATGTACATAGATACATGGAATTTATTGTCAAGATAATCCAACAATGGCCAGCTGTGAATAGAAAACCAAGAATTTAATAGTTGCTCACTCACACAAGGTTGGGTGTTTTCTGTATATGCTGGTATGTAGGTTTCAATGCCAGGGAAGGAATGGATGTTCTAGAAAGAAGGCAAAGAGCAAAAGTTTCCTTCTTCTTGTCTTTATATAGATTTCAAGTAGAAGGTATGGACCCACATTAAAGGTATATCTTCCTGCCTCAAGACCTGGATCAAAGGTGTCTGTCTTCCTTCCTCAAATGTCTGGACTAGAAGTGAAATTAACCACTTTAAACAAAGCAGAAAATCTCTCGTGTGACCGCCATTTCTGCATCATAGTTGATTCTAGATATAGTCAAGTTGACAACTAGGAATCACATTATGAGTAGGTTAATATTGATAAATAATTTGACAGACTCTAGAATCACCTAGGAGACAGAACTCTGCATATGTCTCTGAATAATTCTTGTAAGTGGGATAATTGAAAAGAGAAGACCCACACTAAAATGGTCAGCACCATTCGTTGGGTTTGAATCTTGTATTAACTAAAAAGGAGGAAGTCATCTGAGCCCCCAAAATTACTGTTTTGTTTTCTGACTGAAGGTATAATGTAACCATCTGCTTTTAGAAGTATTCTTTCATTAACATAGTGGGAAATTTAATATGTGTAAGCATTTAAAATTTTTTCTAATTGTATAATCATTATATATTCTGCCAAGTGTCATTTCTATTTGAAGTGTGTTCACCTCTTTCATTGTGTTTCAAAATATCTGACTGTAACAAGTGTGGATAATTTCTTGGAAATAATTCAATAACATGTAAAATTTCTCACAGCTCAAAACCATTTTAACATATTTATAGTTGCAGGCTTAGAGATAAAAGAACCACAGCCACTTCCAATGTGAAAATGTCAACCCAAACCATGGAATATGTTCAACACAAATCTGTCTTTATTCTCTCTCTTTCTTTGGTATCTTAGGATGAGATTCCTAACACTTGCAACTCTCTGATAGATTTTGAGAAAAGCTTGTACCCTCTATCAGTATAAAAAAATGAAGGTCTTTCACTTGGAAAATGCACACAATCAAGAGAGTAAAAATTGAAGAAGAAAATTTCCTTTATCACTTACAATCCCCAGTGATTTATGGAAATGTTGTTTTGATTAACAATATTGGAATTGAATTAGGCTGACCTCTTCCTTATTTATAAAAGCTTATATCTCTGGTTGTTGTGCACCTCTTTCCACAACCAGCCACCTGGATGATTCTGTAGGATTTGACAGCCTGCATTTGGAGTGGTCTCCTGTATGCCTAAGCTTAAGCTGGCAACACAAAAAACAGCTGCACAAAATCAGGCTGCTTATTATTTTAGCAACTGTTCTGAAGCAGTGCAGATTCTGCTATATTTGTTGCTTTGCCTGAGGCACAGAGAAAATAAATAGCTTCTTTTGGTTAGCTTATAGTATATATTAAATAGATCAATCCAGGTAATGCATATATAATAGCATCGGACACACAGTGTTTACTATTAATTTTATTCAGATCACTGACATTTATTAAATTACTTCCCCAGGTATTTAGTGGGTTGTATATCAAATACATATGTGCCAGAGCTTTCTATACAGAAACTTTCTGTCCTGTGTTACAGAAGAACATTTTTGAAGCTGCACACACCTTAAGGAAGCCATGCATTCATACCTACATTGGTGTGAGTTCTTAGGTTTGAATTAGAGTAGAATCTAAATAAAGGATTCTAGAAAACCATGAAAATTTAGAATTGGGTTGAGCTGCTATTCTGAGTATGTGTGGTATGTCAAAGAGGCAGAGATATTTCACATACAACATCATAATTATATGATTTAAGTGTTAACATCATTGCTTCACAGAGATGAGCCTGGGCATAGGGGACAGTTTAATTTGTTTCGGATTCCTCGTGTCTGAAACAGAATTTCTGATCTCATGCCTGTGGTTATTCCCGTTGCACTACAGACTTGCCAGAGGAAGATGTCTTTAATAAAGCCACTTTCTAATTCAGACTTATTGTTTGTTTGTTGTTCTGTAATAGTGATTTTTTGCAATATCTTGGTGTCTACAGGGCATTAAACTAGTCTGTGGGCTCTGGATGGGAATACCACAGTACCTCACTGAGGGTGAATGAATATTATACAAACTTATCATCACCAATTCAAGTCTGAAATTGAAATGATCCAAAGTCTGACTGATGCTACAAATGGAAAATTCCACACTCTGATCTCTTATAAAGTGTATAATCAAAACACAGGAGCTCTAAAACTCCTGTGCAACCTTCACTTCAAATTATGTGTATAAGATGTGTATTAAACAAAGTCAATGTTTACTTATATTCTAGTCCCTCAACGTATCTTATGTGCTTACAATAGTCTAAACTTAAAAAATTCAAATCTAAACACTTCTGGTTCCAAGGGTGTGGGATACTCCATCTGTAGACATAAATGACTAAAGTCATAACATGCTTCAGAGAGAAAGATTCTAGTAACATGAATAATCTTCTGGGAAAAAAAGGTCATGTTGTGCTATTTAAATGTACGTGCAATGTCTTAAGTGTTGACAATGTGTGTTTTTTCATGACTTTATTTGATCTGGTATAAATTACTTTTATGAATCATATGTGTCAAACAAGTGTCTTTAAAACAAGTCAAGGCAGGGATGGAGAGAAAGACAGATCAGTCGGTAGAGTGTCTGTTGCACAAGTGTAGAGACCTGAGTTTGGATCCACAGTGTCGATAATAAAAGCCAGGCAGAATGACACATGGCAGCTACCTATTATTAGGAGATGCTATTGGTGGGCTGGTGGCATATCTGGGTATGTTCACATTTTCTTTTTTCTCCCCAGCTCCTTCACTACTTCACACTGTAATCTGCTAACGTCTCTCTTTATTGGCAGAATTTGTTCTCTTTTTCCTATAACACAGCAGCCACAGAAAATGCCACAGGTTTCCCTTTGAGTTCCACACTTGGCTGCAATTTCACAAAATCTGCATCTTGGAACCACTTATTTTCAATCACAGGATGTTCTTATTCAAAGTCAGAGTCTATGTAATATTATCTCGGTAAACTTTGCATACCTTAGCAACTCAGAACCTAAAATGCATTTTAAAGAGCCTACTCAGCAATATCATCTACATAGAAGTGTCTTCAGACTATACATGGTGAGAGTCAGTCTCAGAGTTCTATTTTGTAGAATAGATAAAGCCATTGCAAAAGACACAATAATGTGCATCAATAAAAATGAATGGGAGATTATTTTAACATGTACATTCTTATTTACATTTATATCTCCCTTTCATCCTGTTGATTTGGAAGTCAAGAAAACTAGTATTTTTGGTGAGGAATTACTTATAAAAACAAAACTAGCAGAAAGAGTACAATGAGTCTTAGATGTCACCACTGCAGTAGAACTCTTTTTTTCAAGAACAAGAATAGAATTATGTTATACTGATTAATATTCAATAGATCATTAGTGAGGATGAGGATGAAGTAGAGAGTCAACATTGACTTATATAAAGCCAAGCAACATGGAAATTACAATGGAAGACAGTTATATAATACTATGTTTTATTTTCCTAATTTTCAAAGTAATTTAGGGTAGATTTATTTATTTATTCTTTAATCACAGCAGGTGTATCAGTTAGGTCCATTATTGCATGCTTTGTACAGAGTATTGAAAATAAGTCACTCAAGGCTTTGAGAGCCAGCACGTAATAGAGCTGGGATTTTGAACCTCTGGTAGACTGGGCTTAGTACCAAAATCCTTTTTTTATTTCTTTTTAAGTTTTACTTTTCCTTTTATTAAAAATAGAATATTTTCCCATATGATATATTCTGGTTATGGTTTCACTTTCTCTATTTTTTCCCAGTTCCTTCCCACATTCTTTTTCATCTAGGTCCATTCCCTCCCTTTTAATTTCTTGTTAGAAAACAAACAGGCATCTAAGGGATAAAAAATACAATAAAATGAAATAAAGCAAAATATAGTAAGATATAGGAAAACTAAAAAAATTGGAATTGGGAAAACCAGCCAACAAAAACAAATAACAGGAAAAGAACTGTTCCAACTTTTCTGCCTCCTCTTCTGCAGGGTTCCCTGGGCCTTGAAGGGAAGGATTTGGTGGAGATGAACCATTTAGTGTGGGAGGTCCTTCTGTTTATATGTTGCTTTTATTGGTTAATGAATAAAGAAACTGCCTTAGCCTGTTGATAGGGCAGAAGTTAGGGAGGCGGGAGGGAAATCTGGACTGAATGCTCAGAGAAGGAAGGCGGTAAGGGATATGCCATGGATCCGCTGCAGGAGATAGACGTGCTGAAATTTTGCTGGTAGGCCACAACCTTGTGGTGATACACAGATCAATAGAGATGGGTTAAATTAAGATGTAAGAGCTAGTCAATAAGAAGTTAGAACTAATGGGACAATCAATGTTTTAATTAATATAATTTCTTTGTGGTTATTTTGGTTCTGGGTGGCCTGGTGAACAAGCTGCCTCCTTCAAAAATTTAGGGCCGAGTTCTCCAATGTCTCTCACTTCTGCATAAGGTCTGGCTATAGGTCTCTATAACAGCATCAACAAGAAAACAAAACAAAAACAACAAAAGAACACATAAGAAAAATGCCCAAGTTAGAAACTGTAGTATATTTGAAACACAATGTAATAGGCTACTGGCATTTTTCATTTGTGAAAGCATTAAACTACTTTGCAGAGAAGAAATAACCTAAAGTAAGCCTTGCATAATTAGCTAAGACTACTCATAAAATTCAAGGCAAGTGGCTAATTAACATTTGAGTTTATTCCTAGTAATAATGAGTGGGCAAATCAAAGATATCAAAGATATCATTT
Source organism: Arvicola amphibius (assembly GCF_903992535.2). Classification (NCBI taxonomy): domain Eukaryota; kingdom Metazoa; phylum Chordata; class Mammalia; order Rodentia; family Cricetidae; genus Arvicola; species Arvicola amphibius. The sequence continues at coordinate 23,744,235 of NC_052054.1, forward strand.
TAAGTAAATACCAGATTCCATACATGATGTTAAGGCATTGTAGTGGGAATCCACCCTGAAATACAGAATTATGTATTTATTTATTTATTTATTTATTTATTTATTTAATGGAAACGGTTAGTATGATATAGAGCATAACATTGACCCAGAAATCCTATTTCTGGATATATTTCCTAAAGAACTCTGAGGAACAAACACACATTTATGAAAATACATTTTTACGTCTTGTATAATGAAAATCAGCTACTAGCAAAGTATATAAAAATCAGGTTGCTGTATGAGCAATGTGTTTGTTTTTTTTGCGACTACCAGGATGTTTCTTACTACTTTGTCTTTGTAATATAACTTGAAGACAGGTTGGTGATAATATGTGTTTATTGGTAGTGATATAATGTGTCTATTGGTAGTGATTTTTTTGCCTGTCCTGGATCTTCTGTGTTTTCATATGAATTTCAAGATTTTACTTAAATTTATGTGAGGAATTGCACTGGATTTTGACGGATATTACATTAAATCTCTAGTATCTTTTGGTTATAATGGCAACTTTCATGATATTAGTCCTACCAATCCATTAGCATAGTAAATCTTTCCATCTCCTTATATTTCCTTTTTCAATGTCTTAAAGTTTTCAATATACAAATCTTTCACTTGCTTTGTTAAATTTATTTCACAGTATTTTTAAGGCTATTGTGCATGCTGTTTTTTCTCTGATATCTTTGTATGTTTGTCAGTTGTATGCAGAAAGATTGATTGGTTTTTGTATGTTAATTTGGTGTCAATGCTTTGATGAATATATTTATTTATAGTAGAAAATTTCCTGTGTACATTTTAGAGTCATATGTGATATATAATATCATCTATAAATAAGGATACTTTGCCTTCTTTTTCCCATTTATATTTCATTTATGTCTTTTTCATGTCTTATTGCTCTGGCCAAGCCATTAAACACTATATTAAACAACAAAGGGAAATCTGGATGTCCTTGTTTTATTCCTGATTTTAGTGAAAAAGTTTTTAAGATTTTCTCTGCTCAGAATGATATTGACTGTGGACTTTAGTATATCACCTTTATTATGTTAAGATATGTTACCTGTACCCCTAGTTTCTCCAGGGAATTTATCATTAAGAAATGATAGAATTTATCAAAGTCCTTTTCTGTCCCTAATGAAATGATCATATGGTTTCTGTTTTATAATTTATTTATATAGTAGATTACATTTATTAATTTGCATATGTTGAAGCTTACTTGATCATGGTGGATACTCTTCTTTATGTTATTTTAAAATTTGTTTGCACACATCCAAGTGTTCAGTGAGAATGAATAAACAATCACATAACAGTTAATAAAGGTATCTAAGAATATACCATAAAACAAAAAAATGACAGAAGTTATTATACAGTGTTTAAGCACAACTCTTAATAGAATGATCTCAGTTCCCAAATAAATTTTCAATACTATGATACTGGATTGTAAAACAGAATTCATCTCGTTTCTGCCAGCAAGAAACACACCTCACTATCAACAATGGGATCCTAGGATAAAAGGATGGAAAAGTATCCCAAGCAAATGTAAATAAGATCAAGCAGTTGTAACTATTCTACTATATAACAAAATAAACTGCAAACCAAAAAAATAGTCTGGAGAGATACGGAGGCTCACTTTATACTTGTTAAAAAAACAACCAAATCTACTTACAGTTATAATACATGCACCAAACAGAGACCACCCAGTTTCCAAAGAGAAACACTAACATCTAAAACCACAGATTAACTGCAACACATTGAAACATAGATGACTTCAGTAAACCACTCATACAAATAGGTCATCTGGACAAAATTTAAATAGAAACCATTGGAGTTAAATGATATTATAAATCAAATGAACTTAATAGGCATCTACAGAAAATTCCATCTAAACACTGAAGAATGCACATTCTTCTCAGAAACCCATGAAACTTTCTCTAAAATCAGAAATATATTTGGATGCAAAGAAGCAAATATGGTAAATATAAAAGATTATAGTAAAGTTGAAATCATATGGTTCATTCTTTATAACCACGATGGTTTAGAATTGGATATAGCAGCAAAAAAAAGCTACAGAGACTAAAAAGCCATAAGCACAAAATAACACAGTATTGAATGACAATTGGTTCAATGATGAAATCTAAGGTAAAATTTAAAATTTCACTGAAATTGTATGAAAATGAAAATACAACTTATCTAAATATACAGGACTTGATGAAGACAGCCTTAAAAGAAAACTTTTTAACTCTGGGGCCTGAGACAAAATGTATGAGAGATCTCAGATTAATAATGATAAAATCAAAAGTCTTGGGAAAATAAGACCAAACAATGTGCCAAAACAGTAGATGAGAAGAGATAAACAAAATCAGAGCTGAAGTTAGTGAAATAGAAACAAAAACATACAAAGAAGAAAGGAAATGAAGAATTGGGTCTTTGAAAAGATTAACAAGATTGACTAATATTTAGTTAATTAAATAAAGCAAAAGAAACTAAAAGAAGACAAATTAATAAAAAAAGAGAAGAAAGGGGGAGACTACAAGACACTGAAAAAAGTTTGAGAATCATTAAGACAGACTTAAATATCCTTATATTCCACAAAATGGAAGCCCCTTAAAAATGGATGAATTTGTTGGTAGATATGATTTATGAAAATCAAATCATCATGAAGTTACTAATTTAAACAGAACCATAATGACCAACAAAATAGAAGCAAAAGTTAAGTCTCACAACTAAAAATGCCCAGTAGAGATTTATCAGAACTTCAAAGAAGAATTAACACTGTACTCCTCAAATTATTTGATAGAATATCAAAGAAAATAATACCTCCAAATTATTTTTAAAAATCCAATATTACCATGAAACCCAAAGCAAAGACCCAACAAGAGAACAAACAGTATTAAAGGCTGGTCTTCCTGATAAATATGATGCCAAAAATTCTCAATTAAATACTAGAAATTATTTTCTTAGCAAAATAGTGGCTAAAGAGTCACAAAGCAATATTAAAATATAAATATTTAACAACACTTTAACTTTTTAGAATGTGTAAATTTGCATTTTTTCAAACCATTTAATTTCCTCTATTCAAATTATTATTTTACTTGAAACCATTACTTACATTAAATTATACAGAGTTAAGGTGAAAAGTAGAAAATTGATATAGTTAATTCTTGTGTCAGATTTATAACAATTATGGCACTTTCTTTGTTTCCATTTAATCATTTAAGACTTATCAGAAACAAGAAAACTTATATTTACTTGAGGGGAAAATGCTTTCTCATGAGGGTTTCAGCATATTGTCTGCAAATGAACTAGGAATTGGGATACCTTTGGCATGGTATTAATATATTTGTCATGGGTAGCATGCAGGTTGATGTTGCTATGGAAACCAAATGTATATGCTTCCTTTTCTCTCTGTGAAGTCACAAGTGGTATCAGAAAAGTGCGGATATGTCAATCATATTTTTAACCAAGGTTAAAAAGAAGTTTATTACTCGATTTCACAGAGCACCAAGTGGCCAAACAAGTACAACTGAGACCTCTTCACTAAATCAGCCTAAATAACACTCTCATTACTAGCTTTTATGACTGCTCTCCTATTTAATGCCTTATTACCATTCATTTGTGAACAACAAGCCATTGTAGCAAGAGTATCAAAGAAAGTATGGACCTCACATTGCCTGCCAATTTCAAGCTATTAAAAAACAGGTAGTAAAGAAGGAGACTGGGCATGTGCCAAACTTACATGTCAGCAGGCTCACTCTATGTGTGGCTGCCATAGTGCATATAAACACAGGCATAAGATGTTCACAAGGTCAGAGATTTCTTTTTGAAATACATTGTCTCATCTTTGACTTTGGCTTAGCTTTCCTCCCGAGTCCCCTTTTTTTATTACATGGAATTTTATAAGTGGAGGAAATATTGATGATAGAAAGCAAATTGGAAGTCCCACTATAATTGTGAAATGGTCCATTTTTGACTAAATTTTATAGTCTGTTAGAGTTAACATCATGAATAAGTGTTGCGTTGTTGTACACTATGAAGATGTGTCTGCTTTACCTCATCTGCCTAAGGAATCATGATTGGTTTAATAAAGAGATGAATAGCCAATAGCTAGACAATAGAGAGGATAGATGGGACTTCCGGAGTGAGAGAGGAACTCAGGGGAAGAATCTGTGAGGTGGAGGATTTATAGTTAGACACTGAGGAATTCGGACATACAGTGTGGAAGAGAGATAACAAAGTATGTGATGGAATGTAGATTAATATAAATGTGATAATTTATGTCTTAAGAGTTACTAGGGAACAAATCTAAGCTAAGGTCAAACTTTCATACTTTAGAAATCTCCAAGTCATTTTTTGGGAGTTGGTAGTCCAAAAAAGAAAAAAAAATAAAACAAAACAAAAAACCCAAAAGACAGATGGCATTGCATATTATGACTTTGAAAGAATACTTTCAGTTCCTTTATTAACTGAAGATGAAATTGGACTCTTAAAAAATCAGTTTGGTTGTTTGATATTGATGACTTCGATGATTTGTAGTATTAAAAACAACTCTAAATTGCCTAAGAAAAGAAAAGGCATTTATCTTTAGGTTTTCTGTTGATGTTGCCTTTAATAAAAATTCTGGTTTTCTAAATTAAGGCAAAAATCACCTCCTTTTTCCCCTAAACATAAGGTGCTGTAGATTGTCACTCTGATGTTAACAATCTAGGTATAGCCACAGTCCAAGGTTTTAATGATCCTTGAAAAGTGCATTATTTTTGTACGTCTGGAGTCAAAAACATATTTATTTTTATTTTCACTTTTCCTTTCAGAAAGCAAATTAAAAGGAAGAATCAACAAAGTACATATATTTTTGTTTCCACATCAATTTCAAAAATAAAGAGTGTAGTTTAATGGCATGTGGGAAACAACATCAGCTCCTGAATGATGCTATTAATGTGGAAGCTCTTAGTACCTCCCCTACCAATAAGTAAGCAAGCAAACAAACAAATAAATAAACCAAAACAATAGAAGAAAAAAGTAGACTCATTTTTTGTTTCCTTTCAATAAAAACACATTCTTTTGTATTAACCCGCCATCTCAAAGGGCTATAAAACTGAGAAGGTTTGCACCATTTTAGGGCTAAACAAGATCATTATGCAGTGATAACTTATTAAACTTGGTGATTGTATCTGCAAACTTAGTTTTTCTTCAAATAGACACAGAACTAAAAACTTTCTAACAGTGCTCTTCTGGCTTTATTTTTTTTTAATCAGTTTGATAAATTTATGCCTTGTGACCTAGGCTGCTGTAAATCAGAGTGTGATACTGTGTGTTGACTGCTGAAATGTCACCTGCTAGAAGTGGGAGTTTTCAGATAATGAGTTACATAGATTCCAGAGACTCTTGAGATCAATTGAAATAATCCAATCCACATGCGATCCCATTCTATTCAAGAATGACCTATGTACACCAGCGCAGTCGTCTTTATCCAAACTCCTGCTAAAGGTGGGGAAAGAGTAATATTGTCTGCCTGGAAATAACAATAAAGCTTGTCTAAAGTCTTTTTCTCAACAGCTGTCTTTGATCATTTTATAGCTCACAAGGTAAATTGCTTCTGAAATATTAATTGAAAAATCATGAGGATGAGTTTTTCATTGGGAAAATGCTTTTAATTATGTGACACATCGAGAAATCTTAGTTACCTCCTGAGCAACTTTGAAAATGTATAGAAAGAGTGCTGATGAAAATCACCTGGAGCAAAATTTTTGCAGCTTTAAATTTCATGAAGCACTGTCTTCCTTTTTTTTTTTTTTTTTTTTTTGCTATCAGTGAAATTTTCTGTTTATTTTTAAAATAAAGTCAGATATAAGTTGCACAAATTCACAAAAGAAATGGCTCAGACTTCAAGGTTGTTGTTGTTAGAGTAGTAGGCTGTTTAGAGGTGTGAAGACTCAGCTTTGATCTCCAGCTAAACAATGCCGTGCAGGACACCAGTTCCTTTGATCTTTTGTCTCTAAAGATTGATTGCTGAGTCAAGAGAATTGTCATGAACCAGTAGCTACAGGCCAGGCTAAACAGCAAGCTTTGTCTCAGAAACAAAAACTGTCAAACAATTCTGCTTTTGTTGACAGATAGGTAAGAGCATCCTTTTTGTCCTTGACTCTGAATATCTTCTAGTTTCTTTCTCTCCTTCCTTCCTTCCTTCCTTCCTTCCTTCCTTCCTTCCTTCCTTCCTTCCTTCCTTCTTTCTTCCTTTCTTTGTCACTTTCTTTCTGGTAGTGTATTGCAGATTTAAAGTCATGATCATTTTGAGCTAATTTTTGAGTAACGTATAAGCTAATGCCTTTTTTTTCTAGAGGCATGTAATTGTTCTTATTCTGCTTCTTCAACAGGCTTTTCTGTCATCACTGAATTGCTTTTGTACCTTTGCCAAAAGTCAGTTGAAGATTTGTATGGGCCTTTTCTTGCATCGTCTATTTTATTGTATTGATCCATGTGTACATGTCTCTAGTAATTTCATATACTTTTGATGTGGCAGTTTATTAAGTAAGCCTATTATTCCAAGAGAATTATTCATTTTTTTTGCCAGTATTGCTTTTTTTTTTTTTTTAAAAAAAAAAAACTATCCTAAGGTCTAATGATTTTAGTATAGGTTTCAAATCATGCTAGTCTAGATTACAGACACTGTGAAAATTTCATAAGTAATTGCATTTAATCTACAAGTAAATTCTGGGTGGACAGCTATATTTAATATGTTGCCTTCCAACCCACAAACATATCTGCCTCGTCTATTTAACACACGGGTTTTCTTAATAACAGTGATACTTTTTTTAGCATAAAGACCCATGTGCCTCTGCCAAATTTATTACCTGCTAGAAAGTAATTCTTTAATTTCTGTATAGATCTTTTTCACATCCCCAACTATATATTCCTTAATAGTAAAATTTTTCATGTATGTTCCTAAATAAAAAAATACTACTGTAGACAGAAGTCTCTGTCCTGCCATGGTCCCGTAGCCATTCATTCCTAAGGAAACAAACAAAGACTTATATTAATTATATACTGTTTGGCCTATTAGGTCCTGTTAGCTTATTATTAACTAGTTATTACAACTTAAATTAAACCATAATTCTTGTCTATTTGTTTAGCCATGTGGCTTGGTACCTTTTCTCAGTAAGGCATTCTCATTTTGCTTCCTCTGAGTCTGGCATATGTTTTTATCTCTGGGAAGTTTTCTCTTCCCAGAATTCTCCTACTCTGCTTGCCCTGCATATACTTCCTGCCTGACTACTGGCTATTCAGCATTTATTTAAGCCAATATGAGTGACGAATCTTTACAGTGCATAAGAGTATTATCCCACAGCATTCTACAAATTTCTAATATAGTTCCTCTTTGTGCTGATGAATCAGTATTTTCTGACATGTTGCTCTGAAAATGGGCTAAGGTCATATATAAGAAATATTTTTAGTTTAATTTTTCAGTAGCTTGGATTATTAATAGAAGCTGTCTTCAAACATGGTGTTTCTAATAGTAAACTGATAAAATTAGAAATTACCATGATTTAAAAAACAAAACACAAATTATAAGAATAATTAAAATGAGTTAATTTCATATATATGGTATTTACCTATTCAAATCAATTAAATTCATAAGGTGACACAGTCTGAAGATTGTTTATGAATATTCCCAATGTTGTACAAACTTCTCAAAATATCTAAATACTCATCAGGACCTTGGGAGCTCAGTCCAGTGCTCCAATGTGGGTCTCTGTCTCTATCTCCATCCATCACCAGATGAGGGTTCTATGGTGATATGGAAGATAATCATCAGTGTGGCTATAGGACAAGGCCAGTTCAGGCACCCTTTCCTCTGTTGCCCAATAAACAAGCTGGGATATCTCCTTAGACACCTGAAAACCCGTCTAGAGTCCAGACTCTTGCCAACCCTAAAATGGCTCCCGTAATTAAGATATATACTTCCAGTCAGGACCGTGAGGGGTGTGTTCACCCACTGAGATGGTGGGACAGAACTAACGGGAGATCACCAAGAACAGTTGGAATGGGGCTGATGGAACATGCGATCAAACCGGACTCTGAATGTGGCTGACGGTGGAGGCTGACTGAGAAGCCAAGGACAATGGCGATGGGCTTTGATTCACTGGCATGGACGGGCTCTGTGTGAGCCTTGTCAGTTTGGATGCTCACCTTCCTGGACCTGCGGGGAATTGGGAGGACCTTGGACTCAACATAGTGTAGGGAACCCTGATGGCTCTATGGCCTGGAGAGGGAGGGAGTGGGGGTATGGGTGGAGGAGAGGGAAAGGAAGTGGGAGGAGGGGAGGAGATGGAAATTTTTAATAAAAAAATGAAAAAATATCTAAATACTCATGCTTCTGCCTAGTGCTTGCATCATATTCACCATCCATATTCTTTTATTGTCCTTTTTAACTCTCAATATGTGGACACACACCATCCCAAGCTTTCGGTTTGTGACAGGGAGCAAATCTCCTTCCTCTGGTTACAATAGCAAGCCTCCCTCCTATCTTACAGGCCAGAAATATTCAACTTGTCCTTCTCTTTAGACTGTTTGTTTTTCTTAACCTGATTTCTCCTCCTTTGCCATGTAATATTTCCAAACTGCTCTTCTTTTTCCAAAAGCACCTTGTGGAAAAAATAGCAATTTCACTGGTCTCATGAACTTAACCCCACTCTATCTTCATTCACATCTAGTTCAGATATTAGTCATTTCTCAATTTATCTTTCTCTGATGGCATGATATTTTTACCTTTAGTGATTCTAATATGACTATCCTTCACTCATTGATGACAGCCTTTTGTATATTCTGGGGTTCACCCAAGGAAGTATATAATTGTACTTCTGATCTTCAGAAATTACCATAATACTATGTGTATTGTATGTGCATATACATTATTTGGCAAGGAGAAATGAAATCATGTTTGAAGACAAGATGAGATCAGAACAAGTTGTGTACTTCCTGTTGTGCTTGGTCCAGCTGTTCCTGGCTGAGGGGCTGCTGGAAGCCAACAATTGGCTCACCTTTACATGCCAAACCATCTGCTCTAGCTGTATTTACTACAAAGGGAAGGAATTGTTCCCCAGTTCTCATGAAGTTTTAATGAGGACAAGTGATTGCCCTGTGTGGTCTAAGCTGTAAGTTTCTGTCCATTTCTAAAATTCTTAAGTTCTGAGGAAAATGACAACTCTGAAGACCAATATGTTAACGAAGTTTATATGTAATTTAGAACATGAACTAAGCCATAAAGTGTTAGTTCACATCATTGCTTAGAAAAATGTTAAGAAATTCATTACAAGAATTGAATACTCTTTTTTTTCCCCAGTCAGTGCTCTCAACTGCTGAGTCATCCCTTCAGTCTTTTAACTGGAATGCATATACATTATGTATGTATATACCTGTCTTATACAGTATAATTTAATCATGTTTTCCCTCTGCTCAGATCTTCACATATCCTCTCCCACCACCCTACCCTCTGAATGTTATATTCTCTCTCTCACTCTCTCTCTTTCTCTAAAAAACAAATGTCTACAAAAATCAAAACAAACAAGCAAAACTCAATGAAAAATACCAAAACGAAACAAAATGAAACAAAAAGCGCGCGCGCACACGCGCGCACACACACACACACACACACACACACTTCTGGAATTCTGTAGCCTGTTTTGTGTTGGCCAGGTACTTTTGGGCTAGAGACCTGCTGTTGCATGTGATGATGCACCTAAAGAATTAGAGAATCTGAACATCCGTACCCACGCCACTATTTTTTATTTTCATAATAACTAATCCCCAGTGCTTCATGTTTTGGGTTATATATTCACAACAGTGTTGCCATCAAAGGGAACATCTCGAGTAAGAGGAGGAAGTTTAGGCTTTAGTATCCTCCACAGAAAATTCCACCAGTAACTATCCACAGACAAAACCACCTTATGAAATGTCCATGAAGCCAGAGGCACTAATATGGTGAACAGAACAGAACACAAAACACATACAGGGAGTGAGACCATTTCCCTTGTTTTAACCATGCTCTCCTCTTCGAGTTGGCACAATCCTACACCGAAAGTTCCAAGGGCACAAGAGTTTCTCCAGACTAAGAGACCTGAGGTCAATAAACTACTTACCTTACATTCTAGACATTTCCCAGGAAGCCCACTTCTGTTTTACTTTAAGGGAAATACAGGGAATACCAGACTACCCTGGGGTCAGAAAGAAGCCAAGGAAACATGTCAGAGCCTTCAATGATGAGCACACAATTCTTGGGACAGCTTAGTCTATGTTAAAGTAGTCTCTGAACAGAGGTGGAACTTAATAGCTTAGCCTACTCACAAAGCTGACTGGGCCACTCCTAAGAGGTTTCACATGACCTGGATCTCCAGGTAACTACCTTCTGAGAACAGCCTTCTATGGTACCTCACAGTTCCACCCATAGTAGAATATGGTCATCATTGCAAGTTTGGCAAAGATCACAGGCTATACCTGGGACTTTGGCAATGCTCATATCAGATTCAAAACATATTCGAATGCCCCGCATAAGAAGATCCAAATGTACTGTGCATTTTTACAGAGCAATGAAGCTGCACTTATCTATCTCTAGTGATAACTCCATCTGACCTTAGAGTCTGCTCTCCAGCCCTGTTCAGTTGTTAAAGTCAACAGTGGTGCCATCTGGCCAGACAGTACATCCTGGGGCTTGACTATTTAGTTAAGTGTCATGCTTTCTAGTAGCTCAGCTTGACTGTATAGTTACTTCATCTAGTTGTCTTACCATATACATCACCTAGCCTGCTCTCCCACCAAGACTCAGAAAAACAATTTTTATTTATTGGGAAACATTAATAAGAAGATAGAGTACAATTATAATTACCAAAATATGTATACTCAGACATTGACTATAGGCATATTTCTTATTAGCCTTTTTCTTATGTGTTTATGAATATTTTTAGTGGAGGTCATATTCTTTATACTACTTATTATTTTATTGATACTGTTAATTGGTATATAAGAAATAATGTCAAAAAGAGTGGTTTAAGGGAGATGATGAATTTTCTTTGTTGGCATTAAATTTGAACTTTCTAAATTGCATCAGAGTCGAGGTATTCAGTCAAACATGTATTTTATCAAGCAGCTCTTAATAACAGTTAAAACAACGAAATCAATTGACGGCTGGTCCTCACGCATGAGATCTAGAGAAAAAGTATTAAAGTATTTTTAACAACTTTGCCTCTCTGGTATACTCAAGAAGAAACAGTAAAACCAAGGAAGTTAATAAAGATGGAGGAATTAAATACAATAAGTTGGCTTCTGTCTGGAAAAAGATGATGAACAATAACTGATAGAAATCTATATGAAAGAGACAGAAATTGAATGAGTGGGTAGCAGGGAACAGTGAGCAAACTAGAAATAAAACATTGAGACTGATAATGGTGAAAAGGGAGTTTAGGTTAACAGATCAAACAGAAAGCTCCATGATTTACCATGTCCCCCACAGAGAACACACTGGGAAGGCAAAGCTCCTGCTCTCAGCTGAGCCCAGAGCCAGGGAAGGCATAAGCCAAGTAAATCATCAACTGTAGCTCAAAGCGAAAATCTAGAGCCCTGGCTGAGACGCACAATTATGAGAGCCTTGAGCAAGGCACAAAATGAGACATGAGAGCCAGCAGGGAAATCAGGATGGATTTCACAGAGGGAGGGGAAAGTAAGCCTTGAAGGATGAATTGCACTCATCTCTGTGTAGTGCAAAAGGGAGAAAGCTAAATGGGAAAACGTTAGAAATGGCTGCAGTATGCTCAGAAAGCAGCAAGCGAAGTTGGAAAAAAAATGAAAAAAAAAAAAAAAGAAGAAAGGATAGTTAATAGAAAAACCTTTTAGCTGACCTTTGTAGCACAAGAATGTAACCCCAGGTACCGTGAAGGTTGAGGCAGGATATTCATGAGTTCAAGATCTAGTCAGATGAGCAATGAATTTAAGGCTGCCCTGAGCAGCTTTTTGTGGTTTCAGCTAAAGAAACAAAACAAATCAAGTGGTGCTCAGATTGTAACTTAATGATAGAGGTCTATGAAGATGAAACCCTATGTTCAATACTCAATGTGGGTACCAGGTGGAGAAATCCTTTTTTTTGAAATTTTTGAATTATTGCATAAATCTTTAAACATTTTTACATTTCTTCTGTGTCAACTAAATACATATATGTAAATTTTATAACATAAATAGATATAGCATTGTAGCATGTTTTTACTCACGCATAGCTGACTAATTACAAAACAACTATGAGCGTATTGCTTATCCTTTTAGCAACCATCCTAAAAGCTAATAGCATTTTATGCTTCAGAGTTTTCACAAATATAAATACATGTTCAAAACAGGAGCAGTTTGAGAAGCCGCAGTGTTCCTTAGCTCTTCGCTGGAAATGGTAATTAACACATCAGTAAATTACCTGTAGAATTTTATTTTCCTGGATGGGAAAATAAGATCATTTCACTCAGGGTAGGAGGCCAAGGTAAGTAATTGATTTGCAGAAAAAATGAGGCCTCATGCTATTCCCAGCAAGGGTGAAAATGTATGTATGTATGCCAATGACGTCACCACAGGAACTCATTGTTCTGAAGCACAAAGTCCTGCTCCCAGGGCATTCTAAAGATGTCCCCAGAACAGGAGGAGAACCTGAATTTGTCGCCCCATTCCTGATCTCTGGGATAAGAGGACAGACAGCATTAGGATTTTTGAGAAAGGACAGGAAAGTGATGGAGATTGTCACACACACACACACACACACACACGGGGGGGGGGGGAAGAACACTGGATCACTGAGCTGTGCCCTAGGCCCATGAACTTTTCCATTAGGTCTCTTTGCTTGATTTGGTGTCTTAAAATACTCCATATCCAAAGCTTTTACAAATACATCTATGACGAATGTCAATAGTGTCATAAGTTAGCTTAGCTTTGTTAATTAAATTACATAAAGAAAACCAATTAAAGAAATGATAAAATGATTTCTACTGTCATGTACCTGTTAACTACACAGTATCGATGCATTATTTTAAATGTCAAAGTAGTTTCAATGAGTTTTGCATTTATTATTTCTCCACTTCTTTATTTACTCTTTTGATTTGTGTGTGTGTGTGTGTGTGTGTGTGTGTGTGTGTGTGTGTGTGTGTGTGTGCGTGCACATGTTGGGAGTCAGAAGACAATTTACAGGAGTCTGTGTTTTCTTCTACCATGTGGGTCTAGGGAACTGAACCTAGGTAACTAGGTTTAGTGGAAAGTGCCCTTTGATGTTTGAGCCATTTTGATGGCCCTCAAAGTAATTTTTATTGGTAAAGGGATAATTAACACAAAGAAAGTTTGAAAAAAGCCATGTACCAAACCAAATAGAAACCTACTTTTAAAAAATTATTTATTTATTTATTTATTTATTTATTTATTTATTATGCATACAATATTCTGTCTGTGTGTATGTCTATAGGCCAGAAGAGGGCAGCAGACCTCATTTACAGATGGTTGTGAGCCACCACGTGGTTGCTGGGAATTGAACTCAGGACCTTTGGAAGAGCAGGCAATGCTCTTAACCACTGAGTCATCTCTCCAGCCCCTAGAAACCTACTTTTATGAGTTACACACCCACACACACAATGTGAGAATGTGACTCATGACTCTGTCAAGGATAAGTAAAATAAACACTAAATAAATTCTGATACAAAACTTGTACCTCTTTAATTATATTAATACAATTTCCTTAGGATATGAAATTTTTAACACAGTTCTGAGTGATTACTCTTTAAATTAATTGGGTTATAACTGTCATTTGTCTTTAAATATTATCTGTCAATCAGTAAAGAACAAAAGGGGAAGATTCTCCATGCAAACTAACAAGTGAAAAGTGATTAAAATAAATATAAAATGTTCATGATGATAAATGTCTTTAAGGATAAAGTTACAAAAAATTGAATACCATTACATTTCTATTTTAGGAAATCAAAAATAAGATCTTTTCCTCATCTCCACAAGAAACCAACACTCAGTGACAACACAGAGCAAAAGTAACTTTAACCATAAGAAGCAATAAATGCACTCAACAGATATTCTTCATGTCCCTAGCAGGTTTCCCATGTTGCCCCAGGATGAAAAGAAAGACAAGTGAACATGATTTATGTCCTTGCAGAGTTTATACTTTGCTAAAAGATTTAAGGATAAAAATGAGGTAGGTATCCTACCATACCTTTGAATAATAAAGTTTGGTATTTTGCTCAATGATACAATTTGAAGAAGATACAGCATATTATAGCAGGAAGTAACTATTTAAAGTCACTTCTAGCTTAGTTGTGCTAAGGAGTCTAAACAAATACTATGATGCTGATTTGAGATGGCTAAATTACAGGCTAGCATTTTTCTAATTATTATCGCTTTCTTCGTGTATGCAATGAATATCTTCAAAGTCTAATTAAATATGAACTGTGTCATTCGTAAGCCAAAAACTGTATTTTATTATTGCAATTAATTTCAATAATAAATATCTGGCATTCATAAATCTCTCTGAGAGCGTCATGTTACTTAACAAAGGCAAAATGTAAATAATTATCAAATGTAATATTACTGTTTATTATCAACTGAACACAAGTAAGTTATACACTTAATTTAAAACTTATCAATTACAAAAATATTCATCTCTTTAACATAGGTATCATGAGCTGACTGCCTATAAGTTTTCAATGAATTACTATGCATTTTGGTGTAGTTATCTGTTCTAATGAGTCTCTATCAGTTAATAGCTCTGTGGTAGAACACTTGTCTAGTATGTATGACAACCTGAGTACTAATCTCCATCACTAGAAACAAAAAAGAAATTTCTTGCAATTGAAAAAGAAAGGTACACACAATCACTACTAAAAATGAGATAAGAGAATGCACAAGTAGTAAATGTGCTTTAAAGTGGATGTAATTTACATCAACAATACTAAGAACAGTGGAACACCTTCAGATGTCAGGCAGAATTTCTTGGCACTTTTCTAAACAGTCTGTGGTGCCCTAGAGAAAACAAAATAATCTCTCAGTAGAACAAAGGACAGCTGCAAAGATGGCTGAGAAAGAGACCATTTCTGGGGTAGACAGAAATACAGAGAATTGGGTGTACGTATGGGTGGTAAACGGGACTATCATGTGAGAGAAACAAGGGATCTTTCTTGTGAAGGTGAAAGAGGGGGATGGATGCATGGAAAAGCAATAGTCTATATTTTAACATAACCCTCTTGCTATATGACTACTCTACAAAATAGTTCTGGCTTCACTTCACTTTTGTAAAAAGTTGACTAAAAGGGCTCATTGTTATAAACAAGGAAATATGTCGTATATGGTCTATCAAACTACTTCAGTGGAAGTGGTGAACCTGAGAAAAAAAGTTTTCACTAGAAAAATTATTGCTTGCATATTTAAAAAGTATATTGCCACAAATTGATAATATTTGATAAAGTAATTTTCCAAAAATTCAAGAGATCAACACAGCAATACCATTCCTTGGAAATGATACGTAAGTGCCTAAGACACTGTTTGGTTGGTTTTTGGTTCTTTGTTTTTTTAAACTCTTCTTTGTTGTTTGAGAAGAAATCAGATCATTCAAACTGAATCACAAGTTCCAAAAATGCCAAGAACCAAACTGGTCAATCAAATTTATCACAGGGGCAACACTGTGCATGTTTTCTTGTTCTTTGCTGTTTGAGTTGGGCTGAGAGGAACATGCTCAGAAATCTCAACATCAGATTGTCTTTGTTTTGCATCTAGTGCACCTTGTCCTTTATATTGGGCAGAGGTAATTTGGTGTAGCTAAAACCATAGCTTTTATATCCTTATAGTAAATCATAAACCTTGGCATTAGTGTCTTATATGTGTTGATTCCTAGACTTTTAGTGTGAAGGTGTCATAGTTAGCATTGCCTATCTCCAGGGAACATTCTATTCCAACTCTTTAAAATATTTTGTTTTACTTTATTATCTATCTATCTATCTATCTATCTATCTATCTATCTATCTATCTATCTATCTCTATCTATCTATCTATCCATCTATCTATCTATGTATCTGCCTGTCAAAGCTTTCATCAGGATCACATTTACTGTTTTCTTCCTCATTATGACATCTTCCTCATAACATCTTCCTCATTATAACATCTCCTTTATAGTATCAGAACTATAGGGCTAACTATTATCTTCTATTTTTATCCTTCTCTTAACTAATCCAAGTTCTGCTAATATATGAAACACATAGAGCTGAATACATTATAACCTGGATTATTTAACTCAAATTCTAAAAGTTAAATAACATGACACTGGCATTGGCTCATCTCTTGTGAATATCTCATGATAGGAATTCATGCAAGAGGGAACTATTATGTGTCAGAATTAATTTCCAGAGAGAAGGCAGGGATTAAGCTCCCTCACTCTTATGGAATGCTCCAGAATCTCACAAGATTAATTCCAACCACTGGTGGCACCATATTGACCTAGTAGCTTCCTATCAGGCCTTAAGTCTTAACATTTACATACTACTTTCCTCTCCCAGGTATTACCACATTGAGGGACAAAAAATTTCTTCCTTTTTTATTACTTTACAAATAATACCAATCAAAATTCCCACTTCCTCCCCTCCTCCCACTTCCCTCCCACTACCCCCAACAACCTTCTCCTACCCCATTCCAGTCCTAAGAGAGGGCAAGGCACCCTACCCTGTGGGAAGTTCAAGGCCCTTCCCCCCTATATCCAGGCTTAGGAAGGTATCCATCCAAAGAGAATAGGATCCCAAAAAGCCAGTACATGCAGTTGAGACAAATCCCAGTGCCATTATCATTGGCCCCTCAGTCTGCCCCAATTGTAAACCACATTCAGAGGGTCCAGTTTGATCCCATGCTCATTCATTCCCAGTCCAGCTGGAGTTGGTGCGCTCCCATTAGCTCAGCCACACTGTCTCAGTGGGTAAACCAACCACTCATGGTCCTGACTTCCTTGCTCATATTCTCTCTCACTTCCGTTCTTCAACTGGACCTTGGGAGCTCAGTCCAATGCTCTGATGTGGGTCTCTGTCTCTGTCTTCATTTGTCGCTGGACAAAGGTTCTATGGTGATATTCAAGATAGGCATCAGTCTGACTATGGGACAAGGCCAGTTCAGGCACCCTCTCCCCCACTGCACAGGGTCATAGCTAGGGTCAAACCTGTGGACATCTGAGAACCCCTCCAGAAACAAGCCTCTTGCCAACCCCAAAATGGCTCCCTCAATTAAGATATCTTCTTTTCTGCTCCCATATCCATCCTTCCTCCATCTCAACCATCCCACTCCCCCAAACTCTCCCCAACCCTCCCCTTCTCTCCCTCTCTCCCCCTTTTCCTTTCCCTCTACCCTGCCCCCGCCCCCATGCTCCCAACTTTTGCCTGGCGATCTTGTTTGCTTCCAATTTCCAGGAGGATCCATATTTGTTTTTCTTTGGGTTCACCTTAATACTTAGCTTCTCTAAGATCATGAACTATAGGCTCAATGTCCTTGGTTTATGGCTAGAATCCACTACTGAGTGAGTACATACCTTATTCATATTTTTGGGTCTGGGTTATCACACTCAGAATAGTGTTTTCTACTTCCATCCATTTGCATAAAAATTCAAGATGTCATTTTTTTTCCACTGAGTAGTACTCTAATATGTAGATGTCCCAAACTTTCTCTACCCATTCTTCCATTGAGGAGCATCTAGGTTGTTTCCAGGTTCTGGGTATTACAAATAATGCTGCTATGAATATAGTTGAACAAATGCTTTTGTAATATGATAGGGCATCTCTAGGGTATATTCCCAAGAGTGGAATTGCTGGGTCCTGGGATAGGTTGATCCCGAATTTCCTGAGAAACCTCCACACTGCTTTCCAAAGTGGTTGCACAAGTGTGCATTCCCACCAGCAATGGATGAGTGTACCCCTTACTCCACATCCTCTCCAGCATAGGTTATCATTGGTGTTTTTGATTTTAGTCATTCTGACAGGTATAAGATGGTATCTCAAAGTTGTTTTGATTTGCATTTCCCTGATAGCTAAGGAAGTAGAACATGTCCTTAAGTATTTTGGCCATTGGAACTTCTGTTGAGAATTCTGTCTTCAGTTCAGTGCCCCATTTTTTAATTGGGTTATTTAGAATTTTAAAGTCTAGTTTCTTGAGTTCTTTATATATTTTGGAGATTAGACCTTTGTCTAATGTGGGGTTGGTGAAGATCTTCTCCCATTCAGTTGGTTACCTTTTTGTCTCAATGACTGTGTCCTTTGCTTTACAGAAGCTTCTCAGTTTCAGCAGGTCCCATTTATTCATTAAGATACATCACCTTTCACAATAACCACAAATAGCATAAAATATCTTGGGGTAACACTAATCAAGGAAGTGAAAGACCATCTGACTATTACATGCCTTTCACTCTTTTGCAATGTTCCCTGAGCCTTACCCAAAAGAGTGTTTTATAGATCAATCCTGTGGGACTGGGGTATTTCTATTACTGTACACACTTCTATGCATACCTTGTTCTCAGCCACGTGAAGAGTCTAGCTGTGCTATATCCATACTTATGACTTGAGGATAGTGAGCTTATAATTCGATATGTTTAAAGTACTTTATTTAAACTTAAGCTACATCAAACTGAAGATATTTTTTATTAAATTTATTACAATACACAGGCAGTGATGGTGAGTTATAGAACAAATTAGTTTTTTACTCAAACACCTGCTCAGTGTATTTAGGCAGGATTGTTGCAATAACAATGGGTGCAAATTAGCCTCTAGCTTTCAGATCTTTATCACTTACATCTGGACCACATGAGGGAGAAGGGAAGGACTGACCTCAGCAAATCTTCCAGAGGCTAAATCCTTCCTTTGAAATGCAGCAGTTGCTTCCATAGTGTAACAGCCTTTTAGTACATATTTTTCAATTTTAGTTATATAAATACATATGTGTTTGCATGGGTGTGTATTAGTGAAAGCAGAGGATATGTACTGTGAGTGCTTCTGCTCAAGGAGGCTGGAAGAGGGCAGTGGATCTCCTTAAACTGGAGTTACAGGCAGTCATAACCTGCTCAATGTGGGTGCCCAGCATCAAATTTAGGACCTTTTGCAAGAGAAGTATTGAATGCTTAAGCTCCAATCATTCCTCCAGCCTGCACAATCTGACTTTCTACCACAGGAGTTGTTACCTCCTCCTGTTTTCTGCAAGAGAATTGGGAAGCACTTAATTTCCTTTTAAACCCCACTCTCCTTTTCTCTTGCTGAAGGACAATTTGCCTAACTAAGCTCTACATCTTTGTCTGTTAACTGGGGACTTGAACAGCTCCTTTGCAAGTTATTTTGAGGATTAAATGAGATGCAGTATTAAGCTTTTAGTGCTCATTCCAGAATATAACAAATACTTATAAGTATTAACTAGTATTAATCCATTTTCCTAGAGAAATTTCTTCCCTTTAAAAATATTCTCTCTTGGCTTAAAACCCATAAATCTGTGTATAAGAGCCAAGAGTAAATATTCTTGTGTTGGGTACATAGTACACAAAACTTCACAAATAATGCCAGTCTATAAATGTTATAATATAAATGGAAATAAACAGTTATCTTGCCTCAACAGCAGGTGAATTTACATAATCAGAGTTAAATACCTGGGATGGTGTCCATCCTACCAATACATTTTATAACATGCTGTTGATATTTTAATTGAAACACCTGTTCCTGAGTTTAGAGAAGAAAACCTTTTTTTTTTTTTAAATTTATGCTTTAATTAGTTTGGGTGAGTAAATATTTCCAAATTGCTACTCACCATATATTCTACAGTTTTGTGATGGTCTTATAATATTTTCTCATTTTAAGTCCAATAGTAAAAGTTAATTGAAAATTCCAATCATCTCCTTACCAACATAGTTGATATATATGAAATACTGAAATGAAAAGATTTGTGCTACTCTGAAATTCAGAACAACTATGGAAAGAGAGACTAATTACAATTCTAATGTAACAATTAGTAAAAGAATAATTGCTAAAGAGGAGAACTAAGTTACCATGGATGAAAAAGAAGACACTGACGAATACTTGTTGCTCAGATAAATCAGGACCATTGGACAATAACAAGACATGGAGAATGAGAAAGAATGGGGCGGGGGAACTAAAATGCCTCGCTTTAATCTCTTACTTCATGACC
This sequence comes from Arvicola amphibius, assembly GCF_903992535.2. Lineage (NCBI taxonomy): Eukaryota > Metazoa > Chordata > Mammalia > Rodentia > Cricetidae > Arvicola > Arvicola amphibius. Next base: position 23,764,467 of record NC_052054.1, read on the forward strand.
AATGAGTTAGCAAATTCAGTCATCTCTCTTCACAATTTTGAAATCAAGTGTAAAATAAAAGTAAAAAAAAAGTAAAAAAAAAAAAAAAGAAATCAAGTGTAAAATTAGAGGAGACAAATTTGAATTTGAGTCTCAGTTCTATTATGTGTGGTCAGCATGACTACAAGCAACCACTAATTTCTTGGGGAATGCCAAGTAATGATGATTGTTTGTTTATGTGCACTGTTCACTTCATTTGAAGCCCAGATGGAAGTGTGTAAAAGCTCCCTTTGCTTATTGAAGAAGACAGAGGCACTGTCTGTAGCCATTATTAAAGACAGAGAGCCGATCCCTGCCAGGCTTCATAAAAGTCACATAGCTCAGGTGACAGCAGGGACACACAGGTGGAAACTTCAAAACAAAGGGCATTTGGAAAAAGGCTACAATAACAGCTAAAAATCCTTCAAAAGATCAAGACAAGAAATCAAACAGAATGATTTAAAACTTGTGCGGTGTGGAAAGGCAGAAATGTGTTAGTAGGTAAGATGATTAAAGAATTTTGCCTTAGGTTTAATGCTAGAATAAAATAAACAGGTGACTCAATTATTCTTTCCATTTATTTCATTCATTTACTTTTTGTGGTAAACTACTGTAGAATGTGGAATTAAACCTTGTCTATACAAACGTAACCAGTGCACAACTTTATCCCTTATGAACTCTATATCTTAAAGGCAGAATTACACGTTAAAACAATTTTAATTCAATAGTCGCAAAGTACAAAGAAATTTCATCAGGGTAAGAGTAATCATGAAAAAGTTTTAGCATTTAAATTGATACTTGGAAAATGAGAAATAAGGGTCTACTCATTTGGTCAATAAAGGCGTGTTCTCTCTCTCTCCCTCCCTCCCCCCCTCTCTCTCTCTCACACACACACATACACACACACACACACACACACACACACACACACACACACACACACAAAGGGCCAGGGAAGGGAGGGAAAGAGAAAGGATGGTTAGAGACTCAGAAGATAGAGAAGGGAAGAGAGAAAACCAGAGAGATCAGGTAGGAACGATCATGAGGGCAGGTTCTTATGGAATACAGCTTTGCAACTTCAATTTTTTCAGTAGATGATGAACAGTCATTTACGAACAGAGAAAAGACAGACAGAACAAAATTAAATTCTATATTATAAATCAAATAATCTAGTTTATCTAAATACAGTATGTTGAATACTCTCTATCTTGATACAGACACAAAAGATGGCCAGAAATTACTTTGACAAGTAATGTAATATTTTGAGACAGAAAACATCCTAAGTGTGAGGCAGCTGACAATGGCAACATGGTTTCTCTCACCAAAGTGTGTTTTCTGGCCCTTCATCCTGAATTGCCTTGTTTCCTTTGTGTTGTTCAACAGAAGGGAGACCCAATTTCCAGTGCTCCAGTGCACACTGGGCTTGGCACTCAAGTGGCTTTGCACACGTCCACTGTCTAGGGGCCTGCTGCCATCCCTTGATGAGCAAGTACAAGCTGGCCTGCTGGGAAACAAGAGGCAGGTGGGACAGGCATATACTGAAGCCCCATTAGACCAACAGCCTCCAGGTGACCTGGCAGCTCGTCTCAGCCCTGTAAATGAGCCCAAACACAATCAGCCTGCCCTGATTCACCCAGCCAAATTGCCAGTCTGTGGAATCATTGACAAAGCAGATGATATTTTAAACGTTACCACAGATTTTGAAATGTTTTATGGCTTGAGTTTGGTTTTAACCTGTCTCTTAATAGTCATGCTGAAGTCATCTTCCTTAATATAACAATTTTCAAAGGTTTGTGGGCTCTTTGAACTGAATGGGCCCAGTAGAAACTCATTTGTTCATGATCACATTCATGAAGAAATAATGTTCTGTGTTGGCAGGGGCGAGGGTAGGTCTGACAGAAGTGGGCTATCTCAATAAAAAGGGTTATTATATATAAAAGATAGATCATGGCTCCTCTCTAGTTTCTTGTTTCCTCCTTCACTATGCTACTATATTTTTACCTTTTCTCCTAATGATAGGAATCATCTAACATGCTGTGATACAGCCAAGAGGGCACTTGCCAGATGCTGAAGAAATGGAGTTATCCAATATTGAAATTTGAGACTCCAAAGATACACGGTAAAAATCCTTTTCATTATAAAATATTTAACAGCATATATTCTGTTGTAGCATAGCAAAATGTAGCACAGCACACCCTAGAGATAATTGTGACAATCTTTAATTTTCATGTCAATGAACTTATTTTTCCACAGGATACCTCATTGATTTCTCTTTCTATAACAAACTTATCTACCAATTTAGTGATCCCATTACTCATGTTCCATTAGCAATCCATATACAATAAAATAAAATAATTATCAGATTCCAGTCATTTGAAATTGTATCATGCAATTTGTGGCTTCCTTTGCATAGTTTACATAATAAAGGCTTTGATGTTGCCAATGAAGAGTATAAATAGGATTCAAGTAGAAGAATGTATGTTACTTATTAAATTGAATGGAATTCTTGCTCATAGAACTTTCACCAACATACAAATAGCAGAAAAACTACTGATACAAACTCATCAATTTAGAATGTTATAGTTTATGCGATAAACCCACAAAACTATACCTGGAACTAAAGTCCTGTATTTTATACTTCTATTGATTCAAATACATTTTCCTTTTATTTAGTATTAATTTTTAATTTGTTAATTGATAATTTTGCTGATAAAATAGTACATTATATATAGAATGTTTTAAAATTTCATTTTACATTCCAACCACAGTTCTCCCTTCCCACTCCTGATCTCGCCACCCCACCATCGTGCCTCCCCAGCCAGCTCACCCCCATCCACTCTTCCCAAAGGGTAAGGCCTCTCATGAGGAGTCAACAAAAACTGGCACATTAATTTGAGGTAGGACCAAACCCTTCCTTCCCTGAATTAAGGCTAAGCATGGCATTCCACCATAGAGGATGAGCTCCAACAAGCTAGTTCATGTACCAGTGATAGATCCTGGTCCCACACCCAGGGGTCCCTCATATAGACCAATATACACAACTGTCTCCCACATGCAGAGGATCTAGTTTGGTCTCATTGAGGCTCCTTAGCTGTCTAGAGTTCATGCGTTCCCACGAGTTTGGTTCATCTGTCTCTGTATATTTTCTCATCATGATCTTGACCTCTCTTGCTCATATATTTCCTCCTCCCTCTCTTTGACAAGATTCTCAGAGCTTGGCCTGGTGCTTGGTTGTGGATCTCTACATCTGGGTTCAACAGTTACTGAATGAAGAAGGCCTTATGATGAGAGTTGGAATATTCGCCAATCTAGTTACAGAAGAAGTTCAGTTCAGGCAACCTCTCCACTATTGCTGAGAGTCTTAATTGGGGTCATTCTTGTGGATTCTTGTGAATTTCCCCTAGAACCAGATTTCTCCATAACCCCATAATGGCCCCCTCTATCAAGATATCTTTCCTTGCTCTCCTATTTCATCTCTTCCCTAATTTGACCATCCCATTCCCTCCTATACTCTCCTCTCTACTTCTCCCTCCCTGCCCCCACATTACCCAGTAGATTATGAATAATTATTTAAGAAAAAATAGACAGAGTAAAGTTAAATCCTTTTTTCCAGGGCAATCCTTGCATCCCTCTAAGGGTGCTCCTTTTCACCTAGCATCTCTGAAGCTGTGGATTGTTTGGTTATCCTTTGCTTTACATGTAGTATACACTTATGAGTGAGTAACATTTAAGGACTTGCTGAACATCTTTAATTATCAGGGAAATGCAAATAAAAATCTCTGTGATACTGTCTTCTGTCATAATGGTTAAGACAAAAAATACTGAGAGTAGTTTATGTTGGAGAGGATGTGGAGTAAGGGGAACAATCCTCCACTGCTGGTTGGAGTGCAAACTTGTATAGTCACTTCAGAAATCAGGATGGCAGTTTCTCAGAAAATTGGGAATTAGTCTACCTCAAAACCCAGTGATACCACTCTTGGGTAAATACCCAAAAGATGTTCAATCATACTACAAGGATACTTGCTCAACTATGTTCATAGTAGTATTATTGTAATAGCCATAACTAGAAACAACTTAGATGCCCCTCAATGGAAGAGTAGATAAATACAATGTAGTACATTTACACAATGGAGTATAACTCAGCAGTAAAAATCACTAACTTCATGAAATTTGCAGGTAAATGAACAGAACTAGAAAAAAAGAACATCCTTAGTGGGGTCACATAGACTCAGAAAGTACATTGTGTTTTTGAAAATATAAAACTATTGACTGGCTTATATTTATATCTTAATTTCTTACATTAAAATTAGTAATACTGAAATAATATACATACAAATAGCATTCTATAGACTGAGAAGGTTGGATATACACACACATACACTACAAATCTCAACAATTAAAATGTGGCCATGAATTTGATAGAGAACAGGAGGTACATGGGAAGAGTTGGAGGGAGTAAGGGCAAGGGAAAATTATGTTTGTGACATAATATATGTACAATATATAACAGATGTATATACATATTAGAGAGGTGTGTGTGTGTGTGTATGTGTGTAACTACGGAGTCCATTTAGTGTTGCTCATATGCACATGTATTTAGGACTGATCACTAGGGATCGATTGATGGAGGAGTGTCTATGTGTTACTTTTACTGGTTAATTAATAAAGAAACTGCTTGGCCCAATAGACCAGAAAATTAGGTAGGCGGAGTAGACAGAACAGAATTCTGGGAAAGAGTTGGGGAGAAGCTTCAGGCAGTAGCCATGCTTCTCCTTTCTGAGATGGATGCAGGTTAAGACCTCTCCTGGTAAGCCAACCCTCGTGGTGCTATATAAATTACTAAATATGGTTTAAAGCAAGATATGAGAATCAACCAATAAGAAGCTACAGATAATGGGCCAGGGGCCAGGCAGTATTTAAATGAATACAGTTTCCGTGTAATTATTTTGGGTAAAGCTAGCCGGGTGGCGGGACACAGCCCCGCCGCTCCTTCTACAATCGATCCTGTAACCTTTCATGGAGATTTTCTCTGGAGAAATCCAATTCTCCCTCTCTACACAACCAGTAATTGCCCATAGCTCTTCATTTCGGGGTGGTTTCTTGTGAACTTTCCCTCCTTCCCATTGGCATGCCAACTGGTATTGTCATTGATTATTATACCTGGCATTTTCATATTTCTTGAGCTTGCCTATAGTACCAAAATTAAATTATCCCTCTGTATTTTTATTAATAAAATTCTTAATTCTATGTGTTTTTCACATCAATTATCTTGATCCCATTAAATCCCCATCCCTTTGTATCTGAACTTCACCCCTCCTGAATAAAACAAAACATAAGAGAGAAAAATGATAATAAAATGAGAAAAAACAAAAAGGGAAGATATTAAAAGTCTTGTAATGGAAGCTGCAGTGCATCTCAACAACTCATGCTGTAAACCCTTTGACCCATACATCTCTACTTGGAAGTCTTCATTGCAAAGGATCATTGGTCTGGCTCCAGGCCTTGGTCTCTACTACATGTTCAATGCTGGGCCCCAACTAAGACTCTTCCTGCACGTCTTGTTTGCTCCCAGTGTTGTGGAGATGGTGCAGCTTTGGGCCCGCAGGTCAGATACTTTCAAGGGCTCCAGCAGATCATCGATGGAATGGATATTGGGGCAGGCCAAGTCATAATCATGGTGTTGGGCCTAGGCAGCTAGCCATAGGACTGGTCCACTGGATGAGAAATGCAGACAGCTGTCCCATGCTCACGATTTCATGGTGGCTCTCCCACACCTTCATTAAGAGGGTTGGATCTGTTGGGCTGCCCTGGCGTGGTACAGGGCTTGCTCTCCCTAATGTTGCAGCTGGTGGGGGATCAAGGATAGCTCTTCCACTCTTCTCCACAGGGACAGCTCCCCCACATCCCATGCTGCCACAAGACAGATGTTTTGTTTTTTTTTTCTGATTGTACCTTTATATTTGTATGGATATTGTCCAATGTCATTGCAAGAGAAATTTTGTTTTGTATCATATTCTCCTAATTTAACCAACTTCAAATCTGACAGGAATGTGGAACAGTTTCCTCACTGGCAGAGATAATCTCATCAATAATTTTGTCGTTTCAATCCCAGTCCATCCCCAAATCTGTGTAAATATCTTTTTTTTTTTCACAGTAAATTCTAAGGCAGTGATTCTCAACCTGTGGGTTGCGTCCTTTTTGGCAAGCCTCTATCTCCAAAAATGTTTACATTATAATTTATAACAGTAGCAAAATTACAGTTTTGAAGTGGCAATAAAAATAGTTTTATGTTTGGGGTGGATCATCACAACATGAGGAACTGAATTAAAGGGTTGCTGCATTAGGAAGGTTGAAACCACTGTTCTGGGGATGACTTGGTGAAGTTTCTGGGTATGCTTAGTGTTTTCAGGCCCAGAGTTTCTCACTCAGAGTGTATGTTCTATCAGTATCTTCCACCCTCAAGTCTATTGCCTTTCTTAGTTTAAGTATTCATAAACAATGACTAAATTTTGTTGATGCAGAGCCATAAAACAAGCAGGAATTTATTTTCCTTTATTATGGTTTCACAGAGGGCGTTTTCATTTTTACTTAGTCCTTAGCACCTTTGGTATACTTTATTTTTTTTTCTTATGATTTTGAAAAATTTTATGTTTTACTGAGAAGAAGTTTGGTTTTGGTGTTCTTAGGCATGCCAGCATGACTAGCATCAGTACTTCACATTGTGCGATCACTTTTATTACTTAAAGGTGACTTGAGAACAGTCACAGGGATACAGTGGCAGTCAAACTAATAACAAAGATGGCTACCGATTGACAATAAGTGAGTAGTATGTGAAATGCTGATATTCTTGGCAAGGGTATAATTCATGTCCTAATGGGATGAAGAAAGTTAATAGCCAATCTCAAGATGGTATATATTTAAGAAGTGTAAGTTGTTTCTAGCTAAAGCCACAGTAAATAAAAGTCTAAAAACAAAACTATAGTTGTGGCTGACCATTAGTTAGATTTGACTATTATAGGGTGTATATAGGACTATGCATATGCTTGAAAGTTAGGCTTCCTAGAGTTAATATGCTGTGTGTGTCATTGTAATGCTTCTTCTTATTGCTGAATAAGTACACATGTCCTAAGAGTCAACAGTTTCTCTTGTCTATTGATCAGAACCTGACCTCTTTTCATTTCCAGAGCAATTCAGAAAAACATATTAGGGAACATAATTGTAAAAATCTTTTTGTTTTCATACCAAAAGCTATGAGATGATGAGTTACAGTATAAATGTATTCAGTTTTACCAGAATTTATGAATATTTTCCCAGACTTAAACCTGCACTTTTCAATGGTAAAACATGGGAGTTTGGGTTATTTTATCTACTTGACAAGACTTTATGCTATTATATTTTGTTATAGTTACTTCAATGACTGTATAATGGCAATTAATTAAAATTTAATCTGCAATTTTGATTGCTGATGACACTGAAAAATGTGATATATGTTTAAAGGACAAGCAACAACTTTCATTATTGTGGTATCATTTAACACGCTTTCTGCGTATTTAATGGGAACACAGCATTTTACCATCCACCAAATTTCAGAACTTCATTATGGTCCCCAATCTTCTTGCTATCAACTCTTTTGCAAATAAAGTTACTTGTGAATGGCTTGCTTATTTGCTTTCTAAATCATTGTATCTTTCAGTGAGCATCTTTTGATGCACCAAGATGGATGTTGGCACAAAGGGGAGTGGGATAAGGAAAAGCATGTATAAGAAAAAAATAACTATGAAGAGACTCTGTCAAAATTTACTAGTTGTATAATGGCTTAAAATTCATATAAAATATAATTAACAAATCTGATCTACAGACATATAAAAAGTTTTGTTTTAAACCTCAGTTCTAGTATGGTTTGCTATCCAGTAATAAATAGCAATATTTGGCCATCTTCAAAAACAAAAAGTAAAAGAATACCCTTCAATGGAAGAGTTTTAAATGGTTTTACACCCATTTCAAAAGAATAATACAAAGGTATCAAAGTAAATACATTTACTAGAACGTGTGAAAATTGTGACTTCCTTGTATAGTTCCACATTCATGCTTGAATACAAAGAATCAAAGTTCTTGAAGCATTGCACAACACAGAAATTTTTAAAATCTGGCAAGAATCAAGAGCCACATTATCAAAACTGTACCGCTTTTACGTGTTGACTCTTGATAATTTGCTTGACGTAGCCAACAGTGCCTCTTCACTGTTAAAAATTAGTTGACTAAAATTCTGTGAGACACCAAAAATTTTGAGAGTAGAGTTATATAATTATGGTTGTCCTGATTATAATATAAAACAATCAAGAACTTGCAAGCGTGTCTTTTCTCATTCCCACCAGGGGATAATTTAATGATATGATATGTTCTTCCTAAGGTCATTAACTAATGTCACTGAGGACTGTGGGTTTGTTCTCTGAGAAGACAATTACTGTGTGTAAAGCTGTGAGAGACTCACTCATGTTTTAATACAAAGGGTTTAACATAATAAAAACATCTGTGTAAAGAAATTATATTATTCTGCATTTCAAACCTCTATGTATTTTAGAAAATGAAGTAAAAACAAAACAGTACAAAACATTAAGAATGACACCCTAAATTGAGAGAAAGAATGAGAAGGCATATGTTAGAATAATTTTCTCTCTTGAATTTAGAATCATAGAAATATAAAGTTCAAATATTAAAATTTACTATATTGTATTAGAAAGAATTCTTAAAAACACTCCTTTATTTAGTCTAGCTTGGATCTTTTGTTTTTCATAATCATTTTGTTAATGCTAAAAATATATGCCAAATTTTACGTCCCTTCCTTTCCACAAATACAAAATGAGAAAACCCAAAAATTTTATTACCCCCATGCAGCTTAATTCATAATGGGGGACAGAATTGATAGGTAAATGTGAATCTAGTGCTGATAAAAGCAACACAGAGAAATATAGTGGGCTGTGACAGATAGAGGCAAAGGAGTGGTAGCATGGGAAAGACTCAACTGTGAAAGATTTGCTTGAGGATTCTTGAAGGGCCAGGGAGGGAATCCATTTAGTATGAAAGAACAGGAAGAGAACATGAAAAGGAAAAATTATGCCTCAGAAGTGAAAGATGTGGGCAGAGTGACATCAGACTCAGGAAACTATAGACAAGGCACACAGTGTGCTGTGTTGCTTCGAATGAGAGGAGGCCATAGGCTCTTGTAGTTGAAAGCTTGATCCCAGGTATTGGAACTATTTGGGAGAGATTAAGAGATGTGGAGGATGTGTATCACCGAGGGCTGGACTTTGAGGTTTCAGAAGTCCAAATCATGCTCAGTTAGCTCTCTCTGCTTCATACAAGTGAATTTAGTTATGAGCCCTCAGCTTCTGTTATGGTACCATGCCTGCCTGCCTTGCTTTCTGCCTTCCTGTCTGACTGATGCCTTGTGTTCTGCCATAATTGCCATGGACTCCCACCCTCTAGAATCAGAGAACTAAATCAAATTACTTTTAGAAAAATAAATTGCGTTGGTCATGGTGTCTTATCACAGCAATAGAAAAAATGTGCGTTATTAAAAATGTGTTTAAGCTATTGTGTACTTTTGGAGTTTTCAACTTTTTGCTTTAAAAGTAAGAAAATCTTTAAGAAAGTCAGGACCGTGAGGGGTGCATTCACCCATGGAGACGGTGGAACAGAACTAACAGGAGATCACCAACTCCAGTTGGAATGGGACTGATGGAACATGCGACCAAACCAGACTCTCTGAATGTGGCCGATGGTGGAGGCTGACTGAGAAGCCAAGGACAATGGTGATGGGCTTGGATTCTATGCGTGGATGGGCTCTGTGTGGGCCTTGTCAGCTTGGTTGATCACCTTCCTGGACCTGGGGGGAGTTGGAAGGACCTTGGACTTAACATAGAGTAGGGAACCCTGATGGCTCCTTGGCCTGGAGAGGGACGGAGGGGGGTTATGGGTGAAGGGGAGAGGAGGGATGAGGGAGGAGGAGGGGAGGAGATGGAAATTTTTAAATAAAAAAATAAATCATGAAAAAAAGGTAAGAAAATCTATTTGATAACTTTGATCAAAGAAACAATGTGACTTTTGCCTTATAATTAACTAAGATTAATTAATTCTCTCAGCTCCAAAGAATATCATGTGGTAAGAAGTGGAAGTAATGAAAGCAGTCAAAGAACTACCAGTGACAGGTGAAAGATGGTTGAGCTTCACCAACAGAAGTGTCATTGTGCATGACAAGGAGGTGGCTAAAGAGTTGGCAGTGAAAGATGACTGGGCTAAACTGAAGGATTGTGTCACATCGGTAGTTTGTGTGTGTGTGTGTGTGTGTGTGTGTGTGTGTACCACACCAGTGCACACACACATGGACACGTGTAAGTAGAGAGCACAGGTTGATATTCACTGTCTTCCTTGATTATTCTTCACCTTATTTTCTGAGCTAGGCTCTCCCACTGAAGCCAGAGCTAACTGACCAACTATGTAGTTTGCCAGTCAGCTCAGGCATACTGCTTGTCTTGATTATAAATTCTGGAGTGAGGGACACACTGGAACAGCTGGATTTTTATATGGGTACCAGGCACCTGAATTCAGGTCCTCAAGCTTAAATCATAAGCAAAGATATTATCCACTGAGCCATCTCCCCATCTCCTCAGTGGCATTTAATAGGATGTAAATAATTGAAGGAGATGGAGAAAGGATTATTAAGAAAGTGGGAAATAAAGTCAGAGAGGATGAAGCTAGATCAAACACATGTGGTGTCTCAGAAACCAAGGTGAGAAACTATGCAGAAAGCACGAGAAAATGCCTCCTTGTAAGATTGTGCAGAAGATGAAACTGAGAGGTGACTCTCAGATTTGGCAATTAGAATGAGATTGCTTGGTGCCAGGAACAGTATTGTTAGTAGGGTAGGAAATGAATACTTAAAGATAAGATTAGAGTAAACAAATAGAGACAATTATCTTCTGTGTTTTGATATAAAAAAGAAATGAATATGACAGCTGTAAAAGAAAATGTGTCAAGAGGAGAAAATGGTAGCACGTGAGTCTTTGGGGAACTGGTATAGGGGAGAGAAGGGGAAATGATGACCTATTTAAGAACCTAATCATAGACAACATCCAAAGCATTTCTCCCAGCATATCTCACATTGCTTCCCTACGTTCTTCTTTTTAGGTTATCCTTGCCTTTCTTGCTGAGGCTACCTATAGAATCATTTCTGAATATGAATACGCTGCTTCTGGCTCCAGAAATGTTTGGATCATTCCCTAGAAATTAATTCGTAGTCTGCTTTGTTTTATTGGCAAAAACATGTTCTCATACTTCCTTAGACAACGTAAGGCATCTCCTCTTTAATTCACAATGTATCAAAAGCCTATTTATGAATTCAAATACTCTTAAATAGGTTGTTTTGTAAATATCAAGCAGTTATGAATGTATTTTACATTGCATATATATTGAATTACATTTATATTAAGTAGGGGATATAAGAAAATAAACTTTTATATTTTTGTTAGAAAACTAGGAAGTGTTACTTTGAATTGCACACATGTAAACCCCTAAATTCCTTCTTATGGATAAAAGGTGAACTCCCCATAACGAGGCTACACACCACTTCTATACACCTTATCCATTCCATCACTTTTTTTCCCACTTATTCTTCTTGTTTTTTCATTTAAAAGAATATAACTGAGAGCTAACAAGACAGTTTAGTGGGTAACGATGCCTAGGACCAAGGCTGGAGACTTGAATTTAGTCTTAAGAACCAACATGAGGAAGGAGAGAACAGGTGTAATTTATCACACACACACACACACACACACATACACACACTCATCCATGCGTATACACATATACACACAAAAATTAAAAACATATGTCTGATAATAAGAGGAATAGAACTTTGCTATGAAAAATAATTAGTGAGAAATTCAGGAATAAAATAAATAAATTTCCTCAGACTGGTACCTATCAATTTAACATTTTGGATTCTTTTCTCTAAAATTATAGAATTTCTTATAAGAAATAAAGCATGCATAAAATGTCACTTCAAATGTTGCAACCTCTATATTCTATGAACAAAAATTCTTCAACTGTTTATATACATTACTATTTTCTTACAAGAATACACCTGTTAAATCTGAAAAATCTTCAATAACGTTGTATATCAAACTGGATGATATGTAACAGAATGAAAAGTGATTCTTGCATCTTACCCTGAACAAAACAAAATTCCAAATTGATCAAGAACCTCAACATAAGATCTACTATTCTAACTCTGATAGAATAAAAGCTATGAAACAAACTTCATCTTTTCTATATAGTGCTGTGGAATATTATTTTAAGATGTGTAACATTTTTTATTTGGTGGAACAATTGTTTAAAGATGTTAAGATGTGTTGCATTATTTTATGTTTTGTTTGTTTAACTCTGTGAAGCTGTGTTTCTTTGCCTGTCTAAAATACCTGATTTGTCTAATAAAGAGCTGAATAGACAATAGCAAGGCAAGAGAAAGGATAGGTGGGGCTGGCAGGCAAAGAGAAAAGGAGTAGAAAAAAGAGAGTTGTGAGATCAAGGAGAGAGAAGAGGAGAGACCAGCCACCCTTCAACACAGCAACCGTAGAGTAAGAGGGGAAGCAAAATATATAGAAGTAAGAGAAGGAAAAAGTTCAAAGGCAAAAGGTATATGAAGTATTTTAAGTTAAGAAAAGCTAGCTAGAAACAAGTCAGGCTAAAGCTTGGCATTTATAAGAAAGAATAAGCCTCCATGTGTGACTTATTTGAGAGCTGGGTGGTGCACCCCCAAAGAGTAAAGAATAAAAACAATAAAAAGCAATGTATAGTCACCATAAAGGACTTTATGAATAGGGCCCTGGTAGCAGAGACATTAGATCAAATAAATGGACAAATGGGACTTCGTGAACCAAACTGCTTCTTTGTAGCACTAGACATTGCCATTTGAGAGAAGCAGCAGCCTTTATAATGGGAAAAACACTTACCAGGTACACATCTGGTAAAGGGTTACATTTAGAGTATACAAAGAACAAAAATAATGAATAAAACATCAAGAAAACAAATATTCCAATTAAAAATTGGGCTAAACAGTTCTTTAGAGAATAAATACAAATGGCTGAGTAATACTTTTTAAATGTTCAGCTTTGTTAGAATAAATACAAATGGTTGAGTAATACTTTTTAAATGTTCAGCTTTGTTAGTTACCAAAAAGTTTAAATTAAAACCACCTTCAGATTTCATCTTACTTCAGTCAGAATGACTAAAATTAAAAAAAAAATGACAAGAAACGCTGGTGTGGATGTAGATGAAGGGGGCCACTTGCTCACTGCTGCTAGATTTCAAACTGTGCAGTCAGTATGCAATGAATTCAGTACAGATTTTCTTTAGGAAAACATGAAATAGATCTGTCATATCATCCAGTTCTGCAATTCCAGGGCATACACACAAAGGACTGTGTACCTTGCTACAAAGATATTTCCTTCTCCCTGTTCATTGCCTGCTCTAGTCACAATAACCAGGAAATGGAAAAAGCCTAGGTGTACTTTGCTGAACGGATGAATGCAGTGCATGGGCATAATGGAACAATATTCAGCTGTAAAGAAAACTACGTTCAGAACAGGAAGATTTAAACTGGTGGATGATAGTGGACCACAGTAAAAGGAATATGGCAGGAGATATTAATACAGAAGAATTCTGAAGAAAATTTGGAAATCTGCTACTGAAGCTTCTTGAAATATAGACATATTCACATATAGAAGGAATTTGAGTGGAATTATCCTATAACGTGGGGACAATGCAGTTACTAGATACCACAAAATATGAAGCATACAGCTCAGTGCCAGAAGGAAAAATTTACCTCTTTTGGGGTTGTTATTCAGTGGAGTTCCATAACATCCCACGTCCAAAATCAGATTTTGTTGTTGCTGTTCTTGTGTGCTCATCAGAACTTGATCCCGCTGCAGAACAAAAGACACATTTCACTCATAGGGAGGGGAGACAAAAGTGGGTCCTGACTTGGACGTTTCATATACAAAGTCCTCTCCACCAGACTGAACTCACGCTTGGTGCTGCTAACTGGGCTAAAAGCCTGTGGCAGTGTCAGTCACGGGATTGGCAGGAGAATCGAGTACTATTAATTCTGCTAAATGAACACTGTATTAAACTTCTAAGTCCTTATCTTTATACCCATAGACTTATACATGTCTCAACTCTAATCAAAGAAGCTTCATTTTTAACATTCATTTTATAACAGCTGATAGTTCACACAAAATTCACCCAAGTTGAGATGTAGAGAGTAAGAGACTGTGGACCGCTCTTCTCCATATGGTACACTTATATCATGCCTTTTTCCTGCAAGGCTCAGGAATCACTGCCTAAAAGAGACTGCAAAGATTGTAAGAGTCAGAATGGGTTTCTGCAGTGAATGATTTGCCGGAGATGACAGGACCATTGCCGCATAGATTCACAGCAGCTGTGACTGCCGGCACAAGATTTATATAACATGATGTTAGAACAAATTTCAGCATGGATGGGTCAAGGGTTCATGAAGTCCTCCAGATAGCCGAGAGGATATCAGCAACTGACAGCTGCTGGAGGAGAGCTTGCTCTATGGGTGTTGCCTCTAAGAGGCAACCAATTCAACAGTAGATGGGTGCCATACCCAGGCACTCACAGGTAGCACTAGGTAGACACTAGAGGAGGGAGGGGAGAGGAGAAAAATGTAGAGCTCAATAAAAATCAATTAAAAAAAGAAACAACAATAAAAACAAAACAAAAATGCAATGGGGGTGATGTGGGATTTCCCTCTATATGCTGTGATTACCGTTAATGAATAAAGAACCTGCTTTGGACCTGTAACAGGGCAGAACATAGGTAGGTGCGGAAGATGGAACTGAATGCTGGGAGAAAGAAGGAAGCCATGGAGCCACCAGAGACAGCCGCTGGGAACTTTATCTGGTAAGCCCCAGCCATATGCATTAATCTGCATATCAGATTAATATAAATGGGTTAAATTAACATAAGAATTATCCAATAAAAAGCTAGAGTTAAAGGGCCAAGCAGTTATTTGAATAATAGAGTTTCTTTGTGTTTATTTCAGGTTTGAGCAGCTGGGAACTAAGTAGTGTCCCCAGCTTCCTTCCTACAGTGGGGAAAAATTCAGGGTAGAGATAAGGGATAGATTTGATCAACACACACGTATATCAAAATCTCATTTAAAACATTCCAATTCCTAAAACTTTATGACTTTATTGATGTCAGCTGATGTAAATTTCATGCTTTATCATGATACAGGCCTAAGATGGATCTTAGGTTACTAATTTTTAAGACAGACTGTCTTAGTTTCTTATCTTGTGGCTATGAAAACATACCCTGACCGAAGCTACATAAGGGAGAAAGAGTAGATTTTAGCTCCCAGTTCCGGGGTACAGTCCATTATACCTGAGAAGTCACAGCAGCAGATTCTACAGGGGCCTGGTTGCATCCACAATCAGAAACACAGTTCAATGAATACATGCACGCTTGTGCTCAGTTTGCTTTCTCCATGTATACAGTTCATGTTCCTCCCACATTTAAGATGGGTGTTCCGTCATCAAGTAGAATAATTAAGATAATCATTTACAGGCATTTCCTTCAGCTCATCTCCCAGGAGGTTTTACTTTTGTCAGATTGACAGTTAATGCTATTATATAGGGGACTGCCTAATAGACAGCTCGGTTATGAAAATCCACTTAACAGTACACTAGGTATTTGTCTCTCCCATTGGACTTGTTGCCAGGGGTGTGAAGTAACGTTGGAAAGAAACGTTGGGAGTCATGTTCAGATTCTAAAATAGTATACAATCCTAGTTCACAGTCACTGAATTTCCATTAGATGGCAACACATGTTCTTTGTTATGCTGTGAAGCTAATTAGAAGCATTGCAAAAGTTTACCGCTTGATTATTTTTAACTTAATAAAAATATTTAATGAACATCGAGGTGTTCATAGGAAAGGAGAGATTTAGATGACTGTTTGTAGTCAAAACCAATCATAGATTTCCTGCTTGTTTTCCTTACAGTCATTCCACTTCTGGAATCAGGACAACATGGTCTGCACACCTCTGTTGTGCAGCCTCACATATTGTCAGTGCCGCAATGGCTAATCTGTTAATAGGAGAGTAAATGTCTGTAAATATGTCTGTGTGTGTCTAAGGAAAGCATGGGAGAATGAAATCAAAGACTGTGTTAGAAAAGCAGGTGGCTTGAAAAAGAAGAGGATCTTGAAAATTTTACTATTTGTTGATGTTGTTATAACCAAGCATCCTTCTTTTCCATGCCCATTGGATGTGTCTAGCCAGGCACGGTGGTATACTGCTGTCCACTATTTCTGGCTCTAGCAAGCTTTCTCCCTCTCTTTTGCAATGAGGCAAATATCTTTGCCTCTGACCCTGAAGCATACAGTGATACTACTGATATCAACTTTACTGTTCTATAGGAAGCATGAATGCAAATGTAGGTTTGGTGGTTTGAAAGAAAATGGCTCCCATAGGCTCATAAAGAGTAACGTTATTGGAAAGTGTGACCTTGTTGGAGTAGGTGTGGCATTGTTAGAGGAAGTTTGCCACTGGGGGCAGGCTTTGAGGTCTCAGATGCTCAAATCAGACCTAATGTGGAACAAGTCAGTCTCTGCTGCTTGTGGGTCAAGATGCAGAACTCTTACCTCCTTCTCCATCACTGTCTGCCTGTGTGTCACCAAGCTTCCCTTCATGACAGTAATGGACCTAAGTTCTGAAAGTGTAAGCCAGCTCTAATTTAATGTTTTTCTTTATAGAAGTTTTTATGGTCATGGTGTTCTTCACAGTAATAAAAACCCTAACTAAGGTAATATGTATGAAAATAAAGAAAAATAAACTATGAAGTCTTTGTGCTAGATAAAGCATTAGATTAAATAGCTTTAAATTTTGCAACAAAATTTTAAATAACAAAATGGCAGTACTTTGATAAACTTCTATTGTTTTATCCATGAAATATATTGATTCTAAATATACTACCCACTGTATTAAAAATTATAATCTGCAAACATTGTACCAACTTACTCAGTTCCACAAGAGAGGTCAAAGTGCTTTGTCTTTTGAGACTTCAGGGATACTGTAGGAATTTCAATTCATTCAATCATTTTCAGAAATATATAGCATTGTATTAGATGTGGGTAATGTCTCTAAATATATTTATCCAACCCTTTTCTGTATGATGTTGGGGTCTAAAAAAAGTTATAGCAAAATGGAACTAATATACCATCAGTCATTCAAAAGTTACATATCTTAGAAAGTCACTAGGTGGCAAGAATTTTCCAGCTCCATTTGAAATCTCTAGGACTAGGTCCATCCTGGACCAAAATTGTTAAGTGTGGTTCTGGGAATTATTTTCCAGAAAATAAAATCTGTTGGCATGAAAGCATTTGAAGACTTTATTTTCTTAGGTTCTGTAGACAGATCAAGTAGTACCAAATTCAAAATAAACATAAAGAGCTTAGTGTCTTCAAGATGCTTCGAGAGGAAAGTTGATGAGAAAGTACTGTATGTGCTGTATCTGAAATGGTTTAGAAACCTCTTACAAAGCACTTTCAGAGAAGTTATTGATCAAGGTACCTAAATGCTGCCATGTTAATTGAGTTACTTTAAATTATTTTACTCTCCCTTTGTTTAGGAAAAGAAGACAACTTAGATATTTGTCTTATAAACTTTGCATGCCTTTATAAGTATGCATTCTTTTAGACCTAAGATCTATATTTAATATCTCTTTAGTCATGGTGTTGATGTGCCAATGACTAAAGAAATTGGTCTTTTCTCCTTATCCAGAGAAAGTAAATTTCAAGTAGTCTCAGCAATCAATATCATATGCTCATGAGTAAAAATGCCTGCAGTCAAACTTGAAGATCTGTTTTTTTATACCTGGGACACACATGATGGAAGAAGAAAGCTAGTCCCATATGTTGTCCTCAAATGTCTGCTTGCAAGCTGTCACACAGAGTCACACACATGAGTGCACTGTGACACACACACACACACCAATAAAAACCAACAAAAAATAAACAAATAATGTGTAAAAATCTTGATATTGACTAGACAGTAATATTTTCGAAATGTTCAAAGAAATTTTTCTGAGAACAATAGATTGTGGCATCATAAGCACAGCCCAAACTTACCTGCACTAGGACAGCGAGCTGAAATTATCAGGCTCACATTCCAGGTATTGAGCCATTTGAACAGCAGTCCTCCAAATTTCAGTGTTGCCATGACAACCTCTGTATTCTTCTTCAGGTATACACTGATATCATGTCTTGCTAACTGAGGAGCCCATGTGATTTCTCTGGGTAGCTACTTAAATTATCACCCTTTAAAATAGTGACAATTAAAAAATTTTCACTTCATGGTGTATTAAGGTATCAGGCAGCTCTCAGAAGAAGCTAAGTGATAATTTTTGTAATTATCTATCTACAAAGTAACATATGATGCCTTACAAAGAGGAGTGATTACATTCTTAGTGCTCCTAACAAAAAAACCCAACAAAACCCCTTAGATTCCTAGAATTTATACTTTAAATGCATGTGTGGGTCATAATTTAGTTGCAGAAGGGGGTAATTAAGGGGTGTGGTTGGCTCACCTGCTTGACCTTAGCAGAGAAAAAGATGTTTCAGATCCTGGAATCTAGGAATTCTAGAAAAGGAAGGCAAAATAATATATTTCATTTTCACTTCTCACTGGTGATGATTCTATTGCTTTGATGATTTTTCTCTGTTCTTATTAGAGAGATAGGAGATACTAATTTTCAGAGACAAAATATTATTTTGTTTCATGATATAATGCTAGAGTTTTGTAGGTCAGAGAGCTAATATCTAGTATGCAAAAGAAATTAGATATATTGATATACACAATAAAGGAAGGTATCCTAACATTAGAGATATAAAAAATATATTCTTTTGTATATTTTTATAGATTGTTATCTCTTAATTAATATCCACCTCCTTCTAATGTGTACACAGTTTATTAAAAAAAAGTCATGGTAGAAAGAAGTAGCTCAATTGCAGGAAACTTTTGGCACTGTCTTATTCTTGCAAGAGGCCTAGGATATCTAACAAAATCCTCTGTAACAATTTTTGAATTTTTGGTTAGAGAAGTCCAAAAGACTTCCCCCAGATAAAAAAATAATGCAATTGTCATTTGTGACTCCCAGAAATTGAAGGTAACACCCTATTGCTGGAGATACCACACAGGAAGGATTCATCTGACATGATACCCTTCTCTCTGAATAATGCCTTTCACAGTAATGGATAATATACAAGCAAACAGCCAAGGGAGAAAAAATGTCAATAATCATACACATCTGTGATACCTATATTTCATATAAATTCTTTTCTTGGTGTTCAATTTTTTGAGTTCTTTGTATATTTTAGACATTATCACTCTATCGGATAAGTAGTTGGCAAAATCTTTTTCCATTCTACGGAAACTTCTTTGTCCAAATGGCAGTGTCATTTACTGTACAGAAGATTTTCAGTTTCATGAGATCGTATTTATTGTTGATCTTAGTGCCTTTGATAATGGTGCTGTGAATATAAACTATATTCACATGTCAGACAATGAGTTGAAACTATTTCCCATTTTCTCTTCTGTCAGGTTCAGTGTATCTGTTTTTAATACTGCAGTTTTCATCCACCTGGAATTGAGTATTGGCCAGGGTGATAATTAAGAATCTATTTGGATTCTTTCACACACAGCCATCCAGTTTGGCCACCACCATTTTTGAAAATGTTGTCTTTTTCCAGTATATATTTCTGTCTTCTTTATTAAAAATTAGGTGTCCATAGGTGTGTGTATTTGTGTGTGGGTCTTCCATCCAATTACATCGATTGACAGATCTATTTTGTGTCACTACCATGCTGTTTTTATTGCTATATTTTTGCAGCACAACTTGAAACTGGAATGGTGTTCTTTTATTATTCAGGATTGTTTAGCTATCCGGTGGGGATTGTGTGTGTGTGTGTGTGTGTGTGTGTGTGTTTCCACATAAGACTGAATATTGTCCATTCAAGATCTGTAAAGAACTGTGTTCAAATTATGATGGGAATTCTAATGAACCTGTAGGTTACTTTTGGTTGGATGGCCATTTAAACTACATTAAATTATCAATTCATGAACATGGGTGATCTTTCAATTTTCTAATATCTTTTTCATTTTTTTCTTCAGTATTTAAATTTTTCATCATAAAAGCTATGCTTTGTTACATTACTCCAAGATATTTTAAATTATATGGGGCTATTTTTATAGGTGGTGTTTCCCTATTTCTTTCTCAGTCCAGTTGGTTATTGGCATATAGAAGGGTTAGCTAATTTCTGTTTTTAGTTAATCTTGATTTACACTATTTTCTTGAAAGTGTTTATCAGTTTACAGAGGTTTTCTGATGGAATTTTTAGGGTTACTTAAGTATACTATCATATAATCTGCTACTAAAGATACTTTGATTTTTACCTTTCCAATTTATATTCACATCTTCAGTGTCTTATTGTTCTAAGAGTTTCTGCACAATATTGAATGGATTTAGAAAGAGTGGACAAACTTGCTTTGTTCCTGATTTTAGTGGAATTTCTTTGAGTTTCTCTCCATTTAAGTGGATGTTGACTATGGATTTTCTATAAAATGCATTAATTATGTTAAGGTTTGTCCCTTGTATCCTTACTCTCTCCAGGACTTTTTATTATGAATGGTTTTTGGATTTTGCCAAAGGCTTTTTCTGAATCCAATGAGATGATCATGTGGTTTTTGTCTTGTAGTATGTTTCTAATGTAAATTATTGATGTATGTTGAAACATTCCTGCATCTCTGGGATGAAGCCCACTTGATCATCGTAGATGATCTTTTCATTAAGTTCTTGGATTGTTTTAGAACCATGGTTTGTAATTTTCTATGTTGGGTCTTTATGTTGATTGGGTATCCAGGTAACTGTGATCATGTAAAATGAGTTGGGTAATGATCCTTCTGTTTATATTTTGTGGAGTAATTTTGGGAATATTGGAATTAACTCTTCTTTGAAATTCTGGTAGAATTCTGGATGAAAACTGTCTGGTTCTGGGTTTGTTTGTTTGTTTGTTTTTGACTGGGAAACATTGCTTGTATTTTTTTTTAAATATTTATTTATTTATTTATTCATTTATTTATTATGTATACAATATTCTGTCTGTGTGTATGCCTACACGCCAGAAGAGGGCACCAGACCCCATTAGAGATGGTTGTGAGCCACCATGTGGTTGCTGGGAATCGAACTCAGGACCTTTGGAAGAGCAGGCAATGCTCTTAACCACTGAGCCACCTCTCCAGCCCCCATTGCTTGTATTTCACTAGTATTATTGGTCTGTTTAAATTGCTTATCTGATCTTGATTTAACTTTGGTAAGTGGTACCTATTGAGAAAATTATCCATGTCTTTTTAGATGTTCCACTTTGGTGGAGTAGAGGTACTTAAAACCTTATTGTTTGCTGGTTTTCTTTGGTGTCTCTTGTTATGTTCTTTTGTGATTTGGGGTAAAAGTTTGTCAATCTTATTGATTTTTCTCAAAGAGCCAACAAATTGTTTCATTGATTATCTGTATTGTTGTGCTGTATGGTTGTTTCTATTTTACTGATTTCGACCCTGAGTTTAATTATTTCTTGCCATCTACTCCTTTTGGATGTGATTTCTTCTTGTTTCTAGAACTTCCAGGTATACTCCTAAGTTAATAGTGTCAGATCTGTCCAGTTATTTAATGTAGTTACTCAGTGCTATGTATGTACTTGCCTCTTAGAACCACCTTCAATGTGCTCAATAAGTTTGGGTATGTTTCAGAATAGTTTTTATTCAGTTCCAGAAAGTTTTTGATCTCTTTTTTATTACTGTCTTGACCCATTTTTTATTCAGTGATGTGTTGTGAGTTTCTGTTAGTTCGTAAGCATTATGCTCTTGATATCTTGCTTTAACTCATGTGGTAAGATAGGGAATATGATGTCATTTCAATGTTCTTATGTCTATTGAGACTTCCTTTGTGCCTCAGTATGTGATAAGTATTGGAGAACATTTTATGAGGTGCAAAGACAGTATATTCTTTTGTGTTTGAGTGAAACATTTTGTAAATATGTTAGGTCCATTTAGTTTATAATATCAGTTAGCTCCAAGAAGTCTCTGTTTAGTGTTTTGTCTGGATGACCTGATTATTGGTGAGAGTGGAGTATTGAAATCTCTCACTATCAGTGTGTGCATGTTTCAACATATAATTTAAGTTGTGGTTGTTTCTTTTTGAACTTGAGCATCCTTGTGTTTCATGGATAGATGTTAAGAGTTGCAATGTCCTTTTGGTGTATTTTTAATCTGATGAGAATATAGTGTCCTTCCCTATCTCCTTTGAGTAGTTTTGGTTTGGTCTACTTTGTCAGATATTAAAATCCCTATCAAAATTACGCTTCTTAAGTCCACTTACATAGAATAGTCTTTTCCCATCCTTTTGCTCTGAAGTGATGTCTGTCCTTGATGTGTTTCATGCATGCAGCAAATGCATGTTTTTCACTTTTATTCTTTTAGTCTCTGTCTTTTAATCTGGGGGAGTTGAAACCATTATTTTGAGTGTGTGTGTGTGTGTGTGTGTGTGTGTGTGTGTGTAGTGTTTCTTCTCTTTTAATGTGCAGGCCTGGGATGATTTATTGTTTTTTTGGTTGTAACTAAACATTTTATTTTATTTCATTTTATTTTGGTTTTTCGAGACAGGGTTTCCCTGTAGTTTCTAGAGTCTGTCCTGGAACTAGCTCTTGTAGATTGGGCTGGCCTCGAACTCAGAGATCTGCCTGCCTCTGCCTCCCGAGTGCTGGGATTAAAGGTGTGCGCCACCGCCGCCCGGCATAACTAAACTTTTTAATGTTGGAAATTTCTTTTTGGTACACTGTATAGAGCTGTATTTCTAGATAGATGTTGCTTAAATTTGGTTTTATCACGGAATGTTTTCTTTCCTCTATCTATTGTGATTGAAATTTGCTGGGTATAGTAGTCCAGGCTTGCATCTATTTTCTCTGGGAGTCTATAGAACTTCTTTTTAAGCTCTTCTGGCTTCCAGAGTCTCCACCGAGAAGGCAGATGTTATTCTAATGGCCTTGCCTTTATATATTACTTGGTCTTTCCCCCTTGTAGCTATTAAAATTCTTTCTTTGTTTTGTATGTCAATGCTTTGATTATTGTGTTCCAAGGGTGCTTTATTTCTTGGTCCAATCTGTTTGGTGTCCTGTTTGCTTCTTTTTTTTTTATTAAAGATTTCCATCTCCTCCCCCTTCCCTCCCCTCCCTTCCACCCATACCCCCACTCCACCCCTCTCCAAGACAAAGAGCCATCAGGGTTCCCTTCACTATGTTAAGTCCAAGGTCCTCCCAGCTCCCCCTAAGTCCAGGAAGGTGAGCAACCAAACTGACAAGGTTCACAGTGAGCCCGTCCATGCTGTAGAGTTCATGTTCCTTGCCGTTGTCCTTGGTTTCTCAGTCCTCCTCCACCATCAGCCACATTCAGAGAGTCCGGTTTGGTCCCCTGTTCCATCAGTCCCATTCCAACTGGACTTGGCAACCTGTAGAAGAATGAAAGTAGATCCGTGTCTATCACCATGCACAAAACTCAAGTCCAAATGGATTAAAGACCTCAATATGAATCTGAACACACTGTTTGCTTCTTATATCCCCACAGTATCTCTTTCATCAGGTTATGGAAATTTTCTTTTAGGATTTTGTTGTAAATATTTTCTGTGGCTTTTAAATGGGTTTCTTCTTCTATTCCTATTATTATTCAATTTTATGTTTTCATAATGTCTCAGGCTACCTGAATATTTTGTGCCATATTTTTTATGTTGGCATTTTAAAACCTAGATATCCATTTCATCTATCATGTCTTCAACAGCTTAAATTTAAGAGATTTATTAATTTTCTGGTTAAGGACATTTATGCTATTCACAAAGTCTATTTTAAGGCCTTTTTCTTGTACTTCAGCTATGTACCAATGCTCAGGGCCTACATTTTAGAGAAGACATATTGTTCTGGCTGTTGCCAATTGTGTTTTATGCTAGCATCTGGGTTTTGGAAGATTGTTATTTAAGTTGCTGATGAATAATCTTGTCTGTGTTACTTGAATGCTTTTTCCTTGGCTTCTGTTTTTCCCTCTGGTTCTTAAGAGAATGTGATGGCTGAGGGAGGATGGTAAGAGGTTCTTCTGTGATCCTACTGGGGTTCCAAGTAAAATGTGTTTCTAGGTATTAAGGGATAACTCCTAGGAATAGAGAGGGGCTAGGAAGGAAAGAAACAGGGTGCTTCACCATGATCTGTTTAGTTCCCTGGTTATAGGTACAGAGAATGAGGAGAATCCACAACAGAAAGTCTACTACAGATCTAAGAATGAGAGTAAGGCACTGGACTTGAAAAAATTCAGGGAGAAAGAGTTTCAGTTAGCCTACATGCTTCTCTGACCTGTGGGTTCCCAGGGAGTGCCTGCTGGACTTAGAGGCTGGGATAGAGCAAAGGCTCTCTCTCTCCTTCTCCCTCTCTCTCCCCTCTCCCTCTCTCTCTGTCTATCTCTCTCTGTCTGTCTCTGTCTCTCTCTCTCTCTCTCTCTCTCTCTCTCTCTCTCTCTCTCTCTGTGTGTGTGTGTGTGTGTGTGTGTGTGTTTGTGTATTTGTGAGATCAGAGAAGAATATCTGTGTGGTCCATTGGAGATTGGGATGAGGAGGGAAGAGGAAGGTAGTCTGCTACAGGACAGCAGGACTTGGGATGAAACTAGGAATTGTACTCAGAGGAGAGAAGGGATTGGTGAAATTCTACAGTTAGCATACTTGTTTCCTGGGTCTGAGT
This sequence comes from Arvicola amphibius, assembly GCF_903992535.2. Classification (NCBI taxonomy): domain Eukaryota; kingdom Metazoa; phylum Chordata; class Mammalia; order Rodentia; family Cricetidae; genus Arvicola; species Arvicola amphibius. The sequence goes on from NC_052054.1 coordinate 23,789,390, forward strand.
ACACTGCTTTATATTAGCAAATGAGTATCTATTCTAGTTTTCTTCCTAAGCTATTCTAGCATGGTTTCTAACAAAGATGGCTACCAGTAGTCTGTTGCCATCTATCTAGTAGTCAGACACTATCTATCATTCATTCACAGGTATTTTGCAATCTGCCCTATGTCTATGGGAAAATCATGGAAGACACGTACTCTTCTTTAGCTGCTTCAAACACCTGGTATGGCTGTAGTCCTTGGTCATTTATTTTTCTGACTTTAGTAGGGGTCAATAGTCAACTACACTAGAAATTTAACCACTATACAAGTTTTCGATGAGGAGGAATAAGTTGGTAACATTTCAGTAGGTGGATAATTAACCTATGGAAAACAATCATGCACTTCAAAGTTATAGTTGGCCAGTGGACATTATTTACTGAGGTGCCCCCAAACAGTAAAGTACTGTCTTGTGATGGAAATAAGAGTGAGATGCTAACTGAGCAAGAGAAATAACTTGCTGTCACGATTTTGAGGACCAGGCAATGGTTTATAAATGCTGCTGAAGATGTCTGAGATCATTCAGAGAGATGCAAGAATCCAGTTAGGGAAATCTTTTGTACTGAGGACTAGAAAACATATCAATACATGATGCCATTGGTGACTTAAGTGACTAAATGATTAAGAGTTTCATGGAGAGATGACTCAGTATTTAAGAGCACTGGCTGCTTTACTAGAGGTCCTAAGTTCAATTCCCAACAATAGCATGGTGGCTCACAAACCATCTATAGTGAGATCTGATGCCCTCTTCTGGCATGAAGTCAATAGAGCACTCATACATGAAATAAATAATAAACACTCACCATTTTTTTAAAAAGGAATTTAATGCAAAATAGAGACATCCAATAAAGAATTCCTGGATATAGGTTTTTATTGTAATTTTTCTATTTTCATTTATTTCCAGTACTGTCAGGGCTAGAACTGAGTTGGTAAACATTATCTGTGGGTAAAGTTGTGCAGATTTCAGCCTCTGAGCTTCACTGTGGTGAGCTGTTCAAACCCGATCCCTACTAATCCCGCTGTGATGAATTGTCCAGTTTCATTCAGTCCTGTTGCAAATGCTCATTTCTTCATTCCTCTGCTGACCCCGCCCTTGTATTGCCCATAAACTCAAGGTGAGGTAGCACTGTGCGTGTTCATTTTGGCATATTACCTATCCTGAGGGTTGAGTGAGGTAATGATATTGAATCTTACCTATGGTATGATTCAGAATGGAAAATAAGACTTCAATTCATTTTTAGGAGTCATCTAAGCCTGTTAGTATTAAAATAAAGACACAGAAGGTGAAATGGTTTATGGAAGATGGCTGTCGTTGTTTGGGATTTTCAACCCCAGGTTAGAGGTATTTTATTTATGTGAATAAATTTCAGGTGAGAAGATTTGAGTGACATCAGCATGTATGCATACAGAGGAAGTTTCACTTAAATTAAGGTTAGTTTTCACAAAATGTACCTGAAGATTTAATATGGAAAAGCAAGTATATTTATAATTAGGTATTTATACTTTATCTATAGCTAATGTGTATGGGTCCAAGTACATAATCATCCATCATTGGAAAAATAATTAAAAGTGAAGAAAAGCCAGCATTAGAATAGCTAAAAGTACAATAAATAATAATTTCAGATTTCTGAGAGTTTGTGTTGAATTCAAATTGAATTTCAGAGAGTGTGTGTTGGATTCAAATTGAAAAAAGAAACCAATGAGTTTAGTCATTCAATTATTGATATTTTTTTAAAAGAAAGAATATTTTACTTGAACAATCATCAGGCCATTATTGAGCTTGTAGAAATCAAAAATATTATTGTTTACCAAGCAAAATATCCCACTCCCTACAATAATTATCTTCTGTATTATGAAGAAATCAACAAGAACTATTTTCATGAAGATGTTTTGTTTAGCTCTAGCTTTCACATTATTTCTGCTGATAAAAAAGAAGGTAACATTTTAAGCCAATAGTTAACATTTGCTTCTTTTATTACAAAATTAGTTAACATCATGTTTTCAGTAAGTCAACGAGGCCTTAAATGAAAAAGGGAAGTTTATTGATGAGGGTTTTATTAGCAGTAAAGTTTGTTTTGGTTTATCAAGCACAGAAAAGGACTCAGAATAATGGAAAAATCCAGAATATTAGCCCCTCCTCGCCTTTGAAGAATGCATCTGTAGTTGCCTGAGAGCTGATTGTTTTTTTTTTTTTCTGATGAATAAGATCAATATGTAAGAAAGATAAAGAAAAAGGCTAATGATTTTTCTGTACTCCAGCCAGTGGCCAGAATCTAGCACAAAAAACCTGGTGGGTATAGTTGAGGACATGTAGTGATGGAGGGAAAAGCATGGCTCAAGTTAGATGAAAGAAATCGTTTCTTACTCCACGTGAAAGTAAAATGACTGACAACGATGAATGTCACAAGGTTTGCATTTTCACAAGAACACTATTTTCTTTGCATCTGTTGCAGTGAGGCATTGTGTCCATTTTCATACTGTTCTTTGAACCCCCGAGCTTCACCACTGATTTGAGACCAACAAGACTTCTTCTAGGAAGTTCAGAAGTTCTTCATTGGAGTTCTCTGTCTCCCTCTGTCTGTTTCTCTCTCTCTCTCTCTCTCTCTCTCTCTCTCTCTCTCTCTCTCTCTCTCTCTCTCTCTCTCTTTCTTTCTCTCTCTCCATCTCTCCCCCTCTCTCTTTGTCTCTCTGTCTCTCTCTCTCTCACACACACACAATAAATAGAGCAGTTTCTTTTTTATTTCTCTTTATTTCTTTCATTCACCGATGGAGTGTGGAGGAATTTATGCTGCCATCTTCTTGTCTCAAAATCTCCCTCAGAATTATGTTATAATAGGTGGTGACAAGGTAAATAGTAGTTCATAGCTACAGTTGCTGAAATTAGTTTAGAGTATTTAGCAAGAATGCCATCACCATGGAACGTCATTTAATATTCTAATTAGATGTCACTCCCCCCTCCCCACCACACTCAGAGCGATTGCCTTGTGAATTCACAGACTTTTGGCATAGTTGCTTAAAGAGACCATGCCAAATGCTGAGTGTTTGCCTGAAAATTCTGTTTAGACATGACTTGAAAAGAAAAATGAGGGACTGGAGAGATAATTCAATGATTCAAAGAACTTGCTGCACATCTTGAGGACCAGAGTTCAGATCCCAGCTCCAACCACAAGACAGTCCCACAAATAGGTCCAGCTCTCAGGGATCTAACTCCCTCTTCTGGCCTCCATGTGCACAGGCACCGACCATCTCCATGCAACAAGAGCATAGTAAATAACAATAAATAAAAGATGAGGCTTCTGTAACCTACACGCCAGAGACCTGGAAATCTGGGGCCTCTCTGCTTCTCTGCTCCGCTACCAAGCTGACTGATATGGGTAGTGGGTCCGCAGCCTCACTCCTTTACTGAGTATCAAAAATTTTATTGTTTCTGAAAGAAGAAACAAACTGACTTAGTATATCTAATATGAAAGGCCTTTGGAAATATAGCTTTCCAGAGAAGATAATGTACCTTTAATTTTCATGCATTGTGTGTGCATGGGAGTATGTACGCATGTGTGTGAATACACACAGTCATGAACATGTGCGCGCACACACTCCATCCACTCAAAATAATACATACATGCATGTGTACGTACACATGCATGTATGTACATTTAGCAGAGTTCACTTAGCTTACAAACTTTTTTTTTAGCTCTTTACTATGACATGCCTATGGTGAAAAGTTCAGGAAGGTTGTATTGGATGGCTCAGTGTCCTGTATGAATGATAGATAGCTTGATAGTGGGTTTAATCTCTTTTGATTTCCATACTGATGCTCCCACTTGATGTTGTTTTTCTAATATATCAATGCTAATCCTCTCAAGAGAGGAAAGGAGTGCTCTTACCATGGTACAAGCTGCTCCTCCGCAGGCCCACAGGCCCACTTGAATTTCTCACTTGACTCAGACATAGCAAAGCCAAGGCTGTGTGACCTGGCATTGCTTTGATTTCTCTAGCACTTCTCACTCATGTGTTCATGGGCTACTCATACAGCTCACTATGCTGGCCATTAATATTATTATTGCTACTTCAGCTAGGAACAAGCTCATGCATGAGGGAAATGGAACAGATTTAGCTTTGCTTCTTCATTCTTCTGAATCATGTCCTCTCACACAGCAGATGCGGTTCTGACACATGAGCGGTTCTTAGTGAGAAATAGATTGTTTGGTAAATGGATCATCAAATCAATCTCGATACTTTTCAAAAGATGTAAATTATGCAAAATATCTTTTCTAACCACTATGAATTGCATTACACCTAGAGCTCCTCAACAATTTGAAACTGAACGGTAGGAATCCATGGAAAACTTAAATCAATTCAAATTAATAAAATAAATATAATAAATAAAATAATCAGGATCAGGATATGAGAATAAACACATCAAATATTGCAACAAGTCTAAAACAATACACAGAAAACATCTGAAAGTTTAATACATGATGTTAGTAAGTCCAATCAAAACAGGCAGATTTGAGACACAATAGATACTTGAAAATGCAAATAGAGCCAATTTTATTTATTATTTTTCCTTGCTGGAATTTTAACATACTATATTCATTCTTTCCAACTCTTACTCATTAACCCTAATTAAAAATGTATAAAAGTTAGAAGCGAGTGTACCTCTTTTACTTCTTGGACTAATACATTCAAAATCATGAAAGTAGTGATTGATTTTTTAATTGAATTTTATTTTCATTTACTCTGTATAGAAGCATATACTATATACTCTAAAAGTAATTACTTATACCTGCATATCTGTGTTTTTATGTTATGCATGCCACCTCTTATGAGATAGCTATTTCAGATACAGGTAATAAAATTGAGAGAATAGTAAAATTTTCACTGGTTTTGCAGTGGGAGAATTATTCTTGGGGAGGTGGGCATGCATGCCAGCAGTAGCTGTGTTTCTGTTGAAACTCTGAAACACAACATCTATCTGAGAATGACATCACTTCTTCCAAGTGATAATATCTTAATCTTGACAGTGTTTGACTGTAATTTGTGTCTGCCAGTGTAGCGATGGGCTGCAGGCAGGCCTGTTTTTCATCCTGCCTGGCTCCTGCATAGTTAGCTTTACACCCAAAATAATTACACGGAAACTGTATTCTTTTAAATACTGCCTGGCCCATTATTTTCAGCCTCTTACTCACATCTTGACTAACCCATATCTAATAATCTGTGTAGCACCACAAAGTGGTTTCTTACCGGGAAAGATTCTGCATGTCTGAATGGCTAGCTCCATCGCATCTCTCTCCCCGAGCAGAGGCATGGCAGTCTGTCTAACTTAGGAGAGGCATAGCATCTGACTGAGCCATCTACCTCACTTCCTTCTTCCTGTTCTGTCTACTCCACCCACCTAAGGGCTGGCCAATCAAATGGACCAGGCAGTTTCTTTATTAGCCAATGAGAGTCCTCCATCATTTCCCCTTTTTCTGTTTAAACAAAAAAGAAAGGCTTTAACTTTAACATAGTAAAATTACATATAACAAAACAGTTATCAAGTAAGAATTACAGTTACAATATTTATATCTACTTTATCTTTTATCATAACTAAGGAAAACTATAACTATCTATCTATTCTTCAACTCCATCAAAGACTCCAGAAAGATATATTACCTAAGTAAACAAGAAATAAGCAACTTCCAAACTCTAGAAATGACAGAGACATCTTGCTGCCTGGACAGTCACCCAAAGTTCTTTTGTACTGTTGGGGCATCCATCTTCGGCCTACAGGCCCATAGTTTACAGGAGACATTTCCATGATGCAGGAAATTTCAAAGGCAGTTCAGTCAGTATCTGCTGTGTCCTGCACAATGTCTTGGAGACTCTTTCATGAATCAGGAACCCTGAAAGATCATCTCACCTATAGGCAAGTTCAGCAGTCCTCTCTCTGAGGGTTCTCTGTGTCCAGTCTATGCATCAGTCCAGGCAAGAGCAGTTTCTTGCCCAAATGGCTATCAAACTCCATAAGGAGCCTCTTCAATGCCCATTTTCCTCTTGAAGTAGCTAGTGCTGCCAGGAGCAGATATGTCTCATTGTCATGAAAAGCCTTAAGTTATTAAAACATTTAAGTGGAATATTCTGTAGTCTTTGAAAGATATTAGGAATGCCTATCTAACTAAAATATATCTCTATATACCTAGAAAATCTAACTAACATGACTATAAGCTTTACTATTATCGACGATTATCCATTAACAACTTATATTTCCTAATTATACATTACATTTTTAAAAGAACTACACAATCACAATACCTTAATCAATATCAGAAATACATATAACAAGATTGACCTTAATATCATTAACCAAGATTCACAACAATCCAACTTATTTATATCTATATCATCTCCCCCTTTAAATGTTAAAGAACATTTATAAACAATATTTGGGAATATGGGAGCAGTTATTTCTCTCCAAACTGCTTCCTGCTGAATGGGGGCGCTGTTAATCCGATCTTCTATGGTGTAAGCTGTGTGCCATGTTCATCTCAGTCATCAGTTGCGTAAAGTAATTTTTTGAGGGTGTTCACAGCAACCTTCAGGAGGGCGTGGTCTATCATACCATATTGGAATATAAGCAATCCACACGGTCTCATTTTCTGTAAAAACAAAAGAAACTCCTTTCCAAAGAATCATGTCCTTAGATCCAAGTTGTAAAGTCAAGGTATTTTCAAAATATCTATTCTGGAATAGTTTAGCAGCATTTATAAACAAATATCTTTTAGCAGCTGTTGCTCCTTCCTCAGCATTCAAACAGTTCAAAGAGAGCATAATAGTATACAGCATCAAGATTCTTTGTGTATTTTCCATCTTTGTATGGCTTTATTTTAACCTCTATTTCGTTTATTTTTACTTTCATTTTTTTATTTTTTGACAAGTTCTCTGTATATCTTTGTCCTGGAATAACTCTGCAGACCAGGCTGTCCTTGAACTCTCAGAGATCCACTTGCCTTTGCATCCCAAGTGCTGGGATTAAAGGCGTATACTACCACACCTAGAACTCACAGAGATCTGTCTGTCTCTGCCTCCCAGGCATTGGGATTAAAGGTGTGTGCTGCCACACCTTGAAGTCACAGAGGTCAATCTATCTCTTCCTCCCAAGTGTTGGGATTAAAGGTGTGTACCACCACAACAAACTACTTCCTTTTTTTGCTTTTTCTTTTTTTTTTTTAACTTTTAAGAACTTTTAGCCTGCATATATTTTTAACACAGTGTAAACCACTTAGACATTTTCTTCGACTTTGAATTTTTCTTTTACTGTCTATCTCTCTTTCTGACTACATGAGTCTTTACTTTACCAAACAATATCAGTAGGACTAAAGCCGTGACTTTGGCGGCTAGATCCAGCCCATTCCCTAGCTTTCCAGCCTCATGGCAGAGGTACCACAACTCTTTGGCGGTTCAAGGTCTCTGCCAGCAAGCAAGCTGCAACAGTGTTAACACTCAAAAGCTCCATAGTCAGGACTGCCTGCTTGAAAGAGTCAGAGTTTACCCTGGCAGAACGGCCCAGAAAGCTGGCATTTTAAAACGACACAGCTTTTTTCCTGCTACGGCTGAAAACCGAAAAGCATGCAGTTAATTTTCATCAACAGCATTTAAGTGTTTCATAGCCGAACCTCTTAAAAGAGCTGCAATGTTTTGCAGCTGAAGCTGAGTCAGGAAGCCTCTCTTAGATGAGAGTGCTTGCTTGCCAGACCCGAAAAATAGAGCTTTACTCTATTCTTCCCCAAGCTTTCTCAAGCTTTCTGTGGATTCGGTTATCCACGTGGGCGCCATTCTGTAGCGATGGGCTGCAGGCAGGCCTGTTTTTCATCCTGCCTGGCTCCTGCATAGTTAGCTTTACACCCAAAATAATTACACGGAAACTGTATTCTTTTAAATACTGCCTGGCCCATTATTTTCAGCCTCTTACTCACATCTTGACTAACCCATATCTAATAATCTGTGTAGCACCACAAAGTGGTTTCTTACCGGGAAAGATTCTGCATGTCTGAATGGCTAGCTCCATCGCATCTCTCTCCCCGAGCAGAGGCATGGCAGTCTGTCTAACTTAGGAGAGGCATAGCATCTGACTGAGCCATCTACCTCACTTCCTTCTTCCTGTTCTGTCTACTCCACCCACCTAAGGGCTGGCCAATCAAATGGGCCAGGCAGTTTCTTTATTAGCCAATGAGAGTCCTCCATCATGCCAGTTCCATGTATTTCTGTCAGTGGCTTTCTTTATAATTCCAGAGATAAAATTTTGTGCACACACTAATCTCAATAAACACCAATGAATAAATATTAAGTTGGCTTGATATTAGTGTGCTCCATTTATGCTCTACACCTACTCACCAAATCCACAATGAGAATTCTCTCCAACTCCTTCTTTTCAATTATTTGAATTCACCCTGATTTCCACTGTATGATTCCAGTCAATAAAAAAGTGACTATCATTATTTTTGGTGCTGTGTTCAGTACCTTGGGTTGAAGCAAAGGGCATATACATGCTCAGCCACCAAGTAACAACCGTAGTGTCTGAAAATATTTTTCTAAAGAGGAAAAAGTGTATATTTTGACTTCAGTATGAACTAGTGCAGAACAGGTCATTTCAGGATTCTATTTCAGACTCTGTTGTTTTTCTAATGAAAAATCCACAAGGGAGTTTGCAAAAGAGTCAGGATGAGAACTGGGCTTCTTCCTGATTGGAGAACATTGCCCATTAATGTTGAGAAATGTTGGTGTATGCAGTTCAGGACAGCACTGAAGGGTTAACGACTCTCTTTGACATTTTGATAAATAGATGCGAGTGCTAATTTCTTAGAGCAGGCACAGATGACTGATTATTTCATCAAGCGCTTGATCTGGTGCCAAGCCAAAATTAATCAGCAATTTAAGTGACTGACAGGTTGTTCAGGATCTAAGGCTCTGCTGTGAAACTTTAGAGGCTCACTTATTAGTCTCCAAAGACAAAGATGCCAGAGAACACAAGGAGCATGCATTTGATATGTGCTTTATTATATTGAGACAGATGCAGAATTTATAAACTATTTTTTTGAAAAATGAACAAACAAAAAATACACAAAATTTATTGCTCCCTCTTTTGGAAGCTTGTACGTATCTTCTGTACCATGAAAGTTATTCCTAAGGTAAGAGGCTATCAGATTGAATCCACCTTGGCTACCCTAGGTTCTGTGTCCAAAGTGCATAGCGTTTTCAGCAGAATGGGATTGCTTTCTACAAGTGGAAAGCAACCAAGGGTAGTAGCAATAGCCTATAATATTTTGAAAGTATCTTGGGCAATCTTGACCAACAATTCAAAATGGGCTTCTTATATCTGATATTCTTTTCTGTTGTTGTTATTTTGTTTTTGTTAGATAGTCTGTAGATCTTGGCAGAAGATTTTTAAGCCCATATGGGAAAATTTTTATGAAAACTATTAACCTATTTGTATATACCAATATATTATATATAATCTTTCTCTCTCACACAAACAAACATACACATAAAAACAGTTAAAGAAAATGATGCCATGAGTTGGAAAAAGAAAGAGAGAGAGAGAGAGAGAGAGAGAGAGAGAGAGAGAGAGAGAGAGAACATGGGAAGGATTGAAGGGATAAAAGGGAAAAAGAAAATGCATTATGCCATTAGGCTATAATTTCATAGAATAAAAATTATCATAAAATCATGACAAATTGGATTAAATATGGCTGTTCATTATTTGGAAAAATGCTAATGCTTTCTTCATAAATCCCACTCAGCCTAATAAAGTACACCAAGAAGAAAGAAAATTAAGATTAAGACAGCTCCTCTCTTTAGGTTGTGATGTTTATTTTTTTCCCCAGAATTTATATTTCCTTGGTTAGTTATTTACTCTTTGGCCTGCATATAACTATCCCTTTTGCAAACACTGGAAACGTTTCCAAGCTATTATTTTACAATTTCTATTAGTTTCTAATAACTGCTATATTGGTGAGATTCTTTTTTGGTACTTTATATAGTTTGGAACTTTGCAATATCAAAGTAAATTTCAAAAATTTTTATTCCAATCCCTCTATGTTACTTTAAGGCACAGAGTTAAATTATTGTTCAAAGATTTTGGACATATTTATGATTTTGATTAATAACAGCTTTCCTTGGAGGGGGCAAGGTATAAGGTGGTGTGTGTGTGTGTGTGTGTGTGTGTGTATGTCTGTGTTTAGTGAATGTACTTGAGTATACATGAACATGTATCTCTTAATAAACACTAGAGGCCACAGAGTGATTGTGGGTGTCCTACTCTACTGATTTCCACTTTATAGCACTAGGAAGAGTCCCTCTCTGAAGCAGAATCTTAGGTTCGCTATCCCAGTTAGAGTGGAGAAACAGGGAAACTGTGGCTCTACCCATCTTTGCTCTCAAATTCTGGGGTTTCTGGCATGCCCATCATTTTATATGAGCGCTGTGGATTTGAATGGGGAACTCCGTCCTTGCCAGGCAGGTGCTCACATTTACTATGACATCTTCCCAGCCCAAACGTCAATCTTTGTTTTCTAAATTGTAAACTATTGTGGCCTTCACCACAAATATAAGCTTTTCCTTTTCACAGAGATGTCTAAATACTGGGTAATATCACTTCCTTCTCCTTGTTTTTCTCTTCCTTCACTTCCTCCTCCTCTTCATTTTTGAGACAAGATTTCTCTTGTAGCTCTGGCTGTCCTGGAAACCACTTTTGTAGATCAGAATAGCCTTGAACTCAGAGATTTACCCACTTCTGCCTGAGTGTGACTAATATGGTGGGATTAACAGCCTGTGCCACCATGCTCAAATAATATCATTCCTTTAATCTTCTTTCCCTAATGTACAAACATTACATTTTACTTAATTTGCATTTTGTTTTAACAAGGAGAAAAAAATGTGGTATATAGCCTGCCTCCTCTGAACAGTTGGTTCTCATTGTTATGTTGTGTTGAGTTTGATTATTTGTGGGAATTTTAAGGTATTTCTTATTGTATGTTTTATGGATCATTTCACCTCTCGATATTTTGATTTAATTACAAGGATAGAACCTAAGCCTGCTTAATTTTTTTTCTTTCTTTTTTTTTGGTTTTTCGAGACAGGGTTTCTCTGCAGCTTTTTTAGAGCCTGGCCTGGAACTAGCTCTTGTAGACCAGGCTGGCCTCGAACTCACAGAGATCCACCTGCCTCTGCCTCCCGAGTGCTGGGATTAAAGGCGTGTGCCACCACCGCCCGGCAGCCTGCTTAATTTTTAAAACTCTCTCAAAAATCTCATGACTCTATTATGCAGCCATTGTATATACAATATATCTAATTTTTGTGTTGTCAGGATTATTAGGAATTTTCTTCGTATCATTAAATTTTTAATGTGTATTGTTTCATACATTGTCCCAGAATCAGTACAAAGTTTCATATAGTAGTAACTGCTAAAACTTCCACAATGCAACCCCAGTCTCACTGAGAGTCAGTTGTCATTATGAGTAAATTAGGGTCAACACTTTGGAAGAAAACATAAAACTAAGAATCTATTTTTATAGAAAGGACTAGCTGTCTCTGCTAGTCTTCTGAGATGTAGGTAATAACTCTATCTCCATAGTGTAAATACGTTTCCAACTCTCCTTTAATTCAAAACTATTACCGCATCAAACAATTGCACTTACCTATTCTGCTTTCTGAACCCCAACTGAAGAAACACTGATATCTTTTAATACACGAACAGAAAAGCTGTGATACTGCCATAATAGATTTTTTTTTCTGTGATGAAAACAAAAGGCTTTCAATCCACAGAAAGATAAGGAGACACTTAACGTGCTTATTTCTGTGTGAAAAAAGCCAGTTTGAAAGAGCTCCACAGTCCACGATCTCACCTATCATGGGGGAAGAACCACATGGGGGTGAAATGATGAAGGATGGAATGAGAGTGGGTAAAGGCTGAGCTCAGAATTTTAGGGAAGCAAAGCTGCTTTCCCTGGTACTTCAGCGAGGCCCACCGGGCACGATGTCTTTGTAGTAACCCACGGAGCTCTGCAGCTCAGGGTGAAGTTTAATGTGGTGATGAACTTTGAGTAATCAGAGTTGGATCATTATATGTGACAAATTCACCATACTAATGCAAATCTTGGCCAAAAGAGACATGGTGTGGATGAGGGGAGGAAATATGGAAATTGTATTTGGTATTCATAGTTTTTCTAAACTTTCATCTGCTCTGAGAAGAACCCATTAATTTGAAAAGCCCATCTTGATTTTCCTAATGAATAAGCTTTAATTTCACAGAGATAATTAATTACAGAAATAGCGCTGCTATTGGGTTCTTTAGAAACGTATTTGACTGTATGGACAGGATGAATAACCATAAAATAATAAGGAGAAATGATTGCTCCTCTCTCAAGATGTTGATGTGGGAAAAGGGATGATCCTATTGGTTAGTGGCCTACCTGAGGGTCTGATTAGAGACATCTGTGGTTTATGGTTGATATCCATCATATAAGCAAGGGAAATCTTATTTGGCTTCTACTTTGATTTTATAGTAGTAAAATAATTACAAGAGAGATCTAACCACAAGTGACTTCTGATAATTAGCACCATAGATAAAAATGATTGCTTTATGTTCACTTTAGAGGCTAGATGAAAAATGATCAAGAATGCAACATTTAATCAAATTAACCAGAATCTTATTGATTTACTATGTCACATAACTGCTTTAGTGTTTTACATATTTGAAATTACCAGACAGTTGACAGATGACAAGAATTTTAAGTATACTTAGGTTAGGGGTATCTTATACATGGAGAAATAGGAAAATGAATCTCACCTTAATTTATGTCAGCTGTTACAGCAATCATTTGGGCTGTAGTATAACTTCAATTGTTTTACCTGTGAATTTTAGGGCTCTTATTTCTAGCACTTTTGATGATCGTTTTCAATTTGCTTTCACGTATTTCATTTCTTCTTCCATCGTCTCTCTGTTAATATTGTGAAACTTGGTAATAACACATTCATTAGAATTTTATGAACCAGTAAGTGTTCTTTTATGGTGCTTTTTTCATTTCCAGAGAAAAAGGCATTCTCAGCCTCAGGAGGTTATTTTTTGAGCTTTTCATATAGACTAGTAAAATCAGGTTAGGTGTTCTGACCTCTTTAGTTTTAGCCATCTTTCCATTTCACTGTTGCAGAGAAAAGTACATCTCCAGTTTTTACTGGCTGTCACAAGGCTGAACTTATATGATAAGATATAAAACCTACAAGCGGTATCCGAGTATTATTGCAGTTATATTATACATATTTTGGTATAGAATATGCAGGAGTTTTGTATTGTGACCTCTATCCTATGACGCTCCCATCTTCTAGATTGTTCCACACATTTTATTTATTTGTCTTAGCCATACTCATTCAAGCTCCCATAGGCTATGAACAGACTCAAGGTAATCTACATGGGTTTCTGCCCATAAGACAATAGTGATACTTTTAGCACAGAACACATGCTGTAATCATATTACACAGTAAACAATAGCAATTCTGTTATTCTTTTTATGTTGTTTTTATACTTTCTAAGTTGAGATATGATTTATGCTTATTTTAAATGTACTCTTTAACAAGTATATGCGAATAGCTCTCACATCCAGTCAAGATGTAGAATATTTTTATTTTCTAAGAAAAGGTACCTTCGACATCTTCCCACTAATTACAGACAACTTCTTTGGACTCCATAAGGGAAATTGTGGTGACTCTGAAATTAGTATACTTGAGTGTTCCCTTGCTTCTGGCTTATGACATGCAAAGTGAGGTTATCTATGTTGTGGGTAACAGTGATTTGTTTGTAGGCAATATTGCATTCAGTGAGTTTACTGCAGTGTTTATTCATTCATATGTCAAGAATTTTTAGTTGCTTTCTGTTTTAAGCACTGCAAATTAAAGGAATGTATAACATTTAGTGAAATGTATGGAGACCCACATGACTGGATTTTGTATGCTAAGGAAAAGTGTTTTGGAAAGAAATGCTTGTCAACTTTTTGGGAAGCTGACAATATAAATGGGTAATTACTTTATTATAGAAGTTTGGTTTTGTCAAAAGAATGTGGAGAAACCATTGAAGTAATAGTGATTAAAATTATCAATATTGAAATACTCTAGTGCCCATTGTTTTCTGGGAAAAACCAATTTCCATAAGCTCTCTTCAGAGGAAAATATACAGTTTCTGATTAAAATATTAGCTAATATTTCTGCTAGCTAAAGTATACATATGATTGAAAAGGTAGAATGCACATGATTGATGAAGTGTGAAGGGAGAAATCATTGGGTTAACCAGGAAGGTCATCTAATCTTCTCTGAGATTTGGAAAGATAAATTTTATATTAGTTCACTACTATAAGCATTGCTTATTACAACAATTTAAAGATTTCTACATGAAGAAAATCAGAGCAGAGTTGGCTATGAGCCTGAATGATAAAAGGATAGGACCAACCATGTTCACGGTCAGATGCAGTTGAAATAGCATAATACACACTGAAACTGAGATCAAAACAATGCTTCAAACTGCCCTGTTCTTTTCTGAAGAGGAAATGGAGGGAGGAATGGATCTAAAGGAAAGAAGAAGTGAGGGGGGCCTAGGAGGAGTGGAGGGAGGGGGAAACTCTGGTTTGGGAGTATATATTTTCAATAAAAATCCAAACAAAAATTTTAAAGCAAAAATCCTTTGAGAGACTATATGAAGGAATCAGGTCAAGGAGAAGATGAAAAAGGGGTCAAAATCAAAGCCATAAAATGATGAAAGAAAGGGAAGCTCATGACTTGTCAACAGGTCATAGGTGATCTTGGATACAGTGGTTCTGGTAGAATGAATGTATAATAACGTTGTAGCTCTGGCATATGGAGACAAATTCAAGTGCGGAAACAGGGTGAAAATGAGCCAGATTAGACAATAGCAAGATTATGCAAATTCATAGTTTTTTAATAGCAAAAAGATATCTATCTATGTTGGCCAATAAGGAAAAATGACTTTCAGTGTGTTCTCCTAAACTCAGTAACAAAATATCTACTATCATCAAGTTTTTCTGTTTTGAAACTTGAGTCAGGGATAGCTTAAATTGATTAATAAGTTTACACATTATTTTTTTGTAAATTCAAGTTTGTATTCATGCTTAAACTATTCATCTACATTATTGTTGTTATGTATCTGCTTGATTCATCAAAATTGTGTATCTGAATAAAATGATGAACAGAAAGAAAAAATGTGAATATGTTTACAGCTCATGCAGAGATTGCCACGATGTAAAGTCTCAGGAGAAGGACATTGTACTGATAGGGCAGGGGCTCTGCAAAGATAGGGCAGAGTCAATAACTCATTTTTTCTCCTAAAATCGTTTTTGAAATTAGGATATAATTATATAATTATATAATTTCCATCCTTCCTTTTCCTCCATTCAACCCATTGCATGTACCCCTTTGTGCTCTCTCTTAAATTAATGTCCTCTATTTCTCTCTCTCTCTCTCTCTCTCTCTCTCTCTCTCTCTCTCTCTCTCTCTCTCTTTGTCTCTGTTTCTCTTTTACACACACACACACACACACACACACACACACACACACACACACACACACACACACTTCTTGTGGAGGCCCAAAAATGTGAGCCTACTCTATCTTTACTAATGTTTTGTGAGTTGCGCCTTCTTATTTTTCAAGGTTATTGTCTGTTTCTACCTCAAACAAAAGTCTTACCTTGATTTAGATCAGAGAGTTCTGTTCTCTCAAGGTTATTGTTAACAGGTGTGGCTAATATCCAGACTTACTTAGTATTTCAGGTTTTGAGTGGTAAATCTGTTTCTACATTAAATAAAAGTCTAAGGATTCAACCAACTTCCTACTCCCTTAGGAAGATAACAGTGGATTTCACCCAGGGAGTGGTTTTCCTACAGAATGTTTCAGTCTAGGGTGTGAGCATCACTTGTCTTGTTCTGGCAACAGAATGTTTAACTAAAGGACAATGGCACTGGGTTTTGATTCTACTGCATAGACGGGCTTTGTGGGAGCCTTGTCTGTTTGGATGCTCACCTTCCTGGACCTGGGGGGAGCAGGGAGGACCTTGGACTTCCCATAGGGTAGGAACCCTGACTGCTCTTTGGCCTGGAGAGAAAGGGGGAGGGTGAGTGGGGGGAGGGGAGGGAAGTGGGAGGAGGTGAGGCGGTGGAATTTTTAATAATATTATATATAAATAATATTTATTTAATATTATTTAATAATAATATTAATTATATATATATATTATATATATATAGTGTAGCCTTCAATGGATCTGTTCTTTCCTTGTATCATGTGAATGCAGTTTTTTTAAAAAATCTTACTCCTACCTTTTGGGGTCAGGGTATTTAAGCAAATAGAAATTAAATGCAGGCGTTTTGAGTATTCACTGGACCTCCCCAACTACTATCCTATTACTGTTACATTATTTTTCCTCTCATCTTTGTTCTCTTCACTTATTATTTTTAATTCCCATGTCCTACCCTTGGAAGCTGTATATTTGTTGAAGCCGGTCTCTGACAATTTCTAAATATACAAATAGAACTTTCACGGTATGCTACCAATATGTAAATAATTTCAGTATCGATCATCTAGTACTAGATAATCTGTTGAGTGGATCTTCGTGGAAAACCAGAACCAGACATGATTTTTCTTTTGTTGAATGGACTTTAAATCCAAAGAGAGGGCTGTTTGTAATCACTAAGGTATGTGTGCAGCTCCTGTAGCCTTAGGGATATTGAGCCATTCTGGTTGTTGTAGTCTATCATAGTTGTCAAATATAGGTAGGGCTATCGATTGCTTTCCTCCCCTGGAAGCTTGCCTGGTTTGAGAAATGTAGCCAGGCCTAGGGAAGTCATGGATCTTGAAGGAGAACCTACAACTGTCACTTTACTAAATCAATATAATTCTTAACTACATTCTAAATATCCTTATAAAATTATGCTCCTTGATGCATCAGCTGTGAATGATAGTGATAACTTTTCCTCGAGACCACTGAAGACATCAGTACACAATTAAGAAAACACACACATGGCATTTTTCTAAGTGTGGTACTGAAAGTGACTGACACTCCACTGTAGATGGAGTGGCGGGCTGCCACCCAGCTAGCTTTACCCAAAATAATTACACGGAAACTGTATTCTTTTAAATACCACCTGGCCCATTAGTTTCAGCCTCTTATTGGCTAACTCTCACATTTTGACTAACCCATATTTAGTAATCTATATAGCACTGTGAGAGGTGGTTTACCAGGAGAGATCTTAACCTGCGTCCATCTCGGAGAGGAGAGGCATGGCGACTCACCATGGCGACTGCCTGAAGCATCTCCACAACTCTTTCCCAGAATTCTGTTCTGTCTACTCTGCCTACCTAATTTTCTGATCTATTGGGCCAAGCAGTTTATTAATTAACCAGTGAAAGTCCTCCATCATTTCCCCTTTTTTCTGTTTAAACAAAAAAAAGAAGGCTTTAACTTTAACATAGCAAAAATACATATAACAAAACAGTTATCAAGCAAGAATTACAGTTACAATATTTAAATCTATTTTATCTTTTATCATAACTAAGGAAAAGTATTACTATCTATTTATTCTTCAACTCCATCAAAGACTCCAGAAGGATATAATACTACCTAAGTAAACAAGTCATATGCAACTTTCAAACTCTAGAAATGACAGAGACAACTCTCTGCCTGGACTATTGCATAAACTGGACACAAAGAACCCACAGAAAGAGGACTGCTGAACTTACCTAAAGGTGAGATGGTCTTTCGGGGTTCCTGATTCATGAAAGAGTCTGTGAGACCTTCTGCAGGACACAGCAGAAAGTGACTGAACTGTCTTTGGAATTTTCTGCTTCATGGAAATGTTTGCTGGATACTATGGGCCTGAAGGCCAAAGATAGATGCCCCAACGGTACAGAGGAACTTTGGGTGACTGTCCAGGCAGCGAGTTGTCTCTGTCATTTCAAGAGTTTGAAAGTTGCATATGACTTGTTTACTTAGGTAGTATTATATCCTTCTGGAGTCCTTGATGGAGTTGAAGAATAAATAGTTATAGTTTTCCTTAGTTATGATAAAAGATAAAATAGATTTAAATATTGTAACTGTAGATGGAACGGCAGGCTGTGTCCTGCCACCCGGCTAGCTTTACCCAAAATAATTACACAGAAACTGTATTCTTTTAAACACTGCCTAGCCTACCAGTTTCATCCTCTTATTGGTTAATTAACCCATATTTAGTCATCTGTGTAGCACCATGAGGTGGCCGCTTACCAGGAGAGATCTTAGCCTGCATCCATCTCGGAGAGGAGAGGCATGGCGACTGCATATGGTGACTGCCTGAAGTGTCTCCCCAACTCTGCTTCCTTTCTCCCACAATTCTGTTCTGTCTTATCCGCCTACCTAATTTTCTGTCTTCTTAAAGGGCCAAGGCAGTTTTTTTATTAATCAATGAAAGTAACACATAGATACTCCTCCATCACTCCACTAAGTCCCAGGTTTCAATGAGAGTTAGTATCAGGTCTATTCACTACTACATAATTAGAATTAGGGTACAGTATGTCAGGGCAGGGAAAGCCTGGCAGGAATTTGAGGCAGTTCATCAGTTTCTATTCACACTCAGGAAGCAGAAGACATCACAATCTGTGCTCAGCTCACTTTCTCCTTCTCAGGGATGCCAAAAAGGGAATGGAACCACTAATGATGGATAGGTCTTCTTATCACCATTAACAGGATCATGTGCTAGGTGACTTTAGATCTCATAAAGTTCAAAACTGAGATTAATCATCATAGAAGGTGAACAAGAGAGACCTAGAAAGCTTATGTACACTCATTAGTTGTAATATGTAATATATATATATATATATATATATATATATATAGTATATGGAATTACAAGAATCTGTTTAAATTGACATTGTAAATTTGTCATAGTACTGATTGGCCAAAGCATTAGCTTAACTTCTGTACATTGCGCTGTTAGTGTAGGGAAAAACTTCTTGTGATTCAAGTCCTGGGAAACTTTGTGCCAATCAGCAAGACACATGGACAAAAACGATGATGATGAAAGTGTGTGCTTGAAATCGTAAAGCATATGTCAGCATAACAGAAAAAGAATAGCCATAAAGAAAGCAGACACCAAATTGGTTGAGAAGCAATCTTGGGGAGACTGGTGTTTATGATGACTTTGTACAAGGACAGATGATTGTGCCCATAATTGGCTTTGTGATTTTAAATGTGTCACTGAAGGAGGCTGAAGTACAGAAGCGCAGGTCATTAGAGTCTAAACTGTGAACAAATTTTCAGCAGACAATGTCTGATGAATCCTTTTACAGAAATAAACCCAGTCTCTACATCATCAAAGAATAAAAACTAGGCCAAATTTTGTGGATAGCACAACGTTGTAAAATCCCACATAGCATCATGAATCACACACCAGCAGCTCCCTATTCCACAAGGAACTAGTAACTTTATGTCCCTATTTGATGCAAATTGTGTTATTTTGACTTATAGTAATTTTTCAAGATTAAAAACATAAGGCTTATGTTTAAAATGTGTTCAGTATATTGAAATACTCTTTATTCTTGGTGTTCTCTCCACTGCTGTATATTTTGCATTTCTTATCTAACTGCTTGCACAATGTTTATTTTTTATCTTCACTTGCTTATAGGTTATTATTAACTCCTTTAACCCAACCATTCTGAATTATTTTGGGTAGCTGAAGAAGCCTATCAGTAGTATATTAATAAGTAGTTTATTTTAAGCCTCTCACCCTAATCTACTTTTCAATATTCCTGAATTTATCATTGGAAGATTCATCACTAAGCATTGGAAGTCCTTGTTTTAAAGACTATGCCAGGATGAGCTATTCTCCTTAAGTTGGCATCTAGCTCCCCATTTCCTCAGCACATTTTCAAAGTTTGCAATGAGGTAAATAGCTTTTCTCCATCTTGTATTCTACCCATCATTTGGTGTTTCCATCGTGGAGGCCCAGGACCAATGAATAGTTGCCCATGAACTGAAAACATGACCCAAAACAAACTTTTCTTGTTTAAGTCTGTTTTCTAGGTATTTTATAAAAGCAAACAAAATTCAACACATACCATCATGTTTTTTTTCATGAAATAAGCATCACATGTTCCCTTTTTCGTCAATTTCACTTAGAATTCCTTCTTGATTTTTAGTGAAATTCAGTGGAACTTTGAAAATCTAACCCCAACTTTTCTTGCCTTAAAGTTTAAATATTATCCTATTTTACTTATTCTTTTATTTAATCATCAAACTTTTCTATAAAACAGGCAGACAAGGTGATGGTTATGAAGCTGTCGATGGTTTTATACAGCTATCAGATTCTATGCCAGGATATGAAACGTCTTTACATTTCTGAAAGACTATCAGGAGAGGGTCTATTGTCCTGTTATATTAATCCAGTGCATGGAATTTTGTATTATTTCTCTTATAACTTCTTGATTATCACTAATGTTAATTCCTCAATAAAATTTATATTTGTATTAATTTTTACTTCATTTCAACCATGCTTTGTTTTATACTGTTTGCTATGTGACTAAAACCTATAGCAAAAAAAGACTTATTCAATCCTGACTTTTTAGCTTGTAGTGATTTGGTTATGATTAATTTGATTCACTGAACATATATATATATATATATATATATATATATATATATATATATCAATGTCTTTTAAGATATGAACTCACTTAGCAAAAGATGAACTATCAGGGCTCTGAAACGTCTTTAGGAAGAGAATCCAGAAGTTGCATGACACTTTTTTAAAAAAATTATAAGATGTAAACAAAGTAAAAGTCACTTAAAATCAATTTGTAAATGGTAGAAAATGTTCTTTTCCTTTACTTTTTTCTTTTTTTTGTTTTTTGTTTTTATTTTTTATTAAAAATTTCCACCTCCTCCCTCCTCCCATTTACCTCTCCCTCCCCTCTCTACTTCCCCTCCCTCTCCTGTCCTTTTTCTTGATTTATGTCTGTCTTTCAAATTCAATTCTGCTGCTTCAGCCTCATGAAACCTGTTTTTATAGTTCTGAGTGACCACATCCAGTTTCTCTGCCTCAGTCATTAAACACATAACATGCTGATACTTCCTTTTTTGAGTCACATTGTTCACGTTGTAGTCTCAGCCTCCATGTGCCGTGAGTAGGGTTCTCTATGCCTCGGCTTGCCTAGGTAGCCTTTCTGTCTATGCTTTTAAAATACATAGACTTTGGCAAATAACTTTTGGAAACCACAAGGCCATTTTTCCAGTAATATGTGAGGAATAAATTCCTAGTCTTGCAATATATTCTTAATGTTTATTTTCGTATTTATGTGAAAATTACTTCTGAGCTTCTGGGGAAAGCAGAAATATATTTCTGTAAACAACGATAGCATCTATTATTCGCTCCCATGATGCTATGCCATACTGAGTATTTATACCATATTTGACTCTTAACGTATTATCCTTAAAACAAGCACAGAGATATCCAACAGTATGTCCCAGGAGGACATAACTAGAGGGGACTGAGGCAATAACTGCTCTCCTGACATTCTATTTATTATTCTTTCTTTGTTTACCACCACACTTGAAAAATAGATATTTGAACATAACTGGTTGCTTACAATTGCTGAAAATCATGATATAAGGGAATACACTGAACATGGTCCCTATGTTCTCCTTCAATGTCTTACATTACTCCATGGAGAAAGCATATTAGAGTTAATGAGGAAATGAGTATTTGCGCCACAGAGCATCTTGAGAATAAAATTCAGTCTAATCTATGATTTTATCTCCATGATACTGAAAATTTTCATCATAAAATGCCCAAGAAATAATTTGTATTGAGATAAGAGAATAAATTACATAGAGAAAAACAACAGAATAAACAATACTTTCATTTTAAATTTCAAGTCTGGATCTAGCTAACTAATGACACCTTAATATTTGTGTATATTGAGAAATTTAACTGAACTTTTAGAAATTTTTGTGAATTATAGTGAAACTAAATTTACTGGTGATTGTATGGCACATAGTAGTTAGTCATATTTCTTAGTTAAACCTACAGAGTTGTAATTCAGAAAAATATCAGTCAGTGAATATAGTGATAAAAATGAAATCTTAATTTGTTAGTGTACAACAAATATTTCTCATTATAAAATGTTATATTCTTAAAAGGTTTTTAATAAAAGGAAGAATATAGTTCTGTGTATCTTCCTTTGGAATATTCCTCCACTATCTTTTTGTGATATTAGAGCAATTTATTCAGTCTTCATCTGTCGTAATGTTATGTTACTCCATAATTATTCAAATTATTTTCCATCTATATTTTTTCTGAGAACAATCTGTTTGGGAACATTCTTCTTTTAGGTTGAGTGTGAGGCCGGATATTTATTTTTTCCTGCTCAACCTAGGTTAGCACCTGATTGTGTTCATTAACTTTCTATTATTATAAAAGTTCCTAAGAAGTTGATTTCAGCTCATGGTTTTTGGGGTTTTATTCTGTGATTGGTTGGCCCTCTGGTTTAGGGGCTCTGTGAGTCAGCATGTAAATCACAGAGGGTACTCAGGCATAGTAAAATGAGAAAAGGGTCTCTGAAGTCTCCCTACACCTTCCAAGAATACAACACCATTAGTCTACTGAACCTCCATGAAACCTTAGTTCATAAAGATTCCACTACCTACTGATGTGGGAGAGTCTTCTGTTTGAGTTGATTTCATTGGCTAATAAAGAAACTGCCTGGCCCATTTGATAGACCGTCCCTTAGGTGGGTGGAGTAGACAGAACAGGAAGAGGAAGTGAGGTAGAAGGATCAGTAAGATGCCACGCCTCTCCTAAGTTAGACAGACTGCCTAGCCTCTCCTCAGAGAGATGCCAGATGCAATGAAGCTCCAGCCCAAGATGGACATACGCTAGAAACTTCCCGGTAAGGCACCATTTCGTGGTGCTACACAGATTATTAGATATGGGTTAATCAAGATGTGAGTAAGAGGCTGAAATAATGGGCCAGGCAGTGTTTAAAAGAATACAGTTTCCGTGTAATTATTTTGGGGCATAAGCTATCTGGTGGCTGGGAGCCTGGCGGCGGGAACGCAGCCCGCCGCTCCCATTACTACAACCTACCAACATCACCATGTCAATAACCATGGATCTTCTGACATTTGGCACATAGGATCCAATCTGTAGCACTTATTTAACTATTAAATCTTTAATGATTATTAATTATGTTCTTAAATTGTTCTCTTTTAGAGTACTGTCTTATATTGAATCTTGGCCTTTTGACTAAGATTAAATATAGTACACTGACTTCTTTGCATATTTATGGAAGAGGTAGAAGCTTGTCAGCCTTTAATTTTGTAGATTACAGAATATAGTGCATTTATCTAACCTATTTAATTGCAGATGCTTTTTCTTAATATTTAGAGTACAGTTTATATTTTCTAATTTGGATATTTCTAGTAAAGGAATCTGTTTAAATTTCCCTTATTGGTTTCAACCATATTCTAGTTACATTATTAAAACTGACTTGAGATGTGTGGTAAACAGGGGGGTAGATGAAGAATCCAGGGACACCTGTCTAATCTCTAAGAGGATCGTGGAAACAGAGGTAATTCTAATGAAAAAAAATAGTGGCAGGCATGCAGTATGTATCATTATATAGAATTCTATTTCTTTAGGGTTCTAATCATTTTGTTTTGTGTATACTGAGGATGTTTGTTTTTAAAACGTTTATAAAAATGCCAATGTGTTTGTTCATGATCAATGTATTATGTTTTACCCAGTGATACCAGCTGATGGGATGAGATTAAATAAATATTATTTTTATTACAACTTGGCCAAAAAATTGTATTTCTTACAAGGTAGAACAAAAAAAATCTCTTAGATCTCCAAAAATGTTATTGCAAAGAATAAAATACATTCACTTGACAGTTTTCCTTCAGGCTGCCCCCCGGATAAGGATCGTCGCAGCACATGTCATCCACCAGCTGTCTTAGCATTTATTCTCACTACTTGAGAAAAGATCGCATCTACTAACGCCACTAAGGTGCCCTGTCTTCTCCAAGGAGCACTGTTAACAATGGCATATCCCTTTCACAATCACAGTGAGTGGCAAGGCAAAGACGTCCTCCAGCCTGATGCTGTCTCAAAAACACTTTCCTGCATTCTCCCAGTTCCTGATCAGCTTAAAGCCTCTGCTTTCTCTCACACTGTGCTACCATTAACATTACCTCTGATGCATGGATGAGAAGAGATAATATCAAGTGATGAATATGTATTCTAAAAACAGAAGTTGAGAAAAGTAAGATTGACTTTCTACTAAAATAGACTCTATTGAAACAAATTTACAATTGTCAAAAGAGTCTAAATGGTCTTTAGAAAACCATTTTTAAAGAGCTTTCCAACTGTAACTGACATTTTTAGTAGCTGGAAAGGGGAAAAAAACATTAACCAAGACCAAAAGAATTGGGAGAATTACATCTTATCTCTTTGTTTTCCTGGGAACAATGGTGTACCCAACAGACACTAAGAAGGAAGCTGTATTTTGTATGACTCTTAGGTTAGCTGATACTATCTGGGACTTGATATTAATTTCATTGTTTGTTAAAATAAGCTGGACAAAACAGTTTCTCTGTTTGCAGTTGCAAAATGTTATCTAAAGTCTTTGTGTACATGTGAACTCATAACCTTGTTGAGGTCAATGAATAGAGAATTATGAATATGTGTTTATATTTCATTTTATTTTTAAAGAAAAAAGTCCTGGCTTTCATAAAACTTTCAAAGGCTTCCTATATCAATCAGTGTCACAGAGAGAAACAGATGGTATCTACAAATTGGGATTATTTGAGCAGATTTAAATAGAGGACTATTTATGAGGTGTTAGGAGTATGTAAGAGAATCATGTTGAACAGCACAATGTCCTTGGGTTTGTACCAAGGAGGGTGGTAATTCCTCTGAAACCTGAAATGTCAAGGAGAGGAGAGGTAACTGCAGGAAGTGGTATAGAGACTAAATAAGACAAGACTTGGTGACAGGGACTGTGATCTTTGTAAAGAAAGTGATATCACCTCACAGGAATGAGAGAACTGGTAATAAATGTTCTCATCTTTTTATTTTACTTATTCTTTGGCTCATAATATAAATGATGACTAGTCAGAAATAAGTGTGTAAATAATTCTTGAATATAAAAATATAAAAGAAAATGAAATGATGAAGAAAACCGTGTAAACATATAGAAACAACTACACACATGTATGCCCATATGAAAGATATCTTATTGGTCATCAGTTCAAAGTAAGAGAATTACTTTCCTTGTTAAATTTCCTCCATCCTATACCACACATTTGTGGAAATTCTGTGACCTAAATCTTTAGAATAGGATTTGATATCTCTTAAACTAAACTTATTTCTCATTTCTTCTATTATTTTTCTTTTCTCCAATATTAACTCTTCCAGAGTTCTGAAGAATTTCTCATACAGCTAGTGGCTTAGGATCTAAAATTAATGGTATGTTGGGCATGACAACAGTTGAAATAAAACAATTTGGTCTTGATAATCCTCTATGTCATACCTGCAGCACACATCAGCAGTTAGATTATGTGAAGTCTGTGGACAGATGTCTGGGTATTCAAGCCATTATGCACCACTAAGGTATCAACAATGGTGAAGGGGGAATAAATAAAAGTTCTAAAATGGGAATTCACTTTGTACCAGGTTTCTACAAATGGCTCTTACTTCCAGTCTTCTCTTTCAGAACTTTCCCCCTCTTTCCCCTCAACTCAATCCCCCATGCTCACATTTCTACCCATCCCCAGTGTACCCATGAGATATCTACTATTTCCCCTTCCCAGAGAGATCTAAGTGTCCCTCTTTGGGCCTCCTTTTTACCTAGCCTCTCTGGATCTGTGGATTGTAGCATGGTTATCCTTTACTTTACAGCTAATGTCTACTTACAATTGAGTATATACCATGTTTATCATTCTAAGTCTGGGTTACCTCACTCCAGATGATTTTTTTCTAGTTCCAACATTTGTCTGCAAATTTCACAATGTTAGTTTTTAAATAGCTGGGTAATACATTTGTGTAAATGTAGCATATTTGTTTTATCCAATCTTTGGTTAAGAGACATCTAGGTTGTTTCCAGGTTCTGGCTATTATGAATAAAATTACTATTAACACAATTGAGCAAATGTTTTTGTGGTAGGATGGAAAATTCTTTGAGTATATACCAAAGAGTGGTATAGCTGCATCTTGAGGTATATTGGTTCCCAATTTAGTGAGAAACCACAATATTGACTTAAAATGTGATTGTATAAGTTTGTATCCCCACTAGCAATGAAAGAATGTTCACCTTGCTCCACATCTTCTCCAGCATGAGCTGTCACTTGTGTTTTTGTTCTTGGCCATTCTGACAGATGTAAGATGGAATCTCAGAGTCATTTTGATTTGTATTTACATTATAGATGAGGATGCTGAACATTTAAGTGTTACTCATCTATTTGAGATTCTTTTTGTTGAGAATTTTGTTTATATCTGTATGCCATTTATTAATTGAATGTTTTTGATATCTAGTTCGAGTTCTTTTTGTATTTTGGAAATCAGTCCTTTGTCATATGTGGAGTAGGTGACAATCTTTTCCCATTCTATAGGCTATTGTTTTATCCTATTGATGGTGTCCTTTGCCTTACAGAAGCTTTTTTAGTTTCATGAGTTCCCATTTATTGTAAATCTTAGTCTATGAGTTATTGGTGTTATATTCAGGAGTTGTCTCCTGTGTCAATATGTTCAAAACTGTTTCCTATATTCTCTTTTATTGGGTTCAGTGTATCTGGATTTATGTTGAGGTCTTTGATCCACGTGGACTTGAGTTTTGTGCAGGGTGATGAATATGGATCTATTTGCATTCTTCTACATGCCAACGTCAAGTTAGACCAGCATCATTTGTTGAAGATATTTTTCTTTTTCCCTTGAGTAATTTTAACTTCCTTGTCAAAAATCAGTTGTCTATAGGAATGTGGATTTACTTCTGGATTTTTGATCTGATTCCATTGATCTACCTGCCTGTTTTTATGCCAATACCATAAAGTTTTATTAGTATAGCTTTGTAGTACAGTTTGAAATAGTGATGGCAATACCTCTGGCAGTTCTTTTATTATATAGGATTGTTTTAGCTACACTGGGGTTTTTGTTTTCCATATGTAGTTGAGTATTGTTCTCTAAGTTTTATAAAGAATTGTGTTTGGATTTGTAAATAGTGACTCCTTATTCATTTCCCAGCTGGCCAGACCCAAATAACTGCACAGAAACTGTATTAACTGCAATTCTGTTAGGCTGATGACTCAGGCATATTTCTAGATAACACTTTAATCTTTAATTAAGCCATTCATATTAATCTATGTATCACCATGGGGCTGTGGCCTACTGGTAAGATTCCAGCAGCATCTTTCTCCCTTTTAGTAGCTACATGACATCTCTTTTATTCTGCCTGCTCTCTCTCTATATATCTCTGTTCAGATTTCCTGTCTAGCTGTGCTCTGCTAAGCCATTGGCTGAAACAGTTTCTTTATTAATTAATGGTAATAAAACATATTCACAGTATACAGAGGGGAATCCCACATCGTCTCCCCTTTTCTGTCTAAATAAAAAGGAAGGTTTTAACTTCAACAGTAAATTTACATATAACAAAACAGGTATCAAGCAGAAATTGTAGTTACAGTATTTCTTTTTGAGTCTAAGGTTTCATATATAATTCATCTTTTCTCATAGCTAAAGAAATCTACATAAAGAAAACTATCTGTCTTCAACTCCAGCAATATCCCTGGAGTGATATAATATTACCTAAATAACAGAAGTAAATTGTAAGCAACTTCCAATGTTCTAGAATTTACAGAGACTACTCACTGCCTGGAGAGTCACCCAAAGTTCTTTTGTAATGTTGGAGTATCCATCTCCAGCCTATAGACCCATAATATCTGGCAGACTTTTCAGAGAAGCAGGAAATTTGAAGATTTGTTTTACCTTGTAATGGGAAAGTTCATCAGTTGCTTTCTTTTGTGTCCTGCAGAATACCTGGAAGATTTTTTCATGAAGCAGGAACTCTGAAGGACTCTCTCCCCTTTTGGCAAGTTTAGTAGTCATTTTTAGTGCTCCTGTATGTCCAGTTTATACAGCATACTGTCAAGCAGTCCAGGCAAGATCAGTTTCTTGCCCAAACAGCTAGCCTTGTCACATTGAACGAAAACTCCATAATGAGTTTCTTCAATGCCCATCAACCTCTCTCTCTGAAGTAATTGGTGCTGCCAAAAGGAGACATGTCTCACTGTACATCTAGAAAACCTAACTAACTAATATGACTACAAGTTTGATTATTATAAATTACTACCTATTAATCTATATTTATTACTTATAATTTTGAAATGACCTGCACAAACACAATACATTAATCAAGAGCAGAAATATGTATACACAGTACAACAAAATCAACCTTAAATGTGTATCAATAACCAAGATCTACGTAATGCAAAGAATTCATCTCTGTATCATATCCCCCTTATTTTTTTAAAGAAATTTACTGTGACCATTAATCACTTATAACCAGCCCCTTTTAAATGAAAACAAACATTTATACATGATCATTTTGGTAATTTGGACATAGTTTTCTCCAAACAGATTCCTACTGTTTGTAGGGCAAAGTATTTTTAGGGTTCACGGAGAACTTTCAGGGGCTCTTGTTCCATCAAACCACATTTGCTGTGGGATAATGGTTTTACTCTGTACTGTAAACATTTGTTTCTTGTACTTGTTTAATAAAATGCTGATTGGCCTGTAGCTTGGCAGGAAGTAAGGGTGGGTGACCATGCATGAATTAGAGGTGAGACAATGAGAACAGGAGAAGTCGGGGAAGAGGATTTTACAGTCTGCAGTTGTGACCCAGACATAGAGCAAGCAAGATGTGACTGCCTCGCTGAAAAAGGTACTGAGCCATGTGGCTAACATAGACAAGAATAATGGGCTAATATATGTTATAAGAGTTAATAAGAAGCCTGAGCTAATGGGCCAATCAGTTTATATCTAATGTAGACCTCTGTGCATTTCTTTGGAGAGGAAAGGCTTGAAGGGAAGCCCAGTCAATCACCTTGTTTGTAAGGCGTGTCCCCCTTAGGCTAATATTTGCCCTCTCTCTTTGTTTTTCCTGTGCTCCTCGCTGCCAAATTGGTGCTGCCAAAAGGAGACATGTCTCACTGTACATCTAGAAAAGTCTGTAGGAACTAAAACATTATCAGAGAGAATTAAAACTGCTGAATGTGACAATCGGACTTTGTCTAAAGGATATGACAGATTGGCTGACAGATTGTTAATACAAGAAGTCACAATTCATGCCATGAAAATTCTATCCAAGGATGAGATATTAACTCTACTGGACAAACTTCATACTTTAGAATCCTCCATGAAGGCCTTGGAGCATAATTCTAGACAAAAGATGCAGGCCTTACAGAAGGCAATGGTAAGCAGATTTGAAAAGACCGAGGAAATTATAGACTGTGATGAACAGGAGCAAATGGTAGAAAGACAAAATTTAACTCTGTCAATGAGTAAAACTCTCCGGGATAATTTCCATAAAGTTCTACCTGCTTTTCTAATAATAACGTCAGAAAAGGTGACTGGTTCAAAAAACCCTAGGGTCATCAAGGAATATACATGAGAACCCGTCCGTATGAATGATCTCAAAGAAATTAAACAAGCCATTATGAATTTTGGGCTACGTTCATCCTTTGTTAGAGAGATGCTCAAAAATTGGTCTATTAGCAACAAGAAAACTCCCCATGATTGGATACAATTAGTATCAGCTGTTCTAGAGAGCAGATCACAATTAAATTGGAAATGCATGTTCAGACAAGAGGCTAGACTTGTAGAACAGCAGGAAAGATGAAGGGAATTGAGATTTCCCTAGATCAAATTCTAGGTGAAGGACTTTTCTCCAATCCTCTAGAACAAGCTAGTTATGATGAACACATGTAGAAGGAAGCAGCGGGGCTGCGTCCCACCACCCGGCTAGCTTTACCCAAAATAATTACACGGAAACTGTATTCTTTTAAAACACTGCCTGGCCCATAGTTTCAGCCTCTTATTGGCTAATTCTCACATCTTCCTTTAACCCATATTTAGTAATCTGTGTAGCACCACGAAGTGTGACTTACCAGGAGAGATCTTAACCTGCGTCCATCTCGGAGAGGAGAAGCATGGAGACTCACTATGGCGACTCCCTGAAGCGTCTCGCCACTCCTGCTACCCAGCATTCTGTTCTGTCTACTCCACCTACCTAATTTTCTGTCTCTTAAAGGGCCAAGGCAGTATCTTTATTAATAATGAAAGTAACACATAGACACTCCTCCATCATTTCCCCTTTTTCTGTTTAAACAAAAAAGAAAGGCTTTAATTTTAACATAGTAAAATTACATGTAACAAAAGAGTTATCAAGCAAGAATTACAGTTACAATATTTAAATCTATTTTATCTTTTATCATAACTAAGGAAAGCTATAACTATCTATTTATTCTTCAACTCCATCAAAGACTCCAGAAGGATATAATATTACCTAAGTAAACAAGTCATATGTAACTTTCAAACTCTAGAAATGACAGAGACAACTCGCTGTCTGGACAGTCACCCAAAGCTCCTCTGTACCATTGGGGCATCCATCTTCAGCCTACAGGCCCATAAGTATCCAGCAGACATTTCCATGAAGAAGGAAATTCCAAAGACAGTTCAGTCACTTTCTGCTGTGTCCTGCAGAACGTCTTGCAGACTCCTTTTATAAATCAGGAACCCCGAAAGATCATCTCACCTTTAGGCAAGTTCAGCAGTCCTCTCTCTGCAGGTTCTTTGTGTCCAGTTTATGTAACAGTCCAGGCAAGAGCAGTTTCTTGCCCAAATGGCTAACAAACTCCATAAGTAGCCTCTTCGATGCCCATCCTCCTCTTGAAGTAGATTGGTGCTGCCAGGAGCAGATGTGTCTCATTGTCATGAAAAACCCTAAGTTATTAAAAACATTTAAAATGCCATATTCTGTAGCCTTTGAAAGATATGAAGAATGCCTATTTAACTAAAATATATCTATATATATCTAGAAAATCTAACTAACATGACTACAAGCTTGACTATGATCAGTGATTATCCATTAACAACCTATATTTCCTAATTATACATTACAGTTTTTAAAATGAACTACACAATCAAAATACCTTAATCAAGATCAGAAATACATATACATATAACAAATTGACCTTAAAATCCATACCAATGCAAATTATTCATATCTATATCATCTCCCCCTTTAAATGTAAAAGAACATTTATAAACAATATTTGGGAAAATGGGTGCAGTTATTTCTCTCCAAACTGCTTCCTGCTGAATGGGGGCACTGTTAATCAGATCTTTCATGATGTAACCTGTGTGCCAGGTTCATCTCAGTCGGCAGTTGAGTGAAGTAATTTTTTGAGGGTGTTCACAGCAACCTTTCAGGAGGGCGTGGTCTATCATACCATATTGGGATAGAAGCAATCCACAGAGTCTCATCCTCTGTGAAAACAAAAGAAGAAACTCTTTTCCAAAGCATCATGTTCTGAGATCCAAATCCTGAAGTCATACTGTTAAGATGTCCATTTTGGTCTAGCCTGGCAGCCCATATAATGAAATGTTTTTCTGTACTTAGCTCCTTTACAGTCAAAAATTTTAAAGAAAACACAATAAATACATAATCCAGACTCTCTGTGAATTTTCCATTTTTACGTGGCTTATTTTTACTCTATCACTTTACTTTATTCTGTCTCTTTAAAGACTTTACCCTTTTTAAGGCATTAACTTTATTCTCTATATATTTATTTTTTCTCTCTCTCAAGCCTACGTATATTTATCCAACATTGTGACTCATTTAAAAGTCTTTTATGTCTGAATCTGTCCTATTGTGAATCTGTAATTTTTCTACTGTTGAGAAACATGTTTGATTTGCGCCTTTACATCGCTAAGCACTTAAGACTCTAAGCTGTGACATTCCTAGGTCAAAAACAGGTACTGCGGGCTTGCCCCGCCCAGTCCAACATGGCGGAGCCGCTTGTGACTCTGAATCGGTTGCACCTCTGAGCTGCAGAGCCGCTGGCTGTTCTAGATGTTGGCTCCACCTCTCTCCAATTTCAAACTGGAGGATGTACTATTTTCTACTAGCTCTGGGGCCTCCAGGTAGGAGCCACACTCAGCACTTTAATTCTGAGAATGTGTGTGCAGCACAGAAACTCTTTTCATCCAAGTTACAACCAAATCTGATGCGCAGAACACCACGAAGAGCACCGCACAGCCTGGAAACATCGGCAGAAATCCGCCATGCTCTCCTGCTCGCCTAAGCCTGATTCCGCCATCTGCCCAGGTGCAGGTGGGGAGCAGTGAGCCATTGGCACAATCTCAGAGCACTTTCTTTCCAATCCCAAGCAGGCACACAAACATCCAGTCCATAAAAGCCACTGAAATGCTTTATAGTCAGAGTTTGCACTGGCGGCACAGCCCCAGGAAACCGCGTTTTAAAATGACTCAGCGTTTTCTCTGCTGCTATTGCCGAAACAGGAAATCTCTCTACAGCACGTCCAGGCAAACAGCAAAAAGCTGTGTTAAACTCTCTCTCTCTCCTTTATTTAAAGCCCTCTCAGGTTTTTAAGTGGATTTAGTCACCACGTTGGAGCGCCAATCTGTAGAAAGAAGCGGCGGGGCTGCGTCCCACCACCCGGCTAGCTTTACCCAAAATAATTACACGGAAACTGTATTCTTTTAAAACACTGCCTGGCCCATAGTTTCAGCCTCTTATTGGCTAATTCTCACATCTTCCTTTAACCCATATTTAGTAATCTGTGTAGCACCACGAAGTGTGACTTACCAGGAGAGATCTTAACCTGCGTCCATCTCGGAGAGGAGAAGCATGGAGACTCACTATGGCGACTCCCTGAAGCGTCTCGCCACTCCTGCTACCCAGCATTCTGTTCTGTCTACTCCACCTACCTAATTTTCTGTCTCTTAAAGGGCCAAGGCAGTATCTTTATTAATAATGAAAGTAACACATAGACACTCCTCCATCAAACACACCTTATCCATATGTACTACAGCAGCCTAAAGGCTTGGGACAGGGTTCAAGACCCAGGACAGAGAATGGAATCATATATCAGAGTTAAACAGGGCCTTTAGTGATTTTTTTTACAAAGACTAACTAAAGCTGTACAAATAGGGATATCTGACCCAGAAGCAAGATGTATAATAATTGAGTCTTTGGCTTATGAGAATGCCAATGTGGAGTGCAAAAGGATCCTGGGGCCTTTAAAGATCAGATGAGCACCCTTGGACGAATGGGTCTTGCATACAATGAATGTTGATACATTTGACTACGGCACTGAAGCATGGGTAGAAGAAGCAATTTCTAATGCATAAAGGAGGCATCAAGTTACAAAATGTTTTAATTGTGGCAAAATGGGACATATGAAAAGGAATTGCAGACAACGGATTTCCAGAAATTAATAATAATAATAATAACAATAATAATAATAATAATAATAATAATAATAATAATAATAAATCATAATGCCTCTTCTAGAAATAACAGATGTAGGAGGACTCAGCCTTCAGGTTTATGTAGGAGATGTGGAAAAGGCAGACACTGGAAGAATGAGTGTAGGTCAACAAGAAATAGACAGGGCAACCCGTTGCCATTGGGAAACGCAATGGGGAGGCCTCTCGCAGGCACCCATAGTGAATGTGGTCCAGTCATTTCTGGTTACTGCAGAGAACATGCCTCGTCAGGAAAATTAGAAAGCCCCATGCCTAATGTTAAAAGCAAAAGCAGCCTGAAAGATGAGTTACATGTATTTTGGCAGACTTCTATAAATGAACAAAGACCAAAGTTAAGAGTGTGTGTAAATGGCATTTTTATTACTGGCCTACTAGACACAGGTGTGTATGTAAGTATCATTACTCCAGAATCTTGGCATCCGTATTGGCTTCTTCAGGATGTAAATGTTCAGTTCCTGGGAATTGGAACCCTATCTCAAGTAAGGCAGAGCACGAGATGGGTTGAATGCATAGGGGCAGAAGGACAAGTAGGAAAATTAAGGCCATATATAGCCAATATTGCAGAGAATTTATGGGGCTGTGACCTATTGCAGCAATGGAATACCCAAATTAACATTCCTGCTGCTTCTAGAGCCTATATTACTGAGGAAAATATTAAAAGATATTACAGAAGGCCGAAACTGGCCGTTCGGGCTGTAAAAGAACACAAAGTAATTATGGCCCTTCAGAGATACCAACAGCCCTGCCTCTAAAATGGTTGATTGAGACACCAATATGGACAAAGCAATGGCCTTTAGCTGAGGAAAAGTTGCAGGTTTTAGAGCAGCTGGTACAAGAACAATTAGATGCTCAACATATAGAAGAATCTACCAGCCCTTGGAATTCTCCTGTATTTGTGGTTAAAAAAAATCTGGTAAATGGAGAATGGTGACAGATCTCAGGGCTATCAACAAGGTTATTCAACCTATGGGCTCTCTGCAATCTGGACTTCCTCTGCCCTCTTTATTACCAAAAGGATGGCCTCTCATAGTTATTGATTTAAAGGATTGTTTCTTCACTATACCTTTACAAGAAAAAGACAGAAAAAAGTTTGCCTTCACAGTGCCTACTTATAATAATTCTCAACCTACAAGGAGATACCAGTGGACCGTCCTCCCACAGGGAATGTTGAACAGTCCCTCCCTGTGCCAATACTTTGTAAATCAACCATTCCAAACAATATGCAAGCAATTTCCCAAGTCTATAATTTATCATTACATGGATGATATTCTGTTATCTGATTCAAACATGAATACCTTAGAAAGACTGTTTGAAGAAGTAAAAATACTTTTACCTAAATGGGGATTACAGATTGCTCCTGAAAAAATTCATAGAAGAGATTCTGTTAATTATCTAGTTTATAAAATAGGTTTGCAAAAATTTAAGACACAAAAGGCACAAATTAGGAGAGATTAGCTATGGACTCTCAATGACGTTCAAAGGTTGTTAGGAGACAATTCCAGCCTACGACTAGCTGTTGGGATTGTGATAACACCTGATATGATAATTCATTTAAATAAAACCTTGGATGGTGAAAAAGACTTAAACAGTCTCAGAGAATTAACAGCTGAAGCAGCAAAGGAACTGACAATGATTGAGGAGATATTACAAGAGGCACATGTGGACAGGGTGAATCCAGAGCTCAGTTGTATTCTCGTCATATTGTCTTCCAAAATTTCTCCTACAGGAATTTTAATGCAGAGAGATGATATTATCTTAGAATGGATCTTTTTACCACATAAACCAAGTAAGAAAATAAAAACTTATGTGAAAAAAGTCTCTGGATTAATTATAAAAGGCAAATTGGGACTTCGTCAACTAGCAGGCATAGACCCAGAAGAAATTATAGTGCCTTTCACTGCTGATGAACTAAAAAAGTTGTGGGAAGATAACGAACCATGGCAAAGAGCTTGTGCTAAATTTTTGGGAGAAATCAATAACAACTATCCAAAAAGCAAGAGGCTTAACTTTATAAAGAGAACTTCTTGGATTTTTCCTCGAATCATCCGTGATGCTCCGATAACCAGAGCCCATACTTTTTATACTGATGCTAATAAATCAGGGAAGGCAGGTTATAAATCAGAAGATTTGAGTAAGGTGGAACAAAGCCCTTATGATTCTGTCCAGAAGGCAGAATTATATGTCATTCTTATGGTGGTAAGGGATTTTAAAGAACCTCTTAATATAATTACTGACTCACAATATGCAGAAAGAGTTATCTTACATATTGAAACTGCTTAATTTATACCTGATGATATAGAACTAACCTCATTGTTTATCCAGGTACAAGACATGATCAGGAACAGGCTTTGCCCCATGTATATAACACACATCCAATCCCATACGGGTCTGTCAGGTCCTCTAGCACAAGGTAATGCAGAAATTGATCAATTGTTGATTGGTAGTGTGCAGCAGGCCTCTGAATATCATAAAAAACATCATGTCAATAGCAAAGGCTTGAAGAAAGAGTTTTCTATTACATGGCAACAAGCTAAGGAGATTGTAAAGAAATGCCCTACTTGCTCTTTTTATAACCAAACACCACTGCCTGCAGGGGCTAATCCAAAGGGCACTCAAAGGAATGAAATCTGGCAGATGGATGTGTTTCACTTTGCAGAATTTGGCAAATTAAAATATGTATACCACACCATTGACGCTTATTCAGCTTTTCAATGGGCAACTGCTTTAAGCTCAGAAAAAGCTGATTCAGTAATCACTCATCTATTAGAAGTTATTTCCATCATGGGTATACCTAAACAAATAAAGACAGATAATGGTCCTGCTTATGTCTCTAGGAAAATGAAATGATTTTTTGCTTATTACATTATTAAGCATGTTACAGGTATACCATACAATCCTACAGGTCAAGCAGTCATAGAGAGATCAAATAGAACTATAAAGGATATGTTAAACAAACAGAAAGGGGTGGAAAATACCCCTAGAAATAGGTTACATAATGTTTTATTAACCTTGAATTTTCTCAACGCTAATGAGAAGGGGACAATGGCTGCAGAAAGACATTGGATAATGGAAAAGTCTGCTGAATTAAATCAACCAGTTTATTTCAAGGATGTGCTAACCTCGCAATAGAAGCCAGGAGATGTGCTGCGTTGAGGAAGGGGTTTTGCTCTTGTCTCCACAGGAGAGGAAAAAATTGTGGATACCATCAAAATTAATAAAGGTTCAGTTTGAAGAGGAGAAGCTCCTTGGGAAGAAAAATAATTCATTCACAAGGATGACGATCATACTTATGGTAAGAAAAACATATAGGTTGGAGGCAGGTTGGAGGTTTCCACAGGAAACCGCTCACCTTCAAAGAATTTAAGGGACCCTGGATATTTAAATACTGATGTATGGACACTAGTTACAACCCAATATGGATCAACATGGAACACGAATAGGTTTAGTAAGTATAAAACATTATATATATATATGTATATAT
This sequence comes from Arvicola amphibius, assembly GCF_903992535.2. NCBI lineage: Eukaryota > Metazoa > Chordata > Mammalia > Rodentia > Cricetidae > Arvicola > Arvicola amphibius. Next base: position 23,826,539 of record NC_052054.1, read on the forward strand.
ATACATGCATTACTGTGCTTTTATTTATACGTATGTAGAGCTGGTTTTGGAGTTGGACTATGGCTCAGTCCCTCTTCAATTCTAAGCTTGTTGATAAGAGATATCTCAGAGTTTCTGTCTCAGGTCAGGAGCCATGAAATGGGACATAATAATAATAACAACAATAATAATAATAATAATGATGATGATACTTTATAAACTTTCTTTGCCTTTCCTCATATCTGTGTCTGTCTTTATTGCACCTTCCATTGAATATATATATATATATATATATATATACATATATATATAGTGTGTGTCTGTATATGTCTTTGTAGATAATATTTACCTTTTCTGTAACAAACAACAAATTTTCCTTCAGTAATCTTTGAAGTTTCCAGGATGAAGATGGGGCCCCACAACATCAATTTCACCTGATTACTATGACATCATGTTTTTAATAGTGCTAAAATTAGACCTGTTTTTTGGTACCAACTGCACAAGAAAGTTTCGAATAGTGCACAATTTTGACAACACTCTGGCCGAACCTCCTCAAAACACTCAAAGGTTAGTTACAATTTTCTCGACCAAATGTTCATCTGGGAATTTTACCATCATTTGCTTTCACAGGACCCCCTGAGAAGAATGTCGCCCCCATGTCAGCTGGAAGCAATCTTAGAGGACGACGCCCCCTCTCCCAACAGAGTTTGCCCTCAGGTTTAGGACATCATTTAGTAGTTGGTATAGGATCGAGGCAATGGGGGAGGTATTATATGGACTCAGGGGTGTTCATTGGAAAAAAAGGGTGGTTAACTGGTTTGATGGGATGATTGGTATTTGTGAATTATTGTTTTTAGAAAATTGCATTGGTGTTGATTCTTGTATATTGAACATTGTATGTGAGTATGCTTCTACCTCTATTGTATGAGAGTATGCTTCTACCTCTGTTTAAAACAATTGTTATATTGAGATATTTACCATATTGCAATGTACATTTCTACCTCTGATGTTATTTATATAATGACATTGTTTACATTTGGAGATCATTGTCCTCATTTATTGCACAGTTGTTTATTCTCTTAGTCTCCAAGTTAGATAGGTATCGAGAATTATATATCAATAGTTATATATGTTTGTCATATTTATATTTAGGATATTCAGGTTTTTTAGATACATAGAAATTATATTTAGTATAGATAGTATAATCTTTGACCTCTTTGAAGAGCTGTAGAAAATGACCTTTAATCTAACCTAGAGTTTTGTACTTATGAGACACAATCACTCCTGGCAATACTGCTCTACTCCCGAGAGAACGTTGAGCACCAAAGACACTCCACTGGGAGCTTGTCTTCTTCTTGGCAGAACTGGCCTTTGGGCAAAGAAAAGCCCATACCTCAACTACTGACAAAGACACAAAATATCCATAAGTGGATAAAACAGGATTGTCTTATCTTGCCAAGACAGGGTAGGATAGTTCTACAAAAAGTTCCTTGCCTTTGAAAAATGTTATGTCAGTTGTGTTAGGCCTTAGCCAAAGTTGGTTGCCTCAACATTGCGAAACTTTGGGTGATTGCCCATGTAGTCAGTTGTCTCTGTCATTTGTTGCACATTTTGAAAGTTTCTCATTTGTACTTCCTGGCTGCTTAAGTAATATTACTTCCCTTCTCAGATCCTTGATGGGGTTGAAGATTAGATAATTGTAGTTACCCTCTACATTATTTAGACTCCTTGAAATAGAATGTTTAGTAAAACTTTTGTTATATGTTTCTTGCTTAATATTATTTGTTGTTTGTAATTTTATATTTATTATTTGTTCCTATTGTATATAGTTGTATTTGGTTTGGTTCTGTCTTATTTAGACAAAAGGGGGAGATGAAGGGGAATCCTAGCCAATCACCTTGTTTGTAAGGCATGTCCCCCTTAGGCTAATATATACTTATAAAATCTTGCGGGCCCTCTCTCTTTGTTTTTCCTGTGCTCCTTGCTGGAACCTTGGATTTGTAAGTTCCCCTTTCTTTCCTTTATTAAAGCTGAATATTATATATTAAAGCTAGTATGGTTAATCATAACTGTCAATCAACCACGCCCCTTCACCGACTGTAGAACCAGGTGGGACAGAAACATCTGTCAATGACACATATTAGTTTGGAATTAATCAACACATCCTCATCTTCTGTGGAAAGAAAAGAAGAAACTCTTTTACAAAGTAATATATTTTTAGACTCAAGTTTTGAAGTGAAGATACCTTTATGTTAGTTTAGCTTAGCAGCCTCCAGAATCTAAAGTCTCTCTGCAGTCAAAAAACTAAAAGAAAACTCAATAATATACATAATCCAGTTCTCTGTTTATATTCCATCTTTATGTGGTTTATTTCTTTTTACCCTATTACTTTTTAATATTTATTTTATTATCTTTACTCCTTTAATGTATGACTGTCTGTATTCTTTTCTATACTTTTTCTTATCTCTCCTAAGCCTACATGCATTTTAAACATACTATAACATGTTCAGGGGCTTATTTCTGTCTGAATCTGTCTTTCTTGTGTATCTGTAATCATTTTCTGACCTTGTATGCTTTTAAATGTGAAACAGCTTGGTCACAACGACCCTGGATGCTGCCTCTGCCTCACTTGGCCTTTAAACATGGCAGAAGCACATTTACTGCCAACTCTGCAAGTCATGCTTACTACCCCAGCTCTGATGTGGGATTTTCCTCTGTATGCTGTGATTACCATTAATGAATCAAGAAACTGCTTTGGACCTATAGCAGGGCAGAACTTAGGTAGGCAGGGAAAACTAACTGAATGCTGACAGAAAGAAGAACAGTGTCAGAGAGGAGCCATGTAGCCCCTGCAGGAGACAGACATGGGGCAGAGCTTTAGTGGGTAGGCCACAGCCATGTAGTGATACACAGATTAATAGAAATGGGTTAGATTAATATGTAAGAGTTAGCCAATAAGAAGCTAGAGCTAATGGGCCAAGCAGTGATTTAATCAATACAGTTTCTGTGTGATTATTTCGGTTCTGTGCGGCTGGAACGAACAAATGGCTCATTGCAACACAGCTCCAGGGATGCAGCAGGTCTATGTCACCATAAAGCAATTTGTAACACGCTGCTCACGAGCCTCATTTAAGTACTCCATAACAGGACCTCCCCAAAGTGTTCTATGATGCCAGGACAAACCAGGAAGCTGAATTTTAAAGAAACTGTGTAGTTTTTGCTGCTAATACTGAGTCAGGAAGCCTCCCTTCCCACTGCTCTTTAGTTTTATCAAGCCAGGTTTTCTTTGTGTAACAGCCCTAGTTATCCTGAAACTAACTTTTGTAGACCAGGCTGTCCTAGAACTCACAGAGATCTGCCTGGCTTTGCCTCCTGAGTGCTGGGATTAAAGGCATGTGCCACCACGACCCAGCTGTGGAAGCCTTCTCTTAAAAGAGCTGTGCTTCTGCTTGTGGCCAGCAAACAGAGCCTATCTGAAAAATGTGGCTATCAAGAAACTGAGATTGCCTCCTGTTTTTGTGGATCTAGAAGCCCTTTTTTTTTTCAAAGCTTTTTTTAGGTCTTATGTAAATTCATGCCCTAGATAGTGGATACCATTTGTAAACAGTGACTGCTTTTTTTTTGTGGCCTCCCAGACCTGAATAATCATACAGAAACTATATTAATTACAATACTATTTGGCCAATGACTCAGGTGTATTTCTAGCTAGCTCTATAATTTTAAATTAATCCATATCTATTAATCTATGTATCACCAAGAGGCTGTGGTCTACTGGTAAAATTCCAGCAGTCTTCCTCCTCCAGCACCTACATGGTATCTCTATGACTCCACATACTGTCTTTATATATCTCTGTTCAGATTTCCTGCCTGACCTTTCTCTGCTAAGCTGTTGGCCAAAGCAACTTCTTTATTAACCAATGGTAATAAAACATTCACAGCATACAGACAGGAATCCCACATCAGGGATTTTAATGGGTCTTGTGCTTAATTGATGCTGCAAAACAACCCCACACTAGTTAAGAATTATGGATAATAAAAGGGTTATTTATTTGAGGGGGAAAACCTACAGATCACTGTGTCAAACAACAGTTCTCTCATTGAAAACAGGAAACAGAGAGTCTAGCAGCCAGAATGGGAGCCATAAGCAAGAGAGAGCGTACTTGGGTCCTGCTGCTTTTTAAAGTATAAGACACCATGCCCCACAGGGCTGGTATCTTAAAGGCTATTGGCTGAAGGAGCAGAAGGAGCTGCCGCAGCATTGAATCTGTTGATTGCTTTGGTAAGATGACTATTTTTACTATATTGATTCTATTGATCCATGAGCATGGGAAAGCTCTCTATCATCTGATATCTTTTCCAATTTCTTTCCTCAAAGACTTGAAGTTTTTGTCATACAGGTTTTTCATTTGATTGATTAGAAGTACATCAAGATATTTTATATTATTTGTGAGTATTGGGAAACTCCCAGGAATCTACAAGAATGGCCATGGCTAAGAACACACTTGATACTGCCTGGAGAACTAGAACCCAGCAGGTGGATGGCCCAGAGACCTAGGATATAACCAAATACGACTAGAGAAAAAGTCAATGTAATGATGCTGAAGAATATTCTGCTATACTCATGATTTGGTGCCTAGAACAATTGTCATCAGAGAGGCTTTATCTAGCAACTAATGGAAACAGATGCAGAGACCCATAGCCAAATATTAGACTCAGTTTGGGGAATTTTGCTGAAGAAAGGAGGAATAATTATAAGAATCAGAGGGATCAATGATATCAGAAGATAAATTACAGAATCAACTAACCTGGGCTCACAGGAGCTGCCAGAGTCTGAACAGATAACTAGAGATTCTGCATATGACTGACCTAGGCCCTCTTCATATATATGACAGTTCTGTAGCTTTGTCTTCTTCTGGGACTTCTAACAGTGGAAGTAGGAAATATATTTGACTTTTTGCTGACTTTTGGGACTCTATTTCTCACAGAGGTTGCCCAGCCTTAATAGAGGGGACATGCCTTGTTTCACTGCAACTTGATATGCTGTGCCTTGATATCCATGGGAGGCCTGTCATTTTCTGAACAGAAATGGAGGAATGGATTGAGGGAAAGGCAGATGGGAAGTTAGGGGAGGGAATGTGAGAAATGGAGAGAGAAGAAACTGTTATAATGATGTAAAATAAATAAATAAAATTCTAAAGTGGGTCTCAGCAGGTAGCTCAGTTTGTGATAAGCTTGCTTCTCAAGTATATGGATCAGGGTTTTCTCCTCTCAAATCAGTTTTTTAAAAGTCTGTCATGGTAGCATGCTTGTGATGTCAGTGCGGGGTGGAAAAGAGATAAGTTGACAACTGAATTTGATCACCAGTCAAACCGGCTTACTTGGTAAGTTTCAGGCCAGGGTCAAACTTTGTTTCAAAAACAGATGGAGTCTGTCAAGATGGAGCAGTACACTAGGCTGTGCTCTGACTTCTCATGCATATTTCATGTGTGCTTGACTACACATATGATTGCATGCATATGCATGAACACACATACACACTCACAAATGAATTTTAGAGAAGATAGGGGTAAAAGTCATCAACATCATTAAATATCATCAGCTGATCCAATAAGATAGTGCCACTGAAAAAATTGCCTAATATTACTCATTAAGTGTCACTGATGATCTTTGTGAATGAGGTATCAGGTGAGAAATTGTGACAGATGCTCTTAAAACACAGAAAGCTAATGTGGGTTGGAAGAGGAAGTGTAGACAGTGAAGACAGCTTTTCCTGGGTGCTTTGCTATAGACAGAAGAGTCATCAGAATAGAGATATTGCTACTGCACATGATAAAGTGGAACAGGTCATAAAGGGCTGGGAAGAGAGATGCCGCACACAAGGAGGACATGTTCCTGGAATCCTAATGTGGGATGTCCTTCTGTATATGTGTTGGTTTTATTGGTTGATGAATAAAACTGTTTTGACCAATGGCTTAGCAGAGCAAAGTCAGGTAAGAAATTCAAACAGAAATATAGATAGAAAGCAGACAGAGTCAGCAATACTCCATGTAGCTGCTGAAGGAGACAGATGTCCAGAACCTTTACTGGTAAGCTACAGCCACATGGCGACACACAGATTAATAGAAAAGACTTAATTCAAGATGTAAGAACTAGCTAGAAATATGTCTTAGTCACTGGCCAAGTTGTGTTTTAATTAATACAGCTTTTTTTGTGATTATTTGGGTCTGGGAAGTGGGAAATGAATGAGCAGTCCCTGGCTACATTCTCTCTATATCTCTGTTTATATTTCCCTCCTGGCTTTACTCTACTAAGTCATTGGCCAAAACAGCTTCTTTAATAACCAATGGTAATAAAACATACTCATGGCATACAGAGAAGAAACCCTCATCAGAGTCCCTTTCACATAAGAGAGCTAAAGAGTGAGTGATGAACAAGGAAAGAGTGAATCTTCCATTGAAAGTAAAATATTTTTTGGGGGGGGTAGAAAAAATAAGTGAAATGGGTTACAGGTAAACCTATGGTATGGGTGCTAAGGGAGTTAATGCCTGAGAATAAGTTGTTCCCCAAGACAAGGTCGTATGTGAGTGTGGTTTGAATTCCTCTATCAAGAGTTGATAAGGCTCCTGACAAATGAGATACAAGAGTCTTCAGGGTCCTTTGAGAACTTGTAATGGGTGATTGCTTGCCAAGTTTGCATAGCGATTCTATCCAAAATTATATTAGAGTGTGTCTGCACCTATAAATTGAGTGAAAGTTGATGTTAGGATGGACACTAATCCAATGCATCATATCCTTATAAAGAAGAGACATTTTGGATGAGGAAATCTGTGCATCTTGTACAAACAGAAAGATGATGGGAACACAAAAGTAAAGAATGACTTTTTTTAAGCCAATGTCTTCTCTGTCGATAGCACAGACTGTTCAACATATTTCCTGCTTGTTTGCAGCATTTATTTCCCACTCCCTGTTTAAATGGAGCTCACTATGTTGTAAAAGACAGTTGCCTACTTCTGTTTATGTTTCCAATCGATAAATTGTTATCTCTTTTAAGGTTCTCTGTGAAATAATCAGAATGTATTAGAACCTAAATGGAAAGCACAGTACCATATGTGGAAGGATGGTGTTATTACCTAAAACAGTGTACAACCTTACCAGTGTTTTCTCCACTTACATATAGAACACCTCCAAGGTGGCTCTTGGGATGTGGAACTAGGGAGGCAAACTGTAGAAGAACCTGTGTGACTATGAAGCTGATTTCACATACCTTATGTTTTAACATTCTCTCACTGCTATCCAGAGATAGGCTTAGTCTTAGGACAGTACTGGAATTAGTTTTCAGTCTTTGATTAAAATAAAGACCTCTGGTAATAAAGTGAAGGCTCTGAACTAAAACTGCACATAAGACAGTATTTTTTATGGATAATTTAAAGTAAAGAAAAAATAGATTAAATGAGCTATGCAGATGACTCTTGGGATGGCAGATATGGATATAGGAATATTTAATTTGAATATTATCAGATACCTTACTACTAGTATTCTCTTTATCTGAAATATGACACTAAGACTTAAAAAGAATTCTGCTGCAAATATCCAAAAAAATGGAGCCCTTTGATTTTTCACAATATTTCACTTTATTCTAGTAATGCAGAGGTGAGCATTTTCTGGAAAGTTCACACTGAGCACAAGAAAGTAATACATTTTATCAGCGTTCTCATGGGTTTTCTCATTTCCTATTGTAACTACATTCAGATTTAAAATATTAAATTCACTGTCATTGATGATAGAATCCTTGTTTTCATGCATTATTTGTGCACACTGAAAGTCAGTTTTAAGACCACACATTAGGCTGACAGAAATGGAAATTAGAAAATTGAAAGCAGAATCAAAACCAAAGATCTAGAAACATGTAGAGGAGAGAGTTCTGTTCCCTAGTTCCTTGGAGCATTCATTCACTGGTTTACTCATTCATTGCTTTAGTAAAGTTTGTTGTGTGTCTAGAAATCCCTGACCATTCATGAGTAAGCCAAACATTCTACTACAAAGGTGTCGAGGAAATTATTCCAATGGAAATGTGATTGGTGTTATGGTAAATGCAAAGAGGGTAACTGCTCTCTGGACAGGGTCCCTCTGTCTTCATCCAAAGCTTTCATAGTTTTCTAGCTTTCCAAAATGACACAATTCATGGGCACAATCCTCTGAAGACAGGCCTGCCTCTGCTCAGAACACCCCAATTTCTTTCTGTCTTAGGTAGAGAAAGTCCTATTTTTATTTCTTTCTGCAGAGTAACTAAGCACCCCATAACTTAATGGCTTAAAATGAGAACATGTTATCACTAAAGCTCACTTCTAACCAGGTTCAGAATTCAAATTTTATTTCAGAGGTTCCATGTAACTGAAGTCATTGGATGCAGAGCTCGACTCATATAAGCCTTGATGGGTTGAAGTCATTGGGCCCCCCAAGCGGTTTCTTCCTTCACACAAATACATACTTTGTAGCTATGACTGGAAGGCTGAAACATCTCTGGACAGGTTGCTCCCCAGATGACTAGTATCTGCTTATCTGCTTCCTCAGGGTGTAATAGTCTTAGGTAGACTACTTACTCCTTGGCTCTCCTTCCTTTGAGTAAGCATTCAGAGACATACATCCAAGACTTACAAACAAGTAATAAATCATACTATGTGTATATACAGGGCTACTTTAGGTGAGAAGCAGAAAGTTTTATGAAAGAGTGATTGCTAAAGAGTGATTGGAGACTAACTCTAATAAATTTAAAGCCCTAAAGTAATAGAAAAGTTCTGGAAATATTTGGCCTTACTCCTCAATTACTTCCTGTCCTAAATCTGTAGACATCTTTTCTTAATGTCTCCATTTAGATAGGTGAGAAATTTAAACTAAAGGAAGGGTTAAATAAGATTGTGAACAGGTAAATCCTATCTAACCTCAGTGCAAAATCAAACAATAATTTAATAATTCTATATAATTAAAAAATTCAGTGTCCTTTATGAGACTACTGGGGAGCTAGCTGATTGTGCCCAATATAGTAATGTTATTGAGCATTCCAATTATGTTTCATCATATCTAAATGTGTATGTGTGTATGCACATATCTTGTGATTGTGAAACTATTAGTTGTAATTTTTAAAAACACTGATTCCCACTGCATCAGGGTTTGGACTAACCTCTACTGAATCTTTCAAAGACACATGCATTTTACATTGGTGATGAAAGTTTTGTAAGAGTCAGTGGTTTTAGAGGCGCTAGCAAAGTGTTTTTGCTTAGTTTTAATTACTACTCTGGATTTATTAAATTCAGACACCAAGTCATCTCTGACCTCAGGAACAGGGCTGACACCAAGGGCAGGTTGACAGCCTTTCGTCTTTCACCACAGGCTTGCCACTTGCAGAGCCCCATGACTTGCTACTTTGACTCTGGAAAATGGATCCCCAGATGGAGTGGCTTTCATGTTCTTTTGCCCTTGAGACAAACCAGAAGAGATACAGACATGATTTTCTTGCTTTGAACTTCTCTCCTTGAACTTCTACACCATACATTATAATTAAGTGACTTAGACATAATGAGGCCCCATAAATCCTATGCAGAACTTATGGTGTATTATCTTGCATATTATATGGACTCACATTATATTTTCCAATTATACCTCTTACAATTATCTTCTAATGTTCCCAATTACTTGCTAAACTGAAGTTATTTTTGAAAGTGCTTTCTTGATGGTATGAATGTGTTCCTTTGGACAAATGGGGAGGTCAGGACACAACTTGCAGGAGTTGATCCTCTCCTTCCACCATGTGGGTCCTGATGATCAAATTCAGGTCATAAGACTTGGCTAAGGGGGTGTTTGCTGGCTGGGCCATCTTGCTGGTCAAAATTCAGTTTAAATTGGCAAAAGCTGCCCTTATGACTTTACAGGATAAGGATTTAAGTTAATTCAGTTAAACTTCTGTTTGTAGTTGAAGCTGTGTTCAATCTAAACGTGACTATCAAACTGCTTTCCCATCTTTGGCAAAGATTCCATGATAAGCATTTGGTTCCCTGATTGTACAAAGATAAACCCTGTCTCTGTCTGTGACCAGTCAAATACTAACCTGTGATCCAGAGTTATCCACTGAAATGTGAATCTAGGTATACTAGAAGATTTTAGAAATGTTTGGCTTAGTCTTAACTCCCTGAAAAGTATATCTCTACTTATTTAAAACACGCACAAAGGGATATAAATTTATTGGAAGCCATATGCAATCTTAATTTACTACTGGGTCAAATAACCTTAAATTTAAACATATATTTGTTTTTTATCTTACAATGAATTACTTTTTTTAAACTGTTGAATAAACCCAATCTGGCTGTGTATGTATAAAATAGCAATACAAATGTTTACAATTATACCTGTGTAGTGAAGAAACATTGAATATTAAGAAAGCATAACTAGCTGTGGAATTTATTATTTATGTCAGAATGCCTCTTGGAAGATTAAATATATCTTAGTGTTTCTTTTGTATTTTTAAACTTATTTATTAAAAAAAACCAAATTTTTCACATACCAATCCAAGTTCCCACTCCCTCCCTTCTTCCTGCTTCCTCACATCCTCCATCTTCCCCCTCACCACACCCCCCATCCGCTCATTAGAGGGTTAAGGTTAAACAAGGTATTATATTTAAGTCGAGAATTAGAATGAAACCCTGCTAGGTGGAAAGTTTGGTAGAGATCATTGAAAAGACTTCAGCATAGGAAACTGGTTACATGTTTTTAAACTTAATACATCTGTTAGGAGCAGTGAGACCCCAGATCCTGAATTTCTTGTAATCCCCTGATCTGAGTGCCTACAGCTGTTCTGAGCATGAGAAATTCAGGAATTCCTGATGGCAGGAGGGTGGTTTCTGGTGGGTTTGGCTGAGGCGTGGCTATCTCTATGTAATCTGCCCCTGAACACAATAAAGGGGGCATTCTTGGGGAATTCAAGGATGACCTCTGTCGTTGTCTCTCTGTCTGTATGTGTCTGTGTTTTTTAACCTCCTGCCCCTTGCCCTAATCTCATGAACTGGGCTCAAGTGCATTGAAACTAACTTTGCGCGGCATACATCCCCAAAGAAGGAGGCAGGAAAACAGGAACTTGGTTGTGAAATGAACTGGGATGTAAGCAGTGGCTAAATACTATAGAATATTTACAATGTACAAAATATTGGCAGGATCATGCCTTCAGTAAAATATCTTAAGCCTTTCGATGGTCTAATGGTGTGTTTCTCCTTTATATCTTCCTTGAATCCTTGTTAATTACAGAAAGGGAGCAGGTGTGGGAGGTGTGTCTTGTTTTATCTCACTGCTTATTTTTCCATGTGGATATAATAATTACATATTTCACTTCAATATTTTTCCTTTAATCCCAATTTAATGAATTCAGTTTTTAAACATGAGAAGAAATGTAGTCCATCTTAGCTTAACCCAAATCTGAAGTTTTGAGGAATTTTTGAGTTGTTTAGACAAAAATGACAAAAGTTTAAGCTGAGTCATAAGTCATATTTTACCTTTAACAATGGCAAACATTCAGGTTGTACCTCAGTAATATACTAACGACACGTAACTAGTGAGTGACTTCCCAGGACAGTACACATCTCAGAAAAGCAAGCCTGATTTTGGGCTGTTTGTGCCTTAACAGCATTGTTAGTTCCAGCCTTTGCCCTAGCAGAGGTAAATAGATGCTCATCCAGCAACGATGGGAGAGCAGAAGGGAATATAACTAGAAAAAATGCAAATATGAATGACCTTTTCTTGTGGGTGGTACCTATTGCAGATCTAAAGTGCAAGGTTTGCTAAAATAGTAGCTTCCGTGTTTAATATAGCAGTAGGAATGGAAAGTTTCTACGTGCAACATGAGAGAAATCAGTTAGATATTTTTGAGAAATCAAGACTCAAAATCAGGTAGGCAAATTGCTTATAATTTAAAGGAAAAGATACAGATTATAGGGACAATTTTTCCTCAAAAAATGAGTTAAGTATCAGTCAAAGCTTTACATTCACTGAAGGAAATAGGTATGGAGAAATAGAGGCAAGCCCTAAAGAATGACCAAGACAAGAACAGTCATAATATTTCACTAATTTCTTCATTAACAAATCAAACAAAATCTTTGATACATGTATCAACAAAAGTACATCTGCAATCCTAATTACAAAACTTAAGAACATGGTTACTATTACATCATTTACAACAGAGGTGCATAGTAGAACTGTTATTCCTGCCACACAGACACCTAGTGTTCATGAGCAAAAGAACAACACAAACCTTGTTTACCTTGAAGAAGTGTCATGAATTCTTTTCATAAAAAGCAAAATCACATATTTTAACTATGGTGTATGGAATCTATATTTATGCTTACAAAGTACAATAAAAAGTAAAAAAAATAATTTGAAAAGTCTAACTGTATTCATAGTTCATTAAAATGACAACTCTGAGATCTGATTCTACAAACTTCAAACCCCAAGTTAATCTTGAGGGATCATTGATTTGAGTGGCAGGCCCTGAGTCACTGAGAAAAAGATATTTGAAATCAATGTCATTACTTGATAAGATCCATTCATTACCAACAAACCCAGAGCCCATGGAGCAGAAAAGTAAAGGACATTACTCAACATTAAATTGAATTGTGGAAAAATAATAGTGATTGCACTTGTATAAAAGAGATTGGATAAGCCGGGCGGTGGTGGCGCACGCCTTTAATCCCAGCACTCGGGAGGCAGAGGCAGGCGGATCTCTGAGTTCGAGGCCAGCCTGGTCTACAAGAGCTAGTTCCAGGACAGGCTCTAGAAACTACAGGGAAACCCTGTCTCGAAAAACAAAAAAAAAAAAAAAAAAAAAAAAAAAAAAAAGAGATTGGATGAAAAAGCCTACATCCTTTTATAGTGATGACAATCCAAAGACCTGTTCATTAACTCTTAATAGAAAGACATTCCTAAGTTTAAAGTCTCTTGAAGAGGATTAGTAAGTTCATTCATAAAATTTGCTCATGGGAATTAAACTGGAGTTATTTGTAAAAGTTGGAAGAGTCAAACATAAATGCAACCCACTGTCTGAGTGACTGGCATCTGGCCCTGGGAAGAAGCCATCTCTTATTTCCCATGTTTTATTTTTCTTGGACTGCCTAAAAGTTTCTATTGCTGCAACAGAACACCATGACCAAAATGCAAGGTGGAGAGAAAGGGATTTATTTAGTTTACACTTCTACATTGTGGTTTATCACCAAAGGAAGTCTGGATCAGGACAGGAACTCAAATAGGGCTGGAGCCTGGAAGCAGAAGCTGAATTGGGTGCCATGTAGGGGTGCTGCTTACTGGTTTGCTTCCCATGGCTTATTCAACCCACTTACTCTAGTATCCAGGACCACCAGCCTGGGGATGGTCCCACCCAACAAGTTCTGGGTCCTCCCCAATTGATCACTAATTGAGAAAATGCTTTATAGCTGGATCTCATGGAGGCATTTCCTCCACTGGGGTTCCTTCCTCTCTGATGATTCTAGCTCATGTCAAATTAACACAAGACCAGCTGATGCATGGGCTCCCTTTCCATTTCAGCAAATTGAGGTTTGGAAATTATAACTGCTGATAAAGATAAAAATAACAGGTTTTCCTGAACCTGTGTCTAGCAAAGTGTAAAATTCCAAATTGGTCGACTCTCTTAGAATCTGTGAAACCAAAAATAGCCAAAATGACAGGAAAGATAACTGCATTTTCTTTTGTATTTGCATATTGCTGTGAGAAAAGTTAAAATAATTTTCAATGTCTTCTTATTAAGCAAATATGTTTTAAACATTTTTACTGATTTATATAGCAATGATATACACACAATTGTGCTTTGAAAAGAAGATTAATTTTGGCAGAGACTCTGTCTAGAAGAGGTTTCCAAATTATTCTTAGCTACAGTCCTGTGACATTAAAAAAAACTAATTATTCCCTAAACTATCAAGGTATCCTAAATATAGAGAAAAGATATCCAGAAGGCACCAAAGAATAAACTATTGAGGGTTTTATTTAAGCAAACCATGCATAAAATCATGATGTATTTATTTACATTTATTCATCATTTAGTGATCACAAAGGGCTGTGAAAATCCACCAGTAGATTATCAAGGGCAGAGAGACTCTGTTGAACTTTGTGATGTGGACAGTGTTTTGTGTTTATAATGTATTCCTGTTCATTAGAACTATGGGATTTAACTCTAGACCACATGGTTGTTTTTCTGCAAAAGCAGAGTCACTACAAATATGCTAACAATTTAGCATGATCAAAATATTATGGACTCTCATTTATTTCAAATTTAGTTATATCATTATAATAATTCCATAAAGCACTCCTCAATAATAAAGAATTGTATTGATCCTATATTTTATGCTCCTCGAATTTTTTATCATCAATAATAGCTGAAAAAGATCCTTTAATTTTTTATCTTAATGAAATAACCTATCTGGAACTCAAGATGTGGCCTAGTTAGTAGAACACTTGCCTAGAAAGCAGTAATACTCAGGTTCAAACAAAGTACTGTGTAATGTAGTGGTAGTTGTGCATGTCATGCTAGTGGCAAAGTCATTTGCCTGTTGTAACCACTTAGGAGGTAGAGTCAGGAAAACCAAAAATTCAAGGTCATCATTAGAGATGTAGCAAGTACTGAGACCTTATGCATGTGAAAATATGCTAGGTATCACTAAATTTTGGTTTCACTGTGTCTAGGAAAGTTAACTATGCATTCCTGGTTTGGTTAAATTATATTTTATTTTTTTCATGCATTTACCTTTGGTGTATATGTTTATGTGTGCATGCATATGTAGATCAGGGGGCAACTCTCATGAATCAGTTCTTTTCCTTTATCAAATGGGTTCCAGGCTAAACTCAGATTGTCAGACTTGGTGGCAAATGCCTTTATCCATTGAGGCATTTTGCTAGTCCTCACTAAATTTTATCTTAATTTTTCCTATGTGTATGATTACAAGACAATTTTAGGACAGCTTAGCTTGATGTTTGAGCTAACATAAACTTTTAGAGGACCTATCACTTGAGAAGGTGAAATTCAGTGTGAGTGAGGTCTAAACAGGAATTCCAGGTAAATTAAAGAGAGATAGGAAAGCTTCAAAGAAAGAGAATGAAGCTACATATACTGGCAGGAAATGAATCTCTCTAGGATGATGGTCTTTAAGTGAGTTCACTTTAGAGTAAATCTAGGATGTGTGCATTTGTGACTTTGCAGACTTCAAGTTCTGATCTTCACTCTGCATTGATTTTGAGTTATGAGTGTGTCAGTGTTTCTAATGCTGTGATAAAAACCCCTTGGCCAAAAGCAACTTGAAAAAGGTTTATTTTATGTTACAACTCTCAGCTCATACTGCATCACTGATGGATATCTTGGCAGGAACTCAGGATGGAGCCTGAAAGCTGAAATTGAAACAGAAACCAAGGAGGAGTGTTTTCACTAGCTTGTTCATCCTTGCTCATTCAGTTTCTGTTCTTATACACCTAGAACCACCTGCTGAGAGATGGGGCCACCCACAGTGGGATGATTTTCCCACGTTAATCATTAATCAAAAATGATTGAAAGATTTGTCTAGAGGGCAGTTTTATTAAGGATTTTTTTCTATTAAGAGGCCTTATCAAATGACACTGGCTTGTGTCAAGACCATAAACCCAACCAGGACAAGTTATGTCCAAATCTCACCTTATTAATGAAGTCTACAGTGAGCACTCTATTTAGCTATATATGTTTTTGGTTTTTGGGATAGAAGCACAGTTGTAAAATGCCCTTCACATGCGTGAAGAACTGAGTTCAATTGCCAGCACAGTAGAAACTGAATATGGCACTATAAGCCTGTGTGTGAGCCCATCACAAAGGAGGAAAGGCAGAAAGTTTATGACTACACAATCAACTTGAGGTCTGTCTGTGGAGATATATGAAAACCAAAAAACAAAACAAATAAAATGAAAACAGACACAGGAGTATAACACATAGGAATTCACAGGGATAATGACAGCATGCATAAGACCTAGTTCAAACTAGACAATATCCTAGCATGGTATAGGGGAGGTTGCCACAATGTCCCACCAATAGCAGAGGCACTCTCAGAATTTAGTAGTGTCTCAAAAGGGAGACCCAATTGTCATTAGTGGCATGATCTCCTGTAGGTTGCACACACTCCAGGACATGCCACATTGCTAAGAATAGGAAGGCAAGACAAATCATACTGTAGATAAAACAGTGGGCCACTTCCTGCTGCCCGGCTCTCGGCCACCTGGCTAGCTTATGCCCCAAAATAACAACACACAAATTGTATTCTTTTAAACACTGCCTGGTCCATTAGTTTTAGCCTCTTATTGGTTAATTCTCACATCTTGCTTTAACCCATATTTAGTAATCTGTGTAGCCCCACGAGGTGGTGCCTTATCGAGAAGAATCTTAGCCTGCATCTGTCTTAGAGAGGAGAGTCATGGCGACTGCCTGAGATGTCTGCCTGACTCTGCTTTCTTTCTCCCACAATTCTGTTCTATCTACTCTGCCTACCTAATTTTCTGTCCTATTAAAAGGCAGTTTCTTTATTAACCAATGAAAGTAACACATAGACAGGTGACCGACCTACATCATCATACTCAATGAGGAAAAATAGGAAATCTCCAAGTTGGGTGAGTAAGGAGGTGAGTGTTGAGAGGGAGATATGGGAGGAGGTCATACATTGTATAAAATATCCAATAATTATTTAATATTTAAAAAACTTTCAGCAAACTGAATAAATTCATTTCTTCAAAACACTTTCTGCCTCCCTCACTTTCCTGCATTTCACAAAAACAATGATCTGCTAAATATTGCATAACTTAGATCTTTAACTTTTTGTTTGCTTTCTGTTGGTCAGATTGTTGACTCCCGTTAGGACAGGAATCTACAGTCCTTAAAACGTAGTGTGTTTAAAAATATTCATTGGCATTCATTGTGTAATCTAGGTGGAATAATGAAACTCTAGTGCTCAATGGAAAAGACTAGCAGTGATAGACAAGAAATCATGAGCAATGACACAGAAAAGGTCTTTGTAATTGTAAAGGGAAAGGGGATAAAGTTGGAACCAACAGTTACAGCAAACATCAAGAAGTGTTAAGTAATTATGAGGTTTGACATAATCTTATACATTTTAAAATACTCCAATCCAAGTAATTTTTGTTATAAAAAGATTCACGGTGTCTGCAAATACTCCATTTATGATTCTTCAAATTGAATATACCTTCTTGGAAAGAACAACTTTCTAGGATTTCTTCCAAACAAAACACCTTTAGGGGTTTGTCTGTTCTATTTTCAGTACCAAAAATCAAAGTCGTCTGAGTAACATTTTGGTCCCTAAGAACAAAGCTCTCAAATAGTCACATAGACATAAACATATGCAGGATATAACAGAGTTCAGTATGTGTTACAGGATTGCCAGGCATACCAGTACCATGAAAAGACTCACAAGAAAAATGTCAAAACTTATCTCATTGAGAAGGCACAAGAGCTGACTAAGATGACAGTGTTAGCAGAAATAACATTAATTTAGTTATAGTTTCTGTGCACATATGTAAAAAGTAAAGTTCAGATGGGCAGCTCATGCCTATAATCCCAGCACTCAGGAGGCAGTGGTAGATGGATCTCTATGACTTCAAGGCTAGACTGTTCTACAGTGGGAGTTACAAGACTCCAAAGCTACACAGAAAAACCTTGTCGCAAAAACCAAAACAACAAAAAAGAGTTAAGCTAAAAATTTAAGACGCTGAAAGAAAATGTGACTTGAAGATTCAACAATAAGAACTAAAGTCTGTGGTTGAAAGTGTAAACTATTTAAAAGCATCAGTGTGAATTATAGAAGAAAAAAAATCAGTCAAAATGATATCCATCCAATACTGATTGTCCATTAACAATGGAAAGAAAAAGTGATTGTCTGGTAAGTCCTTGGGACCACAAATATGTGTAGCTAGTATAACTGAATGAGAGGGGGAAGGAAGTCACAATATTTGAATAAGTGAGTAATTATGGGAAAAATTTAAAGTTGCTAAAAACTGAAACTCCACAGTTCGAAGAAGCTAAGGAAATCCCAACCACAGGAATCATAAATCAACTTAGTTCAACGTGTAACGTTCAAGTTCTTCAAACCAGTGGAAAGGGGAAATGTTCAGGACAAGAAGAGAAAATAACATGTAAAAGAAACAAGGAGCACACAGGGATGACAAGATATAAGTCAACAGACTTTGTAATAACAGCATAACAAAAGCTGTCAACAAAGAGCTGTGAATCTAGCAAAATTCATTTCAAAGCGAGGGTGAAATGCTCCCATTGTAGACACAAAAATCTGCAATTATTCATTATCAGTAAATGCATTTGTAAGAACCTTAAATGAAGGTATAAATGATAAAAAAATAATACAAAGTAAAAAAATACTGATAATGAAATAGAGAATGCTAGCAAATACACTCACATGCACATGTGTGCGCACACACACATATAGCAAACTTACACACACAACAAACTTAAATACATTTTTTTAATTGTCCATACCTCTTCAACATAGATTTCCTACACAACAGCAGTGCAATGTGGGTAAAATTATGACATTCAGTTAACTAAAATGTTTGAAAGCAATTGCATGCAGGCCAAAATACAGAACTGGAAAGAATACTATAGAGATAACATGCTTCACGGAGGTACTGTGAAACTGTAGCACTTTAAATACACTGCAAACTGTAAAGCAGCCACTAAGGGGCTAGAATGAAGAAATCAGAAGGTGTCTAAAATAGGATCACAAGCACTCAGCTCAAAGAGAATGCAGAAAAGGAATTACAGAAGGATGAGAATAGATAACTAGTTCGTGCCTGGAAATACAGTAGTTGTTTACAGTAGCAAATTCAATAATAATTTATGAAATAAAATGACATAATTAAAATCATATTAAGAAGTAAACTCAGAACTATTTGTTTATCATAGCAGACACAGAGAAGATATATATGGAACTCAAAGTTAACTTTCTTCTTTTAGAGCATTCTGCTCTATAGCTCTCTGCCTTGTTCCCTTTAGACAGACTCTTACTGAACCAGAGTAGGTTAGGACCCATAAAACCGCAGTGATTTTTAGTGTGTTTTCTTGCACAGAGCAGGATTTATAGCATGTGAAGCCATGACTTTTTTTTATGTGAGTGCTGTGGATTTTAATTCATGTCTCATATTTTGTTACATGCATTCCTACCTATGAGCTATTTCCCAAGTTCCCCCTCCTCTTTATATTCCTTCCTCCCTTGCTTGCTTTCTGCTTGTTTGCTTGATGGCTTGCTTGCTTGCTTGCTTCCTTCTTTCCTTCCTTCTTTCCCTCCCTCCCTCCCTCCCTCCCTCCCTCCCTCCCTCCCTCCCTCCCTCCCTCCCTCCCTCCCTCTCTCCCTCCCTCCCTTCCTCCCTCCCTCCCTCCCTCCTTCCCTCTCTTCCTTCCTCCCTCCCTCTGTCTTATCAGACTTAACCTCAAACAGCTAAGGTTGACCTTGACTTAATCTTCTCACCTCCACCTCCCCAATCTGTGACTGTCTTGTGTGTCACCAAAAATGACCCTAAATTTTATTTCTAATAAAACTGTCAGCAAACTCTAAGCAGAAGGGAATTTCCTAGTCCTTGTGAAAGACTTCTAAAACAAAACAAAACAAAAAACACTTATGATACACGTCATATTTATTGGTGAAAGATAAAACTCTTCTTTATTAATATCAGGGAGAAAAGGCATATCTGGTTAGCTACTTCTGTTTCTTATTGAGACAGGACAATCTAGCTAGTACAGCCGGGAAAATCAAGAAGAATGAGAAGAAAATAGGAAAAAGAAAAAAGAAAGAGAAAGAAAGAAATAAAGGTGTCTAGAAGAGAATATTGTAAAGTCATCTGCTTTCAGCAATAACATGATTATCTATACTGAAGATCTATGACCACAACTAATAATTATACTCAGATTAATAAGTTCTTCAAGGTATCTAAGAGATCAGAAATCTCAACCCTGTTAAAAAATGTCAATTTGCCATAAATTACTTATGTGTTAATATTATTTCAGTAAGAAATCCTTCCAGATGTTTCTGTAGAAGTGAGGAGACTCCAGAATTCACATGGAGGTAAAAATTAAAGAACTTTGAACATATCAAACAAATACAACCTGTTCTTGAATCAAAGGATATAAATAATTCATAAAACAAGACTAGCATGTTCAACCTGGTATAAGCCTATGTTTAGCTTTTCATTCTAATTGTCTAACCATTATTAGCTATTTCAAGTTCGTCAGTGAATGAACTCTGTCCAGGAAACAGTCAGAATTACTGAGAGATACAGTCAGTTTATTGCATTTTTACTGATATCAACACTTAATCCTTGAAAAAAGAAATTATTTACATTATTGATGTTCTTCTTAGTAAGTTTTCTTTATGTTTTATTGATATCTGTCATAATTCTTATTATATATTTTCTTCATCATGAGATTTAACTTTTACATGTTACTGAAAGTTCTGATTGTCAAATACGATGGGATAAGCAGGGTCATCAATCCTATAGCATTCAATTTCTGAGCAAAGATACACATTTAGTATTTCTTCTCTGAGATCCCATCATATCTTCGACTTTGGTTTAAGTTATGAATTTGTGAAAGGGCTGACGAATAATGATTATGACCTAGTATTAGTGGATATTGCATGCAAGCACATTTTAAAATACCACATAAGAATATGTTTTTCTGGGACAAATAAGAACAGGTATAGCTGATAAATAAATTCAGTGAAGTGGCAGGTTACAAGATCAACTAAAAAATCAGTAGCCCTCCTATACACAAAGGACAGAGAAGCAGAGAATGAATTCAGAGAAGCTTCACCTTTAACAATAGCCACAAATAGCATAAAATATCTTGGGGTAACTCTAACCAAGGAAGTGAAAGATCTATTTGACAAGAACTTTAAGTCTTTGAAGAAAGAAATTGAAGACCATACCAGAAAATGGAAGGATCTCCCTTGCTCTTGGATGGGTCAGATCAACATAGTAAAAATGGCAATTCTACCAAAGGCAATCTATAAATTCAATGCAAACCCCATTAAAATCCCAATCACAGACCTTGAGAGAACAATAATCAACTTTATATGGAAAAACAAAAAACCCAGGATAGCCAAAAAAATCTTATACAATAAAGGAACTTCTAGAGGCATTATCATCCCTGACTTCAAACTCTATCACAGAGCTACAGTATTGAAAACAGCTTGGTACTGGCATAAAAACAGAGAAGTCGACCAATGGAATCGAATAGAAGACCCAGATATTAACCCACAAATTTATGAACACCTGATTTTTGACAAAGGAGCTAAAAGTATACAATGGAAGAAAGAAAGCATCTTCAACAAATGGTGCTGGCTTGTCAACATATAGAAGAATGAAAATAGATCCATATCTATCACCATGCACAAAACTCAAGTCCAAATGGATTAAAAATCTTAATATCAATCTGAATACACTGAACCTGATAGAAGAAAAAGTGGGAAATAGTCTACAACATATGGGAACAGGAGACCACTTCCTACGTTTCACTCCTGTAGCAGAGACAATAAGATCAACATTAAATAAATGGGACCTCCTAAAACTGAGAAGCTTCTGTAAAGCAAAGGACACTGTCAGTAAGACAAAAAGCCAACCTACTGATTGGGAGTAGATCTTCACCAACCCCACATCAGATAAAGGTCTGATCGCCAAAATATATAAAGAACTCAAGAAACTATACTTTAAAATGCTAATTAACTCAATTAAAAATGGGGTACTGATCTGAACAGAGAATTTCAACTGAAGAAGTTCAAATGGCCAAAAGACAGTTAAGGTCATGCTCAACCTCCTTAGCGATCAGGGAAATGCAAATCAAAATAACTTTGAGATACCCTCTTACACCTGTCAGATTGGCTAAAATCAAAAATACAAATGATAGCCTTTGCTGGAGAGGCTGTGGAGTAAGGGGTACACTCATCCATTGCTGGTGGGAATGCAAACTTGTGCAACCACTTTGGAAATCAGTGTGGCGGTTTCTCAGGAAATTCGGGATCAACCTACCCCAGGATCCAGCAATACCACTCCTGAGAATATACCCAAGAGATGCCCTACCATACTACAAAAGCATTGATTCAACTATGTTTATAGCAGCATTATTTGTAATAGCCAGAACCTGGAAACAACCTAAATGCCCCTCAATGGAAGAATGGATGAAGAAAGTGTGGAATGTATACATATTAGAGTACTACTCAGTGGTAAAAAACAATGACATTTTGAATTTTGCATGCAAATGGATGGAAAAAGAGAACACTATCCTGAGTGAGGTAACCCAGACCCAAAAAGATGAATATGGTATGTACTCGCTCATTAGTGGATTCTAGCCATAATGAAGGACATTGAGTCTATAATTCATGATCCTAGAGAAGCTAAATAGGAACCGCCCCCCCCCCCCAAAAAAAAACCATGTAGTTATCCTCCTGGATATTGGAAGCTGACAAGATTTCCAGGAATAAATTGAGAGCTTGGGGTGAGGGTGGGATAGGGGTAAAGGGAGATGGGGAGAGAGAAGTGAGAAGGGGAGGGGGATGGGGAGAGCATGGGGAATGGGACAGTTGGGATAGAGGAGGAGTGGATATGGGAGCAGGGAAGTATATATCTTAATTAAGGGAGCCATTTGAGGGTTGGCAAGAGACTGGACCCTGGAGGGGTTCCCAGGTGTCCAAGGAGATGCCCTCAGACTGTTCCTTGAGCAGCTGAGGAGAGGGTGCATGAACTGGCCCTGTACTATAGCCACTCTGATGAATATCTTGCCTGTCATCATAGAACCTTTGTCTGGCGATGGATAGAGATAGAGACAGAGACCCACATTGGAGCACAAGACTGAGCTCCCAAGGGCCAAATGAGGAGCAGAAGGAGGGAGAACATAAGCAAGGAAGTCATGGCCGCAAGGGGTGTGCCCATCCACTGTGACGGTGGGGCTGATCTAATGGGAACTTACCATGGCCAGATGGATTGGACTGATGGAGCATGTGATCAAAGCGGACTCTCTGAATGTGGCTGACATGGAGGGCCGACTGAGAAGCCAAGGACAAAGCACTGGGTTATGATTCTACTCCATATACTGGCTGTGTGGGAACCTAATCTGTTTGGATCCTCAACTTCCTAGACCGGGATGGAGGGGGAAGGACCTTGGACTTCCCACAGGGCAGGGAACCCTGAGTGCTCTTTGGACTGGAGAGGGAGGAGGAGTGGGAATGGGGGTAGGGGGAGGGAAATGGGAGGAAGGGAGGAGGTGAAAATCTGTAGTAGTAGTAGTAGTAATAGTAATAATAATAATAATAATAATAATAGAAAAAAGAACAGGTATAAAGTTCAGTATGGGTTATCAGCCCTCTATATGACCTTGGAAGGAAATCACTTAGCCTTTCCTTAAGCTTTTTATCTACAAAATTAGGTCATGGTAATACTTGAAATGATTATGAATGTTGAAGAAAATTTACAATAATATGTAAGGACGTGCTTAGCATATAATTCAGAGTTAGCTAATGGCAGCATGTACTAATCTTATGTCAGTGCTGTTTACATTGAGAGCATATTTATTGTGGTATCCCTTAATATTTTCTTAAAATAGATTTTTTTTCTAAAAATTGTGTTAAAGTGGTTTTAATTTATTTGGACACTGGATGGAAAAAGAGCATTGTGAATACTACCGTCACCCATAGTGCAGAAGTTCAGAGTCCACTGCACTCTGGAATTATCCATGCTCTCCAGGAAGTAAAAGCCATAGTTGAGGAGCTGACATTTGCTAACTTTTGTGAATGGTATCATGCAGCAAGAGACTGTTGTTAGGTATTTCACTGCATTCTGTGTTAGGAAGCCGGATATGCCTCTCCTGTGATTACCCATTGGGCTTGATTTTCTGGATACTTCTCAGCATGATGGAAATTAATTTCAAAAGCTGATAAACATTGCCTATAGAGCATATTTATTTGGATGTGAAGCAAAGCTAACTATGTGAAGTGAACTGATTACAAATATACTCATTTGAATTAGTGTTTGCTTCACTAAAACTCGGTTATGCTTTATGAGATCATTAAATGTGAATAAAGAATTGATTTTAATTTTTAATGTTGGAAGAGAATGAAACAGATAAATTTAGTCTCAGTCTGTGTATCTCCTACCCTGAAAAAGTAATTTATTGTAAATGAATACAATAAAATAAAATCAATTATTTAATAGTTAAATGCATTAATGTATCATTATTTAACTGAAAAGGGCCTTGAAGCACAATCTAGCATAGAAATGGAACAATATAATTTGCTTAAAGAAGCAACTTACAAGTCATGATATTTTAAAGATTTAAAGTAGTATATGAGCTTTCTGAATGTACCATGATGATATTAAATTAAATGTCATATGATATATGCTTATAGTAATATATGTACTTGAATTTTTCTTCTTTATAAATTCTGTCCCAAATTCAAAATTACTGCTACAAATCATGACAGATATGAAATTCAGAAGACCTTTGGGTAATGTTTTACATGCACTTTGCATTAAAAAACAAGAACTAGAATCTTAGTGGCACCTCATTATACTCTGAAAAATTAATTGTATTTTTCTGGCTTGCTATTGCCACATACTTTCTAAACAATAATGGAATTAAATATTAAGTCATTTTTCTGCCCCGCAACAAGAACTGTTTTGTCTTTGAATTGCCAGGTCATTAACATTAATAAATTTATTTTATCAGGGGAGGTACAGTGTATATTTACTCTTAAAAATATGTTTGGTAGCTATTCTCTTACATACTATTCTTTTTCCCATTGACACATTTCTCTACTGAAATTTCAATTTCGCTTCAAAAGGTTGTCTCAAATGGAGTTCTTGACTTTGCTTGAGAACAAGGGTTAGCAAAGTGCAGTCCAGCGGACAAATCCAACCCAAGTTACTTTTCAGGCTGCCAGGAAGACAATACTGCATTTTCACATTCTTAAGTGTTTGAAGAAAGTCAAAAGGAGCGAAGCATTCTGAAATATAAATTTAACTCATAACAGAAAAAGACATGAAATTCAATTCTTATACCTAGAGATACAATTTGAATTAAAAATTATTTTTGAAATTTGTTTTCTGTGTGTTATGTTAGTTCCACATAATAGGAAGGAATATATATGAGCAATAGGCTTTAGTTTTCTCACTAAGTGAGAAAAACTCAAATAGTTAATATCTGGTTCTTATAGAAACAATTTTGTGGGACTTTAACTTAGAAATGAACCTCAGTATTTATATACAGCTATATTCTATGTCACACATTTTTAAATCATATAAATATCTGAAGAGATTCCATATATGGGAATGGGCTTGCATTTTTACTGAAGTTTCTTTGATGATTTCTTATACATGACATGCTGATTACTATAAACCTCCTCTAATCTAATCTTCCTCACAGCCCTATTAACACATTCCCTCCCATCTCTCCTGTCTTTAAAGAGAATAATCTGCATGGTTGTGAATTTGGGACTTTGCATTAGATAGACCGAAGAGAATGACTGCCCCTTCCCCATGATACATCAGTAGCCAATAGTACAGAAGGGAGTGAGTGGTAGGGACTTGGAACCTTCTCCTCAATCCATAATTGTTTATTGCTGAGGTTTGTGGCACAATCTTGTAAAGGACCTTTGCAGCCATTACAGCTCTTCTGAGGTCATAACTGTATTGGCTCTATATTTCCCAGAGTCACCATGACACAACCTTCCTCATTATCTTCTAGCTCTTATATTCTTTGTCCCTCTTCTCCCTCAGAGATCCTGAGCCTTAAAAATGGTATCACAAGTTTTCTGTTTAGGACCAAACACCCAACCATCACTAATTTTTTTTATCACCATGAAACCCAGAGTCTTTATTAACAGATTTTTTTTTGCAAAAAAAAAAAAAAAAGCTTTTCTGATTAAGACTAGAAGTAGCACTTATCTATGGATTTAAATATAAATGTTTAGAAGACAGCATGATGTTGAGATAACAACGAAGCTAAACAAAAATAGTTAGTTTTCTCCAAGGGTCTAAGAACTGATCATGGTTTTGACCAGGTTGACAGTGCCAGGTATGAATTCCTACTTAAAGATTAGGCTCCAAATGCTCTCAGAGAGAATATAATACTCCCACAAAAGTTTTGCTACTATTGTTCAGTTATTACATATCTTGATTGGTAGTCTTCTAGATCACGTTGTTCACAACTGGATAAAATTACTGATGCCCTTTCTTCTCTTGGAGCCTGGAGAGCACCTTGTAGCACCCAGAAACATAGCCAGCAGAGAAACTGTAATAGATTAAGTAAAATGCTGTGGATCCCCAAGGGGCTGCAGCAGCAGAAACACTGTAGGTCCCCAAGTGGTGAGTAGGCAGCAGGCCATGAGACCATGCTGCAAGTCTTCAAAGTGGCAGCAAGCAGTGGGCAGAGTCCTGGGAGCAACCAGTCCCAGGCAGGGATGGCACAGTTCCTTGAGTGGCTGCAGTGAGTACAAGTCCCAGGCAGGGAGCCACGTGGTAGGCGAGAGACCTTGATGGGGCAGCCAGTCCCATGAGGAGAGACAGATGGACACTCCATGAGTGAAGGGGAACCTCAGCCAATCACCTTGTTTGTGGGGTGTGTTCTCCTTAGGCTAAGATTTACTTATAAATCTTGTGGGTGTGCTTCCCACTTCCTCTTTGTTTTTTCCTGCGCTCCTCACTGGAATCCTTTCTTTCCTTTATTAAAGCTGATGTTTTATATTAAAGCTAGTCTGGTTAATTCTATTGACCACCCGCCAACAGTTTGGCACTGTACATGGAGCTAGCGGCTTTCCACCCCCCACCCCCTTGCAGGGGAACTCCCATCTGCGCAGCTTCTGAGCTGTGGGGATTCAGCGTTGATTTTTTGATTGAGAGATAGCTTGATTTCTATGGGTCGCACTGCCCGCAGCTTTCCTGACCCGACGGAGACAAGCAGTTACTGCCTACGTCCTGGCCTTCCAGCTTGTGCAGCCGCCATTGAATGAGTGTGACCCTGCTGCTGTTACAGTGCGCCACTGCTGGTGCTTCCATTTGGCATTTCCACCGTCAAAGGCTGAGCACCCCACCAGTAGCACCGCAGCTTACAAGCAGTTACTGCCCTCACCAATTGCGGAAGTAAGACATGAGCAACCAAGCAGGGGAGCAAGCCAGCAAATGGACCACAGGGCATGTGACTTGACCTGAGCGTGCTCCTGTGGCCACTCTAACCCATCAGGTGGCACCCTCTCCGCCCAGCTATAACCCACACAGTGCATGGTCTGTGAGCTTATATTTTTCCAGAATTCTTTTCCGGCTCTGAGTTCCTAGCCAAGTGGATTCAGGTGCACCCCGCCACCTACTGGCAGGAAACGGTAATTGCAGGTAAAATTTCTTTTGATTAAAATAAATAAATATACAGATTTGATTGAAAATGTCTGACAATATCACCGTGCAAGGCTTCTACAGCCTCTTTAACTGCACTATGGCTGAGATGTTGCAAGACACATACAAGGCTTCCCTCACTTGGATATTTATAGGATTCACTATGGTTCTCGTTTTTGTTTTTTTCTTCATAACATGGCTTGACAACAGAAAAATGATACAGTCTTTGCAGACTGAATCCAGGATTCTTAGGAAAGAAGTTGAAAAAATTAAGAAAGGGCACAATTGTTTTGAGTGACAACTTTCAGAGGGTTGAGGTAATTTCAAAAACAATTCAGACTGACGCCAACCTCCTCAAAAAAGAGTTTGAAGTTCTCAAGGAAGGGAATAGATCTTTGTCTAATATGACTCTGTCAA
Source organism: Arvicola amphibius (assembly GCF_903992535.2). Taxonomy (NCBI): domain Eukaryota; kingdom Metazoa; phylum Chordata; class Mammalia; order Rodentia; family Cricetidae; genus Arvicola; species Arvicola amphibius. The sequence continues at coordinate 23,854,388 of NC_052054.1, forward strand.
CTTAGCAAAATTTAGAAAAGGTACAGTCTGATATTAAGGAGAGATTCACTGCTGTGGAGGAGGGAACAGCTGATTTGGATGGTAAACTTCAGTCCCTATCTGTAGGTGCTGAGACATTATCTGAGAGAATTAAAACTGCTGAATGTGACAATTGGATTTTGTCTAAAGGATATGACAGATTGGCCGAAAGATTGTCAATATAAGAAGGCACAATCCATGCCATGAAAATTCTATCCAAGGATGAGATATTGTCTCTAATGGGTAAACTTCATACCTTACAATCCTCAATTAAGGCTTTGGAGTATAATTCTGGACAGGAGATTCAGGCCTTGCAGAAGGCAATGGTAAACAGATTTGAAAAGATTGAGGAAATTCTAAATTCTGATGAACAGGAGCAAACAGTAGAAAGGCAAATTTTGACTTCATCAGTGAGTAAAACTCTCCAGGATAATTTCCATAAAGTTCTACCTGCCATTCAAGAAATAACATCAGAAAAGGTGACTGGTTCCAAAAACCCTAGGGTCATCAAGGAACATACATGGGAACCCGTTCGTCTGAATGATCTGAAAGGCAGGTGAGAGACAGAGACATGGATAGGCATGCCATGCAGAGTGAGGTTGGATATTTATTTAGTGGGTTATGGAGGGGATGTGGAGAAGGGGAGAAAAGGAAGAAAAGGAGAAAAAGAGAGAGAGAGAGAGAGAGAGAGAGAGAGAGAGAGAGAGAGAGAGAGAGAACAGAGGTGGGGAAGACAAGACTCAGGCTGGAAGCTGAAGATCAGCTTGCCTCGTAGATGGGTAGGGAGTGGGCATGGCTTGTCTCTTAAAGACACAGGACAGGATAGGACATGACAGATCATTACAGAAATGTCCCTAGTAATTTCATTATACAAGATGTATGATAACAAGTTAGTTTCAGTAGGCAAACAAGAAGGATACCCAGAGCAAGTACAGCTTTGCATCAAGGTTGGGCAAGGCATGTCACCATAGAGAATAGGTTCCAAAGAGCCAGCTAGCTCATGCATCTGGGAGAGGTCCTGGTCCCACTGCTAGGGGCTCACAAACAGACCAACCTACACAACTGTCACCCAGATGCAGAGAGCCTGAGTCAGTCCCATGCTGACTCCCTAGTTATTGGTCCAGATTCTATGAGTTCCCAAATGCTCAGCTCAGCTGACTCTATGGGTTTTTCTGTAATGATCTTGATGCCCTTAGCTCATTTAATCCCTGCTCCCTCTCTTCAAGTGGACTCTCAGAGCTTAGCCTAGTGGTTGGCTATGCATCTCTGCATCTGCTTCCATCAGTTATTGGATGATGACTACAATTAAGGTAGTCACCAACCTGATTACATGGGAAAGTCAGTTCATGTACCCTCTCTATTATTGCTAAGAGTCTTAGCTAGGGTCATCCTTGTGGGTTCCTGGAAATTTCCATAGGATCAGGTTTCTCCCTTATCTCATAATGACTCCTTCTATCAGGATATCTCTTTCATTACTTTTCTGCCTGTCCTGCCCCCAACTCAGCTGTCAGAAACCAGCTTCAACAAGTATTCCACTTACCAGGGAGGAAGATGGAGATTAGAAAACTTAGTAATGATTATGAAGATGCAAGTGAAACAGAAGTATGCTTGAGTTTCCTGATCAAGGGTCAGGGTGGAGTGGATCTACCTGTATGGGCCATCTTAATGACAAAACCAGGAAGTAACAACACCCTAGGTCAAAGTTTGTAGCTACACTTGTTGTCAACAACTTTGAACCACCTAAAATGCTCTGATATTCAGACAAGGTGGAAATATGCTGTATTTGTTAGCAGAGCCTGCTTTTTTTGTTTCCGAGCCACCCGGACTCCTGAAATAATCACATAGAAACTATATTATTTGTAATACTGTTTGGCCAGTAGCTTGAGCATATTACTAGCTCGCTCTTATATCTTTGGTTAACCCATTTCTAATAATTTTATATTTTACCACAAGGCTTGTGACCTATCAGCAAGGTCCCAGCTGGCAGCTCACATCTTTCCCCTCTGGCAGCTCCATGGCATCTCACTGACTCCACCTTCTTTTTCCCAGCATTCATTTTAGTTTTCTCTGCCTACCTCTATTCTTCCCTGCTATAGACCCCAAGCAGCTTCTTTATTAATCAATGGTATTCATAGCATACAGAGGGGAATCCCATAACAGATATAGGCTCACATTTTTGGTCTCCACACTCAACCATTCTGATCCCTCATTTTCCCTTCCCCCCTATTCCTCCCCTTTACCCTCTATCCCCAGTTTTCCCAGGAGATCTCATTTATTTCCTCTTCCCAGGGAGCTTCCATGCATCCTTCTGAGGGTCCTCTTTGTTACTTAGATTCTCTGGGGCTGTGGATTGTAGCCTGGTTATCCTTTGATTTATATTTAATATCCACTTAGGAGTGAGCACATTGAATAGAAGACCCTGACATAAATCCCCACAGCTATGAACACCTAATTTTTGACAATGAAGTAAAAAATATTCCATGGATAAAAAGAAAACTTCAACAAATGGTGCTGGCATAACTGGATGGCATCATGTAAAAGAATCCAAATAGATCTCTATCTACAGCCCTGCACAAAACTTAAGTCCAAGTGGATCAAAGACCTCAATACAAATCCAGTTACACTGAAGCTGACAGAAGACAAGTGTAAGTAGTCTTGAATTCATTGGCACAGAAGACTACTTTCTGAATACAACACCAGTAACACAGACACTGAGATTGGCAATTAATGAAAAACTGTAAGGCAAAAGACACTGTCAATAAGACAAAACAGCAGCCTACAGAATGGGAAAAGATCTTTATGAAACCATATTTGACAGAGGACTGATATCCAAAACATAAAGACCTCAAGAAACTATACATCGAAATATTAAATAATCCCATTAAAATTGGGGTACAGATTTAAACAGAGAAGTCTCAAAAGAGAATCTCAAATGCCTGAGATACACTTAAAGAATTGTTCAGCATCCTTAGTTATCATGCAATTGCAAATCAAAACGACTTAGAGACTAATGACAACCTATGTTGGAGAGGATGTGGGGTAAGAGGAACACTCCTTCATTGCTGGTGGGAGTGCAAACTTGTACAACAACTTTGGAAATCAATATAGTGGTTTCTCAGAAAATTTGAAATCAACCTACCTCAGGACCCAGCAATACCACTCTTGGACATATACTCAAAGACTCTTCACTCATACATACCCCAAGGACACTTGTTCAGCTATATTCATAGCAGCTTAAAGCCAGAACCTGGAAACAACTTAGATGTTCCTCAACTAAAGAATGGATGAAGAAAATGTGGTATATCTATAAAATGGAGTATTATTCAGCAATAAAAACAATGATGTATTGACATTTGCAGGCATATGAATTAAACTAGAAAAAAATCCATCCTGAGTGAGGTAACCCAGATCCAGAAAGATAAACTTAGTGTTATTTTAATTTATATTTCTTGGATGACTAAGAGTGTTGAACAGTTGTTTTTGTTTGTTTGTTATTTATTTTTAAGGCAGGTTTTTTTGTAGCACTGGCTGTTTTGTAACTCTCTCTGTAAACCAGGCTGGTCTTGAACTCACAGAGATCACCTGTTGCTGCCTTCTGAGTGCTGACATTAAAGGAGTGTGCCATTATAGCCCATTTATTCCATTTGTTTTTCCTATTTTGAGTGCTCTGTCTTAAGATCAATGGCCTACTCTTTTTTTCCTTCTTGGCAAACAGTTTATTGAATTCTCTGCCTGATAGTGGCACAGATTCTCTTCCACTTCATGGTTTTCATCTTCACTTGACTATTTTGTAGTTTCGTGATATCCTGAAGTATGATTAAAAAAAATCTCAGAGAGAGATTTTAGGGTTCATCCTAAAGTCAGAAAAGCCAATGCAGTCAGCCACTGGTTTTTACCTCGGCCTCAGTCTGAAAATGGTGATCCTGCCTCCTTCAATCTCAGAGTGAGAATGAGTCTGAACACTGTCTCCTCCTATTTAACAATTCTTTCTTAGTCTGGGATTAAAGGCATACATCACTATGGTTAAAGGCATACACCTCCCAGTTTCTATGGCAACTGGTGGGACTACTGGGATTAAAGATGTGTGTTACCATTACCTGATCTGTAAGGCTGACCAGTGGGGCTGTTTTACTCTTTGTTCTTTAGGCAAGCTTTTTCATTAAAATACAAATGAAATGCCACTAAAATATCCCATCTGTCAATTATTGGTTGTGTTTCCTGTGATACTTCCTGGGGTCCTATTCAGAAAGGTTTGCCTGTGTCTGTATGCTGATGTATCCTTCATAAATTTCCCCTGGAAGTTCCAGAATATGTGGTCTTATGTTGATGTCTTTTTTCTATGCAGAGTTGACTTTTGTGTAAGGTGAGAGACTAGGATCTAGTCTCATACTTCTTCATAGGGATGCCCAGCTTTCCATGTTTCATTGGTTAAAGAAGTTGACTTTTCTCCAGTTCATATTTTTGACTTTTTTTTTTCAAAAAATTAGGTTCCTGTAGATGCATTGGCTTCTATATCTGGACCTTTTATTTTACTCCAAAGATCTATGTGTCTGTTGTTTTACCTGTATTGTGGTATTTTTATTTCTAAGTCTTTGCATTATAACTTGAAACCGGATAATGTGATATTTTTCCAGTTTTCTTTTTTTTTTTAGTTTAGCTTTGCTTATCTTTTTATGATTGCTTTTTCTATGACTGTTGTTAATGGGAATTGTGTTGAGTTTTTAGATTGCTTTTGTTAAAATGAAAATTTTTACAATATTATTCATTTCTGCATATCATGACATAGCCAGTCTTTCCATCTTCTAGTGTTTTCCCCAGTTATCTTCTTCAGTGTCCTATTGCTGTAAAAGTCTTTGATTTCTTTGACTATTTATATCTCTTATTGAATTCTATTTTCATATCTGGAATTATGTCCCTTATTCATTAAGTTGTTTACATTTTCTTGATTCTCATTCCAGAATTTATTCATGACTTCTTTGATTTCTTTTAAATGTTTTTATCTTTTATTTTATTTTATTCTCTTACATAGTAACTTAAGTAGTTTTAATGGAGGATTATCGTAGTATGATTAATGAAAACTCAGAGACAGAAATTGGGGTTCAACCTCAGGGTCAGAAAAGCAAAACATCCAGCAACTGGCTCTTACCTCTACCACAGTCCAAAATGGTGATCTTGTCTCTAGGAATCTCAGAATGAGACTAAGTCTGAAAGCTGTCTCCTTCCATCTTCTATTTCTTTTAAGATTTGGTTTAAAGTCATGAACCACTGGGATTTAAGACATGTATCACCCTTGTTCTATGGCAAATTAGTGTGGTTACTGGGATTAAAGGTGTGTGTTAACACTTCCTGGTCTGTAAGACTGATGGTGGGGCTGTTTTACTTTCTGATGTTCAGGGTTTTTATTTAAAATATAAATTAAATATCACTACAAATCATTACTATAGGACTCCTAAATTTTGATGGAGACCTGTTGTCTTATTTTGATGGGCCTTGGATTTCTGGAATTAAACCATGGATGATGACTTTAATATAGGTGACTAGACCACCTTTATTGAATGGGTATTTGGATCTCTATTTGCTTTTACTGTTGAATGACAAATTTCGGACAAGTTTGGTAATGCTTGAAGTTTAGTCTTGGGACCATTCAGTACTGATTCTTAATTAGGTTATCATAATTGGTCTTGAATAGTGAGGGCATGCTGCAGCTTCTTACATCATAATCAGACTCTCTGTAGAGTGAGTTGGTTCCTCAGAAGTTAAGGTCAGTGTGACAGAGAGGTTTTTATGGTGTGGAGGGGGCTACCAGTCTTGACACACAGGTGCTCAGAACAGGTTTTCAGATGTTTGTGTTAGAATATTAAGATAGGCGATGTAGAACTTCTTTGAAGGCATGAAGTCTTTGTTTTTGGTTTTCAAGTGGTATCGTTGGGGTCACAGAGGAAAGAGTAGAGGGCAGCCTTTGTGATGAGCAGGTCACTGGTGCAAGTTCACAGATGATGGAGTCAAATATTAAGAAGTATTTCAAGTCTTTATATGTAGAAAACTGTTTTGTAGTACCTGCCGTGTTTCATAAGGTTTCTCAACATAGAATCATTTCCTAAATGTCAAGAAAATGTATTTATTAATTTATACTCAGATTTGTTCTAGAAATTTGATATTTTTCTTCTTGTTACACTAGTCCTTCTAGAGAATTTCTTTATTAGTTTTCCTTCTATCTGAATAGACTACATTTAAACTTCTGTTTATCTGCTTCATCCATAAATGGAGTGGGTTTTCTAAGATGGAAATCCAATGCCTGGTCTCTTTCTTCAATGCCTCAACAATCTAGTTGCTTATATGTCCCATTAAGCCAGTTAAGAGAACCAATTCTAACTTTGCAGCTTGATTGGCCATTATTTTGCAGCATGAACCAGGTACACTGAACAGCCTATAACTCCAGCTTCTGGACCATGCCGTGTTTCTGCCAGATCATATAGGAAGGGAATCTACCTCCTTTTACCCCATTTCCATCCTAGGAACTAGATAGCAGAGTCCTAAGAGGGAAAAGTCTACAGAAAGGACAAGTGACCACTGTCATATCACAAACTAACTAGATCTGTTTGCCTTCCAGATGCCCCTTATTTAGGAATGTCCTTGGAACTTTTCAAGAGCCTGCTTCAGTCAGAAACACATGAAAATAGTGCCTCTTAGTTGACTTTGAGGTTGTCAACTTACCTTGGACTTGTTTCCTCATGTCTCAAGACTTTCCCCTTCCTACTTTTCAAAGAAGACCTCAAAATTCAAGACAGGCTCTGTTTTCCCAGGCTGCGTTAGGGTTTTATTGATAATATGCCTGCCACACTCTGCTGCCTATTGGCCTTTGATAAAGCTTTCTTCTGAAGAATGTTTGACATACTTTCTTTCTCTGGACCAGGTCCTCTCTCCTCTTCTTCCACAGAAATATAATAACTGCTTTTATATTCATCATGATATTCTCAACTTTCTGATCTTGCATGAGTGACAGCTCTGACATAAATTATTTTCCCATTTGCTTAATCTGAATTTGAATATAAAACTGAGAGGATCTTCAGAATTCTGTATTAAACTGGCATCATCATCCATTTCCAGTGATATAACATAGGATTTAATTATAATTTTACCATTTCTTTCTATTGTGAAAATTTCTATAAGACATACTGGGGATGTACCTCTCTCCATAACCTCATATATAAACAGCTTGTTGGCCCTTTAATATAAACCAGATGGCTAAGTCTTTTTTTTTTTAAAGAAATCTACAATTTTGTTATGGTGAAGGATTTCCAATAACCTTAGAGAAAGTGATATTTGTTGAGCATAGAGATAGATCCTTTGTAGTAAAGCATTACTGATTTTTTGAGTGTTTGTGTATACATATATATGGATTTGTATGTGTGTGCACGTAAGTATATATGTGAATGTACATGCTTGTCTCTATGCCTCTTAAGTCTATGTTATATATCTTCCTCTACCCTTCTCCATATTATTTTAAAAGATAGAATCTCTCATTGAACCCAGAGTGAGTTCATTGATTGACTAGACTTTCTGTTCCCAGGAGCCTCTTATTTCTTCTTCTTAGGACTACTATTGGAGGTGCATGGCACTACACCTAACTTTTTACAGGGATGCTGAAGAGCCAAACTGAGGTTCTCGTGTTTGCATAGTAAATGTTTTACTTACTGAGCCATCTCCCTGTCCACTAAAATGTGCTTGAGAAAAATAGCACAAATTTTATTTAGTGCTTGTCTAAGGCATATCATAATATTGTCACAAAATCATGTATTGAATATTATAAATTGAAAAACTGTAATAATTGTCTAATAAGCTTAGTCATCTCCACAAGTCAACAACTACCTGTATGTGTGCCATTTTGTGGCAAATATGTCAACTTTGTGAGTTGAGGGCATCTGTAGTATTTTCTACTCATGTGCATATGCATACATATTTATTTACATGTGAAATCACTGAGCATTTCGGTTTATTTTACTGTGTCTGAGCTTTTGCTTGTGCTTGATAAATGATACATTTTATTGATAGTGTAAACAATGCACTTGAAGGAACAATCATCATTCAAAACTTAGATCTTTAAGGATAGCCATTCAACCAATTTGTTCAACTTGGATGCATTAATAGTGGTCATCATTTATTTCAGCAATAGCTCTATTCTGCAATGGAAGGAACTATTTGACAGTATTTGAGAGTCATTTTTATAAACTGCTACATTAAATGGTATTGGTTGAATAATTTTCAATAATAATTTTTAGACAAAGTAGTCATTTTGTACAACATCTCTGAACTATAATTATAACAACATGACATATTAGAAGATATTGAAGGTTATTTTCTTTTCTAGAATACTCAATCTACTTTTCTATAAAGAACAAAATAATTCAAGTTGTTCTTAATGTTACTATAATAATTAAAACAGAACAATGATTCTTCCATATAATTCAGTTAGTAATTGATATTTTTTTCTCATTTGCAGTAAGCTTACAGGAACAATTAACTAAGAGTAAAGAATAACATTTAAAAACAAGTGAGTTGACTAAATTTAATACAAATGAAAAGTATTTTATCAGATATCTTTTCAACAATTAAAGTCTATGATACCTAAGTGACTCCCATCTCCAGATCTTCTCCAGGACTTATTCTCTGTAGCACATTAATTTTCACTTATGTGTATTCCTGGAAATTTACCTAGTGACAAGTTTCTAGCTAACCTTATAATGGCTCCCTCTATCAATATATTTGACAAATCCTCCAGGATGACCCCAGCTAAATTCTAAGCTATAGTGGAGAGGGTGCCTTAACTACTTCCCCCTTGTAATCAAATTGATGATTACTTTAATTGTCATCATAGAGCCTTCATCCAGTAACTGATAGAAGCAGATGAAGAGATCCATAGTTAAGCACTAGGCTGAGCTCTTTGAGTCCAGTTGTAAAGAGGGAGGAGTGATAATATGAGCAAAGGGGTCAAAGACCATGATGGGGAAAGTCACAGAAACAGATGACTCGAGCTAGGTGGGAGCTCACTGACTCTGGACTGACAGGTGGGGAACCTACATAAGGCCTCTGAATGTAGGTGACAGTTGTGTGGCTTAGGCAGTTTGTCGGGCTACTGGCAATGATACCAGTATTTATCCCTAGTCCATGAACTGGCTTTTTGAAGCCCATTCTATATGGAGGAATATCTTGCTCAGCCTAGATACAGGGGAAGGGCTTTGGTCCTGCCTCCAGTGGTGTGACAGACTTTGTTGACTCCCAATGGGACACCTCACCCTCTCTGAGGAGTGGAAAGTGGGGTGTGAGAAGCAGGAGGAGGGGAGGACTAGGAAACTGGGATTGGTGTGTAAAATTTAAAAAATGTTAAAAAAATAAAGTAAATTTTACTTAAGTGTAACTTCTACAAGGGAAGCAGAAGTTTCCTTCGTTAAAAATCTGCAATCAAAATCTCCATGCTTTCTAATGATCACTAGATCAATCAAACTCATATAGACTGTTCTATTTGTAATATACTGACTGAAAGTATGGTATTTGACTGAATTTATAGCTAATACATTTGGAATTATTTTTATTAAAATTATAAAAATATGTATAACCAGAACAAAATTTTAAATATGGGTAATGAAACGGAACAGAAAGTTCTCAAAAAGAAGTACAGAGTACTTTTAAAATGTTAAACATCATTAGGTATCAAGGAAATGAGGATTAAAAAACACTTTAAAATTTTGTCTCACCCTTGTCAGAATGACCATCACCTGGAATAAAAATGATAAATTCTACCAAGGATATGAGGATAGGGGAACCCTTTTAATGAGAATGTAAATGAGTACAGCCACTATGAAAATTAGACTGAAGGTTTAATAGCAAAATTGATGCTGTAAAACAATCCCACAGCAGTTCAGAATTAGGACAATAAAAGGGTTATTTAATTAAGGGGAAAACTTACAGATCACCATCCTAAACAATAGTCCTCTGAGTGCAAACAGGAACAAAGTCTAGCAGCCAGAACAGGAGCCGGAAGCAAGAAAGAGGGTGCACGGTTCCCCCTGCTTTTTAAACTATAAGAGACCAAGCCCAAGTGGGCTGATATCTTAAAGGCTCTTGGCTGGGGGAGCAGAATGTGCTCCCACAGCACAAAATGAGATACAAGACAAAAGCAAAACATGAATAGATCTACCACATGTCCCATCTTTAGTATTCTTGGGCCAAAGAATTTCATAGCACACTGCAGATATTCTTATACAGTCATGTTCATTTGTTCATACATGGTAGCCAGGAAATGGGATCAATCTTGATTCCCATCAATTCAGTAATGGCTAATGAGAATGAATTCATAGGGTCAAAAACTATGACAAATGGATACCTGTATAAATTTGACATTTTCTCTAATAGAGGAAACATTTAATATCAACCTGCCTGCAGCACCTAGCTTAGTAGGCTGCTCTTGACCTCTTGATACTTGATTCTGGCAGTGTAAATCTTCCATAGTGTACATAACAAAGCTGGTTTATTTAGCAAAATGTATAACATGTCTAGGCTTTGAGAATTTACTTTAGAAAACTTGCAATTTCAAATTCTTTCCACACTTTTTTGAGATTGTAATCTCTTGTTATTTCATCAGTTTTACAATCAAGAAACATGTTTCCCAAGGATCTGCTGAAATGTAACACACAAACAACACACACACACTCACACACACACACACAGAAAGAGAGAGAGAGAGAGAGAGAGAGAGAGAGAGAGAGAGAGGAAGAGAGGAAGAGAGAGAGGATTTGTATCCCATTCTCCAGACTTTGTCAGAACATAGAAACCTTACTTCAACAAGGGAGAATTAGCATGTAAGTAGCTATGATGTGCAAGAAGAAAAGTAAAAGAAACTCTACTTGGTGTGCTTCATAAGTTATTGAGATCTCTTGGGAATTCTGTCTGACTTTATGTAAAGATGAAGCAGTTTTGGGAATCCTCATGGCTCTCCTACCAAGACTGTTATAAAAAAAAAGTGAGTACTTACATATAACTCAAATTCCATTCAGTCCTATTTGTGATGAGTTGCCCTGAGATATATCTGGGCATTTGTAAATGACTCACTGTAGAACATGGTGTGACTAGTGAATTAATCACTTACAAATAGATAATAAAGTCCACAGCTATGCTATCATGGTAGTTGCGTCAGTTTCCTATTGGTAGATGTTTAGTTATGTGTGAGTTCAAAAGTGGTTCATTCTGTGGGCTGCACAGAGTTTTGTTTTCAGCCTTTTTTCAAGATAATACCTCTACCCAGGGAGCACACTTGCTGACAGAACTTACTGTTGATTCTTTGTGGATGAGCAATTTATTTTGTAATGCAACATATTGCATCTATTGCTTATAACCACATCCTTGGGTCTTTTGCAGTTTTAGCTCCCATATAAAGTGTAAGCATTTCAATTCTTGCCTCACATGCTGTGTTCTATATAAAAATAACTGAAAGCAACACTAAGAATATGTAACAAGTTGAGAGGTATAAAAACACATAGAAATTTAGTTTCTATTTGTAGCTATAAAAAGTATTTACACATAAATAAAAGCAATTATTTTAATCAATTTTCCATTGTGAAATACAGACACAAATACACACATGTGTGCACCTGCACACACATGCACACACACACACACACAGAGAGAGAGAGAGAGAGAGAGAGAGAGAGAGAGAGAGAGAGAGAGAGAGAGAGAGAAAGAGAGAGAGAGCATTTTCTCCAGTTGCATAGTGGAGATACACAGACATTTTAAATCTGGTTTCATTAGAATATGGATAGTTTTACTGCATTAAAACTTAAAATAATGGTATGCCAAAATGTCTTCAGAGGAAAGGGGAAATAGTTTAAAACAAGTTCTAACTGAATGAGGAAATAATGCGAAGTAATGACTTGGAAGTGAAGTTTCTTTGTTATAATCCAGCCCACAGCTCTGGCTTAGAATCCACATGCAAATTTAGTAATAACAGACCACAGCTTAATATGAAATAATGGTCAGTCATATAATAATTATATTCACCTTAGCTTTTTCTAATAGTGAGAGAATTTTTCACATTTTTATCAACACTACAGTTATTTTTCATTTTGTTTTTCTTAACTGAAAAAACTGAGGTTATAAAAGTTGTTGCTTCAGTGTCCGTTGTTCTGTCCCCCTTTTCATTTCTCGTTTTGTTTATCTGGATGTTCTCTCTCTGCCTTTTGATTAGTTTGGATAAGTGTTTGTCTATCTTGTTGATTTTCTCAAAGAACCAGCTCTTTCTTTTATTGATTCATTGTTTTGATTTTATTGATTTAGCCCTCAATTTGACTATTTCCTGTCATTTCCTTCTTGTGGGTGAGTCTGATTCTTTCTATTCTAGAGCTTTCAGGTGTGCTGTTAAGTCACCAATGTGAGCTTTCACTGTTTTCTTTATGTGGGCACTAAGTGCTATGAACTTCCCTCTTAGCACTGCTTTCATAGTGTCCTATAGGTTTGGATACCCTGTGCCTTCATTTTCATTGAATTCTAGGAAGTCTTTAATTGCTCTCTCTCTCTCTCTCTCTCTCTCTCTCTCTCTCTCTCTCTCTCTCTCTCTCTCTCTCTCTCTCTCTCCAGGGATGGTTCAGTTGAGCACTGTTCAATTTCCATGAGTTTGCAGCCTTTCTGCAATTAGAGTTGTTGTTAAATTCTAATTTTAAACCATGGTGCTCCTATAAGATACAGCAGTTACTCCATTTATTTTTTTTGTATCTGTTGAGGTTTCCTTTGTTATGGAGTATGTGGTCAATTTTATGGAAGGTGCCATGAGGTGCTGAGAAGAAGGTATTTTCTTTTGTGGTGTGTTCATTTGAGTCATGACATCTGTTAGTTCTCTTATTTCTCTGTTAAGGTTCTCTCTGGTTGACCTATCCATTTGGGAGAGTGGGGTGTTAAAGGCTGTACTATTAGTGTGTGGGCTTTGATGTGTGACTCAAGTTTTAGTAACGTTTCTTTTACATATGTGGATGCTCTTGTATTTGGGGCATAGATGTTCAGGATTGAAACTTCATCTTGATTGATTGTTCCTGTGATGTGTATAAAGTGTCCTTCTCCATCTCTTCTGATTGATTTTAGTTTGAAGTCTATTTTGTTAAATATTAGGATTGCTAAACTTTACTCTCTGAATGTAGGTGACAGTTTTAGGGCTGGAGCAAATTGCGGGGCCACTGGTGGTGTCACCAGTATTTATCACTATTGCTTGTATTGGGATTTTGGAAATCTATTCTCGTTGAATGGATACCTTTCTCAGCCTAGATACAGTAGGGTGGGCCTTGAACCTTCCCCAAAACAATGTGCCTTACCCTCTTTGAGGAGTGGATGGGGGCAGGGGTTAGGTGGAGGGAATAGGAGGAGGGGAGGGAGTGGGAACTGGGTTTTGTATGTAAAATAAAAAGATAGTTTGTTTTTTTTCTTTAAAAAATAAAATAAATAACTTTTTTTTTTTTTAAAAAAAAAAAAAAAAACTTGCCGAGGTCTCTCAGTGGAAATGGTACCACCCTTATAGTGACTCACAACAAACTGAATCTTCAACTTCAGGGAAGGCAATAGTATTTTCTTGATGCTATAGATGCTTGCACATCCACACCCCTCGACAAAAACCTATACACCTTATTGAAATTAAAAGAAAACATTAAAACAGAGTAAGTTCATCAATACTCCTCTAGTAATTCATATGTTGAATGAATGGAAGAACTTGCAATCCAAATTCCCACCTGTATGTCTGCAAAGTCCACACAGAAATCTGAAATCCCATTCTTACTGTGCACTTATATATTTATACACTTATAACATTTATAATCTACATACTCACATACATTCCAATTTATTTAAAAGATATTAAGTATTGGTTACATTTACCTCAAAGCTCTTACACAATTTCATATCAGTTGTGCCATCTAATATATGTTCATATTAAAAGTCAAATATTGGTGTATTGACACAGATGAGAGGAGCTCACCTTCTTTAGGGTCCTTGAGCAGATATTAAAGATTACTGAAAATATCTGTTAATGTTAATCATAAGGTCCTTATATTTATGTTGTGAACATTTCTGTGCTCATCTTCTTATAAACTAGGATGCTGAATTCTGGCTTGTTGCTAGGAGAAAAAGATCCATATTCTATTTTTAAATTATTTTATTCATTTTGCACACCAACCACAATTCCTTCTCTATCCTCCTCCAACTCCCCCTTCTTTCCCTCTAACCTATCCTATATCCACTCCTCAGTTGAGGCAGGACTCCCATAAATACTGAGGAAGGCATCCCACCATAGGGGATAGGCTCCAAAAAGCCAGCTCATCCAACAAGAATAGGTCCTGGTTCCACTTCTAGCTGCAGGAAAAGAGTAACAAGTGATGTGGAGAGCTCATTAAGAAGGGGTTAAAGGAGGCAGCTAGGAGAGTTCCTGGATACTGGTTGACAGAGAGTTCCAGAGAACATCCTCATCTTCAGAGCCTTAATAGCTTTTGCCCAGGGATCAGGCATCTTGGCATCTAAAGCTGCACAGAGACTAGAGAGCGCCACTGTCTTCTACGGTGACCCACTGCTACCAAACACTGAGAGAAATGAAAGCTACTAGAAACCACCATCTGAAAAATTCCTCTTTGTCTACCCATGACTTCTTTGCAGGTAGAAAAATAGAACCACTAGCCAAATACTCGGCAGCATACTGAACCATATCCAAGCAAAATTTAGAGGTATTGGGGCTTAGTACTATTGATTCTCTTCTCTGCCTTTTTCCAGCATCCACTTTTCTTTCTGGAAGCCATTTTGCTTTCTAGTAATGACTCATCTATCTCAATGGCTAGAGAGCCAGAGAACATTTTTCTCTGGAACTTGCAGTTGTATAGGAAAAAGGTGGAGACTATTTTTTATTTCTAAAACTAGACTATATTTCAAACTATGACATACACAGAAGACATCGGATGTAGTGAGGGAGCTGCGGGCTGTGTACCTGCCCGGCTCTCAGCCGCCTGGCTAACTTATGCCCTGAAATAACAACACACAAACTGTACTCTTTTAAACACTGCCTGGCCATTAGTTTCAGCCTCTTATTGGATAATTCTCACATCTTTCTTTAATAATCCACCACAAATGGTGTCTTACCGGGAAGATTCTAGCCTATGTCCATCTTGGGTTGGAGCTTTATTGCATCTGACTCACTTCCCTTCTTCCCAGCATTCTGTTCTGTCTACTCCACCTACCTATGGTGTAGCACTTCAAGGGGTGGCTTACCGGGAAAGATTCAGTGTCTGACCTGGCGGCTGGCTCCATCGCATCTGACCCAGAGACAAGAGGCAGGTTTCTCTCTTTAAAAATGCGGCCACTTCCCTCTGTTCTCTGGCTTCCGGCTCTGCTTCCAGTGACTAGGCTCCCTTCCTGATTGTGTAGAGGGCGGTTGGCTGGCTATCAGAGGCAAGGGGTAGAAGATTACAGTTTGAAAGTGATGTTTGTCAGATTGACAAGAGATCGAGTTGTGGTGTTTGATTTGTCAACTTGATATAGCATAGAATCACATGAGAAGAGTTTCAAAGATAGATTATCTACATTATGTTGACTGATGGGTGTGTCTGTAGGGATTGTGTTCATAGGTTTAACTGAGGTGGGAGGACCCACCCTAAATGTTGATAGCACCTTTCAAGGGCCGAATGGGCCATGACTTATATAAGAATGTAAAAACCAAAGTGAACAAGTGAGTATATACATACAAACACACACACACACACACACACATATATATATCCTTTCAACTTCAGATGTGACTGTGACTAACTGCTTAAAGCGTTTGTCATTGTGGATTCCATGCTGTGATGGAGCATAACCTGGAAGTGTGAGCTGAAATGAAGGTAGGGTACTTATTCACCACCATGTCACCTTTTTATACAAAGCCTGTGGTCAGCTAGTTGTACCAAAGAATGCCATACGCCTTCCCTGGGAAGAGAAGCCTTCAAAACTCTCTTCCTCCCTCTTAATTTCTGTTGAGAGTATATGAGTTATTATGGTGCTGGTTGCAAAGCCATTATATAATACTGGGTCGTAGGCTAGGGATTTATCAAGAGCTGGTAAGAACTTCCATTTTCAGTGAGATACAGACATTTTATATGCTATTGATATTTCAGATATCAGAAGATCAGTGAACTCTCTATGTTGTGTGGGCAGGATCCTGCAGCTTTGACTCAAAACGCAGGACCATGACTGTGAATGATAGAACACTATTCCCCATAAGGTGTGGACACACCACAACTAATTCTGTGAAGCGCTATTGCTCTTTCTGTTAAACCAATAAAAATTGATGTTCAAAGAGGTTAAGCTTCTTGAAATGAGAATCAGACTCTCATCCCTCTGCTTCAGGAGTGCAACCTGTACCGGACAAGCAATAGTGAAGCTGGTTATATTTGAAACATAAAAATCTCGGATAAATCTATTTGCTAATCCACAATAAACAGGACACCAGGGGAGTTTTAATGCTCTCAGTGCTCCATGTTTTATTTCTTTAAATTTTAGTTTGTGATAGATTCATTACCTTTGCTGATTTCTGTACTGTTTTTTTTTTTTTTTTCTTTCAGGTCACCATCTAGCTCCCAAATCATGACACTGAGACTTACTATTACTTTTAAAAGCTCTGCCTAACTTAGGCACATTTCTGACCTGCTCTTTCAGCTTAAATCAACCTGTTTCTTTTTATTTATCTTTACCTAGGATCTTTTTTACCTTTCTTCTGCGTATCTTACTTCACTGCTTCTCTATGCCTGTCTGTCTGGCATCTGCCTGGCTTCTTGCCCAGAGTGTGTCTCTTCTTCTTTCTTTCTCTCTCAACTTTCTTCTCTTTTACTCCCTTAGATTTCTCTGTCTATTTATTCTCTCTGCCCGCCAGCCCCTCCTATGCTTTTTTGCTTAGCTATTGACCATTCAGCTCTTTATTAGACCAACCAGGTGCCTTAGGCAGGAAAGGTGAAACAAATGCAACACATCTTACATAATTGAACAAATACAGCATAAGCAAAAGAAACAATCTTTACACAGTTATAGCTAAAGTGATATTCTGTAACAAAACAAATGTAACACACATTTACTTAGTTAAAATGATATTCTACATCAGATCTTTATTCCAGACAGACTGCGAAGGAGGTCACTTAAGAGACATCTGTAAGTGTTTCTCCATCTCTAGAAGAGAACTGACTTTGGCATGAGGAAAGAACTGCTTTAAACTTCTTGGTCTTCTTGCTTATGGACTTAGTTGTTCCTAGGAGGTGAAGACTTGTCTTGGTTAATGTTCTATTGATGTGAAGAGTCACAGTGACCATGCCAACTCTTATTAGGGAAACATTTTATTGAGGCTGGCTTACAGCTCAGAGGTTTAGTCCATTGTCATCATGCAGGCACGCAGGCAGCATAATGCTGGAGAGTATCTGAGAGTTCTACATCCAGATTCACAGTGTGAGTAAGAGAGAGAGTGCTACTGGATGTGGATTGGGTTTCTGAAACCTCAGAGCCCACCCCAAGTGACACACTTTCACCAACAAGGCCACGCCTACTCCAACAAGGCTGCAAGTCTTAATCCTTTCAAATAGTATCACTTCCTATGAGCTTATGGGGACCATTTTTATTCAAACTACCACAGGACACTTCCCTTGCTCTCACTGGCATACAGATGCTCAGTAAATGAGCAACAACTCATAAATCATTGACAAACCCAGCAGGCTTTATTAGAAGACAACCAAAAATGAAGTAAAACCTTCCATGCTCTATGGACTTCAATAGAAATACCAAGATATTTTAATTTTAATTATCACTTTTATAATTCTTGATTATTAGCCATGCTTATTGTTTCTACACAATCCACATGCACACACAGACACACAGATATACATACACACAGACATAGACAGACAGACAGATAGTCCACATACACACATACACACAGACTTAGTGAAATTCTTTAAGCGCTGCTCCTTATCTTGCACTTTACAAAATAATTACCTGGGAACCCATGTGTAATTGAGCTCATTCTCAATCACACCATTCCATCCAAAGTACAACCAGAGTCTATCATACTTGACACATTCCTTAATGTCCTGATTGGCTGGTTTGCTTAGATGTTTAGCAATGCCATAGAAGCAAACTTTTATAGATGTTGATCTGATCCACATCTGCTGCCTGGTACATAGCTAAGGAAAGGAGTAATGAAGATTTGTCATTGAATGCTTGGTGCTAATTAGACTTTCTATTGTCTAAGTACTAATTGGTTTCTTATCCAATCTATTAACATAAGGAGAAATACTAATTAAATGCTTTCTCTTGGGGGAGTATTTGGAAGACAACAACAGAGTTAATAAATAAAAGGGGATTTCTGCAATTTTTATTGTATATATAGTATACACATTAATGTATACATGCATATATTATAATTGCATGTAAAGCGTGTATATATATAAATATATAATGTTATGGATTTTAGGATATAGATAGGAACATGGTTTGCATAGACTCATCATTTTTAAAAATTTCTAACTCTGATAACAGACTAAATACATCATAATAGGAAAGGAGAAATAAACTGGTCATGATTGGAGCCAGGTTTCTGAATGTCTTTCCTGCAGGCTACTCTTTCCTTTCTCACTGCATTAGAGCACTTGAAAACCCTGCAGGTTTGAATCTTTTCCTGCTGTGAGTGTGTGTGAGTTCAAGTTCCTTCAGGAATACTGCTAGTAATTTTCCGTTACTGGCAACTGAAGAAAGCCTTATGTTGCTAAGGATTGCTGCATGTTAACACTAAGTAGTAATTTTTCAAATAGATAGTGTTTGAATGTGGTTTATGAAGATACTTTGACTTCTTTGGAAGGAAGAAACATATTTCTGAATACTTGCCGAGGCTTTTTATATATGATGGAACTAATTAATAGCAAAGTTTTAAAATTTTTTTTGAAAAATAGAGAAGTTT
Source organism: Arvicola amphibius (assembly GCF_903992535.2). Lineage (NCBI taxonomy): Eukaryota > Metazoa > Chordata > Mammalia > Rodentia > Cricetidae > Arvicola > Arvicola amphibius. The sequence continues at coordinate 23,873,397 of NC_052054.1, forward strand.
TTGCTTCACTCATTATTTTTAAAGAAAGATTCACAAGTTATAGTACTAATACTGGGTTTAGGCATATATTTTTTACCCACTTTCCCCAATAATATTGCAACTTACCCTAGCGCGTTATCAGATCCAGAACACTGATACAAGGCAATTAATGAAACGTCTTATCTAGACTTCCCCAGATTTTACAGGGACTTATTTTTGTTTTCATTATTTATGATTAAAATATTATATCAATGGATATGTAAAGCCACACCATAATATGGACACAAAATCATTCCCAAACCACCAAGGAAACCCAACTTGTAAACTATGAGTTCTTCATTGTTAATCGGTTTTTTGCATAGTGGCAATATTGCAATTTATATGTCTTTTTAGTCCATAGTTCACTTTTTAAAAATATTCAATGTTATATTTATGAGACTTATATATTTTATATGTTGTTAAATGTTAATAGCTCATTTCCTTCCTCTGCTATACAGAATTCCATTACATGAGTGTTGCTTGACCTATTACACAGTTAATGGATATTTATATCACATATTTTACAACTACAATTTCCTATAACATTCATATATGCTTACATAATTTTATATCTTTTTATGTGTTTACACAAATGGTTCTTTACAGTTTATTTCTAAGAGTACATCAATGAGTCCTAAAGTATGCTTACACTGTCTCTGTAGCATAGGATCAAATTATGCTCTGATTTGATTTTTGATACCTAATGCCTATGTTTCATAGCTTCAAAACTCTTGATACTGATATTTGTTTCAATTCCTCCAAAGGGAGCAAAAGTTACCATTGGAAGTCTTAATGGAGAGAGTTGATGCCTTTTTATATCCATTAATGCCTAGCTTGCCTACATTTATAGCCAGTTCTTATCTTTGGTTGAATTATTCAATGGGCATTTTGGTACTGCATATTAAGTATTCTGGTACCTTATAGCTTATAGGTCCTCTGAATATCTTTTTTGTTTATGACTTGTCTTTTTGCCCATTCATAATATATTTTGACAAAATAGTACTAAACAAATGCTCAAGCAAATGAGATAGCTCAGAGACCTAGTGTAAAAACCAATTACTGCTTATCTAAAAAAAGTAACAATAAAATGACTCCTAAATATGTTCTACTATACTCAAAAATCAGTGCCTTATTCAGTCATCATCCAAAAAGTTTCCTCTTGCAGTGTATAGGAACAATTACAGAGACCCACAACCAGGCATTCCATGGACAGAGATTCCTTGGAACACATAGCTCTAAATGGGAAGTCTGCATCAAATCCCTTACCTCAGAGCTCAGGGAACTCCACCGAAGATGAGAAAGAAAAAGTATAAGAGCCAGAGGGGATGGAGGACACTGAAGAGCAAGACCTTCTGGATCTACTAAGCAAGGCACATATGAGTTCAGAGAATGAAACAGCAAGCACAGAGCCTACATGGATCTGCGCCAGGTCCTATGTGGATATATTATAGCTTTCAGGCTAGTATTTTTATGAAAGTCCTGAGTGTGTAAACAAGTGGGTCTCTGATTCCGGTGCCTTCTCTTTTTGCTTCTATGACTTTTCTTCCTCGTCCTCCTCCTCTTCCCTCTCCTCTCAATTTCACTGTTGGCCTAAAGGCAGCCACAAATAAAGAAAGCATTAAAGCTCAATACTGCAACATCTAGATTCCACAAATTCTCTCTCTCTCTCTCTCTCTCTCTCTCTCTCTCTCTCTGTCTCTGTCTCTGTCTCTCTGTGTGTGAGTGTGTGAGAGACAGAGAGAGAGACAGAGAGAGAGAGACAGAGACAGAGAGAGAGAGAAGATCTTAAACCAACTGTCATTAAAAAAATCATCTTAAGATACCTGGAGCACCTGCAAGCTTAAGTGTAAGAGCAGGAAGGGTCAGCTTATGCCTTTTATCGTGGGCTTTGAGAATTTTTATTTTTGATCTAAAAATCAAGTGTAGTTATTGATTTGCTTCCAGACAGCACTCACACTTTTGCCTTAACAACATAAAAACAAAAGTCTCTGGCCAGGGTGGATCAAATACATGAAGAGACATAGGAGCGCACAATCGGTACAGCTCCAAGATGTTACATGAAATACAGTTGTGAGATGAAGCCAGGAACTGGGCAGATGGACCGCAAGAAATGCATTCGCAAAACAACTTTTATCTTTTGGGGGTATTGAATTCTTATATATTATTGCACCTCTTTTTACCATGTGTGTTCTACTCTGTTTGTTTACCATTCTAATTCTTAAATTGAAAACAGACTGCTTTAATAATAGAATTATTTGTTTGTTTTAATATATGTAAAGACAACCATTTTTTCTCATTTTAATTCAAAAGAAAGAGGACATTTTTATTCATTTATTTTCTAAAACAATGAAACAAAAACATTTCTAGGATATCTGATTTTACTCAATATTTTAAAATCAAAGTATTTCTTCTAAGAGTTTGAGTTTTTAGTTCTAGAGTTTTAGAAGATTTAGATTTGATCACATGTATGGTAACACTTAAGATAGTCTTCAATGATGGAGGACTCCCATTGGCTAATAAAGAAACTGCCTGGCCCATTTGATTGGCTAGCCCTTAGGTGGGTGGAGTAGACAGAACAGGAAGAAGGAAGTGAGGTAGATGGCTCAGTCAGATGCCATGCATCTCCTAAATTAGACCACCGTGCCTCTCCTCAGAGAGATGCCAGATGCGATGAAGCTCCAGCCCAAGATGGACGCACGCTAGAATCTACCTGGTAAGGCACCACTTTGTGGTGCTACACAGATTATTAGGTATGGGTTAGTCAAGATGTGAATAAGAGCCTGAAAATAATGGGCCAGGCAGTGTTTAAAAGAATACAGTTTGTGTGTTGTTATTTTGGGGCATAAGCTAGCTGGTGGCTGGGAGCCTGACGGCGGGAAGCGGGCCCACAGCTCTACACTACACTTCAATCTGACTACAGGGCAAGGTCAGTTCGGACATCCTCTATGCTATTGCCTAGAATATAGCAGGGGTCCTCCTTTGGAATTCCTTGGTAATCTCTCTAGTGCCAGCTTTCTTGGTAGCCTCATAATGCTCCCTCAATCAAAATCTCTTTCCTTGTTCTCTATCTCTATCCTTCCTCCATCTTGGCTCTCCTGTTCCCTCAAGTTCTCCTCCCCCTTTCCTTCTCCCCTCCTGTTCCCCTTCTCCCCTCTTCTCTCTCCCAACCCCCATGCTCCCAATTATGTCTTTATTTCCTGTCTTTAATGTGAGAAAAAATAATATAGTTTTTAAAGCAAGTGTTAGAGTCCCTTACCAAATCAGATTCTGTCATTAATCATTAGTGTTTAAATTAGTTATATAAATTAATAGTATAAGGAAGAAAAAAGGAGATTTCCAGGTGGCCAACTGGAAAGAGGAAGATACAGAAGTCCAATGAACTCTCCTCTCTTGCCGACACTGCTCTGTCATCAGCATCTGTACATGATGCATAGGTTTAAATAGGAGGCAAGAGATCTGCATTAGGAAACAGTCCTTGCCATGATGTATGTAGACATGACTACCGTTATCATCTCAGCTTTAGTCTGTCTTGCAAGGTGGTTTGTCAAATTGTCAGAACACTGTGCACTCTTCCAGGATACATTCTTCCTCTATGGCTAGCACCAGGCTCCAATCATTTTGTTAGAGTGGAATTCCTGGAGAAATTCCAATTTCTTGGAATACAACATCTCAGTAGTCCAGTAGCCAAAAGGAAGGGCACAAGTGTCCCTTTAGAGTATCTTTTATCTGCTAGGGTGCTTTTGGGTTTACTACTTCTTTGTGTCTTCAAACATATGACTGAGTTTTGTTACTTAACTGTTGAAACCTCATAAACCCTTGGAATGAAGTATCTTTTCATAGATTAACATTGAATACATTTTCAATATTTTTTTATTTTTGAGATTATAATTTAAAAACATAATTTCTTCCTTTTGTTTTCTCCCTCCAAACCTTCCTATATACCCTTCCCCCCACTCTCCTTCAAATTGACAGTATATATATATGTATATATATACAAATATATATACATATATATATATATTCTTAAATATATCCTGTTCACTCTGTATAATGCTATCTGTATGCACATTTTCAGGGATGACCATTTGGCACTGGACAACCAGTTGGTGGGAGGTTCCTTGAGTTCTTTAATTCCAGTTAACTTTTTGAATGGAAGTAGAGTGAGCTCTTACTGATTTGGAAAGTATGGAAGATATTTTTTTTTCTTTTTGAGGCAGGACAAATTGTATGTGGAGGGGTTTGTGGCTGGGTTGGTGTCCAGGTTGTAGGCAGAGACTGCTCATTCATTTCCCGACTACACAGACCCAAATAATCACACAGAAACTATATTATTTACAACACTGCTTGGTTGGTAGTTTAGGTATATTCCTAGCTAGGTCTTACATCTTAAATTAACCAATATCTATTATTTTATATTGTTACCTCTTGCTTCTTGAGCAACTACATGGCATTTGCTTCCTTTTGCAGCTACATGGTATCTTCCTCACTCCACCTCCTCTCTCTATATATCTATATCTATATCTATCTGTCTCTGTCTCTGTCTCTGTCTCTATCTCTATCTCTATCTCTACCTCTATCTATCTTCCAGGCTGGCTATATTTGCCCCTCCATAGGCCAAAGCAGCTTTATTCATTAATCAATAAAAGCAACACATATACAGAAGGACATCCAATATTGTCTTCCCTTTTCTGTCTAAATAAAAAGCAAGGTTTTAATTTTAACATAGTAAAATTACATATAACAAAACAGGTATCAAGCAAGAATTACACTTAAAATATTTAGTCTATTTGTATCTGGCAAAATTAAAGAAAATATTCTATCATCTATTTTATTTTTGTGAGTCTAAAGTTTGGTATCTAATTTATTTTTTATTATAACTAAGGAAAACTATAATTATAAATATATTCAACTCCATCAAAGACCCCAGGAGGATATAATATTACCTAACTTTTGTTGTCTGAGTTTTCTGTTCCGCCCAGTTCCTGCAATTGTTAAGTCTCAAAGAATTCACACACAGGTCTACATTAGTTATAAACTGATTGGCCTAGTATCTGAGGCTTCTTATTAATGCTTACAATGTATATTAGCCCATTATTCTTATCTGTGTTAGCCACATGGCTCAGTACCTTTTTCAGCGAGGCAATCACATCTTGCTTCTGTGGTTGGACCAGGACTGCAGAGGAATGGGCTTTCTTCTTCCCAGAATTCTGTTCTCATTGTCCTGCCCCTACTTCCTGTCTGGTTGTTCTTCCTCTACTTCCTGCCTGTCTACTGGTTAATCAGCATTTATTTAAAATATAATTGACAGAATATAGACATTTGTCCCACACCACTGAAAAAACAGGAAGTGCACTGTAAGCAGCTTCTAAAACTTTAGAATTGAGAGACATCTCACTGCCTGGACGTCACCCAAAGTTCTTTTGTAATGTATGGTATCCATCTTCAGCCTACAGGCCTCATAGTATCTGGCAGACTTTTCCATGGAGCGGGAAATTTGACGATCTGATCTGCCTTTCAATGACAAAGTTCATCTGTTGTTTTCTTCTGTGTCCTGCAGGATGTCTGACAGTTTCCTCTGTGAAGCAGAACTCTGAAGGACCATCCTGTCTTTTGCAAAGTTCTGCAATTACTTTTCTGTGGGTCCTGCATGTCCACTTCATGCAGCATACCATCGAGCAGTCCAGGTAAGAGCAGTTCCTTTCCCAAATGACCAGTAAACTCCATAAGGATCCTCTTCGTTGTACATCATCCTCTTGAAGTAATTGGTGTTGCCGAAAGCAGACCTGCCTCACTGTCAAGAAAAGTCTAGCTTCTTAAAACATTTTAAATGCCATTTTCTGTAGTCACATGTGACTAAATAAACAACCCAACAACTCGGTGATTTGGACAGATGGATCTTCAGTTCCATTTAACCAGTGAGTGTAGCCAATGAGTGAGCAATGAATTCAGTAATTTCTTGTTTTGCTCTGTTTTTTGTTTTGAAAGGAAAAGTGGGTAGTGATAGCAGAAACCCCTTAACACTGCATATGATTGCATGTGTGTTTACATTTAGAATGCATTTTTAGATACATACACACAAACACCCACATCAGTTTCATTTTTCACTACTTTTAATCACACTGTCTTGACTATCTATGGGAAAAGTATGTGATTTTTCATAATCCCTCTCAGGGAAATGGTAAGGCCTGTGTTCCTTTCCATTCTCTCTACTTTCCTTTTTAAATGTTTATTTGCTTTTAATGTAACTCCTTCATTTTACCTGTATTTAGTCCCAGGACCATTTTAGAAGATTACTATAGCAACTGAATTTATAATATTCTTTGCAAGTCAAATTATAAACATTAGCATATACATGCAATATGGTGAAGGGAGCCTTTGTGTAGGAATTATTTAAGCATCCAAAGCACTGGTAATTCAAGAAATAAACATAATATAGTAATTTTTATTTCTACATGATATGTCTAGAATTAAAATTGATTTACTAAAATATAGAAAATATATCCTTAAAATGACACATACATCATAAGACAGAATTATGTTGTAATAAATGATTCAAAATATATTAGCACAAATCAAAAACTACAAAGTGATGTTTAAATTTAGCCTACAGATAAGAAAGAACAGATTCCTAAAATGCCAAATATATTGCAAGTAGATTTAAACTTTTTGTAGCCCCTAGTTTTTGACAATTAGAACATTGTAAGCTATTCTGAATTGTTTTCATTTTCAGCTCTCTACCAAAAAGACCAAAAATTCTGTAAAAACCTTCAAAATCTATTACTTTATCCTTATAATTCATGAAACATTGCTTTAATAAAGTAAATAAATTCAGTGAACAAATCCTATTGAACCGATAATTTGCTGAAATAGTTATTTGATGAAAATTTGCTTACTTGAAGTGGTCCATTTATGATGGTAACAACATGCTCTTTTTCTAAAGGTCACCATGAAAATTACTAATTTTTATGTCAATTGCTGTAAATTACTATTGGTAACTGTGTGCTTGACAAAGTAAAATTAAAGTGTATTCTAAATAAACATATATTTTGAAACATTTTATTAAACACTATAGCCTCCACACCATATGTGGTATATAAAGGAATTACAAACATCCCCAAGGCTAATTCTGACAATGTACCTCTGCCAGTGGACTGTTTTTCCATGTATCCTGTGCTCTTCCATGTTCATAGGGAATATATAAATGTGACTCACTTAGCCAAAGTCCACAGCCCCAAGCACAGCATTTCAGTGTAATTATAATTGGCTTCTGAATTATAGAAAGCACTAAGCTACAATTTGGCCCAATTCTTAGTAGACAGATTAATTATACCCAAGGGACTAATTACTTTTCTCATTTTGATGTTTTAAAATTGTAGTGTGTATTCTGTGCCTTGGGATAATTAGGCATTTGTTTAGCTTTGAGTATTAACTCAAATGACTTACAGTAGATGACTATACACTTGGAAAAAAATGGCTTAAGGGCAAAAAAGGTAAAACAGTAAACATTTCAGTTCCTTTAAATTTTAAGCACAATATTAAATTAGCTAAAAATATAGGGTTTGAAAAAATGACTTATTTATACTGTAAAGAAATATAGAAATGTTCATTTTAAATACTGATACTGATCTAAATGTAAATGAGCCAATTATACAGTTTCATTTCAATTAAGGCCATTAAGAATGATCAAAATACTCTTCTGCATGGGGTAATGGGCAACTAAGCTAAAACTGTGAACTTATTTAATTATATTTCTCCTGCAATTTACTTCCACGAGGGATACAATAGTTGATAAAATACAGTCTTTTGTTTGATTTAATCTTTTGAATCTTGCTTGCTTCCTTTAAAATTGCACATGTGAAATTTCTCACTTTGTCTTCTCTTGAAAGTTGTGCTCTCTTGACAAGATGCTAAGCCTGTATTTATATTCTAAGTATAATAATAATGTAGTGACATTATTTAACAGCTTATGCTTGGAGAGCTCAGAGCTTGCAGATAATATGTTACCTCGCACATCATAGCAATTCTTGGGATTCTGATGTGTTCTTTTCTTGCCCTTTTGTTTGAACCAAACAATTCCCAAAGAGAGCAGAAAATGAAAACACTTCAGAGCAGAAGCATTATGAAGAGCACAGTTGGTTTTGACAACTTTAAAGTAGGATATTTGAAAAGTTAGGGTTTTATCAAGGTTTCACAGACAACAACTTCAAAATGACATTTTAATTCATTAAATTCAACCTCCTCTAAAAAATAGGGTGGTGGTTTATTTTATTCTGTATACAATATTACACCGTGTACTTTAATTCTTCTGTGTCAATATCAGGTATATTATCTGAAATAAAATAGGTCTGTTTCTCTTATGCATCTCTCTAACACTGAATTGGAATCTACATTCCACTTTTGGCTCCCCTTATTTACCATAAAATAACACAAAACAACTAAAGCATAATAACTATATTCTCAGGCAAGCACTTATACAGAATCAAGGCAGTTCACTGACTATGGCAAATATCGGGTGTGACCTGTGGTGAGCGTGGACTTGCCATCTCTGGATTTTGACTAGCTTATAGATAGACAGATAACAATTATTGTGAAAAACGAGAGGGATTTTGAAGTGGAAATGTTGAGGGACGAGGGTATCTTGTATAGAGGAGAGCCTGAAGGTGAACAAAGGCTCACAAATCTACTTAGGAAAAAGAGACAGGATGAAACAACTATAAAAAGACAAAAGAAAAAGGCTTTGAATTGTTCAGAATTAGCTTGAAAGACTGGGTGACTCACTGGGTGTGGAGCAGAAAAAGATTGAAGATGACTAAGATTTTGAGCCTCATTGAGCATTATAATAATATCAATAGAATAGCTTAGTTAATCAAGACTAACTGAAACTGGGACATAAGCAAGGTGAAAATATACCTCCCAGTTTAAACGTTCAAATTCTGCTCAGTTCAAGTAGGATGCAAATGCAAACACTTGGCATTCCGTTAGCTGTTTTCAGTCTCAACCCTTGACACTGCAGCCCCTGTTTACTTTCATGCACATTTTCCTTTTATGTTTTAGGGCAAGCTTGTGCCTGTATTCCAGTCTTAAATTCTTATTATTTAACCTTTCTGTACTTTATTCGGTCCACATGTTGAATACTGCATTGAGAAGCCGTTTTCTGAATCACTCATAATTTTAGCAAGCTTAGAATTGAGTCATGATTTTTGGACTTTGTTATTCTTTAATGTATGCCTTTCCCATTACTTTTAGGATACATCATTATCTTTCATTTACACTTTTAGCATTTCCTTTTAGATATATCATACTGAGTGTATTTGTTATAAGAAGCTTTCTGCATGCCTTTTCAGAGGAACAAATGTCTACTCACAGCACCAGGGCAGCAACAGGTCAAAAGAAAGTTACATCCAAGTTCAACTTGGTGTACCAATGGGTTTTATTAGAGTTACTTACACATACATGAGTGATAGGAACATGGATGACTCAAAGAAAACTGCATCCCGGTAACATCCACTCCTAGCATGAGTGATCACTCAGGAAAGCTGAAATCTTGGAATGCACTGTGCAAATTAGAGACAGTTTGGCTGGTTGTGAAGTCCCCTCTCTTCAGCAACTGTTTATTGCTTTTGACAAGTTTGGAGGAATCAGTCTCATGAATCTTATTACTTCGTGAACTTGTTGAATCCTGTAAATATCATGGGTTTCTGAGTCTTAAGAAACTCACCTTCTTCCAGGAGCAAATTTCAATTCAGAGGAGATAATTACATACACTCTGCCTACTCCTTTGGCTCTTGTATTCTTTTTATTTCCTCTTCTATCATGTTCCTTGGATACTGGAAGGGGTCATGTAGGTGTTCAATTTTTCTCTATCATTTATGGCCAATGATTGGGACATTGTGGGAGCAACAATAACTACCTAGGGTCTTGAATTTCTATAGTTACAATTGCTCACTTATGCGGGGACATGGAGCTTTCTTTCCATAGCATACTGAAGCAAACAGAAGCAACAATGACAGATTCCAACATGAATGTTTAGAAGGCAGTTTTATAGGTGCATTATTATCAATTTAGCAGAAAAAATGGTAATTCCTTTCCTGTTAGGGGTCTATGACCTTCCAGCCATAAGCGTATAGTACCAGATATGAGTTTACTTTAAGGAGATGTCTTCGTTTAATAAGAAAACAGATGGTTATACCCATAATGGTGATACAACTATTGTATAAATGGATATCTCTTTCCTGACATTTTGACACTGTAGCATTCAGGATTTATTTCCAATGAAGAATGTTAGTGATAATTCTCTGCTAATAGCCTGTATATGGCCTAATGGTATGATGAAAGTCTGCCAACAAGTTTGGAGTTTCTGGTTCAGTTCCAGCCTGATTTCTCTATGTCCTGTAACTAAAATATCAGGTGTCTTCAGTAATAATATTTTACCATCTAACACTGGTAAGCAATCAACAGTAGTGGCAATAGCTTTATTGTTTACAGACCTCAAAAACATCCCTTACAAACAACATTTAGGAAGATAGCCTACCCTTCATTCAATAATGTCATGGTTCCTAAGAGTGCCCTGTAATCACCCATGTATGATGCCTTCGTTCAAACTCCTTAATATTTATATTACTGTCCTTCCAGATAATTTTTAAAATCTGTAAGACACTCAAGAGTTAGCTTTATGTAATGGAATGGTCTTTCATAAAATGAACAAGATCTCCAAAGATCCACTCCTTGTCTCTTCTCTAAACAAGAGCCAGTTGATCTTGGAGAGCTGAAGTCATAATTAAAAGTAAACAGCTATATTTTAAAAAAATCTCAAGGAATGTTCTCTCATCCTTTTAAATATTTGTTTTGCAACAATGCTAGAATCAACATGCTTTTGTTGATCAACATAACAATAGAATCTACCCCAAGGAGAACTTCATTACTTACATTCAATATTTAAAAAAGAAAGAAGCAAATAAATCCTAAATGGTAAGACCTTGTACATAAGATTATATTTGTAATTACTTTAGAGACTTTAGATGACAGTTACTAGGATTATTTCTTTCTCTTGCATTATTTTTGTACCTTTGTGGTATATGAAATATGGATTCTAGACTAGTAAGGAAGAATTCTAGCTATATTCCCAGACATTGTTTATATTCTCCCTTCCTCTCTTCTTCTTCCTTTCTTCTCTCTCTGTCTCTGTCTCTGTCTCTGTCTCTCTCTCTCTCTCTCTCTCTCTCTCTCTCTCTCTCTCTCTCTCTCTCTCTCTCTCTCTCTCCTTCTTTCTTCTTTTTCCTGAGACAGAGTTTCTGTGTGTAACAGTCCAGGCTGTTCTGGAACTAGTTCTTGTAGACCAGATTGGCCTGTAACTCACTGAGATTCACCTGCCTCTGCCTGCTAAATTCTAGGATTAAAGGTGTGCACCACAACCACCCAGTTTTGTTTATATTCTTATTTTGCTCATCTGTTTGGGAATAAAATTGAACATGTCTAAATACATAAATCACAGGTGGGTAGAGCAGTGGGTTTTGCTGTGTCACTAAGGCTTTGACCATACGCAACTTTTACAGTTTTCTTCTGATTCTTTCCAGTCAATACTTATACTCAGATGAAATTGCCATTTTGATTTTTATACATTGAACTGCTATTGTACTTCATCTTATAATAATGATACACTGTCCATCTTTAAATCCAAGCATGTTGTTAAAATAAAAATTCAGAATTTCTGTCTCATGTCAGGAGCCATGATATGGGACAGAAAGAAAAAAGGAATTTAGAAAAAATTTTACTTTTCTTAATATCTATTTTTGTCTCTATCATACCCTTCATTGAATATATATGTTTATATATGTCTATATAAATAATGTTTAAGTTTTCCACAATGAACAATGAATTTTTCTGTCATAATCTTCAAAGTTTCCAGGAAGAAGATGGGTCCCCACAACAAGTCCACCTGGTTGATATGATGTCATGATGCTGATAGTGCTACTATAAGACCAGTTTTGAGTACCAGCTGCTCAAGATGGTTCCAGCTTGGTTAGCTAAAATGGTGCACCTTTTAAAAACAGCGTTCTCTCCAGAACTCCAAATAGGAACCTAAGGAAAACCCTACCAAATACTCAGAGACTATTTGCAATTATACCAGACAGTAATCTTGGAACTTAATCATCATTTTCCTTTCACAGAATCCCATAGAAAGATTATCATCCTCATGACAGCTGGAAATAATTCTAGAAGACAATGTCCCGTCTCCCAACAAAGTTTGTTCTCAGGGTTAGGGACATCATTTAGGGGTTGATTATAATTCGTATAGGTTTGGGGGTTGGGGGCTGGGGGAATTTTGTAGGCTCAGGGATCTCTTTGAAAAAAGAGGGATAATGCATGGGATAATAGATTAATGTGCGCTTACTCACACTAATAATAATAGTGAGTAATAGAGTGAATACTTGTTAGCTATTATTTATAGGCAATTTACATTGATATAGACTCTTGTATATTGATACAAACTTAAATTATATTAAATATGTTCCTATTTTTGTTCACCATATTTGTATACCTAGGCAAAGTTATTTTGTCATATTGTATTCATGCATGCTTCTACCTCTGCTTAAAACATTTTTGTAAATTGATACAATTTTAAGATATATTTATCATATTGCAATATACATTTCTACCTCTAATCAAGGTACTTATACATTGGTTACATTTTGAGGTCATTGTCCTCATTTGTTAATAAGTTGTTTATTGTATAATATTCTAATATGAAGTCTTAGTCTTTAAGTTATATAGGTATTAAGAATCATAGATCAATAGTCATCTATGTCACATTTATAGTTAGACTAATCAGGTTGTATAGATACATAGAGATTGCATTCTGCTTAGACAGGTAATCTTCAACCATTTCAAAGAGTTGTAGAATATGGCATTTAGATAACTAAGGGTTCTGTCAAAGGGAGACATGATTGCTCCTGGCAGCACTGATCTATTCCTGAGAGAATGTTAAGCACTGAAGACACTTCACTATGCCTCAGTCACTGACAAAGTACATGGTATCCAGAAATGGATAAGCAGGACACAAGCAAGGAAAAAGACTGTCAAATCTTGCCAAGACAGGGTAAGACAGTTCTTAAAAATTTCCTGCCTTTGAAAATGGTCTGTCAGTTACTCTAGGCCTTAGCCAAAGTTGGTTGCTTCAACATTGTTAATGAGACTTTGGGTGATTGCCCAGGTAGCCAGTTGTCTCTGTCATTTGTTGCACATTTTTGAAGTTGTTTGATTTCACTTCCTGTTTACTCAAGCAATATTATTTCCTTCTCAGATCTTTGATGGGGTTGAAGACTAGATAGTTGTGGCTACTTTCCTCTTATGACTTGGCCAAGTTTTTTTTTTTTTATTATACAAGACTTAAACTAATTAGGATAGGATAATGAATATATTTGTTATTATTATATAGAATTTTGTATTAGGCTTAGAAATCTCTTTTAAACAAAAGGGGAAGTGCTATAGGAAATCCTACAGGCAATAGCCTTTAAGTTAACTGCCCACTCGGGTGTGGCCTCTTATACTATTTATGCCAATGTAAAGCATGCCTCTGGTCTCTTGTCTGGCTGTGGGTGGGATTCAGTTGCTGTTCTCCATTCCAGCAGAGGATATTGATTTGTTAGTCTATCCCTAAATAAATAATAATCTCTTATTCTAAATTCTGAACTAGTGTGGGATTTCTTTTACACGTCCATCTTCAAAACAGAGTGCCTTTTGTGTTCACTGACTTTTATTCTAGGTTATTTTAAAAAATATCCATTAATATTATTACATATATCACTGTTAATTCTTTTAAATTTATGCAATATTTATTGTATAACTGTATAGGTATACTACAATTCATAAGTCACCTTTTAGTGTGTATTTGTGTACTTTTTGACTTTTTCACTATAATTAGTAATTTTTTGTAAATATGCATCTCTACATAATTTTGTATCACTTGTTTTAAGTAGCTTAAATTATATGAATAATTACAAAAATGCTTTTGAATCAATTGTATAATTGTAAATGCTTACCAACAATGAATTAGTGTTCCACTTGGTGTATAATGAGTTCATCATGTTCATTCTTTTAACTTCAGCCTATCTAGTTGGCAGAAAATGATGCCCTGTTAGATACAATTAGTATTATCTTATCTAGTGAGTCCCATTTCATGCTTTCCATGTCTTCGGGTCCTAAATTATTATTTCTTAATTCTAGACAAGTGCCACCATGAAAAGTCATCAGCCGTCAATCATCTTTGAAATGTCTGCTAGTGACCAGGGAAAGATAAAGGCAAATGTATGCAGCATCACAGTGTAAAACTCTGAAAATATTCCCATTACTTGACTAAGACAGCAAAATGAAGAGCCAATGAATCTTTGTAGGCTATTGTAGACAAGACAGCCAAACTTCTAGCAGGAATTCATCCTATCAAAAAAGTTGATGATTAGTGATCAGGTGTGAACATAGCAAGAAGAAAGGAGTCTAGATTCCCTTCTCATTAACCATGACTAAAGCAGTTTCCTTCAATTTACAATTTACAATATGGTCCCACAGTCCTTCATTATGTGCTGGAATGAGAAAAAATAAAATACATTTGATTCCCAGATTATCTTATTATATACATGAAAACTGAAAATTTCCCATGGTTGTATTTTGGATCTCCTTAGCAGAGATAGCTTTGAGGAATATGTAAGAATAAATTCTCTCAATAGCTCAGCTACTGATGGAAAATTGAATTATCCATGTTAGATAGAAAAAGACATATTTTGAGGACATATTCTTGGGTAAAATTGACTCTTTTGGCTTTCTCATCTAGGGATTGGAAAGTTGATTGTTTAATAATCAAGCACAAGCTGATATATTGTAGGTAAATATCAACTCAATGTGTCTACCCATTGACATGACATTGGTATATTAAATGTACAATATACCAATGTTTATCATGAAGCATGTTGCATTAGGCAACAAAGTACATATAGTTGACATAACACAGCTCTCTCAACAGCTTCTATAAAGAAAGAGGGGCAGACAACCAGAATGAGGGCCGGAATGTAGGAACTATTAGTATTAAAAGCTATACATATGACCAACAAGCCAGTTCCCTATTCACCATAACTGACATGTGTACTAACATGCTTATATATCTATCTCCCAGCAAATTAGCTCAGCTCTAAGTAAATACTTGAGCTCTATCACAGGATGAGTCTAACTGGCTCTTCACTGAAGATCCTTTGTGTATCTTTGTCCTAAAAGGTACAGAAAATCATTTAACATTTTAACAACAATTTGCCTTTATGCCTACAAAACAATGATTTCTTCAGAAGTGATCATCTATGCAAGTGTCTCAATTGTATATTCTTCTGAATGGTGGATTCACTTTCATAGGAAAAATAATCAAAATAAAAGTAAATTAAACATCCCCTGGCCTTGCTAGGTCCAATCATTCTGCTTAACCTAGTTCAGAAAGCTCACATCTTCTTGCTTAAAAGACACAGTAACATGTCAGTCATGGTTAACACTGAACTTCGAGCTCTTCAAGAATAGGACTTAGCAGATGTAAAGAAAAGTCATTATCCCAGCAAGGGTGAGTGAATAGGATCTTCAGGAAGAGGGAAGGCGGCTCCTACACATTGAAGGAAGAAAATAATATGTTAAGTCCATAAGTGATCCAGTGATTTGTGCAGGTGACAAAAAGTACAAATGTGAGGGACACATTCTGAACCAAACATCATCAATAGCAGCTCAGATCCCTTAAGGATCCAGGAAGTCCTTTCGGAGCAGATGAATATGCAGCGACAGGAAGGAGATAGGACATGTAGCACACAGAGAAAGGATGATAATTAGCTGTGTCTTTGAAAACAGCTGAGACTCTGGGTGCAGTGGGATGTCTCTTTGTATTTTAGGTACATTTCCTCTCATGATAATTGACCATTCAGAATCTTATTGGAGTTATTTCCAGAGTTTATGTAAACAGGCAAAACCCAAAACTCCACGACTGGGCAGCAGTGGATACTATGTTATGCAAGTTCATGTCTGTGAATGCTATTGGCTAATAGTCTTCTGTTTATATCCTCTGCATTAATGCCCTGAGTTTGAGGGAACCACTGTCTGTGAGATCAAGATTCTTTTCTGGACACAGTCTTTATCATTGGAAATATAAAGGGTAAATATCTTTGTCCAACATGATACAAATTCCAGCTCTCTCTACTTCCAGTTTCTGATCAGCCACTGGAAATTAATATAGAATATATGATATTTAAGCATTTCTATCTCTGCCTAATATAACTTATTTTCCAAATTCCCACATGTGTTTGGTCAGTAAGGCCTCCTTTTCTGAAAGGAAAATTTTATAATAAAGGATTTGCAAATAAAAAAACACAGCAAATTTAGCTAGTTTCAGAGTCTATGCATATCAGTGAAGTTTTATACAGTAAAACAACCATGTGAAACTATAAGGTTTCACAATAAATTTCACACTTTCACCATCACATATCTTTATGTACTTATCCACAACACACACACACACACACACACACACACACACACACATGCACAAACACACAAAGAAAAGGGAAAATAAAGCAAACAAAGCAGAAGATTATATATTATGGCCAAGTGGGCTTCATCCCAGAAAGGCCTAGATAATCCAGAAGATCTAAACCAGTACATGTAAAACACAATAAAAATAAATTAAGAACAAAAGCTAGAATAATTATTTCAGTTGATGCTGAAAAGGCATTTGGTAAGTTTAACATGTACTCATGATAAATGTTCTAGAGAATTTATAGATAGTTGTATATAGTAAAAACTATATACAATAAACCTAGCCCCCGCCCACAATGAAGTAGTTCAATGGTAGGGTACTTGCTGACCATGCAGAAAGTCCTGGGTTTCAATACCAGTATTTGGACAAAAAAAAAAGTCAATAAAAAAAGTAAATGCTTTGAAATTCAATCTTCACCTAAATCCTGCCTATCTGAGAACATAACCAGAATGTTTGAAGCTAAACATCATGAACACCTTTCCTATATTTTGCAATAAATTCTTATTAAAAAATGATAGTGTATTAGTCATGTTATCTATTGCTGTGAAGAGACACCATGACCGCACATCTCTTACCATGGAATCCATTTAATTGGGGCTGGATTTTAGTTAAAATTTAGGGAGCTATCATCATGGTGGCATGCTGGCAGACATGTGCTGGAGAGGTAGCTGAGAGTTCAACATCTGGATCAGCAGGCAGCAGGAAGAGAGAGAGAGAGAGAGAGAGAGAGAGAGAGAGAGAGAGAGAGAGAGAGAGAGAGAGAGAGACTGGTCCTGCCTTCAACTTCTGAAACCCCAAAGCCCACCCACTGTGACCCATTTCCTCCAAAAAGGCCACAACTTTCACTAGGCCACAAGTACTTTCACAGGATCATATATCCTAATAGGACTATTCACTATAAGCTTCACGGACCACTTGGATTCAAACCACCACAACTAGCGTTTCTCAGTTTTCACCCTTTTTATTTTAGCTGGATGTCTGCTTTGAACCATGCAAAGAAAGAGGCTAAAGTCATCCTTGTCATGAATTTGTCAGTTTTCAACGTGTAAGTTGTCTGTAGTCTACTGGGAGTCACTGAAGTGATTAGCTTTAACTTTCAAACTTGCATAAGCTCTAGTGACCTCAGAGGGGAGTATCAAGTTCATGCTGTCCTTTAGCATATATAAGGAATTATGTGTTTCTTTTATTAATATAGAAAGAGCCATCTCACTGTAGCAGTATGATTCCTTGAGCTTTATATCTTAGATTGTGTAAAGAGGAACAAGATAGCTGAGCAGAGACAAACAAGCAAGAATGCATGCACACATTGATTTAACTCTGCTCATGAAAGAAGGTATGGGATATGAATATCTGTTTCAAATTGCATCCTTGATTTCCCTGTATTAGTGGAGTATTACCTACAATTATGAGTCAAATGACCTTCTTTTACCTAAAGAAAATAATCCCTTAATTGTATGAATATGAATCGTGTAAAAGGAAGCATTGCTCTTGATGGTGAATAGACATTTTAATTTTAATGAATTCCAAATTGTCCTTGCTTTTATTTATGATCAATGTGTGTGTGTGTGTGTGTGTGTGTGTGTCTGTGTGTATGTGGTGTTCATATGTGTAGTGTGCTTATATATATATGTGTGTGTGTATGTGTGTCTGTGTTGCACATACTTTCTAAGAATTGATTCCTTAACCTAAGGTAGTAAAGTCTTTCCTCTATATTGTTCTTATGAAAATATTACAGATATTTGTTCTTTCAGAACCATGACCTGAAGTTCATTATTTCTAATTTATGCATACAGTTGTGGGAATCCATTCACTGAAACAGCATTCTTCCCTTTATAGAGTTTCAAAAGGTTTTTGTTGAAAATTGATTTCTTTTCCTATGTGGATTCCGATTGTAGACTTAGTTCTATTAATCTGTGCCCTCACATTTTTATGTCACAACATGTGGATTACTGTAGCTCTATAGTGAGCTAGCTTCCACTCCTTTTCTCTTCAGTAATGACTATTTCAAGAGTTCCATGGGTTTGTAGTTCTGTATGAATAACATATAAATTGAAAAAAGTAGAACAGACACACCCATTAAAAGTAAAGTTGGGCTGAGATTTTGGTTGATATATTAAATAATAATTATTTTAATTATATATGACATATTAAAATAGTAAGTCCTCCTGTTAGAATAGTATATTACCTTATTACTTAGATATTTCTCTTATTAGGGCTTTTCACTTATATTTTTATTACTTCTTTTCATCTTATATTAATTTTTCTTTCCTTTTTGAGACAGAGTTTCTCTGTAACTTTGCAGCCTGTCCTGAAACTAGCTCTTCTAGATCAGGCTAGCCTTGAACTCACAGAGATCTCCCTGCGTTGGCCTCCAGAGTGCTGGGATTTAAGGTGTGTGCCACCACCACCTGGTATTATTAATTTTTCTTTAAAATATTTCTTCTAACATTGCATTAATCTAAAGTATTAAAATTGTTTCCTAATGTTAGATACTATAAGAATACTTGTGTTGCATTTGGCTTTGCATTTATCTTTTAGTTGTAGCCTTTGTTTCAATTGTAGATTTAATTGTTCAGTATTTATTGCTTATAATTGTCTGTGTAGATAATTGTGTGATCTGCAAACAGAATTTTCTTTAATTACTTTTTGTTTTTGTATTTTTTATTGCTAGGTTGCTTTATTGCTTTTAGAATTTTCTTTATAGTCTTGACAGGGAATGGTAAAATGGGATTGCTTTGGCTTCCTCTTCAATTTAGATGTAAAATATTCAATATTTCACTCTTAAATGTTATTGGACTTAACATAGTGAAGGGAACCCTGATGGCTCTTTGGCCTGGAGAAGGAGGGAGGGGGGTATGGATGGAAGGGAGGGAGGGAAGGGGGAAGAGGAGGGGAGGAGATGGAAATTTTTAATTAAAAAATGAGAAAAAAAGAGATAAAGCCTGAGAAACACATCATCACTGGACCTACTTGTACAATCACAAAATATACTTACATAAATAAGGTAGCTACAATGTTAAAAAATGTTATGGCAAATTCATACATAAGATTAATTGATCTGACTGTTGTGGTGTGGTGCAAATTTGTACACTAGCTAGCAAACAAGAAGTTGAAGCAGATGGTTCATGGAGTTCAAAACCAAACTGGGTAAATAAGTAAGACTCTTCAAAAACAAACAACAAAAGGATTTACAGTTTTTTTCTTAAATATTCTCTAGCCTTCTATACCTATTTTGTTGATAGCTTGCATTATGAAAGATATTGATTTCTTATAAAATACATTTTCATAAATAATCACTTGATCTTTCTAAATTATTCCAATAACATGATGGATAACTCATTATTATTTTTATACATGCTTTATATGTTCTCAAATGTTGACTTTTTCAAAAGAAAAAGAGAACCATATATTACTACTCTTATTATGCATGAACTAGCATTTTGGAGCCTATTCCCTGTGGAGGGATACTTTGCTAAGGCCTCCATATGGGGGGAGGGGCTTGGTCCAGCCTCAACTTCATATGCCAGACTTTGTGGACTCTCCATGGGTGGCCTCACCCTTTCTGAGAAGTGGATAAGGGGTTGGGTGGAGGAAGGGGGGCAAGGCAGAAGAAGGAGAGGGAGGGGGAAGTGTAAAATGAAAATGGTGTGTAAAATGAAAAAATATTTAAAATAAAAATTAAAATAAAAAGAATTTGAAGAATGCCCACATCAATGTAATAAAGAACTAATCTAGGTAACAACGAGTTTCATTCTGAGAACACTTCCAGATTCCTTTCCATGAACATGCCCAAGTACTATCCTTAATCAGGCAGCAAATTCCACACCATCCAATCGGTTGCCCACTCATACCCATTTTCTCTTTCACCTCACACCACTCAATGTATCAGAAAACATTTATTCAATGTTAAGTACAATAATACTTATTATTTATGCTGTATTATAAATCTTTAAGGGTCGATGTGGGAAAGTTTACATTTTAATTTGTACTTTAAAGGTCTTATTATTTTAACATACACAATGAATGGCAATATACATGTTAAGAGAATACAACCCATACACATTTATTCCAGGCAGAAAAATGTAGCCATCCACAAATTAGGATTTTTCATGAAAGGGACAAAAAGAGAAAATAAAGTAATAGCTTTTCAGCACCTGAGATATGATAATAAATATCCAAGGAAGATCAATATAATAAAGGTAATGTGTTTAACCCACTAGGAGATTGTAATAACAATGAAACAAGCAACTCTAACAAGAATACACACACACACACACACACACACACACACACACATACACACACACTTGTATGCATATTGCCTGTCAAACCCAATTGAAAGGAGACCATGATTTGGTAGAGATGCTGGAAAACAGTCGCTCTCTTCTCTTAGGAGATAATTTTTTAAACAAAAATTGTCTATGCCTTTGTGCTTTGAATCCCTTGGGTTTTATTTATCAGGCCCTTTTCCTGTCAAGTGCGTATTGTGGCATATACACTCAAACTTAAAGTGGGAGCTATCAGCTATCCTTTCTCCTGGTTTATATTTTCAATTTTTAAATTCCTTTATTTACTATTGGAAGCTATACATTATGAAGCACTTATGTAAGTTTGAGGAAAACTTGTGGGAGCTGCCTCTCTACTTCCGTTTTGTGGTTTCTGGCAACTCAGCAGTCTTGGAAGCAGAGGCCTTTACTTTACTTTATAGTGTTTACAGTTTTACAGTTGAAAAGGAGTAGATAAGAAATGTTAACCCAAGTGACACACAGCTGTAACTGTGAGATGATAACAGTAGCCCTCTACCATAAGTAATACAGGGATTTCTGGCATCTGGTTATTTGCTTTACCCACATGTGTGGAAAGAAGAATTCTCAGTCTGTCTGAGACTCGTCCATAGCATTTTTGGAGCTCATAGAAAAGATGGAACAAAACCGAGAGCACAGTCACATGTAGATTAGGCTGTTAGCCCAAGCCAAGGGACTAAGAAATAATCTGAAATTATTCTCAGAAGGGATAGGCACTTCTGATGTCAGGTCTCTTGGAATGGGCAGTTTTCAATCTCAACCAGGTATTTCCTGTAAAGATACTGATTCCACGATCCACATTGCATTAGGATAGATTACAACTGATTTGTTTAGTCACCTGTATTTTATGTCTATAGTACTATCATGATAGCTAAATCAACACCTTTAATAGACTGTAATTCTAGAAGGGAGAAGACTGTATTCTTTCTGTTTCCTTAAATACATGTATAATAGATCAAGAATTGTTTAAAAACTAATATGACTTTATATCTGTAGATTTGATAGTGCTAAATTTATACAATTATCTTTTTCTGATTTCATAATAGCACCTCAAATAAAATAAGCTGCTAGAAATCATTTGGGATTGGAAAGAGTAATTAATTTCAGTTTCTCTGCAGGGAATTTGAAATAAAGTGAAAATAAGATTGCTAGATATTATGAGGCAGGGACATATTAACTAATAAAGTAGACATTTCTAGCTTGTGTTTGCAGTATGATATTGAGATGTTGAACTTCTTGAGGTGAGAACACTGTTCACAAATCAATAAAACCCAATTATACCTTGCTTTTAGCTTCCACAGTGCTGAGACTGGCACATCACATAATTGGGTTGCTCAGCTAAGTTTTTGTTAAAGTAGAGGTGTTATTTTGATACACTTTATGGTAACTAATTTTGTATCTTAATAAGATATTTGTTATTTGCAGGAGTTTATTAAACATGTAAAGTGTTTCCAAAGTGTTCTTATTTTATGAGTGGAAGACATAATAAAAGAGACAAACCTGTGGTTTTTGGAAGGAATTAAAAACAAATCCTTCGTTGAGTCATTTCTGTGGTATTATGTTTTGCTACTGTCTATTATCCACAGAACTATGCACAGAATTTTGGAATTGTTGTGAGTGTAGCAGGCAAGAGGTCTAGACATGGTTCTCACTATGCTACACTAGAGACTTTAAGGAAGCAGCAGATGCTCTGTTTGCGGAGTGAATGGCAGGATTTTCTTTGCCTTTCCGTTGTTGGTATTCTGCTACTAAAAGCTGTTTGGAAGAAAAATATTACCTTTCCCCCAGTTTTCTCCAAGAACTCTATGTGGCTGTGGAGTACATCATTTAATAGGAGAAGCTTTTATTGGTATCATGAGAGTTAGAGGGTGATTGTGTTATAAATTCACTTCTCCAGGGCTGATGGGAAAAAAAGAAAATTTTCACAAATGACTTTAATCTCCAATATTGAAGTACCTTTCTAAACTCTCAGGTTTATCAAGTTTGGTAACCATAAAAACTAATCATCCATAACAGACAGAAAATTGATGGGAGAGGCAGTCTTATTACCAGGAAGGATAAGTGCTATTCAATATAATTTATATCATTTACCTCCACCATCTAGGTCAGAGTTTTTATTTATTCAAAAGATGACATTCCAAGCCATTAAGCTTTTTTAGCTATTATTAATCTCTCTCTCTCTCTCTTTCTCTCTTTCTCTCTTTGTGTGTATGTGTGTGTGTGTCCTGTATATAGAGGTCATAGAACTCTGAGTGTTATCCCTAACCTACTATTGTGTTTGAGACAGAGTCTCACAACCTCTTTTCCATGCTAACCACCCACCCAGATTTCAGGCCTTCTCTCTTCTGTCTCCCACCTCTCCATTGGAATGCTCAGATCAGAAAGGCACTCTACCATGCCTGACTGTGGCTGGTTTCTGCTTGGGTGTCAAGTACTTTGCTAGTGCGCTCTCTCTCTCTCTCTCTCTCTCTCTCTCTCTCTCTCTCTCTCTCTCTCTCCCTCTCTCTCTCTCTCTCCCTCTCTCTCTCTCTCTCTCTCTCTCTCTCTCTCTCTCTCTCTCTCTCTCCCCCTCCCTCTCTCTTTCAATCTAAAAGAATTCTAGGGGCTGGAGAGATGGCTCAGAGGTTAAGAGCATTGCCTGCTCTTCCAAAGGTCCTGAGTTCAATTCCCAGCAACCACATGGTGGCTCACAACCATCTGTAATGGGGTCTGGTGCCCTCTTCTGACCTGCAGGCATATACACAAACAGAATATTGTATACATAATAAATAAATAAATAAATAAATAAATATTTTTTTTAAAAAAGAATTCTAGATGTAAGTTATGAATTCATAAATTCATAAAAATAGTTCTACAAGGGAATACAACTTGTCTAATGTGTGCATGTGAGAGAGAGAAAGGGGGGTACAAATATTTATTCGAAAGCCATATTAGTATTGATAATTATAGACAGAAATAACATTCTTAAAATCTCTGACTTTTTGCACTAAATGTCTAAAACATACCCAATTTTCCTCACTTTTGAACTTAGAATTTGTAGTATTGGGTTTTAATTCTTTACATATACTTGAAAGAGATCATTTGGGCAGCATCCATGTGCCAATTGTCTCCCAGAGTTTCATTATCAATCTGGTTCTGAAATCAACATTAAGAAATAACTTTTAAGTTGTCAATGACCCATTACTTTATTTTGAAATAGAATATTTTTATTCACTTACTATTTATTTTTGTTTATGAAACTTAGGTTGCTTTGAACTTCCCATGTAGCCAAAGATGGCATTGTACTTGTTTTCCCTCACCTCCAAAGGGTTGAAATTACATATGTTCATGACCCCATTCAGTTCCTGTGGTTCTGGGAATGGAACCCAGGATTTCATTAATACTGGTGAAACCTTCTACAAACTGAGGTACTTATCTCCCCAGCTTCCTCAAGGTGGACTTTTCAATGATGACGTTAATCTTGAGCCTCAGTAGGATGAAGTTCAGAAAGTGACTTACAAGGAAGTGACATAGAGATTCACTGGCCCAAAGGCAGAAAAAAATGCTTTTTTTTTAAAATCATGAATGACTTATAAGATAAATGCTATGATATTTAGAACTATTAGAAGTTGTCAGTAGGATTTAATCTTTGGAAGTTATTTAGGAAATTCCAATGATTAGTGCTCACCTTGCCGCTCATATACTAGTTTAGCTGTAGACATGCGAGCTTTAAGCATTTCCCCAACTTATACCTGAAGATGACATTGCTAGAAAGAGAAGGGGGAAGAAATTCATTTAGGGTATGTCGGGACCTGTGGCTTACAGAAATGTGCTACTTCATTGCGTTTAAGGGATAAGAAGGAAAACGTAGAGTAAAGGGAGTGTGAAATGTTTCATTCTTAATTGATGCAGTGGAATAGCATACATTCTAGGGACAGGTGAGGTGGAGATGTTAAAAAGTATGAACACAGTTCAATGATTCAAAAATCTGTGACCAGTAGGCATTTGGAAACTTATAGAAGAATCCAGAAGAGAGGTTTAGCAAAATTCTGAAAATCACTTCTATATCTTGCCCTCTGCCAATGGGTGATTATATCTGTTCAAGGCATGATTTAGAATTGCTTTAGAATTATCAAAAAAATCTTGTAGAGCCATAGTAACAAAATCAATATGGCACCAGCTTAAAAAATTAATTACTAAACTGATGGAATCAGATGTAGACATTCACAACCAAGCACAAGGACAAACTCCAAAGTTTTTAGTCAAAGAGAGGGAGGAGGGAATTATATGATCAAGGTGGGGAGGGGTTAAGATCATGACAGAAACAATCCACAGAGACAGTGGACCTGAGCTGAACCAATGAGAATTCAATTACTCTATACCAAGTATTATGAGCCAGAACAGCATACACTAATTACTCAGCCATTTTTTTTCACCAAGTTACTCATCAGAGCCAAGGACTTTGGTGGATGTTTAAACCAAGATGTAAGATATATTGGAATTATTTCCTGGTGAATAAAATAGCTGTTTTTTGCTGTAACTGACTCCCCTTCTGTTACAAATTTGTCTCCCAATGTTCAGCACTATTTGAGCTATGTGTGAAGACCATCAGATAAGCAAGAAAACTGTTTCCAACTACCAGATTTTTGCTTCTCTCTTTTATGTAAACATAGAGGTCTGCCTTCCTGCAATTACCTTTATTGACAGGCATTTGGTCAGCATTTAGGGTCCAGGCAAAAGCATTTCATTTAAGACATTCCCAGATTACCAAGGTCATAGAATTACTACATTCGAAAAGCTGTTAATTCATAGCTATTCACATAGATAGAAAAAGTAAGCATGCCTTTGCATTTACCTCACCTATGGATAAGAAAAGTGATGACCTAAAGCTAAGTTTGCATTAAAAGATTCCCAACACCTCACCTCACTTTCACCTCAGTTTACTGATGACTTTAGTTCAGGAGATTTACTGCTTGTGTTTTACTCTCAGGAAAAATAATTAACCATCTACCCACAGCCCAGAGGAAGACAAACCTCCACTGATGCCTTTGATAATCATCAAGCTTCAAAGCTTGCTAACATTGAAGCTTCCTAACATTTGAGAAAAATGCTAATGGACCACGAGTCATAAACTTCCATTGTCTGTTTACATAGGTTGCCTGCTTACCTGCAAGGTTTTGTGGGTCTTTATACCTGGGTAAGAACAAAGAGAGTCAATAGAAGTGGGAACAGAAGCAAAAATGTCTCGGTAATTAGCAGAGATAGGAAAATGAAAAAGATGAAAAACATTGGCGCAGAGAATTGGAATTGAAATTAGGATTGAGACAGAAGATTAGAACTAAGAAATTCCAGACAGAACAGAAGAGTTAGAATAGAGTACAAGGAAGAGAGAACAATAAAGAGACATAGATAGAAAGAACTTGTTATGCGTAGACATATATTAACCCTCAGATTTTAATTCCTTTCGCTTATCATGACATCTTTATTTTGAACCCTGAAAGGAAGTTTTAGAGGCTAAACCTTTAAGGTTTCTGATAACCAACAGCTGGGGAGCCTGCATGGGACCTAACTTGGTCCTCTGAATGGTAGCAACAGTTCTGTAGCTTGGTCTATTTGCAGGGACCCTAACAGTGGGACAAGGATCTAACTGTGGTACATGAGCTGGCTTTTTGGAACTGATTACGTATGGTGGGATACCATGCTCTACCTTGATATGGGGAGGAGGATCTTGGTCCTGCCTCAACCTAATGTGCCAGGTTTTGTTGACTCCCCATGGGAGGCCTTACTCTTACTGTGGAGTGGATATGGGAGAGGGTTGGGGCAAGATGGGAGAACGTTGGAGGAGGGAAGGAATGGAAAACTGTGGTTGAAATGTAAAATAAATAAGAAATTTAAAACAAAAAACCCTAATTACCAAAAAATAAATTTAGGACACTCACACACCGTACACGTACAGTTAATTAATCATACAATGTATAATCCTGTCTAACTTTTGCTTACATTAAAAATATTTTCATATTGTAGCTCCCTTTTTCATGTATCTTTTGAAGCCAGCTTGTTGACCTCTGCAAAACTTTTGCTAGAACTTTGATTGAAATTACATTGTTGCTATAGAGAAATTGAAGGAAAATGACATTTTAATAATACAAGGTTTTCCATTTCAGGAGCCTGGCGAAATTCTTTATTATTTTGCGCCTCTTTTAATTTCAACAGTATTTTCTAGTTTTATTGTCTGAGTTCACCTACATTTGACTAAATCTGTCCATGAGTACTCTATGTTTTAAATGTAATTATCAATGAATTTGATTTCTAGTATTTTTAATTTCTAACAATTCTTTGCTAACATATGGAAATTTAGAATTTTAACCGATCTTTTACTCTGACTTTCATAAATTTAATTCTTAGCTGTTGTGTATATTCTTTACAGTCTTCAAAGTTAACCACACACCATAGGGATAGAGGCAATTTCATTTTTTTAACTGCAAAAACTAAAGTATATACAGGTTTAAGAAATGGATTTATCAATATGAAAGTCCTTGAAATCATGACCAATTTTTTAATATGCTGGGCAGTCCTTGAATCATCTTTCATCTTCCATTTTTATTCAGATGATATCATTTATCTATTATTCTAAACACAACTGTCCACATATTTAGAATATTATTGCATCCTAACATATTTTGTATTAATACAGAGATGCCCCACTGCTAAGATTAGAAACTCCATGTTACTTTCCTATTATGTATAGCCTCTGGCCATACCTTCAAAGTCACTAGGTTGCTGCTATGGTTGCAAAATAATGGGCGGGATGAGGCGGGGTATACTCTGTAGTTATTTGTTTCCCACCTAAATGAATAACGTATTGACTTTACTGATATTCCCATAACCTAGGGCAGTCAAAGCAATTTACTCAGGATATTGAACACTACATGGATTACTCTGTTAGCTAACTCAAATTGTCAAGTGTTTCAAAGGTCATTTCCAAGAACCTGTCTCAGTTATCCCCCAAGTGTTAGTGTGAAAGTTCTATAAAATATTCACTTTATTTACATTCTTTAATATTCATTGGTAGTAGGAGTTTATAGAACCAAGCTGTACCTGTCACCACCCTGACTAGAAGTTGTTCATATAGATCATTGACAACTGAATCCCTGTAATTAGTGAGGTCTCTGTGGTGGAATGTGAAGCAGTTCTGTGTGGAGCAAATCAGTTATTGTCTGTGTCTGTTGAGTTTAAATCAGCTTATTTAAGACTCCAGTTTGAGGAACATGGGTTCATTAAGACAATTACAAAATGAATGGAGACAGCAGATCCTATTAGAAAAGAAATGCCTGCAAAAAATTCACTCTGTATTAATGAAAATATTTTCTCTTTGACAGCTCAGTTCAAGCAGAAAATGACAATCTTTTAGATGAAGAAATAAATAATAGTGCGCATACACATCTGCTTTGAATAATTTCCTGTACTATGTTTTGGGCTTTATAAGAACAGGCATTGTCATCAAGGACAGCATTTATTTTTCGGCTCCCCTGCTGTTATGAGATAAATAAATGCAACTTTGACTAATGTTACTGAAGATAAACATAATCTAAGATCATCAAATGTGTCCAATTACCTTTCTCTCCACAGACATCTTTCTCTTGGAAACTATGAGCTGATAGTGTTGACTATAAACTTTAAAATATTCATATTTAACAATATGTAGTGCAGAAACTGTGTGTAGTGAGCTGCTTTGGGGGTTTTTGCCATTAACTGCCATCTTCACTGTAATAATTTATGAGACACTGGGAAAGATTCCAGTG
This sequence comes from Arvicola amphibius, assembly GCF_903992535.2. NCBI lineage: Eukaryota > Metazoa > Chordata > Mammalia > Rodentia > Cricetidae > Arvicola > Arvicola amphibius. The sequence continues at coordinate 23,902,052 of NC_052054.1, forward strand.
GAATGAGGGAACTGTTAACACAAAACTGACTGGAGAGTTTAGCCAACTCTTGTGTTAGAAAAGTCTCTTTGCTTTTTGATTGTGTTTTCTTTGGAGGTAAAGAAACAGAGCAACTTCCTTCTGAATGAGAAGAGCCAAAACATTTTATTTTCATGTGTTACCTCCTCTCAAACTCCCACAAACTCCCATTCAGAACTACAAATTACATACTTTAGTGGTTGATGGAATCTCACTGAACAGCCATTTTCCACTGTGCTGGGAAATCTCCAGCCAACTATTGTTCAAGAAAGTCCTAGAAGCAGAAACAATTGTACTCTGGAGAATCTATTAGAGAAGAAAAACAAAGACACCATCCAGGAGCAGAAAACACACTTAATTGTGTTTAGCATGTATTATGGTTGGAGTCACTTGTTTTGATATTTGGCATGATGGTGCCATGTTTATGGGAGCAGCTTCCTTGATCCAGTCACTGAAATTTTGTCCCACAACTAATTATGAAATCTTGGAATAAAGTTACATAACTTCTCTGTGTACCAATGTGCATAACTTTATTGAAAATAGATTTTTCTCTCACATAATATATTCTGGCTATAATTTCCTCTTGCTTTGCTCCTCACAGTTTCTCTGCCCTCTCATTTGGATTCATTCCCTTCTGTTTCTTATCAGAAAAGAAATAACAAGCCAGGCTATGGTGGTGCACACAAATAGTCCCAGCACCCAGGGAGGCAGAGACAGGCAGATTTCTGAGAGTTTGAGATCAGCCTGATCTACATAGTGAGTTTCAGGATAGTCAGAGATATACAGAGAAACCCTGTCTTGAAAAACCAAAAAAAAAGGAAGGAAGGAAGGAAGGAAGGAAGAAAGAAGGGAAGAAAATAAATAACTTGCTACTGAGAGATAACAGTAAAACTTTAAAAATTAAATATAAAATAAAACAAAAAACAATCACATTGAAATTGGAAAAGGCAAACAGAAGGAAAAGAGCCCAAGACAAGCTACAATAGTCACAGATTCACATACTCAGGAACCGCATAAAGACATGAAAATGGAAGCCATAATATATTCGCAGAGTATTTGGTGCAGACTGAGGCAGCTCATGCACATGCTGTTTCAGTTGCTTTGAGTTTTTATGGGCTTTCCTCTCATTGATTTAGACACATTCTCCTGGTGTCTTCCATCTCCTTTGACTTTTGCACTCTTTCTGCCTCATTTTTGTCAGGGTTTCTGAGCTCCAAAGGGAGGGATTTGATGGAGACATCCCATTTAGGGCCGAGTAATTCAAGGTTTCTTTCCCTTTGCATAATGTCTGACCATGGGTCTCTGTGTTTGTTCTCATCTTCTGTAAAAGAAAGCTTCTTTGATGGATAAACAAGTCACTGACTGTATTTATCTTTCTGAGTCTGGAATACCTCACTCAGGAAGTGTTTTTTTTTTTTTTTTAGTTCCACCCATTTGCCTGCATACTCCACAATGTCATTTTTTTAACAGCTGAGAACACTTCATTGTACCACATTTACTTTATATCCATTCTTTGATTGGGGGACCTCTAGGTTGTTTCCAATTTCTGTCTATTCTGAATATAGCAGCAATAAACCTGGAAGAGCAAGTGCAAGCACCTCTGTGGTAGGACAGAGAGTCCTTTGGGTATATGTCCAAGAGTGGTTTAGCTGGACCTTGAGGTGGATCAATTCCCATCTTCCTGAGGAACTACCATACTGATTTTCATAGTGGTTGTACAAGTTTTCACTCCAAGAAGCAAAGGAGAGTGTTCCCCTTATTCCATTTACTTACCATTATGAACTGTAATTTGCTTAATTACTCTTAGTCATTTTGATGGCTTAAGATGAAATATTTAAGGTGTAAAATGGAAAATGGCAATAATAACCTAACAGAGTTTTGTGGGAAAAGTTAATAGTATTACCACTGAGGCTTAGAAACTGTGCATGGAAGAGAGTAGGTGTCATATGAACATGACTTCATTGATTGTGAACTTTGATGGTATTTAGTCTCTGTTAAATTCTTGCAAATTAAGGGCAGAATGGGAGAGAAAAACATTTTTGTGGATTTTTATCAATATTGAGCAAAAGAAATATATCCCCTTGCTGGTAAAAGTAGTATATGAAACTGATGAACTAATAGGGACATATTTAATATTGACTTAATATAGCAATATTCTAAAACATAAATATTAAGTGTTTGCTCATTAAATTTATTAGACAAAGGAAGCCTAGTGTCTAGGTACTATTTACTATTATCTTTACAAGGTGTTGGTTATAGACAATGGGATAATTTACATGTGCATGAAAGAAATTGACTTGAGTCAGCCTGATTACCTGAAGTTATTGTGTTGTCTCACTGAAATATTTTCTTTGGCAAGTTGAACATTTATATGTATCAGTTATGAAGGACATCAAACACATAGTAATAAAAGTATGGAAATGATAATTAAAGCATGCTAATTTATATGTTTTGATTTTTATTTCTTTTTGTTTTTCTCAGAAAATTTGTTTCTATCATTTAAATTATTGCTAATATGAAAATTTACTACTTGCACTTGGAAAGTATTGTCAGCATTATGTCATTATAAAAATACTTGAAAGAGACTGATTATCAAGTAGAAGAGGTTTATATAGCACATAGTTTTGGATATTATAGACCACCCCTAGTGTGACTGTTAGCTTTATCTGTCAATTTAATAGGATATAGACTCACCTGGGGAGAAAATCCCAATGAAGGGTTGTCTATATTGGGTTGGTCTGTAGTCAAATCTTTGGATGATTATATTAATTAAGTTAACTCATATGGGAAAACCCAGACCAGTTTGGTTAGCACCATCTCCTGGAGAGAAAGAACTCAACTATCTGAGAGTACAGAAACTGAACTAAAGACAAGAAAGGGATCAAGAAAACATGCATGCCTTTATTTCCCTCTGTTCATGAATGTGGGTGTGATATGAATGACTGCTTTAGTCTACTATGGCTATGGTATCTCCACAACAATGGAGTACAACTTAGAAATGGAAGCCAAAACAAAACTACTAAATTGCTTTTTATCATGATATCACAACAACAGAAATGAAATAAGAGCACAGTCTTCATTACCTCAAGGCAGAATAGCAAGGATGAAAGTTTGAGTATGATAATCAGGTAAATATATCTTGAACTCAAATCAATGACAACTAACATTCTTTTTTTAAGATAAATTTTCTGGAGAAATTAAGGATAACTACCATCTCAGTGATAGCCCGCAATGACTTTGTGATGGATATTCTTAGTTGCCAACTTGATTACATCTGGAACTAACAACTCCAAAACGGAGAACACAGTTGTGAGGGATGTTTTGCTTAATTTGAAGTAGGGAGATCTACTTCTAGTCTGAATCTTTGAATAAGGAATATATGGCTTTAATTCATATCTTTTTAGCTAGGGAAAAGCATGCCCTGAATCTGGATTTTGATTCAGGAAAACACACATTTAATGTGGGATACACCGTCTTCTGAAAATGTAAACAGAAGTTTCTGTCCCATCTGGTCCTGCAGCTGTTCAGTCCCAACGAAACACACAGACACTTATATTAATTATAAACTGTTTGGACTATTAGCTTGCACTTATTTTTAAGTAGCTTTTACATCTTAAATTAACACAAAATTCTCTACCCTTAGCAGGATCTGAGGCCTGAATTCTTGTGCCCCATAGAAAATTAGATAAGTATTTTCAGAGGTACACATGTCCATGGGAGTGGCCATTACATGTGTGGTGAACTCCTTATTGGAGAAAGTTAGTTAAGAAAGGAGTTAAATCATCAGAGAATACTAGAAGGGAAGGTCAGTGTGCTATACTATATTTTTAAGTGGTTAGTAAAGGTCTGAAAGGTTTATTTTCAGTAAAATTATGAATAGGGCACGGATTGTTTAAATCATCATGCCACTTTCTTTCTCCCAGCAAACACAGAGGCTACCAGGTAACCAGGAAACCAACATCAACAGTCAGGGGGAATCTGATGGCTCTTGATCAGATAGCACAAACATCAGACACTGTAGTTTCTAAGGGCCTACGAGTTAGACTTTCTGCTCTAAGTGAAGAAGGGATTCAGGCCTCTAAATTATTAGTTCCACGCTATACTGTTATCAGTCATTCTAGTCATGGGTTTTGTGGGGAAAAACCAGAGCATCATCTTGGGCAGGTAGTAATTCTATATACTTGGAACCTCAGAATATCTCAATATTTCTTTGCTGGATCAACTCTGACCAAATGTCTGTTAATAAAGATATTTGCAGGAAGGCATATCTATGCATTTATCTAGGAAAGAGGAATGGAGGCCTGGCAGTGGGAAACTGTTCTTACTAGTGAATTAATTCCTAAATATGTAATAGAAAGGGAGTCAGCAAAATATATATAGAAAAATCTATATCAAAGGACAACCACTTTATTCACAAAGTAGTCATGCCAAAAAGCCTTGTTTTTTGCTTTAGCCTTTACCAGATTTTTTGGTTCTGATAAGTCACTTGGGAAAAGAAGGCTGAGCAATTACTGTATAATGTTGCAGCTTGTAGCACATAACAACTTGTAAGCAATACTCTAACAAGACAAATATTCATAATCAAATTTTCTGGGAATGTGGGCAGTTTTCTAGGCTACTTCCTGCTGATTGGGGATGCTGCTAATCTTATGGGGACCAAAAGAAAATTTAGGATTATGGCCAAGTCCTGACTGGAGTGTTCTTTGAGGCTGGATCATCTCAGTCAGAAGTCTCGAGGCTGTTCTGGATGTAGAACACAGAGGAAAGTGCAACAGAATTGTTCTGAAGTGTTGAATCATCTGGGCCTTCAGCTCCTATTAAAGATTGTTCAGGGGGTCTTTCTCAATCAAACCAGATATTTCTTAACCAAGAATGAATCCACAGTCTCTCATTTCATATGGAAACAAAAGCATAACCTCTTCTCCAAAGTAACATTTCTTTTGACTTATATTTTGAAGACAAGGCATTTTCATCAAATGCTTTTGTGCAGCTCTTGACCTTCCTCAGCAGTCAAACAATTCAAAGGCAACACAATAGCCTGAAGTATCCAAACTCCATTTATTTTCCATCTTTACATGGTCTTACTTTTTTTACTCTTTCTTTTATTTTTATTTTTTGTATTATTGAGACAAGGTTTGTCTGTGTATCTTTGGTTGTACTTGAACTCACTCTGTAAAGCAGACTGCTCTTGAACTTGGAGAGATCTGCCTGCCTCTGCCTCCCAAGTGCTGGGATTAAAGGCATGAGCCCCACACCTAACTATTCTATTTCTTTCTTCTCTCTCTCTCTCTCTCTCTCTCTCTCTCTCTCTCTCTCTCTCTCTCTCTCTCTCTTGATTTTGAGATAGAGTTTCTCTGTAGCTTTGGAGCCTGGAGCCTGTCCTGGAACTAGTTCTTGTAGACCAGGCTGGTCTTGAACTCACAGAGATCCACCTGCCTCTGCTTCCCAGGTGCTGGGATTAAAGTCGTGCACCTGCCACCTGGATATTTCTTTCTTTTCTTAACAACTTTCTCTATCCTTTTTCTTTTCTCTCCCAAGCCTACATATATTTTTAAACACACTGTAAACCATTTAGAGCATTTAGAGTTTTCTCTTTTTTTGTCTGAATTTGTCTTTATTTTATATCTCTCTTTTCCTGACCACATGAGTCCTATATAAGGATTTGGAAGATGAGAGTTTTTGTTCTTTTCTTATTTACTCTTGCTGGCAAGCCTATTCCTTCACTGGCATTAGAATCCATTTCTTCAAGGTTCCAGCATATACTGAAGACCAGCTGAAACATCCAGCCCCATGAACTGAGCAACCACTGGACTCTTGGCGTTTGTTTTCATAGCCAGTCATCAATGGCTATGAAATTAGTTGATTAGCTGGACTGCAACCTGCAAGTCATTCTAATAAATCCCCTTTCTCTAGATAGAGATTCATTCTAAAATTCTGTTACTCTAGACATTTCTGATTAATACAGACCTGAAGAATCTGCATGAACCCTACCTCTTTAACATACTGTCACATACCTGGGTGACTTATTCCTTAACATTTGATTTTCTTTCACCAAAAGGAATCATAATTTGCACAGGGAATATGTCCCTTTAAGATTTATTAACATTTTCATGTGGAGGTGTAAATGTTGTTTATTAAACCTTTATTGAGAATTCCTTATTTAGCAAATTTATTCATAGTATTGCAGCTGTATATCATTCCTTTAAACTATTATACAATATGTTATAATATTGCTGCCATTTGTGTTTCTCTGTCATTTAAGACATGTCCCAGTGTTCAAAGAAAAGGGAAGTTATAATGGTTTTCTAAAATAAATGCTCAAAATTACAAATAATGAGACTATAAATTTAAAAAGTATATAGTATTTTGAAATTATAATATTGACAAAAATAAAGACTTCTCCTTATCCTAAATATGGCTGAAAATGTGGAGAAAAAGAAGTGCACATTTACGGGTAGTTGAATTATATACCTTAAAACACATGTGCAGTTAGAATATGAGGACTATCTATAAACCTGAAAGTACACATTGCCTACAATGTAGCTATTATTTTCCTAGACACAGTACGATTCCTATGAATCCTGAGAAATTTGTTGAGTAGGTATTTGAGTAATTCTCAACCTTCTTGGTGTTTTGGATATGCATGGGGTATTAATATTTGCCGAAAATGATGATACTTGATGTATGTGCAGAAACATGGAAGCTAAATTTCAAGGAGGCACCCGAACCGCCACAGAGAAAATAGTTGTTTTGCCTTCCAGTTTATTTTCATTGAAATGTCCTTTGACTACTTTCTGGGGCAAAAATGAATTTCAAATTCTTACTTTCAATAATTCCTTGTTTTGTACAGTTTAGATAAGGTGAATTTTCTTCTGCTCAGAAACTGAACATTCTGTTGTTTACTGCTTTGAAGGCTTCACTAACAAAGCCGCTCATGGGATTAGAGCCATCCATCTTCCTGTATCACTCCATATTTATAATGCATGTACAATTTACATTCACCTTCCTGAGCCAGCGTACATCTACAACACAGGCAATGCTTGTCTAAAACGTCATGCTGCTTTCAAGGTGACTCTTTGTAAAGGAAACACTATCTCTCTGCTTCATTATGATTCCAAGCCAAGTTGTGCCTGACTGTTTACACAGTAAAATGCAAGCTATTTATCTAAACTAATTTTGCTTTCGTTTATCTTTTATATAGCTTTTTTATTATTTCATGCACACGTGTACAGGCTTATTAAATTATCTGTGGATATTGCCAAGAAAATAAATGGCATGAGACAAAACAGTGGCTAGGAAAAAGGAGTATTGCATTTACTGAATTGAGAACTGGTCAGTGAGAAGTTTTTGACATACACATGAGGAATCACATCTACGGATATTTATTTAAGTGGGACGAAAACTTGACAATATTATAAAATCTACTAAGATAAGATGGCTAAAAGATCAAACCACATGGACTTAGTGAAAAGAATGACTTTATATTTGTGTGTGTATATATGTGTGTGTGGATGTGTGTGTGTATATGTGTGTGTATGTGTATGTGTGTATGTGTATGTGTGTCTGTATGTGTATGTGTGTATGTGTGTGTATGTGTATGTGTGTGTATGTGTGTGTGTATGTGTGTGTATGTGTGTGTGTATGTGTGTGTATATGTGTGTGTATGTGTGTGTGTATGTGTGCACTATTATTTTTTCTTTAGAGGAAGATGGAAAGAAGTGCCTAGGCAAAGTAGTCCTAAACATCAAAAACATTTTATTTCTCTGAATAAGTAATGGTATAGAAATTTAATATATTTGTCTCAAATTCATTCTCGGAGAAATAAATTAATTCATTCTTCTAGCAATTAGGAATTCTAAAGTGTTAGTAATGCACCAGAATAGCGTCTTATGTATAAAAAGTATTTGGTTTTCACCATGGCTTTCCTCCACACAGATCCTTGTGGGTCTGTGATGATTATGTGACTAGTTAGTTACATGGGACATGTCTTTTACATGGCAGCATGAAGAGTGATACAAAGATTCATTTTTATATTTGAGTATATCTTAGTTCTGTTAACAATCTGTCTTCCAAAACCATTTGCAAAACATGGTTAAGCCTGACATTAATGGAGTAGGGAGCAGGCTGGTGAGAGCAGGTGATGAGCAGTGTGAGGAGGGCAGCAAATGCTTTCAGCTGTGAGTTGGCTTACAGACATCTTTGTCTCCTTTGCTTTTGTCTTCTTGCCATTTGTTGTTTTTCTATTAAATTATTTTCTCCAAACATAGTATTTTTGCTAGGTTCTTGGCGATAGGGCCTGTCACTATCCCTGACATACCTGTTTAGCCTAGGCTGGCCCAAAACCAATAGCAATCATCCTGCTTCAGCTTCACAATTGTGAGACTTCACCACAATCACTTAGATTGTGCAAGACCCGCACAAGATTGGACCCCTCAACATTACATCAGGGACGGGGATGCCTGAAAAAGATAAAATTAGAAATCTAGAACAAATTATTTTGAGAACATTTAAAATAGATTTTTTTGGTTTATTTTCTCCTAATATTAAATAATTTGTGTTTATGGGAGGGGAAGTTTCTCTTGTTTAGGCCCATTATTTACAATTTTGTCATTAGCTTTCTTCATTTGTTTGACAATTTTTGTATAAATGATGTATTTGCTTGATTAACTGAATCACTAGGAATTGATTTCATGAAAATGGCCAAATTAGTTAATTTAATGTTTTTAGGGCATCTTTACATTCACACCAATAATTAGAAGGACAGTGGGTGCTGACACATTTTCTACTCCAACACATTTAAAGATTCCACATACAGTACTCTGTATGGATTGCAATCAGTGACCTCACAATAACACATTATTAGTTCCATTCTATAGTTTTCAGTGACATCCACACTTTGTTATAAATTCTGAGCTTCAACAAATGTGCAATTGGGACAGAAAGTACTGATGACCTGTAACCTGAAATTGTCGGCCAAAATAATTCCTTTTTCATTGAGGTCACTTTCCATTTAGATATTTTACCATTGTAACAGAAATTAAACTAGGACCCCGTATTATGCATACTCCCCAAAATTGTTTATGCTCCACGTGTTTATGTCTTCCCTGGAGCCCCACGTGACCACTGATCATTTTATTTTCTCCTCAGTTTTGAGCTCATTAAATGGCAGAAAGTTAAAATTCAGTAGCACATAGCCTTCTTAAACCTACTCATACATGACTTTTAATTAGGTCCCGCCTGCCTGTGGCGTGTGTGTGTGTGCATGTGTGTGCACATGCATGTGTGCATGTTGTGTGATGAGTGTGTGCTTTGAAAGGTTATACTAGTTTTGAGCAGAAGTTAATAAACCTAGTAAAATGGGTTTGTCTACTTTGTATGGGAAATCAACCTGGCTGTGAGAGCCCCAGGTTTGTTTTTTGTTGTTGTTGTTGCTGTTGTTGTTTTGTTTTTGTTTTAACATATGAAGCTGTTTAATTAGGTTTTTAGCAATTTAGAAAACAAGTTTATGAGGATATATTCCATTCGTCAAAGAGGTCAAAGAGAACCGAGACTGCAGGGAACCCTGGAACTGGGGAGCTGCTTTGATCTCTGGCAAATTCTGTGAGTCCACCGTTTTCTGATCAGTTTTGTGCTGTTCTGTAATTTTGTATTTCTCCTTCTCTGTGTCGAAGTTCTCACCTTCCTTGTGCTTGGGCTTGCGCAGCTGCTTCTTCTTAAACTAATCATCAGTCAGGTGTTTGGGATTTTAACTGTGCTGATATAAACTTTTGTAGAGGTGGCAATGACAAACTTCTGGTGTGTTTTTCTCAGAGGAACTCTACTGAGGGCAAGAGGTCCCATCACAAACAGTAAACCACTGCCCATCTGCCTCAGAAAACCACCCTTGACCCTGTGGCATCCAGTGTGGTTCACCAGGACGGTTCGAGGAGTGCTGCTGGCACGAAACTATCTCACGGGCTGATTGATGAAGGGCTTTTTGCCCTGGCTCAGCAGCTACCGAGGCACATCATTGGTAGGATAACACCTGGACATTTTTTGAAGCTTAACCACCCAGGTACAACCATTTCTATCACCACCAACTGGTTTTGTGACAGTAGCAAGGACCTTCTTTTTCTTCTTTTCAACCTTGGTTTAGGCAGCTGAGTATTTTTTTTTTTGTACAGGGCCTTTCTGGAATACATAACAGATTGGGAGTACCTGTCAATTCCTTTAACCAGTACAGGATTTCAGCTGCAATGAGGCTTCCCCTTCTTGGGCTTTTTAGCTTTAGGGTTCCCCTTTTCGGCTGATCAGAGGCAGGGATACTAGCGGCACCTGCGTCACCACCAACCTTCTTGGCTGCAGGTTTCTCGGCTTTTTCACCCACCATCTTGAAAGATTGGAAAGAGAATTAAGGTCCCGGCTTCTGGTCTCCCAGTTTTGTTTCTTTAGCAATTGTTCCTCTGACTTCAGAGGGTAGCTGTTCATAGAAGGAAGAGACTGCCTAGCTGTGTGGGTTGCAGAAACCTTCCTTTGATTCTGGGGTCAGTTCAGTAGTCACTTACTTTGCCTGACAGTTCCTGGAGCTTGCCATGGGGTGGGTACCACATTCAGATTTTTTTTTTTTACTTGAGCAAAATTCTAGGCCTCTGTGCTTCATTTAACACTTACTTTGTTCCAATGACTTTCTCCTACTTGAATTTCAGAGAATTTGATTTGTAGTCTTGAATGCCTCCCTGTTGCAATTTCTTTTGATGATATCTCAGCCTTTTGCTGCAAAGACAGTTCTAGAATGAAGGAAAAGCAGGAAGGAAGGCATCCTTTCTAAGACCCATCTCTCCCACATTCTTGCCAAAAAATGCATTACAATGTATAGCTCCCCTCAGCATGACTGTACTGTGACTCTAATCTTTACTTCCATGTTACTATGGCCAAGTATGCTTACACACATTAACAGACATTTTATATTTCCTTTAAAAATAACTACTCATTTACACTTACAGATATTAACTTGGAGGGAAGCTGGGTAGATTGAGTTTCTAACATTATTGAAAACAAAAATGTTCAGTGGAGGAGAACAGATGGATTAACTGGGAAAGACGCATCATGAATAACATAGCTTTTCAACATACATTTCAAAGGTAGAAGATCAACTTATGACATTTGTGACAGACTGAAATTATAGTCATGCACAATTTTACAAACAGCTGAAATATCTTACAGAATTAATATCAGCATTATGAATATATTTCTTACCTTCTTGCTGAAAGGTTATGAAAATTAACCTCATTTGATAATTTGCTGGAAGAGAGAGTGCACATTTTTTTCATTTCCATTTCTATTAAGAAATCACCTGTAAGTTAGGTGTTACACCAAATCACAGAGCATCTGTGATGTTTGCAGCATCCTTAAACAAGTTTGACATGATTTTCTGTCTTCTATCATTCTGAGCAGTGCAAAGCAGTATCTCATTACAGGTGTAATTCACATCTTTTTTTTTTGATTAGTCATTATTGAACATCTTTTCTTATTACTTCAACTTTGAAAATTCTATCTTGCCACTGTCCAAGATTTTCTTATATTCAGATGTTCCTTCCCTTGACAGTAGTAGCTATTAAATATGATATTTCCCCCATTTCTGTGAGGCTATTATTTGCATGAGATGACATTAATAATGTTTCTAGCATCATTTTTCATGAGTTCAATTTTACAAACAATTCAAGTGCCATCAATAGTGTAATGGATAAACACAATGAAGAATCTTGATACATGGGAACATAATATAGAAAAAAAGACAAATGAGTTAGCAGAACCTAAGAGTAAGCATGAATAACAAAAGCATAACTTAAAGTGACAGTCACAGTGAGATGTGTTCTATGACTTCTCCAACAATCAAAACAACCCTGATAAAATAGAAGTTCACAAAGTAACTTTATTCAGGAATGTCAATGAGTGAATAGGGAAATGAGAGGAGCTGTTTCTGGAAATATTTGACATGTGGTTTTAATATGGGTGAGAAATAGTCTTGCAATTTCATCTTTTCTATATTTTTTTTCACTTTAAGAGTCTACCTTATTAAAAGATAAATTACAAAACAAAACATTTTAACATCTTGGATTACCTTTCTAAGTTTTCAATCCAATTTTGAAACTGTAAGTAATAAGAAGTGATTCAATTAATTTTGTGAATAGCAAAAGCAAACTTTTGTTTTGTAAAGGATTTGTTGATATTCCAATTCAGATTTTCTACAATATTATTAAACTCTTAATAACATAAAATTGATTTTGAAACAGAGGCAAAGGAGCCAAAATCAGAAGGTAAGGGTCACAGTGACCACCCTGTTCCCTCAATATCCAGGATAGTTTTGGGCATGGAGATGAAGTTGCCCTGCTGATTGTTTTGTATAAGGGACCCAGTTGACTTGGCTTTGTCACAGAAGCCTACTAAAAAGGATTGGTGGGTGTTCTCACTACACATACCTCTATTCAATTATATCCTCCTAAGCTGTGAGAAAAGAACTATCCTGGGAGGAACTTGACTCAGAAAAAGGGAGGTGAACTAAAAATTTCAGCAACCCATTCAGGATGTTGGTAGGCAGAGGTAATGTTGGAAGTCCTTCTGTATATGTACTTTTACTGAATAAAGAAACTGCTTTGAGCCTATAGCAGGGCAGAACAGAGCTAGGCAGGGAAAACTAAACTGAATGCTTGGAGAAAGAAGGTGGTGTCAAGAGACGCCATGTAGCACTACCAGTGACAGATGCTGGGGGTGGAACTTTATCTGGTAGTAAGCCACGGACACTTAGCAATGCACAGATTAGTGGAGATGGGTTAGTTTAGGTGGTAAGAGCTAGTCAATAAGAAGCTAGATTTTAATACTATATATTTATAGTGATTTAAATACTATATATTTCCTAAGTAGTTATTTCAGGGGTCTGAGCAGCTGGGCTGGGAAATAACAAGCAGCCTTCCAGACCAAATTGGTACTCCATTGTGTGCCAGTTAACTCCATGTAAAACAATCATACAACAAAAGCATATGCTCATCTATGTTCATAGCAGCATTATTGTAATAGCCAGATCTGGAAACAACCTAGATGCCCTTCAGTGGAAGAATGGATGAAGAAACTGTGGAATATATACATGCTAGAATACTACTCAGCGGTAAAAACAATGACATCTTGAATTTTGCAGGCAAATGGATGGAAATAGAAAACACTATTCTGAGTGAGGTAACCACAGACCCAAAAAGATGAACATGGGATGTACTCACTCATAATCGGTTTCTAGCCATACTTAAAGAACATCGAGCCTATAAATTTGGGATCCTTGAGAAGATAATAAGAAGGTGAAACTCCCAAAAAAAAGATATAGTAATCCTCCTGGATATTGGAAGTAGACACGATCGCCAGGCAAAATTGGGAACTTGAGGGTTTGGGCAAGACTGGGCCAAGGGAAGATGGAGAGAGAAAAGTGTGAAGGGGGAGAGAATGGGGGGAGCTCGGAGGAATGGGGTTGCTGGGATATAGGAAGGGTGGATATGGGAGCAGGGAAGCATATATCTTAATTTAAGGAGCTACCTGAGGGTTGTCAAGAGACTTGACCCTAGAGGGGTTCCCAGGTTTCCAGGGAGACGCCCCCCAGTTAGTTCCTTGGGCAAGCTGAGGAGAGGGAGCCTGAAAAGGCCACTTCCTATAGCCATACTGATGAATTTCTTGGCATATTCACCATAGAACCCTCCACCTGACGATAGATGAAGAAAATGACAGAGCCCCACATTGGAGCACCGGAATGAGCTCCCAAGGTCCTGATGAGGAGCAGAAGGAGAGAGAACATGAGAAAGAAAGTCAGGACCGTGAGGGAACCTCCATCAGGCGACAGATGGGGAAGGTGACTGAGCCCCACATTGGAGCACTGGACTGAGCTCCCCAAGGTCCTGATGAGGAGCAGAAGGAGGCGAGAACATGAGGGAGAAAGTCCAGGAACGAGAGGGGTGCGTTCTCTCATGGAGACGGTGGGTGAGAAAGCTTGAAAAAGGAATTCTAGACACAAAAATGCACAGTATAATGCAGCGTCTTGCTCTGTATGCTGGTGGCAAGCAGAGAAATGACTCCTTTAAGAGAGAAAGTAAAAGAACTAATTAACAAGAACTTTAAGTCTTTGAAGAAAGAAATTGAAGAGGATACCAGAAAATGGAAGGATCTCCCTTGCTCTTGGATTGGGAGGATCAACATAGTAAAAATGGAAATTATACCAAAGACAATCTATAGATTCAATGCAATCCACATCAAGGTCTCAAAAAAATTCTTCACAGATCTTGAGAGATTAATAATCAACTTTATATGGAAAAACAAAAAACCCAGGATAGTCAAAACAATCTTATACAATAAAGGAACTTCTGGAGGTATTACCATCCCTGACTTCAAACTCTATTACAGAGCTACAGTATTGAAAACAGCTTGGTATTGGCATAAAAACAGAGAAGTTGACCAATGGAATCGAATAGAAGACCCGAACTTTAACCCACAAACCTATGAACACCAAATTTTCGATAAAGGAGCTAAAAGTATACAATGGAAGAAAGAAAGCATCTTCAATAAATGGTGCTGGCATAACTGGATGTCAACCTGTAGAAGAATGAAAGTAGATCCATATCTATCACCATGCACAAAACTCAAGTCCAAATGGATTAAAGACCTCAATATCAATCTGAACACACTGAACCTGATAGAAGAGAAAGTGAGAAGTACTCTACAACATATTGGCACAGGAGACCGCTTCCTACGTATAACCCCAGCAGCACAGACATTAGGGCAACATTGAATAAATGGGACCTCCTGAAACTGAGAAGATTCTGTAAAGCAAAGGACACTGTCATTAAGACAAAAAGGCAACCTACTGACTGGGAGAAGATCTTCACCAACACCACAACAGACAATGATCTGATCTCCAAAATATATAAAGAACTGAAGAAACTAGACTTTAAAATGCTAATCAACCCAATTAAAAAAATGGGGTATTAAACTGAACAGAGAATTCTCAACAGAAGAAGTTCAAATGGCCAAAAGACACTTAAGGTTATGCTCAACCTCCTTAGCGATCAGGGAAATGCAAATCAAAACAACTTTGAGATACCATCTTACACCTGTCAGATTGGCTAAAATCAAAAACACCAATGATAGCCTTTGCTGGAGAGGCTGTGGAATAAGGGGTACACTCATCCATTGATGGTGGGAATGCAAACTTGTGCAACCACTTTGGAAAGCAGTGTGGTGGCTTCTCAGGAAATTTGGGATCAACCTACCCCAGGACCCAGCAATTCCACTCTTGCGAATATATCCAAGAGATGCCCTATCATATTACAAAAGCATTTGTTCAACTATGTTCATAGCAGCATTATTTGTATAACCAGAACTTGGAAACAACCTAGATGCCCTTCAATTGAAGAATGGATGAAGAAAGTGTGGAACATATACGTATTAGAGTACTACTCAGTGGTAAAAAAATAAGGCAAGAGTCTTGACTCTAGAGGGGTTCCCAGGTGTCCAGGGAGATATCCCCACCTAGGTCCTTGAATTTTGCATGCAAATGGATGGAAATAGAAAACACTATTCTGAGTCAGGCAACCCAGACCCAAAAAGATGAACATGGAATGTACTCACTCATAATTGGTTTCGAGCCATAACTAAAGGACATTGACCCTATAATTCGTGATCCTAGAGAAGCTAAATAAGAAGGTGAATCCAAAGAAATACATATAGTTATTCTCCTCGATATTGGAAGGAGACAAGATTGCCGGGCAAAAATTGGGAACTTTGGGGTGGGGTGGGATGGGGCTAAGGGGAGATGGGGGGAGAAAAGTGTGAAGGGAAGGATGGGGAGAGCGTGGGGGAATGGGATGATTGTGATAAAGGAAGAGTGGAGATGGGAGCAGGGAAGTATATATCTTAATTAAGGGAGCCATCTTAGGGTTGGCAAGAGTCTTGACTCTAGAGGGGTTCCCAGGTGTCCAGGGAGATATCCCCAGCTAGGTCCTTGGGCAGCTGAGGAGAGGGAGCCTGAAATGCCCTGATCCTATAGCCATACTGATGAATACCTTGCATATCACCATAGAACCTTCATCTGGCAATGGATGGAGATAGAGACAGAGACCCACATTATAGCACTGGACTGAGCTCCTAAGGTCCAAAGGAGGAGCAGAAGGAGGGAGAACATGAGCAAGGAAGTCAGGACCACGAGGAGTGTACCCACCCACTGAGATGGTGGGGCTGATCTAATGGGAGTTCACCAAGGCCAGCTGGACTGGAACTGAAAAGCATGGGATAAAACTGGACTCTCTGAACATGGCAGACAATGAGGGCAGCTGAGAAGCCAAGGACAATGGCACTGGGTTTTGATCCTACTGCATGTACTGGCTTTGGAGGGTCCTAGCCTGTTTGGATGCTCACCTTCCTAGACCTGGATGGAGGGGGAAGGACCATGGACTTCCCACAGGACAGGAAACCCTTACTGCTCTTCAGACTGGAGAGAGAGGGGAGGGGAATAGGAGGAGAGAAAGGGAAATGGGAGGCTGGGAGGAGGTGGGAAATTTTTAATAAAAAAAGAGAGAGGTCTTCCTGATTCAGTGGTAGAAAAAGAGTGCAGTTTTAAAAAGGTGGCTTCCTGTGCATACTCTTTCAGGTGACCGGACATTTAATATAGACCCATTATTTCCTCAGCGACAATGAACATGTCTCACCCATGATGGACTGGGCAGAGCCAAAAGACAAAGCAGCCTTAGTTGCTGTTAAGCATTTTAAGAAGTGTTCCTGGACAGAAAAGGATTTCAGACACATAATAAGACAGATTTAGACATAAAAGACCTCTAAATGAGACACTGTTTTAAAAATGTATGTAAGCTAAAGAAAAAGAAAAAGAGTATAGAGAGTTATAAAAGTAAATGGCTTATAAAAATTAAATAAAGCAAAGACTTTAAAGAGTACAGACAGTCATATATTAAAGAAGTAAAGATAATAAAATAAATATTGAAACATAATAGAATAAAAAGAGATAAGCCCCGTAAAGATGGAATATACACAGAGATTCTGTATCATGTATATTATTGTGTATTCTTTAAATTTTTGACTGTGAAGGAGCTAAGTATACAGAGATATTTCATTGTACAGGTGGTAACCTAAACCAATGTATACATCTTAAAGGTATTTTGACTTCAAATTATGGGTCTAAGGATATGTTGCTTTGGAAGAGAGGTTCTTTTGTTTTCATAGAAGATAAAAACCTATGGATTATTTCCAGACTAATGTGGTTTTATGGACCAAGATCCCACGAAACGTCACTGTGAACATCCCCGAAAAAATTACTTCACCCAACAAAAAACAGGAAGCAATTTAAAGAGAACTATGCTCAAATTTCCTAAATGGTTGCTTATATATGTTTATTTATATTTAGGTGGATATGCTATAAATATGGATACTTTTCATTGGTATAGATATTGGTCTATTGATACAAATTTTAGGTCAGTTTTGTTATATGCATATTTATGCTCTTGATTAAGGTATTGTGATTGTGCACTTCATTTAAAATATAATGTATGATTAAGATATATAGGTTAATAGATAATCATCTAAAATAGTCAAGCTTGTATTCATATTAGTTAGGTTTTCTAGATATGTAAAGATATATTTCAGTATCTTTCAGAGACCTTCAGAATATGGCATTTAAAATGTTTAAGAACTTAGAACTTTTTATGACAATGAGACACATCTGCTCCTGGCAGCACCAATTACTTCAATGGGAAGATGAGCATCAAAGAGGTTCCTTGTGGAGTTTGTTAGCCATTTGGCCAAGGACTGCTTGATGCTATGCTATATGAACTGGACATGTATGACCCACAAAGAAATGACTGCTGACCTTGTCTAAAGGTGAGATGTTCCTTCTGGGTTCCTGCTACATGAAAGAGTATGCCAAACACTCTGCTGACACATAAGAAAGCAACTAATGAACTTTGCCATTACAAGACAGAACAGATCTTCAAGTTTCCTGCTTCATGGAAAAGTCTGCTGGATACTATGGGCCTGTAGCCTGAAGATGGTAGATCCATTGATACAGAAAAACTTTGAGTGACTGTCCAGGCAGCAATATGTCTCTGTCAGTTCTAGAGTTTTGGAAGTTGATTACAATGTACTTCCTGTTTACTTAGGTAATATTTTATCCTTCTAGAGTCTTTGATGGAGATGAAGAATAGATAATTAGTTATATTAATTATAATTTTCCTTAATTATGATGAAAAATAAAGTAGATATAAATATTGTAATTGTAATTCTTTTTGATACCTATTTTTTATATGTAATTTTACTATGTTAAAGTTAAAACATTCCTTTTTATTTAAACAGGAAAGGGGAGATTATGGGAAATACTTCTGTATATGTGCTTTTATTGGTTAATGAATAAAGAAACCGCTTTGAACCTATAGCAGGGTAGAACAGAGGTAGGTGGGGAAAACTAAACTGAATGCTTGAAGAAAGTAGAGTCAAGAGAGACCATGTAGCCCTGCCAGAGACAGATGCTGGGGGTGGAACTTTATCCAGTAAGCCAGAGCCACGTGGAAATGAGCAGATTAATGGAGATGGGTTACTTTAGGATGTAAGAGCTAGCCAATAAGACGCTAAAAACAATAGACCACACAGTGAGTTAAATAATACAGTTTCTAAGTAGTTATTTTCAGAGTCTAGGCAGTCTGGAAATGAACAACCAGCCTCCCACAAAAAAAAAGAGGTTTCCATTGCTCTCTTTGATTTTGTATTTAATAGCTTATTCTGAGAGATCAATAAAAGGAAATGTATAGGTGAGGTAAATTTCCTAAAATAAAAGAAATTATAACATGGGAGATGTAGGAAGAGTTCAGGAAGTTTGGAAGTGGATGTATATAAAGCCAAAGGTGTAGATTAGTGCAGGGTTCTCTGGTTTCCATGGTACTTATTTGTTAATCCCTGTAGGATTAGTCATACACTTCCCAAGATGTGATTTTCAGGAAATGAAGAAAACCTTCAATTAAAAATATTAAATTGGGTCATAAAGGGGACCAGAGGAAATTACAAAATAATTTATTTTCACATGGAGCTAATTTCTAATTAATTTGAGTCATAAAACACTTAGGTTTTTCTTTCTTTGACCTTATTGTTCATTTCTTCTTATGGGTACCAATGTTTCTTTATTTCATTTATGAACATCAAGTAATTTTGTCCCTCAAATTCTTTAAAGGACTTTCCCTCTCAAATCAGATAAGTATACCAAAGATAGGGTTTTCCTGTGACACAGGTTGCATAACTGGAAAGATAAAAGAGTAATAAATATATGACTACCACTCTAAATTTAACTTTGAAATGTAAACTTCTGTTCTTTCTCTCTATCCCCCTCTCTCTCATTTGGATTCAAAGCCCCATGCACACTAAGTACTTCTTACCACTAAACTAATTGCTAGCTCCAAAATGATTTCCCCCTCTTTCTCTATCTTCCTCCTCTTCATCTTTCTTTTCCTCTTTTCTGTCTTCTGTCTTTCTTCCACTAGAGAATAGAAGATATAAGACATTAGGCCTTACACCAATACCAGTTTTTTCTTTATGAATGAGAGATTGTGATTTATTAGAAAAATAGCTAAAAGTGATTTCAGGGGGAGAATTGTGTTTTAGTTAACAGAGGATGAGTTTTTGATCACTTTCTCAAATATTTCTCCTAATTTCTCCAGTTTTCCTATCTAATTTCTAGAAGAAAATTATTTCTTAACTGAAAGTTTTAGGATACACACGAAGAAAAAATATAACAACAATAAAATTTCAGGAAGGTCCAGAATTTAAAT
The DNA here is from genome assembly GCF_903992535.2 of Arvicola amphibius. Classification (NCBI taxonomy): domain Eukaryota; kingdom Metazoa; phylum Chordata; class Mammalia; order Rodentia; family Cricetidae; genus Arvicola; species Arvicola amphibius. The sequence continues at coordinate 23,921,902 of NC_052054.1, forward strand.
GAGAGCAAAAGAGATAAATGAGAGGTTTTGGAGGGAAGAAAAGAATAAGGAGAAATGATATAGATATAATCTCAAAAATATAAAAATAAATCAGAAAGTCTCTTCATCTATATAATTTCTATTGTATGTGTTGGGCTTACAAAGACAAGATGTCCTGAGTAAATTGGGAGCATAGGGATCATGGAAGAGGGTACAAGGGAAGAGCAGAAGAAGGGAGGGGAGCAGGGAAAATGTATAGCTCAATAAAAAAATAAAATAAAATATAAACTGTAGAAGGCTTGAAAAATACAGCTCTGTTTGGTGGGTTATGATTTTCATTTAGTAGTTTTTGGTAAATTTTGGTAATTGACTTGATTTCCCAAATTATATATTTTGACTAATGTTAAATTGCATTGCCATTTTCTCTTTAATTTCTAAGGTCATTGATTTAATATTAATCCTCAGAAATATTTGTTGTAAGCAAAGAAGTGAGTTAAAGCCAGAAGAAGAACTTGGCTTTGCAAGATTCTAGGGTAAACTTCAAAATCAGGTCCTATGTACCTATTTTTTAAGATGTGGCCTCACTCTCCAGATACCACATGGTGTTTCACTTCAGTTTACCCATCCAGTTGCTATAAAAATTGTCTTTAAACAGTTCATTTAGAATAGCTGATGTGGGATTCCCTCTGTATGTTATGAATATGTTTTATTTTGATTGGTTAATAAAGAAGCTGCTTTGACCTATTGCAGGGTAGTATAAAGCTAGGCAGGAAAACTAACTTGAATGCATGGAGAAAGAATGTAGAGTCAGGCAGACCCCATGTAACTGCCAAAGAAGAAAGATGCCAGAGCCTTACCTGTAAGTCACAGCCTTGTGGCGATACATAGACTAATAGAAATGGGTTAATTTAAGATGTAAGTGCTAGCTAAGAATATGCCTGAGATATTGGTCAAACAGTGTTGTACTTAGTATAAATTCTCTTTGATGATTCTGGTCTGGGCAGCCATAAAAGGAAAGCTGTCTCCGTTTACAAATGGTGCCTAAATGTTTGGGGCTATCCCACATGGACTGTCACCCACTTCAGGCGAGTGAATGTCCCTTTGGGTTCAGGAGGAAAGTAAGTGAGGGTGTGCCTACCCCTCTTCACCCTTGCCTGCGAAACAGTCAGATTGGGTCTGCTAAACATGCAGAGGCAGGAGAACATGGCAGAATTCTGTTGCCATACACAGAGATATTTCTAAGCTGTGCACTATGCTGCTTCATGGCAGATTTAGCTTTTACTCAGACCAAAAAAAGAGTTGAGGTAGTGAGTATGCCTCCCACCTAGCAGTCCCAGAGCTGGCAGTAAATGTACCTCTGCCATATTGAAAGGCTGAGATAGGGAGATCCAGCATTCAGAGCCATTGTGACCACATTGCTTATGCTTTAAAAAAGTGCTCCTGATCAGAAAGGATTTCAGATACACAATAAGACAGATTCAGACATAAAAGAGCCCTAAACCAGACACAGTATGTTTTAAAAAATGTATGTAGGCTTGGAAAAGAGAGGAAAACAGGTATAAACATTTATAAGAAGAAATAGTTTAAAAATAAACCAACATCTCTAAAGAGACAGTAAAAGTAAAATAACAGAGTACAGACAGTCGTGGATTAAAGTAGTAAAGATAAAAAATATTAAAAAGTAATAGAGTAAAAATATAAGCCATGTGAAAATGGAAAATACACAGAGTCTGGATTATGCATATTATAGACCTGAGTTATGTTACTTTAAATAGTGAATGTGTTACTTTAAAAAAGAGATTCTGTTTTTGTTTCAATGGAAGATGAGAATCTGTGGATACCTTCAAGGCTAATGTGGTTTGATGAAACAAGACCCTATGAAAGGTCTCCATACATCCTAAAAATATTTTGCTCAACAAACACAGGAAGAAGTTTGTGGAAATTCCAAAATTTCCAAATTATTATATTATAAATGTTTATTTTCATTGTAAAAGGATTGGTTATAATTGATTAATGTTTACAGTCATCTCTTTTTTAAAAAAATGGGAAGGGATATGATATAGAAATGATACTTTACATTGGTATTGAATTTTGTTTATTGATACAAATTTAAGGTCAATTCGTTATATGTATGTTTCTACTCTTGTTTAAGGTACTATGTTTATTAATAGATAGTCATCTATAATAGTAAAACTGAAGTCATGTTAGTTAGGTTTTCCAGAAGTATAGAGATATAGTTCAGATGGATAGGTATTTTTCAAACTTTTCAAAAACCTAAAGAATATGGTATTTCAAATACTTTAAGGACTTAGACTATTCTCAACAGTGAGACATGTCTGCTTCTGGCAGCACTAATTACTTTAGAGCGGTTGAGGGACATTGAAGAAGCTTGTTATGAAATTTGTCTTCAATGTGGCAGGGCTAGCCATTACAGTAAGAAATTGTTCTTGCCTGGACTTCGTGATAGTATGCTGTATACACTGGACATGAAGGACTCAAAGGAAAATGACTGCTGAACTTGCCTAAAGAAGGTGAGACAGTTCTTCAGAGTTACTGCTTCCTGAAAGAGTCTGCTAGACAGTCTGTAGAACACAGAAGAAAGTGACCAACAAACTGCCAATATTGGTGGAAACAGTCTAACAAATTTCCTACTTCATGGAAAAATTAGCTGGATACTATGGGCCTATAGGCTGAATGGATGCCCCAATGTTTCAGAACAACTTTGGGTGACCTGCTCTGTCAATTCTAGAGTTTTGGAAATTGCTTGCAATGCACTTCCTGTTTACTTAGGCAATAGTATATCCTGAGGTCTTTGATGGAATTAAAAACCAATAGTTATAGTTATAGCTTTCCTTAGTTATAATAAAAGATAAATTATATATGAAACTTTAGACTCACAAAGAAATATTGTAACTGTAATTCTTACTTGATAACTGTTGCTATATTACAGTTAAAACCTTCCTCTTCATTTAGGCAGAAAAGGGGAGATGATGTGAGATTCCCCTCTGTATGCCATGAATATGTATTATTACCATTGGTTAATAAAGAAGCTGCTTTTGCCCATGGAAGGTAAGAATGGAGCTAGGTGGGAAAACTAAACTGAATGCAGGGGGAAAGAAGGCAGAGTCAAAGAGACACCATGTAGCTACCAGAGGAGAAAGGTACAAGAGTTTTACTGGTAAGCCACAGCCTCATAGACTAATAGAAATGGGTTATATTAAGTTATGAGTTAGATAGCAATACACCTGAGTCAGTGACCAAACAGTGTTTTAGTTATTATAGTTTCTGTGTGATTATTCGAATCTGGTTGGCGGGAAAATGAAGACAACATTAGGCAAAATTTCACTCACACTATGTGGTTAAGAGCACTGCCTGCTCTTCCCAAGGTCCTGAGTTTAATTCCCAGCAACCACATGGTGGCTCACAACCATCTGTAATGAGATCTGGTACCCTCTTGAGGAAGAAAACTGGTCAGTTATCCTCATCAACTTAGATTATGAAACCCAATATGGACATGTTCAACAGAATCCCCATATATGGGCTGCCATGCATGCTTCAGAATTGCCAGGGCATAAATTTCTTTCATTCATTCATTCATTCATTCATTCATATTAATGTACATCTCAAAGTATAAATAAGTATGAAATAGATTACCAGTTAAAATTGTTTTCTCTTTAAAGAAGCTAAGCTCTTTTAAACAATGTACTGGATCTAGCAGCCCTGCCCAATAACAGGATTGTGAATAGTGGCCCCATTGCCAAGAGATGCAGTTTGCTATTTCTGCCTGGTTGTCTTTAATTGTGTGTTTTATGAATTAAATGTTGTTATTTTTTCTAGATTATGGCAGCTAATATTTACTGTGCATTCAAAAATCCAAACAAAAGGAAGAAGACTTATTTCCCTCAATATGGTGAAACTATTGTCTTTGCAGGAGGACATCAATGGTCTCACATGGAATTATTAACTTCTAGAAAAAGCTCAAGCATAGTTTAATCATCAAAACTCTATCAGATTTAGGTCTAAGAGCATGAATAAATGCTTATAAAAGATTAGAATGTTATAGAATAGAAACCCCAATAGAAGGAGATGGGAAATATAGCAGAGTAGAAAGCAGCCTCCATCCCAGCATTGACAGTTGATCCACACCAGATGATTTTCTGAGTACATTTTCTCCACAATGATGTCAACAGCTTTTCTACTGCCTTTAAACTATTGTGTGGGTTTACCATGACAAGGGTGTGCAAACCATATGCTTCACCAATGACTGAATGAAGATGCAAATATATATTAAAAGTAAAGAAAATGAAAAAAAATCATTTGTGATCATGAAAAAGTAGAAAATGCATGAAAGGCAGATGATCAACAAATGAAAAAGTGATTTAGATGCTTCACAGTATTCTATATTTTTAAATTTTTAGATGGGGATAAAACTTGAGTGGGGAAAGGGAGGAGGAGCAAGGAAAGAGGAAAGAGGATAAGTAGAGAAAGGAAGAGGGCAGGAGAATGACAGCCTCAAGAACTTCAGTAGAATGAAACAGCTCTGGTGGGAAATTGCAATAACAGAAACACAATGATCTTCCACATTGTTTAGAACTTGAGTTATTACCTTTCTCCCTTATATCAAGGAAATTTTGATTATGATTTAAACATGTCTATCACCAAGCAATCACATAGCATGCTACAGCCTCTATTTCATGCTACCTTCTTTGAAGCACACATACATGTTGGGGTTTGGTCTTTTTACTTGATCATCACAATTACCAGTATTAGGTCACCCAAAACCTTAAGTCCCTTAGCTAAAAAGCTGGTTAGAGAACAACTCAAGAAGATCCTGGATGCTTCTGGCCCATATAATTCTTTGTTGAAACTCAAGTGCAGCAACAGCACTTACCTTAGTTACTGCAAACCAAGTAGAGTTTGGATTAAGTCTTCCTGTGGTTTTTCCTGTAATTTACTTGTGATGGATGATGATATTCATATTGCCAAAATTTGTATTTCCTTTACTTGTGTTGACTTGAAATAATGTAAGGAGTTTTAGAGGACATTACACATCTATGAAAAATGAACAATGACCAACTCTTTCTCCTCCGTGTTTCATAACTTCAGTTCGTTTTCTTTTCCTTAACTCTCAAGACGTACACATTGCTCTCCTTTCTCTAGTATTTCAAGTAGTCTTTCTAAATGACCTTCTCTTCCAAAATCCTCAGTACAATTCTCATGATAAATGTAACTAGACAAATGAGAAAAAATTGATAAGTTTTATATATTTTGGATTAAGTTTTTATTTTTGCAGCAGTTTTCGTTTACCAGTACCTTGAATAAATACATGTATTGTCCCCACACATTATGCCTTTCCCATTATTTGTAGCCTCATTAGAGTTTATCCAATTACATTTGTTGGTTGTCATAATATGCTCTGATGAAAAAATCTGAAGGAAAGGGGCTTATCTTAATTAAAATTCCATGTGAAACATATATCACTAATGGGAAGTCAAGTCAGAAAACACAAGCAACTAATTGCATTACATTAATAGTCAGGCAGGGAGAGAATGATGCTCGGATCCTGTTCATTTACTCTGAGCTGATTGTCTCCTCACCTATACTGTTTAGTAGCCCCCGCCTAAGGACCCTGTTGTGCTTATTTATCTGGATCTTCCTGATTATTATGAATCAAGACAATCCCCATAAACATGCACACAGTCTGACCTGATATATCTAGCTACTCAATGAAACTCTCTTTCTAGGTGATTGTAGGTTGTATTAAGGTGACAATTAAAATTATGCAGTATAGTTGCATAGCCTACATCACTAAGCCTATTTCAGTACATCACTCAAAAGTCATAGTTTGCATTAGTGTTGACTTAGAGTGTTGGACAATGTATGATGACAGGTGCTCATCAATGTGCTCTTACAGAAGAGTTTAGCTAACAGATCTTAGCTTCTCCTATTTAGCCTTCTGTTTAATATGATACCTGGAAATTTCTATTACTTTTATGGCCTCCATAATTTTCATTTCTACAGAACATACAAAAATGTTGTCACAAAACACTGGTGTTTTTTAGTTGTTTATAAGCTATTAGTGTCCTGCCTTGATTATTCATAGTTAATATTTTAATTATATTTATGTTAAATTAAATAGTTTCTGAAGCATCACACATTATCCATTTGCATAAGAAAGACCTAATTTCTTCTAAGAGTTTTTTTTTCAATTACTAACAGAACTTTATAAGTATAAAAACAATTTTTGTGTAATTTAGGGTTTCAAATTTTATAGATTAGATAAAAAAGTAATTTTTGGATGGATGGTAGACACTTATTTAAACTGCCTTCAAAATTGTCTATGTTGTTGTATTCCTTTAACTATTGAATGGAGTTTCTGATGCTGCATATCTTCACAAATAGCTGCTTTTGTAAATGTAGATTTTGGCCATTTTCATCTGTATATAGTAATATCTATATTTAAACACATAATTTTCTGATGATATATAATGCTGATCATGTTTTTTTTTATTCTATACATTGTCCAATGTTAGGAAATAGGAATCTCAACCATGTATATAAGCCAATTATTTTTAACAAAAGTTCAGATAAAAATTAGTACCAGTTTGAAAAGAATGAAGTGCTTAAAAAGAAGAAAGTAATATTTAGTTGTAACCTCAGTTGAAAATCTCCACAGATAATGGAGAATTAATGTGCTGAGATAATTCCAACATGTTTTCTTCTGGTAATTATGGAGTATATATGCTTACTGGGTCTGATACTATGGAACAATCTTTGTATACCATAAATATGTGCTGTTTTTATTGTCGGTAAAAAGCTGATTGGCTGATAGTTGGGTAAGAAGAGATTGAGCAACTTCCCTTCTC